>NW_028277085.1:4612500-5934805 GCF_059951505.1 Python bivittatus | reverse complement strand
CCTCGCAGCTCACAGCAGGAGACCCTGGAGCCAGAGGAACAGGCTGGGGAAAAGCCAAAGTTTTCAGATAATTGCTCAGGCCAGACAGATACACCAGTTTTTCAGTGCCCAGACCGTCCTGTGTCCTATCCCCTAGCCTGGTTTTTTTTTTTTTTTTCTGGCTCACATTGGTGTTTTTCTGCAAGCTGCATGGAGCAGCCTATGGCAAAGGCATCTATCTGAGCCCCATCTCCAGTATTTCCTTTGGATATTCAGGTAAGCGGCTCTCTCTTTGTCCCTCCATCTGTCAGTGCGCCTCGTGTCCTGAACATGTGCTTGCCTTGCGTCCAAGAGCCGCTCTCGCCTTCCCCTCCCCCCATGTGTTTCTCATCCACACGTTCAGGGTGGGGAAGGGACCATTGCCTCCACACATCTGGGTTGATTCTTTTGCGGACGTCTTAGAGTCTTGAACTATGGTTGCAGCCGGACCTAGCCACGGCCTGGAGCTGGTGGGGATCTACCTTCTTTCCCTCTTGCGGTGGGCACTGCCTGCTGACTGGGGTTCCTTCTCCCTCTGAAATGTTCTTCTGCCCTGGAGAATTATTTCCCTCCATTGTGTCCTGAGAAGGTTGTGTACGCGTGGAGGAGTTTGTCAGTTTGAGGCCATCAAGATGGGTGTGGTTTCTGCTGTCCGTCGCTGTGGGTGTCATGAAGTTTGGGATATGGTATGCCTCGGGGAGGGCTTGTTTTAAGACTGTCAGGGAATTTCCCAACTAAACCTTGCACACAGTCTAGACTAATGTGATGCCTGTTCAGTATGACGGCTGCATCATGCACTTGTACCCTGCCGTGTGTGCATATGTACCTCCAAGTCTCCACAGAGATCTATTTTTCAAGTGCCACGGTTGACTTTTCTAAGCAGCTCCTAGACTCTTTGCTTTTTACTGTTTCCAATCTGCTGCATTACTCCACCTTCCCCAGATCGATGCCCTGCAGATACATTGGACGCCAACTCTCATCCCTCCAACCAAGAGAAACACATTTGGAATGGAGCTAACCAAACAAAACAGGAGGGAAAACTGTGGGTTGACCCCATGCTTCTTTGTTTATCATCTAATTAAAGAAAAAAAGAATAGATACGATAACCCCCCTCCTTCCACCCAATTCATTGGCTGGCTCTTTAAGCAGATGGATCAAAATTCAGAAACACTGAACAGTGCTTTTTCCCCCCCCTAAATGCCCTTCATTCTCCAAAGAATGGAGGTCTGCAGATATGGTTCCCTTTCCCACTTTCCAGTTCACAACAACCACATGATGTGGCTCTAGCAATGAGGAGGTGAGGGCCACAGGGCCTGTCACAGAGCAAGTGGTTGCAGGTGGCAACATGCTATGCTAGGTTAGTTTTAATCTTTTGTGGTAGCTGAATGTGTTACAGTGGGGCAAAAAAGTATTTAGTCAGGTACCAATTGTGCAAGTTCTCCCACTTAAAAAGATGAGAGAGACCTGTAATTTTCATCATAGGTATACCTCAACTATGAGAGACAAAATGGGGAAAAAAATCCAGAAAATCACATTGTCTGATTTTTAAAGAATTTATTTGCAAATCATGGTGGAAAATAAGTATTTGGTCACCTACAAACAAGCAAGATGTCTGGCTCTCACAGAC
Organism: Python bivittatus; assembly: GCF_059951505.1. NCBI lineage: Eukaryota > Metazoa > Chordata > Lepidosauria > Squamata > Pythonidae > Python > Python bivittatus. The sequence continues at coordinate 5,933,160 of NW_028277085.1, read as the reverse complement.
CTGTAACTACTTCTTTAAGAGGCTCCTCTGTCCTCCACTTGTTACCTGTAGTAATGGCACCTGTTTGACCTTGTTAGCAGTATAAAAGACACCTGTCCACAACCTCAAACAGTCACACTCCAAACTCCACTATGGCCAAGAGTAAAGAGCTGTTGAGGGACACCAGAAACAAAATTGTAGACCTGCACCAGGCTGGGAAGACTGAATCTGCAATAGGCAAGCAGCTTGGTGTGAAGAAATAAACTGTGGGAGCAATAATTAGAAAATGGAAGACATACAAGACCACTGATAATCTCCCTCGATCTGGGGCTCCACTCAAGATCTCACCCTGTGGGGTCAAAATGATCACAAGAACGGTGAGCAAAAATCCCAGAACCACATGGGGGGACCTAGTGAATGACCTGCAGAGAGCTGGGACCAAAGTAACAAAGGCTACCATCAGTAACACACTATGCTGCCAGTGACTCAAATCCTGCAGTGCCAGACGTGTCCCCCTGCTTAAGCCAGTACATGTCCGGGCCTGTCTGAAGTTTGCTAGAGAGGATTTGGATGATCTAGAAGAGGATTGGGAGAATGTCATATGGTCAGATGAAACCAAAGTAGAATGTTTTGGTCTAAACTCAACTCGTCGTGTTTGGAGGAGAGAGAGTGCTGAGTTGCATCCAAAGAACACCATACCTACTGTGAAGCATGGGGGTGGAAACATCATGCTTTGGGGCTGTTTTTCTGCAAAGGGACCAGGATGGCTGATCCGTGTAAAGGAAAGAATGAATGGGGCCATGTATCGTGAGATTTTGAGTGAACACCTCCTTCCATCAGCAAGGGCATTGAAGATGAAACGTGGCTGGGTCTTTCAGCATGACAATGATCCCAAACACACCGCCCGGGCAACGAAGGAGTGGCTTCGTAAGAAGCATTTCAAGGTCCTGGAGTGGCCTAGCCAGTCTCCAGATCTCAACCCCATGGAAAACCTTTGGAGGGAGTTGAAAGTCCGTGTGCCCAGCGACAGCCCCAAAACATCACTGCTCTAGAGGAGATCTGCATGGAGGAATGGGCCAAAATACCAGCAACAGTGTGTGAAAACCTTGTGAAGACTTACAGAAAACGTTTGACCTCTGTCATTGCCAACAAAGGATATATAACAAAGTATTGAGATGAACTTTTGATATTGACCAAATACTTATTTTCCGCCATGATTTGCAAATAAATTCTTTAAAAATCAGACAATGTGATTTTCTGGATTTTTTCCCCCATATTGTCTCTCATAGTTGAGGTATACCTATGATGAAAATTACAGGCCTCTCTCATCTTTTTAAGTGGGAGAACTTGCACAATTGGTGGCTGACTAAATACTTTTTTGCCCCACTGTATGTGAGCTCAGCTTGTTGGTGAGTTTAGGGGTCAGTGTATTATGCCAAGCCTGAACATGGGTTTATTTGGTAACCAGGTTAAATATATTTCATGAACACCGCCTTTAAGCTTTATTCTTGAGTAGGGATTCATGGAAGAAGGCATGATGGTAACATATGTGCAGTAGATCTCCTTGGGTGCCCACTATGTACCAAATTAATTTTTAGACCTTGCCCAAGTTAGTGGAGAATGTCAGATGAACCTGTTTCTTCTCCGTGGCCATTTATGAAGTTCCACTTAATAGTTGCAGTAGGAGAGACTGTGAGATCTATGCTCAGGTTGAATGGTACTGCAGCTTGGAAATTCCGCTGTGGGTCTGAAGGGGTGGAAATAGGTGGGAGGCCATTTTGTCTTCCTGATGTTGTTTTTTGTCTGGTTTAGGGGTTTCCAAACATTTTGGTCAGTACACTTGGAATATTGCCTGTTTGAGGCATTCTTACAAGAGGGCGGGTACAGCTGATCACAAAACACCCACATACTGGGAAGCCAACAAACACTGGTCTGCAACCAGCCCATCTTTTATTTTCTGGGAATGGCTTTGAGGTCTTTGTGGGGTGCAGAATAGATGTTTGAGGCTGGTGTTTGGCTTTGCCGTGTGCAAGCTTCCAGCTCATTTTTTTAAAATTAAAAGGATTGAAAGAGAACAAAATTAGGATAGGTAGCTGGGCAGGCACCGAGGAATCTGTTGTGAAGCCACACGTTAGGTCAAGGGTGCTACTCGGAGATGTAGGATCTCTCTCGGCCACGTTTTCTGTTTGCATTATTCCACTCTCCACCAGCCTTTGCATCAATGACCGATAGCACCCCTTGCTTGCAGGCTAGGAGACCAACCAGTCCCGGTGCCACCCATTGCTGCTGTTTCTTACCCTCTTTATTGTCCACGCAGGGATGGGAAAGGGGCAGCACAGGATGCCCTCCAAGGATGAGCTGGTGCAGAGGTACAACCGGATGAACACGATTCCCCAGGTAACTCTGTAGGTGTACATGCATTGGTGGTTGTGCGGTTGTGCGACTCTCTTGATTTGCCTGGCCCTGCCACACTGGGTTTCACAAGCAGCTTTCCCAAGGAGTGTCATTGTTTGGTTGCACGTTCATTGTGTTGCAGGGTGATGCCCATTTCTAGGGAGAGCACCTGTGTGAGCTTAGGAATAGAAGCCAGTGTGGGGCAGGGCTGGGAAATGTGTGGCCAGTGCCAAGAAAGAGGGTGTGATTCTGGTTCTCTGGTTTTCTCTCAGACTCGATCCATCCAGTCCAGGTTCTTACAGAGTCGCAATTTGAACTGCATTGCACTTTGTGAAGGTGAGTGAAATGGGGATTCGGTTGACCTGTCCTGGTCACTCCTGCGAGATTTTACTTGTCACGTCTGCACGGTCAGAGGCTGATGTCGACTGACTTCCTTGCTTGTGCAAATGCTAGTTGATCCATGGAAGGAAAGACGTGGAAACATCACACTAGCCTTGCCTGATTAATCTGAGGGCCCAGTTACTCCTGCAGTCCTTTTCAGAGTGACCCTGGAGCCACACAATCTTGCTGGCCAACATAATGGAGGAGACTGGTGCAGACATGTTGTTTCCCCACTGCTACATTGCTGACCCTTTTCTCCTTCGCAGTGATCACATCCAAGGATCTCCAAAAGCATGGCAACATTTGGGTTTGTCCTGTGTCTGACCACGTCTGCACCCGCTTTTTCTTTGTGTGAGTAAGCTCATCTCTAGGGGTGGGAGGACATGCTGCTCTTCCTGCGGGATGGCGCAAGACCTGGATCTGTGGCAGTGAGCTGGATGTGAATGAGAGGCATGAAAGAGACCATTTCAAAGTTCTTGCTCTTCCTCACAGGTATGAAGATGGCCAAGTCGGAGACGCCAACATCAATACTCAGGACCCTAAAATTCAAAAGGAGATCATGCGTGTAATTGGCACTCAGGTCTATACAAACTGAGGGGGTGGAGGAGCCCCTCCCTTCAGACTGTGCTGGCGCTGCCCCTGCTCCCACCTGGGCAGGAAAGGGATCGTTGTTGGAGACCGTAAATGGACTCTGCCTGGATGAAGACTGAGGCCGGCAGGCGGGAGCAACCCCTGTCGCTTCTGGACAGCAGATGCCAGGGGGAGCAGCTCTGGAGGGGGAGCAGCAGCTCCAGCCAGCCCATCCATAGAGTTGAGTGGGCAGACTTGGACCAGTTCCTGTGAGCGGTTGGAATGGTTGAGTTTGCATGCCCACGTTTACAGTGATGGCACTTTTAACCGTGAAAATGAGCAAAAAACCCACAACAAAACAGAGAGCCCCAGAGAGAGAATGTGTGCGTGCAAGCAAGCGGTTTTAGCTTATTAAAATTCTCTTTGAAAAAAAAGACGCTCTCATGCCCCTGTGCGGTCTTTTTGCAAAACCAGCCAGCAGTTGTGGCACCTTCCTCTTTGGTTTATGCAGGAGAGCGGTGCGCTTCCCTCTGCACACACTTTCTCCCTTTTTCTGTGATCAGGTGTTTCTTGCTGCAATTACTCTTTCAGATCTTTGGGTCATTCGTGGAGCAACAGCGTTTCTATTTGGAACAGGATTTAGGATGTGCAAAGATTTAGTTGTGTTATCTCCTCCTTCCCCAGACTGTGTGAAGAAAGGATTCTGTCCACATATATCCACCTGTGGAAATATACTTCCCCTTGTCCAGGTGGTCTGGAGAGTCATATTTGGGGAACCCAAGGCCACATTTAACAATTTTTGTGGTGGGTTGGAGGGAGCCCAAATAGGAGTGGCCATATCACATGTGTCAAGGGACATAAGCTTTGAAGGTGGAAAAAGTTGCTCCTCTTTTTTGTTTTGTTTTTGAACTGTGACAGCTTACGCTAAGTTTTCATTGACTCCTTGCTTCAAAATGGCAGAAAAACACTGGGTTTTAGCTATCATGATCAGAGGAGTTCTGTGTGGCTGCAGGTTGTCCTCTTCTGCGCTAGGACAAGATGCGGTTAATATCACTGCCTCCTTGGCCTCCTGGATCTTCCCCCGCCCAGTTCCTCATCTGCTGTGTTCTGTACTGTCTTCGGAGGGGCCTCTAGGAAAGGAGGTCAAGGATGAAGAGGAGATAAGATAGGACCAGATTTTTTAGAAAAGCTGTGGGGTTAGGAATGTGAGGGCAGGAACCTGGTAATCCAGTCCTAGCAGTGCCGTTGATCGATCATGGCACAAAAAATAAGGGCCGAAGCTGATGTCAAGCATAATAGGTTCTAGACCAGTGTTTCTCAACCTTGGCAACTTTAAGATGTCTGGACTTCAATTCCTAGTATTCCCTGGCTGGGGAGTTCTGGGAATTGAAGTCCAGATATCTTAAAGTTGCCAAGGTTGAGAAACACTGGTCTAGACAATACGTCAACTGGGAGACCTTCTGGGAGTTCCATTCTTCTGCCTAGTATAGCAATATCTAGGAATGGGTCCCTCTTCCTTACCCTTTTCCGAGTAAGCTTCTACTTACGAGGATTATTTCTAACTTGTAACACTTGGTCATGGAGTAAGGCCTTATCTATTTGTTTTCTTTGGGGCTAGGCATGCTTCAGTCTTGGACTCAAACAAAGCTCTCGTAGACAAATGATCAGTCCTGGAACTATATCTTCTAAGTGTTCAGAGCCCCAAAGCAGATTTATGGTTCTGTGGAGCCAGCCATTCCTGGAAATATCTGTGTCTCAAGATTCAGGTTCAGTCTTTGCTGAGGATTTTTCCAGAAGTTGGCCATGAGGCAGAAACATGGGCCAATTGAGGATATTGGTGCTGTTTTGCCCAGCAAAAATAAAAGGATATTGTGAGGTTTGAAGTAGGCTGTTTAAATAAGGTGGCAGCCTGCATCCAAACAGTGGAGAAGATTTGGAGAAGCCCTTGAGAAGAGACTCACGCAAACAATCTGGTCAAATTCCCACTGGACTGTGCTTTATTTCAGTCTAAGCAGAATATCATTAACTACAGAGCTACAGAGATCACAACGCCCATTTGTCTGTCTTTATTATACTACAAGAAAATCATAAGAAAGATCAATCAAAAGAATCGTATAATCCACTGGAATGCCAAAAACGCTCCCCACTGTTGGGAGGCAGTGTTCCTTTTTGAATGATGGAAACCGAAAGCCCATGAGTGCATGTTTGTATGCGTGTGAAGGGGTGGAGATGGCCTAAAGAAAGCTCCTCTTTCCAAATAACTATTCAGGAGGGGGACAGGGTAGAAAAAGAGACTAAGATGGGGAGCACTGTCAATCAGAGAGACAAACTGGGCACAAACAATAATTGTACATGGAACCTAGTTGAGACGTAAACCTGGTTATCCAAGATGAGCATTCTGTGGACAAGGATCTTACTTGAATGAGTAACCAACTGAAAGAAAGAAAATCTCTCAGTTGGTCCAACAGCAGGCTTTGGATGATGAAGACCCTAACTCAACTTGGCTCCTCAACCCTCATTTACTTCAGATTTCCCCACATGGGGATATGCTGAGATACAATTCTTATCATCTCCTAACCAGGCACCGCATTGGAGAATGATGGCTAAAGTTTCCATCTTCCTTAGATTGATACCACCCCAAAGCCTTTCCATTTCCTAGAGACCTCTTGCTTTCACTATGCACATGTTACATTTGGGGGATAGGGAAACAGTTGTTGACCTCTTCCTCCTGTTAACATTTTTAAACTGTAGTGGGGCTGAAAGAAAACAATGTGATTATAAATAATTGGTGCAGAGGATTGTGAGATTCAGGAAGTGAGTGGTGGAAGGTAATTTTTATTTAAGTCCCATGTGTCCTCCCAAGATGGTAGCTTTCAAATGACACTGATGGAAAATATGAAGAAGGGACAGATTTTCTTAAGATTTTGACTCAGTAATGTAACCACATTTACAACCAAATTTTCCCACTTCCCTGTGCTTGTAATCTGGATGTGAAACAGATGATTATCCAAGGGCTTGGGGAAAGCAGACATATCTTGGATGTAGAAAGCCAAATCTACAATTCATACCATGATATTTCTAAATGCTATTCCAGGAAAAAGTGTGTTTGAAATGGGTAATTTTCTCATAGTCCTTGACATAAGCTTGCCACTTTGATGGTGGTGCTGATGGCTTCCAAAAGTCATTAGTGAACATATTAGAGACACTAGCCCCTTTTCTATGCCTTCTGTTGGTAGCCTAAATTCTAGACACACCAATTTATCATGCCATGTATGAAAAGAAGCACCCTTCTCTCTCTTTGCAGGTGCATAGATACATGAGTGGGTCATTTGCACATCCATCATAAATTTGGTTGTCCAGAAAGATTATGATTATACTTGGCATAGACTTCATCCCTGGGTCCTCATGACTTCAAGTGTGGCCAGGAGGGTTCCAAAACAAGGATGATGTTTCAAGGGTGTGGGTGGCATTATATGCCCTGACCCATTGCCTAAGCAGAAGCTGGAGGAAAAGGAGAAAGTTAGAATGGCAAATGGAACACCCTAATAGTGTCAAAGTAGAAATCCATTCTACTTGCTTTCTGAGAATAATGTAGAAAAGCATTTGCCAACTGCAAACTTCTCATTCCAGGTGGCCTTCTCTCCGACATGTTGCAGAGATGCTTGGGAGTCCTACATATTCCAACAGCTGTAAAAGAAGCCAGGATAGCTAAACTACCATTGCATCAGGGTAGAAGTACTTACAGTAGAAGCATTAATGTCTGCACTCCTAGAATGATTTAACAAACAAGTGTTTTCTATTTCTATGGCCAGATCTGGTTTAGTACCTAATGTAGGGAAAATGGTTCTATGGAGAGCTGTAATCTTTGATCCAAAAGATCTTTAATTCCAGATATATGGAAGATGTCTGTGCTGAATAAGCCAGGAAGGGAAGACTTAATTTTATGGCACTGTTTTTGATAATAGGTGTTGAGCAAAGTAAGTTTTAATAAACTTGCTTTATTTAAGTTGCAGGGGCCAGTTCTGCTGGAATTCATGGGGATCCGATATAAGGAAATCCTATTGATTCCATTTGAATACTAGGCATATCCTACCCTCTCAACTTCCAAAATATTTGTTCTAATGGATATTCCCTTATAAAAATTTAAAAAGAAAACCCTTTAAAAACTTTTTTTTAAAGAATCTTTTTTTAAAAAAACCACAACCAAGGATTAGAAAGTTAATACCAAGGACACTCTAGATTTGTACACAAGTGAGAGGAACGATGCACTGAATTATTAGTGAAAGTTTAAGCTGTGGAAAGCCCCCTTTCCTGAGCCACAATAAAACAGGAAAGTCTCCCTCTTCAAAACCTCCACGCTTTCTAGGAAACGATGAGTAACAAATCTCTAGTAAGGACTCGGTTACAGAGAAAAGAAGGACGGGATAGGTTCTATATCAGAGGTAGCTTTGCAGTAAGACCCACTGCCCAACTCTCTGCATCCCATCTAATGTATAGACCATAATAGCAAAAACATAGCCCTTAAAGATGTAAGTGGTTTGTGCTTTATGGCAGTAGCAGGTGACCATTTTCAGTGAGATGTGTATGTGCATTTAGATATCCTTTGGGTTATGTCTGGATAATGACACAGCTGATCCAGTCAGCTGCTACTCTGGGCAGAGAGGGGGGAACCCCCATTTACTGGTGCCATGTGATGACCTGACTTCCAGCTGCTGCAAAATGGTGGGCCAGCTCTTTCCTTTTTAAACAAAGTCTAAACACTAATATATCTGCAGTGGTCCAATCAGGGCCAGCACCACCATGATGAGTGCCCCACTTCCTTTCAACCCTTCCTCAAATATGGCGGTGGGTTGATGAAATGTAAAACAGAGAGACAGGATCCATAGAGAAGCCCCTGTTGGGAAGGGTTACTCTATGAGTTCACCTCCTTACAGAGAGTGTTAACCCCCCATTAATCCTTTCTTCTCTTTCACATGACACAGCTAACCCCACCTCCCTGCCCCAGACCCACTTTTGACCAGGTTGTGGTGTTTGCATGGCATGGTAACCCTCCCTTGGCCCAGTTCTGATGTTGTGTGGTTTACAATGCTTTAGGGTGTGTCAAGCTTACTTGAAATTTTATATTGCTAGTTTGTGGTGGGGATTATTGTTGTTTTGCATTAAAAAAACTAAAAAGAAGGGGTTGAGGCCACCTCTGAACCACAAATCTTTGATCACTCACTCAGGAGCTATGGACACTGGGAGTATAGCTTATGAGAACAGCAGCCCACAGAATAGCTAGCATTCTCTAACTTGGGCGCTCTTCAGTTGTGTGGTCTTAACTCCCAGAATCCCGAGTGGCATGACCACTGTTGAAAATTCTTGACATTGAAGCCAACACACCTAGAGGGCATCTATGCTTGGGAAGGCTGGATAATCCCTTCTCTGGGCCTTAAACTAGAAATAACAAGGAGATACCACAATATGTTATCTTTCCTCCATTTTATATACAGAACTGGACACATTCAGGCTTTGGCACCTTAAGTTGTCTGCCTTTGCCCCATACCCTGCAAGGATGTTCATTTCCATCATCCCTGGACTTCTTTTTCTAAAACTAAAAGGAATATTTACATTAAAACTGCTTTGCTGTAAGGCAAAACTCAGATTCCTTCATTCTGACAAGCCTAGAGATTTGATGAAATTAGAGGTACATATCATTCATTCTCCTTATCCTTGGTCATTGTTAAAGTTATCAAGCAGTTGCAGAGAATAGACACATAAAAGAAACCTGCAAAATTCACAATGGCACAAATATGTGCATCCAATAAATTCCATCCATTGTTCATCTTTTCCTGATCAAATATCTGGGAAGAAAAAGAAATGGTCAGAAAAGAAGGGATATTACTGAGAGTGCCATGCATTTTTCTGTGCTTTTAATATGCTGAAATAATGACAGATTTCCTTGACAGATTTTTCTTAAGGAGCCCTTCGTCCCTTCCAACCCGCCTTGACCATGGCCAAACTTCAAGGTGGGACAGAGGGCAGATTTTCTTGTACACACTGACCCAGACACCAGTTGCCCCTTACACAGGCCTGTGCCACAGGAGTAACTAGTACTGGCAACAGCAGAGTAATTTATAGATTTATAGATACAGTATCTTCTTTGTTGTGAATGTATCTGGAAAACTGTAGAGAGGAAACTCAATGGTCTTTGACAGCTTGCCTTGAAAGAAACCTCTTTAGATTTCTTGCTCTATGACTAGATTTCTTACCAGATCCCTTACCAGTGTGATGGCAGGTGGAGTTGCAATTTCGGTGGTGGATGGTTATATGGCAAGACAGAAATGCTGAGGATAGTTTGCGTGGAACAACTTCCCCTTTCTCATATCGTGATACTCTCTGACCTCTCTCTAAAGTTGGGAAAGCATTACAAGGTGCTTCTGAGCATTATAACTCTGTAGAAACAGTTATGGAGAGGGAGCAATTAGTAAGCACTCTCTGAAGCCATCAGGATGGATAGAAGGACCTATCACCCTTAGATGAACAGGGTTAGAGCAGAAGGAGCGAGGAAATGTCCTTCAAAAGGCCAGGTGGTTGGTTCAAAAGAATAAACAGAGATGCTCCTACAAGATGTGGATGAAAGAAAGAGTGCCCTTTGTTGGAAAGAGATGGCTGATCAAAGGACGTTTTTGGCAGCCTCCCTCTGTCCACTCGTTTGCCCAAAAACAAGCAAGGACCTTGGCTGTCCCCCTTCCCTGTCACTACACCCGCCCCTCTTGTCCAACTTCCCTATATCTCAGAGATGGCTTGTAAGATTGCAGGGTCCCTTCAGGAGTGATGGCTGTGACTCATCACCGAAGCCATGGTTTGGCTGCATGTTTGCCTAGACACTGCAGGAAGTTAAAGGCACCACAACACTTAAGAGCTCCCCTGACTCTCCCAGCGTGGAATGTAATCGCAGACCTTTGGCCTGAGCCACAAGTTAATTTCCATCCAACATTCCCTCCAGGGCAGGATTGGTCCCATTTCTCCCTCACAGAAGGAGGGCTTGGGGGAGAAGGAACTATCTCAATGAGCGTCTTCTCCCATGTCCTGCCCTCGCAATCAAGGTAGGCAAAGAACTTTCTCTTGGGGGTTGTCCATTGTCTTTCCTCCACTGCCTGGCCTTCTATGCGAATGAAAGATTTTTGACCTTTGTAAAATGAATGAGAAAGTGAAAGAGACCCTCAGGCCCAGATGTCTGCTTCCTTGCTTCTGAACAAATTACCCACTATTTGGATGGCCAAAGAGTGTTTTAGAAATGGAACATCTCCTTTCATGAGCCTGCAAACACAATGCGGTGACAAGTGGTGTCCTGCTGTTACAGCGGCCAACAGAAGATGAAGGTTGGGGGAGGAAGCTGAGAGATCAGATGATGTATTCATCCCTTTCCTCCAGAACTCTTCTGGTTACGTGGACTATTCCCTACCATTCTGAAGTGGGGATGGATTAAAACTACTAGGAAAGGACTAAAATGAATACCATAGGCAAAATCTACTGCCATCTCACCTACATTTCTGTCATTACTCCAAGCATCCTTTTCTCAAGTGAAGTGTCTGGGGTTTGCCAACAAAAACAGCAAGGAGCGCTGTGTCAGTGGAAGTGTTCTGCAGATTGGTCTCCATAGTTCTTCTGCAAGGCAGATGACAGAATCAGGTGTGTGTGGGGAGGGGGGGGGGCAAGGAAACAAACTTAATCCAGTTTTCTCCAGCTTGATGGTTGGCTACGGATTCTGGCAGCTTTCACCAGCTTTGGGGAAAGTACCTCAAGAAATGATGAAGAGAGATCAGCAGGTGAAAGAAGTATGGAAGACATAAAGAACAGATCCACATTCATCTTGTTCTTGGTCCAGCTAGCTGTTAAATGAGGGCAACTGCACCAGCCAAGCAATTCTCAAGGGTGAAAAAAGTGAACCTTTCTGTGGATCACCTAGCATCCCCTCCCATCCAGTTTTTTTAACCTACACATTTCCCATGAACCTTAGCAACCCTCCCAAATCTTGCTTCTCCCCCCCTCCCTATATGAGGCAACTCCACCCAGTTTCCATTAGTATCTCACCTAGTGTAGTTCCCACCCCTCCAGAAGAAGGCTACTTATAGTCCTTGGCCATTCAAAGATTGCTCTGTTCTGATGCAGAGGATCCCAAGAACTGAGCAGAGATGGAGATCCTGCTGCAAGCAGATCCCCCTTCCTATTTTTACACTGCCACACGGCCTGGTTTTCCAAAGTAGCTTTGAGAAGAAAGAGCATGTTCCATACATAAGGCTTCTTGCACCCCTCATTGACCCCCCATTCTTCACTGCCAGTGGAAAAATGAGCTGCATGTCAAGAGTCTACCCTGCTATGAATAAATAGAGTATCAGTCCCACTCCCCACCTAAAACACTGTCGGTGTGTGTGTGTATTTTTGTGGGTGCACATATGGGTGTGTCTGTGGGGTGTGTGCATGTGTGTGTGTGCCATTTCTTTTTCTTTTACTTTTAGAAAAAAGTCACTTTCACAAGGTCACTAAAATCGATTGTCTTTTTTCCATTTTGATTTTTTTTTCATTTGTTTCAAATGGAGGGCTCTTCTATGTTAAATGCTAATCATTCTACAAAAAGCATTCTGTTCTAAACCACTAGGAAATGTAACAATGAAGCACGAAAAGTTAAAAAAGAAGAAAGGAAAAAGAGGAAAAAAAAGAGAAGAATTCGAAGAAATCCAGTGGCCGAGTGACCGCATTGGGGAATGTGAATCATGAAGGACAACCAGATAGCCTCCAGATCCTTCATGAACCTTAACTGTCTTTCATTCTTATTTGGCACTTCCTTAATTGAATTCCCTCTCCCTCCCTCCTTCCCACCCTTCCCCTGACCTCATCCTCTCCATCAGATTCTGGAAAGCAATATTAAATTTGGCTGAGATTATACCAGTGCAACAAGAGACACAGAGATAAGGTTTCTACAAATGCAAGGAATCTACTTGCTTCTTTCTCCCTCATCTACAATAAGCCTATACTGAGAGATGATCAAATGCAAAAGGGAATAATTGCAAACAAGACTTCCATCTTTTCAATATGTAGGTAGAAGAATCTCCTGTTCAAGGCTAGAGCTCATGTCATGAAGCTGGCGACAGGAGAAGGTTACGACCATGGAGAGCTTTTCCTGGAACAAAATCCAGAATGGTATTAGCTATCAGCGCTCCACCTAGAGCTATGGGCTCTTCTCATAATTCATCAGGGATTTAGGAGTTATAGCCCTAGGGTGAGGAGCCTTGGGTATGGATGAAATCCTGCTTCCTTGAAAGGTGCTTGTTCAGGAATTAAAGAGGTTGCCTTTTTACATCCAGGTTTCTGTTTCTGGATCATCTGAGCATGGCCATGTGGAGGAGATGGTCCTCTGGAGATGTTAAGTAGTCCAAGAGAGGTGGTGCTGGAATCTGACAAGAGGAGCTGAGTTCACTCCAGTCTACGGTCTTGTCTTTCATGGAAGCCTCGACTGGATTGTCACTTACAGACTATCTGCTGCAGAGCTACCGGGACCAAAACTGCCTTCAAGTCTCCAGAACTGTCCTTCATGTGCTAGGATAAGGAGGAAATGTATGCCTATATATACATCATAAAGGTGTTATTATAATATAGTTCTTGATTTTGTTTTGTTATGGAAGAATACAGCTTCCTTTTCTCTTTTAGACTTTTTAAACTTTAAGACCAAGTTGAGCCACTTGAGAGATGGTTTGGAAAACCCTCTTCCTCACCTTTCTTGGCTCTGGAGAACTCAAAAGTTCAGCCATTGTTCTATGGTTTTTTGGTTGGATTTGGTAAAAAGCCTGATTCCCGGGAACAAGTAATGACAGATGTACCTCCCACCCTTCAGCTGTCCCTTCAGTCAGAAAAGAGTTACTCAGAAGTTGGCTTGGGCTTAAAGATAAATTTAAAATGTAGTCTCCAACATCTTGACTTCAGCTGACCAGGAGAGAGTTGGCCTCTACAGTAAACTTTTCCTTTTTTTTTTTTTTCTTTTTCTGACAAATCATGCAATGAACGCATAGGTTTTCTAAAGGTACCCTTGTTAAAGCGGGAACTTTCTGTTTTGGCTAACTTGAGCATTCAGAGCATAGCTTAGTGAAATATGGCTATCTGTGACCAGAAGTTATACACCTGTGGACTTTCATTGATTCACCATGAATTTGGGTCTGGATTTTTTTTTTTCACACAGACCTTTCAGAGGGATGGGTATTAATGTATTAAGGCAGTTCCTGGAGCCTAAACCCTTTTAAAAATACTTTGGGGATACTAAAGTGAATTGAAAAGGTAGACACATTATACATTTAAAATAAGTCAGTCTCGGGGGTTGATGATCAATCTTAACCCCTGGTTTTCTTGTTGGAATATGGGGCAACCAGAAGGCCACAAACGCAGACTAAGGATGCAATTTTGCACATGCTTACTTGAGAGCAAGTTGTATTTAGCTGAGCAGGAAGGAATTCTCAGTAAAGGAACAGGGTGGGTTCTTCCAGGGAGGGACTGTAGTTTAGAAAGACAGAACAAAGAATGTTCCAGGTTTAATTCTAAGCATCTCTAACTATGGAGAGGAAAAAATTGTCTCTAAATCAGTGGTTCTTAAACTGTTTGGCCTAATAATTCCTTTTCCTAGTCTTGAATAATGTAATTATCTCCACAAAAAAACCCAGATTCCGTTGTTTTACACAAGTGTCTCAACAGCAGCAATCCCAAAATGGATGCTCAACTCACAAAGAAGCAATTACAAATTGTTCCTTTACCCCAGGATATGCCCAAAGTACCCCCTTGGGGGTAATTACCCCCAGTTTAAGAACCACTGCTCTAAACCCTAGAGAGTCATTGCTGGTCCATGGATATCAGAGTGGCACAGAGTCCCCAAGACCCCTTAAAGTCTTGGGATCATCCTCCAAAGACCTCCAGAAGTTGCCACCAAACTGTCACATTGAATGGCCAAAGAACATTCTTAAGTACATGGAAAATAATCATCACTAAATTTAATTTAAATCAAATTTAGTTTTGCTCTGGACCCTGCCTACTTTTAGGAGCAGGGCCTCTACTGTGTAACGTAAGAGGCCAAAGGTGGCCCTCTGGGTCTCCAAACAGGGCACCTTCAGTGTAGCAAAACTGAGCCACGAGGCCCAACGGTCTGCAGAAGACAGCTACTGATGCTCACGTTAGTTCCGTGTCTCTTCTGGCACTGATCAAATATTCCTTTTCAGCATAGGAGAAGCAGATCAGGGGCAGCCGTTACATTCTCCCCTCCCCTTCCCCAACAAAATTTCTTGAAAACTAAGCCTCTATTTGGGGAGAAGAGAGAGCATGAATTGCTGCCAGGATAAATAGTCCCCCCGCCCCAGCCCCAGTTCCGCTCACTGAAACCCTACAGCGTTCAATGCAGTCACGAAGCCACCGGCCTTGGATAGGCTGTTCACGAAGCGACTTCTGCTCGTTGCAGGCTTCCTTCTCTTGGACACGACTTGTAGCTTGGATATGAAGGTTTTCTGTTTGCTTGCTTGCTTCTTTTTTTTTTTTAAACCTCTTTGATTTTCTTTTTTTCTTTTGTTTTTTAAATTAATTAATTTATATATATATATATATATTTATATTTATATATATATTAAAAAAGCAATAGTCCTTTGGTCCCTAAACTCTAAGGAATGATATGACTTTGAAAGAAGTTAATCCGATCTCCCAGGACTGGGGCAGAAACTGTGACTCTTACACAATCCATGGGATAAAGGTATATAGACCTATTTATATATATCTCTCTTCTGTTAGGTTCAACATCCTCTTAGCAACTGATTTTTCTTTTCCCAAACAGACGCGGAGAAAAACAATTTCCCTTTTTCATTCCCCTTTGAAAACAAAAGTGTTTCCCAGGTATAACGTAACACGCCTGGTCCAAACCCATCAGCTTTGGCTTAGATCTTCCTCTCCCTCCCGCTTCCGAATCTTGAATCTCGGACAAGTGCTTTTGAGAGAAGCTGGTCCCAGCTGCAGGCGTCACGCCCGCAACCTTTTCTCTCGCAAAGTCCCACCCTTCTGCTGCGAGGGAGGCTGGCTTTGTTTTTCCCCCTTCATTTTTTTTTTTCCAAAAAAAAAAGTCTTCTACAGCGGCCCCGTTCCCGTCCGTGGAGTTTCGAGTCGGCAAATAGCAACGCCTCTTTCTCTCAGGTCCAAGTTTGGCCACAACCACCTTCTTTTTTTTCTCTTGCCTTAAAGAGACCAAAATCATAATAAAATAATAATAAAAAAAAAACAGAAAACCAAGTCCCAACCGATTTGAAAACTTTTTAAAAAAAGGGCAAAAAAAAAAAAAAAAAAGAAGGAAAGAAAGAAAGAAAAAGTGTAACAAAAGAAGCTCTCTCGTTCACGAGCACCTCTGCTTCGCCCTCTGCGTTGATCTCTACCTCTTCCTTTTCCGCCGTGATATGTTGCAAAGAAAGTTACAAATCTGGATACGGCACATGGGACAAGGGGAATACTCTTCGTATGCCGCACGGCATCCAGTCTGCAAGACAGAGGGGGAAGGTGAAGGAGGGTGGAGGGTGGAGGGGGGCACATGGTGGCTGCGGAGGACCTGTCCTGCCTGAAGGCCTCCAAAAGCCTGCATGGGGCAACTGTGTCCTACTTGGGGCTTCCCCAAAGGGCAACTGCATTCAATGCCTGCCCAAGAAAAGCTGGATTCTGAAGTCTGGCTAGACTCCAGGATCTCTCTTGTATCCTGGAAGACAAACGAGCGCCTCGCCATCCTATAGAAAAAAGAATCGGTTGTAAATGGTCCCCAACTGACTTTTAGGTATACGAATGGGCCCAGGTTTACCAGGTCCATTGGAAGTTTGTCCGTTCAGGAGATTGTCAGGATATGCGGACGGGCTCTTACATCTCCCTTCGGGTCAGGCTTAAGGGTTGTTGTTTTTTCCCTGTCTCGTTGAATATATTTACATTAAGGTGTAAAAGCAAATCTCCCTTGAGTTGGGATTGACTTCTGGGGTCTTTGCAGGCATGTCCTTAGTGATCCTGGCAACAACATGGTAGGGGTTTACCTTCTCGTGGGATAGTTTTTGACCTCCTCATCTAGCTTATGGCCCTAGGGTATGTCTCATCCAAATACTAACCAGACCTGACCCTGCTTAGCTTTGGAGCCAGACAAAGTTGGCCAGATACCACCAGCTGTTGAAACATCTTCCCTTCAGAGCTGCTTTGTCCCACATCAGATCCTTGGTCTGCTGACCCTGTACCGTGAGCTTACTGGCAAGTTCCCTAAGGTTTGAGATAGGAGTTCTTCCCAGCCCACCTTGGAAATGCTGGGGATTGACCCCGAGGCTTCTGCAGACAAAGCATCTGCTTGCTCTAAACGGCTATAAAAGAGCATTTGGATATCAACCTATAGGGAGATCTTTACATTCTTGAGCTTGTGCAATGATAGTACTTTTTTTGAGGGGTAAAATACAAGCTATAAATATAAACAACTATAATTTTCCAGCCTGGTGATCCTCAGATATGTTGGACTCGAGCTTCCATAAACTTTGGGAATCCTAGAATGTAAGAGTTGGAAGAGGCCATTTAATCCAACCGCCTGCTCAAAACAGAAATTCAAATTAAAACACCCCTGTTAGATAGCTATGTAGATGCTGCTTGAACACTCCCAGAGAAGGGGACTATGAAAGTTCACATCCAACATATCAGGAGGAGGATAGGGAATTCTGTAAATTAACTTGCTATTTCTTCTACAAACCTGATTTCTTAGGTCAACCCCAACCATTTTATCCAGCCATCATGATCATACATAAAGGGCACATACATCATTGTCACATCACAACAGAGAGGAAAAGAAGAAGATACAAAGGAGGACAAAGTGGAGTTTATGGGCTCAAAGAATCCACAACTAGTAAAAGACTGACCAATCAGCACTCCAAAAACTATCCACCATGGGCATCAATATGGCACTGCACAACCGCCAGAAGAGAAGAGGAAGGGGTGGGTGGGAAGAAGAACTGATAATAATAATAATAATAATAATAGTAAAAAATAAAAATAAAGCAGAGATATAGAAAGATCAACGTCAAGTTCATGCAACAAGATTACAACTGGCCACATGGCGTCATCGGAGAGGTCGATGACAACATGAGTGAAGTCACTTACAGTTTCAGATAATTTGGAAGGGAGAGTTTTGTGTTTGGATCTCCCATAACAGCTAGAGGGTTGCTAGGCAACTGTGGGGTCATCCTTGGAGCTATGATTGGCCTGGTCTGGTTAGAGATACACAGTAGTGGATGGGTCGGAGGAAACAAAAATATAAAGGAAAAAAAATGAATCGGTTTGATGGAGTTCCCAGTTGTTGTTATTGTTTCTTCTGGTGGTTCCTGTTCCACTATCTCAGAAAGTCCCCCCCACCCTTTCCATCACACATCCCCTTCATGGAATTGGTTCAGTCCAAACATAGCTAAAGAAGGGAGACCAGATGTTGCCTATGTACAAATAGCACCGGACAACAGTCATCTAGTGAACATCTAGTCACAACCCTCTCCAGGATGGATGATCCTGTATTTCTGTTTCAAGTAGAATAAATTAAATTTGCATTTCTACCTATTAATTAGCGAATACAAGGTCTACATCATCTGTACGGAGTACATACATTTGCATTCTTTTTTTGTATGTGATGGATTTCATTTTTCAGCAATGGGTAAATAGACACCCTGGTTCCTATTTTCTAGCTGGATGCAGAAAGATGTTATTTTAGGAAGGCAGAAGATAGGCAAAGGTTCCATACTTGATTCCAGAACATGTATCCAAGAAATTAAAATACTGCCTCATTAAAAGAAACCAATATCTTTTCTAACAAGTTGATTCCTTTGCTTTTTAAACTTCTTTTTCCTAAGCTTAGAAAACTGATAGAAGCCTGACAAATCATTTTTCAATTTTCCAGTTTGGAATCCTTTTCTAATCCTCCTTGTTTTCCTTTGAATTCCTACCTTTGTTTGGAACCATGGAACTCAAAATGGAATAAAGTCAAAAAAAGCCCTTACGGTATATGGCCAAGTGACACATTTAGAAGAACCATGTCCCAGATTGAAATACAAATGGGGTGTTTAAAAAAGTAATCCCTGAGAGAGAGAGAGAGAGAGAGAGAGAGAGAGAGAGAGAGAAGAAAGAAAGAAAGAAAGAAAGAAAGAAAGAAAGAAAGAAAGAAAGAAAGAAAGAAAGAAAGAAAAGAAGGAGAGTGAAACTGTGTGATTGCTCATCTCGATTCAGAAGTAATATAATTCTAGGCAGGGCATACCACTTAATTATCTTGGATATGTAAATTATCATGAGCAAACCTAAATTGAGTTGTAAACGTATTTTTCAGTCCTGAATAGGATGCTTCTATTAACACCATCTAGCATTGGTCTTTTGGTAAGCATTCCTGACTGGACCTCTTTTCTTTTCTACTGAGCCCAGTGGTGGCAAGCTTTCTTTGGCCAAAGTAAGTCAAGGCTTGGGTTACACCTCTCCCCTTTTAACATGCTCCACGGCTGCTTTCTTGCACATGCTGATGCCCACCCAATGGCTGATCCCAATGGCCAAGGATAACCAAGAGCAGGATTGCTCTCTGTACTTTAAAACAATTGTTTGGCATACATCGATGTTCAAAATCTTTCAAAGTATACAACTGAATGCTGAACCGAGAAGACTCTACTCAAATTTATCTGGCATCAAGTAGGATTGGAACCAAAATCATGAACCTGTTTGCAAGGCACTCAAGGAAAAAAGATCTCTCTGTTGCTCGAGAATTCCAAAGTTGGCTTTCTGAACCCACATATTTATATTGAATCCCCAGATTCCCTGAGTTGGAAATAGCATCTATTGGGTTCTGGTGATGTTACGAGCAAGAGAGATTTTCCTTTCCTTCCAGCATCTCCTCAGATCATAATCTGAACCAGTGAAGAATCATTTTCTATGTTTATCCCATATGATCTGAAAGCCTCTCCACTTCATCGAACCAGGTTCTTTCCAATCCACCAAATATCCTCGAGTAGGTTATAGAACTGTTGTAGCTAGTAGATTTGCAGGGGTGGGAGCTGGGGAGAGAGGAAATAAGCCCCTTTCAATGACATCTCCATGTCACTGGATGGTTTCCAGTGGCCCTTCAGAAATTTAAGAGGTTGAGTTGGAGTGACAAGACTTTAAATGCCGGGCTTCTTCCTGACAGTCCTCCAATCAGTGCAGACATACCAAGTTTCAACTACAAGAATGGGGTGGGAATCTATTTTCTCCCCCTTTTATTTGACCTAATTGCCCACTAAGTGGGGTTCAAGAAAAGGGGCACTTGGGAGAACGATAGAGCAATGGAGTAGGTGGGGGAAGTGAGGTTGTCAGTGCACAAACTTGAAAATGTGTATCTGTATCCACATGCCTGTATATTATGCATGCATGCACCTATGTGCATGTTAAAAGCCAAATATCCCCTTAAAGTGAGCTTTTCATGACATCTATCTGGGTTCCATTGTGTTCTTGGCAACAACATGGAAATATTTCTCACCATCTTCTTTCCAGAATGATGTTTTTTGCTTTCCAATTCAGTTCTGGAATTTCTTACCCAAGTAACCAAGTCTGATCTTGCTAAGTTTTTTGGTGAGATCTGCTAGTGCTGCCACTTAATTGGACATCTATATCAAGCTGATTCCCCCAACTGCTCATTAAAATTTAGCATAATATTTTCCATCAGTAAATTATCCCAACACATTTCTATCTATGGATGGCTAACTAAGGATAACCTGAGTAATGAAGAGATTACTTTCCTTTTTGCCATACTGTGTTAAGCGTATGCATGAACTATGATGGAGGAAGAGTCAACTTTGTTTCTGAATAGATATTTGGAGGCATGGGCCTGTCTCCTATTAGCTGAACCCAGAATAGCTCAGCGAAACTGAATGGTTGGAGGTTTAGGTAAGACAAAAGGGAGTACGTTGTTTCCCAGTGTGTCATCAAATGATGGAATTTAGTGCCATAAAACTGGTGATGGCAACCAACTTAGATGGATTTTCAAACCATTGAATAGATTCATGGAGGAGAAGGATATTGATGACCACTAATCATGATGGCATTTTATTCCCAACCAGTTTCGGAGATAGTTATGAGCTTGAACATAAGTTGTAGAAGGATATTTTCTCACTCATTTTCTGCCAGAGGGCTTCCCACTGGCATTTGCTAGGTCCACAGAAAGTGGAATAGATAGACTTTTGATCTCACCCATCAGGGCCCTTCTTGTATTTCCACCTTTCTGCAGGCACTTGCACGCACATGCACAAACAGATCCTCTCTCTCTCCCTCTTACAAACAGACACTCACATTTTCCAGCTTAAAATGATTCCTCTTTCTACACAACCCAGCAAAGAGGAAGCTAAGTGGACTTAACTTACAAAGTACAGTGGTACCTCGGGTCACGAATGCTTCTGTTCAAGACCAATTCGGGTCATGAACAGCACCGTTCGCAAAATTTTGCTTCCGTTCACAAACTCTGCATCGGGTGATGAACAGGATCCGCGGCCATTTTCCCTGCTGACACACGTGGTCGTGGCTTCCTGTAGGGAGGGGGACTCTCCCTCCAAACAATAACCGCCTTCCCACCCGCCTTCCTGTCCTCCACGCCTCAAGCAAGGTTAGTGTTCTCTCTCTTCATACTGTACTGTACTGTACTTTGTGTCATATTTTTATGGTTTTAAAAAAAATACATATGGTTCAGAACGGATTAACCGTATTTACATTGAACCTTATGGGAAAATTTGATTCGGGTTGCGACCAATTTGGGTCGCGACTAGAGTCGCAGAACGAATTAAGTTCGTGACCCGAGGTACCACTGTAGACTGTAAGATATGTCCTGCCAAGATATAGTTTGGCTCAAAACCCCAAACCCCTTGAGATCATCCACCTTAAACTGGATACCCCTTTGGTGGTTCTCTACTCCGTTAATTTCTCTTTGGGGCAAAATTTCCAATCAGGCCTTCACCTCCCCAACAGATATGAATACCAGGAATAGAGCCCCCCCACAGCAAACTGCAATGAAGCCTCAGATGACTTGCCTTGGGTGACATCATCATGCTACCATTACGTACATGTGTCCTGATGCTTGACCCAGGTACCTAAATCATAGTAATTGCATGATGATGTCACACGTGTTTCATTACTTGCCACTCACTATGGACACCCATGATTAGAAGACAGTCATTTTGCCTCCTTGTTATCTGAGAAGAAAGGCAGATTCCTGCTACTGTCTTCCTGAACTTTCCTGTTGGTTGCCTGGCTGAGGCATCGCCTGCCAACGCCTTACCTGTTTTCAGATCCGGGGTGAACAGGGATCAGTAGGGTCGGTTTGCATCTTTTGGCCTCTTTAATTGGACCTTTAGCCTCTTCATGCCGATCTGGAAGCCGTTCATGGCTTGAATGGCTGCCTGGGCACTAGTTGGATTGTCAAAACTGACGAAACCTGGGAAGGGAGCCGCCAGCCGGAGAAGTGAGCAATGGGGCGATGGGGTTGGTGAAGGGTGAGAAGAGAAAAATGAAAGGAAGCACATCTGTTAGCACCTGGCTCCATAAACTGCATATCCTCTTACCCGTTGTGGGGGATTGAATGAAAGAGAATTTGCTTCTGAAATTTTTGGCCAAGAAGAAAATTCCTCTAAGTGGGGTATGTGAGAGGAAAATTATTAGTAGCCTTCTATATGTTTTAATGTTAGTTTTGATTGCATTAATAAAGCCAAGTTAGCTAAAATATGGCCTGTAGGGCAATAACAGGAAACTTGCAAGACTAAGCAAATTGCTGATGGGAAAAGACGTGACAAGGGAAGTCTGGTAAAGTCTGGTAAAATTAGCACCAAGGAAGTTATGATTCAGTTGCAAATCCTGGGAGTCATGTCTGTGGTTTGTGGTTTTTGAGGATAAAAGGGATTGCAACTAAGGGGACGGTACAATTTTGGTCCAGCTGTCTACCTGACAGCTTGGTCAAGATGGTCGGCATTGCAGTGTGAATCTAAGTGAGTTCCTTGTATGCTATTGGTTGAATTTTACTTGCTTATTGAACTAACATTTAATAAAGCTTTTAGAACTTTGAAGTGACTTATGTTACGGTGTGTCTGTCTCCCATGTTTAATGAGGTTTTTTCCCTGACAGGTACCTGTCCCTGCATTTATTTGGTGCTCAAGGTGGGTAAGATGTGCCTGTGAATGTCTGTGCTTTCTTGCACAATCCTCTCTCTGGCGTTCTGCAGCTTCCCTGGCTGCTCACACTTCTGGTGCGTTACAAAGGAAGGTAACTCCTATCATTGGCTTACATGGGGAAGTGGAGGCAGTCAGTGGAGGCAGCCTCTCTGTCATCAGAGAGATGGAGAAGCACGTCACCATCTCAGCAGCTGCTTCCCCCTCTAACAGAAAGATTAACTTCAACAACCCCATCAAGAGAAATTTGAAAGCAATGCTCAAGCACCCAAAGAATAAAGCTTGTTCTGTAGGGAAAGAAAACTCTTCAGAAGGTCCAAGACATGGTTTGGCACAACGTTCACGTAAAAGTACACCTGACAGCCAGAGCCACTGTTTCACAGAAAATACCTTGGCCACTCAGAAGAGGCAAATCTTTTGGGTCACCTTCTTTATAACATCGTCTGAAAGTTCCAAACTATACCATAGACACAAAGGGCTGGAAATAGCAAAGTCCCCTATTCTAAGGTTCTTTAACTCCAGGGAAAATATAATTTAGATAGAGTAAGTCTCTTACTCTTGTCTTCGCCCAAACCCGTCTTCCTTGTGCTGATGTCTTTCAAGGGATGGGTTCCAATTCTCAGCAGTTCCAGCTCAAATGTGGGAGTTGCATTTGCTCATTGGAGAGCTCTTTAAATCATGTCATTGGGACATCGTTATTCCATCATCCCATCTCAATTTACACAAACACACTGACATTATTGTAGGGCACTAGTGAGGAAGTCTTGAACGTGGACCTCTATCCACCAAGCTCTGGCCTTACTTCCCAGATTATTGTTATCTGTTTCTGCTGCCAATATGGCAGTTTGAATTGTGTGCTCAGAGAAAATAATCTAAGCTTCGGGACTGGACTGTCCAAAGAAACCAATATACAAATAAATATTCTAGCAAAAAACTAGCCGAGAGGTTGTGTAGTGTAGTACCCACAGGAATCATGTTGCACCCCAGATGGCTTCTCGGGAATTCCAAAATTAATTACTTTCTTACAAAAGTAATTTTTTTTTTAATGGCTGAAATCTCAAAAGTTTGCCAAATTTCATGAGACTTTGGTGTTTTCACATGGGATCTTACACGATCTCAGGATGAAAATGCCGATATCTTGCAAGAGGTTGGTACTGTATTTTCACACAAGATTGGATGAAATTACGGTGCTGAGATTACCAGTCTACTTATTTAGGGGGTTCATTTTGGGTGTAACTTACGTCTGATCTCTGTCCTAGACTCAAGTCTCCGTGTCTTGGGTTTAGGGCAAGGTCTTAGTCTGCTCGCTGACTTCTCCCCCCCAATTTCTGACTTGGACTGTAAAGTCTATTTGACCATTGCCTGGGCCTGACCCTTGTCAATGCTCAGCTTGAATCAGCATCTCGTCCCTTGCATGTCCCTTTGCTGACATCTCACCTTTTGCACTAACTTGCTGTCCAAGGGCATTCCTAGTTTAAAGTACCAGATCAGCTGCTAAGCGAACCTTGAAGCAAGCCTACTGGAACTTACCAAAGCATTTACTTTGGTTGGTGGCACGGTCAACAAAAACTTTGGCAGAGATGACGCTGCCAAAAGGTAGGAACATCTGCATGAGTTCTGCATCGCCAAACTCCTGGGGCAGGTGATAAATGAAGAGGTTACAGCCTTCAGGACCTAGGACGGCAACATAGGTGCACAAAACAGAGGAAAGGAAGTTGTGTAAGAGGAAAAGAGACCAAGTACCAAACACTGGGCAACTTTCTTGTCAGCCATTGCATTTGAATCCTTAATGCATTTGTGTTTTGTCAATGCACTTAAAAAAAATTTACCCCCCCCCCCATTGATTTGCTAAATAAATCTTCCCCCTCGGATGCTTTCGAAATGTATTGATTTTCAATTCACATAATCCTTAGCTAAAACGGCCCACAGTCATATTGTATTGTCTACAACACATTCATTGAATGGAGTTGTTGGCATGTGGTTTTTCAGGTGCAACTGGACTCATCTGAAAGGCTCAGAAGAACCTTGCTTCTTTGATTACATCCTGACTGTTGGCCTAAATGAGGTGAGAGGTTACTCCCATCACAGATAGTAAATTTTCAATGCTTGGAGTTTAAAGGTAATGCTACTAGAGGATGATCCAAAAGAGCTTGTCCCTATGTTAAGTAGCTGTTAGCTACAGAAACTTTCTGCATTCCAGCCCTGGAAAAATCTAGATCACAACATATTTTACAGACACTTTGGTAAGCACACGGGCATCCTGTAGAACAACGGAGAAAGGTTATATGTCAGCTTTCTCTCCCAAAGAGATTGTAAGCCAGCTAATGTCCAGAATTTCCAGCAATGATTATGCTGGCTTGGAATACTGGGAGTTGAACTCTATGTATCTGGAAGGTCCTTAAATTGAGGAAAACTGGTACAGATTCATTGGCCTAATTGACATGTAGGATCCGAGTTTTCAAACATAATGCTTCATGTTGATAGATGATGCATTATCATGGCCTATGAAAAAGATAACGTCTGCATACATTCAACTCAGCTACGTCCTTTCCATGGGAAAAGCTGTGAAAATCCCCTATTCTAATGTGAGAATGCAAGTTAACAGAGCTCCATGTTCTTCTAACACTTATTAGAACATCCCCAATGCCTCTGAATCACTCAGCGCCTTTCCTTCTCTTACAATTTAGGTGTCGCTTTCCAATTCACCTCCCTTTTTTCATTGTTTTCCATTATTCACACTCTTCTCTGGTTTTGTTTCCATTGTCTCATGTGCTAGATTCCTGCCACCCTACTCGAATGTCCTTCAACCTTCTACATCACCTGCTCTGGTCAATATTTGCATCTTCTCACTGGTTGCTCACTATTGATGTCGGTGTCAATTTGCCCACCACTGTTCCTCCTCCAAATGACCTACAAATTAGATCTGAATGTGTATGAACTAGTCAGACAAAGATCTTTCTCTACCATGTCTTTTTAGCACTGGCTGAGAGTTCACAAGGGAGGCGACTTTTACATTATCAGAAGGAACTGTGCCAGCTCTGGGAAAAAAACAAATTCCATTTTTAATTAAGCCAGCTTAAGGTTTGAAAGTAGGGTGCTCGTTTATGAAAAGGCAAGATGGCATAAACAAGGGGACTGCTGTTAAATAGGGATACACAAAGCAACTTGAACCCAAAATGTGTCACATTTGAAATAGATTGCTCTAACTAATTAGGAAGGGTTTTGAGCTGGAAAGTGTTCCATTTCAAGCTCAGAAGGCTTTTGGAATATTAAAACTGAAATAACTGTGTTGGATTCAAAATAGAAGATTCTTAAGCTGCAAATATTTTGCACACCCCTAGTATTCAAGCCATGTCCAAAGAGGCTGCGTTCCACCTAACATTTTAAAATAATGTAGAAATTACTTGGCCTATCTACCAATTCTTAGGAATTTCTTTCCTGCATTACAGCCACACAGAGAAGTTATGGAGCGCTTCCTTTGGTGTACTGGTGAAGGTACCAGGTAGAAAACGGGAGACCGTGGGTTCTAGTCCCACCTAGGCACAAAGCCAGCTGGGTGACCTTATTTATTTATTTATTAAATTTATATGCCACCCATCTCCTCACTCTCTCTCAGCCCTAGGAAGCAGGCAATGGCAAGCCACTTCTGAAATCTTGCCAAGAAAACTGCGAAGACTTGGCCAGGCAGTCGCCAGGAGTCAAAAACTGACTCAAAGGCATACACACAAACCTTTCTGGATCATTTGAACCCAAGCTAACTGTGATGGAATTAAGCATCATTTAGAAGAAACATGCTGACTTTGAACCAAAGTTTATAAAGGTGGCTTGTCTTCATTACCATAGTTAAGACTGACCTCTGTTTTATTGTTCGGATGACAAGGGATTAGTCTAGACAAAAGTGAACAGTTACAATTTCTTCCTTGTGGTTACATGGGAGAAAAAATGTGAGAAAAATTTTCATGATACTATCTCTTGGTTTAGGGTTAGATCTAAATGCACTCTTTAGCAGTGTTCACATGGTTTAGTGAACTAGCCAAAATGGCTTGGCTTATACAGAATGTTAAGCCACAATAAAAAAAACACATTTTAGTGTAGAGTGCTGAGGAACATGAACCCACTGTTTTTCATGGTTTTAGCATGGTTTTGTATGTTTAAAGAATTGGTTTTAAACACTGTATGTTCTCCTGAAAGACAGGATACCCTTTTTTAAACTTGTCTATCCTTTCTACGTTCTTCTTATATACTTATTGTTTTATGTCAGTTGAGCTACACTGACACTTTTAGAGAGGCTTCTCTCACATTTCTAGGAAGCCACCTCGATCTTGGTCCCACCCAAAGCAGAAAGTTGCTCAGGAGACCTTGTGCTCTATGGGATGTGGTCCCCCCTCCTCCCTGAGACCCAGCCTTTCTGTTCCACCTCACCTTCTCTCTGCTGTTGGGGGATGATGGGAGTTTGCTGTGGGAAGGCTTGGCTGATTGGTGCATAGGCGGCTGGATATGCTGCTAGAACACAAAAACAGAAGGATCAGGCCCAATCAAACATAACACCCTGCCTTCATGGGGAGAAATGATGACACCAAACCAATGGCTGTGGTCCCAAGTGAGAATGGTCATGACCCACCACGAACCTGACCTGATTCAGTTCTGAAAACACATGCATCTCTCTCTCTCTCTCTCTCTCTCTCTCTCTCTCTCTCTCACACACACACACACACACACACACACAGAGTGCTTGTGCACAGCCCCCCAAATGGCCTTGTACAACATGAAATACAAAGAGTTCTAAGACAGAAGATTGTATTGTATAGCTTGGTTGATCTGGAGAAAACTTGTGCTGCATTGAATTTTATATAAACTGAACATGTTGGATCAGATTAATGAACACAAGCTGGTGTTTTGGATTACTACTCACACTACTATTGGTCATGCTGGCTGGGTGTTGGAGTCCAAAATACTTAGAAAGCTGTTTAGATTTAGAGATTTGTCTGTCTTATGGAACTGGTGGATTTGCTTAGTCTTTTCTCTATCAACCACCACAGCCTCTCCAAGATGATCAGGAGATGTGCTGTGACATGGAGGGCTGCAGAGAAAGAAGATGGTGGAAAATCACAATGAAGCCCTGTCTTCAAGGGGCTCAGAAGTAGAGCTTTCATCTGATTTCCAGCCCTCTCCCTTCTTCTCCATGCCACAGCCCATCCAACTGAGCAGGACAGAATGGGGAGAAAAATGTGCTGGATCACTAAGGGGACCAAGGGAATTGCCAAGCCATATAGTCCCTTGGTCATTCCAGGGAGCACTGGAGAAAGACACACCACTTGGGAAACAGCCACGCACTGGAAGCATGCAATGCACTTTCACAGAACATGGAAGACTCTTGGAAATCTTGTATAATTAAGAAGGTAAATCCAGCCCCTCTCTGCCCCACCACAGACTTTTTTCCCAGTAAAATTTGTCCCTGTATAAATCTGTTGGAAGCCTAACCCTGAAGATCATTTGTAGCATGATCCACGATCAACGCTCTTTTCAATCCCTACCTGTGAGGAAGCTTTCTCACTCAAGCACAATCTGTGTTTGAATGCCAAGGTGTTTGCTAACCATCCATCCTTCTCCCTAAAGTAATCATGCTCTTCACACGTGCCAAAGAAGTGAAGCCCGTTTCCTCTCACACACCCTCGTTGTATTACAAAGGTGGCAAAGGGACAGAAACAAAGAAAGGTGCAGGAAAAGAGGAAGAGACAGAGGGAGAATGGGGAGGGGGGACGGGGGCAAAGCAATGTTGAGACCTGCATAGTGCTGCATGCCTGCGTAGGCTTGTTGGAGGGGGTCGGCCACAGTGGGACTTTGAGCTGGGAAGAGAAAAGAAGGAAGAAGGACGAGAATAAGCAGACTCAATCGGAGAACAGCTTTCAGAGCAGTGTGATCAGGGGTCAGAGCTACTAGGAGGGGATGTGATCCTCCTCTTTGACTTGCAGTCCCTGGGCAGAGCAACCTGTGGCCATCCAGATGTCATGGATGCCAACTCCCATCATCCTTTCCCACGGGCTAGGCCAGCACATACAGGTGGGAGATGTCTTTTAGCAACATCTGAAGGAACAATGTTGCTCATTTCTAAGAACGGTTTTGTTATTTATGTTACCTGGATAATGAGAAAAATCCCATTGCCCCCGTTGGGGGTTTTGTTTGAGGGGCTTTACAGTCTGCAGTAGCAATGGTTCACACAACACATTCAGCCAAACAGTTGAATTAAGGAGGGCACAGAGGCCGCCCTCTTAAACCCCACCTTTGCAGTCTTTGAATTGTATTTGGGGGAGTCTGGAAATCTGAAATGACCCATTATTGGTTTCCAGGAACTAGGATGTGAAGCCCAACCTAATACTTGGCTTCAGATTCCAGTTCCTGCAAGCCATATGTGGCCACCACTCTGTGGATGATACAAAATGATCAGCTATAGCCTTTCCTCTACAGCAGTGTTTCTCCAGTTTGGCCACTTTAAGACCTGTGGACTTCAACTCCCAGAATTCCCTAGCCAGCAATTGCTGGGAGTTGAACCCCACAGGTCTTAAAGTGGCTGAGTTGCAGAAACACCATCCTATCGTGAGTTCCTTTGTGCAATGAACTCACAATTCTTACTTGAGCCCTCTGCCCTCATGTCTTATTCCCAGGCCACACTTCACAGAGCCTTATTCTTTATTGCAAACCTCCCAGCAACTACAAAACCCATTGGGTAGGGGAGCAAATCGGATGATGCCCCATTATGCCACCAGCTCCATCATCATAGCAAAGGTTGGATTCTGCTAAGGATCGCCACTGAGGAAACGTAACAAGCTGCCGTTGCATCAACCTGGCTAGTTGCCTTTGTGTCATTTTCCCCAACCCTGGGCACCTTCCCGAAGGATGGACTTCCACTCCCAGAGACCCCTACTCTGCCACTGCTGAGAATTCTGGGAATTGAAGTCCACACGTTGGGAGGACACCCAGGTTGGGAAGCTCTTAGCATGTTAGGCTAAGGTAGGGCTGGCATATCTGGATTTGCCAAAAACCTGGGCAATGAATAGATAACAACAAAGACATAGGAGTCTTAGTATCTCTTTGCTGCCATCTGAACACTGGGCTTTTCCAGCCCATATATGGCAGCTCTGGGCAAATGGTGCCAGTCTTGGAGCTGCAAAAACACCCATTACAGCACCACAAGGATGTAGTTGCACCCAGGGAGGTGTAGGTGTGAGATTAATGCCCAACCTTCTAGGCATCACTTTTCATAAGTCCACTATATGGAAAACACATTTCCTACTGCCTTAGCCACTGCCCAGCGTACAGTGGGTGCTATTCTGAAGTTTTTCTATTCTAAAGGAGGAGAAGTGGTAGCCCCTGAACTTAAAATATTCCAAGGCAAGGGGATAGCTCAGATGTTGTATGGGGCTGAGATCTGGGGGTGGGATGAGAAGATGAGCTGGGCTAACCGCAAGGGTATTTCTCCCCTGTTTTTGGACAGACCGATACACCCACTACCATCATGACTGATGACCCTTCCTTCGTTCAAGAACTTACCTGGGTACGGATGAATCCCGTTGGTGTAAATGGTTTCCGATGCTGGCTGTCCATTAGTCTGCGGTGGGAGAGGACTAAACCCATTCACTCCAATGGGCGTAGCTATGCTGGGGACTGGAGCTGTGCTGATCCCTGGAGGTGTGCTTGTACCTAAAACACCAGGCAGACAGAAGGCAAAAAGAGAGAGCGATGAATGCAGAGGGGGCAGCAGAATTAACACAGAGCAAGACATGGGAAAGAAACATAAATAAGGCGAATAGGTTTTGCTCTTCTGTCCCCATCCACATTCCCTCTGTATCTCAAGCAGCCGCGGTGGAATGGAGGAAGTTAGTTTCTTTATTAGATTTGGAGGCCACCCAACATCAAAATGACTCTAGGTGGCTTACCATTTAAAACAAAACAAAACCACACGATAAAGGAAGAATCTAAAACTTCTGGGCAACGAGATCTCAACTAACAGAACACTGACAGGGCTCCAAAACCACCCTACTCAAAGGCCTGGGAGAATAGCCATGTTTTTTAGGACCATCTTTCGGGTGGGAGCTCCATGGATTTTGGAGGATGGGGGATATCCATCCAGGGCTCAAGCATTGAAGCAGGAAAGACACATTTCCTTGAAACTAGCGCACACGTGCTACTACAGGCATACCTCAGAGATATTGTGGGTTCAGTTCCAGACTATCACAATAAAGTAAATATCACAGTAAAGCGAGTCACATGAATTTTTTGGTTTCCCAGTGCATATAAAAGTTATGTTTACAGTATTCTGTAGTCCAGTGTTTCTCAACCTTGGCAACTTTAAGATGTGTGGACTTCAACTCCCAGAATTCCCCAGCCAGCTGGGGAATTCTGGGAGTTGAAGTCCACACATCTTAAAGTTGCCAAGGCTGAGAAACACTGCTGTAGTCTATTAAGTGTTCAATAGCATTATGTCTAAAAAAAACAAAAAAGTATATATCTTAATTTAAAAATACTTCATTGCTAAAAAAATGCTGATCACCATCTGATAGACTTGCTCGACGCAGGGTTGCCACAAACCTTCAATTGGTTAAAAAAACACAATATCTGTGAAGCACAATCAAGCGAAGTGCAATAAAACGAGGTATGCCTGTATACTGAAACTTGGGGGGCCTTTCCGTCAATGTTCAATTCTTCCTTTTCTAGCAACAATTCCAGGGCTGTTCCTTTGCACAATAAGACCTTCCTCTGAGGCCGAGAGGTCAGAAAAGTCCACCTTGGGCATCTATCTTCCCTGATAGGAAGATCGGAGGCAGGGGGCCACCATCGATAAGGCTCTGATGCTAAGTGGACTTCTGCCCGGCCACCTTTGCTCTGACGAGCCCACGATCATGCAGCCACACCATACCTGACGAGGGCGTCATAGGAGCAGCCACCAAACCGCTCACGTTAAAAGCGGCCATCTGTTGCATCTGTGCTGCTGCGATGGCTGCCATGGGGTTGAGGCAACTTCCTTGCGCGGCAGCCATGAGGGCCGCCTGTTGCTGCATTATCTTAAGGAAAGAAAGACACACATGGGGGGAGAGTAGGAAAGGGGGCCAGCCAGGGAAAGAGAGTGGAGGACAGAAGAAAAGGAAGAGGGGAAGGAGGGATGACATTAGTTTGAACTTTGCAGCTGAAGACAGATACTCAGGGACAATCTCCAAGGAAGGCCCTCCCACCCCCCAATGGACCCTGGGCATATTTGCGTTCTTGATGAAGTCCTAGTCATAGGAAGGGCTTCAAAGGACATTGAAATGATGCCTTCAAATGGCCAACAACCTTGACATAGCTTCTTTCATCAACCCTCACAGTGAGCCATGTAAAAAAGTCCACCCTAACCAGCTGGGCTAAGGCTAGGATGGGGAACTAGTGGTCCTCCAGATGTTGCAGAACTACAGCTCCCGGCATCTCTGTGTTTCAGCCATGGTGCCCCATGCTGATGGGGACTGGAGTGGAGAACAGATGAAGGCTACCAATTCTTCCCACCCTGTGGCCTCCTTCCTTCTAAAACAATCAAAACTAAGGTGAGATTTGAACCAGTTTCTCTGGCCTTTTTATTTATCCAAGTATATATGTTTGCTCTATCCCCAGGAGATGACCATCTATGTTTTGGTGCAAATACCACTTGTCTCCTTTTAGTTAATAATGCAGCAGCTTGTATTGGCCAGTGGAGGGCAGTGTTCATTGCTGACAATCCCAACAAGGGTGTGTGACATCTCTGACGATAAAGTCTCCTTCCAGTTGAGCTTAACTTCGGATGGGTTTTTGGCAGTCTCGTCCATGGGCTTATCCTTGCCATAACCTTTTTTTCTGCTCATGGTGGACATCCCATTTGTTCATTCCCCACCCAACTAGCACCTTCTGGCATGTCCAAATTTTCCTGCTTCCCCTTTATGGGACATAATAGCACCTTACAGTCAGGGTAACCAGCATCTCCTACCGCTTGTGTATATGCTCCGTAGGCTCCAAACTGGATCGTCATGGGATTAAAGATCCCCAGCTGTCCTGCCATTTGATGCATCCGCCGCAGAGTTCTTTCCTTGTCTGTATCGGCAAACTTCACAACTAAGCTGGAGGATGCTCCCTAGCAGGGGGAAAAGAGAAGCAGAGGCAGAAACAGAGAGAGTGGGGCAGATTGTATCCATCACTTCCATGTGGGTTGGTTTGAACTGGGGAGTCCTGTAAAGGAATCCTATGGAAGAAGGCAGTAGCAACACAAGAGGAACAATCCTGAAGATCATGGTGGCCCCTTTATTTGTGAAGCTCTCTTCTTTTGGAACCATACAATGCTATCTGGTATCAGACTTCATGCTGGTATCAGACTTCATTCACTGCCTTTCTTGAACAGGGTTTTAGGACACTGATCCTATGATTCTACTTTGTCCTTCCTGAAAATATTGTATTCGTGGAGCACCACAGTTTAAGGAGATCATTTCCTCTCACTTTTGCACACCACCTTGTGACAGCAATGACCCGAAGTGGGGCTTATAAAAACATCAAGTAAATACACAGCGTCTCGGTTCCTACATCATACTAAGCTATCATGCAAGAGTGGGTCACACGTCATGGCAAGCCAAGAGTAAACAAGGCACACTGTGGCTTAGTGCAATGTGCAGATCCAGAGTGGACAGTGTTTTCCTGCCACATCTCTTCTGTCTGCAGAGCCCATGCAAACAGGTGGAACCACACCTCATTTGCCCCTGGGGAGAATGGCTTAACCCAGGTACGCAGGAGTGTGCTTCTATTGTGGGGGCCAAGGACATTGGGCTGCTGAACGTCCAATCAAGAAATCACCCACCCCTGTGGTGGGAAAGGTGCTGCACCTGGTTGAGAGGGGCTTCGAGACCATGGACCTACATCCACGCAGTTAACCCCACCCCCAGCAACTCTTGCCTAGCCAGCACTTGTTGCTATCTGCCTATAAAGACCCAGATCCCCAGTCACCCAACTCTACCGACCACGATGAAGTCTGAAGCCACCAGACATGGACTTGACATTTGCAGAAAACCACAGGATTCCGAGATATTCTGTCTAGCCTGTTGTGTCCATGGAAACAATTGATGGGAGACCCCTGCTATCTCAACCAGACACTGACTCTCTATGGGTTCTGGCTAACTAGCTTTATTTAAGAAAACAACCCTTATCTTTATTTACAAGTAACGGAATTGATTTTGCCCCAGTAATGAAACAGCAACAGTCTGCCTGGGGGCTGGGGGAAGCTTTGAGATCAACATGCTAATCCTCGTAGCTACCATTTCCTGAAGCGCATTTTTAACCCCAGATTCCAGATGCACTATTTTTCCAAGGCCAGGACTGATTTTTAAATTTCTGTATTTCAGTCTCATTACAAATAGATTGAACATGATTACTCCTCCGTCCTACATTTCACAGCTCCCTCTTTCGACCATGTGAGAATTGGGTTATCATTTTCAGAGGTCTCCTGCAGGGTGTTCAGAGGGGGCTTGTGCACCTACAGCTTTGGGGTGTGCTCCTCCATCTTAGAGTGAGGGGTGATTTTAGAAAGGCTCCTTTGTACCTTTTGAAATTGGTCTTCCCCTTTTGATGTCAACAGACTCGAGTCATTTGCAACGAGCACATGCAATTGTTCCCCTCCAAACCCTGCTGGAGCCATCCTAGCTATTGGAGCTCACTGTCAGCCCAACCTCCTTGCAAGTGCTGATCAGTTCAATCCTCTTTTATAATCCCCATGACTCCTGGGGCATTGCTCCCCCCTCCTTTCCCTCTCACTCTCATTTAGAACTATGACCTTCATTGTTAATTAAATGGCAGTTTTCTCAAGCCGGTGATTCAATTACTCCTGACACCTGCTTGGAGAGCACAGCTGCTGATCAGAATAAACAGCAAAGAGTTATTTTTTGCAACAAGTGATTTGATCCCCAAGAATCTGATCCAATCACTAGGATGATAAATTAGCTGCTGATTGGATAAAGGGGGAGAGTGTGTGAGAGAGGGAGGGAGGGGAGGAAGAGGAAAGAAAGAAAGAAAGAAAGAAAGAAAGAAAGAAAGAAAGAAAGAAAGAAAGAAAGAAAGAAAGAAAGAAAGAAAGAAACCTTGTGGAGAATGAAGGGCTTGTTCTGCAGGACTTCCCCATGTTGGCACCCCTAGATATTGGTTTTGCAGGCAGATTAAAGAGAAAACCAAAGAACATGGCAGGGATAAAATTCTGCTTTCAATTGTGGGGACTCTGCTGACATGCTCCGCTACCAGGGAAGGAAGGAGAAAGGCCAAGTATCTCCCCACCTCAAATAAGTTGGGTGTGGGGCCCTGAGAGTTCCTTGAAGAAATGAAATATTTCACCCAGCCATTATAACTAAACCATCAACCAGAGCAGTGTTTCTCAACCTTGGCCACTTGAAGACGTGTGGACTTCAACTCCCAGAATTCCCCAGCCAGCAGGGCTGGCTGGGGAATTCTGGGAGTTGAAGTCCACACGTCTTCAAGTGGCCAAGGTTGAGAAACACTGAACTAGAGCTTACAAAATAATGCTGTTAATTCTCAGCCTGCTTACTTTCAAATCAGTTTGGAAATTAGTTCCATCAAAATCAGAAGGACTTGTCTTAAAGGAAGGAGCCTTTCCAGAAATCACTACATCTCAGTCTTCTCTCATCTGACTGTTGTCTACGCTGACTGAATAGATATCAACGTGTCCCTTTTGCCTTAGAGCAGGGTTTCTTAACCTGGATATGTAAACTTGGTTGGGAAAAAAAATCACAACTTTATTTTCAGGAACCTCTAGCTTAAATTACACTTCTTGTTCAAGAACACATGTAGGCAACAAGGTAATTTATGGCCACTAGACTCCAAAAAAGTTTGTTAACTTCAACAAATCTCACTATCTACAATTATTATACCCGAACAAAGGGTATAGTCTTGTTATTGATTTAATGGATTAATTCGGAGGCACATTTGCTGGAGTTAAACATTTTGATAACTCTGTTTGAGCATAATTGGTTTCCTTTGTCATACAATCTATAGCTATGTCTTTTATTTTATGCATTTAAATACATTGTTTTGAGAAGGAGCTCTTAGGTCCCACCAGCCTCTCAAAGGGTATAAAATGATTAAGCACCCTCGCCTTAGAGGAAAGAGGGTTAGGATAGGAAAGTTAAATGTGAAATACACTGTTACTTTTCTTTTCAGGAACTGAGTGGGACTTTGACTTGCAATGAGACTCAGATGCGTGGCAAAACTTTAATATGCCTAACTTAATATGTGGGACCATTATTAAATATGTGGAAAGTAATCATATTAAGATAACGTCATTTTAATTCAATATAATTTTAATTCAATGCAGATTAATTCAAATGGATTTTAGGTTTTGGATGGGCTCCACCTGCTTTTTAGATTGTGGTCCCTCCTGGGTTACGCGGTGGCCAAGGGTAGCTTGCCCCTTGCCCCTTGGGAGAATAAAGTTGTACACTACTGTGTTCTTCCCTCTGGATACGGCTTTTGCCCCACACTTACCGGCATGGTCTGGCTCCCGTGGAGAGTGCTAATGGCGGCTTGAGCTTCTGTGTGGCTTCCGTATTTGACAAAGGCACATCCTGCAGAGAGAGAAACCGTCAGCTTGGAAGCCGAGGGGCCTCCATTTTTGCATCCTTAGCAATAAAAGCAGCAGTTAAAATTCTTCAAGTAACCTTTCCTGTGCTCTTAGGCAGTCCCCATTCTTTATCGGAGGAACGATCCACATTTTTAAAAGGGCGGGGTGAAAGCAGCATGCATGCAAATAGGAGCATAGTCCAAGTAGTATGAAACAGAAGGAATATATATTCATCCAGCAGCAGAAAGGGCCAGAATTAATACACAAACACATCCTGAATCTTCTTCTTGTTCGTTCGCTTGTTTTGGAATGGGCTTCACCATCTCCTACTGACACAAAAGTAGGCATTTTTCAGGGACAATAACAGGCTTGAATTACCGCCCAACCCATGCGCATTAATTCAGATTACATCTCCCCTTTGCTCAAAGGAAGGCTGCTCCCAGCCAAACCTGCCGTAGACGAAAGCTTGACAGGTCAACCCTGCTGTCACTGTGGCCCAAACCCCAATCAAAAGAAGAATTGATTCAAGCCCCTTTCAAAAAGCTGTAGATGATAGGCAGGGCTCAGGCAGCAGAACAGCATGGGGGACATGTTTTGAAGCAGAAAGCAAGCCCTGGAAACCTGGGAACAGGATGGTTGGGTTTGTGTAACGTCTCAGCTGGGGCAGGTGCAAACCTAGGAGCTAGGAGTGTCAACAGAGGGGAGGTCAACCTCTGCAAGACACTCCCACCGTGGCACTGTCTGGTAGGTAAGTGCCAAAGAGATGGGCCTTGGACTGCAATGCCACGCCTGCCTTCTGGCAGATTTTGACCCCTTCTTGAGGATGTCCTTGCTAGCAGCTTTTGCTGCACAAAATGTTGAGGTGGGTCATCTTTAACTCTGGATTCATTCTTCTGTGGTTTAGTGCGTGGTGTGAACCTCAGCCATTCAGATAGGCTGTGGTTCAGGGCCTGATGCAAACTCAGAAATGGGGTTAAATCCATAACCAGATTAAACATGTGAGATCAGGGTAGATCCAGGTTGGATACTTCTTTGGACATCCAATCAATATCCATCAACCTTCTATGGTATATTGGTTTTCTTGCACAGTGCCTGCCACGTAGACTCCCAGTTGACATACCTATGGACCCCAAATCTCTTACCTTCTTTCTGCTCTGGCCCCACCCTCCAGCTTCACCTGCCCTCACCTTTACTGGCTCCATCGGGGCCTCGGAGGATGGTGCATTCTTCAATCTGTCCGAAGGGTTCAAAGAGTCGCCGGACGTCGTCCTCACTTTGCTGTTTCCCCAACATGCCTACAAAGAGCTTCCTGTCTTCTAAAAACAAGCCACCTCTCATTAGTAAGAGTAACAGAAAAAACCACAGTGACCAGAGCCACATGAAAGACAGCTGGATGGTGGCTGTGATGACCCAGGCCTGCCCAAGAAGCGAGGATCAGAGGCACCGTCCAGCCAGAGGACCTGCTCAGCTGAAACTGCCTCGGGATCCTCAAAAGGTGCAAATCTGGCTCATCACATTAGGAAGTAACTAGAATCAGAACCATCATCTCAAGAGCCCCATGTTTCACTGTAAAAATTAGTAGTTCCTGGTTGCATCCGCAGTTCTGCATTTATTTACTTAACTAATAGCTTATACTTGCCGGAGGTGTTTGGCAGAGAGGGCATCATTGCCCTACAGTCTTCCACCAACTATTTAAAGACACAGCCTCAGCAGAGTCTGTCATGGACAATGATACATTTCATTCTGCAGTCAAGTATTTATTGGCATGGATGCTGTCTAGAGATGATGGTCATCTCATGATGGGACTGCTGCAATGCATTCTAGATGGGGCTGCCCTTGAAGACCTTCCAGAAGCCACAGCTGGCTCAAAAGGCAGTGGTGCGAGTAATGACAGGAACTTCTTGTTATGCCCGTGTGTCATCGCTGCTACGCAAGCTGCATTGGCTTCCAGTTGACTTCTGGGTACAATTCAAGGTACCTCTTGGCATCTATAAAGCCTTCATGGCACAGGTCCTGGTGACCTGAAGGACCATTTATCTCCCATTGTTTCTGCCTGCCTGGTTTGCCCTCCAAAACAGCCAATGAGAATGCAGTTTGGCCACAGAACTGGAATCTGGGTTTATCCAGATTCCAGCCCTGATTTATGTAGCTGTGGTTTTCTGAATATTTTATTTCTTAGAATATTTCTTAGAATATTTCTGAATATTCTAACACTGGCATAGTTCCCACAACACACTAAAACAGGGTTCCTCAACCTCAGCAACTTTAAGATGGGTGGACTTCAACTCCCAGAATTGGCTGGGGCTGGCTGGGGAATTCTGGGAGTTGAAGTCCACCCATCTTAAAGTTGCTGAGGTTGAGGAACGCTGCACTAAAACATAAAGCTTGGTTTACAAATCACAGTAGCTGCATTTGCATGGCGTGTTAAGCCAGAACCTCATATGATGCATTAGCATGAGGTGGGAATGGAGTTTGAGTCATTCTCTGGGGCGGGGAAAGGCAAAGGAGGAATGAGAAGAAGTGTCTTGGATATCTGGAGCCCTGGACATAAGTATGAGACGGCAACATGTGGCGACCGGGCCCGACCTGGGAAGAAAATAGCAACAGGTGGACCATTGAGGTCACTTTCTGCATTGACTCAGATACCCTGATGGAGCAATAAACAGGGCAGGAAGAGCGAGAGTGGCAGATCTGAAGGTTACGTGAAGCGTCTCTCTGTGTGTGAGCATGTGTGCGTATGTGTGAGAGAGAGGGGAAAAGACTATTAAATAAAGTAACAAGCTCGTACATGGTTATGATTGACTACCCCAATAACCTACCATTTCTGGCTTTCTCAAGGATCATAAATAACCAAAACCTCATCGGAGCAGCTGTAAATAATGACCCGTTCATGATTATTGCCAGCATCCGTCTCCTGCAGCGCTCACGCCAGCATTAGGGTTTAATGGCATTTGACACAAGAGATAAGGGGGTCTCTCTCAGAACTCACAGCCTGGGAAATAAATAAATAACAGCCCGGCACGGCGGATGCTTTGTCAGTTGAGATGCTGAGAAAATTAGTTAAGGGACCCGGGGTCATATATCGTCTAGTTAAATATAAAGCATCTCTATTTGAAACCGAAGCAAGCCGCCATGACAACCGTTGTGTTTTCTTGGAGCGCGAGGCTGTGGCCTAGCTTCAATTTCCCAGACCTGCTTTCTTGTGGAAGGGTCTGTAGGGGGGTCAAAAACATCAAAATGGAGTCTGCCACCGTGCAATCAAAGCCCAGCCCCCTACTTTTAATGCCGCACGGCTGGCTGGGGAATTCTGGGAGTTGAAGCCCACACATCTTAAAGTTGCCAAGGTTGAGAAACCCTGCCTTACCCTCTTGGCATGCTTGGGTGGCTTCTGAGCACTTTCAGGCCCTGCTACCGATGCCTAATTTAAACCTCCTGTTTTTATTATTAAATTTTTCATATGGCGGGTTTTAGCCTTCCCTTTAATTTCCTACCATGCATTTGATGTAGCATCACTCGGGCATTCTGGGAAATTACGGACCTCGAATATTGCTCAGGGGTGCTGTTCCCAACTAGCGAGGCCCCTAAATTCCTCTGCTGGAGGGACTGCCTCAGCAAAAGAGACTTTACGGGGGGAGAACTCAGATCTAACCCTGGTTCTGCCTTTGTTGTGACAAGAGTCTTTCTCCCCGCTTTGCCCCCATATATGTTGTTCCAGCATGAAGGTAGTCATATAGCCAGGTAAGAAATCAGTTG
This sequence comes from Python bivittatus, assembly GCF_059951505.1. NCBI lineage: Eukaryota > Metazoa > Chordata > Lepidosauria > Squamata > Pythonidae > Python > Python bivittatus. Next base: position 5,893,257 of record NW_028277085.1, on the reverse strand, counting down.
CCAAAAAGAAGATGAAGATGTATCGGCTTTGGGCCTTCTACTTCATGGCCCAATCAAGTGGACAGCATGCTCAGTCATGTTGGTTAAAGACCCATTGGAGGCATTCATACAACACACCCAGCTTAGTTAGCCTGAACCTTAGTTTGTTTCTTTGTGGCTTAATGAGTTGTACAAACCCAACTCATTTTGTGAGGCTTTGCTTGGGTTCATTTAGCAACCGATTAAAACATGTCGCAGGCATGCAAATAAAACACGTGGCCTGCCAAAACACTGACACACGTGTCACAATGTCATCTTGCAAATGCTGCCTTTAAACACTTGCATCTTGATGCCTGATGCAAGTATGTGCATCATGCGCCAATATTACAACATGCTTACTTGCATCAGGCATCAAGATGCAAGTGCATAAAGGTAGCATTTGCATGACAACATCGTCACACGTGTATTCTCCTTTGGACAGCCTTGTGGGTTGCTACAGGGCCTGCTGAAGATCTCTAGGTTGAGTGTGAAGTGTTTTAATGTGGTCCAACAAGTTTTAATCTCCCGCTTCTTGTTCCCAACCCTGGGGATTCCCACAGAGGTCTAGATAAAAAGCTAGAAATAATCCCAGTTGTTTGAATGGTGATGCCACTCTTCTCATGGTAGAGATGGCTACTACCAGGGGATCATCTGTTCAGTCTGCTACCCTGGGACTTCCTGCTCACAGCAACTTCATTGCCATGTGCTGTTTTTTCCCAGGAATATCTATTTTTAAAAGACACATGAGTTGAGCAGCTTCTCAGTCAAGGTACTTCAAAATTGATAGTGATCCTTTGACAGCCCTTCAAACAGGTCTCCATCTATTCTTACACTGGATGTATCCCGTGCTCGCCCCATTTTGTCTGTCAGCTTCTTATTCCGTCTCCTTCTCTCTCTCTTTTTAAATCAGAAAAGCATGAAAAACTGTTGGTTCTTTAGAGGGCAAACCCAACTCAACAAGACTGGATCAGCTGAAATGGGAAGCTTTTGAGTCCCCAACTCTTGATTTTATTTTGATGGATTGATTGGTTTAGATTTTTCCCCTGCCTTTCTTCCAAACAGGGTTCATCATTCTTCCCATTTTACTTTCAAGCCTATAACTCTCCAAGGAAAGTCAGGCTGAGAAATCATGACTGGTTCAAAATCCCCAAATATGCTGAGTGGGGATTTGATCTAGAGTCTCTGCTCCTAGTCCAACAGTCAGATCGCTGCACCACACTGGCTAAGATTCCTATGAATCCCTTCACACACACACACATACAACACACTCTTTTAAAATCTTTTGAGAAAACAAAGATGTGGCCACCGAGGATCTGGACTGAATATATGTTTTTCATGTCCAAATCAACCATTTTATCCTACCACACCTGCAGAAGTGGTTGCTCCAGACTGCCCTTTGGTTTAGCTATCAACCCACAAGTTTTACACAGGTGAAAGATCTTCCTGCCATGCCCCTCTCCAGAAAAACCTTCAGGATCCCTCATGTCCAGACATTGGCAACCATGGGCTGAAAGATGGAGAATGTTGTCTCTATAGGAAGAGATTTTTTCCCCTCCTTCTTCTAAGAACCTGGCCAGAACTGCTATCTTGTTCTAGCCATTGATTTTTAATCCCTCACCAATTACATTCTGTAAGTGGGTAATTTATTTCCTAGTTCCCTCTGGGACACCTGGAGCTTTTGCTGGCACTAGCTGAGTTGTGTTTAATAACTACATCTCTTTCGGAATAGATTGTTATTTACCCTGCTCAAGCATCAGAGCCTGGGAATAAAAGACCAATCCTTGTATACATTCGGCTGTAGGCAGAACACTAGGGAATAAGGAGAAGGTGGAGAGACAGAAGAGGAGAGGGGGAGAAATTTCATTTGAGAAATCAACCAAGATATACCTTGGATACAAGCTGTTTAGGTAGCAAGAGTAGCCAGGAATCTGTGACTCTCCACTTGTTGATCAGCTACAACTCCCAGGAGCTCCAACCAGCCCAGGAGCTCCAACCAGCAGATGAACAGTGCTGGGAGTTGTATTTAGTAAGATCTGGAGGCCAAGAGATTCCTCATCTCTGCAGTCAAGGACTAGGAAATATAGTTATGGGATGATCTTCTGCAAGAAGAGGATGAACCCCCAACTCTCTCAAGTGCTGAGATACACCAGCAAGAGGAGATGCATTCAAATAGTCCCTGGATGTATAACTGGGGGTCTCCCACTTTGGGATTCTATAACCCCCTCCCCCCAATTATCAGGCAAACAGAGAGACATTTTGGGGATGGGCAAACTGTGCTAATGCCAACCAGCTGCCTCAAGTCTTCAGCAGTTCCCAAATGAAATAGCTTCTATACATGGAAAAGAAAGAGTTTAAAACAAAAACAAAACTTAGCACCCCCTAAATCCAAAATCCATCATGGTTTGACCCATGAGCTTTCAGTTCATATAGAATATTTTTCTTGGGAAAAGCAAGAAAGGAAAATAGAAGGGGAGATAGAAAGAGCAGACCTGCTCCCAGCCGTAAACATTTTGGGCTAGTGCTTAAAAGTCGCAGATGATGATGATAACAACAACAGTGTGGTTGCTATGCTCGGTGCCATACCAAAAGGTCTGAAAAAGCATGTCGGCACAATAGAAGAATCACAACTAATTAATTACAAAAGGTTGCATTACTGGAACAGTGGATATATGATGATGCTATCTTTAGCTGTCCTAGATCTTTGGAAAGGATCTGAGAGTCAAACATATCAAATCCAGTCAGAACCATCTGGTAGACTGTGTGTAAACAGCAATAATGCCAATACTACTACTACTACTACTACTACTACTATTACTACTACTACGCCAATTACCTGCTTACGACTAAGCCAATTGCCTACTTATCAACAACTTTCAAATTGCTAATTGGTGCTGTAGCCGATGCAGTCCAACAGCATCTAGCTGAAAACATGCTCTTTCCACCTCAGCAGAAAGGAAACTGCCCAAACAGCAGAGGAACAAAAGACCAGCTCTTAATCGACAAGATGATTTTGGAAAACTACAGAAGAAAGATCAGCTTGAATGTAGCTTGGATTGATTACAAGAAGGCATTTGACTCCCTGCCACATGACTGGAGTTTGGACTGGACAACTGTGTCACCCTTACCATCAACAGGGGAAAAATAAATAAAACTGAAGGAATCAAGATGTCTTACGGAAATAACATCAAGAGTCTGGATGAAGAAGATCACTACAAATACTTGGGCATCCTTTAAGCTGACAACATTAAGCACACTGAAGTCAAGAAGAAGGTTAATAGTGAATACACCACGAGAGTGAAGAAGATCTTCAGTCCAAACTCAGTGGAGGAAATACCATCAAGACAATTAACACCTGGGCAATTCCAGCCCTTAGCTACATAGCTGGAATAGTGGACTGGACTCAAGCAGAGCTAGAAGCCCTCGATAGGAAGACCAGAAAAACAATGACAATCACGCCCTTCATCCATGCAGTCATGCTGACAGACTCTACTTACCAAGGAGCATATTTGGGCATGGAACGTCGCAAGTACACCAGACAGTTGATGAAGAAAAAAGGGCATTAGAAGAATATCTGAAGGACAGTGAAGAAGATGCACTGAAGCTAGTACACCACGAAGGCTTACTGAATACCGAAGAGACCAAACTAGCCTACAAGAAAGACCAAATGAAGAATAGAAAAGAGACAGGGCAAGACAAAATATTACATGACCAGTACACACACACACACACACAAATTAGCAGGCAAAGCAGATAACAACAAGACCTGGCAATGGCTAAGAGCAGGAAACTTGAAGAAAGAGACAGAGGGTCTAATTTTGGCTGCACAAGACCAAGCCTTAAGAATAAATGCATACAAAGCCAGAATCGAGAAGACAGCAACAGACAGCAAATGCTGCCTCTGCAAAGAAGCTGAAGAAACAGGGGACCACCTAGTCAGCCGCTGCAGGAAGATTGCACAGACTGACTACAAACAACGGCATGACAAAGTAGCAACGATGGTGCATTGGAATATCTGCAAGAAATACCATTTGCCTGCAAGCCAGAACAGGTGGGACCACAAAACAGACGAAGTAATAGAAAATGAAGAAACAAAAGTGCTCGGGGACTTTAGAATTCAAACAGACACGCACCTGCCACGCAACACCCCAGACTTAACAACTGTTCATAAGAAAAACAAAGAAGTCTGGATAGTGGACATTGCAATGCCTGGAGACAGCAAAATAGAAGAGAAAGAACTGGAGAAAATCACAAAATACAAAGACCTGCAAATAGAAATAGGACAACTGTGGCAAAAGAAAGCAGAGATAGTACCAGTAGTAATAGGCGCCTTGGGTGCAATCCCAAAACATCTGGAGCACCACTTGAAGACCATCGGCATTGACAAAATCATCATCAGTCAATTGCAAAAGGCAACTTTACTTGGAACAGCTCACATCCTGTGACGATACCTTTAACACCACCAAACAACAACATCTGGCTATCCCAGGTCCTTGGGAAGGACTCGATAGTGGACAAAAGTGCCAAATCCGGTCTAAACATCTGGCTGACTGTGCGACCAACCATAAATAGATCCACGCAACATGAGACCAATTTGCATTTCTTTTTGCTAACACTGATTGCTTTGTTCTAATTGAAAATGGAAATGATCTTAGGGTGCATTTGGAGGGCTGTTATTTTTGGCAAGGATGGCAGAATTGTTTCCTCAAACCGAGGGCGAGATGGTGGCATTTATTTAGGTAGGTAGCTCAGGGGAGACATTAATCATTCACCCTCCTCATGATCTGTGATATTGAGAGTGCTGAGAATTTCCTGTCCCGTTCTCCAAAGCCTGATGCTTCTGGTAAAACTTAAGTCTGGTTCTGAATGCTACTCGGGCTTCCAACTTGTTTTTGGATTCAGGTACAGAAGAAAATCCCAATTGTTCCCCTAGAGGGTGCTAGTCAGCCATGTACAGCAACTCGGAAGCCTTTAACGCGCTCTCCGAAGGGCGGGCGGGTGTCACTGTGTGCTAAGCCTGGATGTTATACCCAAAGTATCATGGCCAAATGAGAGCAAAACCAGGGCGGAATTCAGCTCAGGTGTGCCCAGAATGTCTAGCTATTTTTATTGTCCATTCTCCATTCTCATGCAAATGTCTGTTTGAATATAACGCTGACTCGTAAATACTTCCAGGTATTGAACAAAGAACGGCGACCACCGAATGGGCTTAAGTAAACCATAAATCTCTCATCACCTTGGAGCCAAGGCTAATGTGTAGCTGGGGTGAAACCCTTAAGGCTGCACTTCAAGAAATGGGTGGGGCCAGGAGAAAAGCTATAGCTCACTGAAGTTTCATTAAAATTCAGTGTGTGCGTGTGGGGTGGGTGAGCTGACAGAATTCTAGAGTGGAGCTGTTGTGTCCTAAAGTGCCTGGAAAGTTGAAAGATCAGATTGTCTGTGTGGCAATCTGAGCCATCAGTGAGTTCTTTTCTGGTTCCAATTTTGCTTTTATTACCATTGCATCAAAAAGGAGGGGGTGTTCCCATTGGGCTCCAGCTCAGACACTGCTCAGGGCTCAACCTGATGGGTTTCAGCAACATAACTGTGCCTGCTGCCACAAAACTAGGTTCTTTCCTGCATAGGTTGGCTTAATTGCTCGAATGCTCACTGCTGTATAAACCACAAACTGTGTTCTTGCCTCTAAGGTCAATGGCCAAGTATCAAAAGTGCCAATTTAAATGTAACCAGTGGAGAGGTGGCTATTAAAAAATGCCACCGGTCTGAACAGAGGCATGAAAGAGAAGTCCAAGCTCAACCAAACCTTGTGTTACAGTGGAGGAGAGGATGTCAGATGCCAAACATGGGTTTTCAAAGCATTTCAAGGCTTGCAGCTAACCTAGGATTCTGCACCTCTATCAACTAAATGGTCTCCTCCTCTGTATCATTCTTACCCAAGCGGCTACTATCTGCAAATTGCAAAGATTTGCAACATTCCTATTTTGCTTAGAATCCTACAATCCTAGACTTGAAGGGTCAACTAAACCCATCGACTGGACTTTCCTGTTCAGGGCTGGTGTCAAAATTCAAGCATCCAACACAGATAGTCCTCTAGCCGTTCTTTGAACACAAACAGCAAAGGGGTATCCATCATTTCTCTGTGGAATTGGACCCTGAGTAGAATGACTTTCACCATTAGTAGGTTCTTTCTGAAGTTCTAATGGAATTTGCCTTCCAGGAAATGAAGGGCATTATTCCAAGACCTGACAATTAATTAATTCCAGTTTTTTGTTTTTGTTTTTAAAGGAAGGAGCAGCTCCTTAAAGACAGGGTAACTACGGTGCTCCAAGATCTTAATTTGATTTGAAGGACCCAGGCATGATAATATTAAGGGAATATGGTTCCTCTCGGTCTGGTGCTATTTTTCTCTATCTGGACTGCTTTGTGGGGTGTAGAGCTCAGGACCTGTATGGTGGCCTAACCATAGTGGCTATGTAAAGGGTGGGATAATAATACCCATCTGCCATGATCACACTTGCAGAACCCACCCAGATGTGGACCTTAGAGTTGCAGGCCTGAACCACATTTGACTGTTTAGCACCATTTCTCTAAATTGCCATTTGGAGATATACATTCACAATGAACAGGGGAAACAGTGACCTTTAACTACCCAGAGAACTGAAAGGTATGCTGGGGCGGCCCAACAGCTACCATGCTTGGCTATGTTCTGGAAGTCCTGTAGCCTAGTTGGGTATATGATTGTTTCTCAGGCTCACTTCTACTCCCTGTAAAATAGGAACAATTTTTGTGCACCATTTATTCCAAGAATGAATGGCCCTGGGTTCGCTCATTCATTCATTCATTCATTCATTCATTCATTCATTCATTCATTCATTCATTCATAACATACTGCCTGTTTCTGACCTCAAGCCCCATGAGAGAGAAGAAGGAAGTGGTCATAAATGCATGCTTGTCTTCCTTGGCATTCTTCATGTTGGGCTTCCAGGCACAATGAAACAGCTGCACCCTAAGACCCTAGTAAGTTTGCCTTCACAACAAAGGATGAAAACGGTCCCATCCATCAATTGCAAACCAGGATGAGACCAACTCTGATTGAACACCGTCTCCCTGTTTGCTAGCATTTTTTTCAAGAAATAGCAAGAGAAAGAGATGTGTAAAAGCCTCTGCTAGACTTAGCGGTGGTCTTTCAATTTACTTTCTACCTCCTGATCCTCCTCAAATGAAAAAAAAAATGTTCAAATGTTTTGCAATTTCACCGCATTACAGCCATGCCTCCCATTATCCTCCAGCTGAAAAAAGGATTCTTGCTCTTGCTAGATGGCCTGACTTCCTTCCCAGTGGCATTTAGTAGATCATCATTGGATTGTGTCATTGTGTCTCACTACCAGTCCCCCTCCCCCAGAAAGAATTCTGGTGGAGCAGTGAGTGTCAGCTGCCTCTAGACCAAACCCAGATACAACACACATTTTTTATCCCGTGGTGTTCCCATGCTGCAGTCATACAGGTGAGCTACCTCTTCCCACCTTTCTATCTTGTGGGGTTCATGGAATGCTGCCCCAGTCCTTCCTGTAGCTAAAAATTACAGTCTGAATGCCAAGTCAAGAGCTGGGGAAATTAAATGGGGTCTACAGAAGACAAGAAACTGCCCAATACTAGCCACTCTCTCTAAATTCTTCCTTGGAAAGCTAATTTGGGGGCAGGCAGGCAGGCAGTCTCTTGCCCTCTAGATGTGTCAGACCAAAGTCCCATCCCCAGGTTGGCAACACTAATACGTTACAATTATAGATTGGAAGTTAGTTGATAACAGAGATGGCAAAGGAGTCCAGGATGGAGCCCTAAACATCATCAAGAGGTTCCTTGGAGATGATTTAACCCAACTCTGAAGTGTTCCCTGCACCACCAACTGGGGAAACCAGCTGAGCATATAAAAGAATGCCTTTAAAAAACAAAGTCACCTACCTCCTCGGCCTTCGCTATCTGCTGGTTTCACTTGGATTGGACGATTCATCTGCGAAAGGAAACACAGGAATGATTGGTTAGAGTCTAAACTTGTATAGAGCTGTCCCATGTTCTAATATGAATCATCTTTCTGAATTGGAGATCCAGGTTTAGATGACATCTATGGGCATCTATTCGTATGAGCCCATAAAGATGGCAGAAATTCAGCCTTAGGGCTCATTCTCCCGGCAGCACATTTGTTGAAAGAGAAATTGACTGGGCACCATGATGAAACAGACTAGCTGTGTTTTGTAGTTCCATGCTAGGACCAACAGGTAAGAAGTGACTAGGGAGTGTCACCACAAAACAAAGATCAACAATAAAAGATCAAACAATAAAATAAATCTGACTATGTGCCATAATGAAACAGAGAAGATTGGTTTGGAGTTCCAGAAAAGTGCCAGTGGGTAAAAGTCAGGCTCATCCAATTTAAGACAGAAAGACCACATCCTACATTTTGGTAGGATAACTCCTAGGAACTTTTGCAATACCTCTGAATTGGCCCTTTTTCCCTAAATCCCGTGTCAAGGAATTAACTTGAGTCTACACAAGCAATTATTCTAGGTCTGCCCCAATCTTTAGCTTTTCCATCAAACTTCATACGTGCAACATAATTTTGGAATGATGGTCCATTGACCTTCATTTTCTTAATGGAAGGCAAATGTTTGCTACCCATCTCACAACTAGTGTGATCTCAACAAGTGGCAACCTTATTCCCCCCAGTGTGAAGCTTTAGACAGATCAGACATTATCATCCTAGATACAAGAGGAAGATACTTGAAAGGTTGGGAAAAGCTTGCAATTTATCCAATGCAAGAAAAGAAAACTCTGAAAAAAATTAGTAGGGACAGAAAACAGCCCCAGAGTATTGACTGTGGCAGGGTTCCCACACCACAATAATATGTGATCTGTTTGTTTTTGGCTTAGCACGCCATATGAACCCAGCCACTGTGGTTTATGAACCGGGCTTTATGGCTTAGTGTGTGATGCGAACCCAAGCATTTAATAAACAACAGTTAAGCAAACTGTGGCTTAGTGTAATGACTGAAGCAAGCCTGTATGTTGTGTGAATATAGAAACTAGTCCCAGGGTGGGTGGGTGACGGAACGGAAAGAGCACCCTGAAAGGTGGCTTGGCTAAGGAGCTGGCCAGAACGTTGAACCAGAAACTGTCCACATGGCAACACTTTATTGCAAGCATGACTTCTTCCATCTAAGCCACTTCCTAAGGAGGCGGGATTGTAGTAGCTAAAAAGATAAATGCTACATTTATAGCCTGAAACATCAAGCTAAGAGAGTAACAGGAACTGAATACACAAGCCTCCAGGGTATCACCGTGTTGTTTGCAAAGCCTTCTCTGTTGCCGTGGTGAAAGATGCTTCCCCAGCAACTCTCGACCGGATATGTGCAGCTTCTCTCTTGCCTCCCTTAGCCACCTGACCACTCTCCTCCTGCCAATCAGCCTGGCTAATTGATTTGTGTATTAGGAGACATTGTTGATGGCATTTGATGGCTATTAAAGTCAATTAAAGCTCCTTTGCCTCATTGGGGTGACAGATTAATGGATACTGATGCATCCAATCATGTATCAAGCACTTGCACACAGACACCCAGACATCCGTACATCCCACTCTCCCCACCTGACAATCTCAGAGAAGCCCACACACATACACCCAGCATGGCCAGAACGCATGGTCTCTGGCTGCACGCTTTGCTGGAAGCAGTTTTTGGACCTTGGATTCAGGAACTAGTTAAGAACTGGCTTAGCAGCCCCGAAGACTAGAGGGTACAGGCCACCTACACCACCTTTCGGCAGCCTGGCATCCTCTAGCTATGTGAGGCCTGCAATTCACAGTATTCCAAGGCTAAGCATCTCAAAATATGGAAGGTCCAAGGTGGGGAAGAAAGTCTTCTATTTCTGATAGGCGTTGGGTGTGCACAGAGAGTAAGGAAGATGACCTTGATGGACATATGCAGGAATCATTGCCTAGGCGAAAGGGGCTGAGACCTGTTTTAAGTCCAGAAGACCCAGATCCCATTCAGAAGTGACTTGGGCAGACGCCTCCCTGATTCAGTGGAGTAGAAGGAGGAGGAGGTCCAGCACAATCAGACTTGCAAGATTCTGTTATTCTAACCCACTTCAATCAAAGCAGTTTTAGCCTTGCCGTGGTGTTGATTTCCTGGTCTGCTCTACCTAGCGGGGCTGATGGTGTGTGTCTGAAATCAGACAGTTGGCTAAAAATACTCACCTGAGTATATGGAAGTAAACCTAATATCTGGTAATCAGAACGTACTGAAAGTGGAACTTGTTTCCTATTCTTATTTAATATTTATTGATTTTGCAGATTTCTAATTTGCGTCCTGGCTTTTAGCACCCCCAGTATTGCCCCTTTTGCCTGAGGCTTACAGACCAGCTGGTGAAGGAACAACAGCGACAAGTTAAGTTGCAAACTTCTATGCTATTCTTTGGCATCACAAGTTTCTGCTGCATCTTGGCAAGGGAAGCTACAATTTGGCAGACTAGCTTACATCTCTTGGGAAGAGTCAACTACTCAATAAAGAGTCAATTCCTCTCTTAATGATTGGGCTTTGCCAAGCTTAACAAGAAGGACTTTTGTCCACTTTGGAAAGCGGAATGGCCTGGCTGAACCAGGATCTGTCAGGAGGCTGAGAAATGTGTCATGCAGAATAATCAGGGTGGGGTGGGTGGTGCAACTAGATGTATCATAGAGTTATAAAATAATAAAAGATTGAAATTGGAAGGTGTCTTAGTGACCAGCTAGTCCACCCACTGCTTGGTCCAGACTCCACACTATGGCATTCAACCACAGCATCCCTGACAGATGGTCATCAAATTGCTTCATAAGTACCTCTACAAAAATTGGCCTCAACCTATTCCCACTATCTGATCTTCCATACTTTCAGGAAGTTTCTCCTCTCAGAGATTCTGCCCCTGTGTACTTTGTCAACCCAACTGCTCATCCTGACCTATAGAGTGGAAGAGAATATCCTTCTCCACTATGGCAACTTTTCTGATATTGGAAGACAGCTATCATGTCTCCTCTTCATCACATCAAGGGATATCACATTTGGGGACAACAAAATTGGTTTATTCATTATAAACTTTTTTTTTTTCTCCAGGGAGCTTAAGCAGTGTGCATACGTTTATGACTTGGTTGGGTGCTCTCCCATTTTTTTCGCACCTTGCACATAGAAAACTATGATATCAGGGGAAAGACTTGGCTAAAATTCTTTTGCTTGGCTAACTAATTTTCCATTGGTAAGAGATGTTTGATAGTGGGAGGAGTCATCAATGCTGGAATTTCATATTGGCTTTCTGATGTGATCTAGTCCTATACAAAAATGACATTCTGGGATGGACAATGCAGCCCTTACTTCTGAATCATACACCTATGGGCTGGAGGAGATCAGGTAATCATCCAAACAAATCTTTGCCAACCTGGAGTCTTTTGTATGTATCTGGGATTATAGTTGCCAGAATTCCCACTGTTCTTACTGCTGGCTAGGAATTCTGGGGATTGTCACCTGGAGAGAGTAATTGTCAAAAGTTGACCAAGTTTCACTGCCCATTTCTTTTCCCACCCTGCAGGTTATCTCACGCAACTTGCCAGTGACAAATAGCAAGAGCAAATGAGAACTAAGCCAGCCCTTCAGATAACAACTTACATCTAGCTCTGCATCTTGTCCTTCTTGCCACCACGTGAAGCACTAGAGAGAACACAAGACTAGAGAGAACACAAGATGTGTCACTTTTAAATGGATGATTCTTTCTCCAGAAGTCTACCTGGTATCCAAGTTAGCTTCACAACCTTTTCTTTCCAAACCATTTTCACACTTTTCTTTTGGTGACCCAAATTCAAAATGACTACAAAGAACCTAAGAAGAGTTGGGCTGGATCATACAAAAGATCTATTCTGGCCACCTTGTTCAGAGGTCACTTCAAGGTGTCTGGGAGATCCAGAACAGGAGCACAAGGGCATTCACCCATGGTTGTTCCTGAACAAATCTTCAGTTGGAAATCTATCACTTCTCGCACAACTGGTGCTGATCCTGACAAGTAGCCCACTGATAACAAAAAATCACCTGGACTCCTAAAGACACTTAGCTATAGCTTAATACAGGTTTTCCCAACCTGGCCATCCTTCAGATATCAGACTTCAACTCCCAGAATTCCCTAGTTAGCAGAACCATTGCTGAGAACTCTGGGAATTAAAGCCTACACACCTGGAGGTTGCAAGGATGGGAATCCTGGTTTTGATACTTCCTTTCCTTCTTGATCAATATGCATGAAGATGGGCAGCCCACTCACCAGCTGCCAGCCAACAAAGTTTGCCATGAACTTCTTGTCCGCCGGAGACCAATGACAAATATTTCCTTTCAATTACCCCTGGTTCATAAAGCTAATGCTTGTTCCAAGCGGCGGGCCGTATCTATCATCCCTCAGGCGGCCTCCTCACTACATTAGTTTTATGGGCCTGCGCCCTTGATGGGCACGTTGAATCCTGCCAGCGATAAGACTAACAAATTAGTCAAACTGACACCAAGGGGAGTTTTTACGAGACCAGGCTCCAGCCTGTCTCCTGCCAACTCTGCTCTTTGACTAGGGAATGATTCGCAGGGCTAATGGCAGATCCAGTTGCACCAACCTTTCCTCAAGAAGATCGGTCATCCTTTTCATGTGGAGAGTGGGGTAACAAGTCCTTCCCCGGGTGAGAGAATTCTGCTTTTGCACATCTAAGGAAGGAAATGGTCAAGGGCTTCCTAGGAAGCAGCAGATAGTAAAGGCTTCATGAAATCTTTATTTCCAGGTGGAAGCACCCAAGATATCAGTCTAGAAGCCACCATGAAAGGATCCAAGACGAAAAAGGAAGAACAAAAGAGATCATGGACAGGCACACACTCCTTCAGTTGCTTTTGCTTGTCCCATACTCCGACAACAATGAAATCAATCAATAAAATTCAGACTTTCAGGAAGCACGCAGAGCTACACTAAAATAAGTTGTTGGCTTTGCCACTACAATGCCAGAATCAGTTAAAATATCCATGGTCCTGAGAGTGAGAGAGATGTGTGTGTATCTGCTTGATGTTATGTTATACATTTATGATATTATTCTTATTATTATGAATCTATGTCAATAGTCATTATTATTGTTAGTCGTGTGTTTATATTTTTGATAAATTTGTGTTTATTGTAATGCATAATAGGTGTTATTTTATGCTGTAGGCTGCTTAGAGTCATATGGCTGGCGCAGCATTGAAGCATTTGTAGCATAAATATGCATGTACAGACTCACGTGCACACCCACATTCTGTGCCAACAACTGGGAAACTACAAACAATTCTGTTTTCCTCCATGTCTATTTCTTTCTTCAGAAAAATATGAAAACACAAGACTTTTTAAAAAAAAAAATTAGTGCATTGAGAATAGCTTACATTAATCAGGGTAATGCCTTATCATAACTTATTAAAAATGTAAGTTATTTATAATGTAAGTTATTACCCTGATTAATGTCAATGTAGCACTTAGATATTCTTTTCAATGGGGAAGATGCACCCTTTTGGGAGGAGAGCTGTGTTCGTCGTGGGTAGCCCAAAATCAGGAGTTTGATAGCACTTTTTCCATATAACACACTTCATGAAAAGGGCTAAGTTTTCATGAGTCTCTATGCCTCATCAAAGCTTATGCCTTTAATAAAAGTTGTAAATCGGAAAAGGTGCAACACCGAGCAACTTTGGCTGATCGTGAAAAAGAGCATTGAACCTAGTTTGTATTTGGATAAAAACGCTACTGGGGAATTTCAGGGTGGTGGGCTAGACCAGGAAGACAGAAGAGCATTCCCGAAGAGGCCACAGCAAATCACTTTTGGGCTGTGGTCAAGAAAACTTTCTGGAGAAGTTTATGGAGTCTCCAGGAGTAGGGCTGATTCAAGAGAAAATTTGCTTTCCTCTTTTCCTCTTTAGGGCAGTGTTTTTCAATGCTGGCTGGGGAGTTCTGGGAGTTGACGTCCACACATCTTCAAGTTGCCAAGTTTGAAAAAGACTGCTTTAGGAAAAGGCTTGCATCTCTGTGGGGGAAGAAATAATTCCTTTAAAGAGGGAAGTCTCCCTGAGCAAGGAAAGGTCTTTGGTTGAGGACAAAGTCTCTTTGGGGCAATGAAGTCTCTTTTCCCATTGCAGATGTGTGCGTTTATCTCATGGAAAGGCACAGGGACAGGACCGCGTGCCTTGTGTCGAAGGCCTACCAAAAGTTAGCAGAGAGAGGTTTGCTTCATTTCAGGCCGCTCAGAGGGCTGAGTTGTCCATGCATTTGAAGCTGGAGCAAAGCCAAGCACTCTCACCACACACACACACACACACACAGACACAAACACACAGACAGATTTGATGCGTGAGTCTGCGTTTGCGTGCATCCTCAAAACAACCCAGCCCTCTATCTGGAATCTTCCCTTGTTTCTTCAAGGGGAGATGAAGCTAATGGTTAATCAGGAATAATTATTTCTCCCTGCGTTTGTTTCTCCAGCTCTGGTGTTCCCAAAGGACGTTTCCCAAATCCTGTTGACAGAGATTACATTGGCAGCAGGAGAGAGTCTCTGAGGAGATAAGGCAGCCTGCAGGCAGCCCGTTACAACACAAGGCAGCACACAAAACCACGGGGAAGATTCAGGTCCACGAGTCAGCAGGGAGCAGGAGGAATCGGGATGGGTAGCCCAGTTACTCCAATGACAGAGCTGAATTGTTCCCTTTTATCAGTCTGTGCCAGTCATCCCCAGTCCGGCAGCCTCTAGAGGTCTTGCATCTCAATGCCCATCATCCCCAGCCTGTCTGGCCAACATCCAGGGTACGCTAGGTTGGAGATAGCTGTCCTAGGCTCTCCTTTTTGTTTGAACCTCATAACATAAGGAGACTTGCCCCAAATCAGTTCCTTCTAGGTGTCTTGGGCTGCACCCTCCCCAACTCCAGCTAGCCTACCCAACTGGATGAGGATGATGGGGTTTGTAACCTATCACAACTGAAGGGGCAGAGAAGGCCAGGTTGGATGGCATGAGGGTTCCCTCTTGAAAGGAGACAACTAGCTTGAGGCTCTGCAGAGATGTTGGTAGCGTGGCCCTTTTTATTAGTAGGATTGTAGACTACTCTCTAATGCTGTGTTGTCCAAACTTGGCCACTTTAAGATGGCATGGCTGGCTGGGAAATTCTGGGAGTTGAAGTCCACTCATCTTAAAGTGGCCAAGTTTGGACAACACTGCTCTAATAGAATTGGGGGAAACAGCTCTGGAGTAGGCTAAGGATGGGGCGATACTTGTTTATGGGGTTTGCTCTGAACCCTAACAAAGAACAAAGCAAAACCAGATATAAAATAGGAACTCTGGGGAGATGCAAAGAGGAGGATCAGAAGGGAGAGATAATTACTTCCTGCAAACCCCACGAGTGATGATCTGGGATGAGCTGCAGTTACAAATATATTGTTCCATCTAAGTTACTGCACTTCAGGAATCCTGATGCCGAACTCTAAATCTGGCCAGTAGATTGAATATTTCACCCAGGTCTCCCTCCCTCCCTCTCATACCATTCCTGCTATTATTGTTGCTCACACTAATAGTAATAGCAGTTGTAGAGGCAGTAGTAGTCCCAATCATTACTACTACGGCTCTATCAGCACACGTATGCTTTACCGAACACAAGAGGGTTCTGCCCAAGATCTTATTAGCATAAAAAAAAATAGCCTCCTGGCATTCAGATTTGTAGCCAGAGACGATCGAGTAGCTGGGTCTCTGAATTTCATTAGAAGTAGCACCTTTTCCTTGCCAGTAAACCCAATGTTCCCCTAACTCCCCAAAGTCATAAAAACAGCAGCGTGCTTTGTAACGCTTGGAAGACTGATCCGTCCAATGCAGTAGAAACTTTCCATGGTTTACTGAAGCCCACTTCCTTAAAAACAAAGCAATCCCTGTTCAGATACAACTCAGAGGAAAATAGGTCTTCCTTGCCTCGTGGAAAGTTTATTTCACAGAAACAAAATGCGCACCTGCAATCCCATCTTGGGTGAGAGGCCTCATTTTCTTGGGGTGTATCTTCAGAAATCAATGGGGGTGAACTCCTATAATGCCCTTCTCCCTCCCAGGCTTGGCAATGGAGACAAAGATGGAGAAAGGGAGGAACTGCCATTCTGCTCTCTGATGGTGTAACCAGCTAAGCTGATAACCCTTCCCCTGTTCACAGATGCCACAAGACTGGCTGTCTGAGGAAGAAGAGAAGCGGAGCCTGAAGATGGCGGGGATGGCCATGACATCATCAAGATCTCCCTGAGCATCTCAGGTCCATCACAACCAAAATTATAAGGATCAGAAAACATTCAGACCTTGATGGCCAGGTTACCTAGTTTTCCTTGACTCTAATTATCCATTTTTCATTTCATGCTGTTTCCTGGCTTTCTTAAAAAATAAAAAAAATAAAAAAAACACTCTGGAAGTTCCTGAGATGGATCCAGTGACATTAAAATCTTTAAAAAACTAAGTTAGGACTTCTTTGATTAGAGAAAGGTCATTATTGACATTCATCAATGACTGAAACCCCTTATGGACTTTTTTGTGTAAAAAAGAAAATGATTTTGTGACTTATGGTTTTGATGATTAGAAAGAATTGGTTATAGAAAGAAGGGAATTATGATGTAATCTTAGAGAGATTTGATTAGAATTGTATATATAACTGCTGAGAGGAAGATTGGAAGATAGATAGATAGATAGATAGATAGATAGATAGATAGATAGATAGATAGATAGATAGATATTCTTTTCTGTTCTTTTTTCTCCCTTTGTCTTTCCTTTCCTTTCCTTTCCTTTCCTTTCCTTTCCTTTCCTTTCCTTTCCTTTCCTTTCCTTTCCTTTCCTTTCCTTTCCTTTCCTTTCCTTTCCTTTCCTTTCCTTTCCTTTCCTTTCTCTTTCTCTTTCTCTTTCTCTTTCTCACATTTACTACATTTTTTTCTTTGAATGTATTTCTTATTATATATGTACAATCTTTTAATAAAAACTACTTTAAATAAACTAGTTAGGAAGTTTTTCTTTTTTAAAAAAAAAAGATAACTATGAACATACAGGTGCAATGAATAGGAGGGGATTTGGCCTTGCACTTACGATAGTTATAGCTAGCGTGTGGACCTTCCTGGAAACTGGAAGGGTGTATCTGTTCTGAACTTCTTGTACTTGCCCCTCTCGCCATGCAGAGCCCTGCATGAAATTAGATAAATTGCTCTCAAATGAGTGAACACCGTGTGAAATATTCTTCAAGGCAGACAGGATTAGTCTTTCCTCTCTGTGAGCCTCAGTAATGGAAGTGCAACAATCAACATGAGGCAGGGAAAGACTCTGAAACAACATGAGAACACTGGAACGGTAAGTAATAAATATCTCTACATTTTGTACACCTTCTTTCCGAATACATGCACAAAAGTGGAGGGGAAGAATCGCAAGCAAACTCATTGACCCTTTAGGCTGTCTGGGGTGCCTGAATCTCCTTTCAGACTCCCGGGAGCTCCCACTGCTGAAATTCATTAGAAAAACACTACATTGTGGAGACATGATTTCCTGCTGATCATCAGGCAAAAAGCTAAGTGAGAGGGTACATACCTCTTTGGATAGGCATAGCCCAGTTTTAAAAAGTTGTTAAGAATGCTCAAACCTCAAAAAACACACACCATCCAGCCTTGCTTTCTCACAGTGACATCAGGTCATGGGCTCATGATTGGCCCCTGCCTCTCAATCCATCAATTAATTAATTAAATAATTAATCAAGGACGTGAGGAAGGAAGGAAGGAAGGAAGGAAGGAAGGAAGGAAGGAAGGAAGGAAGGAAGGAAGGAAGGAAGGAAGGAGGCTCTCCAATCACTGGGGAAAAAAAGGAAAAAGGACACTGAAAAATTCCATCCCTCTGTCCTAGAATAATGACCGTTCTTTAAGCACATCCATTTGTTAACATGAAAAGATTAGTGTGCTATAAAGGTTAAGAAGAGCCTTCAGCAAAACTACAAAACCAGAGAACAAGCACACCAACCCCCGTTATCAGAAAATAGTCTTGTGCTAATCATCCCCAAAGACCCCGTGATCTCATGACTTTGAGATGAATGGTCCCACAGTACTTCCCAAGGAAGGAAGGGCTGGTATTTGGGTGAAGCATGTATCATGTCTTGTCAAACTGTATTCTTCATTTTTCAGCCTTGGTCAAGTTTTTCTCTGTAATGGCTTTGTTTTCTAGTTCAGTGGTGGAATAGTCTGCTTTGCTATCCACCTCTCTCTCTCTCTCTCTCTTACACACACATACACAACTGGCAGATGGATTAGTTCCTCTTTCTCCTCTAAGAGAATTGCCATGAGGCTTCATCCAATGGTTGCCAAAAGGATTTAAATGCACATGCACACCCACACACACACACAAATAGGAGAACCATCCGTTTTATCCAACCAGTCCTAGTAGAATCCAATCCGGCAAAAGATAATATTTTGGGCTTAAACTGCCCCATTCAGGATGCCTAAAGGCAAGAGATCAGAGGTGTCTGAAGGGTATGGTTGAAAAAGTCAAGTTGGCAGCTGCAGTGGTGCAATCAAGTCTCCATCCCTGCAAGGGATGATGGGAAAAGAAGTCCAAAACATCCAGAATGCATTAGATCACCTATTCCTTTCATTCACCAACTGACCAGCTTATTCATTCTTCCAAACAATTTTCATTTGGAGCAGACACTTTGTAACTTCAGCATCAAATAAACTTCCCCCGTTTCCCTTATTTTTTGTTTTAAAAAGCTCATTTAAGAGATGATCTGGAATCATTAATGGTCTCACTCACAAGTCTGTGCAAATTTGATCCTTAATTATGGCTCTGGATTTTTAAACGTTTTGGGTGGGTTCACCTACCATGCTACAGCATAATGGGATGTCTCTGGCTTTGCTTAGCAGCTTATAGGAGCCAAGTATGATGGTTTGTACACTCTGCTTATGCTTAGTGGCTTGTGTGCCACCAGCCAATGGTGGCTTATTCAAAAACCACCCTTGTGTGCCACCAGCCAATGGTGGTTTATTCAAAAACCACCCTTAAGTAATTTGTGGCTTTGCACGATATTGGAATTCATTTCAGTCTGATGGAACAGATGGGTTTCTCTGTCCTTTGAGGGAAACTGGAGGACGCAAAGAAGAATGACCCGCAGCTTTTTCTTCTAAGACTTGAGAACTTTACTCCAGTGATGTAATGCTGAAAAGCACATCACTTAAGAACCAATAAACAATTGAGTAATATCCCCATGGAAAGAGACATTTGCTTGGTGGCATCATTCACATCCAATGGGACGTACCTCGCTTCGCCGTGTGTGCGCCAAGGAGATGTGGATCGTTCACCTTGTCATTATTCCCCTGTCCAACCCTTCATGCATTGTCACCTGGTCTTCCTTCCCCACCCTTGCTCGCCATTGGATCCGCCCTCCCCATCCTACAAACACTACCATTATATCTGTCACTCAGCCAACAGCCAGTGCTTCCCGGGTGTCGCCGTGGAGATGTGTCATGTGCTTGATAAGAGTAACCATGGCAACTGGGGGAGGCGGACACAGATGAACAATTCGCCGTGCCAGCTGATCGTAATTTGGGGGAGGTTGAGGGAAAGAGTTGAAGCGAGCAAGGGCGGTGTCAGAAGGGCCTGCTGGGAACGTGGTCGAAAGACGGGGAGGTGTGGAAACGCCACCGAACATAGAACAATCTCCTTTCACTGCATGCCTATGAATACACACAGAGCAAGGAGATACCCTCCCTCCTTCACTAGCAAATTTGCACCCTAGAAGTGTGCAAGGGAGCTGTGCTTTGAAACCTCACCCAACAGTTCTGCGAGTCGGGAGAGGTTTTTCTCTCTGTGCATTGCACATAGGCAAAAACGTCTTCCGGTGCTTTCTGTGACTGACAAAAGAGCCAGAAGAGGCCTCTGTGCAAACACAATGCATGTGAAGCAGCCTTTGTTGGTGACTGGTACTGCTGGAGGAACCAGTTGGAGCATATCAAGAGAAGCAGTGGGGTGGCTTCGCTTCACGTTGCTTTTAGAAGGGAGAAAAGGGTGCTTTGCTCAAACCAGCGTTGATGGAAGCCTCCCTGTGGAGCTTGTGCAGGTCTTTGGAAGGGCCCATGTCAAGGAAGCCTGCACGCTTTCCTCCATGGGTGCAAAAAAGGTGTACGAGCTGTGGCTCTAGTGGTGAAATGCCTTCTTCGTATGCAGAAGACCTCCAGGTTTCTTGTCCTATTTCTAGGTGGGGCTGGCAAAATTCCTGGCTGAAAGCCTGGAGCATGGCTGCTGAGCAGAGAAGATGATCTGGCACCAATGGGCTGTCCAGGTAGAAGGTACCATCCTATGTTCTCTAATGCTGCTGTGCCTGGTATCCCATTCCCTTGCATCAGAAATATATGAGAACAGGCGAAGCACAGACAGTCTGCCTATGCACAACTTCTCCTGAGGACAGAACCATGGAGGTTAGGTCATGTGGACTCTTCTCAACATAAAACTCCCGTGACCATGAGTATCAGATGAAGCTTTACTGAACGAGTTTAGAATACTTAGCATTTCTCAGCCTATCTGATCTTGCAAGGTGGTTGTGAGTCTAAAAGAAGACAAAGAAATGTAATTACTGCCTTGAGCTCTTTGTAGAATTTTCAGGATAAGTATGACATAATTACAACAAAGAAAATGGTTGTTGTAGATGTCAGTGGCAAAGAGTTATGGAAACCTGGGACCTAAAGTGAGACAGATGTTTGATTACTACTGTTGTAGGAATGGAGAAGAAAGAGGATCTATTGGGGTTTGATCTAATTCATGATATTTTCAGAACAACCAGGCAGACTAGAAGCTCTGGAAAAGCTGGATAGGGGAAAATAGAAAGGAGAGACTAATCTTACTATATTATATCTGGAGGTCAGAATGCCCTAGAATGCTCACCCACAACATTCAGATTCTCTCTCTCCATCTGCAGATCTTCACACCAGCATCGCACAACATATATTAACTCCATTTTCCTTTGGCAAGTATTTGCTTTCAAATGCACCTTTGCAAGGTGAAGATTGCTTTTCTCATTTTCAAAGCAAAATGTCTCTTCCGAAATGGTACAGTATATACTAACTCTTGCTAAAAGAAGAGGACGAGTCTAAGTAAATATTTACTATCAGCTAACACTGGAACTAAAATGCTGAGTATGTACAAATCATGCTAACTCAGGTTTATTTTACATTCCAGCTTCCTGGCTAAGCCACAATTAGCTGATTTTGTACACACTGCTTAGACATAACCACTGCTGATGAACTCCAGTGCCTGGGTTCCTACCAGAAGCTATGGCACTAGTAGGGGTGGACAGTCTGGAGCTCAGAGTTCCACCTCACCTAGGAGCCATTTTGGAATCTGGAGCCTGCTCAGACCATGTTGGTTAAAAACCAATGCCTAGTTTCCTGCCATTTTCCCCAAGCTAAGTCCTACCTACAGAAGCTGCTAAAGCTCCCCCCACATTGTAGCCCCCAGCCTCTGAAAAAAAATGTTAAGAGTGACCCTCAACCACAAAAACATTCTCCACCCCTGTGCTAGGGTAAATCCAAACCACATTTTGACTTAGAAGGTTGGAGTCCAATCTTCAGAATGAGTTTGATTAGGCTGTAGCTGAAGAGTTCTCTAGCATCAGGGTAAAAAAGGGCCAGGCTGTAATCCTGCCCACAGAAGCATATGAGTATATGTGGGTGGGAGCTGTTAAAAATGGGAGTTTTATTAATTTAATGTAATATAAGCAAATTAATGCAATATAAGTATTGATAAAGTAGAGAGGGCCAGGAAATTTTTAAAGAGGAAGTCTGACATTTCAAATAAAAGCTGGAGGAAAAGAAACTGACTGTTTAATTCAAATAGAAAAAGTACAGAAAAACAAAGTTTGTTTGGCAAGAACTTTATAGATGAAGCTACATTTTAAGCATATTAAATGGGACACACAAGCCAGTATCGAGGGAGGAAGGAAGGAAGGAAGGAAGGAAGGAAGGAAGGAAGGAAGGAAGGAAGGAAGGAAGGGTGTTTTTGCTAAGTGAAATTTCCAGTGGGAGAAAAAATATACAGCAGGCAATTTTAATGAAACCTCTGCATCACTAGGATCGTTATATTACATAGAAACTACAGTATATTTCCATATATTAATTAATTTCTATATATTAATTACTGTTATGATAAACATAAGATTGATCAGAAAAAGCCATCTGATTCCATTAAAAAAAAGTTCAAATGTTTGATTTAAAAAACTAAGTACATCAACTCTTGATGATGATTCCAATCTTCCCACTTTCTTGCCACAGACCCAAACCAGTGCTCTGAAACTCAACATTGCCCAACAAACTGATGCACTTCAAGGAATTGGCAGGATCCTGGGTGCAAAAACCTGGAGCACCATCTAAATTCTTCTCCTGTTATTAAGCATGGTGGAAACAAATTGTGGTTATTATGACTGCACATGTGTGTGTCCGCGCACGTGCGTGTATGTGTGTGTTGTGTGTCGGATTGGGGAGGGTGGGTGGAACAGGAGGGGCCCCTCTGCCAAGCTGCCAATCACCTTTATGAGCAAAGTGGCCTTTGATGGCATCCGTTTCCCCAGCTCCCATGCTATATGCTTAATGTAATAAAACTCCAGTGAGTATGATTTAGAATAACATTTACTGAACAGGCCAATGTCATTTTGATGTGTCTCTCTGCTTTGCTCGCCGGTTATTAAACTCTATTGATTCTTTGGGACTGTCTGATGTTTATAAATGTCAAACTGCCTGGCGTATGTTGAACTTCGGGAGCCGGCTCACTTTTTGGCATGGCGGAGAAAACGGGCTGGAGATTGGCCTGTTGGAGAGGGAAAGGGGGAGAGTTTCTGCATCTCCTGCATGTCAAAGCGCTCAGGCACCAGGGGATGACCCCATGCTTTAGGACAGTGTTTCTCAACCCTGACCACTTGAAGATGAGTGGACTTCAACTCCCAGAATTCCCCAGCCAGCATGGCTGGCTGGAGAATTCTGGGAGTTGAAGTCCACCCATCCTTAGTTTAGAAAAAGAAGGTAATAATGTAAGATAGGTGGGTGGTGGGTGGGGAACTTCATTGAAATGTACAAAATAATGCACAATGTGGATGAATAATAGAGATGTTTCTTCCCCTGTCCCATAAAATTAGGACAGTGGGTGATGCATATCCCCCCCAACTTCAAACACTAGGTCAGTATTTTCAGGCTACTAAATTTCATTCCTCATTTTTGGGGACCTTCTTCAGGAAAAGTCTTCAGGATTTTCCCTTTTATAATTGTAGTCGATCAGCAAACTTTGGTTTCTCCCTAACCTTGTACTGTAGCTCTGTCCCCCTTACGCACAGACGGTGCCGTTGGAGTTGTATCAAGGTCAGCACTTGCAATCTGGACCCTGAAAATGGAGAGACGAATGGCTACTTCTGCATATTACCTGTAGGGACAATACAGTTGACCTTCCGGCCCTGCCTCGACTTTGCCGGATCTCCCTTTTGGATCTGTCCTTACACTTCCCTCTGTTTTCCTTCTCTGCTCTTGCAGCGCTTGTGCAAAGTAACCAGACACCTCTGTTGTCCAGCTCCATCCTCTGAATACCAATTGACCAGTTGCTTGTTACGGACAGGACAGCCAGCTGCCAACACACACACACACGCTACATTTTATTGCAGCCATGGCTGCTAGAGTGCCCAGAAAACCCTTTCCTTTCCCCCCTTCAAACCTTTGAAAGAGGGCAATGGGGACATTTTCTGGAATGCCCTACTTGTCACTCAAAGGGCCAGTTCGGTGAGGAATTGTTCTTACTATTATTGTTGCTGATGCTATTATTTGAACAGCGTGCCTTTCCTCTGGAAATCCCAGGCAGCTTTTATTACAGTCTTCTCTTATTTTGCCCCAACCACCAGTCAACTCCCAGAATTGGTTGGGCTAAGAAGCCAAGAGTTTCCCAGCTGCATCAAAACTTGTCTGTCTTCAACCCTGGTCGGGCACTAATCAAAGACTGAATATACAGCCATGATGGAGTGTGAGGCCAACAAATGGGGTATTGCCCAATTTGGTCTGTCTTATTAATTTACAAATAAGAATTTTTACACTGCCCGGTTCCCACGGCAGTTTACAAATTAAACATTGATACTATAGAATGTAGCATCTAGAACAGTGTTTCTCAACCTTGGCCACTTGAAGGTGTGTGGACTTCAACTCCCAGAATTCCCCAGCCAGCCACGTTGGCTGGGGAATTCTGAGAACTGAAGTCCACACACCTTCAAGTGGCCAAGATTGAGAAACACTGATCTAGAAGAATGAAGTTGGCTTTCAAACCCAACCATCAGCCTGCAACAACAATCAGTCCTTGAATGCCAGAAGAAGTTTGGGTTTACTGCTAGCGATGAAGTCTTCCAAATCCAGGGGTGCGTGTGCTAGAATTCATAACCTTTAATCTCTCATGGAGATGAGATCCTAGGGAGTTCCTCCCTACTAGGACCCAAGGGTTGGACAGATTCCACCCACAGGAGACAGTAAGTTGAACCCAAGTCATATAAGCATTAATGATGACAGTCTCGTTGAAAGTGGTGGGCTTTAAGTTGGGTTTGTACCCACATTGTCCTCCAGATTTAAATGGATCTCTTCTAAAGCAAGATGCTGCTTGTGTGTGAGAAGGTGGCCTGTACTGCCTAATTGATGGGATGTGACCAACAGTTTGTTGGCTGGCAAAACAATCTCTAGATTTAGAGATCCTAGTTTGAACAGAATAATGTGAGCATGCTTGGGATAAAACTGGGGTTTGGTTGCACTTGTGATATACTGGCCAGAATGTACATCTTAGATGGGTTAACCTAGTCTATACCTTCTCTCTTATTAAAAAGTGCTATGTGAAAGCTTGAGTTGACCAGGGCTGCAGTGCAGATGGTATAACTGGAGAAATGCTAACATCTGGATGTGGCTTGCTTATGAAGTGGCTGTGCAACTTGTTTAATGGGCATGTGAAGAATGGATCTGTGCATGGCACTTGGAAGAACATCTTTACTGTTCTCCTTCTCCAGGGGAAAGGTAGCAGGAGTGCATGCAAAAATTACAGGGGGATTGCTTTGTTAAATGTACTTGGGAAGATGTTGGGCAGAATTCTAATCAAAAGGATATCAATATGACAAAAAGCAAGATCTGGGAATGGTGGGGTGGCTTGATGCTGGGCAGGGAATGTGAAGACCAGATTTTTTGCCCTTCAACACATTGTTGAGAAATGTAGGAATGTATGAAATACATTGTACATCCATTGATTTAGAGAAAGCATGCAATAAAGTTATCCGGCTTGAACTATAAAATGTTTTGTGCAAATATGAAGTTAACGGTTGCTGAATGGAGTAACAGTTTATTATGGAAGTAAGAGACTCATGAGAAGAAAAGGAAGATTTAGTGAATGGTACAACATTAAGCAGGAATAAGGCAAGGATGTGTAATGTCCCCTTGATTGTGGAATGTATTTATGGGGAAATGTGCAAGGAATGCTGGTGTGATGATGCCAGTGGTGTGTTAGGGACATAAAGGTGCATGTAGTATTGTGTGCAGATGATGCCAGGTTGCTGGCAGAGAACTTGAATGATTTGCAGGAAATGTTAGACTGCGTGATGCAGTGAAGTTATGGATCTGAAAATTAATGTATTGAGGACCAAGAGAGCTGTGTTTGACAGGGATAATGGAGTGAATAATTGCAAGTTATATGTAAATCATGAAAAACTAGGAAAATTTGTATACCTTGGTAGAATGTATACTAAGCTGGGAAAATGAATGGAGAATCTGGAAGACATGCAAATGTTGGTAGAAAGTCATGGATAATATGTGGCCTATTGAGAGGAATGAATATTTGTCAAAAGAAGCAAAAATGGCTATGTGCAAGAGACAGCTTCTGCCCAATTTGTTATGAGGAAGTTAAAAGAGTTGCTTTTATTAACTTTATTTTTATTAAGAAGCTGAATACAGTGGGAACTGTATTCAGCGTGCGTGTTTTTAAAATGAGAAGAGGCAGGGCGTGGAGTGTGATTTTTAAAAAATGAACGACCACTATGAAATCATTATGTGGAGGTTGTTTGGTCCTGCAAATGGAGTGAATGAGAATTAAATCACAAAACGAACAGATAAAGGGGGAGCAGATGGATCAAGAGGAAGGGGTAAACTGGGTTGGGTGGAGTTGAGATCCTAAAAAACGAAAAATTAAAGAACAAAAGGCCATATATGAAGCAATGTGTGGATGTGATGGAAGCCAAGATGGTTGGTAAGTGAGGAAAGAAAGAAAGAAAGAAAGAAAGAAAGAAAGAAAGAAAGAAAGAAAGAAAGAAAGAAAGAAAGAAAGAAAGAAAGAAAGAAAGAAAGAAAGAAAGGAGAGATACAGCGAATAGAATCAGTCTCAGATTTAGTGGTTTGTCTCCTTTTCTTTTTCTTCTCCCGTGCCTTTCATTTCTTCGGCGTCCTATTTCTTCCTCCCTTTCTGCATTCTGCATAATGCTCCTTATCCCAGAAGGAATAGCATGATGTGGCATGTGCTGCAAAGCACTGATCCGAGAGGTGGCTCGCAGGGCTGGCTGCAAGACTGCACGCCGACGGTGCCACCCCTGGCCTGGATCCTGGGGATGGGGGAGCTGTTCTTGGGAGGCTGTTTGCCCAAAACACTGCTCTTTCCGCTGCAGAGACGGACACTGCAACTCTGAGTCATCGCTCTGTGCAATTCTTTCTCCCATCCAAGTCCAACACAAGGGACGGTGTCTTTTTGGCAAGTCCGGTGGTTGCCTTTTATTTGCTTCCCCCAAATTGTTGCTCAGTTAGCAGCCAGATTATTTGTGATGCAGAAATGGCTGGTTTTCTTGAAAGGAAAAAGAGGGGCCTCAGCACAAGCAACCCACATCCTTTGGCTTTGCTTCGTCTTAAGAACAAGTGAGCGAGCGAGCGAGGCGGCCGCTCTGTATTTCCAAAAGCGACCAGATTCCCGTTAACTTAGCACGGGAAGCCAAAAGATGCAAACCGCACATTTCTCTTTCTCGCTTTCTTTCTCCCTCTCGATTCCCTCCGTTGTGAGATGGAGATTGCAATGCTTCTCTGCTCACAAAGAACAAAATATGCAGGCCAACACTGGCTAGCTTCTGGAAGGGGAGAAAAATAGCTATAAGGCTAGGTTTCTGCAGAGCAGAAATGCGTGTTTAGCTCTAGTGTAAGGAGAGAATCCTGAAAAAAACAGTGTTACCTGAAGCATTCTTGGGCACCCAGCTTAATGCATGATGATGCCAACGCCCATTCAGAAGCAAGCACTTGTCTAGACACTGTCTTTCCATCTTTCCCTGATGCTCCTCCATTGTTCATATTCCCATCCTGTTCTGATCGGAAGAAATATTCTATGTTTCTTCCCCACCCCCCCTTAGAACAAAATCTGGAGGCAAACCAGAGGGCATTCCAAAATAAATCAATAAAATCCAGTCTCTCGTACAACTGTCTCCCTGGCACTCTGTTTTTTCCCCCTATGGAAGACAAGTTTTATCAGCATTAAATCTACAAGGGTAGAAACCCATATCCCTCCAAAGGCTGATGAATGATGACTCCCAACAGCTCCAGCCAACAGGGACAAAGGTTAGGAATGCTGGAAGCTGTAGCCCAGCAGATACAGTAGAGCCAAAGGTTCTCCACCCTGGTGGTTGGACTCACAGTTTGTGGGGAACCACATCTGGCTTTGTGGAGAAGCCTACAAGCAGAGCCAGAGCATCTTCTTACTTATCTTCCCCAGCAGATGGCATTCAGAGGCATTCTGCAGATAGCACATGCCATTAAGTCTAGCAGTACGGCATTAATTGTATCCTCTCCGTCAATTTATCTAATCCCCTTTTAAAGCCATTCTGGTTGACGATCATCACCATGTTTTGAAGCAGTAAAAATATAGGCTGTTTTCACCAGGTCCGTTAGAAACCCGGTGATTGCATTTGCACAATGCATTAAACTTGGATAATTTTAAACATGGTTAGTTTGCATCTTGGGGTGTAGTTCAAATTCAGCCCATTTGTTTCAGTTGTGCAGGTGGTTAACCATGGTGGGTGAACATCAACCACAGACTTCTTGTTAGTGTCCTTTTTTTCTACGTCATATATAATGTTAGAAGCATGGGTTGTGTTCCCCTCTCCTCCCCACTTAACCATTCCCCCCACCAATAGAATTGTACCATTTTAGGAGGGTGCTTCTAAAATCAAATGTGCAACTGTGAGTTTTAAGTAGGCTTAAAAATTGTGCAGTCATTGTTCTCTACCCCAGTCAAAGAAGAGAAGAGGAAATGACATCAAAAGAGGTTAACTTTTCTGGCGCCTTGGAGATCAATTGCCAATAAATTAGCAATAGATGGAGTGGTGTGCATTGTGGAAAGGTCCTACTACTCCCTGTGTCAATATTCAAGGCATCAAGATTGCCATGCCAGGATCCCAGGACAAATTGGGGAGGGGGGGGAGGGTGTCTGCCAGCAACGACATGAAGTTGACATCTAACAGTTGTGGGTGATGATTATTTCACTCATCGGTTGGTCACAGATAGGTAGGACTACTCCAAAAAGCAGTATTCTTGGCTACCTTTGAAAAGCATTCACAAATTACAAGTGATGCAGGATGGAAACTACAAGAGGAACAGAATACCCAAAGAGCAGCATTGGAAGAAAATCTGCCTGCATCCAATCGAGATCTCTTTCATTCGAAGCCCTAAATCTTCCCCCCGTGTGAAAATGTAAGAACAGCAGACCTATTTGATTTAGTTCAGCCATCCCTCCATCCACCCGTTTTCTCAACAGCAGAAAACAGTGGACCTCTTTGATTTCAGTGGTATTGTCTGATAGCGGTAGTCATATCAACACTGGCTTGGCTACTAGCGTTCCAGTTACAAATGGCTGCAAACGAGACAGAGAGTAAAAGAGCAAGGAGAAAATCTCTCACTTCTGATTAGCACAGCACAGAGAATCTCCCCAAGTTCCCAGCGATAGACTTCTTTGTGGCACTGAGTTTAATTGGGACAAGGTACTGGCTGTTCCACGGCAGCTTACTATAGACCTCCCATGTTTTCATTGTGATCTATATCTTCTGGATATTTTTAAAATCCCTTCTTGGGAGGGAGGGGAAGACATCTCCCATTCATAACTCTTCTACAATGCTAGTAGTGCTGTATGTAGGGTGGGGGAATGAAGAGTAGCCATAAGTCATGAAAGAATCAAGTCAAGCTTTAGAAAAAGACCAGTGCTTGTTGACCAGCATTGCATGCTGTTCAAAATATACTTGCTAAATTCATCTCTAGTGATAGGCTCTGGAGGGTTGCTACTGGAGAATATTATTCAAATCCATTCTTAAAAAAAAATTACTAAACCTGTTTTCAGCACTTTAAGGAAGATACCATTGAACCTTCAGGGAACTGTGGTCACATTTTAACAGGCCAGTTGTTTGTTATTGCCCCTGCAAATATTCCCAAGAATCTAGACCAGATTGAATAGATGACCTATTCCACAGGTCATCAGTAAAAAATCTGGACCATTTGCCAAAACCCGCCCAGGAATACAACAATCTGTCAGGAAGGGTGGGGATTCCATGGAAGTTTAGCAAAACCAGAAGCAGATGTTTTCTTAAAGCCATGAAAAGGCTATCTGAAAGTTTATCCTTCTCCATGGCTTGGCTGGCATCTTCTCCAGCTATGTCAAGCTGCAGCTGTGTTTAACAAGAATGACTAATAACAACTAGCCATGGATGGTTGAAGGATGATGGCAGTGGCGATCCAGTCTGGAGGCCACCAGATGGAGAAGACTGGGCTAAAGCACACAGCGCTCTAATCAGGCATTTCAAGGGCCAGGAAGAATGGAAACCAATTGTCAGGCTGTTAGCAGCCAACTCATCCAAAAGCAAGGTTCTCCCAGAGTCTTCTTTAACAAGATTTATTGAAAGATAAAGTTACAGAAATTTCAGCAACTGAACTACTTTCACTTTAGAATCCCACTGGTTTTTCAGTTTGTTAGGGCACAGCCCTTTTCCTAACAGCCTTTGTTAACTGCTCTTTTCCCAGATAACTGAGGAATGTATAAATGGGTGTTTTCCCAACCATCTCTTCAACCTTTCTCAGGCTCTGAACAGGCCATTATATAATAGAACCTTATACTACTACTTACATGACTGCCCACTTCATGCCTGGCAAAGTGTCTCTTAGCCTTTTTCAGAGACAGATACTCAGAAGAATTCAAGGAAGTCCTAATTTTAAGAGCCTGGCTGCCCATCCTTTTGGAGAAGGGTGAGAAATTTCTGCCCAACCTAGTCTAAATCTCAGTTTACCCTAGGCTAGAATTCCATGATTCCTAGGCCCCAGAACTGCATGCTATCCCCAAAGTCCTATATTATATATTTCCCCCCACCCATTTTTAATCTAATTGCAACATTTAATATGACAGAATGATAGAAGTATTAAATACATGACTGGAGACCATTCATGTTGGGTATGTGATCTTTAAATAATGAAATGCAAATCAAGAGAGATAGAATTCTGTTTCTAAACTGAGCTTGGTAGGCCAGTCAAAAGCCCACTCCAGCCCTCAGCCTGGAAAGAATTGTGCTCCCTGGTTTAAACAATAAGCTCACCCCTTTCCAATCTACCCCCCCTTAAAACTCATTCTCATGCCCCCTAAAGAGTCATCTGCCCCTGCCCTAAAAACACATTCCATCTGATGGGCCCAAATATGGATGTGATCCTAGACCAGCCCATCACATGGCAAACGCCAACATTGTACAGGATTGGAATCTAATTTTAACAAGCTGTTTTACGTTTGCTTTTAAATCTATTCATACCCTTTGCAGTTCCTTAGGGCATTAAAAGTGCTGTAAATTCAGGTGGAAAAAATGCTTGGCTTGCTGACTACAAGGGTTTGCAGGCTGGCTGGTGCTTAGCACCTCATACAAATAAACCTATGTTGTTGCTTCTGCTGCTTAAAGATGGTAAAGAACATTGGCAGGGGGAAAATAATGCTTCTTTCTTTATCCTTTCTGGCTAAATTCACTTAATATCCTAAACCAGGGTAACAAAACACAATAGCTCCACTACATGTAACATACAATGGCCAAACAAACCATAGCTTAATGTGATTGCCTGGTTCACCCAACCCACCAAGGCACTAGTGGCTAAGTTCCCACATCATATGGAGCCACCAACCTCCTAATCCCATTTTAGCCTAACCTCAGGGGAATGTGAACCTAGCCCTCATCTGTTCTCCTAGAACGATACCAAGGGAATGTTTGGACATCCACACAGCAGGAATGAACAACAGGATTGTCAGATGAGGTTAACCTGAATATGTTATGTCGTGGACCTGAAGTCTTACAGGGCTCAGCTTCTTGAGGTCACAGGTCTGCCAGTTTAAAGGCCAACTTCTGACGCTTAGGTTACTTAGGTTTCAAGTTGGAATTTCAGCTCAGTCCGTCAGCACCCACTCACCCATCCAAAAGGGAGAAGAAAATAATCCACCCTCCCTTGAAGTTCAAGGCATCAAAAATGAAAGTTGGGTATGCTTACACTGAAGAAGAGGGAGGAAAACATCCATGTTTTCTTAGCAATACTGCAGAGCTGTTATCGATCCTTTGTTCCAGGCTGTTTTTCAATCTAGCTCTGGCAGTTCCTGGTGGTCTCCCATCCCATTAGATCCAACCCTGCTTAGCTTTTTTTTCAATCAGCCAAAGTTGGTTAGAAGGCTTTAGAGTTAAGGCAAAGATCATCATGACCTCTTTGCACTTACTTTCAAAGGGCAGATGTAAAATATACAGTAGTTGGTAATAAGACCCCCGGAGGACCTCCAATATAAGGTTCTTGTGCCGCTTTTCCTTCCTTCCTTCCTTTTTTTAACCAAGTGGATTTTTAAGATGGGCATTGATACTAAGTAAAACAAAGGAAAGGCACACTTCACTTGTAAACATGCAGACCAGGGATCCTTTTGCTATTCTTTCAGCACTATTAATGATATGTGGCACTATTAATGATACAAGGGCACTTCTGTAATGGGTAACTTTTTTTTCCATCCGTTCAATTGTGTCTGATTCTCAGAGGCTGCCTGGACAAGTCCCTGCAGTTTTCTTGTCAAGGTTTTTTGGAAGTGGTTTGCCATTGCCTCCTTCCTAGGGCTGGGAGAGAGGGACTGGCCCAAGGTCCCCCAGATGGCTTTGTGTCCAAGGCAGGACTAGAACTCCTGGTCTCCTGGTTTCTAGCCTGATGTTTTAACCACTACACCACACTGACTCTGCTGGATAACTAGTCTATGTTAAATAATTTTTTTTGCACACCCATACAACCTGCAAGATCTGAAATACATGTTTTTTTTTCTTCAGCACAGGTGTTCATTTGGCCTGGACAGTCTTGCCCAGAGCATCAGAAAACCTTACCATCTCTCTATTAATAAACAGGATGAACTGCACATGTATATCAAATGAAGTATGAATATAAAATATGCATGCAAATCCTTCAGGAGGACAGAAGACCCCTCTCTAATCAACAGCTCTTTCCAACCATTATTGGAATGCCACCATCATGTCAATTACATTCCTACGCCACACATTTATGTTTGTACTGTGTACTTAACCCAGTTTAGTTAAAGACCAAGAGGCTACAAACAAGCTATATTTACCCTGGATGCAAAGCTTGCTAAGTTTTAATCTTGACTAGGATTTTTTTTGCGGGGGGAGCCTCAGTTTTGTGCAAACCAAGCCTGTTTTGTTCATTTATTATTCAATGTACTATTTCAACCCCATACAATGGGTTAATTTGGTAACCAAGTTAAGCATCTGGTGCAAATACAATAAGTGAAAATGAGAACTCAAGGAATTTGTTCCCTGAAACAATAAATGTCTTTAACAGCAGTGTGCTGAAATAATAAAGCAAGAGATGAATTCTGACTCTGTTAGTTCTCACCTCTTTTAAGCATGAGGGGGAAATGTATTTTTATTATCATTATTGCACCCGTAAGTGAATATGGACAGACTCCTCCTACGCTAAGGGTATACAGTTGAAAGCTAGGATGCCTGAATGTGCCCAGCCAACTCCCATCTTCTAAAGGCAAGCAAATTCAAGGACCAACAATCCTCTTTAGATGGTTGAGATTTCTGGAAATTGTAGTCCTCCTAAGTGCCAGGTTGGAGAAGAAGACTCTATTTACTTGTTCCATTG
This sequence comes from Python bivittatus, assembly GCF_059951505.1. Taxonomy (NCBI): domain Eukaryota; kingdom Metazoa; phylum Chordata; class Lepidosauria; order Squamata; family Pythonidae; genus Python; species Python bivittatus. Next base: position 5,859,987 of record NW_028277085.1, on the reverse strand, counting down.
TTCTTTGTCCATATCTATAATCTAAAAAGGAGAGTATGGATGTACTGGGTGGTTTTATGTAGTACACTAAGCCATGGCTTGATTCAACCACCACTGACTTGGTTCAACCAACAGTTGTGAATTTCAAATCACAAATGCATTACATTAAGGTTTAGTGTGTGGTGCAAACCAGGCCATGTCCTGCCTCATCTGTTGCAGAGGACATGATGGTGCCTACTCACCCACTGGGTGCACAGAATCTAGACTGGCAACTCAGTATTCTTTTGTCATTAGCTTCTCCATTGCACCTTAGCAAACAGATTAAATTAGGGGAAACATAACCCATCCACTTAGGTGGGGAAATGGTGAGTAGTTGAGGCTACCCTTGAAGTAGTGGCCTCATTCTGCCAAATAGTAGAGGTGAACCCATCTGCTGCTTCTTCACTGCTTGTATGCTGGGGGAAAGCAGTAATCAAACAATATGGGTTAAGAACACCCAGTTTAAGAACAGCCCATAGTTAAGAAAAGAGCCTATTGTAGCAAAATTCGAGATAAATACACAATGATTCAAGTTAAGTACACCATGGTTCGAGTTAATTACACAATACTACTTATACAGTATTATACAATAATACTGTTCTGGCTTACATACAAATTCGACTTAAGGACAGACCTTGGGAGCAGAACTCATTCTTCAGCTGGGGACTACCTGTAGCCATTTTCAAAGAGTTTATTGCAGGAACAGGGACATCCAATTCTTTCTGCCCAGAGCTCCATAGATCTCTGTGGAATCATTCAGCTTCAGATCTGGAACTTGGATTCTGTTTGTTACATGCCCTTTGTGGTGAGCCACAAGAAGAATGGCATAGAGCATCTTGTTTTCTACTGAAATGGTCTCACATTCTGAACTGGCTCCACCAACTTTGTTGATCACTCATAAACCAGATATGGTCAAGGCAGAAGGGTTTGGGTTTGCCAGGAAGTTTTCTTGCCCTATTGTTCTGGCTCCAGGCTGCCTACGGTTTTTGGCCAGACCAATGATTTGGTTCTGCACTGCGAAGTACACAGACATATGTACAGTGGACATTCGGAGACCAGGAACCAACCCTATGCAAGTTACCCTCAAGTGTGCATTTCATGCACACAACTTTGAGCTGGGCATTTATCAGATCTTTGCTGCAGGAAATGTCATAGTTTGAGTGACTGGGAACCTGCCTCTAAGATCACTTAGTAGACCAGTACTTATATTATATCTGAAGTTTAACTGACTTTTGAAAGCACCACCTTAAGAGAACTTCAGCATTTGTGCATCTCTACCATTGATATCCACAGCCTCCTGCAGAAACACCTGTCCCATCACAAGATGCTGACTGCACCCAGTTTCTTGCACCCCCAACTCAGCTCCCCACCTTGTGCCAGCTTTCTGCTCACATGCCAGGCTCTACAACCACTAGTAAAACCACTAAGTAAGATAGCTGCAAATTTAGAAGGGACCACAAAAGTCATCTAATCTAACTCCCTGTGATAGTCCGTGCAGAAAATGGACTATCACACCATCCTTGATAGACAACATCTAGCCGTTTCTTAGAAGGATCAGTAAAGACAATTCACCATTTTCCAAAGCAGACAGTTTCACTATCGAGCACCCCTCTGGATATTACTCTTGCTTGTTTGTTGGCAAATGGAAGCTCTAGTATGTGGATTATTGAAAATTAAATTGGCTCCATCATTTCAATGAGGGCCTTTCAGATATCTGAAGGCTTCTATCATACCACTGTTCAGTCACCTCCTCTTCAGGATAAACGTGTCCAGCACTTTTAACCTTGGCCTCCAGGCCTTTCGCTCTCTTTCTCAGCCTCTTCTTGACACATTTCATCTGTCAATATTTTTGTTGAATGAAGTGCCCAGAACTGGATACAACTATCTAGGTGGGGTTTGACCCAACTAGAGTAAGCGCTACCATTATCGGTTCTACTAGCCTTTTTAGTCACTGCATCACACTGCTGACTCATACTTAGCTTGCAGGCTACCAAGGCCCCAAGATTCTTCTCAGATGCAATGCCAGCAATTTGGAATCACCCATCTTGTATTTCTGCATCTGAGCTGGCCTACCTAATTATGAAGCCTGCCTGTTTTTCATTCAGATGGAGCTGAAATGGAAGAGCAATGGCTGCTTACAGATCAGATATTTATTCATCCTGCTTTACAAGGAGTCCAGACGTCACCCTTCTCTATTTGTAATCTCCTCCCTTTCTCCACCACTTATTCCATCACTCTGTGTTTCTTTCCTGAAAAAATCCATGAAGAAGAAATGTTGGACTGGGCCTTTTGATTGTTATTCCCCAAAATGCTTCCCCTATGTCTCTTCTCTAGAAAGTCCAAATGTGATAGACACAATCTCTTTTCTCCAGGCACCTGGCTCATCTAGGCAATCTCAGTCTATGAGACATAATGAGTTGTGATGGTGGAGATTAAGCAGATGAGAAGATGTTGACCAGACCCATACTTTCCCCTTCCTAAGCCATGTTTCTCTGACATCTCCAGAGCCAAGGGAAAACTTAACAACACAAGAAGAGCTGGTATAGGCTAATCCAGTATTTTATCTATTCCTGAGTTCCATTCTTCAGAAGAATATCCAGCCCCATTGTCTCTGGGAATTTAAGTCACATGGTTTGGTTTGTACCCAGGGCAATATTTCCATCACTCTGAAGGCTAAAAGTCTGTGATGGCCCAGTATTCTGTATGTATTTGCTTTGCACATAAAACAGAAAAGGATGTCCACACTAACCAAGAAGGAAAACACAGAAACAGATATTCCTATACTTCTATTAAGCTAAGCTATATATAAAGTTGCTTCTTTGACCCACATATCCCATATTTGAATCTTGCATCTATCTAAAGACCCTTCCTCTTTGGCTGACTTACATGATAAGAACGTCTCTCCCTTAGAATTGGACTTCTAATCTTCTGGCAATCTTTGGCAGTGATTAAAAGAAGAGAGAAGAAGTGTCATGTAGGAGCTGATGTACTCAAAACTGGCTCATAATAGCAAGAGAGAAAAGTGATGTCTAGGACAGATCGACCTAAAATTTGATGTGAGGATCAGTAAAAGAAGCTATTGTTTGTGGAACGTGGTGCCAATTTTATACCAAAGCTTCACAAGGTTACGGACAAAGTAATGTCATTGTTTATGAGGAATAGCTGTAGGGTGCATTGCTTTTCTGGCCAATATTTGGACAAATGAACACAAGTAGCCCTCAGATCGATATAGTAGTAATAGGGACCGCCAGTACAAATGACAGTTGGAATATCTTGTGTTGTCTTTTATAAGCACATAAATCAGGAACCAGAGTGACTTCAGCAAATTCATCAGACCAATACACATGAACAAAACATATTTATATTCATGGCTGGGTTCACACAAGACACTAACTCCTAAACAGTTTCTGTCTTCATAGGACATAATGTGCCTAAATGAATACATCGTATTATCGCTCAGCACAAAGACACGTTTTCACATCACGTGCGAAGACAATTGCTACCGAATGCTCTGAAGCACCATCTACCCAACCTTATTTTAACCAAGTTTAGCATTCCGTGTAAACTCAACTGACATGTATAAATGGACAGACCTTGGGTTTTACTCCAAAAATTAAGGGAGGGTAAGAATAAAATGGGAAGCATATCTCAGTTTCCATGGTCTTTTTTTATGGTGGTGGTGGGGGGACAGGTTGGAACCAACATGGGTGGAAGTTAAGATGGTGAGAGAAAAGGGGTGGCTTGGGGTAGAAGGAGATGACATGGAAGGAGGGGGGAAATCCAGCATGGAAAGTAATTTCTTCCTCTACTCTTCCTTGTTATAACCCAGTCCCAAAGTTGTGCCTGTCCCAAAACCCTCTACTTCTGATCCCACCCCACTGCTATGGGATCAGATGCATGGGAGGGATTTCCTGTAGTGGCGCACCCACTTCCTGCCTGGCATTCTCCCTCCATCTTCAGCCACATCTTCACTCCACCTTGCAGCTTCTATCCCTCCCCGCCCCGAACACAGAGGGGGTGGGGCTGGCAGATGCCAACTGATGGGGAGAGGGAGGTTTTCAAAGAGGTGGTCCAGGAAAGCTTAATGGCAGCTCTAGTTCAACCATCTCAACTCCCAGGCCCTCCATTTTAACTCAGGGGATAAACCTTGCCTCAGCCACACCCACGTGGGAGGGGGGCTTGTTCTCCAATGCCAGTCGCAAGCCAAGCACAGGCTGCAGGACCCTGCTTGCTCGCCTCCCCACAAGCCCAAGCTGCTGCCACCGTCCACACCCGCCCTGAGCTCCATCTCTGTGCAGAAAATACTCAGTGGCAAATCCAGCATGCGTTCAACACAAATGTCCCTTCTCAGGCTGGAGACAGACACAAGAAGACATGTGGCCCACAGTACAGCCAGACAACCCCCCTTCCCTCACTCATGGGGGGGGGGAATGCCAGCAAGCATCGTCCTTCCCCACACCCAAGGAACCCAGCTTCCTCCCCAGACATAGCAAAGAACTCTCTTCCCCCCATCAAATCAGCCAATTTGCCTGGAGGTGTCGGGTCCCAATCCTTCTCCCTTTCATTCCATGGGAACCTCCACCCGTTGGAGGCTGCCCTCCCAATCCGGTTCTCACCCCAATTGGGCAAGGTTCTCTCAAGAGGGGCTGTGCCATCTGGCAGATCTCCTGCTGATGCCAGGCGACAGGGCAGGGGGCTCCAGTAGCAGAGAGGGCTATGGGGAAGGAAGGCTGGGTTGGGTTGGGTTGGGTTGGCTGGCTGGCTGGCCGGGCTTGCCGCCCGATTCCAGACAAAGGCCACAACAGAGACAGACAAAGGCAGAGAGAAGGAGGAAGCTAGAAAAGCCTCAGCCTACCTCGACACAGAGGAAGTTGGAGCCGGCGGGCATCCAAACAAGGGGGACCCGGCTGGGAGGGGGGACCACGAGCTGGGGCAGCTGCATGGTCCCCAGCTCCTTCGGCTGCCACTGCTGCTTTTCGGAGTCAGCGAGAGGAGACACAGGCACATAGGCGCCCACACACTCACTCACTCACACACGCACACACATACACACTCACATACACTTGCACACGCTCGCACACAGACGCGCACACATACAGAGACACTGAGCTGGCTGTGCTGCTGAATACATCACAGTGTCAGCTCCTGGCAGGGGTGGGGGATGGGGGATAGTGGGCGTGGGGAAGAACGCACGGCATTGCCCAGCCAAGAGCAGCTGGCTTGCTGGAAGGAAGAAAGCAGCCAGCCTCTCTCTCTCTCCCTCTCTCCCTCTCTTTCTCTCCACGTCCCTGGTCTCTACATGGTCTCTCTAAGAAACAACCAACTTGCTAGTTAATCCTAAACCTACCAGAGATGGCTCAGCCTGGAAGAACAGACAAGCTCCATTTTGCCCCCATCCCTAATCTTTAGATCTATTCCCCCATCCCAATTCGGGTTCCAGGAAATGCCCATTTGGGAAACGTGAGATATCCTGGGCAGATGTCAAGCCCGCCCGCGCTTTGAGACTGCCAAACCGAGATGACAATGTGGTCATCTTGAAGGATCCTGAAGTTGGCAGTTGGGGAGAAGGGTGCGGGGACTGAGATCAGACAGGGGAGATGGGAACAGAGGCGACATCCGAAGGGGCAGAAAAGTTTGTGTTGACTCCGAGGATGCTCCCTGTAGCTACGAGTCATAATAGGTTTAGGAATTCCTGTCTCCAGGAATCCTCCTTTGTCCCTGGTTGAAGGTTTCTTTTGGATATCACGAGAAACAAACAGGATACTGGAGAGGCATTTGATGAACCTCCTACAACGAGTTTCTCTAAGGATGGAAAATAACAGCTTGGGAAGAGGACTGGTGAGCTGGACAAGGTGTTGGAAGTCTAGCTGCAGAGAAGAGGTCCCCTTAAGTCAGAATCCCCCTGGAGGTCTGGATGCCCCCCGCCCTTCTGGTCTTTTATAAGGCATTAAAGGCCTGGATGTTCCATCAGCGGTTTGGTCAGGAGGTTAAACCAGCTTTGTTGGTAGATTTGTCTCTTTTGGTCTACCGTGATTGAAAATGAAAGGATTTCTTTAGACACCGGGGTGTGTGTGTGTGTGGGGGATATTATATTATTATTACTGTTATTTTGGGTTAATGTTCAGCTTTTGTAATAACTTTATTAAATTTTTAAACAAGAACTAATATTTAAGAAAAAGGAAAAAAAAATCTTTTCTTTTCTTTTCTTTTCTCTTTTCTCTTTTCTTTTCTCTTTTCTTTTCTTTTCTTTCTGCACTTTTGGCTTTGTTCTTCCTTTCCTTTCCTTTCCTTTCCTTTCCTTTCCTTTCCTTTCCTTTCCTTTCCTTTCCTTTCCTTTCCTTTCCTTTCCTTTCCTTTCCTTTCCTTTCCTTTCCTTTTTTCCCAGCACTCAGGATGTTTATTTAGTCTATTAAGCTGCTATTTTTTGGTTTTAATCTTCTGCACACTGCCCAGAGTCACCGCTGTGAGATGAGTGCCTATATAAATGGTTTCAATAGATAAATTTAAAACAAACCAATAAAGTAGCATTTTCTGGGGTTTTCCTTTTGGGCGAAAACCACAAGAACCTGCCACATCGTTTTTAGAACAACAATAACAACCATACATAGAACTAAAAAAAGAAGCTGATGTCAAATTTCATGCCAAGAAAAAACCAGTTTGCAAACATGGAGGATCCATCCTACCTAAAAGGTGTCATAGAAGACAAGCTGGATTTCCATACAGGGAAGGACTCTGTAATCTGAATCATTGCCCGGGACAGAGATCCCTACGGATTTTGGGATGGAGTGTCAAATAAAAAAGTATCTACAGTGGATTGTTCTGTGCCAAAGAACCTCTTCTCACTTTTTATTTTTCCTCCCCATAAACTTTCAGATAGCTTCCAGAGCAACCAAACTCTATATTATAATTCAACAATTATAATCTTCCACATCTGGAGATTCTTCAAAACTCCATTCACCTAAGCTGGTCTAGATATGATTGTACAATCAGCCTCCAGTTATTCCTCACCTCTGCTCCAACTTTTTAGTTTTCTAACCAACTTATCTGATTAAGAGCTCCTGAAACTCAAAAGCTGAGGATGATTTTGTAAATGGTTTTGGCCTCCATAAAGTCTATGCAGGCTGTAGTCTGTTAAACTCAGAAGATTCAAAGACACCATGAGGAGTAGAAACCATAAACCTCAACATTTCCTGGAATAAAATGAGAAAACTAAAACAAAACTAATGTCATTTTCCAGAAGCAACTATCCCTTTTTCTACCATAGTGAGTATATCGTAAAAGACTGATAATGAAAGAATCCATTTATGTTTATTTAATTTACTGACATTTATATGCCACTTCACTCCCAGTGGCTCAGAGAGACACACATAATACAAAACAGAAGATTAAAGAGGGCACTGTGAATTATAATGGTACTAGCTAACATGGGTAAATAGCAACACCTAACATCCCTCAAATGCTCTTTCTCAGAGCCATGCTTTTACTTTTTTATGGAAACTCATTAGGGGAGCACCAGTTCTTATACATGAGGGTAAGCTGTGCCACCACTGAGAAGGCCCTGCTACAGGATCCCCATTGGTGGTACTCTTGGAACAGGAGAACTTCTGCCTCTTCTTGATGCTTCTTTGGGGTGTTTCTATCACTCAGAGAGTGGCTGTGCTTTGCTCCATCTTTTGTATATATTTGGAGCAGGAGGAGTTTGGATAAGATTTTCCTGCTGCTAGATAGTGGTTTGCTCATGGCACCACTTGTTTCCAGACCCCTCCCCGCACACTTGACTTTTCGAAAGATGATTTTAAGACAAAACAAGGAGAAGACCCATCATCTTGAGCAGCAACTGTGCTTTTCGGCCCACCTAGATGGTTGAAAGTAATGTGGTACGTGCTCTGAAAATGCTTTGGAAGAAACGCTTTGGACTTTGGAAGAGCACAGCATCTCTCTGCTGTGCATTGCACCATTCCTTGAACTGTGCACTAGCCGAATGGGCTGCATCTAATCACACACACTAAGCTGCACACATACACATAAACTAACCCAACTGAACATGTTCTGGGAATGGAGCTCTGAAGACTTTGACCAACTTGGCTAAGTGTGTTGTGAGAACCCAATCATTCTTCTTCCAAGAGGTCCAGGTATTTCTAGTCTCCTATTCATATCTTGGTCCTGGTTTTCCATTACTTCTTTTGCATAATTTTTCTTTCTTTCTTTTAAAAAATCCATTAAGAATGAATCACTCCCCACTCATTTTTGACAGACAGGAATTCACACCTGAAACCTTAGTGGCAAACTTAGATTTCCACTATTTTATTTTTCTACACTCATAACTATCTTCTTACCTCTAGAGGCCACTTTATCTAAAGGGAAAAATAAAGTCTGTTTGCTATTTGATTTAAATGCACACATCTGTTTAAATTGTCTTTTGCTCAGCCATGAACTGGTGCAAATGTAATGCTTTTAACCTTGGCTATGGGTCTTTGGCATTGTTTAATGCAGAATCTCCCTTGCAATCTTCAGCTGAGTTTCATCTTAACACTAACCTTGGTCCTTATCTTGATTTGTAACCAATATGAGAAAGCAGTTTCTGGCCCCAAAGTGTTCCCAGTGCAAATAATCAAAAGGTGGAAGACAAAAGGCTCACAGGATAATTCCTATGGATATTTAATTTGGAAATAGACCCCCATGTTCACTGGCACCCCTAGATAAGGACATCCACAGAACTGCAGCCTTCGAGAAGAACCACAAGAGATCTTGCAAGAAAAAGTGATGACAGTTTGGCTTCATATTGTGAAAAAAAAATGCTTGCTGATTGCTTAGTTTTCCCACCTACCCTTCCTGATTTCAAACTTGTGTCTTTTAAGCAGTTTCAGATATAGAACAAGTTCCCCATCAAAGCAATGACAGAGAACTTTTGCAGACCATCAAAGATGCAAATGCAGGTTCAGGAAATCAGCAAGAGGTCACCCTTTCCAAACCTTTCCTAAATTTGATGTACTTTGATAAGATGTTGGATGCCACCAACTGAAATCTTACTGGTCCTTCTAGGAAAAACCATGGGTTGCATGCACAATCTTTTACTCACATAACAACCCATTGTAGGTAGGTTAAGTAAAGAAAGGATGTAACCAGCCCAGTGTACCATCATGTACAAGGAAGGGTTTGGACTGAGTCTGCCCATTCTTAGGCCAACATTGCCTCTACCTGGCCTGCATCCACAGCTACTGAAATGGGAAATTGCAGCTAAGATAATATTAATCAGCTTGTTAACCACTAAGAAAAACCAGTGAAACAACCAAATCAAGGTCTTGCTCTAAGTCCTGCCTGTTTTCTCAAACTAATGTAAAATATCATGAGTTCAGCACCAAACCCTGCCACTTGGAGAACCTCTGAAGCTTCTTCTGGATGTGTCATATAAGGCTTGGGAAACAACTCAGGAAATACTCCCTTTCTCCTGGTCTATCTGCATTTTCTCCCAAGTCATGAAGGGGAAGGAATAAAAAAATAATTTGTTTTCATCCAAACACTGCATCGGAAGAAATGAATCAGGAAAGCAAATTTAGCACCTCAGCATGAGACTTCAGCTGCAGGAGGACCTTCTGTGGATCACTGAAGGCTTTTTCACTCTAGTGAGTTGAAGGAACTTCACCATAGTTCGGGAGCTGCTGAAGTAGCCACTCTCTTCTCTTCATGGTCTCTAGATATCTGAAGACTGCAATGGCATCTCCCCTCTGTCTTCTGTTCTGCAAGCTAAACATACCCATTTCCTTCAACTGTTTCTAAAGAAGCCTCCATCTTTTGCAAGCTGTCTTATTCCTATCATTTATTCATGGAATGAGCAAAGAGTCTAAGGTTGGAGGGAACAACTACTCAAGGAGTAGAGATTATGTAGGTGCTGCTGTACACACCCTTCCATACTGATGCAGAAGACCATTTAGTTGCATGGGGTGGGCACCACCAATGGGTACCTTTAGTGATAGGAAGTGTGTCTCACAGGTGTGATTCCATTCCTCTTCACATGTCATCTGAATGCCTGGAAAGGATCTCTAAGCAGTTCTACAGTGACTAGCCTAAGATTCCTTATTAGCTGTATTCCTCTAACAGGATAAATCCTAAATCCAGGTTAGCATAGCCCAAGACCAATCTATGTATGACATTAAGTCTCCAAATACATGAGCTGTGCTAAGGCTCAATGAGAGCCACTAAGCTCAGTGTGGGAGGAAGAATTTGCTTTGGATAGCTCCCCGGTCAGATTCCAAGAAGTTTGAAGCCAGCCTTTCTCCTTCCCAACCCAGCCCCTTCTCAATTCCCGTCATCCCCAGCAAGCATAACCAATGAGATAATGGGATGCAGTTCAACACATCTGGAAGATACCAGGTTGGGGAAGGCTATGCTCAACTGCATTAAGTTTGCAGTCCCATGATGGGTGAGCCAACAAAGGAAAGTGTTGCAGTTGAAAAACTCAACTCTAGTTTTAATCCAATCATTGCAACTGTCTAATTTGTTATAAAGCAGTGCAGTGTTCACTTCTATAGCTTTAGAGAAATGAATTTAGGAAAAACAATCAAGAGTGATGCATGTATGGCATAGATGGGTAGGAGGATGCCAATCACCCAAAAGAACTGGAGCCTAAATCAAGAAGGCCAGGTTTCTGCTACTGCAAAACAAAACTGTTGATTTGTCTGAGGATGACAAGTGGAAAGGGGTCTCCTAGGAAGTATTCTCCAAGGCTCTTCCTTTGTTATCTTCTAGTTCAGCTTCAGCACTGAAGTTAGGAGATGTAAGCAAGTAATGAAATGGATGCCATTTGAACAAATTAATGGACAAGGGCCACCAGATCTGCTCTGGTGGCATGGGGAATCTTAGGATACCCTTAATAATATCTAGGGTTGCCACCTTTGACTCTAATTTTTCCTGGATTTGCAGTGGAATAAACCAAAAGCCATGCTGAAAATCCAGGTCCTGTTGTTAGAAGGAGCAAAAGATGAAACAGCAGGAGTTACAGAGAAAATTCTGAAAACGAATGGATGGTCCAGCACAGAAAATTATCTCCTACACACCCGGCCTCAGCAGGAAGTTCTGCAACAGAAGGCCGTTGTACAAATATGCTTTTTGGCATGGAGCATATCTGGTCTGAATCTGGAGCAAGTTCTGGTGCGGAGGAGCTGGAAACCATGTTTCCTCATCTCTCTCTCTTCGTATGTCCTATGATGTATTGGGAAGGAGATCTTGGTAATGACAGCTAGGCATAGGAGGCATGGTGATTTTCAAACCATCACCTTTGCGAGCTACAGAATTGCATGTGTTGACACTGCAAGCATTTCAATTTAAAACCTCTATTGGATGAAGATGCCTTAAGTAACTCCAGCTCTTGGTTTCTATATGCATTGAAGTCATCATGGAACACATCCACATTTAATTTGGGGCTGATGTTCTCTGCCTTTACTATAAAGGATGATTGTACTCACTTGCTCAAAGACATAATCCACAGAACTGTTGCTAACAACATTGGCTTAGTACAAGTACATAATGCTATAATGGCTTGATAATGGTCAGGGTTGCAATGTGGCTGGCTTAGTTTTGGCTTGGAGAGGGATGGCAAAAAATGTGACCTGGGAGCTGCTTGGGGCCCCTTTGGTGGCCTCCAACTTTGCTTTTGTGGCCCTCAGAACCCACCTGGAGTGGATAGGACTGACATTTTGAGCTTCCCATCTTTCAGGAGTCTCTTATGCTGCCTCCAGAATTTGAGAAACCTCCAGAAGACTTTCCCTCTTGATGTCTTCCTTTGGGATTAAATGGAAAGCCAGGGAGGCTGTAGGTCACTGGGAAGGCCACTGGGAAAAGGAATTCCCTTGGTACAACTTTCCATCTTTCTGATGCCTTCCTGACTGCCCATCTTTCTCTATCTGAAAAAGTCCCTTGGGAGAAGCTCCACCTGATGACTTCCTTCAAGATTTAATGGCAGTGTGGGAAGCCGGGGAGGCTGCAGACCACTGGGAAGAGGAGTTCCTGTGATACATCTTTCCATCTTTCAGAAGCCTCCTTGCCTCATGCATCTGAAAAAGCTCCTAAAAGAGGTTCCCTCCTGATGTCTTCTTTGGGGAGAGATTGGAAATGTAGGAAGCCAAAAGGCAGCAGATCACTAGAGAGCAGATTGAGCTATGAATGATGGGCTATTCCCATAGAAGCCCCCTGCCCCCTTTCATCCCTTATTAAGTGCAAAAGCACCACTCCACGAGGATGATTGTACTGAAACTCAAACACCAATCCTCTTGCATCCAACTGAATGAGAAAGGATAAGGAGAAGAAAGATAATTTTTTGGCTTAGCACCATTCTTCATAACGCAGCACGGCACTCAGCACTCTTCTCGTGCTGGTTAAAAATTCCAGACCTTTCGTTTGGATGACAATGCAGCTTAAAGTCACACAAAAAATGCCTATTCTGTCCTGTCCAATAGAAACCCTGTGTTTTGAGACCTTACGGAGGATAGGAGGGAAAAAAAAAACAATTGAACTGGCACTCAGTAGCCCAGATTCTTTCTTGGCTGAGGACCAATCCCAGAAAATGCTTAACATCATGATTAATTTGGGATGGGAGGAAGGCAATGATTATGCATGTTCTCAGTTTCCTAGGATACTGGGGAGGAATTTCATTTTAATCTTTATTTTAGAACCTGCCTAGTGGCATGAAGTTTTCCTCTGTCTCTTTGCCATGTTTCTAAAACAGGCTGTCTCAATCGGAGGCCTTCCAGATGTATCTCAGGGAGTTTAGATTAGCCTCAGCAACTGCCTGCGGCTGGTGGCCACCTCTGCCATTTTGAGAATATATTGTGGGAAGGGTCTCCTCTTTTCCCAAGTTGGTGGGGGCCCCAACCTGCAAAGCATCCATTTACCAGCAGCGCAAGCTGGTGAGGTGACTCCTTGTTCTCTGTTTTTACCCTCAAGATGCTCCTTGGAGCATTTCAGTTTCTCGCTGCCCTTCCTTGGACAAAGAGATGGGCCCATTTCTGAACCAAGCTCTGGATTCCTGGTTGAAGATTGTTTGGGTGGTGGGTGGGGCTGCATAGCACTCCTGGAAACTAAATGAGGCTCGGAACTGGCCCTTTCTTGGTGGCACACCCACTTTCCTCAAAACAAGTAAATCCAATTAAATGGATCTTTAAAAAGAATGGGGGGAGTCAGGGAAACTGGCAGGCATCATGGCGGGGGGGGGTTGGAGGCAAGACTAGTCCTTCTAGGTCTCCTACTGCCCACCTCTGACCTAGAGGAGATATTCACCCAGAACAGCATCTGAGTCTCCTCAATGAATGCCAGGGGACTGCTTTGCAATTTCCATTCACTATCGGGAAAGAGAGCAACTGAAGGGCTTTTTTTGTTTGTTTTTTGCTTGAGCATCTCGTCCTGTCTCCTGTTCGCATGTCAGGGGTGCAGGGACGGTCTGATGACTTCCTCTGTGAGAGGAAGATGGATCGTAGGGGAAGTCGAGGGGAGAAGTAAGCCCATTACATAAGCAGAGAGGTCAGGGCAGAGCAAATGCCGGGCTTTCAGCGTCACCCAGCAACGGATGCTTCCAGCAGGACCACAAAAGACAGCTTCTGCTCAAGGCGACTCTCGGCTGCGTGTGCACTTGTGTGCAGACAATCGCACACGCCGGAACAGCCTGGCCTCCTGTTATATAACCTCTTTCCGCTGATTTTCAGGAGTCAGAAGCGCTGATTAGAACCACGGTTCTTCTGGTAATGCTTTGCCATCAAGGAAAGGGCAGCCACTTCCTGACAGTCACAGGAGTGGCATCAAGGATGGGCCACCTATAACCCTCAGCTGAACTGGAAAAGCCCTCTGCGCTCCGGCGGTCAGTTCAGCAGCTGGTATGGCAAAGAGGAAGAGAAAAGGGTGTGAGAAAAGAGAACAAGGAACAGCTAAGACAGAGAAAGGGGGTGGCCCACCCACTTTTGGTTTGGTCCCGCCCATCAAGGGCTTCGGCTCCTTCCACCAGAGGGTCCATGGCAGGGGGGTCTAAAGCCTGTTTTTCAAACCTGGCAACTTTAAGATGTGTGGACTTCAACGCCCAGAATTCCCCAGCCAGCCACGAATTCTGGTATAAGAAAAGCAGCACACGACAGGGTGAACGTTAAATATACCGTTCTGAGCAACTTGGAAGGAGGGCAGGACCAAAGAGGTAAGTAAGTTCAAGGGCTGGTTTCTCTGGAAAATAAAATCACTGCTCTCATACAGCACTAAGCACATCGATTCAGAGACAGCCAAAATAACTGTCCCCCCCCCCCAAAATAAAACTGGTTTAAGTCTCTTGAACACAAAAGAGGAAAATAAGGTCCAGGAAGACCCTGCCATAGGAGGGGAGGGGGCATTCTTTCCTTGTCCAAAGTTAGAAGAGAATAACTCATTTGCCCCCAACCTAAAGCAAGACAAATAATGGCAAAACTCATCCTTCTTATAAATCGTGTTAAATATTTTGCATATATAATCAGCAAATGATTGCAAGAGAGGCAGAATGTAACCGCTGCTCTAATTGCCTCTTTGAACTGTCTAGTCAATTAAAGGCCTTCCTTCCCTGCAAGAAAGGGAACAATTGCTGGTTTTGATCTATCTCAAGTGATTTCTGAACAGGGCTGAATTTGCATTGCTTAAAACAGAGCTGAATAACTGGAGATTTGGGGGCTGCCTGTGGCCCTGGAAAGCCGTGGGACTGCTCCTCCGCAGAGTGCTTCCAAAAGTTGTTACCAAATTGTAATTTCTGAAGTCATGGAAAGAGGAAATGAATTGGTGAGGTTAATTCCATTTCAATAAAATGTCGTGGGTCTCCTGGCCTCATTCACATGAAAAGGAAAGCGTGCCCCCGGACCCCAAAGTCATGCATCTCTGCTTAAAAGGGAGGGCAATGGATCTCCAATGCACCTGACATTTCACGACCTTGTGAGTTGTTCTAGGCAAGGACTATACCGCACAATGACTGCAGGGCAGGTGTGGGTTTTTAATGAAGGGTGAAGATGTTGGTGGGCTGATTGAGGCATGCAGACATAGAGTTGGAGTGTATTTTAAGAGTTATGTAGGCCAACCTCCTGCTTGAGGCTGGATCTGGCAAAGCATTTCAGGCAGATGACTAGCCTCTGTCTGAAGACCTCCAGTCCTTCGTTTCAATGTGAGGGCTGATGAGTAGAGGTGAACCAGCAGAAAGCTAGTGAGGAGAAGACCACTTGCGAGCTGTTGAACCAGGGCAGAGGCACTATTTCTTCTCTACTGAGCACAGGCCTTCAGCAGCCTCCATTCTGACTTTATAGCGCAGCTGAGATTGTTGTAAGACGTCATAGTGTAGTGATTAGATGTGGGCTAGGACTGAAGAGGCATGGGTATAAATCCCCACTCAGCCATGAGTCTGACTGGCCCCCTTCCCACAATAGATTTAAATCAGGCAGCTATTAACCAGGTGGAATCCTCTTAGAGTTAATTTTAGCAGCACACCATCAGAGCCAGGCTTCACACCCAGGCTTGGCAGTAAATGACAGATTGCCAGATGTTTAACTCTTAGTTCAGTTCTTGGATAGGCCTGGGAGAAGACTTCCAGTCATGATTTGGCTGGATTGGAATCTGTACTGCAGACAAGAATGAAGCCTAATGTATAACAGTTGATTGCTCACAGCAGGGCAAAGAAATCAGAGACTTGCACATCTGTTCTCTGGGGCTTAAACTCTAAGCTTCTTCATCCCATCCTTCCAAATTAACAGACACTGTTAATTGATGGGTAGCTTGGTGGACTTGGGCTGGTTAGATATGTTTACATAACGGCCCTCTATAGCCTGAGATCTGCTGGTTTCCATCTCACCAGCTTCAGGCCTTACATGTGCACTAACGGGGTCAAAAGAAGCTGCCAGTTTCTCATAGGATGTAGTTTCTAGCCTCACCCCTATTCCTGGCATCTTGATGATCTTCTCTATGGGGCACTTAGAACTAGACCCAATACTGCAAATATAGCCTGACCATTAGAGAAGAGGATGGAATAGCTGTTCCCAGTAAATGGAAGCTTTGTATGTCTGTTAATGCCTCCTAAGATTGCATTAGCTATCAAGCTCATGAGGACAGCTTTGCATAGTGCCAGTGTGGCTCAAAGCAAGCCCAGACCTCAATGTTCTGTTCAGAGGATGGGAATGGCATCACTTGAGCCAAGCTGCAGGAAATTGGGGGTGGGGGGAGCCCAGAATAATTCTAGACATGAGGTCTATGAGGAGGACAGTGAAGCCAGGAGCCATTGTTAAGGACAAAGCCAGGGAACAAACCAGAATCCAAGATAACGATGGCAAAAATCTCACCCAACGTCTACAGCAGGACTGGAGAACGTTTGCCTCAAGAAGTGGCTGAATTACAACTCCCATCAATCCCGCCTAACATGGCTGACTGGTGTGAGGGATGTTGGGAGTAGTAGTTCAGCAAAACGTGGAGACCTACCAGTCTCCCACACTTGTACTACAGACAGTCTTTTGTAGCATTTCTCCCTCGGGCAGCTTGGCCTGAATCAGGCTAATCCAGAAAGTAGGCACCCCAGATTGCCAAGGGGAATGCTCTCAATTCCAAATTCAAGGGGTTTGCCACACAGGACAAGCATACATGCCCCATTCTAGCATGGTTGGCCCCACTCTTACTCAGAGTCCCAGTGAAAGCCTCTGCCAAGACCAAGGCCAAAACGGGAGTGTTTTAAAAGAGCCAGCAGATCATTCTTCCTTGAAATATTCCTGCACTGCCATCTGTCATGTTAAATTTCAAAGTATTGTGCAAAGCATTTTTTTTAAAAAAAATCCCAGACCATTCATTCATGTAGAGGTTGTCTTCACACATCACACTAAGCTATAACACAGCTTGTTTGCTTTTTGCTTAATGGGTTGCTGGAGCCCAGACATTATGGTTAATTCAAAAAGTCTGGGTTAAGCATCCGGTGGATTAGCATATGTGAACTCAGTGCCAGGGTAAAACCAAAGACCCATACCAGCCTTCTCTAAACTTGATTAGACTTCGGCCCCTGGGCCCTTCAGCCAATCCGACCTTTCGATTCTAAGATGTCTCCAGCCTTCGTTGCCATTTGATTGCCTGTTGTCCCTCTCCTAACACTTCCTGATGTTTACCCTGATGTATTGACAACCCCTGTATCGTTTATTAATAGTAGAATTCTACACATGGCTCTTCAGAAACAGAGCTATGGGTTTCATTTAGGCTGACTCCAAGGCAGGTGGTGAGTAGCTCTGAGATGAACCCTATCCCATGCACAGCTCTTTTCAAACCTCATTATTGATTATTGATTTTAGGCTATTACACTTATTTTTATAATGCATGGGATTAGAAAATGTGATGATCACCTTATTTCCTTAATGACAGCCCCATCCAAGGAGTTGGCCTCTAGACATAACATTCATAAATCCTCCTTCTCCTCCTTTCTGGCAAAACTCAGCTTTCATCTGATCTGGCTGCCAGGAAGGCCTAGGTTCCTGGCTGGAATTCGGGTACATTTTTTAAAATTACTGGAAGATATAGATTCAGATAGCCAGGATTCTGCCATCTATAAGATGTGATGAAGTGCTTGAATTTAGGTTGTTATATAAACAAATGAACAATAATTCTAATTAGTGGAATCCTTGGATATGCTACAGTAAAAACAAGCACTTTTGCAGGTTCTAATGAGACAGGCAGTTGTCCCCTTTGGCTGTGCTACATAATCTCCATTGTAGTTAATCATCAGCAGACAAGGTTTACAGTCGTTGTCTTTTCATAATCCCCTACTAACAAGACACTTTTTAATCAGAAGCTAGAAGGCCATCCCATTGATGCTTCCAGTTGGGGATGGCCTTTGACTATTTTGCATCTGAATATTTAGAAAAAAAAAAATCAATAGCCCCTTCCTCATTCTGTTTTTGAAGGGTCCTTAGAAATAGAGGAGCATTTATTTTTACTTATGGTATGTGTTTAAAACATTTCTAACCCTTCTAATGTGTATGCATCACTCAAATGAGGTATCCCCAGGCTGAATTTTGCTTCCAGAAATGATTGCTTGAGTCACTTCATGGTACAGCAAGTCGTGTTTCCAATTCATTAGCATGGCCAGGGTAGAATCGTTCTGCTTTGTAATTAGTGTAGGGGTGACTAGATCCACACAACATTCAGCCGCCTGACATTTCCTTAATCCAATAACAGTCCTGTGGCATCTTAGAAACTAACCTCAGAACAAGAGTCTTTGTTGCTCTTGATGCAAAACACGGATTCTCCTCTGGACATCTTTCATTAAATTAACTCTTAGCCTCCGCTGACAAACGGGGGTCTCATGGCTCTTCCTACCAACCTGGTGGATTCCAAATGTCAGTTCCTAGGATCCACATCCAGTACAGTATGAACAACCACTATTTTGCACCGGAGCGCCCGATTCTAGCTTCAAGCAAACTGATCAGTCCACAGGACCGCCCTGAAATCTGACCAACTTTCTTTCTGAGAAGGGTCTGGACGTGAGGTTGCTGTCTGTGGTGCTGAAAGCACGCATTCTGCCTGAGTGCATTGCGAGCCTTTTAGCATTAGAACGACGTTACTAACACAAATATGTAGCAAACCGAATCCATGGATGAAGATGGATTACGATGTACTTGCCCAGCATTTTTTTCAATTATCTCTTCGTCTTTTAGCTCTGGGTATCATCTGGAATACCATTGTTTTAAAACAAAATCTGAACCGCATGAAAATGTCAGGCTAGCATTGCTGAATCAAATCAAAACTCCATCTCCTTTGTCATTCTGCACTCTCACATCAGTTGTCCTGAAGACACAAGAAATGCAGGACATAGACTTCAGCTATACACTGTGAGGAATCCTGATGTGATTTGTTGGTTTTCGGCTTAATACAATGTGTGGACCCATTTTGAATTAGCAGTATGTGAGAACCAGTCCATTATGGCTTGTTCGACAAATTTCTTTTAAACATCCCTGGTTTTGTGATGCTTGAACACACAGTTACTCTGAATAGAGTTTCCAGATCATTGCCAATATTAGCAGCATCCTTCCATTTTTTCCTGACCCACCCTTTTACATGCATACAGAACAAAATCCAGTCACCATATTTACGGCATTAAATGCCATAAATACATGTAGCGTGAAGCACTACTTTTGTGCGGGTGTGCAGGGCACCCCACATGTTTTGCTCCTCAGTTTCATTGAGTCATGCCAAATTCTATTCTGAAAGGATGGGAGAAATATGTTCTCTACCCAATTTTTAAAAGTAAAATTATTATTATAATTATTATATATACACAACTGTGTGAAATCACAGCTGCCAGTTCTTTAGCTGGTGTTGGCCTTCATTCACATCGAGTTCTTCCCAAGAACCTAAGATGTTGAAATGTATCAGCGTAGTACAGTATATGTGCAGATCCAAACAGTGTGGCCTTTTGTAATTGACAGATGGAAATTTTGTCAATGCGCAGAGTTTCTAAGTGCCATCCAAGGTTTTTTTGGAATGGCACCCAGTGTGCCAATAACTGCTGGGACCACCGCTGTCGGCTTATGCCATAATCTTTCAACTTCAGTTTTCAGATCTTGATACTTTGTGATCTTCTCCAATTGTTTCTCTTCTCTTCTACTATTCCCTGGTATTACCACATCAATACTGTATGTGTATATATATATATATATATATATATATATATATATATATATATTATTATTATTACTACTATTTTATGGTCCTATTTTTCACACAGTGATTAAAATCAGTTTCATAATATTTTCCCTAGGACAGAGGTGTACAGCTTTTGTTAGCTTGAGAGCTAATTTGGGCTTTGCACACATGCCTGTATTTAGATGAACAAAAGACTCAAAATGGGTCTGAGAACTAGGCTTAAGACACCATTTTTGCCTTTTTAAAAATACAAAGAGGGGGGGTTGGTCTTGGAGACAGAGAGGAATGTTTGGAAAGACATCCCAACCAACACCACTTCTGTTCTGCATTACTTGGGGGACCAAGGAAATAAGTGAGGGTGACACCTTTCATATTATTCTCTTATTAAGTGTCAGACTCTTGGAATCAGGTACCCAAACATTCATCAGAAGAAGCTTCATCAGCTGGTTCAAAGGAGGTAATTAAATCATTCATAGAAACATCTGAGCAAAAAGGTTTTTTTTACTGAATGTATAGAAAGCTCCCTTCTACAGGTAGACTTTCCCCCATTCCCTACTACTTGATTCTTTAATTTAGAGATTAGCAGCATTTTATTTTTCAGCCTCTGCAAGCTGCAAGATGCATGGCTGGTCACCCCTGCTTTAACTGGAGATGCTAGGGATAAAAAATGGCACCTTCTTCTCACACAAGTACATCAATACTGAGTTCAGGGCCCTCCCTCTTTAGAATGATAACTTCTGTTGTCCCAAGCCCAACTAATCATTTTTTTCTTTTCACCAAAGAAAAGGGGACTTGCCTGGATATTTGGTTGTGAGATCTGAAACATGGCCAGGTGGCCCAGAGTTTTCCAAAAGATACAGAAATCCAGCTGTTCACTAAACATCTGTAATCACACACTCTGTTGGGGGGTGGGTAAAGCTTTCTGGAACAGCTGATCCTTCTTCACCCTTTGCTGTGATGCATGTGGTTTGTCAGGGAGCTGTTTTCCCCCCATTCCAGCTTCCTTCGTTAGCTGAACTCCGGCTAACAAGCAATAGAAGTGAATGCCAGCAGGGTGGCCTCGAGGTCATAAAATCTTCCACTAACTGCACAGCAGGAGCAGCTGTGTGGGAATGACAGTGAGAATAAAGAGGGTGGTTGAGTTTGCAAATAAATTTCCCACACAGCCCCAAGTCTTGGGGAAGCTTTGTTGATGCCCTGTTTGAATCTTAGAGATGGGCAAATGTTGGAAGTTGTTGTGTCATTACGGTAAATAAGCATAAGTCATCACTGAAAAAGAGCCTTTTTTTTTTTTTTTAAAGACTAAGGAAACAGGTCAGAATAGTGAATGGACTTCCAAGGACTTGTTTCCAGTGCAGATCTGGAATAAAAATAAGAGTTGGGGGTGGGGGGAAGGGAGATTAAGTCCAATCCAGCGAGAAGATGCCAAGCCTAGCGGGGGATAGCTATGTTGCTATCAGTCAGGAAGCCAGGGTGCCATGGAAGAGAATGAGGAAAAAGATCTCAAAATACATCAAAGCAGACTAAAAAGACCATCACTCCATGTTAGAGCACATACAGGGCACACAGAAGGTCACGGGTCCAATTGCCAGGAATCCAGACATTAGAGGATATGAATGTTCTCTTCTAAGAGTGTGGATTAGTTTTAAAATGGTGATGCTGGCTGAAAGCCCTCCAGATTCCAACACATGTGGAAGATGCTAAATTAAGTCCAATCCAATGAGAAAATGCCAAGCCAAGGAAGGCTGAACCAGATCAGGAGTGCACAACTTTTGCTAGGTCAGGGGCCACATTCAGATCAAGAACTGTTCTGGGAATTGCATTTTTAAAATAGAGTGGGTGGCACCAGGATTCAATCACCTCTGATTTAATCTTATTGACCTTGAAAGTTAATAAAACTAAAATACAGCTAATATGGATACATTCCAGTCATGTATATGACTTTTGGAGCTCTCAGGGAACTGTGTTTAAGCCTTTTTAAAACCACAAGGGGCCCTGAAGCCCCCAGCTTTGAGTTATGGGCTAGATGAGCAAAGCTGGTACTGAACACCTTTTGCCAACCTAAGCTAATAGGAAACAGCTTCCAATCTTCGTACCATGACATTTAAATATCCAGATCTAATATAACAACAACACCCTTGAAGTAAGAATTCATAAATTATAAATCCAGATCTGAAGGGTTTATGTATAATCCATAACTGAATTTCATACCTTGCACAAAGCCATGGCTTATTTTAACTGTTGTTTCTTGAATGTAACACTAAACCATGATTTTAAAAACACAGTGGCTGAGTTCAAACCACACTGAGCCAATTTTAATAGCCCACCGTTTGTGAATAAGTCACTGTTGGCTGGTGTGCACATCATACTAAGACATAATGATGATTTATTATAGTTGGGTAGCTATAACATGCTAAAACAAAGCCTGGTTCACAAGTCACCATAGCTGGATTCATCCCTAAACCAACCACACTGGGACTTAACATGTTGCAAATTTAATGGAATGTAAAAGTCTTGATTCAAAGGTTTTCTTCCTCAAACTCCAGGTGTCCAGCTAACCTCTTTCACATCATCATACCTAATCATTTAACCAGAAATTCCAAGCACTGTACCTGGGACATTTTTCATCAAAAACATGTGCTTTATTACCCACCAGCAAATCTCTCTCCCTCTCTCTGTGCAGCTCCGTCACGTCTTGCTGTAGCCTTAAGAAATTAATATGACTTTCGCAGCTCTCATCACCTCTTCCTTCCTTCTGACAAAGTACACAGTGCCAGATTGCTCTGACCTTCCCTTTAATAACATTTGCCCAGGATGTTGACATGAGTGACAGGAAGACACTCCGGTGGAGGCTTAGTTATTAGATCTGTGAATACCCACTGAAGCTACATGATGGAGCATCTTCATCTGCTGCCTCTCTCATAGTGGAGGAGGGAGGGAGTCAGCACCTTTCTCTTTCTTCTGCAATATCCTGTATCAGGACATTGTACAAATAATAAAAAGCAAAGTCCATATTCCAGGACAGAGAGAGACACCTGATGCAGAGCACAGTAATACAGCCTCCTCCTCCCCCTCCCCCTCCACTTTTTTCAAGGGCTTCTCTGATATTGGGAAGGAGATGCTTGGGATGGGACTGGTTGGGGGGCCTTGGGGAACATGGCTTAGCACAATAGATGAACCAAGTCGCATACTTCCTTTACTGCTGGTTGTTGCATTTTATGGAAGGAAATCTGCAGGTTCTCCATGGTCTTGATTTTCAAGTTCCTGCTAGCTACACATAAGAACTTAGTGCCAACTAAGATCTCCAACTCCATAATGCCTGACATGCAAGAGGAAAATACATACATGGTGAAGATAGTGTCTTCTCAAACTCCACTTTTCACTAAATTATACAGAGTGCTACTTTCTTTATAGTAAATGCAATTTTGGGGACTGTAAGGCTATTCATTTCATTTTTCTGAATGCATTCTAGCTGGGAAGAACCTCCGGCAGAATGCAATCATCTATGGTTTGCTTGTTCCCTAACTTTTATCTTCCCCAAACTTACTTTGGTCTCAGGAAGATTGTGTGTGTGTGTGTGTATGCATCGGTACGCATTCCATTATTTCTTTATTTCTCTAACTGATGACTACATAATTTAATAGGTAAAGTCTCCTTCAAGTTGATCTTGACTTTTGGCAACTCTATTGGCACATCCATGTCATTTTTATGGTAATAATATGGAAGTAATTTATACTTCCTTCTTCCAGGATCTTTAAAAACAGATTTGTATGCATGTCACAAGTAAAAAAAAAAAAGGGGGGGGGCTTTGATTGTACAGTAACAGCTGCCCTCTTGACTTTTGGATCTCCCCACCCAAGAAGATAGCCCTGATCTGAAGACAGGCCTTAGCAACTTTATACTACATTAATAACTTGAAGCATCAACGCACATTTGACTGTATTGGGACGCAGTGATCCAATGGTAGACTTTCACTTCTATGCTGTCAGAAATAAGTTATGGTCAGCAATCTA
Source organism: Python bivittatus (assembly GCF_059951505.1). Classification (NCBI taxonomy): domain Eukaryota; kingdom Metazoa; phylum Chordata; class Lepidosauria; order Squamata; family Pythonidae; genus Python; species Python bivittatus. The sequence goes on along the minus strand of NW_028277085.1, from coordinate 5,836,300 downwards.
AAGGGAGCCAGGAAAAATGGGACTGTAGGATATGCTACAGCATGAAGAAGTAGGACCACCATCTGCACTGCAAAAGACTGAGATCCATCAGGCATTGCCCTCCCTGAATGATCATACAGCAGCCATTCCACTGAGCTGTGGCAGAGGGAGAGACCAAATGTCTTATAACACTAAGAATGCAGAATGCCATAGAATCAAACAGCACAAGGGAAATTCTGCTTAATTTATGCACATTATAGTCAAGATGGGAAGCAGTGCTTCTTTACTCCATCAATTGAAATGTCAACCCCACAATTTGCATCTCATTTTCCGCTGGGCATGTATACATACTTTCATACATGCAGCCTCATACATGAAGATAGTCCTCTATGATTTTTTTTTATTAAAGTTTACAGTTACAAAGATAAACAACTAATGCAAAGGAAGGAAAATATATAAGCGTCAAAAGAAAAAAGAAAAAGTGCAGAGAAAAAAAAGAAAAAATATAGTAAAAAAGAAAAGAGATATATGAAGAAATGACTTCCCCCTTCATCACTGACGAAGGTTAAAATATGTATGTTGTTATTTCTGGTAACTCTTGGTGGACTTTTGCTGATTAGGACTCAATGACAAGGCTTTGAGAATTTGTTATCTGAATTTGTTATATTCAATTTGTTATTGAATCTTATCTATAGAGATGAGGTATGGGAAGAAGAGATCTTTTGTGGTAGTATCAGAGAAGGTGATACGTTAATGAAATTGTTTCTACTTGTCATGGTACATGTAGATATTCCTTATACCTATGGGATTCATGGCTACATGCAAGTCTGTAGATATCATAGTTAACAGCAACTTAAAGAAAGTTTTCAGTTTATTTCTTGGGTCAGTAGCTACCATGCCTTCCTAGTCAACGTTGAGCCTCCTGCCCATTTTTATTTTCTAAGACTTAATCTACCGCTGGGTTGGCTGATGAAATTCAGCTTTTGGTAGGCTGGATTCCAACGTGTGTGAGAGTTTTCTCAACTCCTGCCCCATCCCTCCAAAGAAACAGTAACTATGATTCTGTCACTATTAATTAAAATGGCAAGTCCCTCATGGGTTGTGACCTTAAAATCTAGATTGCTTTGCTTCTCTAAGCCCTCGCACCACGAAGCTAGAGGGAGAAGGTGCAGTCAGAGGAGGAAAAGAGGAGTGAGGAAAACATGCTGCAGAATAACTTTTTACCCCCTAGACACTAGAGGGCTTGAGATGTGGATCCACTTCTATTTGGCTCAGTGGAACTGAGCAGCTTAGGGGGGCTCCCTGATACAAATGTCACATTTACATAAACTGACTTAACTGGGATGTTAAAATGCACCAGATTATTAGAACCCCAGGGTTTACATGGCAGCTGGGCATGTGGGTGGAATGCTAAAAAAAAGAAAAGAAAAAAAGAGGGGGCTTTCAAGGCCAAAGACACAGAGGCAGGGCTGGCAAACAGAGCAGTCACAAGACATCTCTTCAGTGGTTAGGCTATTGGTAAATATGCACTGCCTGGAGCATGACAGACCATTCTGAGTAGTGATACACAAACCAGGCTGTTGCATTACGTGTAGCCAAATTTCATGCATGCTCCCTGGAAGCAATCCCCATATCGTTCAATAGAGCTACTTATTTGCAAGGGTGCCACGCACCCTGAAGTCATCAGCCAGAGACAGTGCAAACCTACTGAATCCCCTTGATAGCCCTGCTAACTTCACATTCCCATTTTTGCACTGCAACAATAAACACAGATCATTATGGTTACTTGGCAGCAGTCAGCTTTCTACCAGACATCTGAGACCCCAAAACAGATATTTTTATAGGCCCAGTAGCATGCTTTCTGAGCAGGGAACAATATCACCAAGTGCCTTCTGATCCACAGTCCAGGATGAGTGAATTAGGCTGGTTTGCTTACAGTGCAAATGGAACAAAAAACCTTGAGCAATTCTCAATCCTGCTTGTAATTGAGGAAGCTGCAATTAATTCTGGAGTATGAGTTCTCCTTTGTCTTGGATAATTCCCTTCTTCCATCTCAACATCTAGCTTGGGCCGCCTTTTCCTCCTCCTCTTTTTGATTTTATTTCTCCTTCTCCTTCTCAATGAAGCACACAAAATGATGCTGGACTAAAGCATTACTCCATGGTTGATTCTGTCATCCATCTCCTTCTCATTAGCAGGAAAGCGGGAAGCAATCAATTGAGTCTCCCTAGCAGCTTCTGGGACATAGTTCTCATTGAAAGTGATGTTCAGCACAGTTCAGTTGTTGCTCTGTTTACACAAAAGAATTATGTTGAAACACATTGGTATGTTCCCTTCAACTTGTAGGCTTTGCCAAGTTGGGTGTGGCTACTACCTCAAGGCAAAGGGGATCGCAACATCTCAAAGGTCCTTGGATTTGAAAGCATATCTCCGGCAACTTCCCTGAAGCTAAGCCTGGGAAAATTAAGTCCTAAATGAAGACCCTTTAGGAAACTCAGCAGATGTTTGCTGCCTTCTTTTCCGTGATGGGAGAAAGGCAGGATATCAGTAAATACAATAAATAGACAAACAATGGTCATCAATATACAGCGTATGAGCCTGCCATGTAAAGGAAGGCACATGAGGTTGGATACTCACCAAAAAGAGTTATTATCAAGAAGAGAAGAAGGCACTCTTGGGGCCCTGGAGAGCTCCCCACAAACAGTTCAGGTTGAGATATTTTCAACAGGAGAGCTGTTGTTCTAGCAGCAGCCTGTGGTCAACTGAGGCCTTTGAAAGATTGGCAAGGCCTGGGGATTCTCAAGCAAACGTATCTTTGTTCTGTGGTCTGATGGTGAGAAGAAGGAGCAGGTTTTCCATCAGAGGAAAACTTCCTTGAACTTTTGTTGGCCAAATGAGCAGGAAAAGAGAAAATGGAAGAAAAGAAAAGAGGAAAAGGGGAAAGGAGAAAGGCAGGGCAGGAGGGTGAGAATTAGAAAGAGGCTAGGCGAGAACAACACCTGTTTAGCCTGTTCAACACTTTCCCATCCTCTGGATCGGCACAATACATTGATCCACAAGCATTCCATGCAGGCTGAGTCATGCAACCCACCAGAAAGGAAAATAATAAACCAAAATTAAAGCTAGCCATGCTTTGCATCTTGCGCAGACACTACAGGTAATCCTTAACTGCCATGTTGTAGGAAGACGGTCAATAAATGTGAATGTGAATGTGAAATCTTGGCTGTGCCAGATGGCCTGGGGGACTGATGGGGGCTCGTATTGTTGGAATTGGCTCATGGGGTAATTGATTCTGCTCCCCCCCCCCGTCATCTTGAATTGTATAGTTTTCTTATGTACATAGTCTTTGGATCTAGTATGATTTTTTAAGCTAATTTAAAGTGGATATTTATATTTTTTTTACTGTTTTTGATGTTTGATTTTAATTGTGAGCCACCTAGAGTCACCCTTTGGGGGAGATGGGCAGCATATAAATTTAATAAATAGATGGATGGATGGATGGATGGATGGATGGATGGATGGATGAATGTTTGGTATGACATTCGTCCTTCTTCTCCCTGCCTTAGCCAGAGCTTGATTTCAGTCAAGTTACCTGTCATGGCCACAGTTGGGGTCAAAAAGGGGGAAAGTTAGACACAAACAACGATTGGAAAATGTAGCTTGTTCTCTCCCAGTCTGCATCTTGTACCATAGGGGTCCAGTACAAGCCAAAATGACTTCAAAATGATGACATCTGCGGTATGACAGCATTGTGCAGATGACATCATGCTGTGCATGTCTTCACTCCCCATCCTTGTGTCCCAGATGCCTAGCATTCTCCCCACTTGGAGTCTTAGAAACAGCAAAGGAGTTTGGACAGGTATCTCCTTAGAATCTGCAGGAGGCCACAGCCTTTTCTAACAGACTGGGGTAAGGTGGTCCAAAATATCTTACAAACCAGACCTTTCCAACTACAAGAATTTGGGTATAGCTTCCATCAGCCCAGAGATTGATTGATTGATTGATTGATTGATTGATTGATTGATTGATTCATTCATTCATTCATTCATTCATTCATTCATTCATTCATTCATTCATGTGTTCATTCAATTTATATGGCCACCCATCTCAACAAGTGACTCTGGGCAGCGAACAGAATTAAAATAAAATAAAAACAATTACAAATATTACAAAAATTAAAATACAAAGCAGCCGAGAAACATCAATCCGAAGTCATTAATACAGTCAAGAAGTGGGTCCCTGCACACACACCCTGACCCAGCACATGTAGATTTTCTGGAAAAAAATTAATCGGAAAAATTTCTAGAAAATTATCCTATGCGATTGAAGATGATTCCAATTAGCATACTCAGCATAAGTATATAACTCTATTATTTGATGTGAAAAAAAATTGCAGTTAACATGTTTTATGAGCTCTGAACAGTACATTGAAAGAAGCTAAAAGCTTTGATGTATGGAGAAAAGTTAGTTTTAGTGGAATGTTGGAAACAATGTTTGGTAAATAAAATATTTTGCCCTGAAAAATTTCCAGCCCATAAGTCTAGAAGTACACTTTGTGATCCTGGTGCTCTCTAAGTCTTTGAATTCTACTACAGAGATATTATTATTATTATTATTATTATTATTATTATTATTAATCTGCATAAGTGTATAATAATTAAATACACATTTATGATTTTAAAAAATTCCTTATAGTAAAACATGTTGATACACAAAATTCGCCAGTTAAATACATCTATTGATACACTGATGAAAAGAATAAAAAGTGGGATGAACAATGAGTCATCAGTCAGTTGAAGACTTCTTTGTCCAGATACACCTTTCTTGTATTTTTAGTACATTCGATTGAATGTTATAACATTACATGATATGATATAATTATATATATATATTCACAAATTGCTATTTTGGTGCATAGGCATCAAAAAGCTGGAAGAAGACATACGAACCCAGACACACGTTCCTAAAATGCCTGAGTGTTACAATTAAAAGGATACCAGGAGGAGACACTGCAGAATCAGAATCTAAAAGCACTCTTTTCTTTGTAATTGAAAGGGCTTAAACAAGGCCACATCTGATGAACCTATTGCGTGGACCAGCTGGTATGAGCAGTTGAATTCCATAGCCATACAGTGTGTAAAGATTAACTATCAGCGCCCTAAACTAGATTTTCGGAAGTGAATGGACAGCCAAAGTAATTAATTCAGCAATGGTCTGGAACTTCATCTATTCAAGCAATCAGAATCGGAGACATTGATTCATCACTAGATGAATTTCTCAGACAACCTTCAAGGGCAACTCCTATGCAACACATTCGAGTAATCTAACCTAGACATTATTGGAATATAGATTGTTGCAGCCTTTCTCCTGGAAAAGATACAACTGATGAACTCACCATGCTAGGCCTCTCCAAGAAAAGCTACAAGTAACAAACCTGGGAAATTAGCCCTAGAAATACTCCCAAGAGACACAGTTACATTCTTCAGAGGAGCACAACCTTATTCAGAATTGGTTTTGCACTAATTCCTTGGACTGGAGATGTACCCAAACACAAGGATATCTCTTTTGTCAAGATTCACCTTCATTTTATTAGCCTCATACAGTTGACTGACTCCAGACAGCACATTCCTTGCCCTTTTCTGTGAAAATAGTTCCCTGCCACTACAATTTAGTTACTGTCTATGTTTAGTTATGTAACTGCAACATTCCTGAGTTAGCTCTTTTAATTAGTCATCTGCTATTGCCTATAGGGACCTGGCGAATTTTGATCTTTCCAACGACTTGACATCATAAAAATGAATTGCCTGACTGCAAACAGAAAGGAGCAGGCTAATGATGAGGCAATTCAAGTTGCCATAGCTGCACAAGTGAACAGGAAGCAATTAATTACAAGAGCAGAAACCCCTTTACAATGGAAGAACAGTATTCACAAGAAGCCTCAATGTATTCCAACTGCATTTTAAGTTCCCTTCCCTTTCCCTCTTTCTTTCTTTCACCAAAATCAAATCCAACAAAAGATGATGAAAACATGGGAAATACTAGAATATGATTGGTTGGAAATGACATCATCCAATATCTCCATGAGTGAATAAGGAGTGGCAATTTCAGAAAACGGAGCAGACACAGAGACCCTCAGTATGGAGACATTCAGCAAACACTTAATTTTTTCAGTTTTCTTTTTTTTCCCATTATCCAAAACTAGCATGAACGATTCCCAACGATGAAACACTTGATGGTCATTATTTCATTGTATGTTTGCATTCATTGTTTTCAATCCTAGGCTGTTTATCTTGCAGTATTCCAGCTCAAATGTTGAGATCTGAAGTAAGTCTTTGTGCTCAATCACAGGAAAGGTATTTACAAAGTGTTAATGAAGTACTGGCTGAAATTGAAGTAGACAAATCATCTACAGAACGATGATGGGTTTATGTGTGTGTCTGAGCAAAAGGGGGGCTGGTTTAGAAAGTACAGCTGATAAGCCATATATATAAGTATATAATGTTCAAAATTATTTATGCTGGAGTTGGACAGTCTTGGGTGGTTTCTAGTTTAACTTGAGAGAGAAACAAAACATAAACAAGATGTGATATCACTACTACAAAAGAAAAGTGGAACACATCCAGAATACTTATCATTTCTACTGTGACTCTCTGACATACACACATATACATAGTCACCAATGCCTAGATTTCTGAGGAAAAAGGTCTTCACACCACAGTTTTCAGATAGCATCACCTCCTTAATATGGATAAAATGATACCTTCTGAACATGTGAAATGCCTTTCATTCATAGAAAAGTTAGTTTGCTCTGTAAAATGCCACCTGATACCAACACCCTTCTGCCACCTCCTTTGCACAAGCACAAGAATTTTAGTAGAAATAAGAACTGCTGGACAGGCCTTAAGGTCTGCCCTCCTTCTGTGAAGAAGGTTGACCAGGTCATCGTTCTTCCCAGCCTCAGCTAAAAAACAGGTCAAAAGAATATGATCATTCCCTTCTGGGGATGGGAAGGTCTCCTGCAGCCTCCAGAAGATCAAGCGGTCAAGTGGCTGCCCTCAACCCTTGAGAAGTTGTCCTCCTAATCTAGTGCAATTATATCTACTTGGATGGACAGCAGAGCTCTAAGTTCTCAGGTAAAGAAAGTTATGACCTCTTCCTCCAACCTTTTCAATAGGGATGCTGCAAATGAAACGTAGAGCTTCATGTGCAAAGGTATACCCACTCTTGAATAGAACATGTTGGGCATCTGTAATTTTGGACTCAGTGTAATTTTGACTCAAGGTGGACTCTCCTACCTGCCATTCATGCTCCATCTTGCTTGATCCCTCCCATTCCTACCGAAGGTGCTACCCATCGACTTCCAGACATTGCTTGATCTTGGATCTGGTTCCAGTGAATCTTGAGGAATAGCAAGATTTTAGCAAGGGCTGAAAACCTGGTTCAGCTTCTCATGTTCCTCGTGGGGCTCTGGAGCTTCCCTTCCCTATTTTTAATTATTGCTTCTGTGCAGCATCCTTTAAAATAGCTATTAATGGAGGAACTGCATGCTGCATGCAGGGAAAATTTATGGGTCCCATGATTTACTTAGCCAACCAGCAGTACTATCGATTTTTTATTTAGGAGAATAATTAAATATTTATTTTCACTTTGTTAAGCTTGGGAGGTTGAAGCCCACAGAACTCCACACAAGGAAAAGGAGATCAATCGCCCTGGGGCTGGAAAAGATTTGGCCTCCTCAAAACCTCATGCATGTGGTCCATATGGGAATTCTGAGAGTTGTAGTCCCAACACACTTAGCGGGCACCAGGCTTAAAGGTGCAAGTTTGGGAAAGGCTACCCTGACAATACCAGCTCCGACAATTTATCCTACAATCAAGGACCACGACCTTTCTCTGCAAATTTTGATGTTCTTTCATCCTTTTCTTGTGACTTCTTATAAGTGTGCATATTCTTGTTGCCCCTTTCGCACATCTTTCCTGCATAGGCTGTTTTTTCATCTGTGCAGGCTTTCCCCACCCTATTCCACATTATAGTCCTGCATCCCAGGTTTAACCCCACCATCCCCAGGACTAGCTAGGAAAGATTTCTGTCTGGAACTCTGGAACTCTGTTCTCATTCAGGACAGACGATGCCAAGCAAGACAGACCAATGCATCGTCTTAGTAAAAGGCAGCTTTAAATGTGCAGTGACATTCAACGGAAAGGCATAGCTTGTGCACACCCTTTGTTTTGTTTTTTTTGCATAAGATCCCAATTTTGTCAGCCCAATCCCTGGAACCTCCCAACAGCACTGGGGAAGAGGGCAAGTGTATTTCTAATGTCCTGGACCACCTCTGTCAATCAGTATGGAGAATATCGTGCTAGATGGACAATAAAAATCAGTTTCCTCTGTTTCTCACATTTAAAAGTCTGTTCTCCTGCTAGGCATAGGAGATAATGATCCAGCTTCACTATAGACATAAGTGATATTGGCAGCTGCCTAGAATTCCTGAAGCTAGTTTTGAAAACCTATTATAAAGTATGTTTTCTACTATCAAGAGAAATAAATCTTGGCAGCTCTATGAACTGGTAACACACGGTGGTTATGAGAAAGACTACGAATTAGAAAATCCCTGAACAGAACCTTGCCTCTGCCACAAAAGTCATTTTTTCCCCTCTGCCGTTGTCCTTTATCTGCAAAAAAAAAGACAGAAAAAAATATAAAAAACCCATCTATAATAATACTGACTGACTGACTTTACAGGACCATTGTAAGGCTCGCAATTTGATAAGAGATGTGAAGCATTTTGAGCACTTGAAAGCACTAGACCATTTGGACGGCTTTCTACAGTGGCTGTCATTAGGTGGAGACAAAACAGTATTATTCAACTTATCTGCCAACTGCCCCCCCTTTCCCAAAAAATCAGTTTAACAAAGTGAGGTTGCTTCTGACTCTCACTGTGATTTCAAAGATCGGAGGCTAGAAATTAGATTGAAAAGAGAGGCCAACCGGTTCTTCATCTGGAACTCAGCTGGAGCATAATGCATCATTTAAGGCCATCTGGGAAGTGTTAGCTACAGATTTATTTAAAAACAGAACTAGGCTAACCAGGAGCATTATTCAGTGTGGCTGCAATGCATGCAATTGCAACTCAAGGATTTCTTCTTCATACGTAACAAATCAACATTGGGAACGTAGGAATCTACTTTTTTCCAGCCAGTATCATGTTCTTCCTCTTCAGCCCCTCCAACCACAAAGGAAAAATGAGATGGAAAAAAACACCATCCCGTTGGTCCAACTCTCCTCCACCCTGGAGAAGCCAGTTGCTACATTACAAGGATATGGGTCTTTATGGGTCCAAACAGCTTCTCTGAAAGCAGCAGATTATGTTGTAGGGCCAAAAAATTAGCACTCAGAAGGCCTCAGGACCTTAATGAGCTAATAGCAACTCTCTAAGGAGAAGATGCACCATCAGAGAGCTATCCAAGGTCCTGATTCACTTGGCTTCACCTAGCCTGCTATGACGCTGCTTTTACCTGATATGATTTAAACCAGTGTTTTTCAAACTTGGCAACTTTAAGATGGGTGGACTTCAACTCCCAGAATAACCCATGGCTGGCTGGGGAATTCTGGGAGTTGAAGTCCACCCATCTTAAAGTTGCCAAGTTTGAAAAACACTGATTTAAACCAACCAGTGTCTCTACTGCAGTCTGTTTCCTTTGAAACTGAAGTTAGGGTAGGTCAGCTAGGCTATTTGCCTATCAAACCCAGTACTGCCCATTCTACTGGTCCTGGGCCTACCTAGGACCAAACAGAGAAAGTAACTCCTGTCATCTGCTGTCTGATCCTGAACTGGAGATAGCAGGAGTGCTTCCGCATGCAACACACCTGCCCTCCCAAAGAGCAGTATCCCTTCCCTACAATGGAGAATGGTTGAACAAACCACTGTTCATTAGATTTACCTATTGTGTTAAGCTATACTATCATGGTTTACAAACGACAGTGGCTGGATTCATAAAACAGGGTAGATCCAGATGAAACAATCCAAATTCTGGTGTAAGGTAATGCAAGGTTGGGCAGCCGGTAGTCCCAGGAGACATGAGACCTCAGGTGGGCCTTGGAGCTTCTTCTGGACATGATTGAGAAGGTGGCCCCATCATCCCTAAGAGCAACTTCCCTCTGGGTTACATACATCTCACAACTCATTATGGACTGGAGTCTCCTGCCACTTTGAGGTGAGGAACAGACAAAAACTGTATTTGATGCTTCAGATAGACATCATGTTTTTAGTGTGGCCCCTGGTTCATGTAATGTGTGAACCAGGCTCCTAAACCGAGTCCACCTTCTGGCTAATGAGAGCTCTCCATGGATCTCCCTCCCATGCAAGATCCTTTTGGATGGACACAGAGTGTAGGAGCCTCTGATAGGCGGGGCACGAGGTCTACCATTGTCCACCCCATTCATCCATCCATCCATCCATCCATCCATCCATCCATCCCCTCTCCAAGTCCAATCTAGCATATTCCTTTGAGAATCTAAATGAGGGGGAATCTGTAATGGTATGTGGGAAAGACCATAGGAGATGGGGCCAAGAGACGCTGCCAAGGGAATGGTCAGATAAGAGACAGCATCGCCCGCAGCTGCATAGTGGGCAGAGAAAGAGGCTCAGGAGAGACCCTCCCTAAGTTCTTGGGCTGTAAAGGTGACGGTGGGAGAACTGTACTTTCAGACTTGCGAAATTCTGTTAATGTAGCTTTACAATAAAGTAGAATTAGTTCATCTGGTCGTGTTTCCTGTCTGGTCTACCTGGTAAGGCTGACAGAATCTGAAATGCAGCAAAGAGAACAATTCCCAGCATGGCTCCAAGTACAGCTGCTGATGCTCTCTGCTTGGAGCCTAGGCTTGTAGGGACAGAGAAATGTTTCACTTGTAATTTATGGACAGTTCCCTCATTCTGTAAAGCAGCCATCTGTCAGCCTATTGCAAAAAAAGTATTTGTAAAAGCTGCCTCTTCTTTCCTCTCTCTCTCTCTCTCTTTCTCTTTTGCCTCTAAGGGCAGGGAGCCCCTGGCAGAAAGACCTCCACACACACACCACACACACATGGCTTTACACCACCATCAGCAGTTGCACTGAGCAGCCCAAGGTTTGGATCAAAACTAGGCCCAGGAAAAAGCTAGAGGAAATCAAAGGAGAGAAACATCTCAACCAGGAGAAGATGACCTAGACTGTTGGGATGGAGAATGTGGCCACTTTTCCAAATTTAACTTTTCCTCCAAGTTATCTACTGCTCAGAAATGATGATATAAATTGGAGTAGACCACCTTCCTGCTTGGGTGGGATTTGCCTCCATGCAGGGATGTCCAAGGGAGGGGGTAAAAAAAGTTAATATGGCTTCATGCCTGTGTGATGGAAGTTCCACCCCTTTTTACATGCATGACACATGTAGAAAAGGGGTGGGGCTTCCATCGCATGGGTGTAGCTACCATCTTGGCCTTTTTCCTCTCCCTGCAGGTATCCCTGCTTCCATGTAGTCCAGGAAGGGATGGAAATACCTGATTTTTCTGTTGAGAGCCCATTCAAAGCAACAGCGGGGCTCTGGGCAGTGACAAGTGAGTTTCTCCTCTCTCTTCCTAGAGATCTTGCAGGGATTTGGGTGAAACCAGAACAAGAACCTAAGTTTCTCAACTCCCATGTAGATGTTTGGGAAGCTTTTCTCCATGTGCGGTAAATCCAGGAAAATCACAGGCTATTGTGGCCAAGAGGGGAGAACAAGCAAGTTGATAGGAGGGTCATTTTTGGCTGCAGATGTCATCAGTTCCAGCAAAGAGGTGGGGAGAGAAGGAAATGAACTGGGTGGAGAAGCATATTGCCCCTTTAATGGGGCACAATTGCCCAGCTCTTCCATAAAAGTTTCTGGCTTGTTGGTAGGCTCCTTCAGATTTTTGGTGGAAAAATAGTGGGGTGGGTTTCCCCTTGTTTCCACCCATTTTCTGAGAAGGGCAGGCTGCTGTACTTCATCCCCCAGAATTCTCTAGCCTGAAATGGCTTTTCTGAGAATTCCGGGAATCTAAGCCAACATATCTGGGAGATACTTGGTTGAAAGAAACTGCTCAAGACACATGAATGTTGTTTTCTAATATCACTGAAAAGTAGTCAGCAGCCTCTTCAAACATTGGCTGCTTGAAAACCCTTTCAACAGAATTAGACTTATAACAGATAAATCAGGGCAATGTGGTTTTGCACGGATGCACCTGTAAGCACAGGACTGGATAAACCTACTCATGCACAAATAAATAAGATTTGGCATGGAATAGTGGTTACAGCAGCTGTAGCTTTAATTCAAGAATATTTGGAAGGATCCGGCTTAGAGAAAGCTGACTTGGAATAAGCCTAGAGCAGTGTTTTTCAACCTTGGCAGCTTGAAGATGTGTGGACTTCAATTCCTAGAATTCCCCAGCCAGCCATTATGGCTGGGGAATTCTGGGAGTTGAAGTCCACACATCTTCAGGCTGCCAAGGTTGAGAAACACTGGTCTAGAGAGAAACACTGGCCTAGAGAATTCTGGGAGTTGAAGTCCATGCATCTTCAAGCTGCCAAGGTTGAGAAACACTGGCCTAGAGAGAAACACTGGCCTAGAGAATTCTGGGAGTTGGCCCATACATCTTCAAGCTGCCAAGGTTGAGAAACACTGGCCTAGAGAGTTTAGATCCCCATTTTCACCTACTCTGTCTCCTAGGGTTTTCATCAGGATACCAGCTTATGGCTGCATTCACATGATGTACTGAAATATATAGCTAACCACATTTTCAGCCTAGCAAGTCCAGGTAGGTTGTTTGCAGTTCAGTGTGTCATGAGAAACCAGAAAATTGGGTTAATCAGATAAATAACCAATGGGTCAATCAATGACTTGCAAACACAGCCAACACATGTATGCGTGTGTGCTATGACTCTAAACTGCAGCAGATAGTTTTAGGGCTCTTCGGAAGAAAATGAAACAAGTACGATAACCAAGGGCTTGCCCGTGGAACTTTTCTGGACTGAATCTAAACTTATGGAACTCAACTGGATGGGATTCCATGGAATTAAATGTCACAGAATCAGATTGTTTCAAGCCAAAGCTGGTCCCAGGTCCCACTTTTCCCATGTCCTTTACACCCTTGGTGATTCCAGATTGCACCCTCACTGACCTCATTTCAAGCCAGGGCTTCCGCAGGGCATGATCAAAAAGATCAAGACAGTGGCCATGATGGTACATTGTACATAAAAAGTAGGTGGAGCTTCAGTTTCAGCCACCATCCTGACTTTTCTGTCCCTGCCTTGTAGACATGCCTGTTTCAAACCTTTTTATCTGGCTCCTGGAGGCTAAAAAACCTGGCTGGACATAGAAATCAGTACTGCTCTCATCCATGGGGGCACCCAGAGCAAAAGTGAAAGGGGGGGATTTTCCTCTGGGCCAACTAGGCTTGGAAGAAGCTGCCATGAAGATCACATTAGCCCGAATGAGCCTGTGGTCTGCATACGAGACAATTTGCTTCCGACTATCTTGCCCTTCCTTTAGGCTTAGAAACCCTCCCCAGCTGTGGATTTTTGCAGCAGGGAGGGAGCCTTGCTCTCACTCCCCCCCTTTCTTGCCAGCCTTGCCAATCTCCCTCATGCACAGACAGAGGGGGAAAAACAATAGTGATCAACTGACGTCCTTCTGCCACCAATTCCCCAAATGGCAGATTGAGAGGTTTTCAAGCCTCTGGGGGTAGGTGTTTGTGGGAAGAGTTTGTGCAGGGCAGGGGGAACCCCCCCCCCACTGAGTCCCATCAGGGAAAGCCTGGGCTGGGGGCGGGGGCAGCTCCTTATGTAAGGAACAGTGGGATCACAAGGGTAGCCCACTCTCCAGTCTGCCCACCCACCTCATCTCATTAAAGTTCTCCCAAATGGGAGGCACACAGTGCAAAGAAGGAGGCCATGGTACAGAACTAGCTAATCAAAGATATGTGCCTGTTCTGAAGAGTCAATTTCCAGGCAACCCCAAAGACACAGAGATATTAAAACAGGGGACATTTAATCAAAGAAGCCAACCTTGCCGGAGGAAGAGAAATCTGGATTTCCAAAGGACAACAGTTTGCTCATCAACAATACAGGTGGAAATCCCTCCTGGTAGATGTGATGGCAGGCTTTGTGGTCCTTTCCATATCCTCAACCTTCCTCTGCAGCAGAGGAGAATTAGCGCATCCTTAGAAGTGCTTCTGTCTTCATGCACACAAGCAGTCGGTATTCAACCCTCCCTTGTCTTCTTGAAACCTCCCCCCGCCCCAGCTCTACACTAGCCTCCTTTTGGCTGATTCTTCAGGATTCTCTACCATTGTCCAGACCTTTTCAGCTGGCGCATGTTCACAGTGCACAGACCTACACTTAAAGGGAACATGCACCATCTAGTTGAACCTCCCAGGTGCGGGGTTTCTCCAGATTTTGAGAAAATCACAGCAAGGAGTTGCAAACTGAAAGCATCACAAGTAAGTTCTACCTCTATTGCTTCATCTGCATCTCTCCCTTTCTTCATCTCCATCTCCATCTCCATCTGTCTCTCTCCCCCATACACACACACACACACACACACACACCTCAGAAGAACAAACATTTTATGGAACACCCAAACTTTACTCAATTGGAACAAGGAGTTCTGTATACTTCTGGCCTATGTTAAACACAGGTGATCTCATTTGAGCATAGAAGATAAGCCAGCTCAGCCGTGGTTAGTATTTGGTTGGGAGAATGTCTGGAATTATCAAATGCTGGAGGATTAGTTATCTCACCATGACTGCACGCTCCTGCTTTATGCAGCATGATTGAGCCCTTAGCCCAGATGACCTTCTCTTCCTTGTGGTCAGATGCTGAGTAATAAGCAAGACAGGTAGCCCAGGCAAAAGGATCACAAAGGAAAAGTCAAACTATGGCTTAAGCACCAAAGTTCCAGCCACCATCCCCACCTTATATCCCACCTTTCTTTCAGAAGCTCAAGGCATTAAATATAGCACCTGTCCTCCCAGTTCCCTCTCAGCAACTACCCTGTGAGGTTGGGCTGAGAGAGAGCAACGTGCTCAGTATGCCAACGTGAGTGATGGTTAGGACCTGGGTCTCTCCACTCCTAGTCTAGCACCTGCACCACTACTCCTATCTAGATCTTAGGCTGAAAGTTTGGGACTAGCCCCAAAGCTTCCATAACTGAGGGGAGATTTGAACCATGCCTCCCTAGTCCCAGTCCAACACCTTCAAAGTGTTCCCCCTTTCCCATCATCTCCATGGCAAAGTGTGGGTTAGAACCTAGGTTTTCCTACTTCTAGCCCAGCATCTTCACCACCATCCCACACTGGCTGTTGAGTTGAAAGGGAGGAATTGACCCAAAGTCACCCAGGGATCTTCCATGCCTGAGCAAGCATTTGAATCTGGATCTCCCCACTCCTAGTTCCAACCGCTTAACCACTACCCCGCATTCACCCACAAGGTGGCCAACACTTTTTATAGGCCTTCCCTTGCGCCCAAGCAAACAGCTCCATTTCCCCCTTGGAGCATCAGGTCATTTCTAGCCCTTGGTAGGACTCGACTTCAGACTCACTGCCTTGATATTGCTTTCTTGAGAAACCCAACCACGAGTCACCTGCGTCTCTGGGGTGTGGAGTACGCATGGCTGATGCTGATGGCTGCCCCCGCATGGTGCATGCCATGAGCCTCTGTGTTTCCACAGTAACCGAAGCAGCAAAGCTCACTCCCCGCATTAGAGATTCTTGTAATTAGATCCACGGCCACAGCTGTCAATCCTCGTTTAACAGCCTTGCATTTAACTCCTGGCTCCAGTAATTAGGGTTTACTAAACAGAATGTCAGGCAATTAGAACAGCAGGTCAATAGCTTTCCATGTCACCTCTTTGAAGACAAGATGTGAGCCCTCCTGTAGAAAACCTGGTCCAAGGGCAGGAGCACCATAAGCAACCTAGAGGGAGGAAGGGAAGATGAACCATCCCCAAGACTGAGCTGATCACCGGTTGGAGTGGAGACACAGCGTTTGCCCACCAAGGCCATAGGCCTGGCCCAATGAACATTGTCCATACAGCCTCGGAGAAGCAATAATTAAAAAATGCTGCTAGCAATAGATGCTGATAAACGAATCTGCAAGTTTGGGAGAAACAGACATAGGGGTCAGCCTATCTATGAAATGCTACCGTTCTCATCCGGGTAATGCCATTTCATAAATGCAAGAGGAAGGATCATGCATCTCAGTGGCTTCTCTCCCCTGCATTTAGAAAGCAAGCCTGTCAAGGACGATGGTGAGGAATGCTGGGAGCTGTAGTTCAGCAACGTCTGGAGTGCCAGAGCTCTCGGTCCTGAATTATATAGCATCACCTCCTCGATCCTCATTCTTCTCCCAAATCTTCTTATCTTGTAGATCAAACATTTCTGATAATTGCTCATCCAGCTTTCTATTAGACCCCAGTGAACCATCACAGCACACTGGGCAAATTCAAGCATATTTTCCAATCATCGCTTTGTTGCTTTTAAGAACACTAATAAACCATATGTCAATAAGTCTGAAAAATGGTACACAACCCAACTTGGCTCAATTTATTATTTTTACCCCACTTTTCTGTCTGGGGACTCCAAGTATTAAAAGCATTAAAACAATAAAACATCAAACAGAAACATCAATTAGACAAGCTACCTCAACAGCTGAAGACAACAGCAAGAGAAGTGAACCAGCCAGTTATTCTTCAACAAAGATTTGGTTGATTTCACAAATACAATAATGTTTTTTAAAAGTACAGAGAAATTAGGAAGTGCAATGAATTTTCTTGTCGCTTCATATGTATAATTTTTATTTATGTACATATTTAATTGATTAATTGACCAAAACTGACACCATTAACCAACGAAAATTGCTTTAAGCAGGAAGCTGTCTTTATTTTCCCTCCTGGGAATTACTGTATAAGCAGGACTTAAAACCTGAAACCATACGAATCACAGAAATCTGTCTTAGGTTAGATCAATCTGTTTTTCCATCAGTCCAGTTTTATTGACTCTGACCAACAGCGGTCTTTCAGAGTACCAACATCTGATTAACTAGAGATACTTGTGGATTGAAACTAAGACCATCTGCCTGAAAAGCATCTACTCTACTCTTGAAGTAGAAATTCCCAGCATCCTGGATTGAAATGGGACATCTCCACCCAACAAATATTCTCTGGGATTTATATGGATCTCCCATGCAGCAACAGCTCCTCCTCACCAGGAAACCTCTCGTCTTCTCCTTTTCTCTGCAGCCAAATGCTCATGTGTGGGGGTCAATGAGATATTAAGGATTTGCGTGCAGTGTTAAGCTGAGGTTCTGGAGAATAATCTGTCCACCTCCATCTAGCCTTCTGACTCCCCACCTCACCCCCCTTATAGAGTGAGAACAGGACCTGGAAACTCAGCTGCATTTATATGTATGTATGTATGTATGTATGTATGTATGTATGTATGTATGTATGTTGATGTGAAGTGTTAGGAAAAGATGGAGAGACACAGGGAAGTGCTGCAAAGTAAGACAATATGCTGTTTTCTACTTGAATATTCAGGTTCCAATTTATCCTCTCCTTCTCATTTTGAGCTTTCAAAACTGGCATTTCACTTATCTTTGATCTTTTCTATTTTTGCTACCTACCACTCTCAGATTCATGCTCCTTAAAATTCAGCGGCAAAGCACCAAAAAGTGGCAATATCATTTCTCAAAATTTGGGGGCAAAAGGACAAGTAAGATAGTTGTGTTAAGCTTTTGGTAGGCTTAAGAAGCCTATTTCAGTTTTAGAAATACCCTCAAAGTGGTTAAGAAGAGGCAACAATTCTCATCCACCACTAATGTTATTGTGTCACCATTATAATCCCTATGGTCCAGAGTCACTGAAAAATAGTAATTAAAAAACTAGTGGGCCACTCCAATAGACTCTGAATATGGTTCTAACAAGACTTCTGCCTATCTATTGAAGTGTCTGCTCTCAGTCTTAAACTACGGGCCTTGACAAATCCTGATCTTCAAAGATCAGGTTGATAACCTGGGTGGGTGACCCATTCTTTTGTGTTCAGGGCCTTGGAAAGTTCAGAGAAGAGACTCTATGCTTGCATACAAGAGTATCTCAGGTTTTAAAGTCGCCCACTAAAAAGATTTCAGGAAAAAAATTATGCATGCACCATTGCTGGTCAGAATCTGAAATATCTGGCTCAGGGATCAATGGAGGAGCATAACAAAGTGGTCTTCCGCAATCAGGGCACCCTTCAAATACATGGACTTAAATTCCAGTTCTAATCCTTCAGGATCAAATTCCGATATCTCCAGTTAAGGTGTTTCAGATTATAGAATTCACCTCATTTTTTACCCCCCAAGATTTCAGGAGATGCCTGCTGCCAGTCAAGTTGGACTATAAAAGTTCAGCAAAGTTGATAAACAGCCCCTATTGTGATTTGGTACAGTGAATACATCTTTAATCACAAGGAAGTTGTCTGTCTCTCATAAAACATTTCTAATACATGGTAGGATATTTTCTGGGAATCCATGTCTGCCTGGAAACATCTTTGACTGTTAATCGCTGTTATAATACAGCCAGGTTAAAAAGATAATAAATTTCATTAAATAGATGATATAATTGGAACAGCAGAGGATGACGTACTGGTTGTTGTTATAATCCTTCAAATCCTAGTGACTACAGAAACAAGTCCATGCAGTTTTCTTGGCAACCTTTTCCAGAAGTGGCTTGCCAGGACCTTCTTCCTAGGGCTGAAGAGAGTGACTTGGCCAAAGTCACCCAGCTGACTTTTGGATCTAAGGCAGGATTAGAACTCACATTCTCCTGCTTCTAATTCTTTAACCACTACACCAAACTGGCTCTCAATGTACTGGTGTAGGGACTGAAAAACAAGGAAATGTCTTCCCAGTTGTCACAGTGGTGGGAATTTGGAAGAAGGAGATGCAGAAGGGGGAACAGTACCAGCCCTACAACCAGTATTTGCCTACATTATCCCACTGGCATCAATATCTGCTCTGGACCATTTTTCCCACTTACTCCATTGTCCGTAGTGTTTCTGGAAACATGTCCCAGTCACCATCCAACTTCCAACACGCCTTGAAGCATTGCGGAGCAGGACCCAATGGGGGGCACCAACTGATGGTCCCCCTGGAACATACCTTAGTGATAGTGGTGAGAGTTGATAACCCAGAACTGGAGCCATTCCTACAAGAGTTGTGCTTTTCATTATTTTGCTTATCCTAAACATCCAAGGATGGCTGAGCTATCAAGGTTTGTCAAGCCTAGATTTCTGAATCCTACATTTTTGGTACTGTTGAGTTTAAGGGGGCTGGGGGTGAGATCAAAGAACTTGACCAATGTTCTTGCCAAGGACAATTGAGATTCCATTCTAATAAGTCAGGGCACTTTTTTTTTTAGATAAATGGCTACACTTGGCCCTTGAATCATGGGCTGCGGACATTACCTGTCAAAGATAGGACAACCTAATCTGGATTTCATTTCATTAACATTTCAGTGCAATTGAAATTGAACTGAATCATCACTAATTGAGTACATTTGTATCCCATTCCAATCCCCATTTTCACGCAGAGGTTGGGGATTGGATGGGATACAAATGTACTCAGTTATGATTCAGTTCAGTTTCAATTGCACTGAAATGTTAATGAAATGAAATCCAGATTAGGGTGTTATATATAAATCTAGATTTATATATATATATAAATGCAGTCCAAAGATATATTATAAGCCTTCTGCTAAATTGTCACAGGGAGAAGCAATCCTTAACTCTGGGGGCAATTTTGTCAATATATACGCTCTGCCACAGAAAAAGCAGAATGAACAGAAATGTCAGATAGAGTCATGGTGGGAACAGAAAAAGGTTAATATGTTTATTTTTAAAAAATAGTTTTTATTAAAAGATTTTATATATATAAAATAAGAAATACATCCAATGAAAAAAATATAGTAAATGTGAAAAAGAAGGAAAGGAAAAGAAAGGAAAGGAAAGGAAAGGAAAGGAAAGGAAAGGAAAGGAAAGGAAAGGAAAGGAAAGGAAAGGAAAGGAAAGGAAAGGAAAGGAAAGGAAAGGAAAGGAAAGGAAAGACAAAGGGAGAAAAAAGAACAGAAAAGAATATCTATCTATCTATCTTCCAATCTTCCTCTTGGCAGTTATATATACAATTCTAATCAAGCCTCTCTCTCTAAGATTACATCATAATTCCTTTCCTTCTAGAACCTATTCTTTCTAATCATCAAAACCAAAAATCACAAAATCATTTTCTTTTTTTAAGCAAAAGCCCATAAGGGGTTTCCAGTCATTGACGAATGTCCATCATGACCTTAGAAGAGGGTTGATCTGTTTACTCCCCATGCTTGTAATAATTTTCCCCTCTTGTCATACAAGACATTGCAAAGGGCTCACAACTTCAGGATAGGCTCTGGAAAATGCTTTCAAGGCTATTTTGGGCCCCTGCAGTTTAAAAGTCTCCCATCTCTCATCCCTGCAATGTGATTCCCCCGGTGAATCCTCCTGAAATATTTACCTTCACTTTACATGTGTAGCATTTGTATAAGAGAGAAAGCGGGGTGATGAATGTCCATTGAAAAAAACAAAAAGTCAATTAAACGATAGAAATGTAATTTAAAAAAAAATCTGTCCCTGGCTGATTCATTCAGATCTTCAGAATAATCAAAGTTAAGCAATTTATATGAAAACGTCGCTTTGATTACCTAAGTCACTAACCGGTTTCGCATTTTGCTTTCTAAAAAGCCAAAGGCCATTATAATGATAGACAGAAGGGACTATCACCAAATAGAGATCAAATATTGCATCCTGGAATTCAACCAAATTGGTGCACACAATGCCTAGGTAGAAGCCTGGGGTTGTATGAAAGAGCCTCTCCTATGCGCAGATACACATGCCCAGGTAAGCTTCTGAGGTCATGGATTTCAGCATTCAGGTGGGATGTGTGCATAGAGGAATTGCTTTTTTTAAATTAAAAAAAAAACAGGACATTGACATTTGCTTTCCAGAGACTGCCACCTACTTTTCGACATGCAGGGATCCATTAAGCCTACTTCTCCCCTCAAACTGGGGCAGAGTTGCTTAGGTCAGCAAGAAATGTCTTTACACTGAGACAGCCAATGCCTTCTAAAACAACGCTAGTGCTTCGTTTGAACCCAAATGACCCCAGATTCTGCATAAAGACCGTTGTACAAAGGGCGGTATGGAACGGCAGGTTTCAGATCACACGTAATTGGAAATCTCCCAAGCAACCATCTAAACGACAGCAAGCTGGTAGAATCCAGGAGAACATGATTGTTTACCAACTCAGATACCAATTATAGTAAGGAAGTCCAATTAAAAATAAATAAAGGTAGAGGGGTATCCATATTCCAGTCCAAGAGACAATCATCTGTTTGGTTTGGAAGTGATTCAGTTACCTGACCTACACCTTCCACCCATAGCAATCTTCTCCTGGGGTGATGTTATTCTACGCTCTTTGTGAGGTTCGTGTTGCGTCCACCAACACAAATCAGCCTGGAGGATTTCAGCAGAAACCGGCCTTCTTAGAAGCACCAGGACAAAGCAGTCAAACGAGCGGAATTCATCCCAAAGGTGAATTCTTTCGCCCTTTTCCCACTGTGTTAGTGAGGCTGTCGGACTGCAATGTAGTGTGTGTGTGTATATATATATAATGCATATGTATATGTGTGAATATATATATATATATATATATATATATATATATATGAAGCATATGTATGTGTCTGTGTGTATACATACTATGCATATGTATATGTGTGGATATATTAATTTATTATTAATCATTAATATGAAGTAATGTATATGTGTGTAGAAAGTATGATATTAATATGTGTGTGTGTAGGATGCATGTGTGTGTGTGTATACACACGCGCACACACACGCTTCATACACTCACACACATATTAATATCACACTTTCCCAGACATAGTGTGCCCACATGTCATGAATTAAAATTTCCATCCACCTCTTTCAGAACACCCAATGGCTAGTAATGAAGGGAACATTCATTGTCGTCCAAAAAATTGGGAAGCTTATACTGGAGGATGGAACACGGAAGAAGGTATCATGAGTTAAGCCCTAAGAGCGTTACATAAGCATAAAAATACATACAAAACAATTATAGCCCATCTTGGGTTAGCTGTCCAAAATGGGGTGGGATGTACATGTCAATTTGCACCAATGTAAAAATATGAACATATTAGAAGTTGAGAACCCCACTTCCTCTAATCATGAGAAATTTTTAACCATTCCTCTTTTTTCTGAGTTTTCATCAGCTCTCTCCTACATCCTCAATAAAAACTTTCCATATAGAAAAATAAAATTGAGACCCTCTATGTATTTTTGATGTTATTCCGAATGGTAGAACATGCATTACTTGGACCATAGCTCTGGGATTGATTTAGGTTTGTTTCTCTTTATTCACTCATTGATTTTATTATACTAATTGATATATTGACCTATCATAAATATATGATAGTCCTTGAGATTTCATTTATACTTAATACAGATTTGGGATAAGTGGAATCTGAAGGACTGATCCCCCAAAGTTAAGAGAAAGTGTGCCTTAACTATCCCCCCCCCCCGCCAAATTATATTTAACTAGCAGTAGTAATCAAGGAAGGATTACTGACCCTTCATTTTTACTACTAGCCTGAAGCAGCTGCCAGGAAGGAAATTAAATAAGAGACAGAGAGAGAGCAACCAACATGCTCACACCCACATCGTCATCTTAGTTGTCTTAAACTGGTCAATAGATGCTTGAACGGTTAAACTAACAAGAGAGCACAATATTTAGAAGCCTGCCTGAAACTCTGCCCTTACACAAAATTCTTCTTTAAATGCTTCCAGCAGACACAAACATCTAGATCATGATCCATGCAGCCTCAAGTTTTCTTAGTTGCTACCTTCTGGACCTTTCCAAAGATTCAACGCTCTGCACTGAACACGTTGCAGTCGATCTGGTGCAGTTCAGAGGCATTCCTCACAAGGTTGGGCACTTTTCAGGAGCCCATGTCAACCTGAATCGAATCGGTTGGCATCAGATCAGTTTGGAAAATTGATCTGAACATTCAGATTTCATCAAACCCTATCGGCACATCCTTACTAGCTGTTTGGACAGCTGATGGAACCGTTACTGAAAACCAAGATTCAACAACATTGTAATCCTCAGCCATACAATGGTACTAGAAAGGAGAACTGTGCTGGCAATGCCAAACCATTTCTTTTCATTCCTGCCCCCCTCCCACCCCTTTGCTGGGAGCTATTTCGCTTTAGGCAAACAAATCAGGGACCATTAAAGTCAGAATATGCATTGAAAGCTTGAGTACGCTTAGGAGGGATTTCATTCCCCCCCAAATAGCAGGGGCAAATGTGACCTTTGAAAAACATAGTAGTCCCTGGGTTAAGAACGCCTGGTTTAAGGATGACCCATAGTTAAGAACGGAGTCTATTATAGCAAAATCCGAGTTAAATACACAACAATTCAAGTTAAATACACAATAGTTTGAGTTCATTACGCAACACCACTTATACAGTATTATACAATAATACTGTTCCGACTTACATACAAATTTGTTGAAGGACGGACCTTGGGAACAGAACTCGTTCTTAAACTAGGGGCTACCTATATTGCGAAACAAACTTGGAAGTTCAAGTGGTGGAAGAATGAGCCACAATCTTATCACTGCCCCAAAATTATAATAGAAAAGGTAACATTTTATCCAATTTTCTTGCACATGCCACCTGCTAGCAATAAGGTGCCAAAAACTCAAGGAGGGGTAGGGATAAATGACAGATGATAGCTGGATTTGCACAACTTGATTAACCAGATCAGTGAAAGACCCAGTGACTTTATTCTCACAACATGCTAAGCTTGGTTAGTTGTTAGGAGGGATTAAACCAGTCCACCTGGCTAGTTTTTGAGTCAAGGGATTGCCCAAACCCTCTAAATGGATTCATTCAGTAATCACGTTCATGCAAACACAGCCCAACTGAAAGGCCCAGCATTTCTTTTTCAAAAAACCCAAAGATGTTGGTGGCTGCTTTTTTCCCCCCTTTATTTTCCCTGCTGCAAGATTTATGTAAAGTTTACAGGAAAGTCTGTGTATGGGACGGGAGTTTCCCAACCATGGAAAAGGGAGAAAAGATTGGGGGTGGGGTAAATGTTTGTGGGTTCAAGGTCACAAGGCAAGCAGTTGAGGATTCCAAGGAAGTTGGAGGGGGCCAAATGGGAGAAGACTGGTTTAGATCACCTATCTAGACCAGATCTGCTATGTGGAACCCTAATGCCCTTGCAAATCCCTATCAAAAACTCTGCACCAGAAGATGGGCATTGATCAGAGAAGGACACCATCACTTACCCCAGGCAGTGTCTTCTGCTCATGCAGTGCGCTCTGAGCTTTCAGGGCTGAGTCCCGGGCACAGTATGTAAGAAAGGCACAACCTAGGGAGAAGAGAGGAGGGATGAGCAAGGGCACGTAGACTTAGTTGTAGGCCAACGGGCTTTGACAGCCCATATTTGCCTATGCAACAGCGAACGAAAGGCCAGGTGTTGCAGCTGAAGTGGAAATGCAAAGAACACAATCAGAATGCAATGATAGCTTTGCATGGAGAGGTTCCCAATTCAATCCCCAGCAGCACCAGATAAGGATGGAAAACCTCTGCCTGAAATCCTGGCAAGGCATTGCCTATCCATGCCAACAATATTGGTCTTCATCAACCGAAGGTCCAACTTGGCCAACAGCGATTTCTATCTTCTTGTTTCAATCGTTCTTTTATTCAGAACGATGGAGGCTATTACCAAATTCTAAAGTAAGTAGACTATTACTTTCTGTTTAGGGGAAGGGCCTAAAGATTGTCCTGCAGCAAACAAAGCAGACTAATGACAAAAGCCCAGATTCGGTCATGGGCAGGGTCAGAAACAGCTAGATACTTTGGGGAAAACTGTTTCATGCCAGAGAGATGCATATCATTTGGCAGCAGGTCAACGGGCAACCCAGTGAGAATTTGATTTCACACAGTTGGTGTGGATTAGCAGAGCCTGGATAATTGGCATCAGCAGGAAGAAGCCAACACACTTGGGATTAGTGCAAAAATCATCCAGATTAGCACATCAGACGTTCATATAGTCCAGATCAGCTATTGCCACTGGGGGCTAACGAGCGTATCATGAGCTCTGTGCTTTATATGCAAAAGGTCCTACTTTAATCCTGGATGTCTCCAAATAAAGAGGACCCTGAAAAAGATTTGCTGACACTCTAAGTGGGCAATATTGGGTGAACTGGGTTATAAAAACCAAAACAGTTCCACAAAACAATGAAAAAATATCAAAGACACCAAAAGGTTTTTTCTCTGTCACTCATCTGTCTTGACTCAGGAAGCACTGGCCTTTTAAGATGTTCTCTAAACTGAAAAGATGTTTGGACGAAGTTCAAATAAAGAGTAGACCTCCCCTGAATGCAAGTCTGATCCCTTCTTGGGAACAGAAACATAGCCTTGAAGCACCATCCCAAACACATGCAAATTGGATCATGAGGTGAAGGAAAAGCAAGATTTCTTCATTGCTATAAATCTTCAAATGGACTGTAATCCATATTCAGTCATATTCATTAAGTATATACTAGCCATGTTTACCTCTCCATCTCATCAATATCTACTCACTTGGGTCCCAGATGTTTATGAGTTCCACATTCTCCATGATGGTTAGTATAGCTAGTGAAGTCCATCTTTGGGCCAATCAGGATCTTGGAAGGTGAACCCACCACGTTTCCTGTCTGAATGCACCTTCTAGGAGGCTTAGACAACTGAGACCTTATGAAATCTGGCAGATCCAGTCAATCCAGTAGTTCCCACCCCTTCTGTCTGCTGACTTTGGTTCTTAAAGAGCCTGGGACCATTTCTGAAGCCCAAGACTCCAAGAACAAAAGAAGGCAGTGGGGGATTTGTGGTCCAAGTCTAATAGCAGGTTGCATTGTCAGGTCTGCAAAAATCACTGACAGTTTCCCCTAATGTGATGAGATCTGGGGACTGATCGACTCAAATCCTAGATCCTAGGGCTTGGCAGGCACTTGCAAGCTTCCCAGAAAAGAGTGGGATAGGTGGGATTCTGGCAACCCTCTTTGTTCCTGACCCCAAGTGTGCAAGTTATATCAGGAGTTGATTATGGATAAGACAGCTGTCATATCCTATAAGATACTTTGCATGGAATCATTAACCATATCTGGTTATTTTATGGTTCAATGTATTGAGAAAACCTAGAAAATGAGTTCATTCATCCATGAGGTTAAGTGTGTTGTGCGAATACAACCAAGAGTTTTTAGGAGCATCAGAATAGGTCATGTTATAGAGCTCGCTCAGAGAACTGCAGTAGTCCTCTATGTTTTTGGAATTCAGCCCCAAAGGAGGCTCTCAGCAAATAATCTAGGTTAAGGTTTGTCACCAACCACACTAATGAAACTACTTTCATAGTTATCAAATGTCCAAGCAGCCATCCAGGAATAGGGAAGGACAACTGGATGTGTTTATTTTAGCATCCAATTTATCTCTATGTTTTTTAGGGCAGAGATTCCTTGAGCCTTTTGCTAACTGATGCGCTGGGGAGATAGCTATCTCAAGACTGTCCTGCTTGTAATATTCTGGCAACTTTCATCCTCTTCCCCGAGTTCTGAGAAGCCCATTATACAAGGCGTAATTATTGTAAGCTGCCCAGAGTCATGTATGGGTGGGTGGCCCTATAAATCGAATGAAGAAATTTTATTTATTTATTTATTTATTGCTGGACTGTGGTGTTCCTGAGTAAGAAATCATGGGCTGCCTTCCTACAACCCACTAAGTCATAAACCTGAATAAGCAAACCTAGTTTTCAACCTGCTTTGCTAGACTTTAGCTGCCTAGAGACACGTATGTAAGATGGGTGGCTATACAAGCCAAAGAAATAAACAGACAAGCAAACCACCTTACACACCAAGCCAAACATGATGGCTGAGTGCCATGAGTAAATTGACTTGTAGCCTGCACCCCACTCATAACCTGGTCACTGATTAACTCATTTTCTAAGTTTGCCTAATAAGCTGATGCCTCAAACAAACAAACACCCAAACTCTCACACAACACCCAAATTCAAAGTCACCCCCTCATCCACAGAAAGCAAGATAGACACAAACCAAGCTGAGCCTATGATCCAAATACAGTTGTTAAGTACAATTTTAATTGAGCTGGTTAAGCGTGTTATATAGACATGACCACTGAGTTGTTCGATTGAACTTTCTTGGACCTGCTGAGCTGGGCAAGAATCGCACGTCTCTCTTGCACACACTGCGGACAGTGAATCAAAACACAGGGTGGGGAAGACGGCCCGGCACCAACTCACCTTTTAGGTTCTTACTTCCAGGAAGACCCAGCTGACATTTTGCTATGGCTAAATAGTCACAAATGAGATTAGTCCCTCGGGATTTTGCGTCAGCTTTGCAATGCTGCTGGAAATGTGGCCAGAGCAGAATTCTGCTTGCTTCCGCAGCACAGAAGAAGGGGAATTTTGCTTCACCCTTTGGTAAAAGGGGAGAAACAGCCACGGTGCTCAGTTCAAAGGACACCGTTCGCATCATTAGCTGAGCTCCCCCCTCCCTTTTTTAATTAAATCATATATAAAGCTTCCTGAAATGATATTAAAACAGCAGCAAAACAGTTTCCCTTCAAAAATGTAAATATTTAATGAATGAAATTTGACATTGATGCATTTTTAATATTGGCACAATTAAATCTGCCAGATGATTAAGTATTAATAACTCTTAATAAGTGCAACCCTCTTGTCTTCCTATAGAAAGAAATCAAGAATGAGAGAAAGCAATAGCCAGAGCAAGGAGCCTGCGGACAAGCCGGGTGACAGACAGAAAAACAATTCTGGCTGGAAGAGTTCATTCGTTCATTCATTCATTCAGGAAGGAATCCTAAACTTCTTTCCTATAGATTTACCTTGAAGCAGATAGGACCCCCAAAGACACATACTTGGATAGATGAACAAAACCAAACAGAGTCTTCATTAAATGAATGATGACATTGAATTGAATTGATCAAGCAACGTTTTTAAATGGGGGATCAAGTTGGATTTTATTTTGGGTTGGCACAGCTACCAGTATTGATAAATATCTAGGACAGGACCGGTGCTGGCGGTGGTGATGGTGAGGATGGCAATATGGATAAGGTTCAGTATTTAAATGAGGAAGGAACTTGCCGCAAAGCCCTGAACATGCTACAGTGTACAAGTGAGTAAAGACTGTTTGATTCAGTCTGCCAAATTGCATATGACTTTCTAGAGAAACTCCAGGGGCTAGCCAACTTCCCACAGTCTGCCAGGAAGAAACGTGATATTCATATTTATTCATTTTAATGACAAACTATCTCCTGTTTCACTCCTATGTAGCAAGAGACAGAAACTCGCCTATTTGCTTGTTTGTTTCTCACTTAGTGAAATCTCTGTTCACTCTTTTTCTTTTTTACTGCTTTATCTGTATCCCTGTCTCCTTCCATCACACCTAAAGGCCTAGATTTTATGAAGCGGCTTTTTAAAATATTATTTTAAAGATCGTCCCCATCAATCTACCTTGGAGATGATAGAAACTTAAGGTGGAATCTTCTTCCTGGCTATGACTTATTCTGCAACACAAAACCATCACCAGGTATCAAAATCTTGTTCTAGATTCAGAAAGTACACTTTTCAAAATGCTGTAGGTAATCAGGAGAAAGTTGTAAACACAAAGAGGTTGGGGTAGTCTTTTTTGTTTTCAAGGGAATGGGGTACACTGGAATAAGATATGTTTTAAAATGCTGCTGTTCTCCACCCTTGAAACTTATGGATCATCTAGAAAAGACCAACTTGAAACGTGGTAACCCATCTCTGTAGGATGCTAACAATACAAAAACACGACTCCTCACAGTCAGTCTCACTGAATTCAGAGTGTTTCTTCCAGGTAGCTAAACACAGCGTCATAACTTCTGATTAAAACGTTATTCACATTTGCCTAGGAATAGAACCAATACATATTTACTTAGAAATAAGTCTTGCTGAATAGGGAGCAGGTAAGCATGTGTAAGAGATCAGCCTTAATCAAATGCTATCTCTCTGGCATAGAAAACAATAAAGTTTGTCATACACGTAACGAGAAGTTTTATCTCTGCATTTAATGGACAGTGGAGAGCCTTCTGCTGATAAGTTCCAAGAAGTAGAGCTAAAAATATAACACGGCGTAGAAGAACCTGCTATTTGGTGGGAGAAAGAATGAAATGCAAGCCTTCTAGGCAACACTGAACCTACTTCTTCCTTTATTGTGTCTGTTCACTTTCCTCTATGCTCCATTTTAGCTCCTAGAAATCACTCACAGGTATCTATCAGGACATTTTGCCTCTGTGAATGCACTAATTCCATGATAATTGATTTCTGACCTTCAGTAAAATTAACATCAAGAAGTTTTATGAGCAAGTCGACCTCTTTCTAACTTTGAGGTGACAAAGAAGAGTGGTATTGTTTGGAAAAGTCAAAGCAGATTGCAGAATACACTCTCTCTCTCTCTCTTTTGCGCACACACACACACCACTTTGCTGTCTGTTAAAAAAGAGATGCACTAAGAATGGGATACTGATAAAATTAGGTAGGTATGGTGGTATTGAGCCTGTTTGGTATAGTGGTTAAAGTCACTGGCCTAGAAACTGGGAGCTATAAGTTCTAGTCATGCCTTAGGCACGATGCCAGCTCAGTAAATTATCCTATTTTCCATACACTCAACTAGATGCCTCCAAGAAATTCCACAGGGTAGGAAAGCAATCAGGTCCCCTAGGAGCTTGCATTCAGAAGTAGCCAGGACATGGTATGGACAGCCTGTTTGGTGTAGTAGTTAAAGGCCCTGGGCTAGAAATTGGGAGACCATGAATTCTAGTCCTGACATAAGGTGACTTTGGGCCAGTCCCTTCTTCTCAGCCCTAAGAAGAAGAAGGCGATGATAACCACTTCTCAAAAGCCTGTCAAGAAACCTGAAGAGACTTGTCCAGGCAGTTGCAAGAAGTCAAGACTGACTTGAACACAGAAAAATACAAATATAGGGTAGTGTCATGCCATGACACAGGCATGGATTCCGGGAGTGAAGATACACCATGCACACAGAAAGACACGTCCTACCTACATTTTCACCAGCATCAACATTGGATCTAAGTCAGCTGGGGGACAGGAAGCAGGAAATCCTCTAACAGCTACCTTTACACCTCCTGAGCCAGTCCTTGTAGGAACCTTCTTGGGATGCTAGGTTCATGCCACACACTTCACCAGCTCTGCCAAAGATGTAATATCTATATTCACGTAGCACACTCAAACTTGTTCAGGAAATAAATAAAGAAGTAAATAAATAAATACTGGGGGCCTCTCTGGTTTGTTTGCTTTAGGAGTTAATGTATGGCAAGAACTCCAAAAACGAAACAACCTGGGCTAATTTGGTAAAGGAGGGAAGCAGATTATGCAAATCCAGAGTGTTTGTGCATTATTTCTGCCCCCCCTCCCCTGCAAGTGCATGTGTTCCTTCACCAGCATGAGCAGCACTGCCACCTTCCCCCCCCCCACCCGTAACACACAAATGCATCAGAAGAAACTTTGCAGCGAAACCGAGGGGCTACCTTTAGCACAGCATCTTCGTTCCTCATTCAGAAGGTATCCGCTTCCTGTCTGTGTTTACAAATCTGCCTCTCTTGTTCTCTCTCCCTCTCTTTTACACATACACACACACACACACTTTTGATTCATTCACTTCTTTTCTCACCAATCCGGCTCATGCTTTGGGGGGGGCGCATAATTGGTCCAATGTTTCACCCCGCCCAACTTTGTATTGGCACAACACTTGAAAGCTAGTTATTCCTTTAACCCATTTTCGGGGCTTGTGCAATGCACCGAACCATAAATTAACGCAAGAGGGGCTGCCTTTGGAGAACAGGCCAAGCTGCGAAAAAGATGAATGGAGGTTAGCACTAAGCAAGCTTTAGCAAGGTGTGTTGTGAGAAGCCATGCAGTGCTCTCTAAGGTGTGTTTACTTGGAGAGACAATCGCGACGGACAGATGCCTAAATTTATAGCCACGGTAATCGAATTGTGAAGAACAACGTGGGAAGGGGCTTTGCTGGGGATATGAACTTCTTCATGCAAAAAGGTTTGGGGGGGGATGGTCTCCTCTTGCACGTGTTACAACTCCATTCTCTCCGTTTGCCCAGGTTTTACCTGTCACCCAAGTTTGTACACAGGATTATTTATACAATCTGTATCGGGGAGGGGGGGCGTTAGAGTGGGAGGACCGGCCTTCTCCCTCACTCTCAGACAACGTGTAATTTCTTTGTGCATGAATCAACCCCTCGATTACACAACCCCTCCCCCCCCCATCGGTTGCAACCCCACATGCCTCCTGCCAGGGGAGCGACTCCGCCGGGGCGCGGGCACTTTGTTTCCCTCTGGGCCGCCAGGCCACGCGCGCTGCCCTGAGAGCCGGGGCTCCGTGGGCTGGCTTGCTTCCGAGTAGAGCTGCACGTCTCCCTCGCTGGCACACGGGCGGGCGGGCGGGCACACACGCAGAGCGCGGCGGCGGCGGCGGCGGCGGCGGCGGCGGCTCGCGGTTCCTTTGTTGGCCCCTCCGCCCGGCCAGGCGGGGCAGGCGTGGCGGGTGTCGGGAGCCGGCGCCGGCGCCGGGGCCGGCGGAGGGTGGGCGCGCGAGCTGGCGGGCCAGCCTACCTTTGTGCATGCCGGTGAAGCGGTCCTTGAGCACCGTGAGTTCGTAGATCTTGCCGAATTCCTCGAAGAGGGGCTTGAGGTCGCTCTCCTCCAGGTTGCGGGGGATCTGCCCGATGAAGAGCTTGATGGCATCGTGGTCCTTCATGGCGATGGAGCCCCCCGGGCCGGGCGCCGGCGCCGTCAGCCCGTTCATCCTCCCGGCGCTGTTCGTGGTGCTGAAGGCAGCGCTCTCCGCCTGCGGCGGCGGCGGCGGCGGCGGCGGCGGGGGCGGCGGCGGCGGGGGCCCGGCGGGAGGCGGCTGCTGCTGCTGCTGCTGCTGCGCTAGCCCGTTGGCCAGAGTAGCCATGATGTTCCCAGCAGGCGCTGCCCCGCCCCGGCCGCCCCGCCCCGGCGAGCCTGCCTGCTTGCGCCGCGCGGGAGCAGGGCGAGGGAGGGGGCTGCCCACCCCGGACTACCCCGCGCCGCGCTCAGCCGGATCTTCCCCGCCTTGCCTGGGCGACGGACGGCGCTCCACTCCGCTCCGCTCCGCTCCACTTCGCCTCCGCCTCCTCCGCCTCCTCCTCCCTCCCCCTCCCTCGGCGGCGGCGGCGGCGGCGGCGGCCACTGGGCCCGGTGACGTCAGCTGACTAGCCCTGGACTACTCGCATATGATTAGCATAAGGACGAGCTCCGGCCAATCAGGGCGGGAGGAAGGGGAGAGGGGTGGGAGCGCGCCCGGAGAGGAAGGGAAGCCGAGGGAACGTCGGTAGGTCGGAGCTGCGGCGCGAGCTTCCCGGGGCAGCGAGAGGAGGCTCCGGGGAAGGGGCCGGGCAGGCAGCCGGCTGGACAGGTAGCGGGCGCACGGCAGCGGGGCCCTGCAGGGCAAGCCGGAGGGGCCCCTTCCCCTCAGTCTGGGGAGAGGTCCTGGGGCGACCCATCCCCGGCCACGGCGCGCGGGGCGGGAGCGCCAAGGAGAAGCGGGACCTCACCGGGGCTCTGGCGATGGAGAGTTAGAGGAACACTGCCACTGTCTGTCTCCCTTCCTTCTCCGTGGCCGAACTCCTCCTGGCAAGTGAGCATGTGCAGAGTTCATTGCCCTCGCTAGCTTTTTCCAAAGACCGAGCGAACTTCAAAGACCAAATCTTGAAATTCTCAGGGCAGAATTTACTATCGTTGATTATATACTTCTGGCCAAGAATAACAAGAAGAAGGTCTTCTTTCCGGTTTGTATCGCTGCCGATGTGCCCGTACACAGGCTCATGTCCTTGTGTGCATATTCAGGGCGGTGTGGACATTTACATTTGTGCAAGGAAATGTTGGCCTAAGGGCCTATTGCAGCCACGATCCTTGTTCGTTGAGCAAATAAGTTGGTCGTGCAAAGAAAGTGATGTCCTTGAGACATCCCAAAACTTGCATGGATGGGATACCTCAGTGTTGGGAAGGGAGAAAATCTGCCTTGCTGGGGAAATTGGGAGCTCAGAACAGCTGAGAGTTTTTCAGCAATACAGAAACATAACAACATCCTAGGCTCTTGGGAAGAACTCGATGCAAATGAAGGCCTACACCAGCTAAAGAACTGGCAGCTGTGATTTCACGTTGTTGTTTATAATAATAATAATAATAATAATAATAATAATAATAATAATATATTAAATATATATATTAATATATAATAATAATATATATTAGACAGCTACTTGGAAAAGCTGGAAAAATATGAATGGTATCAGGGAGTAATAGAATCCTCCAGCTGGAAAGGAACATTTTGGCCATCAAGTCCAACCTTCTGCTCAGTGCAAGAATCCAGATTAAACCCTCCCAAACTATGGGTGTCCAGCCACCACTTGAACACATCCAGTGAAGGGGAGTCCATATTGGTTCCACTGTTGACCTGCTATTACTGTTAGGGGCAAGGACCGGGGTCAAGCCATAAATCAGAGATGAAAAACATCTGGAAGAGAGACTGTTATTCAGACAGTGTCCAAGCTCAGAAGTTCAGGTATCTGGTAGCACCTTTTCCAACTAACACATTTTATTAAAGGGATAAGCTTTCGTGAGCTGTGGTGTATGCCTTTTAATAACATTTGTTAGCCAGAAAACCTTCTACCAGATTTCTGATTGTTTGCCCCTGTAGACTAACACAGCTCTCATCCAAGCTGTAACAGGCCACCCTTTCAAACCTTTAAAGGGACCAGTGGCCTGTCCTCATGGGACCAGTCCAGAGTGGTATGATGTCTCAGTGCAATTCTGGTAGCCAACCATAAAGCAAAGGTGATAGCCCCATGGGCCACATGTAGCCTCCACAAGGCCTTGGAGAGCTCTCCAGAGAATCTAGCCCTCTTGCCCTAATTTTCGACAGCAGGATTATTGCCATTATGCAACGGCTTGGTTTTCTGCCAAACTTGATAGCAAGCGGATCTCTTTTGAAGTTTATATTGTGTATTTGTTTGTTTGTAAGGGATTGGGGTGGGGGCTGTGACCCTGCTCGCCTTTTACATAGCCCACCTTGCCTGGAAAGACTTGCAAATTTGCATGGCTGCCCAAGAACTCCTGTTTCTTGCCTCTCTGGCTCCTAACATCGCAATGGAACAGCTCTGTCTCGAAGGGCTTGTCGCTTCTAGCCGACGCGTTGCTTCAGCTCAACATCCTTCACACCTGTTCAGGGCGCCTGCCCACGTCTCTATAAATATACCCTCTGTGAATAGGAAATATCAAACACTACCTGTAAATGAGGGATGCTATTGTGACCTGATTTAATGGGAATCCTCAAAGCCCCAAATGCACTGGCCGTCAGCTGGGGAGGCCTGGGGGTGGGTGGGGGGGGAGGAATAATTTGCAGAGACTCTCAGGCCAGACCACTAGCCACCAAGGCAGAGATGAGAGCATCATCTCTCAAAGCTCAAAAGTCACCACCAGCTCAGCTATGGCCTTCAGCTTGAAGAAGTCCTGCTTAGGGATTTGGGGAGACTCCTCTTCTATCTCTTCATTGCTTATGTCTCCTTTCTTCCATGCCTTTCCCAGCCTTCCCACCCATTCTTACACCAATGTAGCATTGTTCCAGAATATGGTTGGAATTGATAGTGGTGGTTTCCAGAATCTTGTCTATCACTGCCATTTCCTGTTACATCAGATATCTGGAAGGGATCTGAATAGAGGAAAGTGCCAACCTTTCTGATAGGAAACCAGGCCTGTGGCAAGCAGATACACTTCTCCCAAATCAGATTTAATGCAAACAGTTCCTGCTGGAAAGATTACCTTACCATAGGGAGTGACGTGAACCTAGCAGAGTTGCACACAGGCAGAACTTCCAGGCTGCCTTGTGGGAAGAAGAACATCTCTTGGTCCAATACTCATATTGTTTAAGATTCAGATGCACATCTCATGACCACATGGCTTTTTCTGCAGCCGTTGACTCTACCATCAACTTTCAATCATTTTAAATTGACCTTCAAGGTTTTAAAACTGGATATTGTAGGGGAAGATGATGGAAGGAATCAATATATTGGGGGATTAAAAATAGTGGGAGGATACTCTAGCTCTTCCCTCTTCCTGCTTTTAACCATGCTCGCTTCCCCTTGCTCTACCACTACTGCCCCCCTGCCTTTACACAAAGGCCCCCATGTGACCTCAACTCTCCATTGTTTGCTTATCTCACAGGTTAGATTTTGAAAAACAAAATAACACTGTGGCTGTATTTGTAGAACATGCTCAAACAAGTCTGCTCAACT
Organism: Python bivittatus; assembly: GCF_059951505.1. NCBI lineage: Eukaryota > Metazoa > Chordata > Lepidosauria > Squamata > Pythonidae > Python > Python bivittatus. Next base: position 5,800,789 of record NW_028277085.1, on the reverse strand, counting down.
TAGCTGCATTTGCAGAACATGCTATGTTTGGTGATTTCTAATAATTGCACATTCATGTCCCCATTCTAAATGTACATGGAGGGAAAAGAGCTTGTTATCCCAAAGCATTTATTCTTGTAACTGCCTATTCTCTAAAGCAGGAGTTTGGAATGTAGGGACATCCTTGTAGTCAGTACTACGATATCCCTGTTGCGCTGAGACTCTTGGCAACGTTAGACCTACTGGTTGAGAATAATAGGAGCTGAAGTCCAACAAGATCTGAAGGAACAAAGTTCTCCACCTTTCTTCTAAGTCCTACCCACCTATGTCATCCTAACTGCTGGCAGAGATCAACACCACTTACCATGTATGGATTTTCTGCTGGATCCAAAGTACAAACTGCCTTACAAAATCACATGGAATGTGGGAAGTACAATTATGACATCTCCTATTAGTCTAAAAACTGGACAAATACACTGGAGGTTTTCAGGGCTCAGAGTGCTCACTTGAGTTCCCCAGGCCTGTACTATCTTCATCTTCTTTGGCAAGTCCAATAAAACAAATCATAAGTACCACATTCAGGTTTATGACAGCCTTTTTTCCCCCCCCTTTTGCCACTTAAGTTTTTTAGTGAGTTATTGTTGCTAAAAATGCAGCCAGGGAAACACTGACTGACTGTTGGGGCAACCTAAAGGATCCAAGAAAGAGTGGGAAAGGGCTACATGGATATTTGGATTTGGAGGGAGAGGGGGATCAGAGGATTTTATTCACAGTGGCTTGGGTGACCTGCTTAGCCTTTCCCAAGCTGGTGCTCTCCAGCAGGGCTGGATATTGACTCAGAATCCTCACCGGCCATTATGGGAATTCCATTCCACTGGGGAAAGCAGGATTGACAAGAAAAAAAAGTGAGACCCAAAATGGTGTGATCTTGCTGGCGTTATAGTCACATCCTCAGGGGATGCTGTTTTAAAAAAATAACTAAGAGCTACCTAGGGGGGCTAAAACAAATAATCCCCATCGCTTCACTAGCATCATGCTGGGATTCTCTGATTGCTAAAGCTTGGGCATCAGATTTCCAGACTCAAGGGGTATACAGTAATCCGGGGGGGGGGGGGGACCCAAAACACCTTAATTGCAAATAAGAGCCTAACTTGGATTTGATTTTAAGATCCAAATCAAGGTTTTGGCTCTTTGCTGGAAGAACTTGGTCCTCAAGTTTAGCTGATTCAATTCTCAAGCAGGCCAATCTGGCCCTTCCAGATGTGTTAGGTTTACAATGCCCAGAATTTCCAGTGGCCATTCTGGTGAGTGTTTTGGAAGCTTTGGACCCAATGCCTCTAGAGGGGACCACATAGGAGAAGACTATTCTTCTCCTTCCTTCCAATTTAGATCAATGCATCATCCAGGAAACCAAGTAGACAAGCACAGGACACTCTCCCAGATGGGAGAACCACAGTCTTCACTCTCACCCCCAGCAAAGCTGGTTAGTTCATTAAGTGAATCCAGGCAGTCAATAATTCAATAAGAGTATTCAAAGCCAGCCAAAGAGCCTTATAGAGAGGTTTATCTTCTGCTTGTGAGAAGACATTGATACTCTATCATGTCTAGGTCATACCTTGAGATATATAGACCCATGGAAAGCCCCTTGATTAGACCTCCTCCATCCATCTTCCAAAAATGTAGAGTATTTTCAGTATCCCAAATGCAGGCCTATCCAAAAATGTTGCTTCAGCAGATTATGGCCTTGTGGCCAGGGTTGGGCAATTATTTTACGTGCTCAAGGGTCATGCTGGTACTTGTAAATATGTCTGAGAGCTTCCCCAGGTGGAAAAACCATGTCAGGGTGCATCAGTCCAGGAAGTGTCATTGCAAACACTAAAAAAAATAAAAAAAAAATAAAACATAATTTGATAAGTACACTTTTCTGGCATTTTTTTTACTATTTTTATTATATGTTCTTGAGCATGCATTTGTATGTTGTTTCTGTGTTCTCATGGAGCCAGTGCACATATTCCTGCAGTACCTTCCCATAATTATTTTAGAGTGAGTTTTAATAATTATTTCCTTGTTCTCTCCCTTTTTTTCTGTTCTCTTTTGAAGAACATTGCTCTCCATCCTTCAACACTTAACATCAAAGTGTTGTTCTAAATCTACAGGGGGAAGGGCATGTCCTCTTGATCCTAAGGGTCACATGCAATGGAGATGATGAGTTGAGAAGAAATGTTATCATCTCTATATCATCTTGCTGGAGATATTCCAGTTGTTGGGTTGCCCCTCAACAATTGCTAAGACTACAAAGTTCTGCCAGGCCAGACTTCTCCAACTTAGTGTCCTCCAGATACACTGGGATTACAACCCCAGAGTTCCCATCCAGCACGATGGGACTTGTACTCCAATATATATGGAGGGCACCTGGTTGGAGAAGATTGTCCTAGAAATAAACAGGATTATTCACAAGTTTCTGAAGAATACTGGCTCAAAAGAACATTTTTGCTCAAGGGCTTGCTTTGCAAAGAATGTCATTTGGTTGACAGAAGACATTTGCCCACGAAGTCAGGTACTCATGCTTGTCTGAAGGGCAGATGTTCCCAGTTCTTAGCAAACACAGTTCATAAAGCCCTATATTGTTACTACAGCTAGCACTAGGACACTGGATTAGTTTAACATGGCTCAAACTCTCCTTTTTTCTGCTCCTCTCCTTTTTCCTGAGTCCTGAGGGGCATACTCATTTCTCAGATGCTCAGCTTATGTGCATGTCTGTGAACCTCCATGCCTGGCTTGTTTGAAATTTAATGTTCCGGCACAGAACATTGAACCCATTAAAAATCTGTAATGGCAAAAAGATGGAGTTCAGTTGCTTTCTTAGCCACAGCCCTCAATGTCTGCTGTGAGACTAGTAGCCTTATCTCTTCAGGTGGTTATTGTGTTGTTCTGGGCTGGGAGTAGGACCAGTGAGTTGTACTAGTATACAGTCCAATGGCTAATTCCACAAAAGACAGGGATGCCAATGAGTAAGTTTGTAGATCACTTCAGGATTTAAGGGTAACAGGTTGTGGAAACTCATAAGCTGGAGACAATTTTCCAGGGCTGAGCTGCTCTCCAGCAAATAAATGTATATTGAAGAATGCTGCTGTCGTCATCCTCAGCTGGTATTCACCAAGCTTGATCTGATGCAAGGTCCCTAAACTCTCTTGAATACACTCTTGCTTTCAAGATGCTCTCCCTTGTAACTGAACAGGTTCATTCTTTGTGATCAGCTGATTTTCAACCTAGTGGTGCTGCCATGCACAAGGGCTGAGTACCTGAACCAGTGTATTTAGATTAGACACCTGGATAGAAGGTTCCAAGCTTGGGGGCAGCTGGTTCTGACCCAGATCCTGTGGTCCAGCCTCACTCATCTGGCGTAGAGTACTCAAAAGTTTCACCCTGATCTATCCCCATCTCTAATGAATCTTCTTCAGTTGAGGCCATGACAGTGCTGGAATATTCATCAAGAAATATATATTCTCTACAATTTTCAAGGGATTATGTGCTTGCAGTCTGGTGTCAAATTTCAGCCAGTGATGGAAATGAAAACCCTTGGATAGATGTCAAAGAAGCACTTGGGGGATCTGTTCACCAAAGTGCTTCTAATCAGCATGCACAATTGACCAGGGAGAATCATCACATTTTTGATTATTTATTTATTCCAAGAATGATAGAACTGTAGATTTGGGAGGGACTTTAGTAGTGCAGTCCACAAACAGACACACACACACACACTCAATGCAGAATCTACTAGGTAGGATTCAACTGTACATCTCTAGTCCAGCAACAAGGGGCAATTTCATTTTTACACCAACATTCCTCTTAATGGGGAGTAATTCATTGGGATTTGCGGGAGGGAGAAATGACTGTGAAAAGGATCACTGTACCACAGTTTGGACTCTTTGTTGGAAGGGAGGTTACCTGATAAAAATGATTCCCCCCCTTTTCATTAGTTAACTTCCCTTCTGATAAATTTAACCAAATGTTTTCCACTAAGAGATTTGGTCCAACACTTGCAAGGTTTATTTAGGTGTGTGATTTCCTGCCTCTCTCTGGAGATAATTAGTGGGGAAAGAGTTAGGTCTTTTCCATCCCTCCAAATCCTAAAACTGGGCCATAATCCAGGAGTTGAGATTGAAAAACCAGAATCAGGCCCCAAAGATGTGCTGAATCGACTGGTTTGCGCTAAAGAAAGGAACTGGATTTTCTTTTCTGTTATTAAATATTTTTGGCCAACAATCAGAGACTGTTAAGCAGGATATTAAACACGGGCAAATATAACAAGAGTCAGCAACAGTTTATTACTGCAATAGAGAATGAAATATTTAACTAGTTAAAGTTTAATAAAGCTTAATTGGAAGAGGATTAAAAAATAATGAATATAGGTTCTTAAGAAATAGGCATGCTCAGTTTGCCCTCCTGCTGGCCTGTTTCAGAGGCAGGCTTGAGAGACCAAAGATGGTCTGGACTGCTCATTCCATAAAGCCATCCTTTGGGGATACACAGGCATATCTGGTTCATGTCAATGTTGACTGTACTCACTAATGATTCTGTCCTCTCAAGTTTTCTGCAATGAACAACAACAAAAGAACTCTGCATTTATGGCCATTTTCAACTTTTTAGCATAGCTGCAGTTCTGTTGGCAAGTTTTCCTAATAGACCCTGGTTTTAATGCGACGGATCCCAACACGCCCCCTTTCCAAATATTTGCCCTGGTCATCTTTCTTTTCCAATTAGGGCCTTGCAGAAACATTATCTTGCATTTTTCTTAGCCCTTCTCATTCAAATTGAGGAAAGAGGATTTGTCTGGGGAGTCCCTTTCGAAGGGGGAGTTCAGTGAAATCTTCACAAGTGGTATCTGGCAGCCCAACACTTCTTCAATGGTGATGGCCAAGAGGTGCATGAAGATTCTGTCTTTCATGGCAACAGATCCCTCTTCTCTGACCCAGAACTGATTTGGCTTCCTATGATTCACCAATCAGAAAGGAAAGACCAGAGGAGGCACCTTCTTTCCAAGCCTTTCTCAGACTGAGAAATGTAGGCAGGCAGGACAGTTTCTGAATGACAGAAAGATATCTAACGGAAGACAGCCACCACCACAGTATCATCTGCCATAATAAAGTCACCTCCAGAACACTAGCAACAGAAGTTTGAATTAAATCCTCAGATACTTTGAGAATAAGGGTAGAAAGCGAGAAGCCACTTTCACTGGGAAGCAATCTCTTGAGAAATTACGAAGCCGATTTCAGGACAACATTGACTTCACCCCTTATTATCATCTCCTTCTGACACATACCCAAGCTGCATTCACAACACTTTTAATGTGATTACTGGATTAACCCATTTTTCAGGTTTCCACTATAATCACAAGACCAGCCCAACAGCCTAGGGTCATTCACCAGGCTTCCCAATGAAAACAAAAATATAAGACCCAACCTAACTTCTGAAGCCAGGTCTTTCTTTTAACTAGTCAGACATTTTGCATGATCCTAACTATACATATATGCAGTCACCTCTCTCTGCACTCTTCCTGGCTTCAAAGAAAAGTGGGGAAGGAAGAAAAATAAGGAGAAGGAAAATAAAGCGTGTCTATCTTGGGTGGCTGGGGGCAGGGGAAGAACTTTTACAACTCTATAACTGCAGAAAGTCAACCAGTTAATACTCATCTTCCCCCGGGACAGATAAAGCTGACTTGGCAAAATCACAAATGGCTTTTCACCTCTAATGGGGGCATTAAAGGCACCAGAATGCAGCAAGCAAGCAAGGGATGGAGTCAGAAAAAAGACACAGACATTTGGGAGACGCTATCCTAAATCTTTCTTTGGGTGCTTCGGCTTGGAGGCTGAGTTAAGAGAAAGAGGAGTTGCAGAGTGCCATCTCTGAGGGCTGCTCAAAAACATATCTGAGTTCATTTTAGGAAAACAAGGACTCAACCAGAGAACACTAACATGATTTTTAACATGATGGGGTGTTTACTTTGGCAATAAGCTTATTAGTGAACTCAGTTCCCTGCTGCTGAGTTGTACATAGCAGAAACCTTCAATTAAAAGCAAGCTGGGTTGGGGGTGGGGGTGGGGGAGAGAGAAGTCTTAACATTTGCAGGAATACAGAAATGATTTAGAAACCAGGACTTCAGAGAAAGCAAAGGTTTTAATTTTCCCTATCCATACCTACAAGGGATATCAGGTTAACTGCGGACTTCTGAGGAATTGGTCTCATCTTAGTCCCCTTCAGGGAGTACAAGCAGACAAAGCTCATTGAACATGCCATCTCTACACGGGGTCCTCAGCCAATGGGCAATGGGCCAGAAAAGATTATCCAGAGCTCCAGAAGAACCAAAGAGCTGTATGCTTGAAGAGCTCCAGCTGCAAGTGATCTGTACCCAGAACCAAAAGGGAAGTGGGAGGAGAGAGAAGGTCCCAGCTGGTGGAGATTCTTTGCAAACCAGTGCTACCGAGTGTCAACCATCATGGTGGGAAAGAAATTACTTCTTTACCAATGGTTGGTGGTTATCTGTACAGTCCTAATGAACAAGCAAGAAGATAATTGGGAATTTAAGTATGAAATCCAGGCTATCCAGAAATAGGTGGTACCTTTGGAGTGAACCCATGCAACAGTAGTCCTGGTTGCCACTTTAGGTCATTGTGGTTGACAAAGATTCTTTAAGAGCTGCACAAGATGCCAGATGTTTCCTGCTGTGGATATTTCGGTCCCATCTCTGTGTGTGCTGAAGAATTTCATCATTTGGTTTCTTTTGGAAGAGATCACCAGAGGCTTTTAGGAAGCTGTTCTGTACTGAAGGTTTGACACTTGAGAGAGTATCATTTGGTAGAAGCATCACTGAGCCATGCTTCTACATCACATCCCCAAACAATAATACTGAATATGATTGGATCCATTTGTCATGCTAAGCCATTATTTCTAAATCATGATTTGTGAGATAGGTTGGGCTGAGAAAGAGTGACTAGCCCAAAATCACACAAGGCGTTCCATGAATGAGTGAGGACTTGGACTTGAGTTTCCCTTATACAAGTTTAACACTAACTGCTATACTATTCTAGTTATCATAATTGGCTGGATTTACCCAGCATGTTGAGCCACCAGCCCTGGTTTATATATCACAATATCTGAGTTCATACAATGTACTAAGCCTAATTCCAAGCAAAACACATGATGGCTTAGCATCAAGATGAATCCAACTAAGTTCTGGGTTTGTTTAACCCAAATAGCTGCTAGATGGGCTTAGACTTGTTCCCAGGAAGCCCCAGCATCTAGTATCTCCTTGGCCTAAATACAGACTGTTCAATTATTTACTTCAGTTCACGTTCAACGGGTGCATCTTCAATGTTTCTTTAGGATACACTAGTTGACTAGACCTTTAGTCAACATCAAGGCAACCTGTGTTCCTCATCAACCATCAGCATTCTACAAAGAATCTAAAAGAAAGAGGGCACCAACCTTCACTTAGCAACCCAGAATTGTTTCATTCTAGAATTGTTCCAGCTAACTCATCCGCCACTCTTTATCTGTGCAACAGCACTGGGTGAGAAATTAGGCTCTAGCAGCCCTGTTATACTAAGAGGAATTCAGAGAGGACAGGCTCCAGGGAGCCCAATTCATCTTGCAAGGCTAGAATTAGGCTTATAATTGTCTTTAAAGTGTCTATTTGGAAGTTAGACAGTGGGTTTACTGTTATTGCCTTAACCTTCAGTGTGGATCTTGGTGGTTTGATTAGGAATGGTGGTTGGAGAAGAAACGGACCTTATTTTGACATGAGCTTTTGAGGCAAGAATCTGATTCTTCACAGGCAGGAAATGCTAATTATAGTTCCAGTTGCACTGGACAATATCCAAATGGTGCAATGTCCTCAAAGAAACCAGACATATATTTGTGCATCATTCAAAATGTGTGCTGCAATGATGACAAATTCTTCTGTACAAATTCCTCCTCTAATAATTCCTAGCATTTCCAATTTTTCCCACCATGAGACATCTTTTCAGGGTGTCATAATGATTCAGACATCATCATCATCATCAATCATCAAATAAAATTTGATGTGTTTATATCAACCAGGGCCTGCTACATATGTTATTACTGCCCATTGCCTCAATCTGGAGAGATCTTCAGTTCATCACACTCTAGTTCGCCATCTTCAATGTTTAGTAAGAAAAGATAAAGTCTCCCTTAACTCAAGCTTGGTTCATGGTGACTGCATGGCCACAGCCATGCAGGATTTTTTTGGCAGTAATATGCAAGTGTTTTGTCACTGTCTTCTATTATTTATTACTCTATTAATATTAAGTGGGGTTGGGCAAAGCTTCAGGTTGGGGATTCAGTTCAAAGGCAGTTCAACTGAATAACTGAATCAAACTGACTTTCCAGACTGGGTTGATGATTCTCACTGAATCATCAAATTGAATCAGATGCATGTAAAGCCCCCTCCCCCTTTTGAAGTTGATTAAAAACTGGATCGAATCAGCCTGATTTGACACTTCAGACTGAAGCATTGCATCAACTTGATCTTCTTAATTGATTCAAATAATCAAAGAGGACTGAACTGTCAGCTTGAATTGAGTTGACATTTTGAATTAGATCAGAGACTGTCTGTGCAGCCCTAATAATTAAGTGTCAGCCACAAATTTAGGTCATCTCTTGATTCTAGATCTTGTAAATAAGGGGTGGGAAACTTCTGTCCCTCCAGATGTTGTTGAATTACGACTTCCAGAATCCCCCAAAAGAATGGCCAATGGTGCAAGGTGCTAGGAGTTGCAGTCGATCATGCTTGCCGGGGCTGCTGGGAGTTGTAGTTCAGCAACATCTTCCTCATTTCTGATGCATGATGGTACTGCTGAAACTACACTGGTCCTAATGACAAATTCATGGAAGACCTCACTGCATACTTCAATGATTCAATTTTTTGCAAGAAAGAAACTCAGCTGTTGTAGGAAACAATGTGGGTCACATGGCTTGAAAAAATAACATTGGTTAATGTTTGGAGAACACCATTCTGTAGAGCTCAGATTTTCATGCCAGTGTCCTGCTACAGGAAGACTTCCACTAACACGATCAGCAATGATTCAGAGGACAGAGAAAACAGCAGAGGTCAGTTCAGGACCCTGGACAGCAGTTGCAGATACTGCATATATGGCCGATTAAAAGTGAATTTAAAGTAATTGCCAGGGTTTTAGTGCCCAGGTTTAAACATAATGTTAAACCATGGTTTATTTAAACTAAGTTCAACTGAATGAGCCAGAGAGCCTGGGTTGCTGCTGAAGTCAGTTATTAAAGTTTCTTCATCCCAAACTAGGGGACGCAGAGAGAGAGAAACACACAACTTTTTCAAAATCTTTTTGGAAACCCAAGTCACTCTAACTACATCTTCGTGGATAATACTCTTGTGTGACCTGCAGTTATAATTTGTTTATTTAACAATATTTATGACCCACCATAATCCTTAGGGGCTCTGAGGAGCATACGAGAGTGCAATACACAACAACGTCAAAACAATGAAAAGAATAATAGGCTAACTACGATGGTCTCCCAAACAAAACTTAAGGTCCAATGCAAGTTGAAGCTAAATTAACCAATTTAACTTCATTTCTGAAACAAGGAGGGTTGAGGGTGCCTGTACTTCTGGGAGTAAGGGGTTCCATATGGTAGGGGCCAGCACTAAGAAGGCTAAGAAGTTATCCCAGAGTCTCTCATCAAGCATCAGGAACTAATGAACACAACCAGAAGCATAGTGTTGGGTGCTACCAAGGTGTACCCACTTTTACTGCTGTGGAGACTTACTCTGGATCTGTTACCCTGTTTCAGATCAGACAGCCACATCACTTTTCTGCAGAAAACCACTATCTAGGTTACTGTTTGCTGCCATCTATTAGCGTTGTTTATTATATCATTATGAGGTATGTTATTATTTACATTTACATGGTGGGCATGCTCGGATGGCATTTAACTTCAGCAAGTAAGCACGAGATGGTTTGCAGCGATAAATACACACACACAAAGAATAAAAATACAAAGACCTTAAAACAATACAATCAAACCGTGCACATTCAGAGGCTACTGGTTCCAGGCTGCTGTCCATCTCCTGTTGAAGCTGCAGTGCTTCTTGAATGTTCATCTCTACACTAGTCAGCTGGCTGGTGCCTTCCTCCCATCATTCTGGCACATATCCCCAAGATGTTGGAGGTGGAAATGGATGACAAGGCAGAGTCCTTTGGCAGGGATCAGCCTCTACCCCACTGGCCCCGCAGCCTTGCCAAACTCTGCACGTGCTCACGGTGATTTCAGGAAGGAATGGAAGTCACAGTGGGGTGCTGCCTTGGAGAAACAGAGAGGCGCCTGGCTTTTTAAGGGGAGGAAGATCTGTTCCTCAAGGGCTGTCATGTTGGCTGGGGAGAGGAGAGAAACACTCCAGCTGGTCTGTCAGCTCATTGGCTTTGAAGATTCAGTCAAACAAACAGTCCCTTGACTTGAATATTTGGCACAGACTGTGCTTGGCACAGCTGTCCAGGGGCAATCCCATAGACTGTAATTAAGTGGGATAAATATGTTATCTTGGACAATATTTCCGACAAGTTGGGGCTGCTCTGTCCCAAAGGAGCACCTTCTCAGGATGACATCCAGCAGGCAGGAAGTCTGGCTTTCCCAGATGCAGAAGATGCCAGTGAGAAGTGGCAAAAGGCAGGCAGGAGATGGATGGCATTGTCAGAGCTCTCCAGTAGGATATTGCTGGAACACAAACAGGCAGAACCTTAAGCCTCTGCAATATTTTCAAAGCAAACAAGCCCCCTCCTTATCCTGAAAGTCTTCTCCAAACTATCCTTGGTTTCGCACGGCACCTGACCGTAAAGACTGCCATGAAAACAAACAAAGAAACAAAAACACTGAAGCTCTTTATGGAAACATTTGAAGAAAGTTACTAACACTTACTCACTGAATGACACGGTGCTCACCTTGTGCTAAGCCAGTGTTTTTCAAAGTTGGCCACTTTAAGACCGGTGGACTTCAACTCCCAGAATTCCCTAGCTGGTTTGGGAATGGATTATATAACCATGCCTGCCTGAATCAATGATGACTGGCTAGGATCATAATCTTTATTCAGGACCAGTGCAATGCATCTGGTAACTGACTGTATTTTTAACTTTCTTTTCAGATTATTGGTATTTGGGTCAGGCCAATTTTCCCTCCTGGAGCTCTCGCTTCAGTAGCCCTTTGGGTGCCTTGCTCCTTTGCCCAATAGATAAGACCAAGCCCCATGTTCTTTTAAGATAGGGTGCTTATTCTGACTACTTTTATTCTAGGAAAGAGACAGGGTGGGCTGCTGATCTGGTATTACAGCAGGATGGGGAAGTGAGATAAGAAACAAGGCTATTCCATGAGCTCCGTTGCAAAACCAACTTCATCAGGCTTCTCTCTTCTCTGAACTGTATCTTCATAGCCTTTTTGTAATATTGAACATTAAGAATTCATGTCCCCTCTTGCTTTTTTCCTCTCCCCTCCCCCTCCCTCTTTCCTTTCATATCATGTTTTTTTAGACTGTGAAACTTTTCAGACTGCAAGCCTTCAAGCAGGGACTGATGGTTCTTTTCCCCCAGTGAATGAGCGTTAGTTGTTGTGGGAGCCCTTTGGACTGAAAAGTGGGATAAGCATGCTTTACATAAAGGTTAAAAGGGCTCCCTACTGTTGAGTGTGGCTTGGTCCAACCAGGGCAAAGTTATGGGAGTTGGTGAGTCCTATCCTCACAAGCTAAGATATGTGCAAAATATTCCAGTGTTGGCACTGATGTCTTGGTAGAGGCAGTTCTACTGTAAGAGACTGAAGGAACACATTTAATTTTTATAGTGAGGATCTCTCAGCTGAAGACCCCATCCCTTACATTGTTGAAGTGAAAAAGTACAGGGAATTGTTTCATCTCCAGCAAAGGAATAAATAATTATATCATTCCTCCTGCAGGGAGGCCGAATTATGAGCTGCAGATCTGAAAAGGCAATTCCTCCAGAAGTCCAGGCAGCATGGCCTATGGCTAGGGATTATGGGAATCATATTCCCAACATCTGGAAGACACAGTATGCCTCCAGCAGCTGCAAGGCATTCATCTGAGCAGAAACCACTGCAGCTCGCTTACAGGGAAAAGGATTGCTACCAGAGAAAGGCATTTGGTTCCTTCCAACCCAGCCGAGTGACACCATCGTGTCTGTTTGCGTACGTGTGCCCATGTGCAAACTCTGGCAGGAAATGGAAATGAAAAGAGTTGGGTGGGGGAGAGGGAATTGATTACAGTGTTTGTACAAAACCTCGTATGTCAAAAATAAGATTAGAAAAGTAATTACCGAAGTGTGGAATGAAGGACAAATGTATTTCTTAGCACAACAAGCAGCAAGAATCAATAATTCCCTGCTCAGGTTAAGATGATAAAAGATAATCCCACATCGCCTTTGGGTTTTGGTGTGAATTAAACGGAGCTTCATGCTGTATAAATTAATTTCAGTTTTCCCACGTCAAATCATCGTCCCCTAACTGGAAATTCTAACTAGCCAATGGGACCACACTGAGCCAATCCTGCATGTTTGTATTCGAGAGAGGGTTGGGTTTTTTTACAGCTTCAGACACACACAGGTGATGGAAGCTAAGGACAGTTGAACATTTTGGGTTAGGAAGCCCATTTGGAATACTGCAAGCATCTTGTGGGCACTCTCTCCACATGGTGGCCATGGCCTACTACCACACCCATTTCTCCAAAGACTAACTAGGGAGCTTGCTCCCCACCGACCCTTCTGGGCCAATCCATCTGGAGGCTCTTCACCCACTCCAGTTTTGTTTTTTTTCCTGAGCAAGTGGGCCAACTTCCAAAGAAGGTTCTGGATTGTAATCTAGGTCTTCTTTTCGTTTTTGTACATGTCTAAGGGATGCATGTAAAGCACCCCCAGCTTTCAAAGCCACATAGAATTCTATGGGTTCAGGCTGTGCGTTCTTGCTGTAGATGCTCCTGGAAACGAAAGTCTTTAAAAGATGAGAGCAGGGTCCCAACACGTTCCCCTCCATATCTGACCAGCGAACCTCTCTGCCTTCCTCAAGGGACTCCAGAAAGCTCTCCTGACCAACGATGAAGAAGACTCACCTGGATTCACAGCCGGCATGCCAACAGCTACTTCCTAAAGAATAGATCTACAGGGATTGTAACAATCAGAAAGGATGTGTAATCCCCAACTTGTTACATCTGTCAGTCACCCAGATAGCCACCCAGCCCCATGAAATCATGTCACGTCCCCCTGGCCTCGTCTCAACTTGAGCCTCATGGAGAAGAGCAAAATCAATTGCAACTTCTGAACAGAAGCTGAGATAAGATTCTGTGGCAATCTTCTTTGCAACTTGAAAGGGAGCTGGCTGAGAACTGCCGTCTGGCTGAACGCACAGCATGTGAAATGTTCCTCCGATGCACCTGCTCAACCTTACACAATCAGCATCCCACTGCTCGGAGGGACCCCCAAATGCAGCATCACGTAAATCTTTTAATTTTCAAAGCCATCAAATGAGATCTTGTCTTCTCCTCTGTCTCTCTCTTTCTCTCTCTGCTCTTGTTCCCCTTCGGAAGAGGATGGAGCTAGCGAGAAACGACATACACTGCAGGCAGATGGTGCATTCACACCACACCCTTGCTACAAATTAAACCATTTTCTACATGCACAAGATATGGACGTGTAAGTTAACCAAATGGGCTGGTTTTGCACAATGTTCTAAGCCCCTCACACACACACACACACACACACACACAGAATAATTAAAACTAACGAATCATGAGCATTGTTTGCAAAAGCAGCTATGAAGTTTTTAACTGACCTGGTTAAGGATGCTGTGTAAGCAACTTCCTAAAATGTACGTGTGGGGTCTTGGAAGCCAACTTGCTCTGGGCCCCATTAACTCTAGCTGAGCTACTTAGATCTGGAATATTTTCCTCAGTTCCTCTGCCATGGAGTTGGACTTTGACAACAGGCATTTTTGTCACTCTTTACCTACATTCGCCACCGACAAACATGAAAAGGCAGAGAAATCTGTGCCTGATCAGGAAAAGAAAGGCAAGTCAGGTGAGGTGACTCTCCGGCCTCCCACCTCCCAGAGAGCATCAGGGAGAGTTATACTGCAAGGGTTAGGGTTAGATGTTTCCTTCTTTTCTAGAGCCCTCCCTCAAAATCCAGACATTCAAAACTTCATGGCAAGAACGGAAGCAAAAACCTAAATTAAGCCAGGGAGCCAAATGTTGAGGAATGTGGCAAAGCAGCAGTTTTGGATCAGAGTCCCTTCAGGCGAGTCCCTAGGCTGGTTGGCTGTTTTGATGCTTTGATAGCCACCATGGATGTAAGGAACTACCATCATGGGCTGTGAGCAGGAAATGTATGCATGTTGCCCTCGGTGTGATCCATCGCATGGCCAGCCATTGTGCACTGCACTGGATGAGCCTGTCCAGCTGCGATTTTATGTTTAACTCAAATGTCTTTGCACATGCCTCATTGGACAGCCATCTTTGTTGCCTTAAAAAGCCATTTTAAAGGGATTTGAGCGCAAATGAGAAGACGTTGGGAATGGAAGGTTTTCCTGCTGTCTGCTCTTTCTGTATGCTAAGGAGGACCCAAATGAGCAAATTATGGGTTCCAGTCAAACTTCTGGGAAGCATCACATAACATCAGGAAAAAAAATCAAGAAGCCATTGGAGGGGTTCCTCAGCTGGGCCTAACACACATTAGGTAGTTGAGTGTCTGCTCAGCCCCGTAACGAAAGGGAAACTCAGGAGATCATAGACATTTGGGATCTCTGTGGATCCTCTTTCTTGCTATTGCTGTCTGTATCCCAAGTATACAAATCAGGCACAGTCTTATTCACATTTCCAATTAAATTAGTTGAGTTAGTTTTATTATAGTTATCGATTTGGAAAAAAACCAACAACTTGGATTTACTGTACACTTCAAGTCATCAAGCGGTTTTGAACTTCCAAATAAATCCAGAAAATGCATGTCAGCGTAGGCTCAGAAGTTCATCTAATGTCCCAGTCAGATCCCAACCCTTTCTGAATTGATTCAAAGGAATTGGCTTCATCCATCAAACTGATGGGACAGTTTGATGCTAAGATTCAAGTCAAAGGGATGATTCCTCTTTAAATCAAATCTTTGCACGGGATATTTGCAAAGCTATAACATTTCCCACTTTTTTTAAAGCATGCAAGCAATGAGAAGTACAGAAAGAGGAGTAATGCTTTCTGTCTTCTCTGGGAAGAAAGGGTGACCGTCTCCAGGCAGAGAGACCAAATAAATAGGCAGTGGCCTCTCAGATGTAGGATCTGCCTCCAGAAATATTCTTTGGGTGCTCCTCCAAAACTGGTTATTAAGTGCAGCATTTAAGATGACAGACGAGGGAAACTATTAAGTTCATGCAATGCTCTTCACTCTATTGGAATTGCATTATTACCCTTGAATGGAAGTGAAGGGAAGTCAAATTTAGTTCTTCTCCTGACCTAAGACACTTTTATTTTTTTTTTAAAGGGCAGCCCCTGCATTCTTCTCAAAGACCAGGGAAAGTTGTGCAGATTTGAGCTAGAAGCCTTGAGAGGATCTCCTCTGAGGGCGTCTCTCGGAATCTGGAACTAGCAGACTCCATTGTTCGAAGGCAAGGACTTTGCAGTAGAAGATTCCCATGGTGAGAACTTAGAGACATCCAGAAGAAAAGATCCCCAACTCAGAGAGATGTGAAAACTGCCACACCTTGGAAAGTTGACTTGATCTCTTCCTCTATATGCCCTGTTGAAAGAAGGGGCGGGGGGGGGGAGTCACAGTACAGCGATTGCTTTTTCGCCCTATTTGCTGAATGCTGGATGCTGCTTCCTCACTCAATTACTATTATTTTTCTGTATCTTTGCCTGTTGCTTTTGCTTTCTTTACTTCCTCGCTCCTTCCCTGTTTCGAAGCCCTGCCGTTTTGAATTGCAGGGATTGCAACCCGCCCTCGAGCCGTCATCCGGCTGCCTGAGAGGGAAGGCAGGCGCAATCAAGAAACGAATGAAGGGGCTTTAATCATTAGGAGCCCCCAGGCAAATAGGAAGGGCCAGGGAGCGCCAGATGCCAGGACAGGGGCCACGACACCTCGCATCCTTAGGTACTCGTGCGTGCCTGCGAGGACCTTGGTGCCTGTGTGCATGTGAGTCAGCAAACAGGCATTATTCCTGCAAACATCGTGCAAGGCGAGAGTTGCCCTCCCACCGCCCCCTCCTCCTCCTCCTCCTGCTCCTGCACGGCGATTCGTTTCTGGCATCTCTAAGGGAGCGATTGTCATCCTTCGGGTCTCAAACCACCCTAGAAACAGCAGATACAAACCTGAGATCCTGTTCACAGCAACAGGAGCAGCGCCTGTCACCACGGCAACCACCAATCAGAGCGCTTCTCGCCGCAGCATCCGATGGTGATCAGGCCACCACCTGTAGCTGGCTAGCAGGAAGCTTGACTTCTCTTCTTCGTCCCCTCCCTTTCCAGAATCCGGGCCAGTTTGATTTTACTCACAAGGAAGCCTCCCTCGGTTTCCATTCAAGGACTCCAGCTTTAGGGGGCAGCCTTGGCTGGGAAGCTGTTTTCCCTCCACAGTAAGTGACACCAGAGAGATGCTGATGAACGCCTTGTCCTTGGCTGCAGGGAGGGCTACTGGCTCAACTGAGTCAATGGCCGGAAGTCTTCTTGGACCTTCTCAATCTCAGAGTGCCTCTTCAAACTTCGGGAGGCAAAGAGCCCATTTTTAAAAGGTTTCCTGTTGCATAAAGCAGCTCTGGATTAAGCAAAATAAGCCCGTGTTTAGGGAAGGGGGGCACCATGGAGTTTTTCTCCCTAGCTACCGTGCCCTTAACTCTTTCACTGCCACACTTGGCTTTAGTTGAATTTTTTTGCAACTGTCTTGATCTGCCAGGCTCAACTTTAATCTGCATTGTTAAAAAAAAATGTTCTCTTTGGCACGGTGAGTGACTAAAGTTTAAAAGTTTGATTTGAAGGTTGGTCAGATATCACATTTGCTTCTGTCTCATGGATGAGATTTTCACTTCTGTGAGGGGCACCATTGTTGGGCTGTGCTTAGGGCACCAGTTGGCCTTAATCAGGGCCTGGCATAAAGGTATGGTTTATTTAGCCCTCACTTACTGAATCACAGTGGCTGGGTTTACCCAGCATGTTAGTCAGAGATGGAGGAGTGAAAAAGTCAAGATGGCAACTGTAACTGCATATCAAAACCTGGCCCTTTTTTTTACACACGTTGCACATTTTCTAAGGGGAGCTTCAGTGTCCCTGATGCTGGGTCAAAATCTAACAAATCCCATTGTATGGTTTAGCATGCTGGTTAAAATAGACTTTGGCTTATAGGCAGGAGATGA
Source organism: Python bivittatus (assembly GCF_059951505.1). Lineage (NCBI taxonomy): Eukaryota > Metazoa > Chordata > Lepidosauria > Squamata > Pythonidae > Python > Python bivittatus. Next base: position 5,783,380 of record NW_028277085.1, on the reverse strand, counting down.
GGAAGGACAAGATTGAGAAGTAGCTGTAGGTGGAGCTTTTCCAGCCTTAAATCCTACTTGCCCCTGAACTGTATCTGCCTGAAAGAAAAACCACTTACTCCCCACACTTCAGCTTTAACCACCTAATAATTTAACTTTAAAAGGGGAGAATAGTCATGGATCTGCTGAGATTAGGGTAATGGAGGTAGATGAGATTTTGTTTTGCAGCTAATCTGCTTTTATGGGAGAGTCGTCTTAAATTCTGGATCACTCCCCTTTGGGAAATCTATTGTGTATTTTGAACGTTTCCAGATGAGTTGGGGAAAGATCATAAATCAAAGAAACACACTCACTCATTGGCAGGGAATAAAACGAAGTTTAATGTTTTCTTAAGCGCTTTTCTGATTTACAAGTCACTCATGTAATATCGGCTTCCACATTGTCATTTCAGAAAAAAAGTTTCACAAGAGTCACCCATCTCCAGGAAAAAAACAAGAGACACAATGCACAAGGCTGAGATTTAGATGGGGGTGAGCAGTCAGCAAGAGACAGGCAGGAGAACTGACTTGGTGTCGTTTAACGTATCGTTATCGTCATCATCATCATCCATAAATGAGCTGGAACAGTCATGTTTACAAGCTAATGTTCATATAGTTCACTCCTTGTGCCAAGCCATCGTGCGACTTACTTTGGTTTAGCATTTTATGTTAGCTACTGTTCCTTGTTAATCTTGGTTTTTATGGCTTAGGATAAGGTGAATCCAGACAATCATAGGTTATTCAACCAACCATCATTTTTTGAACCATAGCTCAGTACACTGTAGGCCCCTGGTAAACTAGTTATGTAGGTGGAATCTCAAACACATTATTGGATAATGCACATACTATAACCATGTAAGTTGAAAGCACATACAAGGGGGTGGGGGAGTTGCCAATATACATGGTCACCTTTTCTGAAGGAACCTACTTATACCAAAAATACTTGCTCCACATATCAAATGCAATCAAAACATTACAAAAAATCAACGCCCCAATAGTGCATCTGCAGCATGTGGGGATATAGACCTGCCCTTCCCAACAAGGTGCCCATCAACTGCATTAGAATTAATGGCATTGCCAGCCAGGTCCTTTCCCACATGGCTCCATTTCAATTATAATCATTCAGCAACTGATGCCCAGCTGTGCCCATTTTCATTTCCAAAAATCCCTTGGATTGGTCTCCCAAGCAACTTGGAGAACCAACCCTCTTGAGGCCAAGTCCTCTTGCCTTCTTCAGTTTCCCCAACAAAGCTGAACCAAACCACCACAGCAGCACCACGATGCTGTTTCTTCCAAGATCCCAGGTCTCCTCCATAGCAAGAGCCGATAGCAATAGCGTGTGTGCGCCATCTGGCGACTCAGGCTACAGAACAGTTCTTCGGACACTTGGGCTCATCCACAAGAGAGAAGGAGCAACAGCAGCATGTGTTTGGAGTCAGCCTCACCCTCTGCACTCTGGACAAACCTAGAAGCCTGTTTAAGCGAAAAGAAAATGAGGTGATACTTGGCCCTTGACCCCGTAGCACTGACTCATGGTTTGCCTGGTGGGGGAGAACCCCAGCAGATAATTAATAAATGCATGAGTGGAGTAGAAAAGGGGCACTTTAAAACTGACGTACCATTATGGATTTTATGTCATGATTACAAAGATATGGATTCTTCTCCTCCCAGGGGCCTCTTAAGAGCTATAAACAAGCATCACGGCAAAGTCTTATTAAGCGTTGTTTCAGTTCACTTCAAATACAGCCCCCAATGGGGCAATCGGAGAACTTGGCTGTTCTTCCTGCTTTCCAACCCTGGAGTCAACGGTGGGGCTTCATGCCATTGGCAGCAGATCACCAACTTGGAATAAGGGGGGTGGGGAATGCTGCTATGCAACAGCCAGTGAAAGAAAAGGGTTCTCAAATAAGAAAGGGTTGGGTCTTTTCCATGACTTGCTGGTGGGGAATACCCAGGTCCTCCTTCCTGTCCCATTTCAAATAGAGGTAAACATTTGCCCTGATTTGAGAAGTCATCCACAAGGGGGTAAAGATTAGTCCCATGTGTGTGCGTGTTTCATCTAGTCACATTTTCCTGGCGTTCCTCTGGAAACTTCAGCTGAAACAAACAAAACAATGGTTTTTGCCATTTTCAAAATTATCAGCTGCTGTTAGTTCTGCAGTTGGAAAATAAACCCACAGAGACCTTGGCAGAAGACTGAAGCTGGGGGAAGAGGGGCGTCTTTCCCTCTCTTGTCGGTAACCTGAGAAGAACAGGCCAGGTCAGGTCAGAACATATGCAAACAGTGTTGGAATTGTGTCTGCAGATATTCCCTCTGGCAGGGTTGGTTAAAAATTTATATTTTTTAGAACTCCAGCTTCTCCAAATAACCTAAGATCCAAGAGAAGTGGAATTTGGATCCATTCAATGTCATGAGCCAAGGAGTTTCCCGTTCATGAACAAGAAGAGACGTCTGCAGATTGTTGCAGAGAAGCGGCTTCTTAAAGCCAAGGTGGGAGGAACATTTTTAGAAGTTTGGAAAAAAGGCAATATCAAGTGAAAAGGCTTTGGAGGTCCTCTCACCTAGGCCAATTCTGAACTAAGGAGAGGAAAGTTGGTTTCCCCCCATCCTTTGCTATAAAAAGAAACTTCTCTGCATCCTGTGGAGCTGAGAAAGAAAAGAACTCACAAAGCTCCTGAAACAACTGAGTGGTAACTTAAATGTCCTTGTTAATCAGAGGTTCCAGCACTAAGTACAGCTCAAATAGGCAGGCACTTCCTAGTTATGATTCACGATGGATTTAACAATGCTTTAGAGGAAAAAAGGATTGCAAACGTAGGGCTGAATTATTTGAAATTGCCCTTGAACAAAATGTCTCCAAAATCTAAACACATCAGCCATATTTTGGGGCGGAATACATTAAACCAACGTATTGTTTTTTGCACAGATGTTTCCCTCCCCTCTTTATGCAATATTATTTTGTGATGGAGCAGCTTTATTAGCAGTCTCTCCCTTCTATTTTTTGGGATGGGAAGGGGGAGAAAATAGAAGAACCGCCTTCATTAAATCGCAGTTCCAAAAGCCACAAGGATCAGATGGTAGGACTGCCAAATTTCAGGAAGGGCAAGATATAAATAACCCGATAAATGAATAAATTGCTCAATTCCATTAAATCCATGGAGGAAATACATTACAAGTCTGGCTCTGCACATTATATTACAAGCTATGGTTTGTTAACCATAGTTTGTCAAAAAGTCACAATGGCTGAGTTTACATGTCATGCTAAACCCAGAATATATTTGGTTTTGGCTTAGCACAGTGTGTGAATGGATTCACAGCTACAATCTGACTGCTCTTCAGACCTCTGAGATATGATTCTCATATCTAGCATCTACCAAGCTTCTAACTCCACTTCTTCTTCCAGAACAAATTGGATTCTTGAGCAAAGTTACCACAACAATGTCAACCAAAAACGCAAACCAGAGTTCTACATCAACAAGGCCCTATTCATCTCTAAGTTCTTCTGTTACGAGCATGAATAAAAATAGCTAGATCTTGAACAAACTTTTGATCAAGGAACAGACAAACCCATTCTGAAGATTGCCTTTCTGAAGATTAAAGTGGTGTTAAAAGCATCATAACAGCTCTGGCTGGCTTGTTTCCTGCTTATGCGGCACCCCTTGGAGAGAACATGGGGCTTGGAATTCCACCTGGGTTGTTCCAAAGGTCCATTGTTTTGTTAGCCTGTGGGCCCAAAACTGCCTTCACGCTCAACCCACAGCCTCTGTTTGGCCCTGAAGATGATGGAAACAGGACCCAGGCAAAGCAGGAAGGATAAAAGAAGGCAAAGAAAAAGGAAAGAGAGCGCGAGAGGCACTTCTACCTGGTCATAAATACCACCTAGTAATTGCCACCCTGCAGCTTTATTGGCACAATCTGGGTTAATAATTAAATCCCCAGCAGGGATCACATGTCACTATGGGTAAACTTAGATAAATTACTGCAGTCTTAAAAGGTCAGCAGCAGGAGAATTTGCCCTTGTTAGGTTGATGGCCATGCAGAGTTCTCAGAAGAGGCAGGGCACGGGCCCTAGTCAAAGGGAAGAATAACAAGAAGCAAGTTTTCCCATTTCTGCATCCCACGCGCTTAACCGTTCTTTGTTGCAACCCCTGGCTTTTAAATATACTTGAGTTGGAAGACAATCAGTTGCGTTGGATCCTGGGAAAGGCCAGCTAGTCCAGCTGAGTGGAAGGGGGTTGGCCATTTCATTTCCAACAGCAAGAGAAGAGTGGATGCTTAATTTGCCCCACACAAATAGGTTGGTTCATAATTTCCATTTACTAACTGAAATCTGGGGATGCATAAGCCATACCTTCGCCCCACCGTGGTTTGCCCTCTGCTCAGCTGCTGCCAGTTTTTAGAAAGCTACAACAAACCTCTCTTTTTGCTTTTAGGGAGGAATAAGTGGGTGGGAATCAACATTTCCAAAATGAAGAAGTTTAAGAAAAATAACAAGTTGCTGTTTTTGCATCCCGGATGTACCTGTTCTTGCTTTCATCTTATCCATGGTTCCCCTTCTTCCATTCAGTGGCACCTCCGGAGACCCTGCTCAAGAACCAGAGGTGGCCTTTAGCTCAAAAAGGTTATGTAGCCATGATTAAGACGCACATCTTGAAGCGATGTTGGGAATTAGAGGAAGACAATCCATCTCACAGGCGTGGGGAAGATGGTGATTGTCTGACCTTCAGGTTCCTGTTAAGCCTGCTGTCTGTGTGGCCACCGTCGATGCAGCATCAAGTCCGACATCTCATGATTCTGTATTTTTAACCTGACAGGCAGAGCCCTTCAAATAAAGGATTATCCTCTGTAAAATAGGAGCATGGTGCTTAGGCATGACCCCCCCGCCCCAAGCAAGGAGAGGTCTGCCAGTAACAACGCCACTCTGTTACGAAAACCCTCAGCAACTTCTCCTAAGTTTCTTGGTGGGTCTTTACAGAAACCATCAGCCTTTTCTAGTTGGGAGGGATTCACCTTGTGAAGATATCATGTGAAATATGCTTTGCTAGACCTGTCAATCCTTGGGGGATTCAGCTCTCTGCCCTGGTTAAATCTCTGTCAATGGGATGGACGGTTCGGCTTATTTATTGGTCAAGATACGTGCGCAGCAACTTCACAAAAAGGCTGAAGAACCGCAATGCTGTTGGTAACAGAAATGGTGATGTTGTTGAATTAGCAATGGAGAAAGAATGCGGACATTCCCGCATTAGAGACCTCTTCAGATAGCCACTTCTGAATGTGCAAGGAGACTGATGGCAACATGGGGGGTTACTTGTACCCCCCCCACCCGCAATGATATTGCTCATTCTGTCAACATACCTGAGTTACTGTTGTATGATTTGCTGAGGCCGAGAGGGCCAATCACGGTTCCCATCTGTAACCTGGCCAACCAGGGTTCCCATCTGTACCCTGACCAATCACTGTTCTCATCTGTAACCTGGCCAATCACAGTTCCCATCTGTAACCTGACCAATCAGGCTTTCTATCTGGCCAATCACTGTTCCTATCGGTAACCTGGCCAATCAGGGTTCCCTTCCCTTCCTTGCAGTCAATGAAGATGCCCCTTTACAGAACTGTTGCCAACGCATGGAAAGTCATTCAGATGTGGGTCTTAGTAACAGGGAGCCTGAAGAAGCACACTGTATCTACCCAAAAAAAAATTAATTAAATGAAACACCTTGGCAATTGTTCCTTAGCCCGACAACAGATACAAACACGAAGGAAATTAGTTTTGAGAGACAATCCTCTAATATAGTGCCAGAACTGGTTCCCGTGTTTCAAGTTTAAGTAATTTCGGGTTTATTTTTTAAGCATCATGTTCATCTTGTTATTAACTCAAGAGGGCTGGGTAAGCCCCGTTAGATGTGGGGGGAAATTTTTTTTTTGCTATGATGAATTTTCTTTCTTTCTGTTAGTCATGCACAATTTGGGGGAACGTATCTTGTATGAGATGCTTGCCAATTCTAAACGCAGCTTCTCCTTCTTTAGTTGGCACTTGGCAGGTCATAGATTTGTAAAGGTTTTAAAAGGCTGGGGAGGGGGGGATTGTGGTTGTTTTTAAATAAAATACCAGGTTGGGAGAACCAATTTGCATTTCTACATTTGCTGGTCCCATCCTGGCTACGGCTTTGTTTCTAGGCTGCGACGGAGACTGAGGAATCCTTGCCAAAAGTTCACGGATCAAAGACTCAAGAGAATTGTGGTTCCCCCCATGTCACAATCAGCCAGCTGTGGGCCCCCTCCTTGCAAGGACTGAAATTCAGAGCTTAAAATCGAGAATTGTTGCAGGGGACAGAGGCATTTCCAAGACTCTAACCCAGTATTTCTCAACCTTGGGAACTGTGTGGACTTCAACTCCCAGAATTCCCCAGCCAGCATGGCTGGCTGGGGAATTCTGGGAGTTGAAGTCCACACATCTTAAAGTTCCCAAGGTTGAGAAATACGGCTCTAACCTAACCCACACAGGCAAATTAAGCTAAAGCCCTCCACTGCAGGAGAAACCCACAGAACCAAGGTCTTGACATCTCCAATGGATTCGATCTTGCCACAAGCCAAGGGCTGAGGAAATCAGATGACTATTCGAGGGCAGCAAAGCTTTATAGAGAACTCCTAACTCTTCGTGGTCCTCATCTGGATTTTTACCACCCAGATCTGGTAGCCCTAGGCTAGCACCATGCACCGAAAACAGTGGAAGGGAGAGGGGTTTGGGAATAATTTGAGAGATGGGGTGGGGACAAGGGAAGCAGACCAGAATTCCAGCACTACAACAGCTGCTGAAGAACATCTGTGCATAAAGGAGGGATCCAGCTTGTCTTGTGTAGGGTTATCTGTACACGTCCCCCTGCCAGTGACTTTTGCTTCCTTCATGAAAACCAACTTCTTGAACGGTCCCTAGAAAAAAAGGGGGTTGCCATTTAAGCAAGCCCAAATGATAAATGTAAATAGGGTCCCTGAGTATCTGCGACAATGTCAGTATCAATATTCTAAATCTGAATACAGCTTTTCCCAGCCTGGCTAAACCCGGTCTTCTGAATTAAAATTGGCAGCAAGCACAGGCAGAAGAAAGCTGGGAGTTGTAGTCCAATACATCTGGAGGACTTCAGGATGGGGAAGTTGGTAAAAAGCATAATCCAAGAGGAGGTGAAATTGGCAAAAGAATTCAGAGCCCCCTTGGTCTCCTTCTAAGATTATTTTTATATTATTATTGTGATGTTTCTGTTGTGGTTGTTCTTTTGGATGTGAGACTTCCACAATCTCTGGCCCTGAGCCTGCCATAACCATTAGGAAACAAATGAAAATAAATACATATGACCCCTGAATCTCCCCTTTTGGAATGAAGAAGGCTAAAGATTATGGCTGCTAAAGATGGATGTTGCATGCTGAGGTGAGAAACCGTTGGAGTCCCTGCACATGCTCTCTGGATGGGCAGACTCAACTTCCCAACCCTTAGCAACAGCCATTCCAGGACTGGAAATGCACGCATGGGAAGGGCATTCTGCTTGCAGAGGCTGAAGGCTGCTAAATAGGCATTTAAAAAAAATGGAAATGGGGAAAATGGAAGCCTTGTGACATGCCCTACCCACCGCCTGTCCCTGCGCCTCCAAAGTTCTTTGCGACAACCCCTGGATATTAAAAGATTCCCCCTTCCCCTCTTCTAAACCTTGTTTTGAGGTAGGCAAAGGGCAACATTTGGCCCACTTTCCTGATGAGTTTTCAATTATGCCTGAATAGCAGCCAAATCAATAGCGCTGTTAATAGCAGGCCTTGCAAGCTGGGAATCGGCATTGCTGTGAAGCGTACAAACGGGAGCCAGTTGGCTGCCAATCGGGTGTCAATCAGCAGAACAAGATGCTTGGATTTGGGTGAAGGAGTTGGATTAGTCATTTTTATCATCCTCTCGGCTCCTCTACGCTGGCTGAAGGGAATGGTCGGGCAGGACTACAGGGCTGCAGAATCACCCATCTGCAGAGGATGAGGACATGCTGATACAGTTTGTGGTCCCTGTGCTGTTGGGGAATTTGTCTGCCAACACATCTGGAGGATCTTGAGCTGGGAAGGCTGTTCTTCTCATGCTGCGCTCACATGGTGCTCCCTGAAACACCAACTGGCATGTGCCTATGTGTCTTTTAGCCTGATGGGGCTGGACCAATTGTTAAAAAAAAAAAATTAGCATGTGAGTACAATTGCTCACTAGCAAATGTCTTTTTGGGGTTCAGGATCTCGTGCATTTTTCTTCTTTTCCAGACAGATTTTAGCAGGAGAGACTTTTGATGGCTTGCTCAGAGTAGAGGTTTACTGAAACCACCTAAAACAGTGTTGTCCAAACTTGGCCACTTTAAGATGAGTGGACTTCCACTCCCAGAATTCCCCAGCCAGCTGGCTGGGGAATTCTGGGAGTGGAAGTCCACTCATCTTAAAGTGGCCAAGTTTGGACAACACTGACCTAGAAGCTGATCACAAATGGACTTTTGTTGACGTTCATTCCTGCTGTTGCGCCTCAAACAGCTGTGCTATCCAAGGGTGTCCACAGGGGAGGTAAAAAATGTCAAGATGGCAGCTGTGGCCATGTGATGAAAGCCCCATCTGTAACAAAGGGGCAAGGCTTCATTTGTACAGTCATGGCTTCCATATTTTGACTCTCCCCCCCATGGACATCCCTGGTGCCATCTCTAGAAATGAACCAACTGAGATCCAAGAACTTTTAATCCTTTCCTACAAACCAAATGTAAGGATGTACGGCTTAATTATCCTGATCTGCTTAAAATATCCCAACTGGCTAGGTTCCCAAAACAAGCTCAGCCATAAATTATGGTTCACAAGCTATTATCTGTGGGTCCATGTAACAGACAAACAAGCCTCTTTAGGGCTTACTGTAGCGCAGAGTGTGACCTTAGTCTATACCAACATTTTTCTAAACCTGTAAAGTTTGCAGAGGTGAGGTGGATCCTTCACTTTAGTTTTAACATTTATTAACTTTTTAAATGAACTGTATTGATATATCGCTCCAGTCTAACATTTCTGGGCAGTTCACACTAAAAATCCATAACACAAACCAACATCTTGTGTCCAATCCCATTTAAAGAACACCATAAAAGTAACAATAGAATTGGGCATCGCCCACTGTAAAAAATAGGAAAACAGTACAATTAATAGTACCTAAGCAATCTGCTTTTAATTACCTTCCTGAAACTACCCAGCATGGGGAATTCTTGGATGGGCAGGGGTATTTCAAGGGGATGGGGCAGACCCCAAGAGGGCCTGATTCCCCAGTGGACCTCTCCGGCAAGGGTGGTGGACCAGAAGCATTTGGTATTGGATGAAGCACAAAAATAGCTCAGTTTGAAGGTACTATTCTGTCCTAAAACCCATAAGGATGTCTGCAGGGTATGGTCGAAACAGTCAAGATGGCCGTCACCAGGCTGCCATCAAAGCTCTGCCTGGGACACATGCATAAAAATGGCAGAGCTTTGATGGCACCACCATGGGGCCCCCTTGACATTTTTGACCACACCTTCTGGAAGTTTGGAAGGAGGATAGTTCTACTGTTGACCAGTCAGATGTTTAAAGGGAGGGGATTCTCCCAGTTGCCCCAAAGAGGTTAGACTTTTGGTGGGAGGACAATCTCTCAGGGGTCTGGCCTCAACCTTCCACCGGGGCGGCCCCTTTCCCCTTTTGTAAAAGTCTTTTACAAAAGGGCCCTTGCAAATCCAATTTCTGCCTGTCAAACCCAGGAAAACGGTTATCCGTTAAGAGCTAATGGGCTTTGGATGAGTACAGGCGTATCGACAGGTCGTCTGTGTCTTTTAAAAGCCAGCTAATGAATTGGATTGCAGGTATTGATCCTGCATTTCCGCTCTGCACCTGTGATTGCCTCTATTTCCCTGGGCTGGCTTCATTAAAAACCCACTGTTCTTTTGATCTTTGCAGCGGGAGGGGGGCTTTATTATTTATCTATCGGATTCCTGCCCCTGCTGTCCTGCCAAAGAAATACCTTTATCGGGAGCTGCCATGGAGGTTGCAGCCCAGGGAGGCTGCCCCCTCCCAAAAGAGCAGTAGCAGAAGCCAGAATTTTAAATTTTAAAGCACCTTGGCCCCATCAACTCTCTCCTTGCTGTAACATAGCAAATTTTCCTAAACACAGCTTTATTTAGAGCAGTGTTTCTCAACCTGAGCCACTTTAAGAGGTGTGGACTTCAACTCCCAGAATTCCCTGGCCAGCAGGCTGGCTGGGGAATTCTGGGAGTTGAAGTCCACACCTCTTAAAGTGGCTCAGGTTGAGAAACACTTCCCAGGCCTGACGTGAGTGGGATGGCTTTTAACCCACGGTAGGATTTGCTTTGAATCCGAACCATACCCTCCCTCTCCCCTCCCAGATTAAACTGGCCCGGAATTTATCAGCTTTTTGGAAAGACTTGGATACATTCCCAGTTAGGGCCAGATGGTTAGTTGGAGCCAGTGAGGTTGTTAGATTGGTGATGCATTGATTTTTCTCCTCTGCTGTCATACACTGTGGTTTTTAAAATGCTTATTCCTATTGCCCGTTTAGTTATCTATTTTATAGGTTGCTATGGTGAGATGGGTGGCTGTATCAGCTTATAAATATAATTAATAAATAAATCATACTTTTATATTGAATTTATCTCCAAAAGAAAAAGGTAAACAATGCCTTTTGCTTTTTAAGGAGCCCCCTTTTTTTTTTAAGAAAGAGCAATTTCCTCTGCAGTTTAGCTTTTTCAAATTTTCCGATGGTTGATTGATTGATTAGATTTATAAGCCGCCTAACTCCAGAGGCTGTAGGCCGTCTATGAAGTCAACCACCATCCAAAGAGCAATATAATAAAAACATTTAAAAGGCAAGCCTTATAATCACAATATTAATAAATGTCTGCATGTCTGCATGCTATCGGTCAGTTGATTATCTAGAAAGAAAGAAGGAATTAAAAAAAAATACTCTGTAAGCAAGCAAGTGGTAGTGAATCTTTCAAAGCTTGGTTGATTGCCATCAAATCAGTGTCAGTTCATGGTGACCACATAGACTTTCTCCAGGATGATCTGTCTCAAACCTGGCCCTTCAGGTCTTTTGAAGCTTGCAAAAGATCAGTATAAAAATACTGTGTTCTCAGTTCATGCTAAACCCTAACCAAATCATGAATTAATGCAGTGGATAAACACAGCCCCAGCCATCCATTCATTAATTTTTTAGCAAGACCAGACCACCAAATGTTTGGAATGGAAAGGCCAATACAAAGGATTTGTCTGCTATGCTACAACACTCCCAACAAGAATAAAAACACAAGAATTTCAGGATACCTGAGCAACCTGAGTGCTTAAATAACTAGGAAATGGCATGATGGATTGATTGACCCATCAATACATTTGATGTATCTTGTCCACAGCAGCAGACAGGTGCTCATCAACAGGACAGTCTTGAAATGGTCAAAGCAGAAAGATTTAGAGATCTAGAGAGAGAGAATGTTGGGGGGGGGCACAGAGAAAATTAAGAGTTCTCATTGACAGACATCACAACAACCTATCTAAATAAATCAGTTTGCGGTGCAGACTCAGCCTAATGTTAAGAATGAAACACCACATAGAAGTGGGGTTTATTCATTTATTTACTTATACCCCTAAAGAAATACAAAACAACACACATGGAATCAAGAAACAAGAGCTGGAACAGCTCAAACTGAAGCATGTGATATAGATCCATCTTCATTTGCCACTGAAATAGTCATCCCCAGCTTTCTCCAGTCCAGTGCCCTCCTAATGGGCTGACCTGATTATGTGCCATCAAGTTGGTGTCAACTCTTAGGGACCCATGGATTTTCTCCAAGATGATCTGTACCAATAGAGGTGAACCCAACCTGGCCCCCCAGATCTTCCAATGGTGCATCTATTGCTGCTGTAATTGAATCCATCCACTGGGCTCCTGGTTGTCCTCTTCTTCTCTTTCCTTCCCACCATTATAGACTTCTCTAGAGAGTTGGGTCTTCCCATAATGTGTCCGAAGTAGGATCGTTTGAGCCTGGCCATTTGTGCCTCAAGTAACAACTCTGGGTTGATTTGTTTGGATATCCATTTGTTTGTTTGCTTGGTTATCCACGGTATTCTCACGAGTCTTCTCCAACATCATTCAACAGCGTCAATACTCTTTCTATCCTGCTTCTTCAAAGACCAACTTTTGTTCACTTACAGCTTCCGTAACATCATTTCTCCCAGGACTAAGACTAAGACCACCAGACCTGGGCCACCAAAACTGAGATGACCACTAGATGACAGTAGAGCCTTTGCTGCCATCTCATGGCAGTATGGATTTTTGTAGCTCAGAGACGGTGGTCCCATCCATGATCTTTTTCTGTTCATCACCAGATAACGGCTGGATTCGCAAATCCTACAAAACCATGTTTTAAGCACAGTTTGTGAACAAGCCACAGCGGTGGAGTGTTTGTGGCACGCCAAGCCATCATATGCAGGTTACACATCACAGTAGCTAAGTTGACCCATCACAGTAAGGGAAAACCTATGATAGCACATTTTGGCTAAATTTGATTAACAGTCTTAGTTAAAAGATAATTGGTGACTCGCTGTACTGCCCCACCCTCCAAGTGGGCTTAGTTTATGCTTCAGTCTATGAATCTGGCAGTTAATTCAGTCCACTGTGGGACTAGCGAACTCCCTGGTTTGATTGCCCGTGTGAACCATGCCAGTGTTTCTAAACCAATTATCCTGACGTTGCTTGGCATAAGTGGAAACAGCCCCCCCCAAATGGCCTTGATTGGCTCAGAGGGTATGATGCACCCCCAGTCTAACCTGTCCATCCCCCTCCCCTTCCTCCATCTACTCTTTCCCACCCCAGCTGAGTAATAGCTGTATCCCGGCAACCGTCATAGCAACCAGGAGAGACCCTGCTACTCCAATGGGCAAACAGTTGCTAGGAGACCAACTTCACCTTTCCTTCTTCCATTCCCTGCTCTTGGGGATCAGCTCCCACTACCCTTCATGGATGAGATAATGCCAAGCCAGAGAGATTTGGCACCCACTCAGGCAAGGTTTGAAGCCTGGCTGCCACGCCAGGAGAGATGCCAAAAATGAGGGGCAAGGGAGTGGAACAAAAGTGTTTATTCTCGTTCGGTTCTCTGCAGGGAGGAAGATGACTTTGACCGGCTAAATAAAATTTTAAATAAAGGTTAGATGAATTCCTAGGAAGGAAGGAAGCAACAGGCTCTCTTGTTATTAATGTTTTGTAAAGCTGACATCACCTATGCAAGGGTGGAGAGGGTTATGCTATTAAGTTGGGGACCAAAAATAGGGAAATTGAAGCAGCTCCCTGGCCCCGAATCTCGTACTTGCAAGGAATAGAAATCAAAACTTCCCCAACTGGCAACCCATTCATTCTTTCCTGGCACTTTGTCATTTCAGGGCTCGTGTGCTAAATTGAGAAGGGAGGCTTGTTAAAGTGCCTAGAGTTACTTGTGCACACAGGTTTCGTCAGCTCCGCACCGTAATTCGCTTTCTGCATCTCTCGACCTGCAAAATGTCTATTGCAGTCCTGGAGTGAAGTGTGTGCGCGCGCGTGTGTTTGTGTGAGAGAGCGAGAGAGAAAGGGTGGGGAGAAAACTCCGTAGCTCTTGTAACTCAAAGCCTCCCCCCCCCTCCTTTGTTGGAACAAAGGCTCACGCAAAAGGTAACAATTTGCGCTGCCAAGCAAAGTGACAGCAATTTTTAAAAGAATAGCAGTGCATAATAATTACTCCTTCTGCCATCCTAGGAACCCAAAAATTTTCCTCCAAAGGGGAGAGAAAGGGGGGGGGTAATCTCCTAGACTAGCACTGCCACCTGCTGGCATTGCACGCCAAATGCCAACCACTGGCAGAACCGCTAGAAGTAACAGAGGAGCACACCAGAGAAGGAAGAAGCATCTTCGTGGTGCATTTGTTTGGCGAGAGAGGGCCGAGGGCTGGCGCAAGAAATGCAGTGTTACCCGAAGCAGACCAGAAGGGCCTTCCCGCACGAAGCCAATGAAGTGGCTCGTTTTTGCAGGATGGCCAGAAGCCTTGCAAAAATAGGGATGCAACTGGAGGGTTTTGTAAGAGTTGCGTCCTGCTATTGGATTTCAAACTCCCCACTCAGCCAAAGGGGAAGAATATTTGGAGTTCTCATTCAACAATACATGACCTGCCCTGGTTGCTATTCTCTGCTTTCCGAGATTGTGGAAACGTCGTCATATTAAGATGATTTCAAAGGTTTTCTCCATTTTTCCTAGGTTTTTATTTTTCCTTTCCTTCAAAGAAGCAGGGGAAAATACCTGCACGAGCCTCCTTCGATTGATCTCACCACGATCCTGCAAAGTAGGTTTGGCTAAAAGATAGTGATCCAAACCAACATCAGATCATTAAGTTTGATGGCTAAGATAGAAGCTGAATTCACAGCTTCCTAATTAACCCCGACGATTTCTATTCAATATAAAATATAGTGATATACGTATAATAAGAAGAGGGGAAAATACAATGCAGAGAAAGGCAAACAATCTCAAAAATTTAATATTGTATGTTCTTTTGGGAGAGAAATATCTTATCGAGGCATCACATGAAACTATAAAAATCTGGTAAGGACCTTGCAGTATCAATGCCCCAAACCCCACAACTCTGTGCATGTCTCTGTTAGCTCTGTTTCTTTCCTTTATCTGTTGATAAAATGTGTATTTAAATGTTTTTCAAGCAATTTTTTCCAAGATCAAATAGCACTTTTTCTGCCTCGAATTTTTGCAATTGCATTTATATCCCACCTGATGTCCAAGGAAATACTGTCTCTGGAGAATATTCGTTTCTCTGCTTGCTTGTTTGCAATCCTTCCAGCAATTCTACAAGGTAGCCTTCTCCGACTACTTTTGACTGGATTCACACAACACAAACTGTAAAGCAGCCTGGGCTTTGCATCTTGCCTCAATCCAGCCTCAGTGCTTCATAATCCATGGTCCACAGCTTCTTGTGTGGTGCAAGGCCAGCCAATTATAGTTTGTTAAATAAACTATGGCTCAGCATGATCAGTGATTGCAGGCTGGGTGAGTACTGAAATAACCCAGCAAAGAGAACTGCAGATGAGTTCAGGGGGGAAAAAAAATCTGATAACCAGAACGTTCAAGCATTTCCCCTCCCTGAAAACAATTGCCGTTATGGAATAAGGAGAGATGGATTTCATTCGCATCCCCATTTTATTTTCCTGCATTGGCTCAGAGCAACTCAACCCCTCACGAGAATGCAATACTCTGTTTAGATATATGCAAACAGGAATGTTTTTTAGCCCTGGGAATAGAAAAAGGATGCTGTTAAGATGAAGGAAGGATGCTGATCTATTGGAATATAGAACTGATCTTGGGGAAGGAAGGAGAGAACCATTAAGTAGGGGCTTGCAGAAAAGATCAGACGGTCCTGAGAAAGAAGAAGTGTGAGAAAGAAACTCAAAATCCCTCTGCCTTGATTTTGTTCAGTATAAGATGGGATAGAGAAGAACTTGGATAGGCTTTCAAGATTCTGTTTTCCTACCAGATTACATGAAAGAGCCTTCCTGGAATCCTTACGGTGCCTGTTTCTTGACCAGGCCTGTCTCCAAGGGCTGATATCCATAGATTGATGGCCCACTCTGGATTTTTCTAGGTGAGACCAACTCCGTACTAGTCTTTCTGACCATCTGCTCCCTCACTCTCCTCTGGGCCTAATCCAAGCCACCACGCAGAAGGAGAAGACAAATTCAAGGGAAGACACCTTTCCTACTTCTGATAACCAGGGTTTCATTCATGACAAGGAGTAGATTGGCAGGACTTGGTAGCAGAAAAGGACCTCTTATGGGATTGTGGGCCTTGGACAACCCCAGCAAAGCCAACACATCACTCTTCCAGATCGCAGCAGCTGATAAGGTAACCCAGATCGTATGGAGCCGAGCTTGGAGTTATAGGTTGATGGGGCTAACTTACCCATTGCAAAAAGGCCTATGTTGGGGTAGGAACTTACAGTGGGTGGTGGAAAGAATGCTCTTCTCTACTGAACCTAATAGATCATGGCCATGGGTTGAGCAAAGAACATCCTGGGACCTCATTTCATTCTAGTTCACCCACCCCAAGCTCTAAGCCTGCCAAGGTCTCTCTTGTCATTATTCCGTGGCCACTGAACATATCCAGTTCTTACTTAGGGATTCTTCTCTATGCCGAGGTTTCTTTTGCAGAGGGTTTTTTTTTTTTTTGGCTTTGCGTTTCAGCAAACAGCAGCTTTAGGAAAACCCCAAGGTTTGCATCCCTCCTGGGTGTCATTTTCGTTAGGTAAAATCCAACATACAAAAAAGTGACCTTGCTATTATTATACGAAGTAGATCAGAAAAAACAGCTCAGAGAAAAAGTGTCTCATGACACTGCAGGGTGACCTGTGTCTTGTAATTCTTTAATACAACCCCTCTGGCAGTGGGGGGGGTGGCGGTGGGTAAGAGGAAAACCACAAGCATAGAACAACGACCACAACAAAAGTTTTTTCTCTGTCTGGAGAACTGATTTGTTCCTTTAATAAAAAAAGACCTGGATCACAGTTTTAAATGTGCTTCTTTAAAAAAAGGCCCCCAAATAATAGGGAATTGATTTCCTGAAATATTTGTTTTTTTTAAAAAGCCTATTCTCCCTGCACAAGTGGAAATAGTACAGATATGGGGACGGGGGGTGATTGCAAAATCAAAGAGCATCATATTCACAATATCCTGTAAAAAGGGGTTCAGCCTGGATCCCTCGCCTGCAAAAAAAGAAGAAACAAAATGTATTGTTAGAAGATCATACTTAAGGGAAGAGTTTAGCAGCTGAATCTATGTAAAAAGTAGAGACGCCCATAACAATGTTTTTAAAGAAATCACCCGCGCCTTTTTAGAAGGCCAGTCAAGCTAAAAGCTCACAGGAGAAGACCAGAAATGGAAGTTTTATCAAAAATTAACCTTGTCCAGATACTTCCACCTCTAATTTTCTGATTCTGAAAGAATGAGAGATTTATCCACAGAGATTTCCAGAAGTGTTACTCAACTGCATTGTTCAAGCAACTGAAGGGCCAAACTACCAGAGAATAATTATGTCATCTATATTTCATTTTATTTAATTTTAAATGTAAGCAACTGGAAAAGGTAGTTCCTCTCCTGATTCTATCCACTATGTTTTGGACTCTGACCCCTGGCATGCTACCTGGAGCCTAACTGCAGCTCTTAGCTTGGACAAGATTATGTACCTCTGCTCTGAAATCTCCATAATTCTCAGCCAACATTTTATAGTTAAGCTATTTCCACATTGGGCAAGGATGATATCAGAAGTTCTCAGTTTAGCAAGCTTCTTTGGTACAACGGCAACATGGAACAGAGAACAGTTGATGTACGGCAACAGCCAAGGAAGATGGATTTTCCAGGAGTATCCAGTTACGGGCAACGGGATGCTGGAATAATCACATCCATTGCAATGGATGCAATGCAGAGCTAGGAGGAATACAGGAGGAAGAGGGGCATTACCTGAGCAAGGTGCACCGGAAATCTGACAACCGGACATAAGCATCTTGCTGGCTTCGAACTGTCTCGTTGCTCCATAAACGTTCAGCGACAGCTCCAGCTCTGGGCCTTGAGGAGATAAAAAGGGGATGTTTGATTTGGAAGATTTATAGGCTGCTTTACAGGATACAAACCCTTCCCAGGTGGCTCCCCAAATAAGGTAAACATCTGTCCAATAACAAAGGTTAGAGTTCTGCTGTAACTAATGCTGTTGTCTGCGACATCCAGTTGTACAACTGCTAAGTCAATGATCAGCATATTGATGACCAGGAAAAGCCAAGAGGACATTAAAATAATGGCCCACGGGCCAAGGTGTGGTTGCACGAAGAATGCAGATTAGTGGATAATCTGAATTATTTGCATGAAAATGTCAAATGTACCGCCCCCTTTGCCCTGTTTGCTGCCCTTTCTGCAGATGTCCTGAGATCAACATCTACTATAAGACAGCCATGCTTGAGTTCCTATACAGAACCACTGAAAATGTTTCCATCTGGGGCTGACACCTGTGGGCATCAGAAGAGGAACAGACCCTCTGACCGGCAGGAAGTGCATGAAGCTTGGGGGAGCGGGCTAACATTTCTGCAGAAACACGTCTTTTGCACAACTGGACTTGTTTGCTTTCTGTAATGGGTTGTAAGAATAACCTTGAGGAACAGGAAGAAGAGCCACAACCAACACAACAGTCAGATAAAAGAGATTTGAATCCAAAGCAGAAATATACAGTAATCTGAGAAAACATCTCACACTTGTCCCTCCCTGATTTTCTTAAAGATAAAGGGAGGGAGAGGGGAGGCGTATTCATTTTGCGAGATTCCGTTACTGTAACCCTATAATAAAAGTAGTAATGGCATTCATAACTTTGATTTCCTAGTCTGGTCTACTTTGAAGGGCTGATGCTTTCACAAGACAAGGTGCAGCTTAGGTGGGCAGATCCAGGTCTTACCACAGTCTTGGGGTCAAATTTGTTGCATCCACGTATTCACCCCACATACAGGCTTCCCCACCAATGACCAGCTTTTTTTGTTCTGCGCTGCCTGTTGGAAGAGTCGCTCAATTATTTCTCGTTCAACCAATTCAGTTATCCCAAGAGTTCCTTTAATAATAATAATTTATTGAACTTGTATGCCACCTGACTTTCAATGACCCTGGGTGGCTCACAACAATCAAACAAAGAAATTACAATAAAACCAGTAAAACATATAAAATAAAGATAAATGATGGCAAACGTGATGAAGTGAGGGGTCTCACTCCCCCTTGCCAAAGGCCTGGCTGTCACACTCATTTAAAAACCATTTAAAAACTTATTTTTAAATTTAAAATGGTTAAAAAGTAAATTTTTAACATTTAAAAACTCATTTAGTATCATATTTATTTAAAAACCAAAGAGAAAAAATAAACACAGTGCTTTATCCAAAGGAAAAGGGAAATTGAAAACATCACAAAGCAGGCCTTAAAATCTGTCTTAATCCAGTTTTATTAAATAATCTTAAAAAGGGTTCATTGTATTTGCTGCAAGAAACTGTTCTCAAATGTATTTTGACATTAGCACAACTTATCACGGAAAATGCAACGTGCTAAAAAAAAAATTAAGTTGGAAAATGTTATACTGTATATGCCCTTCAACAACGACACGAAAGATCTCTCCTGGATTCAATACAACAGTCAGAGTAAAGTACAAAAAGGAAAAAAGGGTGTATTTTGGAAAGTGCCATACACAATTCTGCTACTTTTATATTTCAACAGAATAAGTCAACAACAAATATTGCTTTCAAATATTTTTTGTAGCATTTGCTCTTTTCCAGACTTAGAGCAGATTACAAAAAGGTAATCAAACGCCAACAAAACCTTGCCAAATATTTTTATATTTATTTATTTATTCTTAAATTTGTATGCTGCCCATCTCCCCTACGGGAGACTCTGGGCGGCTCACAATTAAAAATCAAAAGTCCAGAAACAATTAAAATACCCCATAATAATTAAATTACTCAATCCATAAAAATCCACTATAAAAACAAACCCTATACATAAATACTAAAGACAAATATAACAAAAAAGCAGGGGTTATATAAAATAAGTGTTCACAACTGAGCAAACAAGTCAGTTAATGCAAACAGGGTTTGACTTGAAACTTACATAGAATACTAGGTTGGTGCCAATCACACCTCCATGGAGATGGGGCTACATTGGGGAAAAACTCACCTTTGAAGGCCAGGGGTTCCACCCGATATGCTGTCAACCAGTCCTGCCCATAAGAAATATAGTTCAAATACCAAGGGGAGGAGAGCAGGGTCCGGAAACCGGCCTCGGTGACACGAGACATCTCCTCTTGAAAGGAGATGGGGCTCCCTTTCCACACGTGTATGATTGTATCAGGGTTCACCTGGCCAAAGCAGAGAATGGAACAAGGACTGAGGTCCAGGAAGGGGCAATCGATGGGAGTGGTATGTGCATAAGAAAAGATCTGTGTGCCAGTGGGCGCCAACATTGACATTACTGGGAGGCCCAGGTCCAAGTCTCAACTGACCACATACATCATGGGGTGACTTAAAGGCTTTCACTCTGAGCCCAACCCATCTCAAAGGATTGTTATGTGGGAAGAAACGACACCCCTGTATGCCTCCTTGAGCATTTTAAGAATGCAACAAATAAATAATAAATGCATTTCTGGAGGGAGCAGAGGTTCAAAGGCATCTTGTTGCATTCATTCAAAGTACGTCCGTCACGTACTTTCAACCCTGGTATTGGGAAGGCATTTTGGAAACACAGATTATCCAAGGATTAGCTGAACCAGAATCCATCCTTATTTGACTGGAATGTTGCCTCTTTGCAGGCTTGTCCAGCAAATGGCCTTTTCCAGTCATCATGATAGATAATGAGCTTAATGAAGTATATGATGAATACTCAGTCCAATGAAGTTCACGCAGTCCATCCGAATGCACGGGTGCGTGGAGAGGCAATAGCAAGCTAAACTGGGCTAAAACAATGATGTGCCAAAGATCAGGAGAAGATCAAAGCATGACTGAGTCAGGACGAGAACTTCCATGATCAAGAACTACTTAAGGACAGCTAGATCTCTTCCCAGATTATATTATAACAATATTCAGCTACAAAAATGGATGAAAATCAGTTGATCTAAGACTTTTAGATGATAAAATAGGAAATGAAGAGGAGCTCTGTGTGTAAGCTGGGAGGAAGACGTGAAGCAAGGCTGTGCCTGTAATGTGTCCAAATGTTACAGCCTTTGAGTAGAACCACTGCATAGCTAGCCTTGTAGCGTCTAGGGGTGGGTGGTGGTGGAGAGGCAGGAGAAGAAAACACATTTCCACTTCAACAGAGAGGAAGCAATTCTGCAAAGCTGTGGGAGGGATGGGAGGGAAGAGAAGCAGCCTAAGGCCACAGGGCATCTTGAGTTCTCCTAGCATGATCCTTACCTTCACACCATTATCAAATACTTCTTGCCACACCATGTAACCTTTGTGATAGGCTGAGACTATAGCCAGCAATCTGGAGCAAAGAGAAGAACCAAACAAAGGAGAGAGCATCTTGCGAGCCCATTCCAGTTTCCCGCATCAGACCTTTGCCTTGTGCCTGCCCTCACTTGGCAACTATCAAGCAAGTCGGGAGTGTCTCCTGACACGGGGTGGGAGGTACATTTGAGGGCAAGGAAAAACAGGAGGCTCAGCTCAGGCAGCCTCCCAGCATAATTCTTACCCTTGTGTACTCAGAAGCCTTGTCTGGAGAACTGACACGATCTGCACCCTGGCTTGGCTGAGAGTGATGGGAGGTGTGGCACAATCTACGGGGAGGGCCTCGATTGGAGGGAGGGTGGCCCTATGTTCTTGCCCTAAACAAATTCTTAGCAATGGAGAGGAAGGACCACTTTACCTTTGGATGTAGAAGGATTCTAACTTGGCATAGTCTTGCCCAAATTGCATTTTCTGCATGAAAGCTTGGATATCTGGGTTAGACCTCCTATATGGAAATAGAAGGGTTGGATCAAAGTTGAGTCCTCAAGATCTCCAAACCCTAGTGCCATAAAGGACTCTTTTGTAGACCAGCAAGAATAAAAATGGAAGCATCCTCATGCTTTATAAATACCTCAGCTACATGAAGAGGAAACTATCACACTAACGTTTGGACCAATCATGATTCCAGCCCACAAGATTTACCTTAGCATGTTTTTGAACTCAGCCCTTGTGATTTGTGACACAGCATGCTGTGTGACCACCACCAATTGTGGCTTACTTGACAAAACAAGATTACTTAAGTAAAGCAAGGTTAGAACATATTAGGGCTTGGTGAAAAGTGTGAATCCAGCAGGTATCTAATACCCATTCACCACCACTCCTTTGGTTTCTACCTGACCTGTGTTCATCCCAGCTGTCTCCAATGATTCACTGGAGTAAAATATGCCACCAGACAGTTAGGGCTGTTGATTAATGTATTTAAGTTAGTTGCTGATGAGTCATGGTGCCTCTGAAGCATGGATATCTATGTCCCTGTGTGGGACACATTTCTATTTTCACATCAGAATCCATCTTAGTGCAACATTATGTGTGAACATGGCAGGTTTTTCAATGTATGGTTTATGGCCACTTATCTCCTAGCTGGTCCCATCCCAGGATGTCATCAACCACCACCGCAACACGCTTCCTTTCACCCTGCCACACATTTGCCTTCTCACCATCCTTCCCCTTCCACATGCCCCAGGGAAAAACAAAACCCACCAGCAGGTGAAGTCCACCTCATCTCCTCCCAGGTGAATGTAGAAATCTGGGAAGACGGCACTAACTTCAGCAAAAAACGTGGCCATGAATTGGTAAGTGGAGTTGAGAATGGGATTGACTGGCCCATAGGTCCCGGAGGGTTTTGTGGACACGTAACATGGAGTCAACAAGCCTGGGACACCTGGGATTTAGAAGGAAGGAAGGAATGGAGGGAGGGAGGGAAGGATGGATAAGGGAATAAATAAACCAACAAAAAACCCACAAAGCCACCAAGTGCAATTAGATATTATAGGAGGAGAGCTGTGTTAGTCTACGGTAACCAAAAATCGAAAGGTAGTACTGTTTCAAACTAATAAATCTTATTAAAAGACATAAACTTTCGTGAACTATAGTTCACAAAAATCTAGGCCTTTTAATACAATCTGCTAGCCTGCAAAGGTGCCACCAGACGCCTTCTGATCAAGTGCATTTAAGTGATACGTTCTGCTCATGCATGTGACACATTTGAAAACACCCAAATTTATAAGAATGAAGTCCTTATTGACAACACTGTGGCTCAGGCTGATCAGAGCCCTAACGCTTTTGGGAAGAAGGTGAAGTGCAAAAACTCTGGATGTCTACTGCTCCCAGAATCCCTAGGCTAACGGTTTCTCAGGGCATTTTCAGCCCAGCACATTTGGAGGTTGGGAACGGCTGATCCAGATGGGAATGTTTAAATGATGCACAGCTTTGTTCTCTCCTTCTGTTTCAACCGACAAAGCAGACTAAAATCTTGCCTTTAGCAGTTGAATATTCCTTCCTGGGAAGCAGGTTGTTCTCAGACACATTCAGCACAATCCTTCAGGTTACACATGGGTCTATTCAGATTCCAACTCAGCACTGATGTGGGTTCAAAGAAACCCGAGCTCATGTTTCTCTGTTCACCCCAAGACAGTTCTTACCTGGTCCCCAAGAGAGGGTATGTCCAGGAGTATCAAATTCTGCAATCACTCGAATTCCACGTAGCCGGGCATATTCAATCACCGTCTTCACATCGCTGGCAGTGTACACGTGGGTGGCCGAGTTATAGGATCCCTAAACAAACAAAAAAAATAAGACTGTCACAGGTTCCTATTGAGTGGCAAAGTCATGGTGGAGTGAAAGAGCTGCACCCTTCAAATTTTATATCTAGGTGAGGACTATAGTGCTTGGCAGAGTTCTTGCTGGCTCTCAAAGGGTTAAATCAACCGAGGCAGTTTCAACTAGCATACAAGATAGTGCGAGAAGATCATACTCTGTGCCCTGATCTAGAAATCTTTTCTAGAAAATAAGGCAATATTGCTTGCATGCCACATCAATGTTACCTAACACAGGGTTCCTCAACCTCAGCAACTTTAAGATGGGTGGACTTCAACTCCCTGGCTGGCTGGGGAATTCTGGGAGTTGAAGTCCACCCTCAACCCATGAGGTTGAGGAACCCTGATTTAACACACCTAGAAAGAACCACTGAGACCCTGAAACAGAAATCAAGATGAAATGCCCCTAACAAATCACTCTTCAGCTTCCTTTGGGAGAAGAATGCTGCAAAGTGAAAACATTCAGTTTCAGTGAAAACGTTCTTTTTCACCTGTTGTTCTCGGGTCAAATTGGGGGGCGGAGGCCCAAAGGCCTCCAAGCTCCATAGGACGTAAGGAATCCCCTCAATTACTCAGATTGGCAGAGGCTCAGAGGGAGATGGGACAGCTCACCTTCCAGCTGAGATCTGGGAATACCATGCTTTCAAATGGAAACGATGGGTCATCCACGATGTGCCAGTGGAACACGTTAAGTTTGTTGTATGCCATGGCATCCTGAGGAAATGGAAGGAGGTTAGAAAGGCCCCTTGCTCCCATGTCCGGTGGGACATTCATTAGTAACAGTTGTGAGATGGATCAAGAGTTCACCTATGGCTCAGAAAACCCACAAAGACCATTAAGATATTCTGAATGTGGTTACTTATAAGAAGTCTTCCCCACCCATTAAACCTTGCCCTGAGATATTGTTCCACACAGTTTTCTTTCTTATACCATAGACCAGTTTTTCTCAACCTTGGCAACTTTAAGACATGTGGACTTCAACTCCCAGGCTGGCTGGGGAATTCTGGGAGTTGAAGTCCACATGTATTAAAGTTGCCAAGGTTGAGAAAAACTGCCATAGACAAACCCTCAAATTCTACACAAATATAGGAATTTTGAAGAAAAGGTTTTCACACAGCTTTTCTTTTCCTTATGAAAGGCAGAATAATGCTGAAGCAGGATTATTGGTGATCTCATGTGAAAACAACCTAGACCAGATAGTTTGAATTTATTTGTTAGTTTCATATGCCACCATTAGTTCAGAAGTACATGGCAATATATATAGCATTCCTCCTTCCATTTTTCCCCACAACAACTCTGGGAGATTGATTGGGCTAAGAGAACATGGCTGGCACAAAGCCAACACTTCTATGGCTGAATGTGGACTACACCTGGGTCTCCCTTGGGAGAGTCCAACCCTAAACAACTAAACCACACCGGCTGTCCTACCAATCCTTCCATTTCAAGTGCAGACATGAATGCACCTCCTTGCACAGACAACATGGTGCCACCCAAACATGAGAGGGAAACATCAGAAGACCCCAAGATTTGTGGAGGTATGATGATGGTGGTGATAGAGAAAATGAATTAAGTCACCCAATATAACAACATGTTCAGTGAGGAATCATCTGATTTGAGCCACACCAAGAGCTTCTGCAGAGTGGCCAAGATTACACAAGAGCTCTCAGGATCTTCCCGCCATTGCTTCCAGATTCACCTACCAGAGTCTCCAGGATGATTTTTAAAGGTAGATAATGGCGAGATGTATCAAGTAGCAGACCTCGGTGAGGGAAGCGGGGGAAATCAACCACATCTGTCTTGTTGATGTAGAACTATATAAGAGAGAAAATAGCACAGTTGACCCAATGTCCAGTGTAGAGTTCTTCCAGGGGCCAATCCTGCCTTCTCCAAAGGGAGTGAAAATCAGGCCTTGTGTTTGGAGGACAAGCTCTTCAAGAATTCCAGTCTAGGATTTATGAGGCACTTAGCTGCCACACACTCTTCCCTGGACCCACACTGCTAGGCTGGAAAGTCCTTTGGAGAACAAAGTAACAGCTAGCAAAGCAAGTTGCAAGTGACAGCTTGAATGAGATCAAGCTTCAGATAGGAAGGAAGGAAATACTCATTTGTGTCTGTGTGTCTGAGTCATTCTTGACTCCTGGCAACTGTCTGGACTAGTCCCTGCAGTTTCTTGGCAACATTTTCAGAAGTGCTTTGCCATTGCCTTCCTCCTAGGGCCAAGAGAGAGTGACTGGCCCAAGGTCATCCAGCTGGCTTTGTGCCTAAGGTGGAACTAGAACTTATGGTCTCCTGGTTTCTAGCCTGGTGCCTTAACTACTACACCAAACCAGCTGTCTATTCTCATAGATCACATTAAATCATGCAACTTATTTGGATTTTCTGCCTCAGCAGGTTGGATGAATCCAGTTAGTTGGGTCTTATTCAACCTTGACATGACTGCACTAATCCACGACTTTGGTTAAATATGGCTTGTTGAGTAAGCCCCAACTGTTGGGTTTACACCACATGCTCCATTTACAAACCCCAATACCTGCTCTCACTCAACACACAAAGTCACACCCAACAAAGCACTTAACAACTGAACAGAAATCGTAAACCCCACCCTAATATCCCCTGTTTAAAAAGAGCAGTACTCACTGTCCCATCATCATCCCTCCAGGCAAGCTGGCTGAAGGTCTCTAATCCTACACAACAAGGCACAACCACATCAGTTGGAGCAAGTCAGAGTATGAGGCTACAAAGACAGCGATGGAAAATTGCCCCATCTTACCTCTGAGAGCACCCCAGATGTTGGTTGCTGTGAGAAGCATCAGCTCTCCTGAAACGCTGAGCTTGTCTAAAAGTTCATTTGAAAAAAAAACAAAAAACAGTGGAGTTAGAACTTTTAAAGCAGTGTTTCTCAACCGTGGCCACTTGAAGATGTGTAGACTTCAGCTCCCAGGATTCCCCAGCCAGACGTGACCTCCTCACTTCATCTCACTTGTGATCATTTATCTTTTATTGATCTTATTGTAATTTTTTTGATTGTTGTGAGCCATCCAGAGTCATTGGGAAATAAGCAGTATACAAGTTTAATAAATTATTATTATTATTGTTGTTGTTGTCGTCGTCGTCTGGGGGGAAAAGGGTCATCATGGGTTGTCCCCAAATGGGTCAGCCCCACCCATGGCCACTCTTATTCTTTCCCCAATATTAAAGATGTCTTCTCCAACCAACCAAAGTTGACTACTCCTAGTAGATAAGAATATTCCTGGCCCCTATATAGACCATCTTTGAAAATAAAAATATCAATGGCAGCTAGGTAGGGACCAAGGATGTCTTAGGAGCACCCTGCTGCCCACGAGCTCAACCCTGCCATTAACTTTGAGATAGATGCCGTTCTCTTACAGTTCTCCGGGGATTCAAGGGTAGGGTAGCCACTGCATCCTGCTTGGGTGATGGAGACGAGAAGATCAGGACAGAGGACTTCCAAGTTGCTCCCTGCAATACACAATTGGAAGTAAGGCACAGGGAATCTCTCCAACTTCTAGTTACATCGCGTTTTTTTAAAAAAATAATTTAACTTTATTTTTTTAACAAAGCAATCTTGAATCTCAAAGAGAAAAAGAATGAAAAAAAATTAAAAATACAAACCAAACATACAAACTAAGATGGAACATTAAAAAAAGAAAAGAAAAAATCTCTTCTATTTCATACTTAGAGAAAAGAATATCTATAGCTCAGGGTTGAACGGTGGAATTCTTGGGGCTCTCTGAGCTTGGTTGATGGCTTCATTACCCAACTAGGTAACATATATTTTACACTTACCAATAGTTTTACCAATGAATTCACTACTGTAATATGAACAATACAAGATATTATTGTAAAATATCACAAAATCTGTGCCGTAGTATTGTTGCATCCTTTGGTTAGTAGAAAATATTGCCTTTTCCAAAAGTGATATATCACACATTTCCGACAACTATTCCTTGACATCTTTGACAAGGAATGATGTCAAGGAATGTCTAGTTACACCAAACTGAGTCTGCATGCTGGAAGTGAGTCATGCCTGTGTTCCCCCAAAGCATGGTATCATTTATTTCAACAAGATTCTTCCGGGGAGGACCATTTCCAGGTTAGGCTCCTCCATGACCCTCTGCCTCAGGTCAAAAAGGAATCATTGCCCAGAAAGCAAGCATACGGCTGGGTTCACACAGTGCGCCAGTCAAAATATTGTTGGGTACTTTGTATGCAAAGGTTCAGATGACACAACCCACTGAGTCAACCGTTCCCCAGGCAATTCTGGCTCCCTGATTCCTCCGTGTGCTGGAAATATGAGTCCCAATGAGTTTATCAACTATGGAACAATTATTTTCCCACTCAGCTGGGAAATGCAAAGAAAGTCAGAAAGCTGTTGCTTCCCCCCACCCCCAAAGGACTAATCACTTCCATTTCCACTCTGAATTCCTCTCAACGGTCTTTTTTCAGGCTAATTTCCACTTGTTTAGCCCAATGGGGAAGAGATTTGTTTCCTTCTCCTGCTCTCACCCTGAAACTCTCCCCAAAAGAGTTGGTTTCAGCCACAGCCACCCCTTCACCCAACAGTCCTGCAGAAGATGGGGAAGCTGAGTGGTCTCTCCCTGTGCTAAGCAAGAACAAAACTAACCATTTCAGCCTTATACACGGGGCTACATGTGGATTTAGAGGATCACAGTGAAGCTAGTGAAGGGGCCATGATGCCAGCAAGCTTCCAGAGAGAAGAAAAGACACTGCGGCAGCTGGTTGTAGAGGAAGAGAGAGAGAGAGAAAGTTGGCAAAGATATGCAAAAGCTGTTAGCTGACAGCATGTGATGGTACATGGGAAAGACCTTGGGAGGCTGGGCCAAAAGACATTGCCTAGGGAATGGTTAGATAAGAGACAGCATAGCCCACAGCTGGATAATGGGAAGGGCAAGAGGCTCAGAAGGGACCCTCTCTAGTTTCTCTGGCTGTAAAGGAGATGGGGGAAATTGTACTTTGAGACTTGCAAGATTGATGCTGGCCTTGCAGGGTAAACCAGATAGGAATCACAATCAGATGAGCTAATTCTACTTTGTTATGTATCCTCTAATTTAGCCCAGTAGGATCTGTGAGTCTACTGCTGAGTCAAATGGAAAAAACGGACTAACAGTTAAGGGCCTGGAGGCAGAGGATGGGTGTGAAATCTGGCAGCAGGCTCAGATGGATTTTTGAGACTGCACATTCTAGGAGAGAAGTGTGGCCTTTAACTTGAAAATAGAGGAAGGAGGAAGTATGTTTAGCTGTAATATATTTGTGACAGCTTGTTCTTATCAATTCCTCTTTCACCATCAGGAAGTTCCTTGCCTACAAAACCAGCTCAGGTCAGATACATTGTGGGTGACCAGATTGGGAATGCAAAAATGCAGGTTAACCATTTCACGAATATCTTTACTGTGAGTAGGACTGCCAGGTTTGTGAACAAGGCAGCCCAGGTGACAGCCTGATATATAGAACAGATTGGAGTATCATGTAGGGGTGATGGTCTTATATGAATCTGGATTTATGATACTGGCGATATATTATTATTTTATAGTAGTATTATATTTAGTACTATCCCATTTTATTATTATAATATTTTACTGTATCATGGATTTTGTGTATTAGTTATTTGTTTTACCTTTGCTGATGGTTCTTATTCTTGTTGATATGGTTGTAAGACTAATCAATAAAGTTGAAAGATTACTAGTAGTACTAGTAGTAGGTTAACCATTTGTTGGTAGCAAAGAGATACTGAAAGCTTTCACACTTGGCTGCCATCTAACTGGACATCCAGAATATTTGCAACTTTGGTCCCTCTATACCGGTGCTTTTCAACCTTGGCCACTTTAAGACGGGTGGACTTCAACTCCCAGAATTCCCCCAGCCAGCATGCTGGCTGAGGAATTCTGGGAGTTGAAGTCCACTCCTCTTAAAGCTGCTAAGGTTGAGAAACACTGGTCCAGCGCAAAGGGATAACACGTGGAAGTGACTCAGACAGATGCCTCCCTAATTCACAGGCATATAAGAAGGGGAAGAAGGTGCAGCACAATCAGGCTTGCACGATTCTGGTATCAGAGCACCCCTCAATAAAAGTGATTTTAGCCTTGCTGTGGTGTTGATTCCCAGCTCTGGTTTCCCTGGTGGGGCGGACAGCTTCTTCCTGGAGACCCAGGCACCTCATTGCCACCTGGAGATGCAAGCTTGCATCTCTTCGAGGCAGATTTTCCCTACTGGAGCTTCAGAGGGGCTTACTTCCAAGTCAGCAGACCCTGGAATCCAGCCCTATTTTTCCATATGCAGGGGAAATGCGGGGATTTCTCCGGAGAGAGCAAGGGAGGGGGCCACGGAGGAACAGTATCACCGGGCACCAGGCGAATGCCGCCGTCACTTACGAATCTGTTTCTGAGGTCAGGACGCCAGCGCCTAAGGCAGGCCATTGCACGAGGATGTCTCTGTGTGCAGGAGGCCCGCTTGGCACGCTCAGGCTTGCCCCAGCGGGCTGCCCCGGGCCCCCTTCCGGAAAGCACGCCTCCCGAGCCTATTGAGAAACTGGTCAGGCTGCCCGCTGCCCTAGATTAAAGGGGCTTCGGCAAAGGGGGCGGACCCCGAAGCCTGAACTTCGCGCAGGAGACAATAAGGAAAAGGGGTGCCGGGCTCGGGGTCCAGGCAACCCACAGGAGCCGACTGCCCGCGCCCCGTTGCGCGCTCCCTCCGCGGCAGAGGAGCCCACGCAGAGCGCCCCGAGCCAGCCCCAGCCCGGCTCCGCAGAGGGGCAGCCCGGGGAACGCGGGCCCCCCCGGCGCGCCGCCCCCCCCCGCCGCCAGCCGCACCTGCTGGGTCCCTGTGCCCGGGAGGGAAGAGCAGCGCCCGGTAGCGCCGGAACGCCTGGTCCAGCACGTCGCACCCGGGCGCCACCGCCGAGGCGTTGGCGTAGGCGAATCCGAAGCCCCGGGAGCTGAGCCGGCAGCGGCCCTGCGGGGCTGCGCTGAGCCGCTGCGGCTGCGGCCACACGGCGGCACCCAGGCCGGCAGCCAGGAGGACGGCCAGCGCGCTCGCGATGCCCGCCATCCGTGCGGGAGGCGCAGCTGCCCGGCGCAGCAGTCGAACGGCAGGCAGGCGGAGGTCACGTGACCCACCCGGATCACGTGAGAGGGCCCGGCCGGAGCGGGCAACGCCCGCCGGGGCGGGACCGGCGCTCTGCCGGGCTGCCTGCGGCCTTGCGGGGCGCTGTCCCTGCGGAGAAAAGCCCAGCTCCGTCCCCGCCAGCAAAAGCCATGGGCGGGCTTGGGTGCCCATCCGGTGGTTCTCTTGGCAGCGGTTAGCGCCTTTCCCCAGGATGCTCTGTAACTCTAGCTGACAGCTGCATTTCCTGGTGGTCTCCCATCCACGCATCTGCCAGGGTCAGCTTCCCTTCCCCTGTGCAGGCGAGCCGGCCGCGGCTGTTCGGTGTCGCGGGGCTGCAGTGAACACTCCCTCAAGACCCTCAAGACCCGCGGGCCAACTTTTTGGCAGGGGGGTCTGCAGGGCGGGCTAAGAAAAGTCAGGATGGCGGGGCAGTCAGGCAACCAGGGCTCTGTGTGTGGATGCCCGACATTCTAAACCCACCGACCCCCTGAAACTATCCACAGACCCCCAAGCGGCCCACGGACCCCAAGTTAGGAAACCCTGTTCTGGTTTAAAAATGACAAGTCCATCAGCGGGAAGGAGTTGGGTCTGCCACAGGCAGATACAGCCGCACATTTGCATCTGGTTCTGCACAACTTAAGAAAGGTTTGCAGGAACAGGAATGAGTGCAGGGAATGGCAGTGAAGGGGACCGAGCAGTTAGGGAACGAAGTCTTAAAAGAGGAGATTGACAGGACGGGGACGGTCAGCTTTGAGAACAGGCCGCTGAAGCAGGGTTAGATAAACCTACCTCCCGAGGTCGGTGTGCCCCCGCTCTCAGGGCCTTCAGGAAGAGCGTGAAATCCTGGCTATGCCAGATGGCCTGGGGGCCGCATGGGGGTTCACACCAGTGGAAGTGGCTTGTGGGGTAATTGATATTACTCCCCCGTCATCTTGAATGCTATTTAGTTTTCATGTATAGGGTTTGTTTCTGTAGTCTGACTTTTTAATGAATTCATTTTAATTAATGAATGGGGGCATTTATTTTTTTAACCATGTGTGGCTTTTACTGTGAGCCGCCCAGAGTCACCCACTGTGGGAGATGGGCGGCATACAGATTTACCACATAAATAAATAAATGCCACTTTTCAGTTATCCAAAGCGGTGTTAGAGAAAAGAAAGTCAGATGATGTTTTCGATGGACCAAGAGTCCTGAACGCTGAATATGTTGAAATATAAATAAATAAAATAATAAATAATGGCGCTCAGGGGCAGAGAAACGGGTTCTGACTGAAAAATGCCTAGCAGTAAGATAATTTGAGAGTAGAACCACTTACTAAGAGAAGGGATGGTGAGTTTCCCTTTGTTGTATCTGTTCAAACAGACTTTTGGCCATTGCTGTCTTGCCATTTTTGGATTCCTTCACAGAGTTGCAGCTGGATTTGATGTTCCGTGATGTGGTGAATAACATTAAGATGCAATGAAAATGGAGATATATATATTAGAACCCCAAGATCATTTGATTTTTGTGGGGAGAAAATTCAGGACACGGACACACACAAATACTTTGATGTTCATACTTAAGGCATGGAATTTGCAAACACAAGAAGACCTGATTCACACAACACTTTTTGCGTTAAGACACAGTTTGCTTCATTATGGCTTGTTGCAAAGCTACTGTTGGTTGGGCCCGTACAACCTTCTACCAGTGTTTTTCAACCTTGGCCACTTTAAAATGTGTGGACTTCAACTCCCAGAATTCCCCAGCCAGTCAGGCTGGCTGGGGAATTCTGAGAGTTGAAGTCCACACATTAAAATTGCCAAGGTTGAGAAACACTGTTCTAAGCCATGAACAAACTACAGGGGCTGGGTTTGCACAGCAGTGCTAAGCCCCAAACACGCCACGCAATTTGATGTAGGGCAGTGTGTGAAGCCGAATCATAGTGATGGCGATCCATTCGACAGTTTTGAATGAGAATTAGAGGAGTAATGTAAAGTAATAGAGAAATGACTGCTACTCTTAATTATGAAGGCTCTAGGCTTCTGAATTTATCAGTTCTTGCAAAGCCGTGGCGCCAATGTTCTCCTTGGTGGCTTTCCATAAGGTTTTGTTTGGCTCCTAAGTAGACTTTTGCTGACATTTTTATGACTCTGCTGAAGAAGACGCTGTCTTAATTTGAGCTCCAAATGCCCGAGATGATCCTGGATAAGTTCTAACTTGGTGGGGCCACCTCTGGAGCTTCTCAAGCCGTCATTAAGACAATGATGAGCATTTCTCTCCAACAAAGTAGCAAAAGCCATCCCAGATCAGACAGCACTTCAACCAGCCACCAGGTCACCCACTTCTCGGTGGGCATGTGAACTGCAGTTGCTGTTTTTAGACATTTGCCACCGTCAAGTGATGTGGAATCTCATCTGGGCTGCAAACATTCAAATGCCCATTGGTGGGCAGCAAAGGGATACTGAGCATTTTTGTTGTTTGCTACCCGCTAGTGGGCATTTGGAGTTCTGCAGGGCAGAAATGATAGCTGTGAGCGTGCTTGGAAGCAGGCTAGATCCTTGAAGCTGGCTACATCATTCCTGTTATGGAAGGTTAACCCTTGTGGGTCATGGAAGAGGCTGGGGCACATTTTGTGCTAAGCTATAACATAGTTTGTCTGGTTTTGCCTTAGGGCAGCGTTTCTTAAAGGGTGGTCCCCAAGACCCTCTCAGGGGCCTGCTCAATCAAAATTATTTGCCAGATGTTCAAGATATTTGCAAACATTTAAAACATTTTTTCTTTGCATTATTTTTTCTTTGTTAAAAAAAAGAGGTTTTTCATGAAAAATATTTATGTTAATGTCTCACAGGTTTAACATTGTTATTTTTGCAAGATTCAATAAATATTCTGTGAATGTGCCAATTTGAATTTTTAATACAGTAAATATCGATAAATAGAACCCATACAAAAGCTTTTTGGGGTCCTTTTTAAAAGTGGGAAGGGGTCCTGAGAGTGAAAAGTTTAAGAAACACTGGCTTAGGGCATTGTCAGAAACCAGCCATCATGGTTTCTAAACGAAGCTTATTCCTCAGCTTAGTTCTTGTGAATTTATGAGTCACCGTCATCAGGAAGTAAAAAGATAATCAGCATGGAAGAAAGATCTGAAAAGAATCTGCGGAACTTCTTAAGGATTAAAACTGCAAAATGCCTCCATGAATAAATGCAGGGGGAAAAAAAACGGGTAGGACTGAGGTTGTCCAGCACACTAAACCATGGTTTATTTAGCCCAATGTTCCAGAGGCTCACAATGAAATCTTGGACTTCATCACACTGTTGCCCATGATTATTCCCTAACCCCGTTTCCTGGGCTTGCAAGGCAGATTAGGGCCTCAGTGGGTCACAAAGGCAGGGTTCAAGCAGCACGAGCATCCGGAAGGCAGGCTGGCTCGCATTTAACTGCGGGCGTCGTGAGAACCCAGACTTCCAGCGTTAGCCACACCCAAGATGGCGTCCGCCCCTCCCCCCTTCTTTCTGGGAGGAAAGGCGAGCGCGCGCGCCGCGAAGATGGCTCCCGCGAGAGAATCCCTTCAGCCACGCTCAAGATGGACGGCGCCGCGCGACCCTTCTCCAGACCCCGCCCGCCCGCGAAGGCCAAGCGAGAGGGCTGGCTTGGGAAGGGGCGGGGCGCGGCTTTGCCCCGCCCCGCGCGGCGCGGGGATGCGTCCCGCCGCGCGCGTGCGTGCGTGCGTGCGTGGTGGCGTGCGTCGAGGTGACGGAGCGGGCCGGACGCGTCCCTTTGTTGGCTCAGCGGCGCCTGTGAGGAGCGGCGGCGGCGGCGGCGGGTGCTTGTGATCGGTCCGCCGAAGGGAGGCGGCCAGGCCGAAGCCTTCGGATCCCGGTGGGCCGCCCCGCTCGCGGCCCGTCTCGCCGCCTCGCGTGCTCCAGCCCGCGCCGCCATGGACTCGGACGAAGGCTACAACTATGAGTTCGACGAGGACGAGGAGTGCAGCGAGGACAGCGGCGCCGAGGAGGACGACGACGAGCCCGACGACGACGAGGACGAGCCCGACGACGACAACCTCGACCTGGGCGAGGTGGAGCTGGTCGAGCCCGGGCTGGGCGTGGGCGGCGAGCGTGACGGGCTGCTGTGCGGCGAGACGGGCGGCCTGGGGCCCGGCGGCGGCGGCGGCGGTGGCCTGGGCGGCAGCGGGCTGGGCGGCCCAGGCCCGGGCGGCGGCGGCGGCGGCGGGCTGGGCCACGAGCAGGAGGAGGATTACCGCTACGAGGTGCTGACGGCCGAGCAGATCCTGCAGCACATGGTGGAGTGCATCCGAGAGGTCAACGAGGTCATCCAGGTGCGCGTGCCCGGCGCGCGCGGCCGCCGCGGCGGAGGAGGGCAGCGCGGGCTGGAGCAGAGGCAGGCCCGGCGGCGGGGGGGCTGCGAGGAGCGGCGGCGGGAGCGGGCTCGCCGGCCACGCCTTCGGGCGCTGCGCCGCTGCCGCTGCCGCCGGAGCCGGACGCCCCCCTCGCCCCCAGGGAGAAAAGGGCGAGGGGAGCCGCGGGGCGCCTTGCCCCGGGGCGCCAGGCCGCCGGCAGCCCCCGCCGCTCACGCTGAGCTCTTCCGCAGCCGCGGGCGGAGCGGAGGGGAGCCTGTGGCCTGCGAGCTCCAGGCCTGGAGCCAGAGCCGTGGGCGGAGAGGGGGCGCTGCAGGGAGCGCCAAGGAGAGGGTTCAGGTGCCCCCCAAGACGATTTGTGGTCACTAACGTGGCCCCCTTCCAGAGGCGGAGGGGTGAAAGGGCTCCTCCTCTGTCAGAAGGAGTAATCGTGCGGCCAGGTTGCACAGGACGTGCAGGAAGGTAAAGCTTTGGTGGTTCAGTGTCACGTTTCAGTGTATGCCAGGTAAGCAGTGAGTGGTCGCCACAGCCGGCATGGGAAATGGTGAAGGGAGGATGATTGCCCGAATACGGGCATCCCCCAGAAGGGAACCTCAGGCCTTTGCTTCAGCACCCACGATCTCACATAATTTCCAGAAGGTTTCCGTGATATGAAGGCTTGATGATCCTGCAGCTGGGTGATAAAGGCATGAAGAATCTTTTTGGGTTACCCTGTGCAGCTGCTTAGGGTGGCAAAATGATGACAACAGGGCAGGGCCCAGGAATGTGTACATATCTCAGTGTCCTGGCATTCATGAGAGGCAGGACTGTTTCACAGAACTCGGTCTGTGTATACCCACTTGTTGAAAGGGATTGACTCATGCTGTATACAAGTTAAGTCTACAAAATATTGACATTTCCATTAGTTCCAAAAATATTCTGGAACTGATAAGAGAGATGGTCCTTCTTATTTCCTGGGACTTAACAAACCCTTCATAGGAGGCAAGTGTGTTTTGCATAGGATCGACTATGGAGATTTGTATTGTCGAAGGCTTTCACGGCCGGCATACGATGGCTGGTATGGGTCTTCCGGGCTGTGTGGCTGTGTTCTGGAAGTTTTGTTTCCTAACGTTTCGCCAGCACCTGTGACCGGCATCTTCAGAGTGCAGGAGCACAGACAGGAGCAATTCTCTCTGGGCCCACTGCTCCTGTCTGTGCTCCTGCACTCTGAAGATGCCAGTCACAGGTGCTGGCGAAACATTAGGAAACAAAACTTCCAGGACATGGCCACACAGCCCGGAAGACCCACACCAGCCAATGTATGGAGATTGTATAGCTTGCTGTTAATGTCAATGATATAAATGGGGGCTAAGCATTTTTAGAAGTTATAAATAATCTTTCACATTGGGGTTACGGGATACCATCCAGTTCACACATTGTATTTGACAGTTGCTGGCTCTTAACACAAGATTAGGAAAATCCCAGGTTTGGGCTTGAGATATTCATAATCTAGGCATTTTATATCCTGCCTTCCTGGTGAATTGGACACCCAAAATTGCACAAGTTGTACAAATTAAAATAGTTAGGACAGGCATGTAATTGCATTTCCTGTTGTTAGCATAAAGGCATTAATTGAATCTGCTCTAAAAGTCAGTCTTGTTACCTGCAGTTGTAATGGTCAGGTTGATTTGTAGGGAGCAAGGCACTCCTAGCATTCAGGACAATTCAAATTAGATGAGTACGTTCATGAAATGGACCTTAATTACTAAGGAAAGTTTTAAGCTGTGCAAAAGTTTTGCCTCTAATTTTAGCTGAGGTAATGAAAATTGTTGAGTGCTAATGATGGATAGGCTTGGTTGAATTGATTTTCTTGTTTGAAAACTCTTTCTCTTGGTTTTAGCATAAATAATTGCTCTGTTTTGAGTCAGGTGTAAACTCAAATGTTTACACGTTTACACATTTTCCTTTTTTTTTTTTTAGCAACACTTTCCGGATGTAATTGGGGAAGAAATAGTTGCTAAAATGGGAGGGGGGGGATAGGTGTCCATATCATCTAGGGATGACATGGCCATACTGTGTTTTCCGGTGGGCAAGAGGAGTGGTGATCTGGAATCCTATCTCTCTACAAGTATGTCCAATTCAAATAAGAGATGTATGCCCAGCAGGTGGGAAAGCTACAGGGAAGGAGAACATCATCGTTCTGTTTCTTTTAACTGGAAGAGCTATTCAGACAGGTACTCTTGAGGAGCCACAGGACCTTGGTCTTCTATTGAGTAAGCATTCAGACAGTCCACAAGGATTCCTATCCATATTACATTTTCTGTGTAAATGTTGCATGGTGTACCTGTAACCCTGCAAAAAAAGAGTACATGAGACCTTGTTGTGGTGCTGTTGACATGACCTGAGATGAAACCACCTTTTTTGTCACAAGCTTCTCTAGGACTGGTTTGATGGGCCCAGGCATTTCTGTTCATGTCCCTGAAACTATACAGTTTTTTGACTTCCAAGAATCATTCATGATGCATTAGGCAAGAATAAGAGAGGTAGTGAACTTTAGCCTGTAGATTAGAGCTCTCCTGTGACATTATCTGTTCTTCCTTGTCCTCCCTGCCCCACATTTAGTCACTCTGGTTTATAGTACTTACAGCCTTGTGCTTACATGGAGATTTGCTATAGATTCTGAATTTAGGAAAGTGGAAAATATCTGAACTAAACATATAGCAGTGATTTACTTTTGTCATGAGAACTCACTTTGAATGCTGTATACAAGGTATGCTAATCCTCTATAAAGATATGCTAAAGGAAAAGGAAGAACAGCTTGATCCTGATGCCAAATTACAAGAACTGAGTGGTAGTTAATGCTGGGTGAGTAATAGTGGGTGTGGATGGACTGTATTCCTTCCTCCTTCCAGTTCTAATTGAACAGACCCAAATCCCAAGATTATCTTGCTCTAATCTTTAATGCGGAGGCAATGTAAAGATTGACAGTGAAGGATGTCTTTGTGTCTGGCATGTCCAAGGTCACATTTAAAACCGAGTTATTAAGACAACTGGTCAACTGACTGTCTTATCTTAGAGTCACAATGTTTGGTTACATGAATGAGTTTCTCAACTTTTGCCCTTTACTGCGGGTTGCTGAATAGTCAGTTGAATTTTATCCATGAAAGAAAACAGATTAGAACTAATGCCATTCACAGTTTGTTTCTTTGTTTCTTTTTATTTGTTTTGTTTTGTGATTGACAGAGGAACAAGTTGCCACCCTGAGTGGCAAAATGAGGTGGCTGTTACTAGCCCAATGTCAAGAGCTCTGTCAGGAGGACATAATGTGGAGAGGATCTTTCAACTAGTTACCATAATGCCACATTTTAACACAAGGATGCTAAGTCAGGTCTGTGTGTCTTGATCCTTCTTAAATATAATGGGGCCAGATTCCTTCCTATATTGAAAAACATGTTTTAATATTTTTGGAAAATCAAAGCCTCTGAACATTTTATTTTCATTATTTTTTAAGACTGCAGAGAAGAAGAAAATTGAACGTGAAATGTGTTATATTTAGTAGGCACACATTATTATGGCCTGGTGTCTGATTCAAATCGTTGCATACATTTTTGGTTTGGGTAGAAAGTTCAAGCTGCTTAGCTATACATAAGAAAATCTACTTACAAAAGGATTGTACATTTTTGAAAGTAACAACAATTAGCCTTGTGATTTTCTTAGCTTGGTGTACGAACTAAACCAGATGTTTCCTACAGAGCATTAATTAATAATGGTATTACAAATTTGTACATAGCCACTTTGTAAAGGAAGTCACTATCAACAAGTGGCCAGGGGTATGTTTTGACATTTGGAATTCTTCCAACTTAACTTAAAAAAGATTTTAAAAAACACTTAAAGCTATTAGTGTGACACTGATATGAACCAATTTGTTGCCACTTAGGTATGTAGTCTCTGTAGATTTATTTTGCAATTCTGCCCTATAGAGCAACTAGCGTTATTTTTCTGTCCAGTCCCATTGAAGTTGTTGGGGTTTTCCCCCAGTCTTATACCGGTCTGTACAAGGAAGGATTTTTTAAAACTCCAGAATACTTCTAAGTCTCTTTGCTTTCCAGAACTTTACAGCTATAGTATTGTAGTATGTAATGTAGGCCTCCACAGCTCTGGAGTAGGATATTTATGTGTTCCAGATCTACTACTAAACTTTTTTGGCCTGTCTCAACTGGCAGCTCAGACTTGAAAGAGGATGGCAAATGTCTTGTCAGGAAGAAAATAGTTCTGGGTTTTTGCCTTTCATGCTGGCTAGGGAATTCTGGGAGTTGTAATTCCCAGACTTTGAGTTTTCTTCTCCAGATCAACTGCCTCCCTAAGCTCACAGTTGTTTAAATTTGGAAGAGAGAAAGAGAACGAAAATGAATTTAAACGACTGTGAGCTTTTCCATATTTTTTTCCTCTTCTGATCCATTCTGATACAAAAAGGTGTGCATCCCTCATTCTGGGTGAGAGATTCTCCTTCCTATGAAGCAGCCAAGCCTGTGTTAGCTGCCACATTTTCCATCCTTTCTCCAACCAGTGTGATCTTGCCAGGTTTCACTAGTAGATTTTAGGGTGACTTACTTGATCAGCTGAGATATAGGCTTCTTATGACAGAAGTAAGAAATCAGAACCTCCATGGAGGGCAGGTGGGAAGAATTGGCTTAATTATAACCTGCATCAGAGGTGGTAATCCCATCTGGATGCACAATTTCAGACTGTAGAAAGTAGCTTGTATTATTCTGCATGTGGAAATCTAGCATGTCATAGAGAAGGTTGAGCTTGAATGCTTCTCCTTGATGTCAGGTGTTCTGCGCAGTGTGACTTTTCAAAGAGACGATCATTCAGTCAAGTGAATTCTAGCCTGCAGTCAGCCCAGTCCAGTTTACTGTTGCCTCTAGCCTGTTAGTGACATGTGGGCTTGTCTTTAGGCACATCTGAAGCAGGACAAGAAGAAAAATAAATCTTGCCATTAAATTCCCATCCCTTGTATGTTCTGAAGACAGACGTTGGGGGTCTGTGGCAAACTACCCAGTTTCCTTTGGGGCAAGTACCTTGCTTGACTTGTTGCTTTAGTGCAAGAAGATGGACCTTGTTTCAGCTATAAGCAGAGCTCTGTCTGTGAGAGCCAGTGTGGTATAGTGGTCAAAATACTGGACTGGGACTAGGGAGACCCAGATTCTTGTCCTCCCTTAGGCAAGGAAGCTGGCTGGGCCAATCACTTTCTCTCACCCCTAGATTGCGAAGTTGAAAAACATCTATCTACCAACCTGCTCTGGACCAGGAAGGTTGATCGTGGTTCATGACCCTCAATGAAGTGTATTTCATCCTGCAGTGAACTGATTCATACTGACAATATATGTCAATATATCTTCTGCTGAAAGCTCTTACAGAAACCTCTTACCAGTGCTGTGCTTTTGGAATTGTGATTTTTAACCAAGTTAGTTACTGTGCCCAATATTTTTGTGCTCCAGTGTATTTCTTCCTAATGCATGTTTATCCCAGATGGGAAATGACTGATGTTGATGTTCAAAGATCAAGCAGCAGAGCCAACAATAGTTTTTTGTATTTACCCAGCAGTTGTAGGACTACTTTTTTCTAGAAGCTTGTCCGAATCTGACTGTGAAAGGTGCAAAAGCCTTTTCTGTTTGGCATTCCAGGATGAGTATGAAACAGCTGTGGAATAGTTGTGTGTTTGAATGAGAAGAAATGCGACCATCTGATATGTTTGTGTACATGGAAAAAAGAAATGAGACCAATTTACATATTGCAATTCAATCTGAGAGGGGAGTGGTGGCTTATTTGAAGAAAAACAGATCAATAAGTGCTCAAATACATGAAAATGTGCCTTAAAAAGGGTTATGGCTAGGTGCTTCATTATTACTCTGTTATCCTTAGAAATAGATGACACTGGTGTTTAGGTTGAACGTTTGAAAGGATTACCTGCTTGTGCAAATAGTGCAACACTACAGCAAGATATTTAAGTATGCATCGACCTATATGTGTAAGCCTGTGTTCAGCTTGTTTACTTTTATATCACTGTATTTTTCTTGAAAGTGGATTAGTATTTTTCTTTCTTGATAGTGGTGACTGCGAGAACAATTGATTTATACTTTGCAGTAAATAGGGGAGCAATATTTTGATGCTGGGGAGTAGTGGTGTGGTTGTTGAGCTTGAACTGTAGGCATCTCATTCAGCCATGATGTGCCTGGCTGACCTTGAGCTAACTAGTCTTTCTCATTGTTTTGAGAATAACGTGATGTTCCTTGGAAAGAAGAGCAATATTAAGACAATGGAGAAATTTGTAGCTAAGTTGAAAACACTATCAGTGCAGTTAGCAGTTTGCCAACCCAGTTTTCATGTGTGCACAAACATACTTAAAAATTATATGCATGTGATATTTTAGTGATATGGCAAATTCTGTATTTTATCTTATTTATTTATCAGCACTGTAGATTCTGGTATATTTTAAAATATTTCTTAGTGTCTGAGGCTGTAAAATAGACCCTGAACTAATTATGGCAGCCATTCCAGAAATTAAGACTGTTACTGAAGCTGTCACTTGTAATGTTTAAAACGTCTTGCAGATCCTGGATATATTTTTAACTTCAGAAGGGTTGTCTGCAAGAGTTGGACAGCTGATTTTTTAATCACTTGCAGTCTTAGAGCAACAGAGTACATAGATTATCATGCTAGCCCAGATCTAACTAGAAAAGAGATGTTATGTAACATGTTGCCTTAGAATAAGATGACTGAACTTGCATGTTTTGTAGGCTGCAGATATTTTCAAAATACAGTATGTACAGACTCTTGACTAATGATTGAAGATAACAGGACTTTTGGCTGTATTTTGAGAATGCCTGCAATATATGTTCTGAATTCTGTAAAGGTATTTGTAGAAAGAGTTGGTCTTCAAAAGTATTTATGTTGCTAACATCAAACAAACATCTACTTTTATCTTTCATGTAACCTTGATACAAGATTGTTTCGTTAATTCATTGTTTTGAGAAGTAAAAAAATCCCAGACGAAGGCATTGGCTAAATATTTCTGTATAATTGCCAAGAAAATTGCATGGATATGACCATGTGTTCACCAGAGTTGACTTCGTAGAAGCATTTATCTTACATATCCTAAAAATAGACTTGTATTCTAATCAAATCATATTATGTTTCATTCCAGTTTCTTTTACATTCTCTGGTATTCAAATGTATTGGCATTCCTACTCATTGTATAGATGTTATATTGATACATTTAGTGATTTTTACATACTTAACCTCTGAGTAGATTCAGAAATTGCAGAGGGTAACAACCTTCCAATATTGGTAGGCTTTGCATTATTATATGAACAATATTTCCTTGAAAGATACTTTCTTCTTTCAGTGAAAGGCAATAATCCTATAATTTATCAAATACATGTAAATGAAAGCCTCCTTCAACCTGGTGGTATATGTAATTCAACATAGGAAACTAACTTAGAGTACATTACATTGCTCCTCTGTCTGGCTCAGCCTTGTTTGCTTGGCCTTACAGTTTCTAGGGTTTCAGACAGGAGTCTTTGCCACTTCTGTTTACAAATGTGGATTGAACCTGGGATTTTCTCCATGTAAAGCACGTATTGCACTGCAGAGCTATAGTCTCATTTTCAAGGAACATCTGTGAATGTAGATTTTTTTAAAAAAAATATCTACATTCTTGAAAGACACAATTCAGTGCAGCTTCAGAACTGCTAACAGATTTCATTGGTAGAGATTATTTAACTTTGTTGAACATGAGTTCCTAAGCCATTTCTGTTCATTCTTCCCCTTTTGTTCCTAACTGTAATATTAATTCTAGCTTTAATGAATGGCACAAAGAGGTAAACATTAGCACTAAAATAAATACAAACAAGAACCTGACCCTTTTTTGTGTACTACTTGTGAGGCAGAATTGGGCAGTTAATATACAAGGCCTTAATGGACATGTTGCCAGATAATGTTTGCATGGGATTGGCAGCCAAATAAAACTTGCTTTACAGGCAGTTCTTTAGAGCTCTCTCTGTGTA
The DNA here is from genome assembly GCF_059951505.1 of Python bivittatus. Taxonomy (NCBI): domain Eukaryota; kingdom Metazoa; phylum Chordata; class Lepidosauria; order Squamata; family Pythonidae; genus Python; species Python bivittatus. The sequence goes on along the minus strand of NW_028277085.1, from coordinate 5,740,382 downwards.
TTTCATCTGGGGGAAAAGTTAAATTGCAGCACCCTGTTTCAAACTCATATCCTCTTTGAAATAGCCAGATTGAAATGCCAAAATTGTTCTCTTAAGTGCCCACTTTTTAGCTTGAGTACAAGATTCTGGAATGATATATCCATAGTAAAAGTTACTCATCGGTATATTTTTAAGAAATGAAAAAGGGGTAGGGAAAGAAACAAGATTGTGTTAGTTGGCTGGTGTGGGAAGGAGAAAGGATAGAGTACTGTCCTAAGCTGGATTGCCCACTTGACAGATCTGGTTGCAGTAAACATAGTTAGTTGACCAGCTAGTATATAGGTTATGGTATTCTATGTTTTGTAGGAATGGTGTAGCTTGGATGGGGAATAGAACATTCTGTAGTTCTCTGGTATATTCCATTCCAGTTTCTTTTACATTATCTGGAATTCAGTGACAGCAACTCCCCAAAGTGCTGTAGCACCTGAAAAAGATTACTAGGTTGAATGTGATAGTCGTCTGCTTTATCAAATACTCAAAATGTAAACATTTAATATGAAATAAAGCCCAAAATCATGAAGACAGAAGGTATACTGCTTATTTTTCAGCCCTCTGCATGTCCCCCCAAATACTGTGGTTGCTTCACAGATCATGATAGGATGGAATTTCCAAGACGTCTAGTGTTCTGGTGCACCCTTCTTTGATCTGTTGGGTTTCTTCAGCCAGTAGGTACAACTAAAGAGAAACATGGAAGCCCCTTGCATGCAGACCCAGAGCTCTGGTTTATTCTTCTCACAAGCCAGAACCAGCAGCTATGGTTGGCCTTGGTTTCTGATTCCTGGCTTGTTTGGGAGAGACAAAGCAGGGTTCATATGTCAAGGTAAAGTAGAGAAGGTGTCTCTGTGGTTAGTTTTGCAGCTCCCTCTTGCAGGAGGAACGAAGTGGGAGCTACTTTGCTGCATGCATGAGTTTGCTGTGCGTGCACTAAGCCTAACTTCTCAGATACTTTGTTTATTATGAGATGTGCATGTTCCCAGTATTTGCCAACTGGGCTTAGCCATTTCATGTACCTGAAAAGGGATCCTTTTCTTATGCAACAGTAAGCCCAGAAGCACAATGAAACATTAAACCAACATTTAATAGCCAGCAGGATTATAGGTATATGTCTTAGTGGAAATCTGCACTAATAATTCTTTTTAGTTTCATTGGGATCTGTGGAATGTGTAAATAACATTCAACATTCAGAATAACGTTAAAATCTGGATTTTTTTAAGGTTAGTGTGACTCTATATTTGAGTTAGCCTATTGGAGTCTGGTCTTAACATTGCATGTATGAATGTATTAAAATAGAAAATGAATGAAAGCCGAGCAGCTCTGGACCTAGTATATTCAGGGGGTGGGGTGATTCCCCATTCCTTTGCAGGCCCCATACTCTCTCTAGTGTGCTTTAGAGGACTGGGGAACTACCTTGGGCATATTTGCCAGTGAGAAGAGAAGTGTCATCAGAAAATTTCAAGTTCCACAATTTTAGGTTTTACTCAAAATTGACCAGTACTGACTGTGCAACTGGTTTAAACTTGAATTGCCTTTGAAATAATCATCACAGTTTTTGAGAAGATATAATTGGGAGAGGGGTTGAAGTTTTGGGAGGAAGGGTGGGTCTGCTGCTCATACTACTTATAATGACTTTTCCCCCTCTTCTAGAATCCGGCAACCATCACCAGGATACTCCTTAGTCATTTCAACTGGGATAAAGAAAAGCTGATGGAGAGGTAAGGGAAATGGTTTCTTTGTGTGTATATTGACTGGATGTTCTGGGTGAGCAAAGAAGGCAAGAGTTGGATAGGAGAAGCTGTCCTCTTGTTCTCAAGAGCTTATATGCATGGGGTGTATTTACTTGCTTCCACAGGGAGGGTTCACCATCTATTTATCCTCAGCAGCAATGCAGCCATCATGAGTCAAGAAACTTCCATAATAAATAGAAATTATGCAATATTGGTTAGAAATGTATTCCTAAAATTGCTTCTTCATCCTGCAGCAACAAGGCAATGCACACTAATAATATAGCTAAAGACAGACAAGCAAAATAACAGTTCAATGACTGCTCGGTATTCCTTCTGGATAGTTAGAATAGCAAGAAATAGCTATTGTGATTCCTATTTTCTTTAAACAAATATGAGTAGAAAATGGGCCATGTTTGTAAGCCAGGCCCATCATAGCTTGGCATTTGAGGCTACTTAGAAATCAAAGAGACCCATTGAGTTCTCTTGGGAGGAGAGGAGGAGAAAACAAAGTTTCCCCACTTGGGCTAGTTACTGGAAAAATGGCATGGCCTTAGCTTTTGCAAAATTCCTTACAGGAAGAAAACAATTCATAAATTTGGCCTGGGTGGTATACTCCATATTTCTCACAACATGCTTAAAAAGCGTGTGATGCCATCATTACCAAAGACTTTTGGAATTCGTTGTGGAATAAAGTTGAGATAACTGTATCATGAGATAAATAGCTTTTTTACTAAGGTGACAGAATCAGCTGGTATAGAGGCATAAGCAGGGTTGTAGGAAGCTGCCGTGGTGTTGGAACTAGCTTAATAAAAATTAAGTTAGGTTATAATGTGGCTTCGGCTTCATATGTTGGGTGAACCAAGACGTTGCTTAGTTAACAGACTGGTAAAATGCACCTTGGGTTAATGTGATATATAAATCCAAACTTGGAACAGCTCCTAAAATGGCTTTATAACTTAAATGCTTAACCAGCAGCTTAGTCAGGAGCCCTTCTTATCATTATAGTTAATTCACTGGCTTTATCTAGACACTGGCATGCAACTAATCAAACTGGCATCTTTCTCAGCCTTCCCTAGAAATCTTGGAGTTGCACCCAGAACTGATAGGATGGCCTGTTCAGCATCTCTTGAAATAGTAGGGCTTTACAGGCATTTTGAAAACTTTGCATGTTGGAAAGGTTATATACAAGTATTAATCTGCTCAAGCAATGGTTTTCACTTTCGGTTTTTGATTCACAATTTTCAAATAACTAGCGAGTGGCTAGAAAATATTTATTCATCACGAGGGACAGCACAGACGGTTTAAGAGAATGTGTCAATTTGACATTTTTCAAATTGCTTTGACATAACTTGCATTGCTGAACTAATAGGCATTTCTGTGGAGAGAAGGAAAACTTGCGTTGTCTTTAACAGCCTTAATTTCATGTCTAATTACTGAATGTAGTGTTATTCTGAAAGCTTTAGAACATGGGGCTGCGGTTGTATAATTGAATTTTTTTAATGTGTTTATTGATTGTTTATAGGTCATTGAATTGATGTCGACTCTTAGTAACGAATAGATAGACTTTCTCCAGGATGATCTATCCCTAGCTTGGCCCTTTAGGTCTCCCAACAAAGTACCCACTGCCATTGTAGTCAAGTCCATCTATTATTGCTGCTGATTGTCCTGTTCTTCACTTTCCTTCCATATTTTTGAGTATTATGGACTTCTCAAGAGAGCTGGGTCTTCACATAATGTGTTTAAAATATCATAATTTGAGCCTGGTCATTTGTACTAGTGAGAATTCTGGAGTAATTTGTTCTCTGATCTATTTTTTTTTCCTTACTTATCCATGGTATTCTCAAAGGTTGAAAGCATCAATACTCTTTCTATACTGCTTCTTCAGACCCCAACTTTCACTTCCATAGTGCGTCAGTTGGAAAATAATTGCCTTCACAATTCTGATCTTTGTAGGTATAGGTCTACCAGGGCATCTGAATGGCTTTTCCAAGGCCTTCATGGCTATTGTTAGTCTGTGGTGTATTTCTTCACTGCTGATTTTTCCTGTACTGTTGATAGTCAATCCTAAAAGGCAGAAGCTATCCACCATTGCAGTGTTTTTATTGTCATTTCTAAGGCTGATTACTATACCTGTTGTCATTTATTTGGTTTTCTTTATATGGAATCGTAGTCCCATTTTTTCACTGTGCTCTTTGACTTTCATTGCTAGTCCTTCCTGATCATTTGCATTTTCAGCTGTCAGAATAATGTCATCGGCATAGAGCAGGTTATTGAGGTTTGCAACTCAATATTTAATATTGATTAAAACCATGTTCATCCTCTTCTAATCTAGCATCCCTCAGTGTATATTCAGCATGAAGGGTGAATAAATAAAGAGAGAGTATATAGGCTTGTCCCACTCCTTTGCCAACCTGGAGCCAGTTTGTTTCACCATATTCTATCGGCATGGTGGCTTCCTTGATAAGCAGAAAACTTGATAAAGAGAAAAAGTTGTATAATTAATTTTTTTAATATGTTAGTGAACTCTCAGTTGAGAGATAGATAGATAGTGCATTTGTACCCTGAATTGACCTTTTGAAGCAGGGGATTTCTGAAGCAGGGTGGCCCACTACTTTTCATAGTATATCACTGCTGGTACGTTTTGTTTTGTTTTTAAACATAACTATGTGCAATAGTTTTGTAGATTTATAGAACCAAGATAATCTGCTTGTTTTAGCTAAGAGATTAATTAGGAAGTAGACCCTTCATCTTTATATACAGTCCCCAGAGCTCCTGCACGTTTACTGGAATGATTCTCAGGTAAAAAACAGGTGGATTTTCCAGAGGCTTTTTATTCATTAGGCTTCATTTTGCTTGTGTAGGTATTTTGATGGCAACCTGGAGAAGCTGTTTGCAGAATGTCATGTCATTAATCCTAGTAAAAAGTCTCGAACACGTCAAATGAACACAAGATCATCTGCTCAGGACATGCCGTGTCAGATCTGCTATCTCAACTATCCTAATTCGGTGAGTGCCTTCAGAATTGTGCAATCTGTAACTTGAATATATATTTTGTATGCTGATTTTAAGCTTGGATTTTTCAATCCTGTGCCAAATCTAATATTCTAAAAGTTGGGAGTTTTGGTTTTAGATGACTTTGAAAAGCATTCAGGAAAGTTTCTATAATCCTCGGTGTAAGACCTAGGCTGTAGATTGGTCTGAAATTATCTTTATTCTTTAACTATTTGTGTAATCTGCAGGTGTAAATAGATAAATGGTAAGACCTAAAATGGCACAAATACTCCAAGTGCCAAATAAATATCTATCCGTACATGAGATTTGATTTGCCATTTTAATCTAACCTTAAGAAGAATGCACTGTCTACTAGCTCTCCTTCCATAAGCTTATCCACTTAATTCAGTCCACAGAGCAGTGGTGGGTGAGCTTTTGGACCCAGAGCTGTATGTTGCTCACTGAAATTCAGCTGCAGTTTTGGGTCCAACTGAAACTTTGGGCTATTGTGCAGTTCTCTTGTTCCTGTGAGCTCTTGAGGGCCAAGGGAAGCATTCATGGCCTGGAGAAAGGCAAAATATTATTTCTTTGTCTAGATACTTATGGCTCCTTTTCAGGAGTTAGAACTTACGTCTGATCACCTCCCTTTCTTTACCTGTACTCTGAAGCCTCTTCTATACTCAGTGAACTGTAATTATTGTGTTGTTGGATAGAACTGGTGAGTCCCAGCTTCAAATCCATTTTCGGCCATAAAAATTCTTTGGATGATGTTGGGCCAGTCACCCTCTTCCTCTGCCCGAGCCATAATGTGTTCCTGGAGAAAAGGCAGAAGGTCACTCTGTCACAATTAAAATAAAAAGAGAGCAATGTACAGGCCTTTTGAAGCGTTTCTCCATGTTTGCAGAAAGGGAGGAGGGATAATTGGCACCTTTCAGGGTGTTTTTCCCATGACATAGATTAATTGCAAATTTTATTAAAAATACTAAAAGCAGTATTGGGGGGAAGGCTTTGCGTGTCTCACAGTTCTTGTAATTTTGAGGATTCTGGTCTGTTCTGAAATTTCAGACATCCCAAGTCTATTTTTCCAGGTTTTTGCACTTAGCATAGAATAAAATTCAAGTAAGTGTTTTCATAAGCCAAGGAAAGCTAGACATTCAAATAATGGAATTGTTATAGTTCTCAGAGATGGGAGAGAGGATTACTTGCAAGTAAATGCGTATGTGGCTGCAATCTAAATTTCATTAATCTCAGTAGGAGAGTGAATTATGCTGTTTCATTTCTTTAGCTGAAAGTTAACTTCGATAGTGGTTGTTGTTATTAATAGTGGGTAATAAAAACTCGCTAGCAGTTTTTATTATCAAATATATCCAAAATCTTGAGGAAGAAAGATGAGAAAAGCAGCGAGAAGCTATCAGTTAATTGAGATATTGGACCTCTTCTTCAGTAGAGGAGACATTAGAATTAGATACCAGTGATTCTGTTTTTTCCACCTCATTACGTATCTCCTAATTTCATTTCCCTCTCCTGTCTCTGCTTATTATGACTGTCTTGTGACCTGCTTCTTAGAAACCATTGAATATGCTCTACATACAGGGCTTTCGAGACAAGTAGATCTGCTCACATAGGATGGTAGAAATTCATGATGATCAAAATCAGGATACACCTTGTAGAGCAGCAGAATTGGAAAATACAATGCTGGTACTACAAAGGGGGAGAACTGTAAAGATTCGGAATCAGTGTCTCCCATAGTTACATGTTTTGATCACAAAAATATTGAAAGTGGCCTTTCTGGATCAGATCAAGGTTCCTCTGTATCCTGTATCCTCAGAGTATTGGAAGTCAGTGCTTGATTGCCCAGTAGGCTTGACAAGTGGCTGTAAATGGGGATGAAGTTGGTGCTTGGTATGCTAGGGCAAAGCAGGGCCTATGGCTCCAACAGCTAGTGGTATCCAGCAGTGTCGCCAGTTCTGAACATGTTCCACTGATGGGAGATTTTGGTGAATATACCAGCTTGCTCATTTTGCCATTTTCATTACATTGCTTTAGCATGTAAACCTCAGGAAGTGTGGTAGCAAGATTGGGACAGTGGTGTCAGTAAGTTTGAGTACATTTCCTGGGACTTTGGTCAGCGGCTGCTGGGATGAATGTTGGTGGCAGAACCTTGGGTGGTGGGAGAAATCTATACTTTCGGTAGAGGTCCCTAAATACACATTCTGTGGGTTCAGACATGCTATGGTCTTCTGCACCTGCGAAAGATGGCACAATCAAGTTTCAGAGCTGTGAAGATGAGTGAAGCTAATAATTATTTGTCTTTACAGTATTTCACTGGCTTGGAGTGTGGACATAAGTTTTGCATGCAGTGCTGGAGTGAATATTTAACTACCAAAATAATGGAGGAGGGCATGGGACAGGTAAAATTCTTCCCTCTTGTATTTATATTGAAATAATATTCTCGTTGTTCCTATGCTGAGCCCCCAAAATTGGGAAGAAGCTGAGAATTTGCACTGTTTGCACTTTTCAGAAGTACAAGCAGTAGAAACTGAGAAGCTTGCTACTGAGAAAAGTTGGGTGGGATCTTGTTGACATGTCTTGGCCCGCTCCTTTCAAGACCTGTGGGGAGGGTGGAAGCATGGAACCCAAGTACATCTCAGCCTTCCTACCCCCTTGGAAGCTAGGAAGGAGGAAGGATATTATATCTGAACCTGGGAGAATTTTGTGGCAGGGCCTTCTTTCTCCCTTCACTCCCTTTCTTCCCTCTTACTGCTTGGTAGTATGCCAGAGCTATTGTTAGCAGTTTGAACTAATTTCTTGCGAAAAGGGTTTTTGCAATTTGGCAATGGGCCTGCCTTGCCCTTTCAGTTTGGACTATGTTTGGGGAGACCCGGGACTCAGCCCTTGAAGCTCCCTGGGTGACTTCTGACAACTCACTCTCTTTCAACCCACCCCACCTCACAGCTGGCTGTTGTGGGGCATTAAATGAACGGTGATTCCTATGTAAGCCACCTTGAACTCCTGATGAAAAAGAGGGATGCGAATAAAATAAATAGGCACCACTTGCAGTGGTCTGGAATTGCTGAAGTGCTTCTCTGTAGATTTTTTTAGAGACACCAACACTTAAGCTAATCAGATGTGTTCTTCTCTGTCTTCTGTTTCTTCCCATGGCCCCTTTGCTGTCCTTGCCAGACAATTTCATGCCCGGCTCACGGCTGTGATATCTTGGTTGATGACAATACAGTTATGTAAGTATTATGGTCGACACCATTTCAGTAATGCTTGCATTTCCTTAAGCTTTGCTGTTGATTTAGGCCTGTTGATTGGCTCCACATTGTATGGAAGGATAAGTCAGTCACATTGGTAGGTCTAAAGGCACTTGTCCCTGTGGGCCTCTCGGGAACAGTGAACTTTTCCCTGGCTGTTGCTGCCTGCCCCTTCCTCTCTTAGCTTGCTTTAAAGCAAAATAGAAGGTGTTCAGAGAATGGGGCTTGATAATATTGAAGGCAGGATGCGCAATGCAACTGCTTCTACCAGTACATTGTGTTCATTGGTCAAGGTCTTTCAGTGAATCCTTTTACAGAAACCATATTAAGAGGGATCATTCTTAAAGAAAAATGGCATGTATTGTCGGGGGTTGCTAGGCTTACTTGCTCCACTTTTTGGCCAAGAAAGAACATGCAGCATTGGGCACTTCTTTTCTAAAGCTTGGGAAGGAAGATGGCAGGACATATGCTTGCTACAGAGTCATAATGGGAGTGGAGCTGAATGGAAGGAAATAAAGGGAAGGAGGGATGGACAAAGGGCTGAAGGACAGTGGTGTAAACTTGGACATTGCTTAGAACTTTAAAGGTTTTGGTTGAGGTTGTTAAGACATGTTTCTCTTAAGTCACAAAAAATTGTGGCTGAACTTTTCATTGCTGTTTCCACAGCTTTAAAGCAAAGCAAGTGACTCTGAAGCCCAAATTAGGTCATCTAATAAATCAAGTTCAGCATCTCACAGCCTTGCATTACATGTTGGGTTCTTGCATAATCCTTTCCAGGAATAAAATGTCGGGTTTGAATTAATCCATTTGGCCCTTTTGAGGCTGCTATTGTAGTTCTGCTGAAATGAGTGCAGAGATCTTTTTTCAACAGTCTTTTCTACTGTTTGCATATTAAACTGAGGGGGGGGAGATTATATTACTGCTGCAAATCCAGGGGAGTTTGGTGTTCCCATGTGTAACTCATGTAAAAAGTTTAGCAATTCGTTTCATGTTTTGTAAGTCTGAAATAGTTCAATTAAACCCAGTAAGTTTAAACTGCTCTGGCAAACAAAGTCATTTTGGCCTGGCATTTCAATGAGTATGTTGCTGGCACCGCTCAGGGAGGGGATGTTCTACAGTCAGGGTGCCACCTTCAGAAAGGCCCGCTTTTCTGTAAAGATTTAATTTGATTTTTTCTGTGGTAGAACAAAAAGAATGCACAGGCAAGATAGTATGGGAAGAGCCACTCCTTCAAATATTTGGGCCCCAACCTCTCTAAAATCTCAGCACCTTGAACTGAGCTCAGTTGCAGGTAGGGAGCTAGTATAATTATTTCAAGTAAGTTTAATTTAGTTCAACCTAAGAAAATTGGACGGGATTCTAGCAGTTGAATTTGCTACCCACTGAGGCTTCATAATCTTTTCTACTTGTCCTATGTATGAACATTCTACCATGGGATGGCCTTCCTGACCAAGAAAAGCTGCTAGAGGCTCTGAGCCATGAAAAGTACTTGAGTCTCTGCTGACGGTGTTGGGTCAAGGAACCTCCCAGCGTCCCAAAAGTGTATCAGCACCTCCGTAGCTCCATCTTATTCTGATTTTGCAGAGCAAATGGCAGGGTATTATCAGTCTAATGATGATACCTCACCTTGAACAGTTTTCTCGATGCAAATGTCTGAACAGATATGTTTGACTGTCCATCTACTGACTTACAGTAGAAACAAAATGCAGAGTAAACACTTTCAAGTACTCTTTTGCACTGTGGAAGTGGTGGGCTCGCTGAGTAAAATAAGGAAAACATAACATTCCTTCCTGCTTCTGAATAGGACAGCTAAGTAAGAATATTGTTTTCCTTGAAAGTACATTAATGGGTTAAAAGGCTGGACTTTAAGTGATGAAGCTAACAAGTTTTTCTCAATGGATCTTTCTCTTCTCTTTGTAGGCGCCTGATCACAGATTCAAAAGTTAAATTAAAGTACCAGCATTTAATAACTAATAGTTTTGTAGAGGTGAGTGTTCAGTTTAAAATTACATGCTGATGCGACCGATGTAGGGGAATTTCCTCCATTTGCTTTAGGAGGTCTTGGTATGTCAGGAGACAGCATTTGAGTAAGTGGGGAGGTGTTGGTTTTGCAGACTCACTTTGTGGTTCCATACTCAGCTTTTGATGCTGAAGTACTTGTAACGGGTGCAGTTGTCTTTAGCTAAACTGCTGCTCTAATGAGAAAGCATTTACAAAGCTATTATATTGCTTTGGCTCAAAATCTGAAATTCCTGGCCATGTGAGAGCTAGGATTGTAGAGGATTTTAACCACTTGGTTCAATCAGCCGTTGGAGAGAAACCATTTACTAGCATCTTATATCTTCATAATAACTTGAAATGGCTATTTATGAATTGAATTCAGTGTTAGATCTAGATGGTAGCTAATAACATGTTAAGACTAGGATGCTTCAAAACTCTAGAAGATGTACAAGCAACTATACAGTCTTTAGATCTTTACTGTCAAAAAGTGTGTATGCAAGTATGCACTTGTGAAATGTCAGTGATGCTTAATCAACTACTGCCAAATTTCAACAGCCCACATTGAACAGCCTTCAATACAGGCTTTGTGAAATGTCTGATCTATTGTGTGATGCTGAACCCACAACCTCAACAGGGTGTCATTGAACTGAAAAGGCAGACAGGAATGGGCCAGTCCTGGATATAGCAATTCTTCAGCCAACCCTGCTTGCTTGCTTGGAGTTCAGAATTTGTTTATTTAAATCTTAAGTAAGAAATCATTAAGATGTATGGCTGGAAGTGTTTCGGAGGAACTGTAGTTAACCCTCCTTTTTTTTTTCTTTTTATGTGCATGCATTTGTTCCAACTTCCTGTTTGTTCCAACAAATGTAAAGTAATAATTTGTTCATTTGCAAACTACATCAGGTGGAAGTTGGAATGCTTCTGGAGAAATTAAATGATCAGTCCAGTCTTTCTCAACTAGGTGCCCCCCAAATGTGCCCAGACTAACACTTCCAGAATTCTTGCAGATTCTGGGGTAATGGTCCCAACATACCTGAAAGGGAGAAAACTAGATTAAATAATTTTAGGACTCCCTTCTAACTGTATAAACTAATGCTGTGGAATTGTCTTTGGAAAGGAAAAGAAGGTCAGATGATAACAGCAGGGTAATCTCTATTGAGATGAAGTTTTGGCTGAAAGATTTCTGGGAAGAAAGGGGAAAGAGATGGACTGTTACAAGCCATCTTTCACTGCAATCCTGTACATGCCTTCTCTGCAGTAAACCCCCATTGAAAGTAGTGAGGCTGTGCCCCTTTGGTTCTCTGCTTTCTCCATGTTAACAATGGGTGAATTTGTTTCTTTCTCTCCAGTGCAATCGACTGTTAAAATGGTGTCCTGCTCCAGATTGCCACCATGTTGTTAAAGTACAGTATCCTGACGCTAAGCCCGTTCGCTGTAAATGCGGCCGTCAGTTCTGGTAAGCAGGTTATAGATGATAGACCGCTGAGGCTAGCTTTTGGCCCTCTCAAAATGACACATTGTCTTGGTGGGGTAACCATGTGGACGTCAGCCTTTCCCTCCTGTGGCAACAAGCTCAACGTGAACGTGGGCTGCTAAATGTCTTTTCCTTGGGAGCCGGGGAACGTTTGCCAACTGCACAAGTTAAGCTTGTGGGTTATATAGCAAAGCACTGTGCCTTAAAGTTCCATTATTTTGGTATTGCTTAATTGGAAAACTGTGTAAAAATGTTTTAAACGTTTGTTGCAGTTTTAACTGTGGCGAGAACTGGCATGATCCTGTTAAGTGCAAGGTGAGCTTTTTAAACTTTCTGGGTTGCATATAACATGTGGGGGGGTGTTGTAGAAAAGTAACATAGCTTCAGGGATTAAATAAAACAGCCACAATACATGAAAAAGGCCTTAGGTTAAATTAGGAAGATGCCTTTTGAAAAAGACTCAGATAGGCAAAGAGACAGAGTGCTGTGCACAAAAGGTGTGGGAGACTCCAGGTTGCCACCCATGTCCTAGTTTGTATGATCCACCCAGATCCTTTGCCCCTAATGAATAATTCAAAATCAGTTTGAGCAAACAAACAGTTCTCTGCTTAGAAAGCATTTCATATAAACTGAAGAAACGTTATGTGGTCAACTCAGCATGGTAAGGTTCAAAATTCACTTCTGACTATTTCCCATTGTTTTTTTGATCCTGAGAAGTATGCTTTGGATCTGAAATGCTCTTGAAATGGCTTAAATGACTGAAGAGAATTTTACAATTATTTCTCAGGATGATACGAGTCTAGTTTTATGTATTCAACTAATTGTTTAATCAGTGAAATAATGAATTTTAATTTTTATGACAATTATACATTCTCTGTTTATTTCCCTTTCTTCCCTTTCTCGCTTTCTTTTTTCTTTTACATGGTCATTTATTCCTTAAATGTTTTAAAATAAATTTTAAAAAAACTTTTACAAAGCTGCTTATTGTAGAGAATTTGAAGGGCTTATCCATATTTCTGTAGGCAGTTCCTTAACATCTGATGCTAACTGTTGATTTAGGGACCCTGCTATGATTCCATCAGAACAATTCTTTTTTTTCCCCCCACCCCCCCCTCCTGGACAGTGGCTAAAGAAATGGATTAAGAAGTGTGATGATGACAGTGAAACTTCTAATTGGATTGCAGCAAACACAAAGGTTTGGTGGTTTGTTTCTCTGGCTTGACACTCTCACATGCAGAGCCTCCTTTCTCCCTTACAAGAACATTCTGTGAAATCTGACAGCTCCTTTTGCATATAGTGAGTGATAATTTTTGCATGTAAACAATGGCTCTCTGGTTTCCTCTTTCCAGCTCAATAACTAGAGAGCCAAAAAAATACCAGTATGTGTTGCCTCTGTTGTTTTCTTTTTTTATTATTATTATTGCTGCAAAGGCAGGGATTGTTGTCTAACCAAGGAGAACTAACAGATTTGCAATTATTGGATGCAATGCAGGTCAGGAATATTTTCACATTTTCTGTTTCTAGGAGTGCAGAAAGGTCCCTTCTACTTCAGTCAGACTATCAATCCATTGCCATATTGATAGACAATGGCTTTCCCAGGCTTCAGGCAAATATTTTCTGAGCCCTTTCTGGTGATTCTAGATCTGGGAATTGCAAAATGTGATGTATTGCATAGGCAGCCCTTTCTGGCCTCAGGTTTTGCTGATCTGAGATTTCTGGAAAGGTGTCAACCTCAAAACTGGTGGCCTGTTTTTCGCTTTCTAGGAAACAAACTGCTTTCAGAAAACTCTGTACAACCTTTCAGTGTTGGTGACTGAGAAGAGGAAACGGTTAAGGTGTATAAAAAGATGCATGACATGGAGAAAGTAGACAGGAGACATTTTTTGCCCTCTCAAAATACCGGGATAAGGGCCATCTAGTGAAACTGATTCAAACCATTATTTACACAGCACATAAGTCACCTGTGGACTGTATGACCTCAGGACGTGATGGCCACTAACGTGGATAGCTTTGAGAGGGAACTGGATAAATTCATGGAGGACAGGTCGATTGGAAGCTTTGTAGACTCAGGCTTACAATCCAAATACAGTAGTAGGGAAACAAAGGTGGGAGAGGAGTTTGTTTCCATCTTCTGGTGAGCATCATAGCGGCATCTGGCTGACCAGTGTGAGAAACAAAATGCTGGACTAGGGTGGTCCTTGCCTTGATCCAGCAGGCTGCCCTTCTGTTCGTGATGTGATAATTTGTACATTCCCATGTGTTCCTTACATTATAGATGGATGCTAAGTACCTTCACCACCCTTCCCAGAGGGCTTGTTAGTGAGTTCAGAATGTATTTAATATTATAAGCCCTAGTTACAAATAAAGAAAATTAATCTAGTAATAGTAGATTAATCTACTAGTAATCTATACAATGTACTACATGTACATTTGTTTCTATAAAAGCTGACCTTGAGCTGGAAGTAATGGAATTCCTGTTGGTATTATTCTTGTTGTACGATGTCACTGTTGATACAAGATCAACTTTTGTGTTGTTTAAGGCAGTAGCAGGAAGCCACTTGGACAGCTAAATGGGTAATCAGAAGAGCTCTTTAAGTTCATCCGCTAGCAAGTGACTATCTGCTTCTCCCTTAACCCTTTTTTTTAAAAATAGTAATAGGGATAATAATTTTTTTTAATAATAATGGCCTGCTGGTTTTGATCTCACCACCCTTCATATCATTTGCAGGAATGCCCCAAATGCCACGTGACCATAGAAAAAGATGGTGGCTGCAACCACATGGTCTGTCGGAACCAGAATTGTAAAGCAGAGTTTTGCTGGGTGTGTCTTGGCCCATGGGAGCCGCATGGATCTGCCTGGTATGTTTAAATAAATGCTTGTTGAGCTTTCTGGGCTGTTTGATGGTTATGAGTGAGTCTCATAAGATAATTGTAAGTATGCATATGGATGAAAGAGTTCTTTTTTTTTTTAACTGTATATTACTTAGGGTGAGAAGATCAGTTCTGCAGTGAACCTCTAGTCAGTTGTAGGCCCTGGAGGCTAGCAAAGATACCACAAGAGTTTATGTGTTTACAGTAATATGCCGGTGAATGAATGCTGTTTCAGAACTTGGAATGACAGAAACAAATGAGAGGGGCCTGTTTAGAAATCTACATGTTCATAAACATCTTTCAGGTACAACTGCAATCGCTACAATGAGGATGATGCCAAGGCAGCAAGAGATGCCCAAGAGGTGAGTCCATAACTCGTGGCAGCCATCTGCATCAGGAAACAATTGACTGTTTGCTAACCTCTCTCTTGTTGACCAGATGGTGAATGTGGAGTAGTGTTAGCTTCCAGCCTTAAATACACACAAGTGGCTGATTTATTTATTGCTTCCTGTTGTCAGAGTTCTGGCTGATTTGTAAAATGAGGACATTTGAGCGTTAACGCATTCCACCCTCTCCTTCCTTGAAGCAGCTCTTCTTGAGATGTTTTGCACTAGACGGACTTTCCTCCATAGGATGTTGTCGCTCTTTTTGTGGTTTGTTGGTTTGTTTGTTTATCTGTGCAATTTATACAGCCACCCATCTCACCAAACAAGTGACTCTGGGCGGCGTACAACAAAGCTAAAACAATTAATAAATACCTAAAACAATTATCATTACTATTATTCAGAACATAAAACACTATAGAAAACAAAGCTAAGACAAAGAAGTAGATGAAGGGACGTTGATAATAATGGAGCCACCTCACTAGTTCACCAGTCCCCTGGAGTCCCCAGGCCTGATGACACAACCAGGTTTTGAGGGACCTGCGGAAGATCAGAAGTGATAGAGCCAGCCTCGCCTCAGGGGGTAGAATATGCCGCAACACGGATGCCGCAGCAGAAAAGTCCTGCCGCCTAGGGCCCACCAAAATACCCTGTCTGCTGGATCTGGTGGGACAGGCAGGTATAATCAGGGAGAGGCAGTCCCTCGGGTAGCCTGGTCCCATGCCACATAGGGCTTTAAGGGTCAACACCAGCACTTTGAATTGGACCTGGAAACAAACCGGTAACCGATATAGCCTGCAAAGTAGAGGTGTAATGTGTTCTACTGGAAACACACACAGCTGTTTGTGCTGCTGTATTTTGTGCCAGCTGAAGCTTCTGGATACTCTTTAAGGGCAGCCCCGTGTAGAGCGCATTACAATAGTCCAACTGGGAGGTGACCAGAGCATGAGTGACTGTGAGTAGGGCCTCTTGATCTAGGAACAGGCGCAACTGGTGCACAACGCAAAGTTGTGCAGAGGCCCTCCTAGCCACGACTGGCACCTCCTCAATGAGCAGGAGTCATGAGCCCGGGAAGACCCCCAGATTGCTCACAGGGTCTGTTTGGGGTAGTGAGACCTCATCCAGCACCAAAGATGGCATAGTCCTAGAACTGGAGGAACCCAAAACCCAAAGCCGCTACGTCTTGCCAGGGTTCAGTTGAAGCCCGTTGTTCCAGACACTGGGATAAGACATCTGTCATGAGCCACGATTCAGAGTCTGACTCTGAATCTGATTTTTGCTCCTGTGGAATCTGAGTCTGATCAGCCCCAGGCATCTCCTGATCAGCTGGAGCAGTCAGATGACGAGGCACGACCCCCAAGCCCCAGATCCAGATGCACACAGAGGGGAGCAGAGCAGCGTCAGTCAAGGAGGCTCCTTGCAAGGCAAAGGGTGAGGCCCGAATAATTGCAACCAGCTGTCAGCAGAGAGATTTGCGTAGCTTGCTTTGCCTTGATTCTCTGTTGGAAAACAACCATTTGAAAACCTAGCTCGTGTCTTGTGTGTATCCTGAATTCCTGACTTCTGAACTGGCTGACTACCTGATTTGGCTTTGTGACTTTTGGCATTGTAATTAGACTACTCTTTTGCTTCTCGGGCTACAAACAGTACTTTACTTTGATAAGTCTTTGTTCTTCAGCTTGTCTGCTGTTATCTGCTTCTGCTCCTTGGCTACTTTGTCTGCTACCTTGAAACAGAGCAGCGTCCACAGCATCACTTAATTTGCCAGGAGCAGAGATATATAATTGGGTATCATCAGCATTCTGATGATACCTCACCCCAGGGCGATGGATGAGCTCACCCAGAAGTTTCACACAGGTGTTGAATAGGAGACGAGAGAGCACCAACTCCTGCGGCACCCCACACAGTAGGGGCTGAGGGCAGGATCTCTCCTCCCCAATCACTACCGACTGGAATCGACCCTAGAGAAAGGAGGTGAACCAACACAACACTGTGCCACTCACCCCCAATCCTCTGAGTTGACCCAGAAGAATGCCATGGTTGATGTTATCGAAAGCCGCCGAGAGGTCAAGTAAGGCAAGGATGGACGCAAGCAAGCTTGAAAACCCTTTGAGTCTTGATGATGATCTTACGAGATTTCGGCCACTTAAAGTTATTTAAGTTAATTTGGATCTTTGCTGTCAGGGGACATTGTGTGTGTCTGGTGGTGATAAGAGGATCAGAAGATTCAGAGTTCCACTTGGGGAACTCGCTGAATGAGGCAAAGACCTTTGCCCACTTTTGACCCCGTTTGTCTTGGGATTCCTCCTTTCCACAGGAAGCCCGTTACGATTGCTCTGTTTTAATTCTTGCTTTTCTGTTTCATCTAATGGGAATTAACGCAGCGATCTAGAGCCGCCCTGCAGAGGTACCTCTTCTACTGCAACCGTTACATGAACCACATGCAGAGCCTGCGTTTTGAGCACAAACTCTACGCCCAAGTCAAGCAGAAGATGGAGGAGATGCAGCAGCACAACATGTCATGGATCGAAGTCCAGTTCCTGAAGAAAGCGGTCGACGTCCTCTGCCAGTGCCGTGCCACGCTCATGTACACCTATGTCTTTGCCTTCTACCTCAAAAAGAATAATCAATCCATTATCTTTGAGGTAAGAGCATGTGTCAGTTCCCTTTAAGAGTGGGGATGGGGTGGACTCTCCCAAGATGCTTGACAGTCCTGCTGTCTGCTGGCCTGGACTTGGTTGGAGCATAAAGAGGCAGATCATATGTGTCCAGAAGGCAACTTCTGTAATAAACCAAACTTTCTGAACATCAACAGGGTGGGAGCCATACGGATTTCTCGGGGGGGTATTCTTCCAGATGGTGGGCACCTGGACAGAGATGGCACGATTGCGATAGATGACGTTGTTTAATCAGAGGGACTCAAAGTACACCCAGGCTTTTCTAAGTACACCCAGGATTTTACGAGACAGACAGAAACTATTGGACATAGGTGATTCCGCAAATAACCAGGCCCTATATTTTCAGCAAAGTTGAAAATAAAAAATGGAGTTCTCCAAGGCAGCCTCTTGACATTTTTCCCCCCCTCTGTGACTTTGATTTGATAGCCTCTTCTGTGGCCCTTAGTATTTTCTCTATCAGCATATGTTCAGTAAACTTGAAACAATCGGAGAGATTCTTGGGATTTTTAATGTAAATTATTATTTACTGCACCATGTGTGATGGAATACAGTAACGCAGCAGGTTCTCAGGAAGGAGGGAGCACATTCCAGGAAGCGGGGCAGGAGGGCGAGACAAGAGACAACACAGTCTGGGGCTGGATCATGGGAAAAGGAAGAGATTTAGGAGAGCCACTCGCTAGAATCTAGTATAGTATATAGTATATCCACTAAGTTAGAGTACTACAGATTCAGTCTGGCAAGATTCTGTCTATATGGTGTAAGGAATAAAAGAACTGAACTTGGCTGGACTGTTTCTCTGTTGTTCTTGGTCTGGGCCTAACATATTTGTATACTGACTTCCCCCCAATCTGCTTGTGAAATCTAGATTGTTTCACTGGTAACCTTCGGACAGGCAAGAATCTTGTTTTCTTTTTATTCGTTGAATGAATATGCCCCTTAGAGCAGTGAAAAGAGCTGTTCATATTGGAGAATAGTGACAATTTTAGCTGAAGAAATCTATCGTTGGCCACTTAGAAATAGGCAGGATTTCATCTGCTTGGTGAATAGTTAAAAAATGTTCTGTTCCAAACGATTCAAAAGTGTTAACTATCCTAATCCGTTGGTGATTTAGGAAGGCAGATGCTTCCTGATTTCTCTAAAGAGAGTCCCTACAAGAGAAACACCTTAAGCTTTGAAGACGTTCCAAAATAGCTCTCATCATTGCCTGCTAATGGAAACACCACACTGACCAGGGTTTTTTGGCTGGTGTTCTGATGATTTTCTACTCAAAGAGTCGCTCTGAGTTTTATCAGAATGTTTTCCATTTTTAGAATAATCAAGCAGATTTGGAAAATGCTACCGAGGTCCTTTCTGGGTATCTGGAACGAGATATATCTCAAGATTCACTGCAAGATATAAAGCAGAAAGTGCAAGATAAATACAGGTATACCTTGTTTCTTACAGTATGGCTCAAAATATTTATGATTAATTTTGAATTAAGCTATATAATGGCTGATCGGCAGGAGATGTATTTATTCCGTCTATGCCCACTTTGTCTTTAAGCAGACATTCAAGGCCGCTAACAAAAAATCCAAAAACTGCATAATAGGAATTAAATTAATGGTAAAAATCTGATGAAAGAGGTACATGTTCCTCTACTGAGAGATTGGGGGCCTAATTCAGCTCCTAAATAATTGTGTTCTATAGTTTGGAAGCGGATTGTGAGAATGCCTTCTCCTTTGGGCTAAATAAACGCATAGTGGGGACATCTGCAAAAGGATCTCTCCCGAAGATCCTAATCGCTGGACGGATTTATAAAGCAGGAGGGTGTCTCTCAGCACCTCCTCCTGTTTGCACATGGCCCGCAAGACCATGCCATGTTTCTCAACTCCAGCAAAGGGCAAAACCTTGTTGCTTTTAAATGTTTTATGCCCGAAGTGGCTAGGCCTTGGCATCTAAAGGTGCTTGTGTACCTTTTCCCTTGCAGATACTGCGAGAGTCGACGAAGGGTGTTATTGCAACATGTGCATGAAGGCTATGAGAAGGACCTGTGGGAGTATATTGAGGACTGAAAGTGGCCTGCATAAAACGAACTCTGAAAATCTTTTCCCATCTAGAGTGCTCATACAATTAAAACAAAACCCACAGACAAAAGGGCACTACGCCTATTACACCGCTGGTCTGTAGTACCGGAATTCTGTTTTTTGTTAATGGAAAAATTTAAGTAAATTATATTGTAATAAAAAAAAAGGTAGATAAACCATTGTACAACAGTATTCTAGGTGGCCAGTAAGTGTGACAGATGCACTAAAAACAAACAGCCCTCCAACTTTAACTTGTAACGTAGCTTCATTCTCCAAGCTGACTTTTTTTCTCCTCCTGTGCATATGACCGATGAAATTTAAAACAGTTTCTTGACACTGCTTTTCATGTCCAACCAGCCATTTTGATGTACTTTGGTATGAGATTTCCCCATATGCCCCCCCTTCCCTCCTGCTCCCCCTACACATACACCAGTTCATGGGTGAATGTTGTTTGGCTTATTGTAAAGAAGACTTGGGGAGGGGGGAGGAAGGGCACAGACAAGGAAAAAAAACTTTGTATATGACTTTTAAAAAAAAAACAAAAAGAGGACAACACAGTATTTTTCAAAATTGTAAATAGCGCATATGCATGGACAAAGAGCAAGCGTGGCACGTGTTTGCATAATGTTTAATTACAAAAATATTTATTCTTTAAAAACCTTCAAGATGTCTATTTGCTGTGCATTTTTCTTTCAGTTTGCTTTTTACCTGGGGATGGGGATGATGGGGGGCGGGGGCAGCGTGCGTGCGCTGCTGTAACGACTCTTTCTCGTTCTCTCGCTCAAAACAGAAAAATAAGAGCGATTTGGGTTTTCTCTTCCTCCCTCTGCTACTCCTTTGCAACTATTCCATGGTTTGGGTGTGTTCATTGCTGGCAACGGACACGGTCCCTTTGGCCCTTCCAGCTTTTTTGGTGCGCGTTTTCCATTTGGAAATCAGAATGTTGTAATTCCGGCTGCCTTTTCTCTTTGCTTACGGTGGCCCATCCCCTACCAGGGCCATCGCCCGTGCAAAAATCCAGTATCCGTGACTGGCTCCGAATTCAGTCATAGGAAGTATTGGGGATGTTTCCTGTGAGTTAAAGTGTTGGTGTGGAACATTCCTTGTTACCTGTCTGACCTTGAAAACGATGGAGCTGCTGGGAATAATTGTAGAGTTTGGTGGTTTGGCGGGGGGAGAGTGCCTGATACAGCAAACACTCCATCTAGTTGCAAAAGTCTACAGTTTCTGAAGCCGTTGGGTGGTTTGGTTTTTTTCCCCCTGAATTGGGAGGAAATCATGAGTTTCAAACTATACAGTCATTTATAGTCGCTCTCTTTTTGTAATAAAAATTACATTCAAGCACCACTTGGAAGCTGTTTATTACATCTGCTCTTGTATGGGAGCTTCTTGTGAGTTTTCCCAGCCCACTAAGGCAGTATTTCTACTTTAAAATTCAGGGGAAAGAGCTGGGTCTACCTGAAAACTTAGCCTGTTTCCCAAAGGGCTGCTTCCACTGCTTTTTTTTTTTTTTTAAAGTAGAAACTATTGTTCAGCTAGTTCCATGTGTGCCAGTGATGCTTGTGATTGTGTATTAGGAACAGCCCACTCCCCACCCTGGCCAATATTTCTGTCATTGCAGGAAATCTAACGTACCTCTTGCACCATCTGCTATCAGATTTTAAGGGGTCGCCTGCAAACTTTGGGATACTGTTCGCTGTCCTGTTTTGGAGGTTGAGCTTTGCCTTTGATGAGATTTTCAGTCTCTTTTTGGCTTTCCTGCAGAGCGATCGAAGCAAACCCAAGAACATCTCTATGGGGGGGGGGGGAGGGCTCAGTTTTACCTTCGTGAATTTCTACCTGGAAGAAAAGTTCCTTTTGGAAAGGTGCAACTATTTCTTCAAGAAATTCTGCATTAAACTGCAACGCGCCAACAGTTTGAATGTTTAGGTTTCCTGCCACGCCTCCGGCTTCGTCTTTGCACGCTCCCAATCAAGATATGACTGAGTGCTTCCAATGCAATTATGTCAGGGTGTGTGTGTGTGTGTGTGTGTGTGTGTGTTGATTTTCTTCATCATCCTTGCTTGGAGCTAGCTTGATGGAACAAGTCATTCTTTGAATGCCACATTGAATACGGCCATGATGTTCCCCACATTTGTTGCATTCTAAGCTCTTTTCTGAATACTTTGCCATTGCCCCTTTACTGTATTATATTTTTTAACAAACTGTATATAAATGCATTGTTATACTGTATCTTCTATTTCAGGAGCTCATGCAATGTGGGGCCGGGAGGGGAGCCTCCTAAAACCGGGATTTGGAGATCATTGAATCGGAAGTTCTTATAGAGTCTTACTCCTAGACTTATGCTCCCCTCCCTTGCTTTCCTCTCCTTTAGAAGATAAAGCAAATAGGACCTTTCTTTTAAAAAAGCAAATTCTCGGCCACTTTCAAACCTTGGTTGGTGCAACCTGCTGAAGTTATGGTTTGTGTTGCCTCGCCACGGGCTGACTGAATGAGGGGCCTCTCGCCACACAGGACAGGGACGGACATGGCCTTCGTTCTCACGCCCGCCCTCTTCTACTCCACTGAGTTGACTGCATTGGGTTTTATTGCTCGTGTATGTATCAAAACAGTCTAAGTTTTCAGAACCATTTAACTCAAGTGTTGTAGTACAACTGCTGTATTAGAAACCAGTTATTGTGTGAGACAAGAGTGCTGTTCTTTGGCAAACCTTTCCGTGTATAAAAAGCTCCTGTAATCCAGCATTTAAGATGGTGAGACTATTGGAACGGACTGCGCTAGACTGAAGGCTTGTAAGTTTCTCTCCTTTTTTCCCCCCATCTAAAGAGCACCTCCTGCTGTGGAATTAACTGTTCTTAGACTTCATTGTAACTGGCGGACTGTTCCATGTTAAGGCTAATCGGAGGGAGAAACTGCGTTCCTAATTCTAATAAATTTTATTTTGTTATTTCATTTGTTATTTTTTTAAGTGTGTTTGCTTGCAGTAACCTTGCATCTTCATACACATTAGGGAAAGCATCTTGGGCAGGTGACCGGCTGGAAGGCACCAAGCAGATGTTAGTCCTTGGTGGGACGTGTAGCTTTTCAGAAGCAACTGGTTGAGTAGAGTCATTGGGAATGTAGCTTTTCAGATGCAACTTAGTCTGTGTTTTGGCTTGCCATAGGCCCCATAGTCACATTGTCTTCCTTCATCTATCTTAAGCTGATCTGGGGACTGTTTTTCCTCCATCAAATGCAGAATAACTTAGCTGGCTTTTCCCTTAGTACTACAACAATCTTGTCCATAGGCTAGACCAATGTTTCTTCAAGTGTGGTCCTTAGGACCCCGGGGGATTCCCCCAAGACCCTCTCGGGGGTCCATGAAATCAGAATTATTTGCCAGCCTACATTGAAAAATAATACAAGATTAAAACAAACAATTGTGAGAAGTGGCGAGTGCCGCCAGTTTTAATTACGGTAAATATCGATAAGGATAACCCATACAAACAGAAGCTCTTTTGGGGTTCTGCATAATTTTTAAAAGTGATGGGTCCCGAGAGAAAAAAGTTTAAGAAACGGCTCGACTAAGATGAGCATAAGCTTGACCATTGCTTCACAGACGATGATGGAACTGAAGTTCAGTAGTTAAACCATTATAATATACCTTGCTGCTTCATATCATCCATACGTTATGATTCCTGCTCTAAGATTTTGCCTCTTGAGTAATGCAGCAAGTAACTGATTG
Source organism: Python bivittatus (assembly GCF_059951505.1). Classification (NCBI taxonomy): domain Eukaryota; kingdom Metazoa; phylum Chordata; class Lepidosauria; order Squamata; family Pythonidae; genus Python; species Python bivittatus. The sequence goes on along the minus strand of NW_028277085.1, from coordinate 5,717,177 downwards.
ATTCATCCCCGTCTAAAACCTCTGTTTGGCAAAACCTGTCATAAACAAATCTAGTAACCTTCCCAAAGCTAGCCTGCTCTGTAGTAACCCTATTGTTTTAAAGTGACTCTGAGTTTTTTTTTTTTAAGATCTCATGACTGTTAATAACAATGTGAAGTCCACATGCTGCAGATTCACGAGGCCTATATTTTCTAACTATTATGAGTTAGAGGAATTCTCAAGGCTCATAACATCTTGTTCACCAGCACTGAAAGGATTGGGAGATATCAGTGAATCATGTCGATGTGTTCAGTGAAAAGCCCTTGTTACTTTACTTCTTTCATATCCTGTTGTAATGGTGTTGGATTTGACGGCCCGCGCTTTCCTTGTTATTTTTAATTCTGTAGCTTGCAAATTTAACCCTGCCAACCTGTTCAGTATTGCCCAGGCCTGTTCCCATAGAAACAGCAGCTTTTTCTTCCTTGTGCTGATCAAAGTATTGTCTCCCCCCATCTTCTCCCCCCCACCTCTCACTTTATTAAATTTTGATCACTATTAAATTTTGAATTCAAGTGCAATTCTGCAGTGTGTTGAACACGGGCCCTGCTAAACAACAGTCAGGCTTGCCAACTGCGTGGTAGGAGAGCGTTTTCACTGCATCCTGGGTAAACCGGTTTCAGTAAACGCTATTTAATAATGGATGTTCAAAATTCAACTTAGGAGAGCAAAGGTTAAGTATGAAGGAAATGGGCGAGGGTTTCTACATCCATAATTATGCAGCTCTGCTTTGAACCATGTTCTGTTTAAAGCTTGAATGAAGTCAACTTTGTCCTCATCAAACAGATGAAGGCTATCGAACTTTGTCCTGCTGTTTGGGACACCCCTGGATCCAGAATTGCAGGGCATCAATGGGAGAAAACCAATCCTGAATGGCTTGTTGGGCTTTGCTGAAGTTGCTCTTTTCATCTTTGCATCTGACGGTGCAAATCGACAAGAAAGGGCCGTTTAAGGCAGTCTTTCTCAACCTTGGCCACTTTAAGAGGGGTGGACTTCAACTCCCAGAATTCCCCAGCCAGCATGGTTGGCTGGGGAATTCTGGGAACTGAAGTCCACACATCTTCAAGCTGCCAAGGTTGAGAAACACTGATTTAATAATAATAAAAAAAAGCTCTCTAGATTGAATCATCCCTAATAAGGGTTACTCCAAGACTTTCAGGGTGAAAAAACTTTCAAGTTTTCCAGATGAGGAAACTGGCTCCAGAAGATTAGAATGTATTGAGATAAGCTATAGGAGTCTTTCTCAACCTTGGCCACTTTGAGATGGGTGGCCACTTTGAGATGGCTGGCTGGGGAATTCTGGGAGTTGAAGTCCACCCATCTCAAAGTGGCCAAGGTTGAGAAAGACTAAGGGCCACAACGACGAAGAACAACCCATAGAGGAAAACTCAACTCCCCGGCTCAAACTCCCGCTTCCAAAGGGGCGACACCTGGCACCCGTGTTCCTGCCATGCCCCATTTTTGTAGGAACGACGTGGGATCTTGCAAAAATACAAAATAAGTCTCTGGAATCTTGCAGGGGGATTTTTGGTCTTTTTCTTTTTCTCCCCTGCTGGCTATCTAAAATAGTTCGCTCCTTATTGTTGTCGGGGGCCACCGTTCTCAATGGGCGAGTTCAATTCACAAAAATGGGGGGAACCTTTAGAAGCAAGCGAAACATTGGAATCTCCCGTCCCTCACTTCCTCGAGCCCTCCCCTCTCCCGGCCGAAGTCTGTGGCGTCACTTCCCTCCTTCGCCTTGACATCGCCGCCTGCTTCAGGGTTCGCAACGCAGCCGGAGAGGTGGGGCTCAGAGAGACCGGAAGCTCTGGTTACCGTGGCAACGAAATATCCGGGCCCTTCGCGCCGCGGAGCGATTACTTCCGGGATGGCTGGTCACCTAGGCAACGGGCAGCTGGTGGAGGCTTGCTAGGAGCCGAGACGCCATGGCGGAGGTGACAGCCCGGCCGGTGAGCGGGAGTCCCCGTTCTCGACTGTTGCTCCGCTTTCCCCTCCTGGGGGGCAAGGGAGGGCCGGGGAGGGGACGGGCCCCCTTTTTTCCAGCGCCTGCGTGGCCTGATTGCGCCTTGCCCTTCCTCCCGCCGTCTTCCTGGGCCGGCTCGCCCAGCAGGCCCTGCCCTGCTGTGGTCGGAGTGGTTCTAGGTCGGTGGGAACCCAGCTAGCGGTGGTTTCTTAGCTGCGGACCACGGCTTAGCGTCTTTGTGCCAGAGCAGCCTATTGTGGCTTGTTCAGCAAACCGTGGCTAGGCAGACTGCGGCTTACTGTGGGGTGCAGGAGCGCAGCCAGAACCTGGGGGAGTTTTTATGGCGCCCCTGGCCTCCTGCGAGGGGCTGCCTCTTTTCTTCTCTTTCCCCTGCTCAACCCTCTGCGACCCCTGCACGGACACACTTAGTCTTTGCTTAGTCTCCCTGCCAAGCACGTACTACTTTTAAAAAGTAGGGTTTTCATCTATTTCATTTTATTCCCTTTGTACACCACCCAATTCCCAATAACTCTGGGCCCCAGGCAACTCGGATCCCTCTGTTAAGCCTACCCTCTATTTTGTCTGACTTTTTCTGTGGCAGTACTTCTATTAAAGAGGAAATACTGGCATGAGATATTGGCCTATTGAGAGCCAGTTTGGTGCAGTGGTGAAGGGGCTGGCCTAGAAAGCAGGTGACGGTGAGTTCTAGGCCTCCATGAAAGCCGGTTGGGTGATGTTGGGCCAGTCCCTCTCTCTCAGCCCAACCCACCTCACAGGGTTGTTGTTGTGGGGAACATAACAGGCAGGAGTATTACGAACGTTTGCTGTCTTGAGTTATATATATAAGAACGGTAGGATGAAATATTATAGTAATAATGACCGAGCAATATGCTTTGGTTGCTAGAGATCTAGCCAGCTGGAAGCTCTCCATGTGGACAAGATCTCTCCCTTGAGGGGCTTTCCATCTAAAAGTTGATGCAGCGAAAATAATGGGGCGGAGGGGGGAGAGAAGCAGAGCCAAGTGTCTGTGGGGGCAAATTTGTGGTTATTTTGCTTATACATTATTAGGTTTAGTTACAGCCAGATGTGGTAACTATGGAAAGTTGTGCCAGAGCCTTCATAGAAAAGGTGGACTTTGGAGCAGATATTTGAAAAGAAGTAGGAGACTTGGAGTCCCATCGAAGTTCTGCAGGCAACTTTTGTAGTTTCCTAAAGCCCACTGATCCTCTGAGCAGAATTTTGTAACTCACTGAAGGACTAAGATACTTTAGATTGGAATGCTACATTGGTTTTCCACATCTGAGATCTTTTGCTAGTTCATGTTTGGCCAAACAAGTTTTTTTAAAAAAAAAAAAGAGCCATGGCCTAAGCTTCTGGTCTAAAAGGCAGTGAGTAAGAATAAAGGAAGGAAACATGAGAAAATAAGGAAAGAAGCATCTCAGGTTCTGATGTTTTATATGTGTTCAAGTGCTGTTTTTTTAACTTCATTTAGAATAAATTCTGTCCTTTAGGTTTGATTCCAAGTAGATCTGTGTAACCAGATATTTGCTGCCATGTTCTTGCCTTCTAGATTTTTGCAGCTAATATATAGTAGTCCTCATTTTTGGGGGTAGTGTTTGTTTATTATCAAACACACACACTTATACAAATTAGCATCCTGTGGTATCCTAAATACTAAATCATATGTTTAGGGAATGGCCATGCTGACTCCTCATTTTCCTGGAAGGATCTCAACAATACTTATCTATCTATAAAAAGAGACAGATTTTGCAGTCACATTTAAAAGCCAAGAAGATGATACAAAATGAAAAAGATATGGAGTGGGGAATGAGAAGGAAAAGTAGAAACTGCAGGTACCACTTCTGAATGTTATATAAATCTCAGTTTTTCCCTTTACTGCTCTGATGAAATGGTTGCTGGATAATCATTAAAAAGTAAAAAAAAAAAAAAAATCCATTCAGTTTCCCAGAAGGCTGACGATAATCTTTTTATTGTTTTTCTCTGCTTAATATTGTTAAGGGTAATTTTAAAAAATCTTCATTCTCCCCTCCCCCAATGGTGTTTCAAAAATGATAATACTATAGTCCATTCTACAACTTCAGAACTTTTACATCTCACTCTGCTGTGAATATAAACCAGATTTTAGTAAAGAGAAGATCACACACAAAAATTTCATCAGTACCTTTGCAGATTTTAAACTCTGCTCTCTGTTTATGGCAACCTGGTTTACTACTGAATTTGTTAAAATATTCTTCAGTATTTCTCTTCAAAAGATATGACTCATGGATGTATCTTTTTTTTCTTTTGCTGGTCACAGCTGGAGAGTGTACTTAGAATCTTGGTTCTTTATAAACACATTCCAGGATTTTTAATAGCTCTTTTAATAAAAGCTTTAGCTCAGCATGCTGCCTTTGGCAAAAGAATTACAATCTACGAGCCAACTGATTATCTATTCTGCTTGACTATATTTGGTACTACAACAGGAAAGTTTTGACATTTTAATTGGGGTAAGATTTTTGGAACTGAATTTTTCACTAAAGCACCGTTTCCATCCAGCACAGTTAACTCTGCGTCTCAAGGTATTATGGAGAAAGCTTCAAACTATTTTTTTAAAAAATCTGTTCACTTGTTCTGTATTACCTTACAGCACTATTGAAGTCAGAAGTGCTTAACAGCAGTGATTCTAAAAAACCTGAGTTCAAATGTAAAGGTTCCCCTCTGAGCAGTGAAGCACATGGGCTATAAGAAATCAAAGCAACAGTTTACCTAAACAAAACTTCTTTTTGTTTCCGGAGCTCTGCCCTAGGTATGACCCCTTTTGTCTGATGGCACATAATTTTACTGAATGAATTCTAAGCTATTTTCAAGTAAAAATCTCTTCATATACTGTATCAAAATGAAGCCAATCACCAAGAAACATACCCTGTAAAACAGCATCAAACAATAGCAGCAGATAAAGCCTTACGATACTCCACTTTTTAGAATAATCTGGGCAAACATCTCTTAAATTATTACTGTTTTTGTTGTTAGATTTTTATCCCGCCTTTTTTATATATAATTCAAGGCAGCCAACATTCGTAATATTCCTGCCTCTTCTTTTCCCCACAGCAGCAACAACCCTGTGAGGTGGGTTGGGCTGAGAGAGAAGGACTGGCCCAATGTCACCCACTTGGCTTTCATGCCCAAGGGAGGCCTGGAACTCAGTCTCCTGGTTTCTAGGCCAGCACCTTATCCACTACACCAAACTGGCTCTCTAAAAGGTTTAAAAGAAAGATGGAATTGCTGCCAGCTAAAACTGCCCAGGGAAAACCATGCCGTAAGCAGTGAAACCCAACCAAAACAGCTCTGCTGTGGGGTCACTGGCAAGCATCTAAACAGAATCTCAGTCACCCAGCAGGTTTGTGTGAGAGAAGGGGGTCTGGAAAGCAGATTGTAAATAAGGCCATTTCCTTTTGTTCATTCATATGCAAGGATGAACTTCTGTTTGGAAGTGATTCATCCACTCCCTCAACTGCCTACCTATAAGACTGCCTTAAGGTAATGTGGTCTCAAACAAAATAGGATTTGCTACAAGTCAATCTTTGTATGGAGACCAGAAATATCTCTGGAGTCGGTGAAGTTACTTTGTGGCTGACAAGGTACATTCCATATAACTGGGTTCACTGGCCTCAGAGCTATGCTACCCATATTTTGCAGATTGTCCTCAACGGCAGATCCACTTCCAACATGGTATAATAATCCAATTGATTCCAAAGCACAAAAAATGCCCTATTAGTGGTGGTTGACTGATGTGGCAGTCTTTGCTGATAAAAGGTGCTTTGTGCTGCTAGACCTCCAGTGAAAAGGCCAATGTTGTTGGCTCCGTAGGGGATAACAAAGCAGCTCCTTTGCCCTAAAGAGAAGCTTGTGTGCACAGTTACAACATTTAGTAGTCTAGGTTCATTCACTGCTTCCTGCTATTGGATCATGTTTTTGATCATCAAGATGTTTACTTTTAAAAGGAGGGGGTGGGGAGAGATTGTACTGATTAGGACAATAATAACATTACTGTTATTGGCATGAAGGTAGACCCTTTGCCAGTCTTGCAGCCAATCTCAGCTCCTAAATCAACATGGTTTTAGAAACGTCAGTATATTTCTTTCTGCGAGAGTTTAAGGACCTACTACCAGACTGAAAGTACTGTATTTCCTTCTGCAGCTTCTTCTTTCAGAGGGCCTTGGGAGACCTTTTCTGGCATAACTTATATATAGTACTTTCCCTGAAGGACATCTGGCTCATTTAGGATAAATGAGCTATGATTCAACAGTGAGATACTGATTTTTTTTAAAACAATTCATTCTCTCCCTCCACCCTTCTCTGGTTTTCAAAGATATGATATTGGCAATATGCTATTTTTATTAGGTAAAAATTATCACCTATATATATCTAGGTGACGGTGCCTGTGATGTTAGAGGTGGGGAGTGGGGCTTATTTACTGGAATTACAAACTTCAGGGCAAAGGCTAAACCTGCCAAGTTAAAAAGGAAAACAATACTTTCATATTTGCTTTGTTCTCTTGATTTAGTGACGTCACTGACTATGATTAATGCCACTATTTGTTCTTGAAATGGCCATGTTTTAACTGAATGCTGAGTCTACAAAGGAAGACTCGCTGAAGAACAGATTAGGGACTTTTTTGTGCTTTGCTTTGAACCTAATCAGCAGTTCTGCCCCTTCTTATCCCTGGTGCATCTTCAGCTTTCAGAAGAGAGCAGAGTTGGTTTAAAAAGCAATGTGTGCTTGCCAAAAAGAAGTGCAGCTCAGCATCTTGGGTTCTTAAGGTATCTGCGTGCAGTCAGTTTCCAAAAGGGTAGCGGAATTAGGTTGTTGCGCCAAAAACAAGGAAGTATCTGAAGGCACCTTAGTGTCTAATGATTGTATTATGCCATGAGAGATATAAGATGTTATTCTGACCATAGATGGTTGATAGGGAAGGGAAGGACTGTAACCAAAGGAGTCAAAGGGAATGAAATGCAGGAGCTATTGGCTGTGACAATTACCTTATCAACGATTAGGTAATTATCACTTCCTGTGTTTTCTGCATTTCATTTCTCTGATCTCATTTTTATCTCCCTCCGTGTTTATAGATACCTAGAATGACACTTCATGTATTTAATTAGGTAGACGACAATGATTTAGCTGCTCTACATTTATGAATTTTTAAAATACCACAAGGTATTTGATTGTGTGTGTGTGTGTGTGTGTGTGTGTGTAACAAACAGGCATGTCCTCTGGTCTCCAAAAAGACAAAAAAAACAAAACTTTTCTGGCTTCTTTCATGCCGTTGCTGCTGGGAATTGCAGCCACCAGGACAAGTGAGATCATTGTTTCATGTTTGAAAATTCTGAACTTCAGAATAATTAATAATCTTCAGTGTTAATAATAATGGAGGGAACATAGCAACTGGAAGGGAATGGAATTAAACTATTATATTGCTGATAATAACTAATCAGCTAATACTCAGCTGATTACCAGCAACTTTTTTGTTAAGAGGTCACAAGGTATATCAGTTAGGTGTATTCTGTGATGGCACGTATAATATTCATTCTACAGAACTGGCAAACTTTAGGAAGGGGCATCCAGAATTACTGAGCTTGTAGGGTACCTTCTCTCAAGAAAACACATGTGTATTTGGGGGGAGGTTATTATTTTTTAAAAAACAAATATGTGATGAGATGGCAAAGTTGGACACAATTTGCAGCATAATTCGGTTACTGTAGTTCAGAGAGATTCCCCCTCCCATCCAGTATCAGAATTCAAATATTAGAAAGATTTAGACTAGACAAGAAGAAATATAGTTTCATATAGAATGCCATTTATGTTTGGAATTTGCAAGTACAGAAGAGGGGCTTTGGGTTAAATAACTTTTTAAAAGGCACTAGATTTTAACTATAATAGCTAAATCAGACCTTTGAGTTCAGAGGCAGTAATACATTTGAATTCTAGGTTCTAACAAAAAATATGCGTGAGAATATGCTGTTGGCTTTTCTCTTTTTTTTCCACAGTTGTGTGTATTTACTGATCTAAATTTTGGAACTTGTGAATAATGTGATTCGTTTAAATTTTTAATTCTGACATACTTTTGCTACTATTTTTATATTATTTCAGACTGCATCCCAGCCAGCAGCAACAGAACTTCCCAAAGCCAGATCAGGAAGAGGTTTGTTCTAATTTATATCTCTATAGTTATTTTACCCATTTTAATTACTGCCTCTAATGTATTCACTTGTCGGTATGTGTAGGAAACGCTTCAGTTTAATAAATTTACAAATTTTAGACATATTTAGAGTTTTAATTGTATTGGTATCATAATTTTTATAGTTTGTGTTAGCAGTTAAAAAAATTAGTCAATTTTTATACTATATAGGTTGCACTATTATTTCAATGGGACAGCTATCATCCTATTTTTCAAAGCTTTGTTTTGCTGGTAAAGGACTGAAATAAAGAGACTTGACTTGATATGTCATTGTGGTCTGGATGAGATTCACTGCCAGCCATGGACGAATAGGTTAATTCACATGGTCTGCCCTATATACCTTATGGATCTGGATAGATTCTGGTGGGCACTTGGGGAGTTTCCCAGCCATCTGACAGGCAGTTCTGTTGAATACTTAACTCAAGCGTGATTCTATGATGATCAGGGGAGGCAAAAAGTTGTCACTTCTCTGCCCTTGTTATATTGATGAGCTGTGAGTCAAGAGCCTTGTTTAGGATGGTCCACTCCCTTCTGGGGAGAGAACAACAGGTAGATTTCCTGCATGGCTGCTCTGACCAGTTTGCACAGTGTGTTCCCAATAAAGTCAGTCAGATCTGCCAATCTCTTGATTCTTTGTGGGCAGAGTCTGATGTGATACCAGGGTTTGGTTCTCTCCTTTCTGCTGTTTAACATTTAAATGAAGCCACTAAGGAGGGGTAATCTGTTGGTTTGGAATAAGATACGTGGGAACTTCCACATAGCCCACATAGCGCTTCCTCTTCCCCCAGTACAGATCCTCTCAAGAAGTACAGAGATGTATACTTTTGGTTTTACATATCTTATTCAGGATGTTGCTTGTATAAATGAGTGGGGTGGGGTTGAGGATTGGTAATTTAATCTAAGAATACCCAGCCATGTGATTTTGAACTATTTAGCCCCTGTTTTTGTGGGTGCTTTGATTAATCTTATTATGTGGTATTTTGGTTGTCATTATTGCTAGTTTTATGGCCACCCACCCACTGAAGTCCTTTAAAGGTCTTGCATTATTCACAGTGGTGATGTTACCTAATTGTTCTTCCAGTATATCAAGGATGATTTTTAAAAAATGAGAAATTTACTAAGTTTCCCAATTAGGTGGGTTTATTGAGAGATACAAACCAATAGTGCCTGTTTTATCCCTTTGTAATGTATCACATCAGAAGTAGTGGCAGTGTCAGCTTTATTGTGAAGCTCAATAGCTTACTTGTGTGCTGTTTCCAAGCGGGCAAAGAGGAACAGAATAAAGCTCTCTTTCTGGAATTTATGAGTAATGCAAAGGCAGTTGAGTATTAAGAATAAACTTCCTCCCTTTGAAATAATTCAAACCAGATGTAGTAAGGGGAAAACAGGGATCCTGCTGTTATAACTTTTTGCAGCTTAGCAGCAGCAAGAGCAAATAACTGTGGCTGAAATAGTTTATTGGAAACTGTACTTGTTGGAAGTAAACTCAGGAAATTTACTAATCCACTGTCTCTTCTTTGCGTTTGTGGCCTAGAATTTAACTGGAACCAACTTTTCTAAAGCTTCGGACTGTGCCTGATCACTTGGAGTCTGTTTTTACTTGCTTTAAACCATCCTATACTTCAGACGGCCACAATCAGCCAGTGCCTTTGCTCTACAAAATATTGTCTCAGATCTGAGAGCTTGTTCTGGTTGTACATTTCAAAGAGAAAGAGAAAGTAAAAATGATGCAAGAAACCCAGTAATTAAACCCTTCCCTCATTTTGCAGGAAATGAAATTGACGTGGGTGCATTTGTACTTCATTAGGCAATTCATCTCTTAATTCCTCAGCTGTGATCAAAAGGAATGCTCTCAAACAAGAAAGCTTTAATTAATATTGGAAAGGATCTTTATTTAAAATGATTGATTTGGGGTTAACAATTTTAGAAGGATCTTGGCATGGGGATAATAAAGCTGGATTCTGTTCCATTTCCAGATAATGAGGGAAGGAAAGAAAAGCTTTATCACATCTTCAGTTACCTGTCTCCCTTTCCATTTTATGGAACATGTTCCTTTGATTCATTATTCCCAAACTCTGTATCTATACTGTAATGGGAGCAGTAAAGATAGTTTGAAACCTCCTGTGTTCCTTCATATGGAAATGTTAAATTAGGATATTAATTTCAGTGAACACCAGAAAGTGGATTGCAGCCTTACAGTCAGATTACAGCCTTCATGATTACCCAGAAAGAAACTCTGCCGTGTTTGGGGCATTTGCTGTCTGTTTGTAAGCCCATAAAAATCCTGGGAGAGGGAGTGGATAGGAGATCCAAGTTGAAGGGGGCTGGAGAAAAGACCTTTCCCCTCACAGTGAAATGTTTGTTCTTGGGGAGCAAAGTCTGCTGCGTTTGTTTCACCACTGCCTCTTGGACATGTGGCTCTGGACATGCGCCAGCCGTAATGGCCTCATTGCTACTGTATGTGCGCAGTAAATACATTGAGAAGGAAAGGGTATCTGCAACTTGCCATGCACACCAACAGCCTTTCCTGTCTTGACTCAATTGCCTGTTTTCCTGCTTGCCTCTGCTATAAATGCCATTGCAGTTCTGCTCCTTATTTCCTTACTGAGTATTTTGTGATTGAGAAAAAGATGAATGTAACAGAGCAGTAGGAGAACGTACGATTAATATAATTAGAGGATGACATTATCCATTCGGCCTGCCATAAAATTCTGAGAACGATTTCAGAGCAATTGTACAATGAAAGACTCAACTGGAAGGTTCCTGATTTTTAGGCAGATTCATCACAGGCTTTTTACTGTACAGAAGCAGAACACTAAATGGAATTGCTCGTTTGAATTTTCTCTTGTTGAAATAAATGCGGAACAGTGGAGTATGGTAAATCTCTTCTGATGGAATAAGGTTGAGGTAGATTGAATTTCCTGCTGGGTGAATGCAGAGCATATTGATAATTATGCATGAGAGTGGCTTTCTTTTTCTTTTTTTTTTGCCGTAAGTGCTTCTTTGTCATACTTTTCCAGAGCTGCATTTCCCAGCCAACATAGAGCACCCCGTGAGATTTAGCACATGCCAGCTACAACATCAAAAGGGCCAGTGGTGATAGGTGAATTTAACTGCTTCTGCTTTTGTCTGGGAAATTGTACCATCACAAAAGTTTCTGTTTTAAGACCCTCCAGGCCTTTTAAAGCATTGATGGGTAGAGCTTACCTGTTTTATATCTCTGTTTCAGTGGAAAGATTAAGATAGTGCAGAATTGATTTCAGCTGAAAACAAATACTGTATGCTTAATGGACTGGATTGTATATTTGGGGGTTTATGTTTCGCAAGTATTTTGAAAGCTGATTAACTTTGGGAGACTTCTTAAGAATAAGTGTAACTCTTGCATAGGTAAGCACCACTGTTTATATGATTTCACCCTTCTTTTTTTCAACACTGGTCATAATCTGTTTTAATATTACAAGAATACTCAGACTTAAGAAGTAGATAAATGTATAATCCTACATGGAAATCCCATTTTTTCCCCATTCCATTCTGAAGCTGTCTAAATGATTTGTATGCTCTGGATTCTGCCAAAGTAAAATGGCTTCAGATAGCACCCTAAGCCATCATCTGTTTTATTGGCTTTGATTTAATGAGTTGTGTGAACTGAGCCACTGTCAGCCTGAAGTGATCCATCTGGCAAATGGGATAGCTCTAACCTCTTTAAGACACTGCATCGTTCAATTTCAACAATGGTGAGGGTTTCTAAATAAGCTGATACCTACAAATGCTGCTATTGGTGTAACTATATCAGGAGACAAATTATTTCTAATATCAGCAGAAGCCCCACATTGTACCCTCTCTTTCAGACATTTGGAGGCATCTGGAAAGAAAAAAGAAACCTTGTCATACTGCTTGTTTTCCACTAAGGGGAGATGCAGAGTCAGAAACGTGTTCCTTTTCTTTGTTCGCTTAAATGGTCTTTTTTTTTTTTTGGCCATTTCAATCAAACTTTTGCTTTTCTGGTGTATAGGGACTATTAATACAGGATAGCGAGATGAATTATAGCTTTGTTGCAAGCATCAGAATTGTTTATGATAGGTTTTATTAAACCCAGTTGACTGTAAATAACTGTAAGCCATACAGGTTTATTGTTTGATTTAGAGTTGATTCCAGTGGCTGTTTGAAAAAGTGAGCAAAGAGAACATTAAGCACTGAGACAATAACAGTGTTTGGGAATACAGAGATTTCAAAGCTACCTGCTGTGTGTGCGTAGGGGAAGAAATATGTCTATAACCTTCAGATATTTGGATTATGTACAGTGTGATGCAGTAAGGCCCCTCTGTTTAGAGAATTGATTATGCATCTCTGATTAACCTTGGCATTAGATAAAGGGAACTGATGCATATAAATCTTACCAACCTGAACTTTGCAGAAATATTGGACTACAATTCCAATCACTGATCTTTGCCAGCATTCTCTTTAGGTGGCAAACTTCGAGTAGCCAGATTGGGGAAGACCGATATAATATGGTGATTTCTCCAACTTCTTTTGTTTTAAAGAGATTATAATTTTAAAATGTTGGTGTGCAAAGAAAATAGAGTATGTATGTATGTTCTAATTTTCCCTTGTGCCTTGCTGAGGAGAATCAAAGGCACCTGGCTGTCAATGTAAGACTAATTCACACTAATGTCAGGTTGTTGAACTTGTGCCAGAGCTCTTCCTCTTTGCTCTTCTGTTGCTGTCATCTCTCTCCTTGTTCCCGTAGTTTCCTTGGCTTCTTTTAAAGATGAAGCATGAGTCCCACTGGGCTAAAAAATCCAAATGCTGCCACAAAATGGAAACATTCATAATTTTTATTTCCTCACACTTTTAATGTAACAAGGCAAAGCTAAAACGAGACAAGCAGCGACAGTAGGCTTTCTCTGAAACTGGGAAAGCAAACATTCCATATTTGGGCCTGCTGTGTTTGAAGACTGGGGTTGCCAAGATTTTGTGCTTTAAAGAAATCTATTGATGCATTTGTTGGACTGTCTGCAGGACAGAAATGGGCTTGAGGAAGAAGGATGCAGTGAAGGACATTTTTACAAATTTGTTTCACTGGAACTATATGATGGTGTCAAGGTCTTACAAGTTCAGCTGGAGCCAACCTGAGGCAGAGTTAGAACAGCTGGAGGAATATTGCTGGGTGACATGCTCTGAGAGATAGTGATTGTGCGGGCACATTTGCCTAGAAAATCCTAATAGTTATAATGATTGAGATAGAAGAAGTAAGCCTCTCTGTAGGACATGTGTCTCAAGAATTTCAAGATACAGAGTTCCTTAGCTCCCATAGGCATTTGTGCACACAAGAAGATGAACTGTGGATATGGCACTACTAAGGATGGGCAAAAACAGTCAAGCTCATTTGGATCCCAGGTACAACATTGTGACCATGATTTACAGGCCACAGATCAGATATAACTAAATGAGCCTATAATTCTGTGCTTGCTTACCTGGGAATAAGTCCTGAGAAGATATGTTTAGCATAGCCTATGTGAGTTGTACTTCTGATCTCCAAAGCCAAAGAGCTGATACTGTTCCCTGTCCCTGGATAATCTGGGTTGAAAGATCACGCTGTCACATCTGCTGTATCATTCTTCCATGCCTGATCGTAAATCCAGTTTAGGCATTCAAAAAACTCAGTTTAAACAAAGAGAACTGAAAGAAATTACAGTACAATTTTATCTCTCAGTTTTTCTTGGCTTTTAAATAAAGGGAAACATACTATATTGGTTGCACCAGGCTCAGAGAAATTATGCTTGAATACCAATTCTTAGGACGTCCACTGATGATTACCCTGCAGCAAAACTGCTAAAAACATTACATTTGTCCATTGGTTGACAGTGGAGCTCCAGTGCTACTGAAGGTGACTGCAGTGATTCCCCATATATAGAGGGCTTGTCCTTCCTGCCACCTTGAAAATAAATTGGACAAATTGAGTATGCTAGTCCAACATATTGCAAAAGCTCTAGAGGTATGCTTTCTGTGATTAGCATTCATTGTAGCACCCGAGCAACCTATTTCAGATGGTTTATTCCCTTTTTTGCAAACCAGTCCCCTTCGCTCAAGGAAGGGGTGAGTCGGAGACATAGTGGAGGCAGGCTGAATTTGAGCCAGTGTGATCTGGAAGGAGACTTTTCTTGATATGAATTAAGAACTACCTGATTCAAGAGGGAAAGTTTTTGCCAACACTTGCCCTATAGGTTCTTCACCATCACCTCTGCGTTTGCTGTCTCAGCAGCTTTTCCCCCCTTGTTTTCTGCTGAGCTCTTTTATCATAATATCCACTTACAAACATTTTTTTCCCCTATTAGTTGCTATGGTTACCTTGGCTTACCAACCTTTCAGCTGCAGGAATGGGTTTGGTGCACTCCAAGTCATGTTGGTATGATGGGAACGGAGGAGTATTCTTAAAAACTTTCAATCCAGCATAGAGGTGGTTGGGAAAAGCAATACCGGATCCTAATTAGTTGCTGTGGGCTCCCTCCTATTGATCATATTGTGAGCCAGAGCGCTGGAGAGCTTAACATTGACCGCCCGTGCCCCCCCTCCACAGTAAGAGGAAAAGATTTGTCATGGTATCTCAGTCTCATTGCCCTTCTAGTGATAGCCAGCTTGATGCTCCATAGAATTCAAAAAGGAGTAAAATTTAGTCTGGTTCAGGGCCTACTTTAAAGGGTTGTTTATTATCTCTAAAAACCTTTATTGCTTTTGAACAGGAACGAGCAACCTTTTTCAAACCAGAGGCTATAATCTAAAAAGTGTGAAGCAGCAGGACCAGAATAAGAATTAAATATGGGTTAACCTGTATGTAATTAAAATAAGAGGAAATCAATTAGTTAATACAATTACAGCCTGTGTGTAATACTGTTTCCCCATCTCTCACAGGAAAATTACCATGCAGCTGGTTTTGGAAAGGCAGTGGGGGGTTGACAGATGTGAAACACCCCCCCCCCCCCAGCCTTAGACTTTGGGATGAAGGATAATCTGCTCCTACACAGTCACCCCCTCCAAGAGCTCACTGCTCTTGTACAGTTGGAATGGATCAGGGAATGGATTTTTTTGTGACAGTGTTCAGTTTGTGGAACTTCTTGTCTGTCATTGACCTGAAATATTGTTGAATGTCTATTTGTTGGCTTGGAGAAAGGAGATTTTTTCTTTTAGTCTTACATTTGTTTTTGTTATGAGATTGCTTTCAGTGTGATATTAATTGCTTTGAACAACTCAGAAATGAGATTGGAATGCAAGATCATTAGATACGTAGTGGTTTCCATGACTTTGTGTCATCTTCAGCATTCCTGGGTCTCCCGCTGTAATCTTTCAAAAATCTTCTCCATTGTATAGCATGACATCTTTCTCCTGCTGCTGCCTTCTGCTACATTGGAGCAAGGAAAGCAGATATTGCCTCATGTTGCTCTGGGCACAACTTTGGAGGCCCGAGTCTTAAAACAGAGACAGTCACTTATTCTCTAAATATTTATTCTGTCATCCTGTTTCACAGTGCCTGACCTTCCCATTCTGGAGAAAAGGAACTGGCTGATCCACTTGTACTACGTCCGCAAAGATTATGATGCATGTAAGGTAGGAGCCAGTTTGGTGCAGTGGTTAAATACCCTGGGCTAGTCCAGCCTTAGGCATGAGGCCAGCTGGATGACCTTGGGCCAGTCATTCTTTTTCAGCCCTAGGAAGAAGAAGGAAAGGGCCAAAATGTTACCTGCAAAAATGTTGCCAAGGAAACAAACCACGCAAACCAGATGAGAGCATGTCATTCCTTGAACAACCATTTAACAAGAGACCCTAATTTTAGGGAGGAGGAAGAACCCAGGTGTTTGTTCTCAGGATAGGGTTCAGTTTGGTTTTCCATGGTTCTCCAAGCCAGGGTTTAGCTTCCCTCCTTTCTTTATGCAAATTCCCTTGTTCCCCCAAGAGTCCTAATTAATGTGATTAGCTGTGGTTAGTACTAACCAGGATTGCTATCCGATGGATGATCTGAAGTTGATTAGGGTACTCTTTGGGATAACTCTGAATTGGGGATGATGCTGAATGGTGGAAAGTAGTCTTTCCCAGCCAGTGGTTTGTCAGAGAGATCTGCACCAAGTTGCAGAGTGTTGTGTGACAGCATGAAACCTGTCATGCAAGAGGGGAAGAAATATGTGACACATAAGTTGTGTTCACTTGGAGGGCCTTTTTCCTGATGAAGGACTGTTTTTACTTATAATACCATAGAATCACTTGTTACCATTCTTCCCTCATCCTAAGGAACAGCTGTGTCTGCATGCTTCCTTCTTTGCTCTGATTTAACAAGCTCATGGTTGCAGTTGCTCTTCTGACTTGTTCATTCTGATTCAGTGGAAGCATCAGCTTTATTATGTCCCCCCCCCCCTTTGCCCAGACAAATATTGACTTTTCTAGCTGGTTATGTTTCGGAAGGGGACTTCTCTTCTGAGAACAACTTATTTGTTTCACCATCAGGCATAAAAAAGTAAAGTATAGAACAGTGTTTCCTCACTAGTGATTTGGACCAGCTTCCCACATCTTCCAACTGTCACTATGTTGATATATCAGTAATGGGGCACAGGCTTTATAGAACCTCAATAATAGATGGGTCACGGTGAGGAAATGGCCACGTACAGAGTTTGTCTGCCGATTGTACAGGACTGGTTTTGTAAGTGACTGGATGAACAAAAGTTGCATGATTCTGTCACAGTGGGTCTCTAAGTCAACATTTCAGAGACAGTCCTTTTACTTGCTAGAATGATGCTTGACTGGTAATACAAAATACAAAAGAGATATACTGTAGGCATAGATGAGGCATTGCTTCTGCAACTGAGTTTCTTCTTGATGTGTTAGGCTGATCAACAAGAACATTTATTCTGTTCAGCCAAATGCTTATTAATTGGCCTTTAGCAGGCCATTTATGTCCTGTTGCCCAAATCCCATGTTGCACCTAACTGGAGCAGTTTTCTTAGAATGTGGCTCAGCTTTTATTACTTGTGCTAAGAAATTTCTAATATTTATCTAAGCCCGTTTCACAAGAGTTTGGGTTAAATGTTTGAAGCAGCATAGAAGTTAATACATAAACAATCAGACTGACTTCAAGCAGCTTACAAAGTTTGATAAAAAATAAGGCAACATTGTTATAAGATAAAATGTAATGATAATAAAAACATACACATACTGTACGCAACCTAGCACCATCTCTTATTCTTAGGAAAGACATTCTAACATCAGTGCCATCCTTTCCCGAAGACTGATCTTCCGTAACAAATGCTAGCTCAGTGTTGCGTTGCTCTTGTGAAAGGACCAGGCATTGGGTTGTTAATGACATTCTGCATCTTGTCTGAAATAAAAATTCTCATTATTGAATCTCTCTTCCTTTGTGGTTCAGATTACTATAAAAGAGCAACTGCAGGAGACCCAAGGAATGTGTGAGTACGCAGTCTACGTTCAAGGTAAGCAAAAATGATTCCTCCATGGTTAAACAGGTTTCAAGCTGAATTTGTGTGTTTTGTAAGAACACACAGCCACCTCTTCGGGGATTGTCCAAGTTTATGGTGCTTTAATAATCCAGCACATCCTGTTTTCTAGAAAAATCTGAAAGTGGAATATTTGCACAATCTCTGGCTGTTTGGTATTTAAGGGAAGGGGAGATGCATGAAATTCAAGCCAGTCTCTTCCTTTGAGGAGGTAAAGTAATTTACATATGGTGACTTGGAAAATCTGGATCACACCTCCATGCAGCATAGGGGCAATTTATATGTTACTCATCAGGTCATGTGTTGCAATCCCAGTGTGTGTTTAAAATTAAAAATAGCTTTGGGAAAGTGCAGTTTTGAATAGAAGTGTAACCAAGAAGAGGATAGCTACCCTCCTTGTTCATTTATCTATGTATTTAAAATAATTTTAGGCTGTCCTTTAGGGCAGAACTTAACAGCCTTTAGGGCTGTTCCGTAAAACAGCTAGCAGAAATTAAAATATTAATAAGGGATTCTCCTGATTAATGTGCTATGACAATATTATTTCTCAGCTTTGATCTTTCGCTTGGAAGGGAAAATTCATGAATCTCTGGAGCTTTTCCAGACTTGTGCTATTCTGAGGCCTCGATGTGCAGACAACCTCAAGCAGGTGGCCCGGTCCCTGTAAGTGTAATTTTATTCTTCGGGTCTGAGATGTCATATGGGGTGGAGCTTCTCAAGATGGTGTCAATGACATTTGTATCCCTGTGTGCATGATCCAACTCCTCTGTCATATATTTTTCTTGACTGCATGCTTCAGAACCCAGCTGGATCAGACCAATGATTCAGGAGCCCAGCGATCTTGATACGTCAAGGAAGCATGCAAGCAGAGCAGGAAGACAATAACTCATTCTATTATTCTCCTCCCCCCGAACCCCCCTCTATCTATTGGCATATTGTCCTGAGCTTGTGGTTTAATAAACCACAGTTAGTTTGATTCACACAAGTGAAGCCCAAAACACTGGTATATTTCTTCTGAATTTGAAGGTATTGTATAATGATTAATAGGCCAGTTCTCAAAGGAGATATGTCGTAAAGCTTTTTTCAAACCCTTGAAGTTGCTGACCATCATCCCCAGAAGACAGAGCGTCTGGGTTCACGCAACATGTAAAACACTAAACCTAGGTTAACCAAATACAATTGCTATGTTCATATATCATGCTAAACCCAAGCAAATCATATTATGCTCTTTTATTTGTTTATTTAATTGAAAAATGTAAGTAAAACTCAGCAAACTAGAACTGAAAGAAAAGCTAAAGTGTAAAACAGATGATGAAGAAAAGAATAAAAACTTGGGAGTGCAGACAGATGTATATGAATACACTTGTAATATTAAGGAGAAATGCAAACGTTCTGAACATTCATATTCAGTATTTCTAACTATAGCAGTATTTTATAGACCAGTGTTTCTCAACCTTGGCAACTTTAAGATGGGTGGACTTCACCTCCCAGAATTCCCCAGCCAGCTATGCTGGGGGGGGGGGAATTCTGGGAGGTGAAGTCCACCCATCTTAAAGTTGCCAAGGTTGAGAAACACTGAGCTAACATGCATAATAATAATAATTAAAGTCCTAAAGGTTGAGAAACACTGGTATAGACCAAAACTGAATTAAGTTTATCCTTCATTTTAAGAGATTTCAAAGCTGTTTGTTGTGTTAATTTTTCAGAACGAACCTCATGATATCTTACCTGAGCACCTGGCTCACATACCCTGCGAAGAGAAAGGCTGCGTTCCTAACCACAGGCTCAGCCATAAACACTCCTACTCTCCTTTAGCCAGTAGTAGCCTAACATGTTATGTGAACCCAACCATAGCACATTTTGGATTTGGAATTATTAACAAACTGTAATTCATGTCTGTGTTTATTTAAAGGAGGGCTGAGGAGCGGGGAGGAGTCAAAAAGGGCAAGATGGTGGTTTGAAGCCTCATTTCTTTTGTACTCACCTGAACATCCCACCCATGTACAAAAGGGCAGGGTTTTGATTGTGCTCCCAAGACAGTCATCTTATTTTATTTTTACCCCTCACGTCATTCCTTGTGTTTAGCTGCCTTTTGTGTATCTCTAGAGCCACCTGAGAGATCCTGCTTTTCCGGCATGCTATGACTGCCTCTGGCCTTGGATCAGGAAAGCAGGGTGAAGGGTTCGAATAAAATGTTTTTTACCCAGCTCAGAGGAGATGACTGTCCCTCTCTGGTGATAAAGATTATAATTCTTTAGGCAGCTCTCGGCTGCTCTGTTCTGGCTGAGAATGCAAGTGGTATCCCTAAAGCTCCCTTTGATCCCGTGGCTGACAAACCATTACTTCTCCAGTAAACAAGCTGAGAAAAATAAGAAGTGGGAATTTGTTGCAGGTTTCTTCTGGGCAAACACAAAGCAGCTGTTGAAGTCTACAGCGATGCAGCTCAGCACAACCAGAAGGACTGGGTATGTGTAAGGCTCTCCTCCTTACTCCTAAATAGACGTGTTAGGGTTGGATATGGACAGATCAGGGAAGGACCACAGGCTAGTTCTAGACCA
Source organism: Python bivittatus (assembly GCF_059951505.1). Taxonomy (NCBI): domain Eukaryota; kingdom Metazoa; phylum Chordata; class Lepidosauria; order Squamata; family Pythonidae; genus Python; species Python bivittatus. The sequence goes on along the minus strand of NW_028277085.1, from coordinate 5,696,888 downwards.
TTTTTTTCTTGGCTGGTGTGGGTCTTCCGGGCTGTGTGGCCGTGTTCTGGAACTTCCAGAACACGGCCACACAGCCTGGAAGACCCACACCAGCCATCGTATGCCGGCCATGAAAGCCTTCGACAATACATTTTTTTCTTCTTTATATGAGTAGCAACCACTCCTTAAAAACATGGCTCAGGTGGAGAAGCTTCTAAGATGAAACTGGCAGGACAGCGATACAACTTGCAGGAGAAAATGCTGCTCCGGTAGCCCAAAGGGCTTCTGTTGTATAGGTGAACAGCTCGGCTTAGGATGGGATGAACATGTAAGCAAGGACAGACTGTTCTTTGGTTAGGGTTAAGGTTGGGTTCAGGCCCTGTGACGTAAGGTCTGAGATGCAATATCCAGCCATCTCCAGAGGTAGAACAAAATGGAAGAAGCATGGGTGTCTCTGCTGGATACGCACGAGGTTGGCTGCCTGTCTCAATACTGGTCAGGAAAATAAAATTTGGCTTAGTAGACTCTGCCACTTGAATGCTAGGTGCTTGTTAATCACTTCTTCACAGCTTACCAGCAGAGGCCAAAGATCATGAGCCGAAATGTACAGGCTGCAGCTCCCGATGCCAAAAGATATCTCTGCCAAAGCACAGCTGTTTGTTTGTTTACGATAGTGTTTCTCAACCTCGGCAGTTCGAAGATGTATGAACTTCAACTCCCAGAATTCCCCAGAATTCTGGGAGTTGAAGTCCATACATCTTCGAACTGCCGAGGTTGAGAAACACTGATTTAGGATGTTTCTTATAGGGTTCTTAGAGTAGGTAACCAAATTTTCAGCTAAAATATGCATAAGCAGAACTGCTGGAACATAACAGTACCAGGCCATGTTAATTCAAGAGTCAATACACCAGGAATGAGGATTTTTAAAATTATTATAAAGAACACCATCCCCACCTCTTAGGAGCTACATCTGAGTCTAGCCAGGGCCAGATCCAGAAGTAGTTGACACTACCTCTCCTTCCTCTTCTGGTGCACCATCTTTCCCTCATCTTTAACCAGTAGGCTGCAAAGAAAAAATCATTATTCCCAAACTTAGCAACTGATCCTTGCAAAAGGCTGAAGTTGGCAGGTTGCCTGTAACTAATAAACATAAAAGTTCTAAAAACTTGTCAAGGCCTGGGGAAATAAAAAGTAATAATAATAAAATTGCAGATGCCCCCAAAGATTTTATTATCTAAGTTTATATGTTGCCTCCCCCCCCCAAAAAGAACTCCAGAATTCCAAACCAGGCAATCCCAAACAACATACTTCCCTCCAACCCTCCATAAAATTCATAATTACAAAATACGTTTTGTAACTTGTGCCCCCTCCTCCCATAGGGAGATCTTTCTCTTTGGAAGCATAAACAGCTCTCCTAATCAGGCTTCACTTGCGTGGATGACATTCTCTTACATTAAAGATGGCAGCACTTTATGACTCTCAGTAACAGCCAACCCACTGTTTGAATAGGCTCTTTTGTCTTGTTAAATCCACATGGTTGCTATAAAATGTATGTCATTTGTATGTCTCTTTTCATGCTGTGGGCTGGTGTTAAATTCAATATTGATTGGAAAGATGATCCACCCAGAGAGAAACTGGCCTGTTACCTGAACATTAAGAATTGAATAGGCTACAACCTACAAGCACGATAACTTTCTGACTGTCCTTTGTCAGGTCCAAAAAGGTCACAATGATCTGCCTAATGATTCTTTTAAGAGAGAGTTATTAAGCAACATTGCTCAGTTTTCTCAATCTTTCAAGGTTTTCAGCAGGCTTCTTCTAAGAAAGGATTACTTCCTCATTTAATAATCTAGTAGAAAAATACAAGTCTGGACTTTGCTTGTTTATAGCAGTTTTTGCATTTTCTTTCTCAAAACAATTACAGTACAGGAGAGCATGTTTTACCTCTTGTGGGAATTCTAAGTTGTGGTCAGAAGTAGGGTTTGGTTACTATAATCAAATATTTATTGTATAGCATTTAGCTGCTACCCTCATTGAATTCTATTTTTTGGGCATAATTTTGGTATGTAATCTATGTTCCTTGATTGCTCTGTTTTATATCCCATCTTCTAATTTTTCCTCATCTGGAAGAAATATTTTTCTCAGAGGATAGGCCCAGAAGCTTAAACATGCATTCTTTCATTGTGGTGGTTATTCTCTGGACTCAATTAAATGTTGGCCAGTTGTGGGATTTAGAACTTCTGCAGTATTCCAGCAGCAAACCTAGGAAGTTGGAATAACATGGTCATATGGTAAACAGTTCTACCTTTTTATTGCATGATATTGATATTGAACCAAAATTTTATTTTCTGCATCCATACATTAAAATTTAACTGTCTAGATCAGTGTTTCTCAACCTCAGCCACTTTTAAGACATGTGGACTTAGAAGTTGAAGTCCACACATCTTAAAGTGGCTGAGGTTGAGAAACACTGGTCTAGATTAAGATTGGAATTATGTACAGGATTCCTTTGATTTAGATCCTTCCTTTTATTCAGGAGCTCCAAGCAGCAAAAATAGATTTCCTTCTATTTTCCCCTATAACAACCTTGTGAGTTAGGTTGACCTGAGAGACAGAGAGAGACCTGGTCTCAGTGAGTTTCTGTGTCTGAGGGTAGACCAGAACCTGGGTCTCTCCATTCCTGGTCCAACATCTTAGCCATTGCACCACATAGGCTGTTAGCCTCAGAAGAAGGTTTAACTGGCATATTTGACTACATCTTTACCAAGGTGCCCTTTTCATTATATCTGTATCTTGGTAATCTTTCCCAACTGCCTGCTGTTCAGATATGTTGGATTTTAACATGCAGCATTCTCCTCTCAGATGTCCCGCAGGAGGGCAGCAGGTTGGGAAAGGCTGATTTATGGGCTGAAATTACTAATGAATCCTGAGATTATTTGCAGTGTGTTTGCCTGTTTGTTTTTTGTGGTAAATAATGAACTTGACCTCAGCATTTTGCAATATGCAATGAGAAATGGTTTCCGTTCCCTTGTGTATAAACTTCCCCTCTTTTCATACCTAGGAAATCTTCCATAACTTGGGAGTGTGCTACATGCAGCTGAAATATTTCAACAAGGTAAACGTGGGCAGTTCAGTTCTCTGGAAGACCATCTCTGTTTTACATGATGGGAAATCCATGAGGCTCAAGGTCCCAGCTTTTATTGGCTCAGTCAGGAATTCTCCAAAATTCTAAGCCGTTTCTCAATTCCGATTCGAATGCCAGAATCTGCACCTCATTACTTGATACATTTAAGCGCCCGTGTGAAAAAGGATCTTCAGCTGGGACTATGCCATCTTGCTGCTTCAGCTTTGTCCCGCAACCCTCCTAAGTGCAGGTCACAACTGGTTCCTGTACCTTTCCAATGAAGACATTTAAGAGCGATGCGGCTGCTTGTTCCTTGTACCGATGCTGCCTCTTCCAGTAACATCGCAGTCAGAACTTGTTTGCTTGTTCTGGTTGCTAAGACCAAGCCAAGATTTTATTAAGGAAGGTTCCTTGGCTTGCTTTTCTCCAGCCATGAAAAATGGTTCCTCCCTACTCTCCCATTTGCGTGAGGTGATCTTTGCTTTTCAATGGGAGGCTTGCTAGTGTTTTTTGCTGCTAGGTTGAGGAACTCTCTTGTTTCTCCCCCCCTCCCCGCATCACACACTGTCCCCCTTGCGCTAACTTACATCAGCCTATAAAATATAATGAAGTCTACAGAGTGTTGTGCCATTTATACCTTTTAGCAATGAATATGCTGTGCTGCATTCAGCAATTCTTTTTTTAAAATGGTAAGCGCCTTTCTCTCTCTCTGTCTCCCCCAACCCCCCCCCCTTTTTAATGTGCCTGGGGGAGAAATATCAAAACTTTTCCCCTCCCTCCCACCAGCTGGGTCTGGAGGAGAGGAAAAGAAGACCTTCGAATCAATGCCTTTTGATGGGGATGGTTTAGCAGGAAGAAACTGTTTTGTCTCGGCACACTTCATCAATTCTGAGCTTCATGCTGGCATCAGCACTTCTTTGCAGGATGACCTATAAAACCCTGGTACCTCCAGGTCGGCTGGCATCTTTAGCTTCTTTACACTTCCTCAAACCCAGAGCAACTCTAGTCTCAGCCCAGAGCTTACTCCCCAGCTTGGCTGGTGGCATTTAAGGAAGGAGAGAGAAAATGAGAACTCATTTACTGCAGAATTTGGAGTGGGTGGGTGGTGTGTGGGTGGGAACGGGGATGGGGAAAAGGGATAGAATGAGAGAGAAAGAGAAAGAGCCCGTCCTCAAAGCTTCATGTAATGAATTACAGTTTTACATGGGGGTTGGGGGAATAAAGCGCCAAAGGTAGAAGGCTCGGAAGTAGCACCATAGATGACAGATTCAATCTGGAAAAATTATGAACAGCCAAGAGACATTTTAAAATCATGTACACATAAATAATTGTCGAAAGTAGAGGGGATTCAGAAATCACAGTTGAATGACAGGCTGTTACTTTACCTGTTATATTTCCTTTTGCTTGCTTTGTAAGGATCTGTTTGGATGGGAGGGTAAACCAGGTCAGCCACTCCCAGACCATCAGTTACCTCGATGCATGTGACACATGTTGCAGGAACACAGCCCATGTGGAAGAAGGCTGGCTGAAGATAAGGGTGCCATGGCTCCTAAGTGGGCCAGATAATTGGGGAGAAAGCTTACCATCTGGTACATTTTCCCAAACTGGAGCTTTCTAAATGTATTGGAACGTGGCTGGACATGCTGGGAATTGTAGTGCCAACGTTGTAGTACTCACGTGGACAATCCTACAGTGCAGAAGGTTGTCATACATTTGCATGCAATTTTCTTTCTCCACATAAAAGAAGCCCAGTAGTGATAGCAGGGCTGGGGAACTCTTTTCCCAGCTGGGGTCCTTGAGGAGCAACTATTCATTCAGCCCAGGAAGATCAGTGGGCTGCCTGATAGACCCAGGATCGAACTCCACATCCAATTGGTTCTAGGTTTAGGCTTGCTTACTATTTTCTAGAATGAAGGGGTAGCCAAACTTTCAACACACTGCCCTTCTGCTTTCATTTTTGGCAGCCATGAAGAGTACAAGTAATAGAAAGCCCAGCATTTATATGTTTTTTCTCCCCTCTCTCCCCCACCCCCCCAGCAGTTGCTTGACATTGTTGGGGAGAGGTAGGTCTGTTTCAGCAAAAGCCACCATAGAATAAGAACTGTGTTCAGGCTGGCTCAGGGTGATGGTAACATTGCCAATTCCAAGCCCATTCTTTGTCTTCCATTCAGGCAAAAGATCAACTAAACAACGCCTTGCAGCTCAACCGACATGACCTGACATACATAATGCTGGGGAAAATCTACCTGATGGAGGGAGATAGAGACAAAGCCATTGAAGTCTACAAAAAGGCAGTGGAGTAAGATGTTTTCTTTCTTTCCTCTCTTTAGGTGTGGAGGGAGAGGCAGGAAAGATGGCATAGCTCCATATGGTAAAGCTGATTTCAGAGTCCAAGATCAATACTTACTGTAAATGTTTGGGGCAATTATCTATGTACACCTATCTGTATATTGGGATTTGACTGGAATCTGTGCTATGTGCAATAATTCAGCATAGTATTTTTAACATCAACTGCCAGCATAGAGGCAAAGCCCAGCACGCGCATGGCTTGGTAAACCCCTAAACTTTTAATCCAAAACCAATTAAATTGACTTTAAACTGGAGACAGGCTATTTTGACTGGCTAATTAGATGTTGCCATTAAAAGAAGATATATTTTTAATCATTGTTACAGAAAACGTTGGTACTTTCTTCCTCAAGCACCGTGATATTTTGGGCCACCTGTTGTGAGGCTTATTCATTCCCCTGCGTAAGAATGAATACTGCTTGGAATTAATGATGGCAATAGATGCCTTAAAATCCTGTGATCTCTATTTCTGTGTGTTTCAGATTCTCTCCTGAAAACACAGAGCTCCTTACAACTCTGGGCTTACTTTACCTTGAGGTATGAGAAGTTGGTAATTAATTAGGTAGTTATAGTTGGCAGTAGATGGCTTTTCCATTCAGGCATCTTTGCATTGAAAGTAAACCTCCACCATGTTATCCTCTCCACCCCGCATCTAATTTGCAGACTGAAGGCTCTCTTCCAGTCTTCTTATATGCCCAAACTAGGAATTCAGTAAAGCTGGGCAAATAGACGCTTGGCCAGATGTCCTTTAATATAAATGCATTGCCATTGCTTCTGGGTAACTACATGGCCTTGGAAAAAGGGTGGTTGAAAATACTAGGTTGTGTGTGAGCTATAGAAACATGAGTTTCAATTTTTCCTGGGCATAAAGAGATGATGCTATTGCTGGCAATTTTATCACTTCTGTTGCTCCATCAAATCCCTAGCTTTTGTCTAAAATGAGTTTATAGAATCTGGGCCTGTATTCAAGCTCTATTCCTGGTGTTCTGGGCAGGACCCTTTCCTGGACCTTTGGTTATAGACTGATGTCTAGGAGATCTTTCAGATGAGGTTATCTCTGGGAAGAGCAAAGTACAGAAAGAGAATGAGAGAGTGAGTAAGAGAGAGTCTCCCCACTTCCATTGGATGTTACATGCAAAATTCATACTTTGAATTTTGAAGATGGGAAGGCAGTGAATGTCCCCTTTACTAGTCTGCTGTGATCCTCTGATGCTGTGTTACTTGGAACTTAATGCATAGGAGTACCTTTCTTGGATGCAATGACAGTGTAATAATCCACAGTGATCAATGTGTTAAGTCACTTTCTGCTCATGCTTTTTCTTTTCTTAGCTTGAAATTTATCAGAAAGCCTTTGAGTACCTTGGGAATGCACTCACATATGACCCCTGCAACTATAAGGTAACTTGGAGAATAGGAAGATAAGCTTAAATTATGATAGTTTTATACATATATAAAGATAATTGTGGAATGCAGTGAGGAGTAGTGTAGTGTGGAAGTAAAGCAGGCATGAAAGTATATGGATTGCTTAGCAAATGGCTTGATGCTGAGCTGGAAGTAAGACAAGATGTATGATGGCCCCTTGCTGGTTTAATGTATTTATGAATAAATGTATAAATGTGACGGTGTTAGAGGTTAGAAAATGAACAATTGCAAGTTATACGTAAATGACAAGTAGATGAATTTATCTTGATAGGCTGTTTATGAAGAATAGGAAAACAGAGAAATATTAAGATGTGCAAATGGTAAAAATGTTGCAAGTAATGAATGTTTTTTGAAATAAGCAAAAATGGCTGTGTATGAAATGGGTTTCTCTCTGCTTTGTTAAATGGAAATGAGAGTTGAGTATGTCAGGGGCAACATGAAAGTAAGTTGGCTATAGCAAGAATGGGATAGTTAAGAAGGGTATGTAGTAAAATGAGAGGCAGTTCCAGAATGAATGGTAGTAAATGCAAAAGTATGTGAATAGCATGAAAGAAGTATATTGGGAGTAGTTAGATCGAAAGAAGGAACAAATGCGGTTTGAATCTCAAAGCAGATAAACAAAAGAAGAGTGAATGGTTCCCATGAAACTTGCGGATGAATAGAGATCTTCAAAAAAAAGAGGAACCCAAAAGGGAATGTATGAAGTGGTACATTGTCATAGCAGAAGCAAGGATAATTGGTTTTGAAAGGTACAGTGAAGGGTCTAAACTAGATTTAGCTATTTCCTTCTATTTTTCCTACCTCATACCTAGATGTCCTTGGCTTACTGTTTCTTACTGCTTTCCTGTACTTTGTATAAACTTGCTTACCCCAAAAGACTACGTATGTACGTATGTACGTACGTATGTATGTATGTAAATAAGCAACTGAGTCAAAGAAGAATGGAATAGCATGAACCACCTTTATCATTTCGGCCCCCACTTCCAGACCACAAGAATTCAGTTATTTCTGGCTTGCAGTATCACATTCCTCTCACCTTTTGGGCCACAATTTTTGCAATGTCTCTGCCTTTGGATGCATTCCTGATCCTTAAGGCAACACGTCTCCATTTAGCGCTCTAAAAATGTGAACTTCATGCCATATTTACTTAATCTCTATTAGTGAAAAGTTCCCTTAGTTGGCCTACTTCAGTTGGGCTTTTTGTCTTTCAAAGGCCATCTTGGCAGCTGGCAGTATGATGCAAACACACGGGGACTTTGATGTTGCTCTCAGCAAGTACCGAATAGTTGCTTGTGCTGTTCCTGAGAGCCCTCCGCTTTGGAACAACATCGCGATGTGCTTTTTTGGCAAAAAGAAATATGTAGCGGTAGGTGTTTGCTTCCTATTCCTTGCTCTCCCTGTTTGTTCAGTAGGATGAAGAACAGAGCTTCTCCCTCCGTCTCCCACTGGCTCTTTCTCTTCCTCCATGTGTTTCTCGTGTTGCCGTGCTCCTTGGATGTGAGAAAGAGAGGAGGCTCTTTCTTCAGTGTTTTTACTTCGGCTGTTTCCCAGCACACCGCTTTCTTTTCAAAGCCTCTGGCTTGGGGAGGGGGGCCGCGCATACACAGGGAGAGGGAGGAGGGTTGTATCTCGTTCGCCCCAACATTTGGAGAAAATAAGAAACAGCAAGGAAGAGACTCCTGCTGTTTCTCCATTTCCCAGTGTGTTCTGCCTCTGGCATTCTCACCAGAGCATCCTGACTTGGGGGATTTGTGAATACTTGATCAAGCACCAGTACCTCTCAATCTTTGAACCTCTAACCTTGTCTTCTGGGCCATGTGCCTCAGAGGGGTACGCGCACTGTTTGATATGCAGCTGTTCCAAGTATGTGTACATGTTTTAAGACTATCCAGTTCCCCACTGAGCAATTAATGGCTCTGACACCTCTTTTTTTTTTAATCTGTCTGAACTATTTAGCTATATAGTAACATTCTATACTTTATTGGCTCTTCTCTAACATAAATGACCATGAATGAACAATGATCTCTATGTCACACATGACCCTCAGAAGTCTGCTGTGCCACCGAACCCAGATGCACGTTGCCCCATTCCTGTTGCTGGAGTTGGGAGCACCACTGAACTGGGGAAGAAGATGGGCAAGGTTAATTCTTGCCTACTCTCTTCCCCAGTTCAGTACAAGAGAGAAAGCTGTGTATCTGTGCTCTTGCACTTATGTACATATGTATGCAGCTGAATTTACCCTCAGCCCAAATGTGACTCTTAGGGTGAAAGCAGTTAATACATTTCCTACATTGCAAATACGTTGTGCCAAAGGATGGACTTCAGTGGGTTCTAATGAACGGACTGATCTATCAGAGAGCGAGTAGATCGAGTTTCATCTCATTAAGTTCACTTTAGCCAGGATCTGCAAGTGAAGAGTAGCATTTCTTTTGGAGAAAGGCACTGCTGTTTCATAGGGGCAGTAAAGCCCCAGAAGGTAGCCTTGGAAGGTCCCCGTCTTCTCCCTTAGTGACAGAATAATGTTCTTCCACAGGCCATCAGCTGCCTGAAACGGGCAAACTACCTTGCACCCTTTGACTGGAAGATCCTGTACAATCTTGGGCTGGTCCATCTGACAATGCATCAGTATGCTTCTGCCTTCCACTTCATCAGTGCAGCTGTCCATCTCCAGCCAAAGTTGGCAGAACTTTACATGTTGTTAGCAGGTATGAATGCTGCACCTGCCCTCCATGCTTCCCTAGCTACCACAGTGAAATTTCTGATTACTGGCATCCAGAAACATCTGCTTTGCTATGATAGCTAGTATTAATCGATGCAGTCTTTTAGGCATACAGTTCTTATTAATGGTCTCAATCCTTCCTAAAAGATTATGTTAAGATAATTTCACTTTAAGAATGAGGACCTTCATTCTTTAAAATGAACATGACCGTGGTTCAAGTGTACAATTTAATTTAGAGTTCCTCCACATTAGGGAGATAAACCCTTCTGTTTTTTTTTCTTTCCTGATTTTAGTTGCCCTGACAAATCTTGAAGATGCTGAAAATGCCAGGCTAGCCTATCAGAAAGCTTCAGCACTGGACACGTATGTCTACTGACCTAATTTTAGGGAGTGCTTCCTCTGTACTCAACGCAAATGATGCTGTAGAGCCTTGTCTCCTTCAGAGCCAAAAGCTGGATTGTGAGGCTTATTGGTGTTAGATATACAACTTTCCTAACTTATTTTTGTAAATGAAAAGCAGGCCCAGAAGATGGTGACCATGATTCTTGATCAAAAAGCAGATCCGTGCCTTTCTTGCCCCTGATATTTCCTCTGTAAACATTATTGCTTGGGATTGGGTAATTCTATAGCATCCCTGCCCCAGAATGATTAGCCCACGTAATCACAAAAACATGCTAAGGCAGGGAAAAGTGATGTGATTCTATTATTTAATTGATTTATTTAAAGCTTTTCAATGCAGCTTCCTAGTAACAGTAATCTCAGGGGTTTACCATTAAAAATAGCAGTTGCAGTTAAAAACTATAGGGTAAGAAAGTAAAAGCATCAATAAAAAGCTAAAAATCACAGCAGACGTAACGTATTATTAAAAGGCCTGGGAAAATGAGGATATCTTTGCCTGGTGCTGAAATGACAATAAGACCAGCACCTAGCATCCCTCAGTGGGGGGAATATTCCAGAAGTTGGGGGGGAAAGGCCCACTCCTGTGTAGCCATTCATCCCACTTCAGCATGGGAGCAAACTCCCAAAGAGTGACTTTTAGCTGCGTTTTGGACCCTGAACCCCAACGATCTGAGTTTCTGTCCTGTTCTGGAAGCATGGAACACGCAGAGGTTAAAGCACAACAATCCAATGAAAACAATTTTTCAAAGTCACAAATGCTCTCTCTTCCTATGCTTAGCCTAATTCACTGACCTGGACCTGACCACAAAATCAAGCCTCTGTAATCATATCTATATTAAAGAATTCGGTGACTACACACAACTGGTCACATTTGTCTGCTTTTACCCCTAACTGACCAATAGCAAGTTAAGACTACCCCTCGTTGTTTGTCTTCTGGGTTACAGATGCAACCCTCTCATAAGTCTGAATTATGCAATACTGCTGTACAATCAAGGAGATAAGAAGGGGGCTGTTCTTCAGTACTATGAGATGAAAAGAAAGGTCCATGCGTTAAAAGAAAGCACACTGGAATTTGATCCTGAGGTATGTTGACTTAAACTACTAATGGGAGCTTCCACAGCAGGGGATCAGAGCAGTTGACTTAATCAAGGTGTTCTATTAGAGAAGATATCTGTATTAGTGAAAGTAGGCTTCTTAAACGTATACCTTAGTCAAGTGAGAGGATTCAATTTGTGTCCCTCTCAAATATTAAAATTGCTTCTGGAAACAGCTGACAGATTGAGGAGACGTTTTTCCAAATATATGTAGACATCTTTCAAGGTTCTTATTTTCTTCATGTGAAAGGAAAACTGGTATGGGACTTGGGTGAAATCTGCTCCAGGATTTGACCAGGCATTCAGTTCTCCTTCTTTTTCTCTTGCATGGCCAGATGGTGGATATAGCCCAGAAACTGGGCACTGCCTTACAGCTTGGAGAAGTTGCAATCTGGGCTAAACCTGGTAAAGACTCAAAGTCAAAGCCAAGAGGGACAGCATCCAGCACACAGCCATTGGGTTCTAATCAAGCTCTGGGACAGGCGATGTCTTCTGCAGCTGGGTATGCAAAGACCATGAGTCAAGGTAGGTTTTCTTGTGCCTGTTTGCATAAGCAGAATCAGGCCTGCCTTCTTGGTTGTGTGAATATTAGGGAAGAACTCATAGAGCTGGGAGCTACTCAACAAAGCTTGAATTCAGTGGCCCCTGACATGTCTTGGGTAGTAGTTTGCTGGCTTCAGCCAAATGTTTATATCTAGTTTTGCACCTGCCCAGATTAAAAGGAGGGGTGACCATAACCCGAGATAGGTAGAGCGTCATATGTTGATTCCATTGCTGTGTCTTCTCATTCATACTAGATACTTATCTATATAAACCATTTATATTGCCGCCCATCTCACAAAAGTGACTCTCGGCACCATGCAAGGGTTAAAAACCACATCAGTTTAACAACAACTAGGGCCACAAACACAACACAACCCGTCAAAAAACATTAACCAGCAGAGCTCATCTAACCATCGGGCCCAAACACTGCCAGGATAAGGGGGAGAACCCCCCAATGAAATCTGAACTCAGCTGTGCAGAAAGGTACCCTCATAAGATTTGTCTCTTTCGTCTTGCTGATGGCAGGGCAGCAGAGGGAGAAAGAGAGAATACCAGCACATGACAGAAAGCAGAATGGAAGCCTAAGGAAACTGCACAGTGTCAGCAGTATCTCTTAAAAGTGATGACCACAGAACGGGAAGCGATTGATTTATTTAAGAACCCAATTCAGAGTAGTAAAGTGGTGTATAAGAGAACTTTTAATTAAAGAAGAAGGCAGTAAAACAAAAAGGATGGCAATTTGGGGGGAAGAATGGAAAAGTGGTAAATTCTTGGCTGACTAAGCCCTAATTGGGGTCTTCAGTGTAGAACTGTAGAAGTCTCAAACTTGTGTGGATGTTTAGATTCTTTGCAATATTTCAGGTCCTTTGGTAAGGAGACAGCATAATAGATCAATAAAATAAATGAAGTGGAGAAGATAAAGGGAAGAATGAAGTACAGAAGTGTTGAATTTCCAGCACCATAAAGGAAGCAATACAGAAACATAATCAGTATCAATATGTATTTCACCGCTTTTTAACTGGAAGATAAGAAAGGTTGTATCACTGATTTGTGCTCTTTCCTTCTTCAGCTATTGGAAGTTCAACTCAGCTGGCAAAGGTTCCTTCCCTACCATTGGAGCCTAAACCCAATGAGCCTACTGCTGAGGAACTTACAATAAAACGGCAGGAGCAAATTCAGCCCATTGAACAAGCCAAGGAATCTTGAAGAGATGGCCAACTTGGACAGCTTGTAGAGTGGTGTATTCATCCTATTGGATGCATAGGGACAAGGTGCATTTAGTATCCTACAAACTTTGCACCAGACCAAAGAGCGCAACAGCCCTCTTGCACACAATTAGCTGATGAGATGCTTGGAAATTGTGTTGTTTCCTTAACATTCCACACGTAGGCTAATTAAAGATGCCGTCAAGATAGAGACAAGGTTTGAGTAGCTTTTCCTGGAAGCAATTGGACCTTCACAACAGGAAGAGAAGTGAGTCTATTATATTACGTTTTGACTAAGGACAGCACCATCGGAGGGACGCCTCTAGATTTTGAGATTATAGCCCTTCCTATTCTAGTATTTTTCTAGTGGTGCTGAGTTACTGTTGGGTAGCATTTCTGAACCTATCACCTAACTGTTCTGTTGAATGGTAACGAGAAGTACCCACTTGTATATTCCTCAAACAAGTAACTTGTTTAAGATTGTCAAACTTGGGTAGAATCCAGCTGCTTTTGCTGCAAATGCTTTCATAGGACTTCTGCGTTTCCTGCCACTTCTTTGGAACCCAGTGGGACCACTTAAGTGACTGAGGAACAGATTCTTCCCTCCTTCACCAACTACTTCATGGTGGAATTTACTTACAGACAACATAGTAGAAAAGTACATATATTGGATGGGCTAAGTTTTTTTGTATAAATAAAGAAGTAATGAATTGACTAAAATCCCTTCTATATATTACTTTTCCCCTGGTATTGAACTCCCTTATATTGTGAATATAATATGGGCATTAGGCTGGTCCATAACCAGAGGTAGCTGTGGAATGTGTGTATGTGTGTGACAGAAAACAAGTGTTGTGCTATAATTCCCACCCCTTTTGTACATATACCACATTGCATGGAGATACAAAAGGGGCAGAGCTTGTAGTGTGATGACACAATGCTTGTTTTGTCATTTTGATGAAAGCATTGGATCCTGTAGATATCTCTGTCCACAACTCTCTCAGACAAATATAAAAGGATTAGAAGACTCAATAGCAAACAGAATAAGACAGCGAAATTACCTTTGGGAAATGAACACATTTGTACCAGCTGATGGCACACCTAAATTAGTTGCAACTGCTAAAGCAACAAAGAGAGTTTCATGTAGGTTACCTTGAGCAAAGCTTCCTGGAAGATCTGGGGTATCTGTCTGAAGGGGAAAGCAGGGACTGGACTGTCTTAGGTTCGTTAAAGTCCTGCCCTGAACTAGGGAAATATACTTTGTTGAAGTAAAGCAAGACCCCATACTTAGGCCCAGTTGCCCATATTAGCAAGGAAGAGGTTCTTCAGCTTATGAGTTACACTCAGGTAGAACAAACTGAAGCTTGAACATTGAAGCCAAGGGGACTGTGTGGGCCTTTATATACGGTGTCACTGAAGTGGATAGTAGCCCTCCCTTTACTGAACAGTAATTTCTCTCAATATAAGCAGGAACAAAGCTGAAGTTGTGAAAGGCATTAGTCTACCATATGCTGCATAGACAAGGTCCAGCTTCAATCGCATTTCTTGGTAAGTTTAGAAAACTAAAGTCCCTTTCTTTGAAATCCTAGAGAGCTATCTGTTTTGGCAAAAGGTAGCATCCTGTTCTCTTAGTTTTTTTTCCTTTTCAGTTATTCCAACCTGTGAAGTATATAAAACAGGACAGGCTACTTTTGTACATTAAATGCAAAACAACATTTATTGAAAACACTGTTGTATAGCATGGTAGGATTTTTACAACCATATAATTGAGACATCATACAGGATAAAAAAAATACTTATTTCATAGGAACCATGCAGGCAGAACACTTTGGCAAGAAACTCTTCAGAGAACGCTCTTTAAATGGTCCACTCAATCCCTGCGGTTATTTATTGAAAGAAAAAAAAAGAAAGAAATTAAAAGGTAGTTTTCATGTCACAGCTGAGTTTGCAACTGCCTGGCACCAAGAAAATGGTTGCTTTGCCCATTTAAACTATGCAGTTTAAAGCACTGGATCCTACATTCGGTCCTCAAGCCAACATCTCCCTGAGAATTTTGGTAATTTGATTACAATTAATTGATGTTGGTTTTAATTACAACATAGGACTGTTGTAACCAAACAGTTGGAGGCAAGGAGAATGGTAAGGGAGATTTATCTCTGGGTATAAAGCCCTGGTACTTGGCAGTCCCATTATCCTTGCAGGGAAAGGCCTGTGATCAGACTCGCCCAGCAGCTAGGGTCTTAAAGGGGGCGGAACAATTGTTTGGGGCCAGAGTTGTATTTTTAAAAATGAAAAAGATCAGGAAAACACTGTGCAAGAGAACAATGGGAAGAAGCCTCCAGGCATACAGAAAGGCACACGGGTCCATGTTTTTAATTCCTTTAGCAGTAACCTTAAGAAGCAATCACCTTATTTGTAGTTCAGCCTCCCCTTCAAATATATTTGGGCAACTTACAGAATTTCTGCCCCATGTGTCAGCTGGGACTTTTAACTCCCACACACCTGAAGGAGATCATGTTAAGGAGGACAGAGTAAGGTGTGCAAGTCTTCAGCTCATGCTGCTGCTTTGTTCTAGTGTGGTGTTTCTCAACCTTGTCAGCTTTAAGATGTGTAGACTGCAACTCCCAGAATTCCCCAGCCAGAATTCTGGGAGTTGAAGTCCACACATCTTAAAGTCACCAAGGTTGAGAAACATTGTTCTAGTGGAATGGGTAGGGAAAGCTGGATTCCAAAGAACAAGAAATGCAATGAAACAGAAAGGCCAAAGATAAGGAAATATGTGAATGGGACATTAGCATGGTTAGTGGCTCGAAATACAGCATGTGTGACTCTAACTAGGATTAAATTGTTTAAAAATTAAACGCTTGCTAGTCTTGAACAAAACGAAATAAACTTGAAATTTAAAAGGGACTAAGGTAAGGAGTAAAAGCAAAAACTATCAAGTGCTTTTCCTGTAGAGCCACTACATAGTGGCCATTGTGGAATGAAAGCAGTGCACCATTATAAGCAGTGCAAAAACCTGTAGAATGAAGCTGCACGTTTAACTGCCAAGATTTCTCTTATAAAAAAGAGCAAGTGCAAAAGATATTCAAGTCTTGTAGTTTTTAGCTGCTAGTTCATCAGTGACACCATTCTGGTGCTCACTCCTCCAAGCTGTCTTCTATCGGAAGCCCACCCAAGTGTCTAATTACATTGGAGTTCTCGAACATTCAGCCAAGCAAGGAAAAAGCCTCCTGAAATGGGAAGAATTAAACATCCCCCTTCCCACCAGTCCTGATGCAAGCCGTATCATTGCTTTCAGTGAAAAGATATGGGCAGTTTTCCAAAATATGATCCAAAGAAGCATTTAAAGTTACATTTATTCAGTCCCAAGAGGGGAAAGTTTAAAGTTTGTCAATTTCACAGCAATGCAAAATTTGGGTTACTTCAACTGGAGAGAGAGATTGTACCCCACTTTAAAAAATGAATAAATAGAACATACTAATCTGGGGAATTTTTTCAATAGATTTAGAATGAAACTACTCGATTTCCTTGAGTCTGAGTAAGTTTACAATGACATTAAAAAGAAGGGAATGCAGAGCATACCTTGTTAAAGTCTACTGGTGTTAATCCCACTCTGATTTACTTCTACCACAATCAAACGCCACTCTGAAGATTTCAGTTCCATCTTTAGTTATACTTTTATCTCGCCCTTCCTCTCTGGGACAAAAACACACCTCTTAATCTCATAACAACCACGTATATATTAAAACCACTGAAGTCTAATATTGCGTAGTGGGAATTATCGAGCACAGATTTAGGTCTGAATTTTTGCAGCCAAGCTTCACGCCTCCACTGGCTTACGCCCTCACCTTTTATCCAGCTTTAGATACCAGCAGATTCTCTGTTTTATGTATTTATATAAATGACTCATAGGCTGACTGTTGCTATGCTGGACTGCAAAGAAAAAGGTGGAATGAACAGTTAAAGTCCATATTCATGAGAGTCCAAGGCCTGATGCTAATGTAGCAAGCCAAGAATGCCAGAAGCCCAGTTGTCTTAATCAAACTTCAGTTAAAAATGTTGTTTTACGGTTGTTTATTAGGAGCCACGTTAAGGCTTAAGCAAGGTGTACTTCAGCATTTTGCACAGAGTTATTGCAACTTGTCCTGTGTTACACTAAGAAGACAGCAGCGATTGTACTGTAGGCTCTCCTTTCAAGGACCAGCCCCCAGCCTTTGCATACACATATATTTGCTGTTAACAGATAAAATAAACTGTCTCACATTCAAGAATCACCTTGCCAATAAAAGTAAAACGCCTTTGAAAGTAGCAACAGCGAAAGAAAAAGGAAGAAGAAATTTAGCATTATCCGGCCAAGGAAATACTCTTGATATTTTGACAGCAGGCTTGGTAATTTCACGAGCCTGAGAGGAGAACCCTTTTCTTGCGTCCTATTTATAGGCTGGTGCATCTTTGGAAATAGGAAAGATAAAAGAGAAATATATTGGTCGTCCCACCGTCAAACAAGTAGAAGGCTGGGTCTTGCAATGTCAGGAATGTGAAGAAGTAAGTTTTTTTACTTCTGCCTGGGGGATATGAATATGAAAAAGATCCATATATCCTACCTGGGATAATCAGGCACCACCATCTCCTCTTACAATGCCCCTTTAGAAATTATGGCAAATTAAATTGTCTTAAATTAAAATATAGGCCCCTTTGCTTTCTCCCTCCGACCAAAAGGTGTCCCCTCCAATGAACAACTCATACCTTCCCATTGCACTGTAAACATTCCCGTGGCAATAATGCAGCTTCTGGACAGTACCCATTTCCCCCCCCCCCCCTTTTGGTTCTTGATCAAACCCTAACTTCCACTCTGTACCTGCTTGGTATAAATTTTGGAGTGATCACTTAATTCAGTGGTTAATGAGGATGGATTTCTGAATAAAGGAGTCCTTCGGCAGAAATGGCGTCCCCGAGGCCAACAGTCCGCAGAGGACTTTTACACACCAGCACGGGGGTGTAATGGAAAGCGACGCCATTCCTGTGCCATTCCGATACAGGCTCCTTCGGATTTAAGGAGACTCTGGAGGCCCCCTCCATCTTGGAAGTGGCAAACTCCAGCGGGGCTTTCAGGAAGACTTTGCTCGCATCGATGGTCTGGGTGTCACACGCTTGAGTCCCCGCCACTCTTGCTCCAGCAGCCACCGCAGCCACCTGGTTGGCCCAGTACCCATCCACGGTAGCCAAGAGGTGATAGGCCAACGTATGAAAGTGGATCCGAGTGAGATCCGAAGCCTTTGCTGAAGTCCTCCCGTGCTCTTTCAAGATCCAGAAAATGATGTCGCTGACCACACCCACATCCGGAACACCATTCCAGGACGTTATCGAGGTGTGAGGCCCCGAGGCTGCCTGGGTAAGGAACAGCAGCTCCTGTTCGTTCAAGCCAATGGAGTTCACAAGAGGGAAGATCTGCTAACAGACAGACCAAGTGATAGGACAATGTGGGAGGAGTCCAACATCTAAAGATGAGGGCTTCACTAGCAGATACATCAATGCAGAAGCTGTGACTATGTGCCAGTCCTGAAACTCACATAGTGCAACTCAAGCAAGGGAGCAGCAGCCCCATTGCAACTTCCTAGGGAACACAGACAGCACTACAAAAAAGCTAAATCGTTCCCTCCAAGTGAGAAACCATTATTTGATGTTGATTATTCCATTCTTAGGAAAGGTATTGACTTAATTTATGCCTATGTTCAAAGATTACTTAGACCAGTGTTGTCCAAACTTGGCCACTTTAAGATGAGTGGACTTCAACTCCCAGAATTCTGGGAGCTGAAGTCCATTCAAAGTGGCCAAGTTTGGACAACACTGACTTAGACTGTTAACAACTAGCCAGCCAGTTTCAAAAATCAGATATTCTAAACACACCCCTTCTCTCTCAGCCCTGCAGAACTATAGAATTTGGAAATTAAAGCAAAATTTTGAATCAAGCGTGCCAAAAGACAGCTGGATATCCTTGCCACCTCAAATAAGTGACTTTTGGCTTGTGGAGTCTGCAGTGACCTGCCATTTTGGTGCACCTGGATCTTGACCTGTGGCAGAGAATGCTTGTTCCTGCCTCATAATATGTAAAATAGGCAGTGCTAATCTCTGACCAAGGTCTTTCTTCCACATTAAATAGTTAATTCTGTCTTGTTTACAGCATTCCAGATAATTTAAATTCATCTCACAGCTTCCATTTATTCTGAATGCAAGGACATACTCTGCCATTGTGATTACCTGGTAAATTATTTCCCTCATGAGATCTGGGTCAGTCATACCGGCTAATTCCAGATGGATCGGGACATCCGTGGGAATGTCAGAAATGGAAGTTACAGCCTGCAGAAACACCCCCCCCCCAAAAAATACAGATTAGGGGAAGCAAATGCATAGGAAGATAGCAGAAGGGAATCACTGAATTCAGCCAGCTTCTTTCTGATTGGATGGCTGCTGGTTGGTGGACCTTCAAGCATATCTTCTTGCAGTGCAAAAGAAAGGGGATGATTCCATCTTCCTAGATAATTCTGCATTGGTCATGCTGGATGTCAACTCCCATAATCGCTAGCATGGCAGTCTGGAGACATGCTCCAAGCTGGAGGATAATGGATTAGGCCAGGAGTCAGCAAGCTTTACCTGTAAAGGGCCAGATCTGTCCCTTCAGCCTCAGTGGGCATGGCTGGCAGGTCTGTGGGCCAAGGAGCATGGCAGCCATTGGCAGCACTGGCCCACCAGCAAGGAGGCCGCTGATAGGACACTGCCCAGGATCCCTGCCACTGGCCCCTCCCCTCACCCTGGGAGCTTGGCCGAGGCTTGGGCTTGACCATCTGCTGCCTGCCCACATAGTCTTAGCCCATGGGCCATACAAAAATTTAGTGGGCCAGATTTGGCCCGCGGACTGTAGGTTGCCAACTAGAGTGTATCCCATGCCCCGCATCCTGACAATAAAGCTATATCTACGGTCTTTTAAAGTAACAAAATAGTTGTAGGGAAGTTTTTAAAAGAGGAACCAAAGCACTTTGGGTCTTACCTTTAGGAGCCTCTTCTGACGTAGCTCTCTGGTCTGTCCTTCCATCATATGGAACCCTGAAAGCACCACCAGGTCTGGCTGAAATTCTTCCAGGCTGGACACAAATACTTCTAACATGTTCATGGCCCCATTAGACAGGTCATGGGAGAAGATGAATCGGTTGGCGTTCGGAGCTCTCAGCTCTCCCCATTCTTCACCTGATAAACACATCCCCCCACACACACAAACCCCACAATTACATGAAATTTTTGCAGATGCATCTTTGCATTCATCACAGCTCTTATGGCTTCTCCTGATCTTCTGTTATCAAGAGAGGAATAAACTTTATCTGTATAGAGAGCGCCACTAGGCCCCTCACCTTCTAAGGATATTCAGGCTGTAACCTCATAGTTTTGGAACCTCCGCTAGTCAGAGTAGCTACTCTGCAGGGTAAAATAAGTAGAATATGACAAAGAGGGTGAAAGAAAGAAGGCTCTTTCTACAGTTGGCTTCCTAAGCCATTCCACCCATGCAAAATGGTGCCAGGTAAAGAGGCTATTTAAGAATGCACCGCATTGCATTCTGAGCTGCCCTGTTCATTTGGCATTGTTCCTTTAGCTGTATGCATTGTCATAACCTTGACAGATTTGAGTCCTTTTTTTTTTAAAGTCCACCTCTGGGTTTGTCCTTCAAATTCCCTCAATTCAAACTTTAACTAGATGAATCAGAGATCAGCTCCTAACGTCTAAATAAACAATGCCAACACCAACAGGTCATCATCATCATCACCGTTTTAGTTTTCTGTACTTTCTCTTTTTAAAGCAGAGCTATGCATATTCATTACTGAAAATTCCAGGCCTCGGGGGACTCAAAATATTGCTGAAAGCAGAACGATGCGTGGCAGATCAAAGTCCCGTGAAAGAACAGGTCTCGTGAATTAGCTTCATTGCCAAATCTTTTACCTTTGGCAGACTTCTACTGAGCATGCTCACTGCTTGCCTCCCATTCTCCAGTTTGATCACACGTAAGCATCTGAACTCAAGTTCAAAAGGAAATCCATTACAGATTGCAATCAATTCCAAGTGCCAGTGGTCCTTTCCCGCATATAGTTCCCAGACAGGCAACAGGGCAGTGCAACTATTTTAAAAACTTCTGCAATATTGGCAAATATGTTTTTTTTTTAATTTTCTGCTATTTTGGGATTTGGGCATTTCTCTATTAGAGTTCAACATATGAATCAACTCTTAAAGAGCTCTGTGATTCCCATGTTACAAATCTGAAACTAAGCTATAATGGCTAACCAGTGGATTTGTGATGGTGACCAGCTGACAACCAGGACCTTTCTTAAACTGGACACATTAGTGGTTACAACATTTTATTTATTTATTTATTTATTTATTTATTTATTTATTTATTAAATTTTTCAGCCGCCCATCTCCCCCCAATGGGGAACTCTGGGCAATTCACAACAAACATTAAAAACATAAAATATATAAATACATAAAACCTTAATTAAAAACATTACTAAAAAGAAGGAGAGACCAAGAGGATGAAAAATCTGAGGCTGGAGGCAGAAGGCCTGTATGGGGCTAGCCATCCCCACGCTTGAGGTATTCCCTCCCCACCCCAGGCCAGGTGGCAGAACCAGGTCTTCAAAGCCTTACGGAAGGCCAGGAGTGAGGGGGCCAATCGCACCTCCTGGGGCAGAATGTTCCAAAGAGCGGGGGCTACCGCAGAGAAGGCCCGCCTTCTGGACCCCGCCAGTTGAAGTTCTTTCACCGAGGGGGTCCGAAGCATGCCCTCTCTGTGTGATCGGGTGGGACGGGTTGAAGTCATAGGGGAAAGGCGGTCCCTTAGATAACCTGGTCCCATGCCATGTAGGGCTTTAAAGGTGACAACCAACACCTTGAATTGGACCTGAAAGCAAACTGGCACCCAATGCAGCTCGCGGAGCAGAGGCGTTACATGGGCCCTCCTTGGGGCTCCAGCAATAGTCTGCGCGGCTGCATATTAACGATATAGTCCTTTACATTATAGTCCTTTTACATTATAGTTATTTACATTATTCTACCAGTGAGCTTTCTGTATCTCCAAATGGCACATACCTGCTTGGTATTCCAAAATAAGATGATATTCATCTAATTCTTGCAGTGATTCTGGAGGGACCATTACATTCTCGTCAAGTAACTCATGGAGTTTAGGGCCAATCGGGCCACAGAGTAGAACCTACAAGTGAACAGACTGATAATAGCTTCTCTCAAATTTGCTACATTCTTAATGAATTTTCCATTTTTGATCCTGGTCATTTATAGATGCATAGCATATGCAGGCAACACATTTCCGTATTGATTGATAAATTAAAAACAGGATATAAAGGTCGATCATGACATGTTTGTGAAGCCACATTTGTTCATATTCATCCCTGATTACTTTTGCCTCTCTGTTGCTCAAGATCTAAATTTAGACTGAAAGCTCCAAGGAACAGACCTGTGTCATTTGCTTTTTTTTTTTAATGTTTTTATTATTGAAAAGGAAAAATAAAACACAAAGAAAGTGCTTTAACAAAAAAATGAAAGAAATACAACCCAATTCTATATATGCTTATCTAATGCGAATGTTATTCTAGTATGTATATATTTCTAATACAGCTATCATTTAAAAAAAAAATTAACCTACTGTATTTTGCATAAATGAGTCCCATATTTCATTGTACTTGTCCATACAAAGTTTATATCTGTAGGCCATCCGCTTATAAGTAGCAAGTACAATCAGGTCTTCAATCCATTGACTAAATGGGGCCATACATTTATCTTTCCAATGCTACAGTATGAGTCTTTTGGCCATAGTAAGGGCACGGAGAATCCATTTACGTTGTCCATTTGTAATTTGCTTACATTATCTTAAACTACATTATCATCACGATACAGACAGCAGCTGTATGCGAAATTCCTGAAGAACAGCAAACATCTCCCACTCATACTTACGTATACAAATGCTGCTGTTTGATTCAATTAGTAAACTGTTACTAAACATGGTTTACGTTACTAAGAATGAATCCATAAATCCTTTGTGATGTGTCAAGCGCATCTCGAGCCATAATACAAAATGCAGATGGGAAGAAGTAAGTCCTCTTACAAATAATTACTGAAAAGTTACTAGGGATTTGCCTTTTTTTTTTAACTTCCTGATTCACCTATTCACATTTTCCCCCCCTTGCTATGATGAGGGCCTGCTGCTTTCCTCACCATGTACTGCCTTCTGTGGCCAGAGGGCTGTTTTTATGTTTCATCAGAGTAGCATCCATCACATCTGGAGTCCAATTGGATTAAGATAGTGTATAAATTCCATAAATATATAAACAAACAAGCCAAGCAAACAAGCAGGCCTTTCTTGGCTAGAGAGGGTGGAAGAAAAACAGCAGCTACACTGTAATGAAAAGGACGGGCACAATGGCCTTTACTCATGCTTATTTAAAAAAAAAAAATTCATCCGCTGTTCCCTACCACTCTTTGCCAACCTGTTCTTTGTGGATTTGCAAATGTGTAATAAAAACGGGAGGCTGCTGATGGGGTAGCTTTAAACTATTAACACGTGCACCTCTATGAGAGCTGCAGGACATCAGTCACCCCTTGCTATAGCTGTAAGAGTATTTGATAAGAGAGAGAGAATGATGCGATATTATGTGCTAGGCTTTTAACACGAAAACCAGTGGGACGGTATAGTCTCCAGTTACAGGCAAAGAATAAAGTTTGGGGTTTGAGGGTTTACCTTTAGCTCAGGATGAGATGCAATTTTCTGGCCAATAAGAGCAGCATTTCCTCCGACATATAACTGCAAGAAAGTAAGAATTCATGAATCCACTTTCCAACGAGGAAACACTGTTAAGTCTTTTGCCAATACTGAAATAGTATGAGAGAGATAGAGAGAGGTGGCATTTTAAAAATCAACCAATTACATTTAAGCATAAGGTTTCATGGGTCAGTGCCATTTTCCAATGCTGTAGATTTCTGTGGGAACAATTTTATACATACTTAAAATTGGAGAGCGAGAGAAGAAGAAAAAGGGAGAGATGGTGAGAACAGGCAGGATTGTTTGGGGAGCTCTCTTGATTATGAATTCTCAGTTGCTGGACGTATCTCTATTCAAGCTTTCAGTTCCTTGACACATTTGCTTCTGAATCTTGCAGACATTTTCAGTTCTTCATTGCTTTCAGTTTTATTTTGGTTCGCTCATCTGCTCTACATATTTTTTTTAATGAAGAACAGACTGCAAACTCCACCTCCCAGAGAGGACCAGCAGTCTTCCTGCTTTCAGAAACACATTCTGAACATCAGATATCGCTAATTCTAGTCTGCTACTAAATCTCCCAAAATAAGTACAAATGGGACAGATTTGTGCTTGTTTGTATAGAGCTGGAAAAATTGACCCACAGCTCCTTGAGCTCATGCAGAAAGCCCTCCAGCCTCTCAAATGTCTTGTAAATGCGAGTGTTATAACATGAAGAATTTTAAACCTATTAATCAAGTCCTAAATTAAAATGAGATTGATGAATGATAAAATAAGCTGTCAACTCACAGCAGATTTAGAGCTTCTGGTAGAGCTGGCAGCAAAGAACTGGCATGACTTTGCAGAAATTTACATAGTTATAAATTTCAGAAGATTCGCTATCTACCTGAAATTATTCAAACAGGTTATTCAAGAAACACAGGCTCGAGGTAGCCTTGGAAAACTGGTGTGTTCTGTAGCATTGGGCAATGTTTCACATTTTCATTCTTTAGGCCAGCTGAACCCAGCTGTAGGAAGTTTAATTACAAAAGCTTATTTGCAAGGCCAGCCTGATACCAATTTCATCCCCATGTTAGAGAGAGAGATATAGCTATCCCCTAATGCCTTTATTAAAAGAAAATTAAAAGGGAAAAATGCAGGAGTTGATTCCTGCTGACCACATCCAGGCAGTTTCCTTGGCAGCATTATATTGGAAGTGATTTGCCACTGCCTTCTTTGGGAATTTGGCTCAAATTAGCCTACTTCGGACACATTATGCGAAGAGCCAGCTCTGATGCTGGGAAAGAGAAGAAGATGACCGGCAGCAAGACTCAGTGAATTGGAAGAGCTGAAGTAACAGGTTAGGGACAGATCGTCATGGAGTATATCTATGTGGTCGCTAAAAGTCGACACCAACGTGGTGGCACATAATTAATTAAAATGAAGACTTAGCTTTCTTGAAAAGTCTATAATGCTGGGAAAGATGGAAGGAAAGAAAAGAGGATAACCAGCAGCAAGGGGGATGGACTCGGTTACAGTGGTGATGGGGGCACCATTGGAAGACCTGAAGGACCATGTAAGGAACAGATCATCATGAAGAAAATCTATCTGGGAATATTTCTTCAACTTCCCAGCTTAACTCTGGAATTCCCAGGTGACTCAAGTAATAACCAGCCCCAATCCTGCTTGTCCTTCCAGGTCAGGGAGGTGTTGTCACCTGCCGAGGCCAAAAATGCTTTTTGAAAATATAGTACTGCACACAAACCAGGTGTTTTTTTAGGAAATGGGAGAGTCTCATCATTTAAGCCCATCGCAAAATAAAACTTGGGGGATGCCTGACACATACTAGCTTGTGTAGCATAAGCTTTGTAAGATAACACTTTTTCAGACTGTAGTTCCTCTACCTTGGTGTTTTTCAAACTTGGCCACTTTTAAGATGTGTGGACTTCAACTCCCAGAATTCTGGCTGGGGAACTCTGGGAGTTGAAGTCCACACATCTTAAAGTGGCCAAGTTTGAAAAACATGGCAATAATCTAACCAGAGACCAAGACTTTGTTATTTTGACGTGATTGTTGGTAATACAAAAAAGCTAGTAACGTGTAATACTCAGATCCAGAAAGGGCAAGAATGCTTTGGATCCTTAGCACGCCTGTTTCGGATCCAAATATTGCACACTTCTAGAATAGGCCTTCATGATACCAACTGAGCCACGAGTACCTCCTTTCCAACTGAAGGAGGGTTCCTCAACCTCAGCAACTTTAAGATGGGTGGACTCCAACTCCCAGAATTCCCCACCCAGCATGGCTGGCTGGGGAATTCTGGGAATTGAAGTCCACCCATCTTAAAGTTGCTGAGGTCGAGGAACCCTGAACTGAAGAACCTACCTGCGCGCCAGGATAATCGGAAGCCGTCTCTGCGATGTGGTGGAAGGCGTCTGCGTCACTGAAAAACCGTTCTGCAGCGGCTCCCTTCCGCATAAAGTGGACAAAGGCTTCTTCCAAATCTGCGGCGGAATGCAACACAGAATGGTCTTTCCCAACCTCGCCGTGGAAGCCAAGGGCCTGCAGCAGCTTCACCCCAGACAGGACCACATCTACACAGGCGTTGACCCTGAAGAGCAAGCGAAGGGAGAGGGCAATCCCACATCAACTCTCTGTGCAACCCCCTTCCGTTCGCATAGGCCCTTCTGCATCAAGAGGGACGTGGGATGGCAATTTTCCTGTGGGAAAAACGAAGCATGGGCATTTCACACCCCCCCCAAGAAAGTTCCCCATCATGGAAAAAGTCCACATCCCACGTGCCACAGAAGCAGGCAGCCACAGATGGATTCTGCCAGGGAGACATACCCCAACAAAGACGCCCAGCTGGAAAGCTTCGTCTCCAGCAAGTTTCTGAGATAGTTGCTTTATAGCAGACAACAGATGATTCTGTTAGCTGGGGATAATCTAAACAACAATATCCCACATTTGTCATTTCACTGTTCTGATTTTTTAAAAATGTAGAACGCTCCGAGTCATCGAGAGTCGGGCGCTCTTCAAAACTATGTCACACAAACCACCAGTTGATCACTCCTTACCCCACAGCAACTCTGTTCCACTGCTTAGCTGGCCGGGTGATGAGGGCATCCCATGCCGCTGCCATGCTGACTTCTGGGGACCCAGGATCCCCCCAGAGTTGGCACAGGAAGGAACCCGAGAGATACTCCAACAAAACGTCTGGCAAAGCAGGGTCCAGCCAGAAGATGTAGCCGGTGGCCAAGGCCAGCAGGGCCACACACACGGCCTTGTGCCACATGGCGATGTCTTGGCACTGAGGCTGAGGATGAGTGAGATGTATAGAGCGAGTCTCTCAAGGCCTGCCAGCAGTTGAAGGGGGTTCAGGGATCACCATCTTCAGAACAGATCACAATCTAAAAAGAAAGATTTGAACACGAATAAGCGGAGCCTGTACAGCAGTGTTGTCCAAACCTGGCCATTTTAAGATGAGTGGACTTCAACTCCTGGCTGGGGAATTCTGGGAGTTGAAGTCCACTCATCTTAAAGTGGCCAAGTTTGGACAACACTGCTGTACAGCAACCCGGACAAAGGTTCTCGCAAGCCCACTTGGTGGTTGGTTGTTCACCCCTTTGGGGGCGATTCCTCCCAGATTTTTCTATTCCCAACTGCAGCACTGTGGCTTCGTTTGGTTCTTCGGCAACTTCAACCTGCAACGCATTACGAGGGGGGAGAGGCTCAGAGGAATGGGCTGGTGGAAAAATTAAAAAAAAAAAATTGCAGAAGAAAACTTCAAAGATTGATGCCCACCAGGTTTGGAATGGCATGCACAAAATTTAAGAGCAACTGTTGCTCCTGCTTTATTTTTTATTGTATTAGCTGTGGTGCCTATGTCCTGCACAGAAACACCCAGCATGACTTTCTGAATGAGTGTTGTTATTATTCGGGGGGGGGGAGCGGTGTGCGGATGATGGGTCTTTTAGTCCAGCATACCAGTTTGAGAGCCAGTTTGGTCTAGTGGTGAAGGCCCCAGGCTAGAAACCAGGAGATGGTGAGTTCAAGTCCCGCCTGAGGCACGAGAGCCGGCTGGGTGACTTTGGGCCGGTCAGTCGCTCTCAGCCCAATTCATCTTGCAGGGTTGCTGCTGCGGGGAAAATAGGAGGAGGAAGGAGTATGAGGTATGTTCACCGCCTTGAGTTATTTGTAAAAATAATAAAGGTGGGATAAAAAATCTAACCCGTCCCCCCAAAACCTAGATTTCATTGAAATATTTAAAAAACCCTTCCTAACATTAAGATCATGGAATAGTCTATTCTACCTACAGAAATTGTATGTTCACCGCCTTGAGTTATTTGTAAAAATAATAAAGAAGGGTTGAAACTAAATATATAAATACCAGGAAGCAAGGGGAGGGGACGTGTTGGCTGGGGATGATGGGAGCTGCAGCTTCACAGGCCTGTAAGGTGATGGGGAAAGGAAGAGGCCCCAGATGATGGGGGCTGTAATCCCGCATACCTAGGAGGAAGGGGAAGGGAGCGTGTTGGCTGGGGATGATGGGCATTGTAGCCCCACAGATCTGGAGGGCCCTGAAAGATGCTCAGCGGCTGGGGAGGATGGGGCGGCCCTCAGCGTATCTGTGGAAGGGCAGGAGGAGAGCACTGGGCGGGCCAGAGATGATGGGCGCTGGAGTACTATTCGGGGTCCATCGGGGGGTCCTGCCCCCTCCCCCCGCTGCCACCAGGGACCCCGGACTTCTGCCGCCCCGGCCCGGCCGCCCTCCGCCAAGAGATCCGGGGAGGCCTCGGCGGGAGGGGAGCCGCGGGGCTGCGTTACCGTTCGGCTCGGCGGCCGGCGCCCTCCCGGCCCCGCGGTCCGGCCCCGCGCCACGTCCGAGGGCGAGCGCCCGCTACGCCGTTTCCGTCCCCCGGCCGCGCCGCCCGAGGCGGAGTAAGCGGAGCCTCTACGGAGGTCGCGTAGCCGGCTTCGCACGGCGCCTTTCTCGGGCGCAGCGGCCTTCCCAGAATGCGGCAACGGAAGCGTAAAGTGCGCGGCCCGCGCCGGCCTTCGAAGGGAACGTACCAACCTTCGAGCAGAAACGGGGGGGAACGAATATGAAAGAAAGGCAAGGACGGTGCGCCTATGGGATGCCTCGAATGAAAGGAAGCGCCGCCTACCTCGGAGAAACCACTGAGAAGCGGCGGGGGGAGGAAACCTGGGACGCGTTAAGGGCGAAGGCGCGGGACGGGCTCCGGCTTCATCGCGTTTTGCTTCCGGCCGGCTGCGGCTGCGGCTGCGGCTGCGGCTCTCGGTCCGGAGGCGCGAGGTTTGGGACGTGGGTTCGCCCTGCCTTTGCTAACGCTGGGCATCGCTCGGCCAAAGGCGGCGGCGGCGGCGGCGGCGGCGGCGGCAAGCTTAGAATTAGTGAAATTTAGGTCTGATTGAAGCAGCTTGGTAGAAGGATCAGTATTTGCATTAGGGGTTCACGAATGACGCCCCTTTGTGCACCGCCCAATCACCAAGGCTCCGGACAGTTTAAAATATTCTTATCTTTCATTTAATGTAATTTAAAATATTCAGAGATTACAGTAGCCGGCCCCGCCAGAAGCAACCCGTGGGCTAGCTGGATCTCAGTTCCCATCATCCTCGCCAAGGTGGCCAACCCAGCTGGTTGGGAGGAAGGGTAAGGGAGTGTGTTCGCTGGGGATGATGGGCGCTATAGCCCCACGGATCTGGAGGGCCCTGAAAGATGCTCAGCGGCTGGGGAGGATGGGGCGGCCCCCAGCACCCCTGGGGAAGGGCAGGAGGAAGGTCCGGGGTGGGGAGCCAGAGAGGATGGGCACTGGAGTACTATTTGGGGTCCATCAGAGGGTCACAGTGTTGAACGAGGACCGGAGCTCAGGGTGATGGTTATTGTAGTCCAAAATCTCTGGAGGGAGCAGCAGGTTGAAAACCCTTTGCCACTTTTTATCTCAAAGCCAGAGTCTGCGACTGGACTGCCTCATTGACAGAAACACGCTTCGTACGTATTTTGGGGCACGTTCTGTGCCTCTGACGCCGAGAATTCAGGGTCTCAAAATCTAGCAAGTCCTGCGCCCCATCTCAACTCGCCCCAAGTCCTATCTCAGTCAAAGCTCCATTTGGAGCCGGGCAAAAGTATTTCCCATTTAGCCTGATTTCTCTATTCTGCCATGCTTAGAAATTTGGTGAGAGGGCAATCTGTCACTCTTCCAAAGGGATCTGTAGAAGCTCCAGTGCAATTGTAGACAATAAAACCCGCCCTTTGTTGTGTGAGGGTGTGCTGACTGCTGTAATCAGGCTTACTGGTGTTTGTTCTTTGGGTTAACCACAAAACCCATATTGCCATATCATCTGTTATCAACATTCAAAAAAGGCCTGTGCGTAGGGGGTCTCTGCGTGCCAGCATATTACAGAAGACACACATCCTCTTATATCCAGTCCCCTTGTGACATAAGTCCATCTCCTTCTAACCATCTACCTTCTCAAATCTTATCCAGTCATAAAACCACCACATTGAATGTGAATTTATTAATAGAAGTTGGCAGGGCCAAAAAAAAAAAGACCCTAACCCTTTTGGGGGGGGAGGGGGCAAGGGAGAATGGGACTACAAATTGGTTCAATGCTTTATTCCAACTTAAGCCATCATCTACATTGCTTGGTTGGGTTTAGCTCAGGGTCGGCCATGTTATTCTGCTTGGGGACTCCATAATTCCTCCTCCTCATAAAAGGGGCATGAGAAGACTTGTGGTAATGCAGTAGCATCGTGGGACGTTTTCCTCCTAATTTTGAGGGGTGATTTGGGTTGGGGGAAGGGGCTTAAAATTGTGCTGGCAATATTCAACCACTCAGATGCCAGATTTTAGGGCCGTGAGCTTGGTCCCTCCAAGGAATGCAGATGGGATCCCTTGGGGGTCGCCTATGAGCCGTGTGTTCCTCATAATTCAGTGCATTATGCATTCCTCCATAATTTATCCATGCATCCTCTCATAATTCAGTGAACTGTGTGAACTCATCCACTGTGATTAGTTAACAGGCTTTCTGGTTATCATGTTGTATGAACCCAGCCAATTATGGTTTATATACAATAAGCCTTTGTTAAATGAACCATGGCCTATAAAGAGCCACATCTGTAGTAAAAAGGGGTTCTTCCAAATGTAAAACTCCCTGTGTTCCATTTTGGGCTTTTACATTTGCAAAGATCAATAATTCAAAAAGCTTTGCCTCTATTTTGTTTGCAAAGTCTTCCTTTTCAGTGCAGCGTTTCCTTTCCTTTCGTGATGTTTTCTACTCGGGGCTTGAAATGTTGTGTGTGTTCTTTAAAACTGTAAAGAAAAATGAAACAAAAGGCCTGTTAAGAAATATCCCTGTGCTTTTTATTAGCTGTTGGTTTTTCTTCTAGGACTCGCCCCCCTTGCTTTGCAGCTCCTGAAAATCAAAGATATATAACACCTGGGAAGGAAAATTGCCCTCGAGAAACTCTTAATAAAACTCACAATCTTTTTTAGTATAAGCTACAGTAAATTTCACTGAAGTGGTGAAGATGGAGAACCGAGTCCCTAAAGAAGAAAACCAGGCACTTTATACTGTTGCCGCAAAACAGAGCTCTTTCAATGCATTTCTTGCATAACCACCATGTCCCCATATATACAAGTGACAGATTAGTGACAAGGAGCAGAGGCTCGCCTATCCATCACCACCAGCACAGGGAATATCCAGCCATCGCAAATAAGGCTGCAAATTTGCCAGATCGGCCCAACGGCTCGTCTAGGGCGACATTCTCTTCTTACAGCAGCCAAGGGAAGCCTACAAGGAGAGGCGCCCCCGAACGCCAGCCCCACCGAATAACCGGTGCTACAAGACTCTGGGCAGCTGACGGTATTTAAAAGAATACGCAGTTTAAGGGAACGGGACCGCTGAGTCAAATGTCAAGGAAAAGATGGGGGGTGGAACCAAAGCACCCCTGGATGCCGGCAGTGGAGGAGGAGGAGGAGGACTACCGCCTTTACTCCCCACATGGGGGGTTCTCAGAGGCCTCCGATGGGCCATAGTGGTAAATGTGGATGAGAGCAGCTCTGTGGTTGCGGGGTACGGAGGGAGGGTGGCTGCAAGCTAGGAAGCGACAGGGAAGAAGAATTGCCACCACTGGTGCCCTCCTGGTGGAACTGAAATAGAGGTGGTATCTGGGCATGCCACCAAGGAATCTCCAGCAATGCACTGCGCAATGTATTCTCTTCCAGCAGCTGCAGGAGAGGGAAGGTCCTTCCACAGTCACCGGATGTTGGACAACAGTCACAACAGTTAGCCTGTCTCCACCTAGCACCCTTAACTGGGACAGAGAGAAGGTTAGGACTCTATTTGCAGAACAGAACATTTGCGTGAAGGTAGATTAGATCTAGAGAGCCAGGTTGGTCTGGAGGTGAAGGCACCAGGTTAGAAACCAGGAGACGGTGAGTTCTAGTCCCGCCTTAGGCACGAAGTCAACTGGGTGACCTTGGGCCGGTCACTCTCTCTGAGCCCTAGGAAGGAGGCAGTGGCGAACCACTTCTGAAAATCTTGCCAAGAAAGCTGCAGGGACTTCATTGGGCAATCACAGGAGACAACACTGACTCGAAGGCGCGCACACACACACAAGTTGTTCTAGTATGTTGTGCAAACCCAGGGACTTGGGTTCATTTATGGTTCGGTGTCCTGGGCAAATCCAGAAAATGAGTTAATTCATGAACTTGGTTAAGCGTGCACAGTCTTAAATCAATCCAGAACTGGTAAAAATGTATAGTGCAGTGTTTCTCAACCTTGGCAACTTGAAGATGTGTGGACTTCAACTCCCAGAATTCCCCAACCAGCCTTACTGGCTGGGGAATTCTGGGAGTTGAAGTCCACACATCTTCAAGCTGCCAAGGTTGAGAAACACTGGTATAGTGTATAGAGAGAGTGTACAAGAGAACCAACAGAGAAGTTGCTAAATAGACCCCATTTGGGTTCATAGGATCGTAACCTCCAGGAGCCTTCTTCCGCTGATGCCAAACATCGTAATTCGGCCTGCTTGCAAAACGGCAACAAGCGTAGCATCATCGCATGGATTCTT
The DNA here is from genome assembly GCF_059951505.1 of Python bivittatus. NCBI lineage: Eukaryota > Metazoa > Chordata > Lepidosauria > Squamata > Pythonidae > Python > Python bivittatus. The sequence continues at coordinate 5,664,171 of NW_028277085.1, read as the reverse complement.
TCATTAGAAAGGTTTTATCAGAGGCTGTGTTGCAGGCAGATTGCTTGCCACTTCTACCCAGAGGTGATTAGCTTCCATCCCAGTTTGGGGTGTTTTTTTAATTTCTTTGTAATCCGCAGATAATGAAAAAAGGAGATTGTACAAGCCACGTGACTAGGGAGACGTTTCAGGGGGGAAATCTGCTCCGTTTGGGTCCGCTTTGGAGAAATGGAGACTCAAGGCATTTCTCGTAATATTTACGTACAGAGCATAAGTGAAAGCAAATGGATAGGCATTGCTAGGGGACAAGAGATCACTGAATCATAGAACCATAGAGTTGGATGACCGGATGAATCAGAGGAGCATAGAGGTGGAAGGGCTGTTGAGGCCTATTAGAACCATAGAGTTGGATGACCAGGTGAATCTAAGGAGCATAGAGGTGGAAGGGCTGTTGAGGCCCATTAGAACCATAGAGTTGGATGACCGGATGAATCAAAGGAGCATAGAGGTGGAAGGGCTGTTGAGGCCCATTAGAACCATAGAGTTGGATGACCAGGTGAATCTAAGGAGCATAGAGGTGGAAGGGCTGTTGAGGCCCATTAGAACCATAGAGTTGGATGACCGGATGAATCAAAGGAGCATAGAGGTGGAAGGGCTGTTGAGGCCCATTAGAACCATAGAGTTGGATGACCAGGTGAATCTAAGGAGCATAGAGGTGGAAGGGCTGTTGAGGCCCATTAGAACCATAGAGTTGGATGACCAGGTGAATCTAAGGAGCATAGAGGTGGAAGGGCTGTTGAGGCCCATTAGAACCATAGAGTTGGATGACCAGGTGAATCTAAGGAGCATAGAGGTGGAAGGGCTGTTGAGGCCCATTAGAACCATAGAGTTGGATGACCAGGTGAATCTAAGGAGCATAGAGGTGGAAGGGCTGTTGAGGCCCATTAGAACCATAGAGTTGGATGACCAGGTGAATCTAAGGAGCATAGAGGTGGAAGGGCTGTTGAGGCCCATTAGAACCATAGAGTTGGATGACCAGGTGAATCTAAGGAGCATAGAGGTGGAAGGGCTGTTGAGGCCCATTAGAACCATAGAGTTGGATGACCGGATGAATCAAAGGAGCATAGAGGTGGAAGGGCTGTTGAGGCCCATTAGAACCATAGAGTTGGATGACCAGGTGAATCTAAGGAACATAGAGGTGGAAGGGCTGTTGAGGCCCATTAGAACCATAGAGTTGGATGACCGGATGAATCAAAGGAGCATAGAGGTGGAAGGGCTGTTGAGGCCCATTAGAACCATAGAGTTGGATGACCAGGTGAATCTAAGGAGCATAGAGGTGGAAGGGCTGTTGAGGCCCATTAGAACCATAGAGTTGGATGACCGGATGAATCAAAGGAGCATAGAGGTAGAAGGGCTGTTGAGGCCCATTAGAACCATAGAGTTGGATGACCAGGTGAATCTAAGGAGCATAGAGGTGGAAGGGCTGTTGAGGCCCATTAGAACCATAGAGTTGGATGACCAGGTGAATCTAAGGAGCATAGAGGTGGAAGGGCTGTTGAGGCCCATTAGAACCATAGAGTTGGATGACCAGGTGAATCTAAGGAGCATAGAGGTGGAAGGGCTGTTGAGGCCCATTAGAACCATAGAGTTGGATGACCAGGTGAATCTAAGGAGCATAGAGGTGGAAGGGCTGTTGAGGCCCATTAGAACCATAGAGTTGGATGACCAGGTGAATCTAAGGAGCATAGAGGTGGAAGGGCTGTTGAGGCCCATTAGAACCATAGAGTTGGATGACCAGGTGAATCTAAGGAGCATAGAGGTGGAAGGGCTGTTGAGGCCCATTAGAACCATAGAGTTGGATGACCAGGTGAATCTAAGGAGCATAGAGGTGGAAGGGCTGTTGAGGCCCATTAGAACCATAGAGTTGGATGACCGGATGAATCAAAGGAGCATAGAGGTGGAAGGGCTGTTGAGGCCCATTAGAACCATAGAGTTGGATGACCAGGTGAATCTAAGGAACATAGAGGTGGAAGGGCTGTTGAGGCCCATTAGAACCATAGAGTTGGATGACCGGATGAATCAAAGGAGCATAGAGGTGGAAGGGCTGTTGAGGCCCATTAGAACCATAGAGTTGGATGGCCAGGTGAATCTAAGGAGCATAGAGCTGGAAGGGCTGTTGAGGCCCATTAGAACCATAGAGTTGGATGACCAGGTGAATCTAAGGAGCATAGAGGTGGAAGGGCTGTTGAGGCCCATTAGAACCATAGAGTTGGATGACCGGATGAATCAAAGGAGCATAGAGGTGGAAGGGCTGTTGAGGCCTATTAGAACCATAGAGTTGGATGACCAGGTGAATCTAAGGAGCATAGAGGTGGAAGGGCTGTTGAGGCCCATTAGAACCATAGAGTTGGATGACCGGATGAATCAAAGGAGCATAGAGGTGGAAGGGCTGTTGAGGCCTATTAGAACCATAGAGTTGGATGACCAGGTGAATCTAAGGAGCATAGAGGTGGAAGGGCTGTTGAGGCCCATTAGAACCATAGAGTTGGATGACCGGATGAATCAAAGGAGCATAGAGGTAGAAGGGCTGTTGAGGCCCATTAGAACCATAGAGTTGGATGACCAGGTGAATCTAAGGAGCATAGAGGTGGAAGGGCTGTTGAGGCCCATTAGAACCATAGAGTTGGATGACCGGATGAATCAAAGGAGCATAGAGGTGGAAGGGCTGTTGAGGCCCATTAGAACCATAGAGTTGGATGACCAGGTGAATCTAAGGAGCATAGAGGTGGAAGGGCTGTTGAGGCCCATTAGAACCATAGAGTTGGATGACCAGGTGAATCTAAGGAGCATAGAGGTGGAAGGGCTGTTGAGGCTCATTAGAACCATAGAGTTGGATGACCAGGTGAATCTAAGGAGCATAGAGGTGGAAGGGCTGTTGAGGCCCTTGAATCCAACCCCTTGCTCAGTGCAGGAATTCAAATTCAAGCACTTACAGACAGATGGCTGTCCTGCCTCTGCACAATGCTCTCTAGTGAGGCTTAGTACTACTACTACTATAATAGTATAGTGTATAGTAATAGCAGTAGTAGTAGAATATAGTATAAATCATTTAGTAAATAGAGTGTAGGTTAAGATAATAGTTATAGAAAGAACCCCCAACACGTATTTGTATATATCACATTTATATCTTGGGTAGTGTTGGAAATAAAAAACATTCCTCACCCTTATGGGAGACAGAAAACCCCAAGTGTCCAGGATCCAGTGCTTTTTGGCGCTTTTGCGTCTGTGTAAATCAAAATTGGGTACTGTTTGAAAAAAAAGAAAGAACCCATGACAAGCCCTCTACAAGACTCCATAATCAATATATATGTCAGAGTTTCATGCCTATGGCGACCTGAAAATTTAGGTGCCAGAACCAAACAGTTCAGAGCAAGCCACAGCCCAAAGATGAACCAGGAGGCAGAAGAATAACCGAGGACAACTTCATCTCTACCCTGTTAGCCTTCCTAAAGGCCGTGAAGACCCGGTTCTTCACCCAAGCATTGGGCTAGGATGAGGGTTGAGCTGGGAGGCTGTTTGATCTGGTGCCTGGGGGGGAGGGTGTTTTTGTTTTTAACTTGTTTTTATTGATTGTTATGAGCCACCTAGAATCATTATACGGGATAGGCTGCCATATAAGTTCTGAAAATAAATCAATAGATAAAATGTCAGGAGAGTTTTCTTGCCCAAGCAAGGCTTAGTTGGAACAGGGACCCCCTACCCAGCAGAATCCAGGGGTTCACCAGGTGGGATATTAGCCACCTTTGGAGGATTTGAAACTTCTTCCTCAAAAGATTGGGAAGTGGAGTTTGGATTTTCAAAAACAATCAAGGGGTTCCCCCAACTCCAAGACAAATGGGACGAACTGTTGCTTTGAGAAGGTTTCCTTACATATAAATGCCTGCCAAAGGGGAAATTTAGAGTACTTGTAAGTGATGAACACGTTTGTGTATCTGCTCCACAGGATACAAAAATCATCCGGGACTTTTCCATATTGTGCACTGACTTCCAGGAATTTCATTCCTGGCCTTGGCTGAGCAGATAGTATCAGCCAGAGGAGATTGGTGCCAAGTTATTTTATTTGAATTGCCAGATTAATTTTCACTTGTCACCTAAACAGGATACACAACCCTCCTTTTGCAAATGGGCTGTCAGCTGCAAAGAACAACTCTCTTTTTACTTCCTACTGGGCTTCTAATTATACGGCGAGGTGTTAATGACAGAGCACGTCCAAGTCACCGACAGCTACAACTGTGAAATGCATGACAGTTCTGCGGTCCGTCATATCATACAGAACAAGGTGTGTCTCTTTTTTTAAATGAATGCAATAAGCAACTGAACACTGGTTGTCAGAATTTAGAATTTAGGACTGAAATGGGAGTGAGCTTCTCAGCCATCCAATTGGAATCACACTTGCTTTGGAAGGGCTGATCGTCCCAATAGTGTGCAAATGAGCAAATCCTTTCAAACGTTTCCCTTTATCAGTCGAAGGGGGTTCCTTGTGATGCCGGCTTTCTGGAAATAGTCTCCCCCAAATGTAGGGACTCCCACCCTGGTGGTGTTCCAGAAGTCTTTAAATTCTCCCAAGCCCTGGAGTAGGGTGGCTACTGAGCCCCCTTTCCTTATATTTTGTGTGGTTTATGAAGTTTGACTTGTGTGGACATACATGATTTCTTCTGTCTATTATTGCTTCTTATTCCTTCATAATGTAAGCCCCCCAGGGTTGTTCTGGAGTCAGGTGGGTTTAAAACTAATAAATCAGGTCCTTTATTCTCACAGTATCCTTACTGCTCAATTTGGTCTGCCTCAGATCTCTCCCCCACTTAATGAAGCTTACTGATTATCCATTTTTAGAACATTTTCCCCATGAAGTATCTCAGTTGATTAATTACCAGCTAATAAATAATAATAGAATATTGGAGGATCCCTTACCCCAAGTCAGTGGGGCTTACAATGACCAGTCATAGGTCTCTTCACTTACCTGAATAAGGGGCCTCGTCTTTTGAAGCACATAGATATTACAGAAATTAGAATCCTAGAAGAAACATCTCACCTGCCTGAGATGCATTGAGAGGATGTATGTGTAAGATAGATCTCTAGGGCTGGGAAAGACATAGGAGGATCTCAAAATATTATTAACAAGGAGGAGGTGGATCTTTCATGGTCAGTCTTATTGGGGAAAAGGATGGTTAGCACTTCAGTCTTGCATTCTGGGAAACAGAAGTTCAAATGGCTCATCAAATCCTGCCGTAATGAATTCACTCACTTAATAAATGAGTGCTACAGGTTGGGTGTGTTCAGATTTCGAGATTCTACATCTTAACCCCTTGCCTTCTTGACAACATCCTAAGTAATCAGAATCATCTTGGATAGTTCTTTCTGAATTACACTCTGCTGTTAAGTGCTTCAAAGGAAGTTTCTTTTCGGATTTAGCTAGGACAGTCAGCAAGTTTAGTATTTACTTCCGCTGTTGCTTGAATGATCCTCTTTCTGATACAGGTTCAACACTGTCCACTGGAGGTCAATATCTAAAAAGATCCATTAGGGATGTTCTCTAAATTAGGGGTAGGGCCAACTGAAGAGTGAGAGGCAGGACCTGTGCTCAGAGATGCCTTCTTGCTCCTCTTCCTGTAGGCCAGTGTTTCTCAATCTTGGCAACTTTAAGATGGGTGGACTTCAACTCCCAGAATTCCCCAGCCAGCATACTTCTAGGCTGGCATTGCCAGACACCTGTTCTGCACTGCCACTTACACACCCACAGCCAGCTTCTGATACAAACTCAAGGTATTTCTTGCAGTTAGAAATCCTTAACTGGAGTCACATAGGTTCCTTGCAGACTGTAAACTCTGTGTTTAGAGGATGAAAACATGAAAGCTAATTTTTCAGATCGAAAACACCCATTTAGGCCTGACCCAAGAATCCAGATGGGTAACCCAAGGAATCCAAAGCAGCAGAAGGAGAGGGCCACAGGCAAGTGGGGTTGGAATATTGATTGCCACAAAACTGCAGTTAGAGTTAGGGTTATCCTGGTTACCTACTTAATTGGTTCTGTGCATCTGATAGAGTGAGCTGTAGTTTGCAAAAACTTAAGCTTTTAAATAAACTTTTGTTATTTTGAAATGGTGCCACCAGGGACCTCCTGATCATTGGCCAAGTCATGGTTCGTTCTTTCAAGAAGACAACTTGACTTTCTTTCCTCCTCTGTTCTCACTTTGCGTGGTGTTGCTGACTCAGCTCAGACTCTGAATCTGCTGACTCAGCCTCCAGTTGCATCTTCTCAGGTATGCGTCCTTCAACTAATTTCTGTGATGTAAGCTGAAGATCAGCCTGGTCAAGCTCTCTAGCCTCTGAATCTGAAGACTCAGATTGATCCTTAACATTGCCTTGGATGGGGCCATGCTGCTCCCCCTTAGTCCATCCCTTCCCACTCAAAACCAAGCAGAAAGGGCCCCCAATTTTGCTTGCCGCTGGTTCCTGCTCATTGGTCTTGAAAGGTGCTAAATGGTTGCTCTTGCTCATTACTTAGAAAAAGTTAATAACTAGTTTGCATAAACTGGATCAGTCCAGCTAGATAACAACCTTGCCTTGGATATAACTTCTCTATTGATCCATCAGTGTCACCTCATGCTTTCTCCAACATGCTGAAGTAAAGCATCTTGCAGAGAAAAAGTCCATGAAGTAACTTAGAGACCAACCTAATGAAGTGCTTTCTTTGACTGAAATTAATTAGGCTAGGATTTGGATCTATTCCAGTGAAACTGACCAGCAGAACCTAGTTGGACGCTGAAACAGTATGCACTTACTTTTAATTGACTTTGGTAGCAAAAATCAAATTTCTCTGCATTTATAGAAGGATGTTGGATTCAAAGGGAAAACAATGGGTTGGAGCAACGGAAGGCTTTCAAGCAGCAGCTCTTAAAGCAGCTGCATCTTTTCCAGAGATCACACAGCTGCCACTGACATCTGCAGCATTATTGGGAGGGAAGCAACGTGTGTGCTCAGGTGTACTATGAAGCACATTTTCCCTTTAAACTCAGAGCACTACACAGCCCCAGTTTATAGCTATTTTGTTTAAACTATGGGTGTCTGCAACAATCATCCCTGGCTTCAAACTGGCAGATATGACCAAGTGACCCAAGCCCCACTTCTTTCTACATGCATGTAGTGTGTGGATGTATGTTAAAAGGGGGTGGGGCTTTGATTGCCCGGTCATGGCTGCCATTTGGAAGCCAATGGCACCCTTGGTCTGCAGACACCCTTGGTCTACAGAATTCTGGGAACTGAAGTCCACACATCTTAAAGTTGCTAAGTTTCAAAAATGCTGGTCTACACTATAGAAAGAAATGGATTTGGGAAGAGTGTCACTGTAAGGGATTTGGTGGATTGTCCCAGACTATGTTGGATTCTGGACAATCTATGGAGTCTAGCTTTCTTCTTGAAAGTCTCGCCTGATGAGATCAACAAAAATGTCTTTGGATTGATGGTTTAGTTCTCCATTTACATTTCTGAGGAAACCTAGCGGCTGAAGGAAGGAGTTTTATGCTTGATACTCAAAACAGCAAACGTATTTAAGGCATGTTTAGAACATGGATGGGAAGTAAAGATTCTTGAAGATTCCATGTGTTCAGGCTGCAGGGCTCTCCTGCAGGGTGTTGGGCAAACACTAGGGGGCGCTCTGCCCTTTCCCTTTTTTTACTCCCTCTCTGGTATTCAGGGTATGGCAAATCCTGTTTTTTCTAGCAGATTTATTGCCACATTACATATTTCATGGATTAAGGACAGCACACAACACAAACCAGGCAATAACAGGCAGAAAATAGGAGTGTAGGATTCGTCATGAAGCTCAGTGAATTGAAAGGGATGATGCTGGTGGTCATGGTGATGATGATATAATGCAAGGTGAAAAACAGAGTCTGGGATAACAGGAGGTGGCAAGGAGGATGAGCAGAACAGATACTCCAGAAAGCTTTACATGTTGGATTTACAATACAGAGTTGAACCATTATACCAGGGGCTATTGGAACAATCTATGGCAAGAAATGGAACCGATTCAAAGATAAATGCTGTTCACACAAGGATCTCATTGGGTAATCATCCAGCCCTTTCACTGATGGGTCCAGATGACGTCTTCTTCTAGAGGCACACTCCACCAGCTTTGATCACAGACCATGCTAGTTGGAAACATGGGAGGGAAAATCAGGACCAGTTTTGTTTAGAAGGCAAGGAGGGTCATTTGCACCAGACTGCGCTCGTGAATGGACTGGGGCCTCATTGAAAATATGAGCCAGTATGTGAAATGCAAAGGAGGAATCCTTTTTATCCAGGATAGTAAAACTTACCCATTAAAATATAATTCTAGAAAGTATACAGGATATATTTTAGAAGATAGCAGGCTCCTGTTTACTAGGCTATTGGCTTCAGTGGACACTTGATAACAGGCACATTAATTACATTGCATTCATATTGATTTGTTTAACCATGGTTAATGATGCACACACACATACACTCACACAACCATGATGAATCCTTGGTCATAGTTCCCACCTTACACTGCCTGGATTCACACGAACACACTTAAGCATCAAGGGATGGGAGAAATGTTTGTTTTGTTCCCACCTGAACGCATTTAGAATACAAATTCCTTATTTTCGAATCTACCTGCAAGCTGGAATTTAGCTATCATCACTCAAGCATGCAAATTACTTTTGGTTTTAATATGATGTGAGAACCAAAGATGAGGTAAAAAGAAACAGGAGGATTTTTGGAGTCTTGCAAAGGTTACGACTGAATTACAAAGCACCTGGATGACCCCCCTTTGCTCACCCCTGGTGCACGCCAGACTGTTTGGTGGCTTCCTCTTTTGCAGGTTGGGGAACAGAGGAAAGCCCCAACTTGTACCAACAGGCAGGTTTCAGAATAGGGACAGAGTGGTAGCAACTTCAAGACTGACCAACATTATTGGGCTATAAGCTTTCATCTCCGCAGATTAACCCAGTTCGCCCCTCTGTCTATGGGTTTGTGTCTCTCTGTGCTTTGGCATGTTATGCAAAGACCCGGCTCTCCGGAGGAGGCTTTAATGCTAGGAAAGATGGAAGTAAAGAGAAGAAGAGGACAACCAGCAGCAAGGGGGATGGACTCAGAGTGGCAATGAGTGCCCCACTGGAAGGTTACCTGAAGGACCAGGTAAGGGACAAGTTGTCACAGAGAAAATCTATCTATGTGGTCACTAGGAGTCAAAAATGACTCTTCTACTAATCCCCTGTTGATTGCCCCTAAAGCCACACTGGCTATGCACATGATGAAGGTGTGTGTGACCACAGGGCTTCCTCAAGAGATTAAAGGGTATCTTTTGAGTATGATGTACCTGGCTGGCCACCATGCATGCATAAGATGGTGAGCAAAAGGCCAGACTCTTTGGTGCCCTCTCTGCTAAGGTTAGTACCTTCTCATCTCTGTGCAGTGAACACTCGTGCGTGTTGTCTTCAAGACCTTCTCATCATCCTCCACTATTTATTTCAAGGGATGCATCTTTTATCTCCTTTCTCCAGACCCTTTTGCAGCTGAATTTCTACCAGCCTATCCTTGCAATGTGAGTAGGAGAAGGGAAGGAATGATGATGAGTGGCAGAAATCAACAGGATGCAATGCAAAGGTAGCCTTCATTGTCCTGGTTGCTCCGATGTTCATGGGGTTTCTTTCAGTGGCTGAAGGTAGGGTAATGTTTTCTGCTGTTCTTCTTGACTCTTCTCAGTTTTCCTCTTCCCTCTGACCCAGGTTGTAGGGACTGAATTTCAGAGCGCTGCCTGAGCAGAACCACCTTCAGGTAAGCAATTTGGTAGGAATGGGAGAAATGTTTGTTTTGTTCTCATCTGAATGCATTTAGAATACAAATTCCTTATTTTCGAATCTACCTGCAAGCTGGAATTTAGCTATCATCACTCAAAATTTGCACATCTCCAAATTTAGACGTGCACTTTGCCAACCATTAAAACAGACGTTGGAAAAGCCTGAATCAAAATTGCGTATAGTCATGAAATTAGTATGTATAAACATGGTTTCTGCAACAACTGTTTACCTTAGGCAAACTTAGAAACATAGATAAGTGTGTTGAATGTGCCCCAAATGCAAACTATAAATTCTGATGTTTTGATGAACCAATGTGGATAAAAACCAATAAAAACAAGATGATGGGGGAAATCAAAATTGGTAGGATCACCCATCCTTAATCTTTGGGTTATTTGGAATTTTGCCTGGCAGTGAACTATCTGATTGCTGGGCTATTGATTATTCAGACCACATAATCATATACACATATATGCACACACACCTGCACATACAGAGGGAAACTATTTTACTCTCATTTATTTACTCTTCCATCGCCTCATTCTTGCAGTGTCAACTGGAATTTGAAAACACCCTGAAATGATACCTTTCCTTGTTTCTCCTCTCCCCACAGTGCAAGCCCTCCAAGTGAGAGGGGTGAGGATCAATGTGCTGCTTTGACAACCCTGATTACTTAAAAACAATCCTCCACCTGGGGAATTGATTCATGTCACTCTCCAAGCAGCCTCTACTGTGCATTATAAACCAATAACGCCCTCCAACGAGAAGGGGGAAGTGGTTGACACATGAGAAACAAATTAATTAAGAATCTAAAGAACTCCCATCCGAGAGAGTGGTAAATATAGACAAGGACAGATTCCACAGTGCCAAAATCGTACTCCGTTGCACAGGAAACCAAAGGCGCAGATGAGCCCTGTGCCGTTGAGTGGAGTGATGGAAGGCTATCCCTGCATGTTGTTCCCAATTCATTCCCATTCATTTCTCTTGCCTACAAAATTAGCTTTCAATACAACTTGCTTTCTCCTTTCTTTTACTCTGCGCAATTGGAGGAGCTCCGATGTAGATTGATCCAACCCGTTCGTGCAGACCGTAGAACTTATTTTGTGTGTGTGTGTGTGTGTGAGAATTGGATCCATACACCCCGGGCACTGGTACATATTGCACTGGACTGCCACTTGCCAGTTTGTCATTTTTGTCATTTGCTTGAAAGCCGCCCTGTGGATTCTGCAAATGGGAAAAAGGCTTTTTAAAAACGTGTTGGACAGATGGGAGAATTTTGTTCCCCCACTTTTTTTCAGTGTGCATCAGATGCAATTCTGCTTCTGCAAAATCAGAGGAAGCAAATTGGAGAATAATACACACACACATGCGTGCGCACACACACGGCATCAACATGATGCTAGGCAACGGCTAGGAATAGCCTCACAGACACTTGTCAAAAAAACCTCAATCCAGACTCAGAGAATGGCAGATCGCTCAGCACCTTTAGCCTTTCCTGACAGCCCAGATGCCAGAAGTCTTCCACACAGCCATCAAGGGAGCCTGCTAGGCACGCTCCATCTTCCTAACAGCCTGTGTGCCTTCTCTGAGCCCCCTTAAGACAAATGAATCTGTCCTGGCTTTGAGAAGAGACACTCCAGCAGCTTGGAGTTAATGTGAAATCAAGTCTCTTCTCTTTTAGAGGCCCAAGATTGCTAAGCGCTGCAAGGAAGAGAGGGAGAGGTAGGGGTTGCGTTCTGAGGACAGTTAAGGTGCAGAGGGCGAGGGATTGGCAAGGTGAGAAGTAAGATGTCAATAGGACATCAAGCATATGATTGTTTGGTCCTGCTTGTCTTGGCCAAGGCCAGCCCTACAGTGAGGCAGAATGAGCTAGTGGCCTTACATGGCAGATGTTGAAGGTGGCAGCAAGGAATTAGTTGAGAGACCTGTTATCCATGAAGCCAACCTCAAATTCCCCAGCTAGGCTCTCTGATTCATAGGAGCTTGGCCTATTCCCAATCTGGTGTCCCCTAGAAATGTTGGAGCTATAGACTCCAGTTTCCCAGCCCATACATCTAAAAGACACTGGATTCAGGAAGGCTGCTGTAGATCCAAGGTCCACACTCTTCTCCATTTCAGGTGGCAACAGCTCTGAAAAAGAGCTTGACAGAAGTCTTTCCAGACCTTAAAGGTGACTCGGTCCTTTTAAATAGAGATCCTGGGGGGATAGAACCTGAGAACAAATATAGAAGAGTTATTTGGTGGATTTTGATGGATGGTCATAGGAGAACTTATCATCTTCAAGTGAAGTATCTTACTTTGCATCGTGTTTCATGAAAGCCTGTCCAGATTGCTTGCTTACACATGATAGGCTCTTTGACAGCCCCCTCAGACTGAAAAGGATTCTTTGCATGCAAGATTTTCAAAGTCTTCTTTAACAAGATTATTGAAATGAAAGAGATGGAGTTGCCAGAATTCCTATTTACAACCCATACATTCTTGTTTACCTGAGGACAGAGAATTTTTGATTTTTCTAATAGCTTCCTCAGCTTTGGCAGGCCTTATCATGGACAAAAGCTTACAGCTAGCTGTTCATATAACAATCCCCAGAATCTTTATTAGGCTGGGAACCAACCCCTACAACATGCTTGCATGAAAACCCTTCTGTATCCAGATGTGTGGAACTGTTGCCGGGGAAACATCAGGGGAGGAGGAGGAAGAGGATATCAGGATCCCAGATTTTAAAGGCCAAGCAGCAGCTCTGCCCAGATTAAAGGAGACCCGCTCTAGCCATAACCATTTTGGAGAAATAAGATTTGCAAACAATTTAAATTGCTCAAGGAGCACCAAAGACTCCATTCCTGGACAAATTCATCCAATAGTTTCAAGCTATTGACAGACAGGCAAGCAGCCAAAATCCCCTTAAACGGGACGTTCATACTCAACAGAGGAAAACCGCAATGGAAAACTATCGTGCCAGAGAAATTTTGCTGCCTATATACGTTCATACGCAAACATACATGCGCGTGCATGTACGTGCTCGAAAGGAGGACGCTATGCCCTTATACCACCCTTTACTCAGAAGTAAACCTCACTGAGTTCAATGGGACTTACTCTCAGATAAGTGAGCAGCGGATTGCAGCTTTGAAAACTTTGCAGCGAGCAAAAACCTATTTTTCTTTCCAATCCCAGCAACAGCTTATTGCAAGTCACCCTGACCCAACCACCCCCTACCCCCAAATTACAGGTCTGCACCTTTCTCTCCTGTTGAAAATTGGTCTGTAAAAGACGATGTATGCGCCAAAGTGAATATTATGTTCTCACAGAAGAAAGGAACCAAACACTCACTCGGGGGAGACAAAACCCCTTCCTGTACTGAATGCTGGAAACGAGGGCTGCAAAAGGTTCTTTATGCGTAAGTTAACAACCTGTGTGTGCGCGTGTGTGCGTGTACACATAAAAGAAAAGGAGGGGGCAGAGAATGAATATCCTTCTATTCTTCTGGCATGACATCATCATGAGCCAATCAGCAAACTCCTTTTGTCTCCTACCTTTAAATAAGAGGAAATTCATCACATTCATTTGCAAGATATAGCAATGTGTTAAGGCGCGCACACATTCAAATGCATCCTCTCCGTATCATTTGCAAACAATCTGTTCATTTTTCAACCAGTGATCGTTGCTTCTCCAGTGCAGAGTAAGGGGATCTGGTTTAGCAGCAGGCATCCCAAAATAGGGGTATTGCTGGCTCAGAAAGACTGGTGTTTTTTAACCTCTTTCCTTTCCTTTCTCCCCCCCTCCCCTCTTTTTTTGCCAAATGGGTTAGACTATGAGCCTGCAGGCACAGTGGGCCTTGTCTTTCATCAATGGGCCCGTTAACTACTGCGGAATGCCTTCCCCAACTTCCTAACACCATCTGGAAAACAGGACAAGAATTAAGCATTGAGGCTGCAAACCAGGAGGGTCTGCAAGGTATGGTCAAAAAAGTCAACATAGGGGCTGCAAAGCAGTGATTGAAGTGCCATCAGTTTTTATGAGCATCGTGTCTGCCATGCGTTGCTTCGGACAGTCAGGTGCCTTCCTGACTTTTTTTGAACCATATCCTGTGGACACCCCCGGGGCAAAGAAACTTAACCACCTTTAATGCATGCACCTTTCTCCATGTTTTAACCCCTTTCTCGTGCATTTTCCCTCCCTTCCCCTATGCACTGTAGTTTTCAGAGTTGCGGAGCATATCGCAAACTCTAGAAAGTCCAGATTGCCACATACACGGGCATTCCAAGTTGTCCCCTATCAGCAGTTGCCAACGTTTGAGGTGTTGCCCCAGTCAGTCTGTAGGGGGGCTCAAAATAGCAAAAGACACCTTCCATGTTTGGCAGATCTCTGATAAGTATATTCATGTAAAGGTTTTGATCTCATCTCCTTTCAAGTCAGCCCTGAAAAGCAACTTTGCCGAGGGAATTGCCATGCAGTTTTGTTCTCTCAACGCTTTATACAGCAAAAATCCGCTTGTGTCGTGGTATATGCCTCACCGTAATTGACAAGGTAGCAAAGAGTGCTAGTGCGGTGTTGGCTATTTTGTTAACAACTTTCAACTCCTCGGCAGCCTCTCGGTCTGCTCCTGCAGCAACTGCCCGTTGCAGTCCAGTCTTAAACCTATGCTTCAGTATCTCTGCTTGGAGGACCAACGAAAGATCATTGCTCCAGCCACCCAAGGCTTTCTGTTTGCTAGCACAACATGATTTAAAAGGCAGGCGGGTAAGTTTGGCAGATGGAAAAACAAATACCCACGGCAAGACGCTGTGGTGCCAAAAAGTCTTTGCAAGCAAACCTCACCAGCTTGAAGCAGAGGATTTTAGCTCTTCCATTCAATGGCGGCATTGATACTTGAGTGGCGAACAGCCTCTGCAGGAGAAACAGTCGGGGTTTCAACAATTCTTTAATGAAGTGTTCGTCAAACAGTCCACAACTCTCAAAGAATCTATTAATTCTTTGTCTTACTGGAACAGATCAAATCAGTTCTTCTTAAGGCACAGAATGGAGAACTCTTAAAGCCAAAAGAGCTTCTGAGAAAGTTTGCCTTGTGAAGAATAAGGACTACAATGTCCAGCTCAAAGATCGAGGTTATATCCATTCTTAGCCTCAGTGCGGAACTGAATTCAAACAAGTGAAATACCCATCAGGCTGTTTGGCTGCACCCTACAACATCATGATCCTTTCCAAGCACAGGCTCACCGAGTTCTCTTTAGCAAGATTTATTGAGATGGATGAGTTGGGGTCTTGATTTTCTTTCTGACCACCTTTCTGTGAAGGCAGGTCCCTTTGCTTATAAGGGACCAGCTTTCAGCTGCCTGGCTGCATAACAGTCTCCTGGATCTTTATCAATCTGTGAACCAACTCTTACCTTATGCTGAGGGAAGTTTTCAAACCTAGCCTTCAGACGGGGTATACAGTAGCCCAAAAGATCTAGAAAAGTACCAGGATAGATAAAGCTGATCTTTCCTATCCTGACAGAAAAGGATGGAAGAGAGATGCCCTGAATTAGATCAGAGGCATCCTGCTTCTCAGAACAACTAACCTGATGCTGAGTGAGACAGAAAGTCAATAGCTTTTCTCTGTTACATCAGAGATATTCAGAAACATTGGTGGACCAACTGCCTCTCCATACTTCCTGTTCTGCTTTGGACCCCATTTCTTTGCTCAGGTCCAAGGCACCAGAGTTTAAGAAGGATTCATTAAAACCAGAAGAGGAGCAAAGAAAGATGACCCATTTGACCACAGCACTGGGAACTAACTCTTTTGAAGACAGGATCTGAAGACGTTTAGCCTTGAGAATGAGAAAGGAGAGGACTAGGACAGGGACTTCCATACCTGAAGAGATGCAACACAGAAGACATCCCCAAGCTGTCCTCTATTGTCCTGGAATGCAGGAGATAGAATAATGGACTTCAATTACAGGAAAGCAGATTCCAGTTGAATGTTAAGAGAAACATCCAAATAGTATGAACAATTGGACTGTGGAGTTGGTTAAGCAAAGGAAGTGGTGGTTGCCTTTCTCTGGGCACTATAATTTGAATTCTTGCCCCAAGGCAGGGTTGAACCAAGACCTCGCTGTCCCACTTCTGCCTCTACAATCCTGTGAACTTTGACCATTCCACTTGGCCACGATTTCTAAACCACTTTGGGAATTCCAGTGCCTCAAAGGATGGAATATGAAGCTCAAACCCACAATAAGGAGCAGGATTTTTATAGAACAATTTATTCATACCTCTTTAAGTCTGGGCTGCATCGCCTTCCCTTCCCATATACTGGAATGAGAACTTCCTCTAACTTCTCACCAGCTTTGCTGCCAGCACGTCTTGCCTGAGCTGATTATGAGTGGGAATGCTTACAAAGAGGTCTCAGCGACCGAATGCAAGGCATGTTCAGTCAAAAGCAAACCCCACTGTGTTTCATGTGGCTGACATTCAGGAAAGTGTGACTTGGTGGTAACTTAAGTTTCTGAGGCTCTCTTCTCCAGAGGAAACGCTAGACTTTGCACTGGAACATCCCATGACTCAGAAACAAGGAAGACCAAACAGAGACTTCTTTGTCTGAAGGTTTCTCTCTGTCTTTGCTTTTTTCCTGTCTCATTATAAGTCCCCGATTAAAGGTTGTTTATTGATGTTCTCTGGGACTGGCTCCTCACCATGGAGGAGTGGAGCAATCGGGGGAACGGAGGCCTCAGCCTAGAGGACTGTTAGATCACGGCCTTTCCCGTGAACTGCTTATCATATTTGATGAGAAGGTAGGAGAGAAATCCACGAGCAGAGACAGAGGGGGTGGATATGCAGGTAGGGAAATGCATAAGGTAATAGCTGCCTAATCCAGAGAAAAGAGAGCTGTCGATACAGTGTGATCAGATTAAATAATAGGAATTAGAGCAAAGCTGTGCTTTGATTAAAGGAGAAGTCCTTTCTAAAAAGAACCAGTTCTTTTGTTGAATGCAGCATACTCTGCTCACCCAACCCCAGCTTTTCTTTTTATTGCCCACTGCCAGTTGTTTAACGAGCACAGGGCCCCCTCCTTTTCTTCGCTGCAGCCATCTTCCAAGAGAGAATGGTCCCTCACAAGGTATTCCATGAGGGACGAATCTCACTAGCCTCTGCACACAACCAGTCTCAATTCATGTGCTCACCAGAGATTAATCCCCTCCCTGCTCCCAAAGCTTTGGAAAAACCAGGACCGGACAGCCAAATCAAAACAGAAAAGAAAAGCTGAGATTGCAATCTAGGAAGAGACGTGTCCCTCAAGTGTCTTTTATGTTGAAGACTGCCAATGGATTCATCTTGCAGCTTTGGACTGTCTTGGATAACCTCTGTCCTGATCCTTGGTTTCTCTCCCAGACCCAGTGACTCCCTGCTGGAGAATCTTCCACCCCCAGAAGGCATGGAGACATCTCTCCTCCTAGACTCAGACTCAAAAACAGAAATTGAGCCAATCCAAACTTCGCCCACACCCAGCCAGTCTCCCTGCAAGCTAAAAATGCCAACTTTTAAAGGCCCAAATGCTTGCAGATGAGGTGCAGTTGATGGGCTGCTGCTCAAGTTGGTTGTGCATCCATGTTTGAAGCAACATTGTTGTGGGACTCTTGGGTCATGGTTGCTGCTTTTTTCTTCTCCAAGGTCCACTGCTTGGAGTGATATGGCGAATTGTTTCCAGGATTCTGACTCCTCTGATCTCTCTTTGCATTATAGACCATAGAAAGCTGAAGCTTGGGCATGGTAACCCCCTTCTGCATCTCTAGAGTGGAGCTACCACCAAGCCTTGCCTGAAGCTGATAACCAACTCATCTGGTAGGAATTGAGAGCCCTGAGCTGTGCTAAGATAGAGACATTCTTGCCGTTCATATAGTTGTGATCAGGACCTGCTCATGAACTCAGAGACACAATAATTCTAAGCCGTATAGCCTGCCTGAAAGTTGCTGGGGCAACTCTCAGTTGGGTCAGCTCTCACATACATAAACCTCTGGACAGCTCCCCTGCTGTTCAGACCTGGCCCTTTGGTATGCAAGACTGACACCAGCACCATTTGATGGACAGCTCCATTATTAGTCATTACAGTAGTGTTTCTCAACCTTGGTAACTGGAAGATGTGTGGATTTCAACTCCCAGAATTCCCCAGCCAGCTTGGGGAATTCTGGGAGTTGAAGTCCACACATCTTCAGGTTGCCAAGATTGAGAAACACTGCATTACAGTATTCTAGTTTCAAGCTTCTGAAACATTCTGGTTCTTGCATGTTCAGCTGATTTTTTCCCCTTGCCCACTGGACCAAGAGACGGTCAGGTTCAGTGGGTTCAAAATAGGGTCCACGTCCAAGAGGGGGAAGGCCTTTCCGTAGTGCCCATGAGATGCAGGATGGTTAGATAGTCCCACAACCCTAATCCTAATTACAGGCCATTAGCTTTTGCAAGCATCCTTTTTTAAGGCCTTCTTTATGAAGAAAACTTTATTCATGAGTTTACTACTTCATAGGCAGACAGTCCTTCACCTGGCCCTGTGGGCATCTTTTGGGGAGTGCAACCAGGGCACGTGACAACACACGGGTCATGATGGTATCCCTCGAGATGCAATGTATGTCTTTGCATATCATGATGCAAACGATCATAATTTGGTCATTTTCATGAGGATAACATGACGTGTCATTTTGATGTTGCTGTGGCTTGTAATGGATGCCATTTCCTGGCCATTAACTCAGCTTTTATCCTCTGCTACCGATATTCCTCAGAGCAGGCCAATCATTCAGTTGTTGGCCTGGTTGAGAGGATCCAGGGAATCTCTCCTCTGGGTTACCAGGATGAACGTGCTGTTTTAATGCAATGAGCTCTAGATCTTCCTTTGAACAGGCCTGCTCAGGGAGGACACGTTTTGTGGGGAATTAAAGTGGCTGGCAGCATCCGGACCCACTGCAGGAGATCTATCCAAGGCAGGATACTGTAGACATTAAAGATGGTGGAGGCCTCCCAGTTCCTTTCTCTCCTTCTAATCTTAAAAATAAAATCTTTCTCTTCTATTTAGAGTGAACACAAGCAGCTTGTCAATCAAATGTTTCTGCTTATGGAACAAGCAGCTTAAATAAGAGTCTTGGGTTATACCCTGACAGAAAATTACTATTTACTACTGTCGTTGAAGTTCAGAAGCACCAAAATTAGCTGGATCCACCAAGATGAAATATTTTCGCTTTTCTGCATCATCTTCCCCTGCTCCAGAATTAGGGGACAAACTGGATTTTTAAATCCATATTTGTACAGGCAGCAAATGCCTTTATCCAGTCCAATTATAATACAGAACTTAAAAATGTCTTGTGGCAGATAATGAATTAGCTAGCTTTCGGCTGAGTAAATATTTTCCATATTGGAACCTAATCTCCCCTCTTAATCATTGGAATAATTTTGCTTTACTTTATTCAGTCTACAGAGACTGCTGGGGTACACATGCACGTTAAGCTAAGAAAACAGTTCTTTCATAAGATACTGTCGCTAGCTTAAAAGACGTTGGCCCCAGCTTTATGATTTAGCTTCCCCCCCGCCCCAAGAATCTGTTCTGGCTCTTGATTTTAACCATTCCTAGCTGAAGTCACTTATTATACTGCAGTTGGGCTATAATAAAAAGCACAATTGCCTTTCATTAGCTAGTACTTCTGAGCTACCCATAATGCTTAATCCTTCCTCCTTTTAGGATCATCTCCTTCCTGGCTGCATTGTAACCTCTTGCTGATGTTCTCCTCCCAACAAGCTTCACTTTTCTTGGCTGTGTTCACACAATGCATTCAGCTAGAATGTTGAAAAAAGTGACTTATGACCAGTGCTCACACTTACGACCATCACAGCGTCCCTGCGGTCACATGATCAAAATTTGGGTGCTTGGCAACTCGCATGTATTTATGATGGTTGCTGTGTCCTGGGGTCACGTGATTGCCATTTGCGACTTTCCCAGGGGGCTTCCGACCAGCAAAGTCAATGGGGGAAGCTGGATTTGCTTAACAACCGCAGCAAAAAAAGTCATAAAATCAGACGCAACTCACTCAATGACCGCATCACTTAGCAATGCAAGTTCCGGTCCCAATTGTGGTCATAAGTTGAGGACTACAAGTAGTGACCACCATGGTGTGGCAAATCTGAATCCACAAGTAGTGAAGATCACCCAGAGAGGTAAAAATGGCCTCCCACATGTGCTGACCAACTGAGATTTAGTATGAGGCCCAGTAGCTCTCTAGTTTAAGAGTGCATCAAAAAGGAGAGGTCTCGTAGCACCTATAGACAACCTTCTTAGAAGCTACTGACAACCAGGCTGAGATAGCTCTAAAGCTTAAAGTGCTATCTAGTCACTTTGTGTAATGGTATGTGAGAATGATCTTGGGAGACAGGGGGAAGAGCCACAGACTAGACCATGGTCAGATAAGAGACAGCTGAGCCGCAGAAACAATGGGAGCATGGCAAACATCTCAGAAGGGACACTCCCTAGTTTCTTAGACTGTAAAGACAAGGGGAGAGAGAGGTACTTTGAGACTTGCAAGGTTCTTGTCAGCCCTTCAAGGTAGCCCAGACAAGAAACACATTCAGAAGTACTAGTTCTACTTTTATTGTAAGATTACATTAATGGAACCTTGTAAGTCTGAAAGTACATCTCTCCCCCCTTGTTTTTACAGTCCAAGAAACTAGGGAGGGTCCCTTCTGAGATGTTTGCCAGGTCCACATTCCTTCTGTGGGCTCAGCTGCCTTTCGTCTGACCATTATTTTTTATTTATTTTTATTTATTTATCAAACTTATATGGTCGCCCATCTCACACTAAGTGACTCTGGGCAGCATGATCTAGTCTGCGGCTCTTCCACCTGTCTCCCAAGGTCATTCCCACATACCGTTACATCTCAGTGCAAAGACCTTGAGTTCAAATCCCAGCGAAGGGTTTTAGCATAGGGAGACTACCTACGCCTGATGAATCCCAATCAGGATGACACTGGTTGCATAGTGCCTCCTACTGGTCAGTAGCCATTATAGCATTAAAAACGATATAAGTCCCCCTTAAGAGGGGAGGTCTTGAGACCTCTAGCATGAAGGAGCAGCACTATAGCAACGAAATGTATAGCTATGTGCACATGAGCTCTGGGTGTTTAATTTTGCTCATTTTGAAATACAATATATCAGCCCTGTGGTGTCATGGGGAACCTGTAGCTCATTCTGCTTGGAGACCTGATTGAAAATCCAATTCTGATGGTCCCACTCTTTCCTTGGCAAGAGAAATAAGCAGGGAAGAGAATTTACATTAGCAGCATTTCACCTCCCCAAATAAATTTGGGAACCGCATTTGTTTATTGATATTGAGGTGCCAGCAAAACCTTTCTTATTCAACCCTTTTGTTCTATTATTGCCTTAGTGATTCTTGGTTTTCCATTTCTGGTGCCTTGCTGCTCTTTGTATTTGCAGTTGATTAATTTCTTGTTTTCGTACATTGCTCTTTTGATTGCTTCAGAAACCCTGGGACAGAAAGAAAGGTGCTCAGATCAATCCATCTATTGGAGGATGCTGAATATTTCTGCATGCATTATCGGATTCTAGATTAGATATCTTAACAAAAAAACAATGTTCAGACAATGAACAGTATTCTGCTTAAAGACAACCAGTGCTTTTGAGACATACGGTTTGATTTCTGCTTTTGCCCGTTGTGGTCAAAGCCACAAGTATGAAAAACATTCCATGCAGTGCCGAGACCTAGCTGGGGAACTGCTAGAATTAATTCTTCAAAGGAAGGTCAGCCCTTCCTCTGTTGTGCCAGTAACCTTTACTGCAGCCTGAAATGTTTGGGTAGTGAGGACCTTCTAAGATTGGGGTGGGGGCAACATTTGGGGCCACAGTTAATGACATTGCATGGCTTAGGCCCTGCAGGGTGTGAGCTGGTGATGAGATTGGGTGGGCTCCATCATGTATCCAAGCAGGCTGTTTCTTTCCTTTCTTTGGGGGGGGAGGGGGGGTTAAATGGTTTCTGTCTGTTTTTAAAAGTCCATTACACCTATTTTAAGCCTACATTGTGGCTTCTATGGGTTTCCTGCCTTGAAATGGCAAGGAACCAGAATTCAGTGGTGCCGTTGGAGGACGTCCTTGGCTTTTGGGTCAACAAGCAATCTCCTGTCCCCAAGTTGCTCATCCCTGGCCTGAGAGCTTGTTCACAGGACAAGTCTCCAAAAGGGACGCGTCATTGATATTCGTGGATGCTTGTAGCTGCACTGTTGCTGGAGAAACCATGCAACAATGACGGCATTTGTATACCCACAGTTAGCCCACAGTTACTGAATCAACCCACTGTTTGGGTTTGCATGATCTCTTGAATCCTAAGTTAAGCCAATGGGTTTATTGGACAACATGCTTCGTCACCACAAATGAACCCTAGGTTTATACTAGTCAAATGTAGAGTGCTATGCCACCTGGCCTTTAACTGACCCGATTAAATGTGTTGTGTGAATGCAGTGCATAGACTTTTTTTTTAAACAAAGTCGTTCAAAAACAATCGTCAAGCGAGGCCATCTTAGTCAGGGACTTCAACCACTAGGGTTCAGAAAGTTTAAAGCCTCTACAGCAGTGTTTCTCAACCTTGGCCACTTTAAGACATGTGGACTTCAGCTCCCAGAATTCCCTAGCCAGCATGGCTGGCTGAGGCATTCTGGGAGTTGAAGGCACACGTCTTAAAGTGGCCATGGTTGAGAAACACTGCTCTACAGAGTGAAGTTCAGCTGGTTGAACTGTCCTGCCTGCCTCAGCTGCAGGCACTTAGTACTGAAGAACACGACTTGGCAGGAAACGTGGAACCTCATCCTAAAAAGCTTTGTTACCTGCAAGACTGAAGGAGACGAGAGGCCAAAAGAAGGCTGTGCTCTGCCTGAAGCTCCACATCGCACCCTGCCAAGGACCTCTGAGGAGATAACAGCCTGAATCTTCAATGTGGCTGTTCTAGAAGGTATTGAGGATAACAAAGCTTTGCTTAAATTCCCCATGTTTTGCTTTCTCTTTGCCTTTTCCTAGGGTGATTCCCATCATTGTAAGACTGATTTCTGTTTCTGTCCATTTGGGGAAGTTGTCCTGGTGTCTTCCTTCCTTAGTGGTTTTTTACAGACCCTATTCCTGGAGCTTAAAGGGACAGGGGCAGCATACAACTAGCCTGTAGAACACAACAGTTTAGAGTTCTAGGTTGCTTCTTTGCAAAGCCTTAGCACAAACTCCATGGCGTATCGTCTCTCTAACCAGCAACACCATGGTTATGAATTCTCCTGGAATATCATGAGAATTCTTGTTGCTGTTGAAGGTCATTGCTTGCATTCTCTCAGATTTAGCTCAGATGAATGAGCCTCATTGCTCACGGTGGTTCAGTAAATCCCTGGGTTGGGCCTTAAGTCCCATTGGAGGGTTGACCTTCAAATGAGGCAGGATTTGGCCATCTCTTCCGATGCTGCTTTTAGTCAAGGTCATGAAAAATGGCTAAAGAGTGAAGGGTATTTCCTGAACACATGGAAGGAAGATGGGGGGGGGGGCTCATAGACCCCCCCCCCCAACTTTCCCACAGAACGAGTGAGTGCACAACTCCAGAACAAGGGGCATCTGAGGGAAAACAAAACCAGCTGCCTCTGCTGTGTCATCCCCTCTGGGGCAAGGTAAACAGTTTACAAGGGATTTGCAAAAGGCATGGCTTGTTTAGGGGAGGGCAGGCCTGCTGGCTTCTCCTACTTCTCAGAGACTGCAGAAATCCTGCCCTAGCTAGGGTCCGTCTCTAGCTGGGCCAACAGGAGAAGAGCGAAGCTGTTGCACTGAAAAACATCTGGACGTGCTTCCTGTTTCTGGTTGGTTCTGATGTTGTGGTGGAGGAAAGCTTACACACAGCGAGTAGCCTCTTTTGTGGATAGGACTCTGAGACAGGAAGGAGCTGTATACACAAGGAGCTAAGCAAGAAGCTTAGTGGGATTAGGAGATTGTATTGAGGATGTTCACATGGAGGTTGGGCTAGAGCTTTTCTGGCAGAGAAAGCTTAGGGCGGGAAAGAAGGCTTCTAGATTCTCTGTATTAAATTGCTCAGGTGAGATTTGCAGGACCAGCCTTACCATGAGTCAGGCTGAGGAAAATGCTTCAGGCCACAGACTGACACAGACACAGAAGTATAATTCTCCAAAAGTTCGATTGTTAGAATACTTGCCTTGTGAACAGAAAGTTGCTGGCTTGAAACCGGGCAGAAACCTTCCTGCCCCTTTGGTGGGAACATCTCAAGAAGGCCTGTTCAGAGTCTCCCCTCTTTCTGAAGTTAGGGAGATATGGACAAGACAGAGTGGCTTTCTCTGTGATGTCCCCCATACTTTGAACTTCCTTCTCTTACAAGTTCATAAAGCCCCCTTCCTCATGGCATTTCAGACATAACTGAAAACAGATGGATTTTGCGGAGCTTCCAATCGCGATCTTGTGAGGAAGTTTGATTTACTGTATTATTATGTTTTTTAAAAAAATGAATGTGTGTAACTCCACCCACCCAGAGTCTTTTAATTAAGGCAGGCTATGAAAACTGTGAATTAAATATCTGTTGAGCCAGAAGGACCATTACCTCTTCCTCCTCAGCCCCCATCCCCCTTTGCCATCCTGCTCTAGTTGTGTGTGTGATGCAGAATGAAGTGGTATCAGCCCATGGTTGAAGGAATAAGTGAAAAGCGACCATATTGTGTTAGTAGTAGAAGATGCCATCTTGTTCTTTGTCTCAGGCAGCCCTAGAATCTGGGGCCGGTACTGGCAACTGTTGTGGACCTTTTGGATACCATGAAGCCTATAAAGTGTGTTGCGTCACACATCGCTGTCACCCATTTTAAAAATAAGAATGCTTTGATGGATCTGGAGGTACGATACAAAACATATAAAAATACACTGAAAATTAATCTCTCCATTACACTTCCAGAAATTGGTGTGTGTGGGGGGTTGTTTCTTGGCAAATATTTAATCAAATGGAGCTTCAGTCTGTGTGCCGTGATTTCTGAAAAAGGATGCCAGGTAGCATAAGAAATTTCTGGCTGAGCTTGCTTTTTTCATCTGATTAATGAGCTTTGCTGTGATTAAGTGATCTAAGAGGGAGACGCTGGGGGAAAACCTCTCCTATAAATATGTTGTCTTCCAGAATGAACCAAAACCTTTTTAAGACTTAGGTTCTATTTATCCAAAGCTAAGCCTGTGTGAATCTGTCCTAAAATCCAGTTCCAATCAACAAATTGGATCCATTTGGAGAATGGATTCAGTGTGGATCTTCAGATCAGATAATTGAATTGGGTTGATATAGCTTTCTAAATCAAGGCAGGGAAAAAAATGAATCATCTGTACCTGCAGAATCTTCTAAATCACCTAATGATTGAATTTGGAAAGTCCATTTGATTCAAGAAATGAATTGAATCACCTTTGAATTTGACCTGAATAGCTGCATTGTCCTTCTCAAAACATGAAGATCTTTTCCCAAGGCATTCGAAAAAGGGCCTTCTCAATCCTGAGCTTTCCAACTGTTCATCGCTACAACTTAGCTTAAATCTGCCCCAACCCCCACCTTGACTTTCCCACCCAGCATAAACTTCAGTATTTTGTCTTTCTGGAAATATTTCCCACTGAATAATAGAGGTGCTTTCCTTTATTATAATGCTAGCAATTTCAATGTTTGTTTTTTTTAAATTTTCTCCTACTTCTCAAATGCTAATAACAATGGAAGGTGTGTCTAGGGAGCACAAAATCACCCCCTGCCTCATGTTGGATTAAAATTAACATATTGTTCCATTGTTGCCCTGTAGAATGATAGAATTCTAGAGACAAAAAGAGCCTTTCTCAGATATCCTTGAGCCATGGCTGTTGGGGCTCTGCCTGGGCCCACCCAATACAGCAGTTAGTGTATATATTTATTTAATATTTGCTAGATGCATATCCCACCTTTCAAAAAGGGCTTTAAGCTGGTGTCCAAAACATTTCCTTCTCCTATTTTCCCTGCAACTATGACCCTGTGAGTAGGTAGAGCTGAGAGAGAAGGATGGGCCCCAAGTCAGCCAACAGACTTCAGGAGGAACAGGGTGGACAGGAAGCTGGTTCCCCCTGTCGCCAGTCCAACACCTTAACACCTTCCTCACACTGGCTCTCAGGTTTGTAGTGCTTGTTTTTGTTTTAATGTGCATGTTTGTCTAAAGTTTGTGTGAAGGTATAAAGGGACATGGGTGAAAAATGGAGCTCCCAAGCTCCCCTGTCCAAGCAAAAAGGTATGTGGTGCAAGATTTCAACTTAGGCAGCCTGTGGAAATATACCAGGATAAAGACATCTGAGATGCGACAGAAGATAGGTCTCAAGAGAAGAGCTGGTTCTCAAAACAAGGGGTTGGTTTTCATGTGAACCAGAGGAGGGGATGACACTCACATGGAAAAGGGCCAGGAGATGCGAGAAAAAATCCAAGCTGGGACTTGCCAAACCTTACTGAATATTAGAGAAATTGCTAGAAATGGTAATACTTAGGAGCCTTCACCTGGAATGAGGTACCATGCATGGTGTGGTCTCCTCCTTAATTTTTCTGCAACAAAAATCTAGAAAGGTCACTTTGATTTGCAGTTGGGTGGACGTGCATGGGTGTGTATAAGAAAGCTTTTGGTTCAGCAAGTGAGCAATAACTGTATATTGATTTCTAGGTATCCTGAGTATCTGTATAAATACAGGTAGTCCTCAGTTTAAGAATGAGTTCTGTTCCCAAGGTCTGTCCTTAAGTTGAATTTGTTGTTGTTTAGTCGTTAAGTCGTGTCCGACTCTTCGTGACCCCATGAACCATATTGCGCCAGGCCTTCCTGTCCTTCACTGCCTCCCTGAGTTTGCTCAGTTTCATGCTCATTGCTTCAGTGATGCTATCTAACCATCTCATCCTCTGCCGTCCTCTTCTCCTTTTTCCTTCAATCTTTCCCAGCATCAGGGTCTTCTCCAAAGAGATCTCTCTTCGCATTAGGTGACCAAAGTATCTGAGCTTGAGCTTCATTATCGATCCTTCCAATGAGCAGTCAGGGTTGATTTCCTTTAAGATTGACTGGTTTGACCTCCTAGCAGTCCAGGGGACTCTCAAGAGTCTTCTCCAGCACCACAGTTCAAAGGCATCAATTCTTTGGCGCTCAGCCTTCTTTATGGTCCAGCTCTCACAGCCGTATAAGTGGTGTTGTGTAATGAACTTGAACCATTGTGCATTTAACTCAAATCATTGTGTATTTAAGTTGAATTTTGCTACAATAGACTCCATTCTTAACTATGAGTCATCTGTAAACCAGGCATTCTTAACCCGGGGACTACCTGTACAGGTCGTCCTCATTTAGCAACTGCCTTGGTTAGTGACCGTTTGCAGTTGCAACAGTGATGAAAAAGTAACTTTATGACCAATCCTCGCATTGACAACCTTTGCAGGTCTGTAAAGCAAAGGAAAGATGAAGTAAGATTGTAAAATCATGATGTTTCACTTAGCAACTGCTTCATTTAACGACCAAGTGGCCAGTCTCCATTGTGGTCGCTAAACGAGGACGACCTGTAAGAACATGTAACACTGGAGGTCTTATAAAGACCTTTTTTATGATGCTCCTTGTGATATTACAAAACTAAAGCAGTTCTTTTGAGGCTAGGATCAGGGTGTTGAGCTTATCTGTATATGATCTCCCCTAAACAGACTGGTTTTGCTTCAGAATGCAGAGGTCCTTGGGTATTTCCCTGGAGGGTTTTTTTTTTAAAACACTGAAAAAGTTGACCTAGAAAAATATTCAAATCAATCAGTTGAGACAGTTGCTCCAGAATGTCTCATAAACATTCCTGCATGGCACAATTTGATATGCTAAGCATAAACAGTGCAATGTGGGTTTTGCAGGCAGCGAAAGAAGTTTGGAGTCAGTAAGAAAGTCAGCATTACATATATTTCAGGTTGCTTCCAATTTTTTCCTTTATTTCCTTAACTAGCAAAATTCTGGGGAGTGTTTACATGTCTAGACTGGTTTAAGAAATGAGAAGTCTTATCTGAAGTCAGATGCAGGATTAGTTGGAGGTGGGGAGCAGTGGAAACTCAAGCTTTTTTGTTCCCCTTTAAAGAAATAATATAGTATGTTGGACTGGGAATATTACTTCTAAACAAGGCCACAGTCTATAGCTTTGGAACTTCTGCCCAGTTGACTCTTTATAGTCAAACCATAGTGAGGTTCGTTAGCTTTGGTTTAGCTTTGTTTTGAATCAGATAACTCTGTTTATTAACCAACCCTCCATTAAATCATGATTTAATGAGCTCGTGTAAATTTCAAACTTGCTGTGTCAGTGAAGATGGTCAACTCACCAAAGTTGTTCAGATGCTACTATGGTGGCAATTATATTTGCAAAATTTAACTTGACCATTGAGGACACCACCTACATGAACTAGTGAACCCAATAGGAGGAATTAAAAGACATGGAGCAGATATATGTTATATGTTAAACTATATGGAATTTCCTGATCAGATTCTAATTCTGCACCAGGCTGCAATGATTTTTCTCCTCCCATTAACTTCAATGGGAAGAGCAGAATAGGAAAGGGAAAAATCCATCTCCCACCACAGCCACTGTGAGGTTGCAGAGCCCCATGTCCACATATTTCTCTCCCCCACCATCACCCTATCCATACCTGGAACTCTGATTATGTCGCCATCATCATCACTTTCTGGACGAAGGTCAAGTCATGAAATATGGTTCTCACACAGCCAAAGAAAGTAATACCTGCTTTCAAAATAGTGTGATTCTGGCCCCAGATTCAAGCAGGAGAAGAGTGGCTTCTAAGCCAAGATGCCTTCGCTTCCTCAAAACTCATCTGGTTCCTAGGTCGTTGTCTTTGATTGCTGGTGCCTTGGCATCAGATGAGTGGAAGCTGCCAAATGCCATTGGAGACTTGTGTGAGATCCATATCTCCTTTCTCTTAGCCAGCAAGCTTCCCAAGAAACAGCTTGCAAGGAAAAGGGACCCCCGCCCCAAAAATATATTTCCCATGCATAAGTTGCCCTAGAACTGGGTTGCCAGATGAAGCAAACAACATGGCATCTGATCAAAGACTGTACAACTAACTGCAACGTAACTTGAGCTGTTTCTGCTTGCCCAGAGAATTCATTCCAGGTGGCTTTGGCAGAGATTCCGTACATCTCTCTTCTCACACAATACCCCAGTGGGATTCCCTTGCTGTAGTGGGACTGTGCAAGTTGGGGCAACCCAGCTATTCCTACTTTTCAGTGACCCTAAGAAGAGCTGGCCTTGAGCATCTCTGGGGAATTCTTCAGCATTCTTTCATGAGGGACCTTTTTCCCATCCCAGAAGAGCAGAATTTTTAGTCTTCTCATTTAGTGTAAACTTAAACTAAACTTGCAAAGTTCCATTTGGTTCTTTCCACACAGATGAAAGCTCCAAGCAAGCCAAGATGAAAGCAAGCCAGATGGTGAGGGAGTTCATAAAGTACATGAAGAATGGTAGAACTATTCAGGACCTTTCAGTTAGTCCCACCTATTGGTGTAAATTGGGGTGATCTGTAACTTTTGGGAAACCCTTGCTGGATATGGTTACCTAACATGGCCTAAAGTCATTTGAAGCACCCTTCCCCAATGTTGGTGTCCTTCTGACGTTACAGCAGGGCTGGGTGTTAGACTTCATCGAGCATGGCCATAAATATTGACCCTCCAAAATCATCTCTGCATTTAGTAACTGTAGAAGCTTCACAGATTCAGCGTGGCTAGTTAAGTTGCTTTACTGCAGACTATATATACACTCAGAAGATCTGTCTACTGACACATGCAAGAATCAAGCTCTCTCTCTCTCCCTGTGTGTGTGTGTGTGTGTGTGTGTGTGTGTATTTCACTCCCAAGATTTAAATTGTAGGTCTTTTCTTCTTGACTTTTCAAGTTAATAGACTGTGGCTGGCGTTGAATCTGGAGATACCTGCTGCACGTTAATATAATTTATCTGTCTGGCCTACAAATGATTGATTCCTAGGTTTGTGGTCAGTGATTTGCACCCCCTTTTTTCTATCCTTCAAACATTTTTTCTTTTGGAGTTTAATGCACTTATTTTTCCTTTATTTTAGCTACAGCACATACACGCACACAAAGCCATTGAGTTTTAACAATGTCAATTGAACAGGAGCTACTGCAAGTCCCCCATCTTCAACCCCAATGTTACCGGAATTTCCAAATTCATTCTGATTACCAATTCAACTTTCCTGAGCTTTGGGGTTTCCAGACATTTTGGACTGCAGCCCCCTGTCAGCCCTGACTACTGGCCCTTTTGGCTGGGCCTGATGGGGAAGGTAGTCTGAAAAACTAGGGAAAACCCAGAGGTTGGGAAGGACTGCCCTTCTCATTGAGATATGCTTTGAATCCTGAATGTTATCCGTGGGATAGTAAGTGCTGCTTGGTACGTCCTCGCACATAAAGGCATGGAGATAGATTAAATATGGCTGATGCTTAGGCCGCATTGCTGCAGCATTGCAGGGAACAAAAAGGATCGATATTTATTAGGGGCAGAGAGCACGGCTATGCATGAAGCGCATTGATCAGCCTGTCGGCGGAACCCATGACCGTATATCTTCTTTGTGATTTGAAAGAGCATGGAAAGCCATGGGGAGGGGGTAGAATGACTTCAAGGAGGCAGACGACAGGGGCAGGGAGAGGAAGTTAGGCCACTGCCAAGGAATGAGCTCTGCCGCTGTTGTGGCTGGGTTTAAAGCCTAGTTTGGAACCCTGACAGCATGCCCTTTTCCAAGTTTCACAGAAGAGAATTAAGCCTTTTGTATGTTTGTGAAAGTCTCCTCCTGGTCTTCTACAGGATAGGGAGCAGAACGTATTGGTGAAGAGCATCTGTTTTGAAACGAGAAGATCTCTCATCCGGCCCTCAAGAACTCCAGTGGAAAAGCTCTGCTAGCAGATGATAGCAAAGATCCATCCCCCAAATCGTAGAGAGGTGCTACCCCTCAGAGTAGTGAACAGGGGGTTAGTTCAATATGGAATGAGGCTGATCCTTCATTGTCAGTGGCAAAAATGGCATCGCAGATCCACACTCTGGAGAATGAAGGAAAAGCTTAAGTCATTCTCAGTTCAACATCTAACACATTTGCTGTCAAATGACATTTTTTAAATTTATTGTATGAGCCCCACAGAGATTCATATGGCTCCCATTCTGACTCCGTTCAAAGGAACCCTTCTGTGCATGATGTACATAAAAACAGGCAGAGCTTTGATGACACTGTTCCAGCTGCCATCTTGACTTTCTTAACCATACCTTGTGGCCACCCTAATCAACATCAGCATGGAGATAAACACTCAAGGAAAACTGTGTGACCGTCTTTCTTCATTTGCACCATTTTTCTTTAGCAGATGGGAAAAGCAGGATATCCTGGCTGGTTGTTTCTTTGCATGAACATTTTCTTGTGCCGAGAAGATGTGCAGATCAGTTAAAAGGCTTTGATGCGGCAGGAGGCAGCCCACAGCCTGGGAATTACATGTGCTTTCAAAAGAGCTTTGTTTCCCCTTACTGTTCCCGGGTCTGCCTTCGACCATGAAAGGTGGGCAGTGGACAGCCCAAAATTGCAGCGTTCTGCCATTTTCTAAGATGGGGGGGGGGGGGGGAAGGGATGTTTAAGCTTTGGGAGAGATGCAAAAAGATTAAAATGTTGTTCGACAAACCTTGGAAATCCTAATTCAAGCCCCCTTGGAAATCTAGGCTACGTCCACTTTTGTAATGTTTAACAATTAATTACATGTAGAGACCCCTCCAACTCAAGATGGCTTACAATTTAAAAAGTACGGGGGAACCATAAAACAGGGAAAAAAAGAATCATCTGGAAAAAAAACCTGATTGATGGATTAATTATGTGCCATCAAGTTGCTTTTGACTCCTAGTGACCACATGGATAGATTTTCTCCATGGCGATCTATCCCTAACCTGTTTTTTCAAGTCTCCCAATGGTGCCCCCATCACCCATGGTGTAACTGAGCCCATCCACCTTGTGGCTGGTCATCCTCTTCTCTTTCCTTCCACCTTTCCCAGCATTACAGCCTTTGCCAGAGAGCTGGGTCTTCGCAAAAAAAGATACTACATAGCAAAAGACAAGCGACAAGGCTCAATATCCACCCTACCCCCAGTCTGGGAGAACACCCAGGGCTTCAAATACTTTTGAAATTTCACCAGGGTGGGAGCCATATAGACCTCTGGAGGAATGGTGTTCCAGAGGGCAGGTGCCACCACAGAAGATGGTCTCAATAGGCAACGCTGTTTAATCGAAAGGACTTGGAGCGCACCCCCTCTGCCTGATCTCACGGGATGGGCAGAAACTATCAGAGAGAGGCAGCCCCCCAAAGAGCCAGGCCCTATGCCATGAAGGGCTTCAGAAGTAATAACCAGCACCTTGAATTGCACCTGGAGCCAAACTGGCCGCCAGTGTAGTTCACATGCCGCGGGGATAGCACGCCCATCGCTGCCCCTGTTGCTGTGTGCTGGACCAGCAGTAGGTTCCAAGTGGCCTTCAGGGGCATCACTGGATTGCCCACAATGATGCAAGATGCCAACTTTCTTCCCCAGTGTAGCCTGTAACCTGAAAAGAAACAAGGCCTCTCAGCCTTGCAGTAGCATATTCTCCTTGATGGATTATCCTGCACGTGTGTTTATATATGCGTGTTTAACCACAGGCTAATGTTAATCCTCCCTCCAGTACTTAGCCACAGTGGCAATCTCAGAAGCATAATGCCATAACTGTTTTATGAAGCAGCTTTCCCCAACCTGGTCAACAGTCGCCAGGCTTCCTGGCGTTCTGAGAGTCGTCGTCCAGCTCCTCCGGAGGGCGCCAGGTTGGGGAAGACCGCTCAGCTCCCTCCCTCCTTTGCCTCTTTTATCCGAAGGACAGCAAAGTTATTAGCTGTGCTGAGTTCTCTTCCGAGAGTTATAAATTTTGAATTAGAACATAAAACTGGCCGGGCTGACTCGATCTGCGTTCCATCTAGCCGTACTCCTGCGTCTCCAGCAGCCAGCCGGGGCCGGAAACGGTCGAGGAAGGCGTAAAAGGTCCAATAATGCACCTAATTGTCAACTCTTATCCTTTGGGGGAGATTTCTGCTTTAACCCAGCTGGCTGGTCGCTGCAGCCCAACGGCGGAATCAATCGATAGCCTGTTATGATTCTCGGCGTATTGAATGTCAGCACAGATGTTACAGCTGTTCACATAAATGCCAGATTTTGTGAAGGTCACTGTGGCCCTGGCTCTGGCTGAACCATCGGCTCTTTGCTGGGCTTCTCAGGGGCCCTGTATGGAGCCCCCCAACACAGCCCCAAAGTTCCCCCTTTTTTCTCTGTCGGAAAGCAAGCCAGTCCTCCAAGACAAGGAGGGACCTGCAAAGAAGCCGAGCCAGCCGTGGGAGAAGACCTGCTTCTTTTGAGAAGTCACCACGACCCCATCTGCTCCTTTGCCCACTAGGTGCCCTTTAAAAGAAAAGGGTTCTTCCACCCTCCCGAGGGTCCAGAGCAATGAGAAATTCCAGAAGAACAAATCCTCGCCCAGGTTGGGCTGTCTTTTGACAGGAGAATTCACGGAAGGCTTCAGATGGTTCTGTAATAATTGGATTGATTTATAACCGTGCCAGAGGGGCAAAGGTGGAGTCAACCAGCTTCACAATGTTGCAAGCTGCAAATTCGCTTTCCCCACAGATCCACAGCGAGAGCATTGATAGTAGGGCCTTTCTGGAGCTCAAAATAGCCTTTCTTTCTCTCTCTCACACACACACGTACACGCACACACAAATGCACCCACATAAGCTAGTTTTCTTTCCTATTTAACATACAAGCTGACTGTACTCACCACAGTCAAACGTAAGCAGCTTATTTGGTTTCGGCTAATATTTTTGGTGAATGCAGCCACTGAGATTTTAAAAGGTGGTTTAAGGCTTAGCATTATGTGACTTATCTAACAATCCAAGGTTAAACCATGGCTTAGCACCCTGCAAGCCAGGTGCACTGAAATCAAGATTATGTCTTCCTTCTTGGGAGAGGAGGTATATTCTTCTATCCCTTTAGAATCCTCAAGGAACCAGGCATTTCTTAGATACTTTGGGGCATTGAACTATAATTTCCCTGAGAAATCGGCGTGGTCCCAGGAAGGGAAGTCAAGGAATTCGGGGTGATGGGGGCAACAAAACTCTTTCATAGCATTCAAGTAGTAATCCTCTGACTATGCTTTCTCTCTCCTTTATGCAGATACAATTAATCAATGGCTTAATGAGCCAAAGCTCACACAATTCATCAACGAGGCTTCTTTGGGCGAGAGCCTTCATTATGGCGAGATGCCACTTTTTAATAGCCCACGCAGAAAACCTGTACTGTGCCTCGTTTTTGCGCTGGGAGTGGCAAAATGTGACCGGTGCTCCTTAAAACGCAGACGGAACCCGTTTCTCTTCCGTGCCTCAGCCCAGGACGAGGCGGGTCGGGTTGTCAGGGAAGCTTTGGGGTGGAGATACAATGAGTTTGGCTCCCTTCTTGAGCGGCTCCTAGAAAAGCTGGCTCAGAGCAAGTCACAGCCTGCGCTTCAGGGTGGGAGCCAGTTCTCATTAGACTTATTAAACCTGGCAATGATATAGCCTATTACACAACGTGATTCAGAGGCACCGGTCGCCCCCGGCAAGAATGCAGTGAGCGTTCATAACCTCAGTTGCTTAGGTGGCAAGACGCAGTTCCCTTTCCAGCTGGTCCCCTGTTGATCTCAGCAGAACTGCACAGACCAGCTCCGTTTAACCCTGGGGGCGGTTGGGGTGCCCACTCTGCTAAACCATAATGAGTGTGGGTTGGGTTTGGAAGGTTCTGCCAACTCAGCTGCTGTGGTTTCTGAACCGTGGCTCACTGTTTCATGCATCGTGTGAACCCAACCAGTTCCTCTTGTCAGCATATTTGCCTGAACTGATGACGTCAGGGCTAGAGTCGTTCCCAGGGTTGGGCTCCAGCTTGGTAAAAAAAAGACAAGCTCAGCCAGATGTGACATTTCCCCCTCCATCCTTATACTCGGCTGTCTTTGGTGGTACAAAGAACCCCGATCGGCAAAACTTTCCAGTTTGATCTGAGACGTGAACAACATTTAGCAGACGCAGTTGGAATTGTGTAGCGTTCATTGCGGCTTCTCTCAAGCTGGCATTTGGGTTGGAATTACGCAGTATAACACACGGGAATGGTGAATAGAGAATTTAGAAGGGAGAAAGTAGCTGAACTAGATGTAGCCCTACTTACTCTACAGGTATAAATGCTTTCCAAGCTTTTGCAAATTTGAGCTTCTTGGTTGTGGAAAACAGGGACCCCCAATTTTGTATAGGGGATACGTGATGCTGATTTGCTTGGCTTTTTGCACGCACCCTGCTTTCAAAGACTTGAAATTGCGGGAGACTGCACTGAAACATAGACATAAACCCTGCTAGGATTTGTTGCTTTGGGCTTTGTGTCTTGGGGGAATGGATTCGGCAATCCATTATGGATTAGAAACCATGACTTGAAATGTAACACGTTGTGCAAATTCAGCCCATGCTGATCTATTCAATAAACCTGGTTTGGCCATCAGATGCGGGCTGCAAAACCCCTGATAACCACTAGATCGCAGCAAAGAAATACAATAACCTCTTTTTAGGGATCTTCTGGATTTTTGTAGCCTAAATACAAGGCCAAAGTATGAGGTTGTGACTGGAGAACCCGTGGCCTTCTAGATATTGCTGCACTACAGCACCCAGAAGGCCCAGTCAGCAAGGGCAATGGTGAGGCATGCTGGGAATTACAATTCAGAAAAATCTGGAAGGCTACAGGATACTTTCCCTTGAGGAAAGTCTGTATTTTGTTGTAAGTTGTCTTCTGAGTAACATTCATTTGACCAAAACAGTGGAGCATTCTGTCTGCCATCCCACAGATAGAAAACCTCTATCTATCATGCTGGGTATGTCTTCAAGCCAGCATTCCCAATGTGGATGACCTTCCAGTGCACTGACTTCAAATTCCACATTTCTCCAGCTACTACATCCATTGCTGAGCATTCTGGAAGTTGAAGTCCACACATCTGGAAGTTGCCAAGGTTGAGAAACACTGCTCTAAGCCTTGTGTGGTGCAAAAAGCACAGATGCTTCGTGATTCAAACAGTGCATTTGGATCATCTACTACTCCGATCTTCTCCAGGATGACTCATCCTTTCCATGTTTGGTTACAGATCCTTGTTCCTCCAAACTGTAAAGTAGCTGGATTCTTCTTCTTGTGTGCTTCTCCTGAAAACCCAATATTTTTCCGCCTCTGTCCACCTTGTGGAGGCAATAAAGGATGCAGACACAACACAGGTTTGGTTCTGTTTTGTTTTTAAACTATTGTCTGTAGAAAAAAATAACTTGAATAGCTGGAGGGTGTCCAAAACGGCACCATCTGGGTTGACTCTACAACTGGAAACAGTTTCCTAGAATCCAAGGGGCAGATGACCTTTTTTTTATTTATTCGAATTTCCTAGAAATGACTTTAGATTGTTGCAGTATGTTTAATCATGTTCTCATGATCCCGTGTTTCTTATTTTCCATTTGCATTTGGGCGTGGGGGTGTTGATCGCATTGCTAGCTGCTTTGATTGTCTTGCTTGATGGAAAAGCAGGATGTAAATTCAAAGGAATAACAGGGAAAGTAATTAAAACCCTGCTGGAAGGCACGGAAAAAGCTGACATTGCTAACGTGAGAATGGCATGAATCTGGACAAGTGATGGTAGAACAAGCTTGTCTTTCCGGTTTGTTTTGCACATCTGGAGTAATGTTTGTTGAGAAACACAACTGAACCTTGCTCATGTCTGGATGGGCATTGGGGGGGGGGAGTGATGTCACTGGTGTCATGACATCGTGATTGGGGGCCTTGGTGCAATGATGACATCACATATTATGGCTTCTACTAGGTGTCTATATATTTCTGCAGTCCTGAGTTCCCAGTCAGACAGAACAGTAATGGCTGGGTTTATAAGACATGCTTAACATTGGTCAGTGAAGGATTTAGCAGTCCCACAACACGTTAAACTTGGTTAGTTTAACCTTGCTTGTTTTCTTTAATGGCTTATAGTGTTGTGCAAACCTACACTGAGCAAGTATCCTGGTCACCGCCATTCAGATGTAACTTTTACTTTATTTCTTTTGGGCAAATAAGCAGAACCTTGTCTGTTATTCAGACATGAAATTCAGCTGCTGGTGGCAATGCTCAATGGGGTGCATCTTTATTACCCCCTCCTAATAAGACGGGGGTTAGATACACATATCGCACTAGGCCAGAATGAGAGAACACTGCAAGAGTGGCTTCAAAAGTGTGATTTGTGGCAGAGCAAGGCATATGAACCCCACAACGTGTGGTTTATTCCATAAACCCCAAACAGACCATGGTTTATTCATCAAACCCTGATCAAGCCTAGTGTGATATGTCAGTCCAGACAGTCACGTGGTTGCATCCTACTGAGTCTCACTATTTCAGCCTCCTCCCCAGGAAACATGGCAAGAGAGGAACTTAGTCAGTAAATCATGGCAGCCATGGTCCAACAGTTAAGTTCTTCCTCCCCGTTTGGCCTCCCCACAGAGCAGGCTAGCCACTCCAAAATCATGCGGCTACCAGGTACATGTGTCAAGGTGTGTCTCCCTTAGCTACCTTCTGGCAAAATAGCTGCCACCTCCTGTCCTTGTTCTGAGCTTCTCCAGTAGAAAACCAGAAGCAAGTGGATGAAGAACAGGGGGAAAAGCCAACAATCCAGCTGTCTCAGGAAAAAGCCAGCTGTTGGCTCGTGACTTCATTGTACTTTTACGGCAGGGAGCAGCTATAAAAAAGCATCCTCCCCCACCCAGCACCCCATCCCAGGATATAGGGGTGTGACTGTCCATCAAAGCATGACGTCAACAGGACAACCCAGCAGCTCTGGGACCCATTTCCAGAGGGTCTTTTATGTTTGCCTTGATGAACTTCCTTCCACCCGAGGCCATTTGGCCGTGAGCAGTGGGGAGCCATGCGAGTGACGCACAGGTGGGGAGTCTGGGAAGCTGATGTCTGTGTGTTCCTAGCCTGAGAGCACAGGAAGAAGCGAGTCTCCTGTCTGTCGGTACAGGTGACCTCTGTCATGGGCGTGACTGTCACCAAAGCTTTTTTGGGTTTGCTCTTTGGAGCATGGGAGAAGCAGAGTGGAATAATTTAAACCAAAGCCCATGGAGCCCTACCTGTTGAAAGCCATCTTTGTGAATTAAATGGGACTTAGTCTCAGACAAGTTTGCATTAACAGGGACATGGCAATCTTTTTGCTGAAGAGAAGCCATGCTTACTTTTGGGGGTGGAGGAAAGGCAGGAAAAGAAGACATAAGAAAGCAAAACAATCATATATCAAGTGGATGAATCTGCATACAAGCATCACTGAGTTTGGAAAGTTCCATTTTTCCCCTTGGTCCTTACGGGAATGTTGGCTTTCTCCTTTGTCAAGATGATCTTAACAATCACACAGGAGTTTTCATAAGGGCAAATGCAGAGCTTTGCTTGGAGGTCCGTTTGAAAACCCTTAGACTGAATCTCTGAATTGAATCAACTTTTCAAATCAGACGGATGATTTGGATTGAAACATAGGATCTGATGCCTGCAAATCAGTTGGATGAATTAGAACTGATTTGAAAATCTGAGCAGGGCAACTAGTTGGGTTAATTGGAACTGTCCAATTGAATTGACTCATTCTGAATTGGGTCAGCCGTTTGAATCTGTTCACAGAAGTTGTGCCCACCCACCTGGGGTTCCTGGCCCAAAATGGTGGGAAATCATTTCAAGAACGATCCCACCTCTTGAGAGCTGGACTTGCTGGGAGTTGTAGTTCTGGAGCATCAGGAGAGCCACACAGGTGTTCTATGATCAGGTAGAGGAAGAGGGAAGGAATGGAACTGGCTACCTGGCTCAGATTCTGAATTTTGGTGCAAATTTTGCTTGCAAAGATAGTCAAATTGGTTTCTCATTGTGAGCTCATAAAAGAGCCCTAAAGGTTCTGGTCCTTCACATCATCTATTTCATCCCCAGTGAAACAGCCATATCTCCCTGTTCCAGAATTGGACTCCTCCTGGTTACCACCTGCCCTGTACTTGAACAAGACCGAATGGATATTGGGCAAGGTTTTTGCAAGGAGCACACACGGACTGTGTTTCTTTCTGGCTCTGATTTGCCAGAAGAGATATTTCCAGTACCATAACCTAAGATGTCAGTATTAAGGCATCTCTTGCTGCCACCAAGTAAATAGCGGGTACGGTGATGTGCAGAGAGCAAGCCAGGAAACAGCTGCCTCCCTGGCCATGTGGCATCTTTGGCTCTATTCCTGCAAGCTGATTTGTCCCCGCATGAACACTGCAAGCAGAAGAGAGGCAGGAAGTAGCTAATGAAGCTGGTGTGCTGGTTGAAAGAGCTAATCTGGACAGGATGCGGCACTGTTCTTTATACATGCCCCAGACATGTGCTGGAACTAGGGATCTGGCCAATACAAACAGTGACTTTCAGTGGGTTTTAATGAAGGACATCCCAAAGTTAAATTGATGCTTGTTTTTCAAAAACCCAGCTCACTTCCTGGTGATGGTGGGAGGAGGAAGGTTAAACTTGTAGGATGTGAGGGACCAGAAGATTGCCATATGACCTGCTTTATGGAGTGCTCTGCAAATCCACCCAGTTTAATACTCAGTAGCTCAAAGAGAAGAGGAAACCTGGAATTTGCCCAGGGATGATTATACATGTACAGTTGCCTGGGTAGCGAGCATAAGGTCAGCTGACCACAGTCTATAACTACAAACAGTCCTCTACTTATGAACAGGTTACATTCCAAGAGGCTGTTTGTAAGTCCATGTTCATAAGTCCAACCAAGTTTAAAAAACATGCTTCCCAACGCATGATGGTGCTGCCAAACGTACTTATGCAGCACGCCATAAATGTCTATCTTGATATATTTATTTATTTGATGTGAAGCCCATCTTTCCTCCAGGATCTCAGGAGTGCACATACAAAGCTCCAATAACAGTCTTGAGGAATAAGTGGGTGGATTAAGGGTGATTAGAAACCAGCTGAGTGATAGTGGCTGGTTTCCAATCACCCATGAACTTCTGTGGCTGACAGTAGATGTGAACCCATATTTCCTTGGTCCGAGTCCAATGCTGTTACCGCTTTCCCATACCAAAGACAAATAACTACCCTACAGACTTGGGTATGCTCATGCATGCTGGCAGAAGCTTGAAATAACAACTTCTTCTCAAAGATATGAGCCAACTCAGTTTGAAAGGAGAATATGCGCAAATGCGCACTCTTTCTCACTCTTTCTATATATGGACCGTGAAAAGCCTGTGATATTTGGGGAAGTGAATTGGGACTAAGGCCAGGAAGAGGGAGGGAAAGAGGGTTCAGACCATTTAGGCAAAATCTGTTTTAATGATACAGGATTGTGGAATTGGGAAAACAACAACAACCCCTGACACATTGTAGAAAGCTGCACAAAATGCTCTAATTTCTTAGACTGGTTTTCGAAAGATGACACATCAAAAACTACAGCATTGACTTTACCTTCCTGGGCAAGCCATACTCAGAAAATCGTTGGGATGCAGAAAAGAGAATTTTTTACCCAACCCTTGATTAACTCCTGGAATTCACTGGTATAAGATGTAGTAGAGGCTGATGAATGGTTGTAAAAAGAGATGAGATAAATGCAGGAATGCTAAGACTCACAAGATGCTAGACCAGTGTTGTCCAAACTTGGCCACTTTAAGATGAGTGGACTTCAACTCCCAGAATTCCCCAGCCAGCATGAGGATCAAGAGGTGGGATCATTCTTGAAATGGCTGGCTGGGGAATTCTGGGAGTTGAAGTCCAGTTTGGACAACACTGTGCTAGACCAAACATTGCAGTGAACAAGCCTTCCTGCAGGGCCATTTTACCCCTCTCTCCATAGACTCTATGATTTCAGCTTCTGATGCCATTTGGATCTTTGAAAAGTACAGCAAGTGGATCCAGAAAAGATTACACCTCTACATTTTTATTCTTATTCCAGGAACCTCAAGATAACATCAGAAAGTTGGAAGTGACTTCATGGGTCATTTAGCCTAACCACCACTCTTTACATGATCTGCCTTGGAGGATGCAGTTAACAACCTTTCGGACAGAAAGCTGTCCATCCTTTCCTTAAATACCTCCATCAAGAAGGGTCCCTCCATCTCCTTCAGTATCCTATAGGAAACATTTACTTTTTAACCAAAATCCTTCCCCTTTTTCTCTTCTGGTAGTTCTAGTTTTCTGCCCAGCTGATCATCAGTTACTATCATGATGGCAATACAAACTTTATTATGACTCTTGATCAGATACCCCCCCTAAAGTACAAAAAGCAAAATATATAGCAGCAGATCTCAAAGTCTAGTCTGGGGTCCCAAGACTCTTTCAGGAGGTCTGTGAAGTCAAATATTTTAAAATTGCTCAGCTTTAATTTCAAATACATTGATAGATAATAACCCACATAAACCAAAGCTCTCTGGAGTCCTCAATCATTTTTAAGAAGGTAAAGGGGTCCTGAGAGCAAATTTTGAGAACCACCAATATATAGCATATTCCAGTGTTTCTCAACCTTGGGAACTTGAAGATGTGTGGACTTCAACTCCCAGAATTCCCCAGCCAGCCACTGGCATACTGTCTCAGTTAGGATGACTCACTTAATTCACCTAAAACAAATGTCCTAATGTATTGTGACTCATGTTTTAAAGAATCCAACAGAACTAGGCTCAAAGGTTGGCTACCAGCATTGTCCTTTTTTGTCAGCAATTAGATTGAAGATCATCCCTCAATGTCTTTTCTGGTGTACGAGGAACATCACCCAGAAGAAGGCACTGGTTCCCCTGAAAAGCTTATAATAGGACAAGTAGAACAGAACATGGGCCACCATTCCTGCAGAACGTGGATAGGTGCAAATGGAGGGTGGGATTTGACCATGTATGACTTCAAACTAGAATGATGGGAGGACATAAAAGTGAGGCGCTCCACTGAAGAGGGATGGTAAGGTTGGAGAATGAGTCTGCTGTAATAGAGCCATTTGCCCTATTGCTATTTTTCTCTTCTCCAGAGTAGTACTATTCAGATATTTGTGCCTTTCCTCATAGGACTTATCTCTAGAATAGCCCTGCAAGGCTGCCTTGATCAATGTCACCCCATGAATTTCGTAGCTGAGCAGAAAAGTTGGCATTGATTTCTTGCCATCAAACTCATTTTCAGAGCTGTTACTCCATCCGTTCCTGATCGAGGAATGGATTCTTGGTCCCAAAACTGAGGGATGCATCAAGAAGCTTTGGATCTCACCTCTCTTAAGAGAGAAACAATTGTGCTCTGCATCAATGAAAGCAAACCACGAGCAGACGTTCACAATTTATTAGTAGCAGTCATGGAAGGGAGACTGAACAAGCACGTAGAACCCGATTGTCTCTTACGATTTATTTCCTGTGCATCTCCTGGTTTCATGTATTCATCTTTCAAAATAATAGGGAGGGAGAAACCTAGATGCATTCCATTCTCGTTGTAGGAATATTTTATGCAAATCATTAATGAGGTAATTTGCATATGGGTAGCCCATTTGCATAAAGCCATAAACTTAGTCGTGGCTGCTGTAGTTTTTTAAAGCACAGTTTTAATGCTGTCACAATGTCTGGCCTGGTGAATTGAATATCATGCTATTCTGCAGGATGATAGCGAGGCCAACTTCCCAAGAGCCTGCAAGACCTGTTTTGAGTTATCTGAGCTCATAAAGGAAACTCTTGATATCTGATGGAGCCCAGCCTAGGTCGGTACAATTTAGTCAAGGTAAATCAGTGAAGAAATTAGTACATGTTGTCTAATCAGGCAATGCCAGTCCGGCAAAATTAAGGGAGAAGTCTCCTTATGCAAAAAACAACTTCAGACAGGACCATGGGAAGTTCCAGATGAGCCCTAATGGCTGAACCTTCAGGCGAATGTTGTCTCAGCAGAAAGAAAAATTCAACGGAAGCTTGAGGAAGGAAGCTGAAGACTCTAGCATTATCTCTTTTTGAACCTCACACTATTAAAAGGTTCTTGTCTAATTTTTTTTTTTTTTTAGTCTCAGACATGTCTGAGTTGTGGGGCATCTCAGTGGGTTTATCTTCTGATGCTGGGCATGTTCTTTGAATATAGACCTGCCAGCCCTATCAACTGTTCAGGCTACATTTTTGAAGCTTTGGTATATGAAGTAGCCATATTTGCATTCTGCTTTGGTATTGATATGCACCCTCAGACACAGAGGAGAAGAAACCTCTCTCTGCTCAAAGACTGAGCTTCTAGAGACTCTTCAAAGGATGGTGAAGAACAAGGCTAGAAACACATCATAAAAGAAGAGGAAGCCATCCATACGTGGAAAAAGAAGATACAAACTAAAGAAAACTGATTTTTTTCAGGAGCAGGGAAAAACATTAAATTGGAGCGCACACATTTTATGCATATTAAATTTAGCTACTGAGTATCAGGGTGGGATGGACAAAGCTTCTTGAAATTTGGGGGTTGTACCTGCTCCCCCGTTAGACCTAAATATGCTAGCTCAAAAGAACTGTTGGTGTGATTAACTGTAGGCATGTCCTACCTCAGTATTTTTATAGGTACTCATAAATTGAAATAAGTGATGGGTCTTACATTATTGTTTGCTCACAAATTAGTTCTGCAAGAAAGCATGATTACGGCTCTTAGGGAAAAAAATCCACAGGACTCTGAGAAGCTGCAAAACCAATTGTGAATGTGATTCTGGGGCAAAAAAGCAATCTTTATGTAACAGAAATCAGCGAACACATGCAAAAATGTTGTTTTGTGCATTTTAAAAGGACATGTCATGCACATATTCACTCCACGGGCTTAACCAAATCAAAAAGGTTAAGCAAACATGGGAACGCAGTCAATGGTTTAGAACAGTGTTTCTCAACCTTGGGAACTTTAAGATGTGTGGGGGAACTCTGGGAACTCATGGCTGGGGAACTCTGGGAATTGAAGTCCACACATCTTAAAGTTCCCAAGGTTGAGAAACACTGGTTTAGAAGGATCAAATTTAGCCTCAAAGGCTGTTTGGATTAAACTAACTCCAGTGTCAACCAAAAAGG
Source organism: Python bivittatus (assembly GCF_059951505.1). NCBI lineage: Eukaryota > Metazoa > Chordata > Lepidosauria > Squamata > Pythonidae > Python > Python bivittatus. The sequence goes on along the minus strand of NW_028277085.1, from coordinate 5,620,130 downwards.
AATGAGATTATTTGTGAAGGGTTAAGTTTCTTGTCCAGCTGCTGGAATAGAGATAAAGTTCTAGAGTAGCCCCAGAAAGATGGGGGTGTTCTAGGAACTCCATCTCTGTGTTCTTTTTACATTTTATCCCTCCCAGCCACCCTAAGATAAGGGAGTAGAAATGAGAAGAGGTGAGGTCAGACAAGCTGGTTTGACTCCATCCCCAGCAAAGCCATTCTGGATTTGTTTTGTTCTTTAAAAAAGAAAGGCAAAGCAGTCACAACCTCTTAGCTTCTTGATGTAATGGTATGTGGGAATGACCTTGGGAGACTAGGGTGGGTGGGTGGGAAGAGATGCTGCCTAGGGAACGGTCACATAAGAGACAGCATAGCCCTCGGCTGGATAGTGGGTGGAGAAAGAAGGGACCCTCCCTAACTTCTCAGGCTGTAAAGGAGATGGTGGGAGATTTGTACTTTCGGACCTGCAAGATTAATGTCAGCCTTTCCAGGTAGACCAGGCAGGAAACACGATCAGATGAGCTAATTCTACTTTATTGTAAAGCTACATTAACAGAATCTTGCAAGTCTGAAAGTACAACTCCCCCCGCCCCGTCTCCTTTACAGCCCAGAAACTAGGGAGGGTCTCGTCTGAGCCTCTTGCCCTGCCCACTATCTATCTGAGGGCTATGGCCTCTCTTATCTGACCATTCCTTTGGCAGCATCTCTTCGCCCAGTCTCCCAAGGTCTTTCCATTATATGTACACTGGTACATGGGAGTATGTCTTAATGCTGGAGAGAAACGGACTCAGTCACATCTTGTGAACACAGCCCCTTTATGGGATGTTCACTATCAGGGTGGCACAACCAATCTTTCCATTCAGCCACATAGAAGAATTAAAAATAAAGTTGTAGGAAGCTACCTTCACAAGCAAAGTATTAATATATGAATATCCAATTTTTCGACTTGAGTGCACCAGACATAAAAAGGGGCGGGGCTTCATTTGTACGGACGTGGCTGCCATTTGACTTTTCTGACCACCCCCCCACCCCCCGCCATTCCCGATGCCCCTCCACAGGAGCTGTCTTGCATGACTTACAGACAGTAGTCATGAATTGGATAGATACCGTCTTGGGGATCCCTTTGCATCCTGCTGTACTGTGTGTAAAACTTCTGTTTTTGCTGTAAACTAGCTCAAAAAATTGCCTTTTATTTTTTTCATCTCCCTAAGCCTGTCACTGAATTGGGTTGCTCAGCCACGGCTATTTCCTCCCTTAAAAATTCCATTTACTTTCGCTCCTGCTTATTATGTTCCTTGTCTGGAATCTGGCTTGGGCAAGGGACTGGGGACGGGAGAAAATGTCAGGGCAGGATCTGCCAGCACGGGCGGGGAGGAAGAAATTAGCAGGATAAATTGTGGTTCCATGTTTTCCAAACAACACGTTAATAAAGAATCTCTGAGTTGCAATCTGGCATCTTACACAAATACTGTTGCAGAAGGGACCTACAGGAGCAATAAACCTAAAATTGTATCTTGCTAGCAGATGTATCAGAGATGTTTCTTAAGACTATCCAGGTTTTAAAGCTGCTAACAGCTGGAGAGCCACATCAACAGGCACGCGCCGTACAACCTGAAACGATGGGCCACCTACTATCCCCCAGAAGTTATTGGTGGGGCCCCCAGAATGGCTCAAAAGTTGCCACCAAATTATAATTTAAAATGTGAGAGAGGGGCAGAGTGATTAAAGGCATGGGGGAAGCCCTTTTAACTAGATTTATGCAAGTTCTTTGTAATTTAAATGCAAATGCAATTAAAGGAAAGGTTTTGCTTTGGCCCCACTATTTTATGGTGCCCCAAAAAAAGGAGCCCTTGGTCCACAGGAAATTATGCACCCCTGTGACTGAAGATCATTCTCCTACAAAAAAAATGTGTTCCTCGTACCGGAAGCACATGCAGGCATGCACACACCCACAAGCATATTTTCTCTCTTACTCTTCCTGTCTTGTGTGATGAAGAGATTTATTTCTGTAGTCCGGTCTCTACAGCAAGATTTAATTTCAAAAAAGGAGAAAGCGGTGTGTGTGTGTGGAGGGGAGAGGTTTCTTAATTATATTTTTCACAGTTAATGAAATATAATATTTAATTTAAATAATTGTTGTCAGGCTTCTGCCAGGAGGGAGCAGATCCATTTTCCAGGGACAAATGCTTTCCAGCTTTTCTGGTTCCTCTTAGCTGGTGGAATTGATTTGTCTAATGAAAAATGAGCAACGCATTTCCCACGCTCGGCAACCTCACAAATGAAGAGGTAAAATATGTTTCCTTGCTCTTCTCATGAGCTACGTGTCCCCTCTTAAGAGAATAAGGGCCTTACCATGCTGTTGAGAGATCTGCACATCTGTACCTGAGAGAAACATTGAGTTTGATTGTGACTGAGATCCACAGCATGCTAGAATCCTGATTTACACACACTCTTGTTATTTTGGCCCCCTCTGCTTCCCCTTCCATACCCCTTCCCGGTTACTTCCCTTACACACCAATGCCCTTTCTTGACCATTGTTCAAATAGGAGTTCATTATTGTTTCTTCAGTTGAATTTGATGCACGATGTCAAAATGACCTCCTTCAGTTTGCTCCGTCTTTCCAGCTTGTAACTATGGTGGGTCCCTAGTGATCAACTTCCACGTTAACCAGATTACTTGAGATAACCTTGAGTCAGAGAAGCACGTATTGTGGTAGTTGCCACTCTCTTGACACGCAGTATAGAAACAAAGGCTTGCCCCATATATTTTGATGGGTCTCATGTGCAAGAACGTGAAGGCAGTTCAGAATCTTGCAGGAGTGGACAAGTTTATGCTGGATTCTTAGCACGGAAACTAGGATTACATTTAGGGCAGTCAGTTCATCCATCACTAGAGTCAACTTGTACTGTACACTCTTGCACTGTAACTAATGAAATTACCAAACCGGAGATGGCAAACAGAGCAGTTGAAACGTCACCATTTTCCCTTTATCCAAATGTAAAAAGAAAAGTGATAAATGAGGACAAATCTCAGATCCATGCAATCTCCAAATCCAAAATGTTTAGCTCTATAATAACTGCAGGAGTCTGCTCCAAGCAACTGATTAGATCAAACAGGGAGAAGCTGTTATTGATCACACATTTTTAGGAGGTTGGTGGGTAGGTTGGTAGGTGGGCTGAAACAAGAAGATACTACCTTGTTATTGATATTCTGGAAGTTATTAAAAATGGAATTGTTTCAGAGAGCCCCCCCCCATTTTATCACACCATCTTTCACTTCTATTTTTGCTATTTGTACTCTTACATTTGGTTGGTGCTGTTTTTATGGAGGTGTGTGCTGTGGATGTTTTAATTGGTTTTCATATTCTATATAAGCCACCAAGAGTCGTTAGACTATGGTGGGATAGAAATGTGTAAAATGAATGGATAAATAATATTATTTTCCATAAGCCCCTTTGAGCCTTCTGGAGGGAAAGACACAGCCGAAATGACACCTAAAACTAAACTTGTGGGCCCACACATTTCTCTTCTGGGTAAACATGAAGACAAAATGATATTCATGTTCCACTTTTTTTCCCCTCCTAAAATCTCTCTGAACTGTTGACAGGCTTTCCCGATGGAGTTCACTGCGGATAAACAATGGCAGCTGAAGTCATTAACGCTAATACTTACAGACGTTTGGGAAGACGGTGGATTGAGTAAAAGAGAACATCTGAAGCGGTGCTTAAGTGAAGAGTGAAGAGCTGGGTATGTCATCACTTGATTGCCCTTCCTTGGGCAGGCCTGGGTTACAGAAGCGTGCAATGGGGTATTTGTCACCCCCCTTTGGTAGGAGGGGTGGCCTGTGAGTGCAGTGGTGCTTCAGAAATGGGACAGAAGAGGAGCACAATCAGCGGGGTGGCTTTTTATTAACATCTAAATGGCTTTTAATGGCAGTACAACCAGCTCCTGAAGCTTCCGTCTTTCCAAATCAAACAGTAGCTTCAAAGGAGCAAAAGAGAGAGTAATGTCAACACAACACAGCTTAGAATCCTCTTGTATTAGATACCCACAGGCAATCATTAACTGGAAAACACAGGTGAGGAATCCCAAGTGAACCAACTGACTTCCCCAATAGAAATTTTCTGGAAGTTCTGAACAGAGGCTGTGTGGAGTCAACCCCTCTTCAAATCTGGGTTACCTGGAAGGGTCTGAGCAGCTTTCATGGGCTTCTGCTGAATTGTTTCCCCCTTGGGTTTGCCTTCCTTGGGTTTTGGGTTTTCAGGACAACCCAGTGATCAGATAGAGTATCTGACAACCACTGGGTTTGGGAACAAGTTGGGGCAATCAAGGCAGATATTCCTATTCAAAGGGTAGGAAACCAAATCTGGGCAGGGAACATTGTTCATTGTGGTTGGAGGTAGTTATGCAAATTGTGGACCCATGAATATTGCTGAGGAATTAAATGAAGCTTGAATACCTGTAGGAGAAAGTAGTGACAAGCCCTCTCTCCCATCAAGTCTACTGGGTACTTAGAGATCAGAATGGAGTCACCTGCCCATTTGGATTTTACTGCAGCTCAAAAGGCAATAATTCACAAAGTCTACTCATCTTGGTCATTCTCAAAAATGTCATACAAAGGAATGGATACATGAAGTAGCTGCACTTGTCTGACCTTGTTTGGGTTTGGAAACGATATGGGCTTGGTTAGTACTTGGACTGGAGACCATAAAAAAAAAATCCCATGATGATAAGATAGAAGCAGAAATTGAAAAATAATCTGGGAAGAAGGCCATGGCAAACCATGTTTTGTAATTATAATGAGAAAATGGCATGGTTATGTCCATAAAGTGACCAGGAGGTGATCCCTTCTCAGAGAGGACTTGAGTTTTTATTTGTGATAGTCAAAGGGACATTCAGAACTACCCTAATCCAGGCAAGTTGAACAGGACAGCCCATGTGAGTTGTCTTCCAATGGCCACCAACCCACGGAGGAGTTCTTCACAGACATCCTAAGTCCTTGTCTGAATTTTGCAGTGCAGTTTTTGGATCAAAAATTAGTTGGATGCAAAAAGGGCTATGCTAGAAATAGTTGTACAGTATTTGAAAACTGGGTATATGGAAGAGATTATGTACAGACCTTTATACCATAAGTAAAGATAAGTGTGAATTTCCATGTACTTTTTTAAAACCACAGACTAATGCAAGGAGGGATGAAAATGGATTTATAACTGAGTGCATGGAAACCTGGACCAAAAATAAGTTCATTGTTGTTCATCTGGACTTTTCACAGAATGTCTTTCACCCAGAGCAGGCTGATTCTTGGCTCTTAAATCCACAGATTTCCCCCACCCCACCCCGAGTGAATGGATACGGGGTACAGTGGAGCAGTGAGGATCCCTTGCCATTGCGTGATCCCAGGAAAGGCGGCAATGTGAGAATTGCAGAGTGGCAGAAAAGAAAGTTATAAACATGCCCTCCTTTTCATCTGTGAAAGAGTGGATGCTGCCATGAGGTCGGATGCTCGTGGGCTGAACATCTGCTTTGCACTCTCAGCTGAGTTTTGCATGCAGCTGTCGCTGTACAGAACGCTGGGCCCCTCAGAGTGCACCTTTCTTTCTCCCCCTTCCCAATTTCTCCATGAAAGAGCCTATAAGGGTGACTTTGTTGCTTGACAGCTGGAGAATAGAGGCTGCGTTTGGAACTCCACAGGCACATTTTTGGGGTTAGGTGTTTACAGAAAGCTTGGCGATGCCAACAGCAGGAGAAGAAAAGATTATTGTTCACTAGCCAGAAACCATTGGCGTCTCCCTGCCTGCGCTCATAAATATCTGTGTCCTAGCCATACGTACCGTGCCGTAAGGGGGAAGGAGGCAGCGTGTAGCTTCGGGTGCTATTTGCATTAGAAGTGATGGCGTTCTCAAGCCAAACAGATGTTCTGCCTCTTCGTTATCTTTCCCAATTCCCCTAGTCTGGCCCTGCAGTCTGTTCCCCCAGGGAAGGAGGGGTGCTTGAATTCAAATCTAGTGTGCGATTTCAACACCGTTTGCTCTTCCAAGACTCTTCTGGGCTGGCGGGCTGGCTGTTGAAAGGTATAATGGAAAATGGAGCTTCTCCAAACCATGAAATGGCCAGGTTGAGATGCAGCAGCTATTGCCAGCGGTCTAGAATCTTAGAGCGGGAAGCATTCATTGAATCCGGCCCCGGCTTTGCACGGGGATCCCAGTTCAGGCAACCCCAAGAGCTCCCTGACCAACTTCTGCTTCAACAGATCCATCCAAGAGGAGCTCACCATTTTCCATGGGTGGATGGTTCTTCATGTTTGGAAGATTTCCCCAAGATTCACATGTCATTGGTTTCCTTGCTGCCTTACAGTTTCATACGTCAGAGCTGCCATACATATGGACATACATTTAGGTAGAAAGGAAGGCAAAGGATGGTACAGATTTGCCTTGGATTTACATATGCTGTTTTCTAGGTGGGATTAGAAGATAGAAGTATCATCCAGAGGATGGGGTCGGGGAGTGAGCTCCACGGTGGTCAAAGTGGATTCCCAAAGGGGCTTCTTAGTGCACAGGAGCATGAACTGTCTACAATTCTTTAGAGTGAGCGTGTCCTTCCTTGGGTTGCAATGGCTGTCTTCTACAGCTGGCATATGATCACAGGAAATGAGGCAGCTACTTTAAAGAGTTGTTACTTTTGCATCCCTGAGCACTGCAAAACACTTTTGGGGGACTGAACCTCAAAGCAATGCACAGTCGCCATTATTCAAGGATTAAATGTTTATAGGTAACATCAAAGCACAAACACTCTGGTGGGGGAGGTTCTCCCTGTTCCCCCCACCCCCGGCTCAGTTTCTTGAACTAAATTGTCTTCCCGAAACTCTCCCAAGGAGCAAAAAAATTTTGATTTCTATCATGCCACCTTTCTTCCTCTCCTGCCATGCGCCATCCCGGTGAATAGAACATTTTTGACCAAAAGGCATTTTTGTTAAGCTGGCATGCAGGAGGGGCTCCTAAGCATCCTTTCTGGAAAAGAAGAGATCAGCCTCTGAAAGGACTAAATTAAATAGCAATGATTTATTTACAACAGGGTTCCGATTTTCTCCTGTGATCTTAATTCATTGGGGATTAACAGCTTTCATTGGTGGCAATGAAAAAGAAAATGGGGGAGTGGGGGAAGAGGGAGAGAGGAAAAGCTTTCGGCAAAGCAGGAGGAAGACGGGATGCTTTTGTCAATAAGTCATAATATTTCTTTTAGTACATTTGAGAGTTGCCATTGTTTTTTTTTTCTGGAATAGAATTGATGGGGCTCCCCTTTTTCCCCTCTCAATTGCTACTCCCAATGAAGTAAAACATCCTTCAGAAGCAACTTACATCTGTTTTGCCTTTGACTACCCTCAGAAATATTTGCCAGCTAACCTGAAAATCTATCAATCGATTGATCGACCACAGTGTTTCTCAACCTTGGCAACTTTAAGATGTGTGGACTTCATCTTCATGCTGGGAGTTGAAGAACACATCTTAAAGTTGTCAAGGTTGAAAAACACTGATCTAGAGTAAAGACTCCTTCAAGTTGTTTCCTTACAGATGTGGTTTGCTATTGCCTTCCTCGAGATTTTTTTTTTCCAGTCTAACCCACAGCCCTGGGGTTTTCTGGTAGCCTTCCATCCAAGTACTAACCCGATCTGACCCAACTTAGCTTTTCTGAAATCAACCAAGGCTAGTCTACGCTAGGCATGTGTGCTCAGAAGTTACATTTCACTTGTGCCATTTGTTTGGCTTGAGTTTCTTCTGTGGTGTGAACCTAGCTAAATGTGATTGAAAGCAGGCCATGGATGAACACCTTGGATCAAGCCACCTACTATGTTCTGTGAGTATTTTCCTTATGGCACTCCTCTGGCCAGGAGTTCCACAGATTAACAATGGAGTATGTGAAGACTTCTGTCTGTCTTCCTGTCAGAGGAGGTATTTATTCTAGAATTATGAGAAAGACCTCATTCACAGGCCTCTTTCCCATCTCTCACCATTGGCTCACCTTGATTCCTATGGTGCAGAGAAGATGGCCATCTCAGCACATGAGTATCCAACCTTGCACCATCCAGATGCTGCTGAGAATGCCAGATGCTACTGTCCCAATGCATCTGAAAGGCATCAGATTGGAGAAACTCTGACTTAAGGATTTTGAATATTTTAGAAGAAGGGGATTAGCCCCTGATGGTAAAAGCTGCCAAAATTGACTGGAAGAAGAACATGGAAGCATGGATTGCCATATTGCTGCCCCTGTGGCCAATCTGGAACAGATGATCATTCCTGGACTCATGGAAGATTTTTGGCTCCACTTCATTTGGCTAGCTATTGGCTTCTCTTGAAAAAGGTGGGCTAATCATCATTTCTTGTTTAGCTGAAGGCTTTGTTGTCTTTGGGAATCAATTTGATGATGATGACCTAGAGTCTGGAAGCCCCCTTAGATTCCTGCCATAGAGTCCAACAGCACAACAGAATATGAATTTATCAGAAGAAATTCCCATTCTGTTGAACTGGACTTGGTCTTTAGAAACTGTGTTTTGGATCTGAGAGGGCTGATTGTTCTTTGCAAATCTACAGATATATATGGGAGAACATATATTCCATTCAGCACAGTTCTGGTATGTTTAGAAGCCATCCAGAGATGCTGATCAGTTATAAAAAGATTTGTGCATTGCTGAGGGACTTGGTAAAGAAACTTTCCTCAAACACAGCAGTCTCTAAATATGCAACAGGATTGCAACAGTGGGTTTCCCCCCCTCAAATCTGTCCACAGCCGGAACATAATAAGATGGAAATTATAATACTAATTTGGAGAGATGCCAAATTGACCTAAAATTGACTCTGATTACTTGCAAATGAACCCAGAAGATTGGGAAAGGAAATATGCAAAGGCGCGATTGCTCAGAAGAACCATCTCTAACCACAGACCAGCAAGTGAAAGAGACACCTTGGGGTCATTTCTATACTGTCAGTTATGTCCAGTCCCCCAAGCTCATTTGTATTGCATAGAAAAGAAACTTCTGTTATCCCTCTCTAATTATCTGGCATATTAATTTTGGCTTCAAAAAAACCCACCTCAGCTGGTTGGTTTTCTTCTTATTTCACCCAAATTGCTCATCTCTGAAATGGGGCCCAAGTGGCCTTTTTTAAAATTCTCCACCAGATTTGCAAGCAGAAAATTTGTTTTCTCTGAATTTCTACAGAGGAGGAAGAACTTGTTGCTCAAGGACAGAACTGTCCCTTCATGGTGACAGCAGCAGCATAGCAGCTGAAAAGTCCCCCAGGACAGTTTCTCAACCTTGGCATCTTGAAGATGTGTGGACTTCAGCTCCCAGAATTCCCCAGCCAGCAACTCCCAGGTTGAGAAGCACTACTCCAGGAGATTCCTCATTTCTTCCTTTGGGATTCAATGGAAGCACAGGAAGGTTGCAAACCACTGAAGACGGGAATTCCTGGGATGTATCTTTCCATCCTTCTGAATCCTCCCTGGCTTCCACCATCTGAAACAACCCTAGGAAAACTTCCCTAGAGAGACACGGTTGCACTGTGAATGCTGGATCATTCACACATATTCCTTGACCGTTGTATCACTTAATAAGGGCCAGAGTATCACTGTCCATCCTGAGGATTTCACCAAAGCTCTCTTCTCCATTGAATGAAATCTCAAAAGCCAGATTGTCTTCATCCGATTAAACAGGAACTGGTAAGAAGAAAAAAACCAGGGATATAGTTGAAAGATAGATAGAGGGAATTTCCAGGCCATCTTTATTTTCACTCCCCAAATCCTGCAGAACAATCTGAACTTGACCTCTGGTCATGTTCACTTCTGTTGAACTCAAGGAGTTGATAATAGGCCTGGTCAATCAGCAATTGCTCCAGCTGACCAACAGAAGAGTACAAAAAAACAGCATTCAATTAGTGGCCTAGGGCTGCAGTGCTTTGGATAAGATAATTTAGCCTACAGGAAGGACAACTAAGGAGAAACATGATAACAGTCTTCAAATATCTGAAGAGCTGTCACACAGAAGAGGGAGTTGTCAGCCTCACTAGGAAGGCCAGACCAGAAAATCAGCTCCACAGGTCAGTTAAAACCACTTTTATTAAGATTGGCTATTGTAATGGAATCTTGCCAATCCATCTGTGCCATTCCTCCTCCTCCTCCTCCTCCTCCTCAGTGTTCAGTGCATTAGGGAATTATCTATCTGAGCTGCTCCTGAATGTTATCTTGCTTCAGTCCCTTTTACCTAGGCAACAGATCCTATGTATCTCCATCAAGGGCATCTTATGGAGTGGACTTATTTTTTGTTGCCCCAGAGAGCAGGACCAAATTCAGTGGGTTAAAACTACAAGGAAGGAGGTTCAGTCCAGGCATCAGGAGGAATTACCTGGCTGTAGGAGCTGTCAGCAGGCTGGCACAAGATGCAATGAGGTCTCCTTTATTAGAAGTCTTCAAACAGAGGCTGGATGTTTATCTGTCAGAAATGTTGTAGTGGATCCTACCCTGATCTGGAAGTTGGACTAGATGACTCCTTTGGCACTTCCAACTCTATGATTATATGAAAAATCCTTTGACTCGCTTCCCATAAAATGGAAATAAAATAGATTGCTAACACCTCCTCATACATACCCATGATTTTCAGAATGCGTGCGTCTGTGTGGCCACTTATAAAAAGCTCTGTGATTGCTACAAGAAGAATACCTCTGGCTGCAAAGATGCCTTTCTCTCCTCCTCTTTCTCTTTCTCAGCTATTGTGATCCGTGGAGCCAAAAGGATTTCGTGTCGATGCTTTTTTTCAGTCTGATGATTTTCACAATAGCCCTAACACGGTTGCTTCAGTGACAACAGCACTAAATGCAGCCAGGATGGATCTGATTTGTTTGATTCTTTGCAGCAACTTTTTCCTAAATCCATACACATGGAGAAAGTGAGCAGGATAAAATGGACAGCAATTCTCTCTCCCCTTCTTTTTGGTAGGGGAACTTCAGGCTGTGAAACGCTGGACTGTAGCTTTGGGATTTTCCTCAACTCGCTACCTTGAAATGGAAGTTCTTCAGAGATAATGTGAAGCTTGCAAGGGAGAAAGCAATTATTGTCTTGAGTTCAGGATCAGGAGGTTGGCTACGACAAAAGCTTTTGCCCATGGGGACCGCTCATTAGCTCAGCATTTCAGTGCAGTGTAAGAGGAATGAGGGAATGCATGAATGAGTGAAAAAAAAAATCAAGCCAGAAATCAATTAAACACTGCAGATGTCATGAGATCACCAAGTCTGCTTTGGAACTAGTGCAGAAGCCTCCAGTGGAGATGCCCAGTGATTTCCCTGGTCGGACATGAGGAAGAGACCAAGGGTTTCCCAGAAGTGAGGCATGCTTCATATGTTTCTTGAGGGATACATATGAGAGACAGCAAGCTCAAGGGAGTTTCAGTTTCTGGGATTATACAGCAACCCAACTTCCCAATCAGTGTGTGAAAGTAGTTTGCATCAGCAGAGCTTTTCCACAGATGTGGCCACCAGGGCAGAGATTTCCTGGAACTAAGCGTGCAAAGAACGGGGAGCAATGAAGCTGATGAGGTATTTCCATCAACTCCCGCCCAGATAGATTTTGTGATCTGATAGTGAAAAATAAAGCTACTCGATGTAGACTTTGATTACAGAAGCAGCTTTAAGAGGTGCCTCTGGCAAAGGTGTGACTTGAAGAGCAGATGAAGATATCATCTGTTGCAGTGTGTGGTTGTTGGCCCTGCTGATCTGTGTTTTTTTATATGTCTGCAGTCAACGAGATGATTTATGGCAGTTCTCTCAGTCTATCAGCTGGGGAAAATCTACCTCCTTTGGAGAGATACTGTAGGTCTGCCAAGGCACCCACCTAAAAAACGGGTGATTCATATCTTTCTTCAGGATTCTATTTCAAACCTTTTCCTCCACCTTCCTCACCTCTGGCCTTGTAAGCTATTATCTTCCTCCTCCCCTCCCTTCTAGGGTTTCTTCTTTCCCATATCCTCTCAACCCAATAGCTCATTTTGGAGAAATAACTCCTCATTTGGCTTAGAAAAACTCTCTTCTTTGTTTGACCTGCTATATGGAGGTCAGCAAAAAAGCTTGGAGGTACATTTCAACTCATCAGCAAACAGGGAGAGATTCACACAAAGGCTGTTTGACACCTATCCTTTTCCAGCAAGAAATGGCTAGATTGCAACCCCAGTTTTAGGGATTACTAAACAACCCGTGACCCGTTGGGTCGTCATTTCAGAGGCATTTCCTTTCCAGATTCCTCACTGCCTTCAACAGTGGCAGAGCTTCTAATGTACTGCCTTCACTGGAAAAGTTCTTAAAAATTCAGGGAGATATTCGGAGATATATCGGCCTTGAAAATAGCTTATGTCATTCATATGGAACTGTATAGCGCAGTCAAACATCAGGACTTGACCACAGGAAATGTTTTACGACATTTTGTATTATGTCATAACATGTTTAATGATTATTTTATAATATGTTTTATAAAATTTCAATTCCACCAGAGTCATGGGTCCCAGATTTTGGACTCATTCTGTAAATTAGCCCATTTGAGGTATCTTGGTTCAAAAATGGTTGGCATGTGACACACCATTGTGCCCAGTTAAAGGTTACAGACAAACAGGCACAAGAGTTTTAGTAGTATCTATATCTGAAGGTTCAAAATAAAAGAATGCATTGAGACTGTGTTGGCTTCTGCATATGTCTATTTTGAGCATTAAGAGATCCATATTACAGCAAGCTGAGATAGGCTTCATTTAACAAATGCGTCAAGGTACAATTAAAAAGGTAACTGAAAAGTTCTTCAGTAAGTAAATACATAACCTTCAGCAGGCAAAGATTGTCATGAAATTCTAAGATGGCACCAGAGGAGTTAAAGGTGGTCCATCCATCTTAAATACAACTTAAGTACAAGCAGGGTCCAATGACTTTTAAGTTGCGCTTAAAATGGACAGAGCATTTCCAAAGTCTAGTCTGTTCCTGTGTTTTGCTATGGTCCTCACCATTAATTATGGGTTCATCCTTTTGTTATGCCCAAAACAAGTATTTCTGTTGCTCCTCCCAGAGGTGTGTTATGGTTTCTATTAAAAAACAAAGCAAAACAAGGGCTACGTTGCCATGATTGTGGGTTTTTTTCCCTTTCTAATTGTGAGCTTTTTATTTTAAATGTTGCCCTTCTATTTATATATTTTGCTAGCTGGCACATCTTGGCATTGCAAGGAGAACCAATGCTGAACATATGGCTTATTGAGAAGCATTACCCTCTCCAAGACTCTCACCTTTGGGGGAAATGCCAAGCCGCCTGAGAGAAAGTTGGTATGCTCCAACTGGGTATCTCTTTTCCAAAAGACGTTTGGTCTTCTCAAAAGCTGCTACACCAGATGGGGAGACAAAGACTCAGTGAAGGAAACCATTCCAGAGCTTAGGTCTTCCTATCCTTTACAATGAGTGTCCATCCTCCATTGCAACAGGTTGCTGCTTATCTCTACCCCTCTGAGCTTAGTTTCATGTATCGGAGAAGTGGCACCCATAGTATGTCAAGCAGTCTTAAGCCAAGATCTACAACCCATCATGGTCTTTTCTGCCTAGCAGGATAACTCCAGGTCTTAGAACAGAGAACTTCTTTGGAGTCTTTGGTGCTCTCCGAGCTTGGTTGTTGGCTTGCAGACATTTCATTACCCAACCAGGTAACATCATGTTGGGTAATGAAACATCTGCAAGCCAAGAACAAAGCTTAAGAGAGCACCAAGGACTCCACAGTTCAACCCTGAGCTACAGTTATTCTCTTCTATTCAAGAGAACGTCTTTCCAGCGCTGGCTGTTGCATTTTTTTAAAAACTCGAGATGCCAGACATTGAACCAATGGCCCTCTGTATGCCAAAAATGGCTTCTGATGCTGGGCTATGCCATGTCCCTAAGTTGAGTCCATATTCTTATATTCACTTCCACCTGGCTCAGCATGTATGGGGACTTATAAGCAGGTAGGCCAGGCGCTTGCATTTGCTCATCTTGGTGAGGGCAGCCACGCAGTGTCAGAAAAAGGCACAGAGGCTATACCTGATCCCTGTGTGCTCTGAAACCTTTTTTTACCTTTGAATCTGAAGCCTGGCTATGTCCCAGCAAATGTTTTAAAAGGTGTATGTTGCTGCATTTGCACAACGTGTCTAACCTAAGCTAGCCAAATGCAATTTCCATAATACTCTGTGGTCCAACAAACCACATGATGGCTTAATGTGATGGCCTGGTTGACACAACATGCTAGGACAATGGTTGTCTTCCTATAGTACACTGTAGGACGTGTGCATGTATATTTTTGCATTCCATTTTCTATAAAATAAGTTGATTTTTTTTTACAATAATTTCCTCTTAACCTATATATTTCCCCTTAATGTATATCCTAACCTATGTGTTTTGTACATATAATTTGTACAATTACATTTCAAAATTCAGAAAAGTATGAATTCCAGAGATCTCCTGCTACTACAGTTCATGTTTCAAAATTGTGATCTCCAGCAATGTATGCATTAAAATGTGGACTCAACTTTCTCCCCCTGCACAGCTGCTGGTACACCAGATGCTTAGTAGGGCAAAGACATGACATGTTTAGCATTTCAAATGCAGAATAAGGACTGGTGTCTTTTGTGAATGTTGTAGAGAGGCAGTTGCTATAATGGCATAATTTCTGCACTGCAGATCTTTGGGTTTGGAGGGAATTGAAGAGGGTAGGTGGGAAAGGCCACAGTTAATGGGGTCACACTCATCTGCCTTTTTTCTCCTGATAGGTGGTGGCTTTTGAAAAACATTTTTTTTTTCCAGTGCAGTTGTGTCTCCTTGTCACTCTCTCATTCCTGCTTTTGCTGTTTCCTTCCTTCCTTCCTTCCTTCCTTCCTTCCTTCCTTCCTTCCTTCCTTCCATCCATCCATCCATCCATCCATCCATCCATCCATCCTATTTGTTGCCTCAGTCCGAGCACTGGAGCCTCTTCAAAGGACCTTTCCACCCCTCCCCCACATTATCTCAATATTTCATATTAATCTCTTGGCTTGTTGGTCACGTTCATAGCCACAAGCAACCAGCAGGGCATTGGGATGAAGCTTAATTCATAAGAATGCTTCTTTGGGAACAGGATGGGGGCATAACTTTTGGGGTTCTCACCTTAATGAGATCTCTTCTTCTTTGCACTTCTTGACCCAGTTCATAAACAGAACTGCAACAGATCCTCCAATGTTTGCACTTCTCCAAATTGTGCAGTGTGATTCTCTAGTGATTTATATACAGAGATTAAAAAATATTAAGGAAAACTATGCACCAAAATGGATGGAGCTGTCTCTTTTAATGGTCTAAGAACGTCTTCTGCGATGCACCCTAGATCTGTTGTCTGGAAGCTGAGACTCAGCCAGTTCTATCCCTTCACCCTTGAACCCAGACAGGTCTTCAAAGTGTGAGCCCGGACAGGTCTTCAAAGAGATGGCATCTCCCGTAGAGAACTGTCCTTCATAAAAGAGGATGCTTGGCCAATCTACACTTATAACCCAGCGTTGACAGAGATTGTCCTGCTGGTATTCTTTTTTTCACCATTCCAAAGCCTTGGATAGAAAGAGGCTTGGGTGCTGCAAGGCACAGAGGGCATTCCCCATGCCAAGGATACTTGCAGCATTGACCTCTAGCATAAAACTAGCTTGGATGAATGCATTATTCTGACATATTGGTCCCACACCTGTCGTGACCAATGCAACTGCTGTCTGCTCACGCAACTGGCCCAAGAGTTGTTGAGTAAAAGAGAGGGCAAGTGAGAAGGAAGCATTTGGGAGACCTGGATCAGCAGGGTGAGGGAAACCCCATTACCTCTGTGTTTGCTAGCACCCTCAGTGTCCTTGATTACGGAGGGAGCTTTCCCTTCTGCCACCTTGTTTCCTAATTGCCGGTCTTGTAAATTGCATGATTTATGGCTCGGTTCCTCAGCTCCAGCCCTGGGGTATAGCCAGCTTTCCCTTCCAGGCTAAGAAACAAATAGCAAATTAACAGCCCTCCTGAAGGTTCAGTCCAGAGTCAGGCATTTAGGGATCCTTGTTGGGTTGTTTGTGCCACAAAGCTGCCTCTCTACCCACCCTCTGTACGTGCACAGATGTTCTTCCTACTCATTTCTTTCTGCTTTTTCTTATCCTCTCTTAAGCAGCAGCTGCACCAGAGATGCTCCATCAAACAGGGACCCTTTTAATTGTCCTATAGAAGAAGTCTCTAAGGAGCTTCTTGGTTTAAGCTGTGGTTTCCTTGAAATCTTGGAGCAGGAGCCAAGTCCTTGAGAAAAAAATGTCTGGTTTGGGCTGGGAGAGATGTTCGACAGCAGGAAAAGGGAGACAAACATTGTGTATATATATGCGTGTGGGCTCTGTATGTACAAGGCTTCCCCCAGCATCAGTGACCCCTAAATCAGCTTTTTAGTACTTTAGATCTTTTGAGAATCAGGGACTCACAAAGGTGAACTTTAGGCATGGATCCTTCTCCTTCTCCTTCTCCTTCTCCTTCTCCTCCTTCTCCTTCTCCTTCTCCTTCTCCTTCTCCTTCTCCTTCTCCTTCTCCTTCTCCTTCTCCTTCTCCTTCTCCTTCTCCTTCTCCTTCTCCTTCTCCTCCTCCTTCTCCTTCTCCTCCTCCTTCTCCTTCTCCTTCTCCTTCTCCTTCTCCTTCTCCTTCCCCTTTTCTCTTTGGAAAGCTGCCACCGATTGTAAAATGAAGTATGATCCAAGAGGGTGATTCTTAAAATTACATCAAAATTATTTAAAAGTATCACGATAATAATGATTAAATACACGTTTCCTAAATTGAATACAGTTAATGTTGCTTGATCTGGGCCTTCTCTGCTTTGAGAAGTGTGGTCTCCAACTCACTGTTCAAAGTATGCTTCTTGATACAAAAGGTTCTATATGTCACTGTATCGATTCAGTTTCCAGGGCATTATAGCAATGAAAGGATCTCCCCACCCCGCCCCCCAGTGCAAAACATGAAGGTTCTACAAATGTTTCTTCCAGTTTCTGCTTCCCTATCTTTGAATCAATTTCCTGGGTGCTACAGAAGGAAAAGAAGTGCTGATGCCAACTTGAGGGGTACCAAAATAGATTTTAAAGTGCAAGAAAAATTGCATCTTTCTTGCCAATTAAATAATCACTCCCTGAAACCTTTTCAATAATTGGGACTCTGAAATTAGATTTCCCAAGCTTGCATCTTGACGCTTCACCCTTTGTACGTACAGGAATGGAAAATTTGAAAACACAAAATGTTCAGCTTGATCTTAGGCAAAACATCTGGGTGGGTGTGGCTGATCATAGGCAACATAACTGTAGAATCGATATATTTTAAAAGAAAGCAGGATGGATGGAAGAGCTACAAGGATTTTGATCCTGTGTGAAAACTGCCTAACTGAAACTCCTGGGAAGCCAACTGCTGTTTGCAGAGGAGGCGGAAGTGAAATTGAATCTGTGAAAAAGAAAACGGTTAGAACTTCATGCAATATCACTCAGATGCTGCTGTAAAGATTCAGGCATCCTGGGAGGGTCGGGAACTAACCAGAATGGGCCAACTCTTGGAAGACATCTGTCAACTTTCGTATCTTCGGCTGATACGAAATATCTTGCCCTATAGGTCCATTTCATGATGTCCCAGCAATCTCTGGT
Organism: Python bivittatus; assembly: GCF_059951505.1. Classification (NCBI taxonomy): domain Eukaryota; kingdom Metazoa; phylum Chordata; class Lepidosauria; order Squamata; family Pythonidae; genus Python; species Python bivittatus. The sequence continues at coordinate 5,602,446 of NW_028277085.1, read as the reverse complement.
CAAAGAAGTGGCAAGAAAGAAATCAACATGAGATTCAGCTATTGTTGGCTGTGGTCGTACATAAATCCATACTGGGACAATGTACTATTGTCTCCTCCTCCTCTGGTTGAGCTAACAAGTGTCCTGTGCTGAAGGTTCCTCAAACACAGCTGTGGCTAGAGTTGGACTGCTGAACTACTAATAAAAACCTGTGGCAGGATGTCTCCTAAGGAAGGGAAGGAAGAATCTGGAAAAGACCTACATTGTTATTTCTCTGCACCTGAATAGAGCACAGCGGCCGTAAAGACATGATGGAGATTGCTATGAAATGGGTGCCTGCATTCACATGCGGTTTCAACTAAAGGAACAGGCAGGCAGCTTGTATGCACCTCTATCTAAGACTGAGGTCCCCAGAAGAAACCAGTGGTTTCTTTGGACTATGGCAGACTGAAGAATTGATTAAGAACAGTGATGAGTCACAGCAGGAATAAAAGGCAATCAGGGGCCTGGTGGAACGGGGGAGCCAATGGGAGTTTAGTGGCTTTCCGTGAGGGTGAGATTCCCAACATGCAGAGCACTGGATCCAATCAGAACTGGCTGGGGCCCTTGCCTTTAGCATGTGGTGGCTTGATTTAAAATATATACTGTAGGTATATAATCAAAGGCTGTCAGCAGCTCATTCCCTTTCTGTCCTATTTTCCAAACGAGAACCCTTGATTTGAAAAGTCTTTGGTTTGAATAGCTGTTCAGTCCTAGCCCATTTGAAAGATGCAGAATTCTGGGCTCAGTTTTTGAATTACCTCGATATGTAATTTTGGTAGTACAGACCTACTGGAAATGAAGAAATACCATGCTAAACAGTGGTTTGATCAGGGCTTAATGAATGAACTGGCTGGTTTTAAACATGGTAAGCCGCAATCAAATAAACCACCTCTTACTAAGCCATAATGTGCAAACCTGAGAAGCCAGGGAATCTCAGGGCCTTGAGATTGTCTATCAGCCCTTGGCATGGGGACAGTCAACTAGGCTAGGAGAATATAGCTTTACGCATTCGTGGTCTTCCCCACTATGCTGAACTTCAGCCACCTGATTCAACATTGTGCTAAGCCTGCTGTCTTGAACCATAATTTCTTGAATGGTTTCACTTTAACCACTGTGAGTCCTCTCCCCCCAATTCTGGTAATTATTAAGATCACGGGCAAAGGTTGGAAGGGGTGCTGTTCTTTAATAATGCTTTGATGAAGCTTCCTTTCAATACTGCTTTACATAACATGACTCTCTTGCTCATCAAAGCTGCCTTACTCTCCTGGTAGTTGTCTAAACGGAAAGTAATTCCTTTGGCACATATTTCTCTTGCTAAATCTTTTAGCAAGATTTATTAGGAAGAAAGGGATGGGGTTATAAGAACTCCAGCAATTGAACTATTGCCTGTCTACAGACAATATATCCTCAGCTGCATCAAGGCAAGATCTTCCTCAATTTCTTTTTTACTGCCTTTCTGTGAACTGGCAGGTCTCTTCGCTGATAACTGAGGAACTTTTAGGATGAGGCTGTTTGAGAAACCGCCTCCTGAATCCTTATCACAGCCTAAGAACTGACCATTATAGCATTGATCTACAACCTCTGCCCATACATTGCAGAATTTCTAGCAAAGCCCAAGAAGACCCTGAAGAAGCTTTCCAGTTACTGTAGGGGCCAGAGGAGGCCATGGATGTGATGTGAAGCACTTCAACAAGCTAAATAATATCTCTTCTGTAGCGCAAAGAGCCTCATTGGGGTGAATTACAGCTGCCTGACACAAGAGTAATTATTTCTAAATGTTTTTATTGATTGATGTATTTTTTTCATGCATGTACTGCCAGAATCATAAAGGCTCCTGGCAATTTACAACAAATACATACAAAAAAAGAGAGGACAAGTTCAAAACACGATATTGCTACCATAAAAAATAAATCACTGTTATAAGCCATAATTAAGTCATCACTAGTCCAATATGGCATGAAGTGACATCAACTTTCAAAGGCCCTGTGAGATAGCTTTATTTTGGCCACCTTGTGAAATGTTGCCCATCTACATCTGGGAGAAGACTGTTCCATTGTTGGGGGCCAGCCCCATAATCTATCGGTGCATGCTTTATACTGATCTAATTCACCATGTGCGTGCTTCATAATGATTGACATCCTCTTTCTGTGGAAATGTGTTCCTCTGTTGGCAAGTTGCTTTCCCCTGTTGGACTGGCCCATCAGGAATCCATTAATAATGGCTACTATCAGAGGCTAAAAACCAAATCCAGAACCAAGCAGATGGCCAGTCTTGATTAACATGTGGCCAAGAGGAATTCATGGCTGCCACAGACTTCTCGCTAAAGAAAAAAAGAGTGAGCCTACTACATTTCCTTGTCAGGAGCACAGGCTGTGAGATCTGTTCTGTCACCACTCCATCATCGTTCAGCAAAGTACATGGCTTGGAGTCATTCATTCTGCTATGGAAAGATGAACACCTGGAACATTGTCTACTGGGTATCAGATAACATCTGTCACTATGATGATCTACCTTCCACACATTTGAATCCAGACCTGAAAACCTGCTAACTTCCATGGCATTTTTAACTAGAATGATAAAGCAACGAGGTCAGTGATGGGTGCTCCAGCAGGGTACTGGGTGCTTTGCAAACTCAAAGAGAGATTTGCAGTCCAACTCCAAAGTCCAACTGAAGACCCCAGAAAGGGAAAAGAAACAGCAGGGGGAATAAGCAGGAAGAGCGATATCTCTATTTCAGCAGGGCCTAGAAGACTGTGCAAACGCGCCTGCAAGAAGCTGGATTTTTGAATGAAGATTTCATGGAAAAGGTGGCTTCGCCCAGTTCTTCTGGAAGGCAGTTTTGTTTAGTTAAAAAAGATCCTCTGCTTTCCTCAAGCTGGAGTGTCTTGCCAACAAATCTTCTCGTCAGCTCAAGCTAGCCAACTGAGCCTGTGGCAGCTAAAACAGCAAAAGAACTTTGAGAAATCAACCCATTTATTATAAGCTAAGCTTACAAGTGAGCAAGGAGGTGTATATGCTTAAAGGAAAGCTTTGGAAAAGGAGCTGCTCCTTCTTCAAAAGGGCTTTCTGGGAACATTCAGATGAAGAGTGTTTAATAATCAGTGGAAGGGTCTGTCTCTTCTAAGGATTGATTTGATTGATTTGATAGATTATCTTTATGTACCACTGTATTCCAGCATCAACTCCCAGCAGTTTGCATAAATCATAAAAGATAAAGTCAGACCATTAAAAATCATGAGTTAAAGAGCCATCACGCTGGTGACAATTGCAATCATGCATTAAAGGTGGACCAAAACAGCGGTGTTCCGGTGGCCTTCCTGAATTTGCTAACCAACCATGAGTCCCAAAGGGAAGGGGTAAATATAAATTTATAAAAGGATAACTACCTTCCAGTCATCTACCATTCAGATGACTATAATCGCTTATACCAGGGTTTCTCAACCTTATCAACTTTAAGATGTGTGGACTTCAACTCCCAGAATTCCCCAGCCAGCGTGGGGTTCTGGGAGTTGAAGTCCACACATCTTAAAGTTGATAAGGTTGAAAAACCCTGGTTTATACGTATTTAAACCACAAAACAATTCCATATTGAAAAAACAGAGAGGCCCTAAAAACCACAAGGAATGAGAAGATACTTGTTTGAGGCAGCTGGACAGTTCATTCGCTGGCCAAATCCTGGAGTGATTTTCTTCAGCGAGATGAAGTGCTTGGGGGATATTTTCTGTGAAGAAATAGAGGTGGCTAAAATGTGGGCCTGCTTGCAGCAATTTTCAGTAATGATGAGAGGAACCATTAAAAAAAGAAGAAGGCAAGAGATTAAAAGAAGAGCGTGTGGGATGTGTGAGAGAGTACAGAATTGAAGCTAAAGTGGAAAAAAAGATTAAAAAGATTGGAAACGAAACATTAACTCAGCAGCGGAGAAAATTACAACACAAGATATTGAATTAGGAGACGTAGAGAGGTTAAAAGATCAATCAAATCAATACTATGCATTGCAGGGGGAAAAGAGAGAAAACGGTTTGGGGAAGGAAAATGTTATATTAAATTCTGTAGCAGAATCTAGCTCAGAGGTTGAGGCATTTTCAGTTGGGTTTTGGCCCCAGCAATTGTGCCATTTAGGGTGTTGTTGTGAAGCAAATGTTGTTGTCCAAATGTTGTTTTTCAGCTTCCATTCTAGAAGGCAGGAATGCAGAAGCTTGCTGAGCAAATGAAAATGCTATCATGAATTCCTGAACAAATAATTGGGGCAGAATGTTTCTCTGTATTTCAACGAAATGATGAGGAGTATCAAGAAATATTAGGGCAATGAGACAAGAAAAGGAGAACCCGTGAAAGTTTTTTTAAAAAAAAAACACTCTCACCTTTTAGAGGTCTATATTATTTAAAACAGTTTTGTCTAGCTCTCTTTAACCAGAGCCCCCTAAAGCTGCTAAGTAAAATAATTAGAAGCCACCAGATAACAAAATCTGTAATTCAATGTGTACGTTGCACCTTTTGAAGTTGGACTTTCTCCTGCAGTGGTTCCCTGAGATCTTTCAAACATCTTTACCTGACTTTAAAAAGGACCATAATAAAGGGTGTTTGCATGAACCTAGCCATGGTAATTTGCAATCCATGGTTCAATCAATCACAATTAGTTCTTTAAACCCTGGTTAGGGTTCAGTAAACCTAGATGAAACAAACCATGGGTGAGCACTGTGAGTGAGCCCTGGTTTAGTTCTCCTTTTCAAGCCATGCCAATAGAACTGCCATGCCCTTCTCTTAAACAGTTCCTGTCCCCATTCTGGCCATGGCAACATGGAGATGGCGACAGAGGAACCCAAGGGCGAGCCAGGTGGTGGGTAGAGAAGAAGAGCCTGAATTGTGTTGATTCCTTGATTCCTTGCAATTGTATCTCACAGTTGCAGGTGAGATCGGTGGCAACAGCTGCTGAGCGCAAGCAGACAGATGGGAGTTGGGCTGGTGGAGATGGAGTGGAGGGTGGAGATGGGGCAGGGCGGTCCTTTGTCTTCAGTCTGCCTGACCGCCCCATCACTTCTTACACGCGCATTAAAAACTCTTCCATTAAAGCCATATGCAAGACTCTCCCATCAGTCCAGGAGGAATCCCAGCCCATAATGTGATGTGTGCGATGCGATAGCGCCTGTCCATTATGGCCTCCCTTTATTCTTCCACGCTGCTGTTTTTTCCCACCTACTGTGCAGGACTGAGTCTGCTGAAGGTCAGCCTCCCCTCCCCTTTCCCTGAATGTCTCTTTCGTTGCTTTCTTAAACAACAAAGGTGCAGAGATGGGATTTATACCCCTTTGCCCCTGTGACAACACAGTCCGAGGCCGTCACAGTGGTGGTGAGACGTGCTTTTAAAATTGTGCACCAGGCGTCAGTCCCAGGCTTGGCCTATCAACGCCCGGGGATGGGTGGAGTTATTTACAGCTCTCCTGGTCTTCTCTGGCATATGTGGACAATAGCAAATGAGCAGAGGGCTGCTGGGGAGGAGGGGGAAGCCATTGTCTCCTGAATTAACGGGGCCCCCTTGGTCTTCCAGCCAAGCAGTTCATCTTCCATAATTCCACCCTTGAAGAATTTCCCACCAAGGGTTGCGAGTGGCTTAGAATTGCTGATGAAGATTCAGAGACTTCTCCCTTCCTTCAGAGCCAGGGAGAAGCATTTAAAAAAGAAAAAAAAAAGGCAAAAATGAGGTGAGGGGTGTGGCCCTTTCAAGATGAACAGTTTAATTGCAGCAGAAAGCTCTGGCGGATGAAATCCCACTTCAGCAGATGCATAAAGTGTTATCTCCCATCAACAAGCAGCGCATAGAACATTTGGCAAATCCATTGACTTTGGTTTCAGTCATTCTCAGTTATCTCCTGGGCTATGCATCGGTTCTTTAAAAGTCTGCAAGAAAATGCGTGCACGCTTTGGTGTGAATTTCTTCTAATCCGTGCCTTTGCGCTTCACTCAGATATGCCATTTTTCCATGTCTCCTTGATAATACCGTTTTTTCCCCTACTTCTCCCCCAAGAATGATTTTTTCAATATACTTTCTCTTAATACGTAAAACTCTTATTTGAGATGTGAGCTGCAGTGCAAAATTTTGGTGCAGAAAAGTTATATAAAACTGAGTCCATTTCCTCTCTATTCTTCAGCACCCAAACACACACCCAGGCACGTGTATGCACAACTAGAGATGGAAAGGTATGGATTGCAATCGCAAAATGCAACAGGAACAGCCTCTAACAATTCTATCAATCCAGGAGACCCTCAACCACTTAAATAAAAGAGAAATACTCAACCTTTCCCAGTTTAACACGTGAAGAAAACCTTTTCTCCACTTATCTTGAGGCAGACAGAATCATATTTACTGATTAATCTTAGTTCAGCAGTTTTGTGCTGGAATTTCTCTCTTAAATCCTTTCTGTAAGTCCCTTTGTTGCTTCCCTTTGTCACTTTGCATAGTCTTCCTTGTTCACTTTATACAATGCAGGTGGATGTTGTGGCTGGTAGGTAATGCTACACCTGCCTGTCCAGATGATCAGCCAAGCAAATCGAGAGACAACTGAGCAAATTTTACTAAATTCTGCACAGGATCCGTGGAGAATCTTGGCAAGTAGATTTGGTTCAGGGTCAGATCCCTGAGTTGGCCACTCTGTTAGCTGGCCTTTTACAAATGATCATTAGCTGCTTTATATTCGGGGCTGATGATAAGCAACCATGACGGCAAAAGATTTTTGCAACTTTTCAGTCCAGTGGGAAGATTGGAATCATCTTTCTTTGCATCATCCTGATTGCCCTTCAGTTACCTGAAGGCTTTCTCCTGCCCCAATTGTTATTTTCTCTTCTCCTCTGTTCTCTAACCAATCTTTAAATAAGAGTAAATGATGCAAAATTATGCAGATGAAGCTGGCATTTTTAAATAGCATGGATTTGCATAAACCGTGTATAACACTTTCTGTGTCAGCAGATTTGGGTTCTAGCAGCACAGATTTGTCTAACCTAAGAACAGTGTGCCAGAAGCCACCTCTGCTTGGCTCCAGGGCAGAAGCTATGCAAGTTGGAGTCAATGTGGAGCCCCCGTCTTTCCCATTCTGAGCTCCATAATGGAAGAACACCAAGAGGGAAATGTAGGACATAAACGGTTACAATGAGCCATTGTCTATTTAAATAAATGCCTCTAAATGTAGGGCAGAGGTACATTAAAAATAGTTCAGTGTACCGAAAGAAAATCCCACTTTCTATTGTTATGCAAATGGGGGCAGAGGGTGGGAGTACTGGAAAGTAGGAGAATTGCTTCCAATCCAGAGAAAGCAATAATGTGCTAGGTAGACCAACACGGTAAAGAATGATGTCACCATTCTCTTAGCAGAACCTTCTGCATAGCTTTTTCGGGTATTTGAAGATTAATGTCCATACAGTACTGGAAATGTCTTTTGATTATCCCCACTTAGCCCAGTGGTTCATCAGAGGAGCTTTGTGATTCAGAACGGTAAAGATGAACATTTTGGAAGCTGGCATGGAGCAGAAAGTATCCAGCCCTGTACTGTTTGCTTCAGTCTTTCATTTTCTGCCCAGTTGGATCGTTAAGCATTGGTATGACACCATTTTCGTTCTCAAAACAGAAGATGGTTCTTCGTTGAATGCCAACAAAGCATTTAAATGGCAGGACCTAGTTTGCAATTGATTGGCTCAACGGGGCTGGGAAGAATAAGCTGGTCTCTAAGACACATGACGGATCCCTTTGTTGAGTAGTTTTCGGGTGGTGTCTCTGTTCTAGCTTTTGTCCAGTAATTTTCCTTGCCATCTTATATAAATTAGCACTCCAACTCCCAGAATACCCATTAACCACGCTGGGTGGATCAAACAATCAGTGGCTACAAGTCAAGATGGTTATTCTAACTTTTCCTTTTCATCATCTCCCCACACACTTAAAGTCTTCTAAATGCATTTCCATATTTTGTCCATATTTGCTTAGGAAAGACTGGGGTGTATGCATAATGCGATAACTTTTCTTACAGCCAGCTTTTGATGCATTGTGAAAAACCTGCAGTTTACATGCATAGGTATGTCAGATATGGTCCCTTAAGAAGATGACCAAGGTAATTGGTCATGCTGGTTGGGAGTTCTGGGAATTCCTGTGACATCTAACAGATGGCCCAAGTTGGGGGAGACTGTTCAAGCCAGATGTCCTGAATCAGCCCTGCAGGAAAAAACAACAACAACAACCCTTTTTCTCACCATACTATCACCTTCCAAGCCTTCTCCACAAAAAACATAGCCCAAACCAGAAACCAGCCAGGGTTTTCCTCCTCAGAGAAAAATGATTTGTCTGTATTCCCTTAAACTTGCCTTTGCTGATGTGAACAAAGCATCTCCTGTTAACAGGATAAAGTACACATGACTGATAACCTTCCTTGGTCTTCTGACTGTGTGCTAAAAGTCTTCCCACTTACAGCCAACTGACCTCACAGCCTGTACTAGGACCACTGCTGTGGGGCATGCTGGCTGGGGAACTCTGGGAGCTGAAGTCCACACATCTTAAAGAGTGCTGGTTGGAGAACTCTGGGAGTTGACGTCCACACATCTTAAAGCCTGCTGGCTGGGGAATTCTGGGAGTTGAGGTCCACACATCTTAAAGTTGCCAAGATTCAGAAACACTGCCTTAGAAAGAGAGTTAGGAAGCTGGGTGAGATGCTTGGTCTTGGCCCCTGAGCAACTGGCAATTTTCAATCCTGTATGCGCTCATTAGTGCCAGCCTGTTAAGCCCCACCCAGCTGGGCCAGATCAAGGAAGTGAAAATGACACAGATTTCAGCAGCGTATCTTTAACACTCCTTTGGGGAAGATACAGAACCTTGGAAACTGTAAGAAGAATTTCCCAGCCGCCTTTACAGTGAGTTAAATAAGGTGGAGTCTCTTTGAAGGAGTTGAAATGCTTCTTCCCCAGTTTCTGGCCACCTGGGCTGAGTGGCCATTCAAGAGAGGAGCTGCAAACTGACTCGCTTCCTATCTCCGGATGGTTTAAGGCTCCTTCCCCTTTTGCTCCTCTCCCAGCCTGCTCACAATCCAGGCCTCCCCCCTCCCCATTTTTTTCCTTTCCTTTTAAACTTTTCCGACTTCATTTTGTTCGCACAGTTAGAAAGTGATTCTCTGTCAGTTTCATATAATGACATGATTTTTAAAAACCCAGGAGAGTGTTTTTTTAAAAATTATAATATTCTACTAAAACCAGTTTCTACATTTGTAGAGTGGTAGAGAAGAGGAAGCCCACCTAAGGAAGCATGCCTTAGATTGCCCTTTAAATGGCTGGTACAGCAGCCAAGTGTTAAGCTACCTTGGTAAACCTGATCCATCACTTGAGGTTCCCATTTATCTTGAGATCTTGGAGGAGAGGTGAGAGACTTCAGCGTAAGCAGCAGGCCCCGGGCTGTTTCATGAAAAAGCAACCCTGTGTTGATTGCTCAATCTTGGGGAAGGGAAGGGTGAAATCTAAATATCCCAAGGAAATTCAATTAAGTTGAAAAATACTCCCTTTCCTCTATTTACACTCCATGTTGAGTCTTGCGTTCTCAGATTCTTGAGGATTCAGTTTCGCCCTCCAAGGGGTTCAAGAGGAAAGTAACACATTCCTGACTTTAAATAGGGTGTTTGGGGCTTCAGCTGTTCCATGGTGCTGGCTGGCTCTCTGGCACAACTCCTGTTTTTGGAGACCAGCATTTGCAAGGGGAAACCCTTAATCCCAGGACCGTGGAATGGTCCCCTGAAGTAACTTGTCCTTCCCTTGAAAAAAGGGAATCCCCAATGCTATTTAGTAGGGCTTCAGAATAAACTCCTCTGCCCTTTCCTGTCTGTATATTGGGTTAGTTCACTTTGAAATCCTGCCCGTCTGGTAATATGAGAAATGTTTCACCAGAACGGGGTAAGCAAGCATCAAAAGCTGAACGCTTACTAACATAGCTGCACATCTGTGCTTACTTTAAAAGCCCATCAATACGCTTCCTGTTCTTAAATTCTATACAAGCTGATTCTAGGTTTTATTTTGGACGCTGTTTCTGCTCAAGCGTTTATGCTTCAGATTTCTGTTTCAAACCGTGGGGCCCACAACTTCAAGCATTTGCTTGGTCCCCCTTTCAATCGATTTGAGAGAAGGGGTCAATGGTGGATTGATTTCATTTGATTTAGATGCTGCTTGACTCCACAGCGACTCTGGGCAGCTCAGAATTTAAAATAACAACCGTATGCAAAATATAGTGTAGAATATCAAATATACCAAAAAAATCTGCATTTGTCAGGACAGCGCAGTTTAAATACAAAATAAAAATCTAACAGGAGGACTGTGTCCACCCTGCCCCAAGGCCTGGGAGAACAGCCAGGTTTTCAAGGCCTACTGAAATGCCATCAGGGTGGGACTCGCTTGGATCTTCTGAATTGCTGGAAGGATTTCATTATAGGTTTTTTTTTAATGTTCTAAATTGTATTTTAATTTGTTTTTTTACCTGTTTTGTTCTGTTAGCTGACTTGAGTGTCTTTGTTAGATGGAAAGGCAGAGAAAAATCTAATAAATAAGGGCTGTGTGTGGTGATGATATCTTCAACTTATTTAGAATAATGCTAAGAAGGATAGGCTCGAAGGCTAGTGTTCAGTCTTTTTGTAAATTTTCAAAATGTAAATTAAAAACCATTTGTTGCTATCAAGCTAAGTTTTGCAAAGCACTGGATATATATTAAGAACACATGTTTCCTTAGAGTGTCACTCTGTAGATGGTCCTTTAGAAAAAAGTCCTACTGAGTTTGATGAAGTTTATTCCTGGGTAAATGTAAATGGCTGGGCTAGGGAAAACTTAACCTCCAGATGTGGTTGGGTTACATTTCCTGGAATCAATAGAAGAGAATATCTGTAGCCTAGGGTTGAACTGTGGAGTCCTTGGTGCTCTTTGGGTTTGGCTGTTTGCTTGGAGATGTTTCATACCCAACTAGGTGACATCATCCGTGTGAGTAAGTGTGAGGTTTGCTCCCTATTTATACGGTATACTGTAGCTTGTCCTGCTGGTGGGGGTGTAGTTTTTCTCCTTGGTAGTTCCTTGATTAGAGTATTGTTTTCTGCCTGATTGTTTGTCTGGCGTTAATCCCTGCTTATCTGGGTGTTGGCTCCTGGAGAGGATATATTCTGGTCTTTTTGTTCCTGGAATCTCTGAGTATTGGTATGCTAGCTCGGAGAGATGAGAGAGAGCACCCAACTGCAATCCACCGCTGACTTAGAAAGACACTTAACTGGACTCAGTACAAGAAGGTTCCCTGGGGTTTTTCCAAGGTCTCAGGTAAATACAGATGGCAGGATTCCCCATTCAAATTACAGTTTTATGTTTGAAATGATTGAATGGATTGATATGTATCAACCAAGGGAATAACTTGGATCAGTTAAAGCAACAGCTCCAACCTTTGTCTTTATGCAAACCATCCATCAGCTAGCTGTGCCAGAGACACTTACTTTCAGATGCGTCAAAGAAAAGCTACTGATCCATCTTTGAATCCATCTATGTGCCAGAGCCAGTGGTGGGGCAACACAGTGTACAAAAGGTGTTGTGGCTCCCTAGAGGGCTTAGGGAATGGCCTTGAAGGACAGGAGGAGGAGCCACTACTAAGGCAATGGTCAGATAAGAGGGGATTGACCCCAGGCCAAGGATGTAACATGAGTAAACGTCTCAGGTAAGTGCTGCCCTCGTTTATACATTCAGACTTGCAAGATTCTGTTCCTGTAGCTGTTACAATAAAAGTAGTCCCTGACCTACATGGCATTGATTTCTTAGTCTGATCTACCTTGTAGAGCTGACCATACCTGCCCCTGTGCTTTTGGACTGACTTTCTTTTATGTAAATCATCCATCAGCTAGCTGTGTCAAAGACACTTTCTTTCAAATGCGTCAAAGAAAAGCAGCTGATCCATCTTTGAATCTGTCTATGTTATCTCTTCCCTCACCCATGAACTGTCTTCAGATCACAGGTTGGGAGCCATGAACTATCAATTCCAAGAATCCCCCCCCCCATTTTCAAATTCACCCCACACTCTTGGGCCAAGGGGCAAAAAGGGATGGAAAAAATATATAACACTGATATAAAATGCACAAAGTCAGGGCAAGGGAAGAGCTCCAATGAAATTTTGCCCCAAGGTCTTCTGGGGTCTTAAAAAGATGTGGGTCTTTCTTAGACATTATTCATCAACGAGCCCTTTCCATGCTCAGCTTTGCTTGCATATAATCCAGGTGTTCTCCAAGGGCAGAAAGTGAAATGTCATCTTAAAAAAAAAGAAAGAGGGAAAAAACCTGCTGGCTTGTTGCAAATTGGAAAAGATAAATCCAGGAGCTGGACAGGAGGTACCAAGGTTATGGAGCTATGTTGTTTCTCCCCCAGCTGAAGCTCCCTGGCTTTTTAACGTGAGTGCAAAGCTTGTAATGCAAGCAGTTGTATCTTCTTTGCTTCACAAGGAGAAGCTGCAAAAGGATACAAAATCAGAAAGCTTGGAAGATAGGCCTGGGGAGATCAGACATGGCAAAATGGGCATCTCTTAGGTCCCCAGGAGTTGGTTCTTGATGAAGTGGGAACTCCTGCTGTTACTTGTATTGTGCCCAAGCTAGCAAAGCTATGTCCCCAAAGATGCGGGCAAGGAGCTAATCTGCCTGAAGCAGAAGGACTTCCCCTTGAGAAGGTGAACACGCCGGGTCGGTTTCTGTTCCACTGCGTTCAGGGAACCCCACTGATCTGGTGATGGAAGTTGAAGGCAAAATGTGATTCATTCTATCTTCCCTGAACAGCTAGGCTGACAAGAGATTACACACAGGATGGCAGAGCTGATAGAGGAAGATGGGCCCTGCAGGAAAAAAAAATAACAGTTGGAGAGGCAACAACATGAAATCTGAAGGACATGAGTAGAGCAGGAGACCTTGGCTAGCATGTTTGGCAGACAGCCAGAGTGGTAATTGGATAACAGGAAAGAAATTCTGTGGGGTTGCAGCTCCTTATCCTTGTGGTGGTATTGGCATTAGGAACTAAATCGTATCATATACTGTGCATTGATCTGGCGCAGTTGTCTGGATGTTGACACCCCAGTCTTGAAAAGAAGGACCCTCCCCCCAGCGGTTTGATCCTGCTGAAGTTATTGACTCCAAACCAGCTGATCCATACTTCCTTAGACAAATGTGTGGATTGGATAGAGTTTGCATTTCTCTGAACGCAGGCGAGCTGAACATACCAAGGTAACCCTTCAGTTAGTGGCTTGGGAGAAAAAGCACACTTCAATTCGTATAAGTGAGTTTTGGTGGGGTTTTCCCCCCCATGCATACTAAAGAAGAAATGAACCAGAGTGAACTTATGAAGGAAGAAGACACAAATGTATATTTGTAAGGGGAAATAGATTGGTCCTATGTCATTTGCTCTCGAGCCAGTTCCTGAAGGGACAACCACTAGATAGGACATTACTCAGAGCACCCCTAGATGCAGCTGAAGGAGGAAGACCCGGGGCCACGCTTGGCATTTGAAGACGGAGGAATACTGTAAGAGGTGCCAGAAATGGCATGTCTTTTGGTGGGAGCTCTGCAGCTATTGCCTTTTTTATGTTTCTCCGTATCAGTTTACAACTGTCTGAACCACTGTTTGTCTGTCTGTCTCTCTCTCTCAGAAATCAATACTTTTGGGTATACAATTAGGACACACCTTGTTTGGTGTTCTCTAGTCAGTTTCACAAGCCCCCCATCTAGTCAGTTTCATCATCCCTGTTCCTCACCCTGCCAAGTTTCCATTTCTGTCATTTTACAAGTACAATGCTTTTTCTCCTCAGAGTGTCCCCAGGTAAAAGCGGCGGTGTCATAACTTTGAAATACATCAGCTTTGGCAGCTCGTAGAATTTGTGACTGCCCAAATGTTCTATCATAAAAATAATCAGACTGGGAAAAATGGCTCGGAGTGTGGAAAAGTGTGAATCTTCCCTGGCTTTTCTCGCAGCAAGGCAAAGCTGATCTCCGTTTGCTCTCGATTTGTTGGAGGGAGCCCTAGCTGGTGATTCCAGTGCTAATAGATTCATCTGTCAGGGGGTTATACAGCTCAGTGGCACGACACAAGCTTTGCATGTAGAAAGCTCCAGGCGTTATCTCCATCATCCTAGTTTAAAAGATTTTCAGTGATGAATGCTCTATCCTCTGCCTGCAGTAGATCAGGGCTAACAATTTGGGGCTGCAAATATCCAGAGAGCCACTAGATGGCAACAAGGAGATACAAGGAACTCATCATTTCCTGCCATCTGGTGATCATCTGAATTTTTGTAGGCTGCATCAGTTAGCCCTTGATAGGAAGCTGGAAGCACCACTGTCTTGACTCAGAATAAGGTAGAGAAGCATGTTTATATCTTTTCAAGACAGTTATGGTTTCATCTCATCTCTCCACGGTTTATGCGGTCTGTCTGTCCATCTCTTCATCCACCCATCCATCTATATATCTGTGGAGAGAGAGAGATTGTTTTATTTTATTGTTTTCCATGCACATACCAATTCTGCAAAATATTGTTTAAAAGAAAACTGCTCAGTGGAAGACTTGCTGTTATATTGTACTCCAGATATGGAAAAACCTGAGGATGCTGGTATGTGTAGTTCAGCAAGGCAGCTAGGTAAGTTTGTCTGTTGATGGCTGGCTGGCTGGCTGGCTGGCTGGCTGGCTGGCTGGCTGGCTGGCTGGCTGGCTGGCTGGCTGGCTTCCTCCCTCCCTCCCTCCCTTTTCCTTCCTTCCTTCCTTCCTTCCTTCCTTCCTTCCTTCCTTCCTTCCTTCCTCCCTCCCTCCCTCCCTCCCTCCCTCCCTTTTCCTTCCTTCCTTCCTTCCTTCCTTCCTTCCTTCCTTCCTTCCTCCCTTCCTTCCTCCCTCCCTCCCTCCCTCCCTTTTCCTTCCTTCCTTCCTTCCTTCCTTCCTTCCTTCCTTCCACCCTCCCTCCCTCCCTCCCTTTTCCTTCCTTCCTTCCTTCCTTCCTTCCTTCCTTCCTTCCTTCCTTCCTTCCTTCCCTCCCTCCCTCCCTCCCTCCCTCCCTTCCTTTTCCTTCCTTCCTTCCTTCCTTCCTTCCTTCCTTCCTTCCTTCCTTCCTTCCTTCCTTCCTTCCTCCCTCCCTCCCTCCCTCCCTCCCTCCCTCCTTAGACATCTGTATGCACATTAAAGCACACAGGGTTCTCATTGAACCTGACCTTTAATATGGGGTATAATGGAAGACGGAGCACTCTTTTTCCTTGGAGGAATATAAAGAGGCAAACAGGTCAGTGCTTGACAAGACAACTGAAGCCTCTGCCTCCAAACACAGGAGCGAGGTCCTGATAGTCCCTCCAGGGACAGGCTGCCAAGCTGGAAGCCAATAAGAGTGACGTGACTTATTAACACTCTGGGAGGAGGGAGGGAAAGTTTAACAGGAAGGATGTCTGTTTTCAGTCAAGACAGTCCAGGCCGGCTGAATGCCTCATTCTAGGAAGGACTAGCGTAAATGTTAATTGGGGGCAGGGGGCATCCAGACTGAAGCTGATGTTTCCCACTGGTCTGGATGCAGAAGCAAAAGGCCACCTGAAGTGTTCCCACCTTGGTGCCAGAGCCAGTGGTGGGGCAACACAGTGTACAAAAGGTGTTGTGGCTCCCTACAGGGCTTAGGGAATGGCCTTGAAGGACAGGAGGAGGAGGACACTACTAAGGCAATGGTCAGATAAGAGGGGATTGATCCCAGGCCAAGGATGTAACATGAGTAAACGTCTCAGGTAAGTGCTGCCCTCGTTTATACATTCAAACTTGCAAGATTCTGTTCCTGTAGCTGTTACAATAAAAGTAGTCCCTGACCTACATGGCATTGATTTCTTAGTCTGATCTACCTTGTAGAGCTGACCATACCTGCCCCTGTGCTTTTGGACTGACTTTCTTTTATGTAAATCATCCATCAGCTAGCTGTGTCAAAGACACTTTCTTTCAAATGCGTCAAAGAAAAGTGGCTGATCCATCTTTGAATCTGTCTATGTTATCTCTTCCCTCACCCATGAACTGTCTTCAGATCACAGGTTGGGAGCCATGAACTATCAATTCCAACAATTCCCCCCCCCCTTTTCAAATTCACCCCACACTCTTGGGCCAAGGGGCAAAAAGGGATGGAAAAAATATATAACACTGATATAAAATGCACAAAGTCAGGGCAAGGGAAGAGCTCCAATGAAATTTTGTCCCAAGGTCTTCCAGGATCTTAAAAAGGATGTGGGCCATCCTTAGACATTATTCATCAGCTAGCCCTCACTGGCTAAATGCCGTCTTAAAAAAAAAAAAGAAAGAGGGAAAAAACCTGCTGGCTTATTGCAAATTGGAAAAGATAAATCCAATTTGCAGTAAGCCCGCAATCCAACTGTTACAATAAATGTAGTCCTGACCTACATGTTATGGGTTTTTTAGTCTGGTCTACCTTGTAGAGCTGACCATACCTACCCCTGTGCTTTTGGACTGACTTTCTCCTTGGAGTTGGTAGGAGGGGTTCTGCTCCTGTGGCCATTTTCTGTGACCTGTCTTTCCATCAACCCAAAGCATCTGTGTCAACCCAACCTTCTCCAGCTGAGAAACACCCCGGAAGTTATTATCTCATGGTCACCTCTCATGGGTTATAATTCAAGTGTAGGAAGCTGGGGAGGCTGAAATGTGTTGGGGAGAAAATTATACAGTGAAAGGTAGGACCTTATGTGTGGGAGACAGGATGGTGTTGAACTGGCCCCAGGGAGATCCAAGCTCACAGGGTGACCTGGGACCAGATATTATTAGCCCAAACTGCCTCACAAGGTTGTTGCTTGAGGGAAAATGGGAGGAGGGTGTGTTACGTGTGCCAGTCCCTGAAGGAAAAGCAGGATATAAATCCAAGACATTTCCTCTCTCACACACCTGAACCTCTTTGCCATCTCATGACTAAAGCTGGGCCCCAAAAATCATGCCATACCCACAAACATATCACTGAATGTCCCTTTTCCTTTGAAAGAAAAGGATTAAAATGATTTCTCTTTCATTAAATTGAACAAGTTCAGGATGGGGGGAAAAATGCAAGGGAATTCTTCCCCATGGCAGTAGGCAAAAAGGGTTCCTCAACATCTTCTAGATCAGTGTTTCTCAACCTTGGCAACTTTAAGATGTCTGGACTTCAACTTCCAGAATTCCCCAGGCAGCATGACTGGCTGGGGAATTCTGGGAGTTGAAGTCCAGACATCTTAAAGGTGCCAAGGTTGAGAAACACTGTTCTAGATATTAAGATCAACCCGCAGCTGCTTCTAATCTCCGTAGCACCTCACATCCCTCTGACTGGAATGATTTATATCAGACTTCTTCTATAAACATGGTGTGGCATGGCAATGCTGTAATTAGTTTTTTTTTTAAAAAAAACCCAAACCCCAAGATCTTAGGGTTGTGTTTGTGATTCTCTTGGTCTCTTTAATGGTTGTGTTTAAAACATCAGCCAAGGAAACAAATAATGGAGTTGCAGTTAAGTGACTTTGACTTTCCAGGGATCCTCATTATTTGGGGAATAAACTCCCCAAAGAAGACAAAGGACATTTCCTTTGCGATTAAAGCCTACCCAAGAGGGTATCAGTGACTTTTTTTTTCTGTATAATTCTGGGAGTTATATCCCAGGGATGTGAGTCAGAAACCCTCTTTCCCCCCTCCCTCTCTTTGTAGCTATTGCAGCGAGCATCTTATTGCTCTTCTACTAAGATTGTAAACTGTAACAAAAGCTCGGTAATTTTCTATACTGGCACTGTGTCAGAGGCAAAGTGCAGCAGGGAGGAGGAGTATTTGTTTTGCTTGTTTTAATTATTAGGGAGGGTAATCAGATTGGGTATAGATCCAAGAAACATAAGATTGAGGGCAGGGTTGATTTTCTGGGGGTCTGGCGTATCTCAGATCTCTCTTTCTTTCCCCTTTCCTCCTGTTCCTCTCCATGCTAGTCTAGGTGTCTATTCCAGGTCTTTTGTTTCCACTGGAAATTGGAACGGTGAAGGCTTTGGGCTTTCTGGGTCAGAGAACAATCAATAATTATGTCACAAAGAATGGTATATACAATGCATCAAGGACATTAAAAAGAGCAGTCTGAAAATCCCATTCAAGGACCTCAAATCTGTTGGCAGTTGGGATAGAGGTAGAAGTAGGAATTGATTTACTTACAGCTTCTGTGCGCAGAAGGAATTCCTCGAGTTTTGGCTGTTTTGCTACTTTAGGGGGTAGTTGCTGACCTTAGGGTGTTTCTTCCTTTTGCCCATCCTACCCAAGGAGATTACTTTTATTTGATTGATTGATTGATTGATTGAATTTATATAGCTGCCCATCTCAGACCAGTGACTCTGGGTGGCTATATAAATTGAATGAATGAATGAATGAATGAATGAATGAATGAATAAATAAATAAATAAATAAAATATTTTGCACAGCCTGCAATGTCTTCTCTTTTTCTTTCTTTCTTTCTGCCTTCTCTTCTGCCGTTCTGTGTTCTTTCTTCCAAGAAGGAGCCTGGATAACTCATATGACCTTCTGCGTTGCCATATAATTAGCAATTAATGGCCAAAGGCAGAGAGCATATAAAAGTTGCAGTTATCTTCAAAATAACTTGCCATCTTCAAAAACAATAGTTTATCCAGCAATGGAATGAGCAAGTACAAGGGGTGCGTAGTTAATGAATGCATAGGTTATTGGTTTTCTTCCTTTATAACTGTGTATATGACTTGGGTATTGTGGGGTTCATTGGGGATCAAAAAAATCAAGATGGCAGTCAGGGCTGAGTAATCAAAGCCCCACTCTCCTCTTGACATAGTGAGGCTTTGATCAGAAGGTCATGGCTGCCATCTTGACTTTGTTGATGCCCCTGTTGGGGTGTATTTGCCCATCAAGAACATGCCGTGTATCTGACGAAGTGAACTTCCTGGTCTGCAGAAGTTTATACAGCAGTTAACCTGTTGGTCTTAAAAGGCCAAGTATCTTTTTCGTTCAGTGTAGAAGATGCCCATCTGGAATTAATCTAAGAATGAAGTGTTTATAAACTATATTACTGTAACTTGATTCTCCCAACCCCAAACGTGTGTTTGATCTCATCCTCTACGCTAGAAAGAGGCAGCATTTACAGCAGGAATGAATTGTCCTGTTTGAAATTGGCATTCATGAAACTCTTAACGTGAGTATTCAGATATCTTCACGTTTGGTCTGACCGAAGTCAATGGATTTGATTCTCATGTAATAGTGACTAACTTTGTACTCAGGAGAACTTCAAGACTCCTGGATCCCGAGCGAGCAACCCTGATGGCTGTGCTGTGGCTTAGCGTAAGGCATTGACCTCAGCCAGCATAAATCTGATTGCTAGATATCGATGACAAACAAGACGGTGAGCTTTGCCAAGTGAGCTTGCTGTTCGTACGGAAGATACAGGCATCTGAACAAAGCAGTTCTTTTATCTGAGAAAACAAAGCCACAATGGAGTTAAGTATGTACAGATAGAAACATCTGACAGATGAGAGATCACTTCTGTTACCTCATCAAGCCACTGTTCCTCCTGGTTAGAATCCACATTGAACCTGGCAGTGGACAATGCTGGGTTGGGCTAGAGCCCCCCCCCCCCCGCCCCCCAGATCAGATGGAGCTTCTCTAAAAAGGACCAGGTTAAAAAGCCAGCTACAGTAACCAAAACTGGTAGATGATCTTAACGACATATGCATCTGATGCAATGGACTCTGATTAACCAAAGCTTATGCTAAAATAATGTTATTAGCATTTAAGATACCATGAAAGACTCTTGTTTTCATTTTACGAACTATCATTGCTACCAGTTTGATGTCTAAGAGAACGTTTTGATAGCAGATAGTCTCAAACTGTTTATAGCAAAGTGTATTGCTTTTATCAATGATCTGTACTTAGATTAATTCAAGTGCACATATCACTGCGATTGATTGTTTTCAGTGATACTGAATGTGTTAGTGGATCCCTTTATGATTTTCCCATTACGTTAAAAAGCATTAATGATGAAGAAGGAAGATCAGGCTTGAAAGCATCTGCATTAATTACACCCAGATTACAATGATCCCTTTCCCCTCTTTTAAAACCCATATTCTGGGGACCCTGAAAAAAAATTTCCATACAAAAAATTTCCATCACTTTTTCATCGTGTTTGATATAAAGAATCTGGATCTAATTAGTATTTCTATGCTAAGCTTTTGAAACTTGGAAATTCAGCAAATTTCACTGTAAGTAAGGGTGACCCCATTACTTTTGTTCTTTAAATAATCAGCTCTGGGACTTTTCTTGGCCATGGAGAATCATGGCTGAGTATTTAAGTCTGTATCTCAATGAATCTGGAGAATTCAGGATGGGCGGAGAGTTTGTTAAAGATGATAAAGTGTCCCAAGGTATTTGTTATTGCTGTATTTACTGTGTCTTAAATGAAATTAATTCCAGATATCAGCTCTAGGCTTCAGCAATGGGGGAGGGGGGGAAGAAACATGGAAGGAAGCCTCTTCTTGATTAATATAGCCTGGAATTGTCTAAGTCAGGGTTTCTCAACCTTGGCAACTTTAAGATGTGTGGACTTCAACTCCCAGAATTCCCCAGCCAGCTTGCTAAGAGTTGAAGTCCACACATCTTAAAGTTGCCAAGGTTGAGAAACATTGGTCTAACCAGAAGTCCATCTGGATCACTGAATGACATCCACTCCTTCCTTCCTTTCAGATTTCTGCTCTTTCATCCTCTTCCACCCACTTCTTTACTGTTATGCATTATTGCAGTCTCCTTGCTTATTCACCTCTTAGATTGCTACTAGAGTTGGGCAAGAGGGCTACACTTCCCGAGATTTGTTATTTACCTCTTATTATGCCATTCACCCTTTCAAGGTATTTCAGGGCACTTTGAGGGTCTTCTCTGACATGTGATTCACCTCATCAAGGTCCTTTGGGTCATATCGGAGACTTCCTCCAGCAATGCAGTTTCCTTCACTGTTTTGAAATGGGGGACTGTGTTGAGGTAATAGTTGGCTCCCAGATGGATAAGGATATAGGGGGTGGTTTTATAAAACAGACATCTGAAAATTCCCATTGGTTCACAGTAAAGAAGTAGAAAAGTAAATAAGAAAAACTCCACCCAAATGTACTTTCAGATATATTGGTTGTAGTTCAGTTGCTGGAATAGTTCCAGCTGCTATTTCAGTTGCTGGAATAGTTCAGTTGCTGGAATTCTTGTAACCCCATCCTTTTCTTCTCAGTAAACCTTGCTAAAGAAACTCTGTGCTTGGAATAATGTTTGGAAGAGGAACTCTTTCAGTTTTAGGGAGATGCCAAAGAGCTTCAGAGTTGCTTTTCAACAACTTTGAAAGTATGCTTTGTTGGAGTGAAGCAGAACCCCCTGGAAAGTTTGCACAACTTTGAGATCTACATGACTGAGTCACAGCCTTTCTCAATTTCGGACTCTCAACCCTGATTGGGAATTTGGAGAATTCCAGCATTTCTAAAGGACAGATAGTTGGAGACAGTTGTTATACAATTTAAGCTCTGGGTTAAAATGATGAGATTATTTGATGGTATCTACTGCATTTGGACAATTGTGCAGCCGATTTCACTTGAAGTAAATTTTGGGAGGGCCCCTTGCAATTTCTTTACCTTAATGCAGCTTTTAAGCCAATGTTGTTCAACTGGCTAGAAGAAAATAAGGATGGCGTTCAGCTTGCTGTATATTTCAACAAATTTGATTTTAGCCTTGTACTTCTTCAAAGGCGTATTACTTTGAATGTGGGTCCATACCTTTTTTAAAAAAGAGTCTAACTTGATTTTTGTTGTTGGCATTGTGTTTTTCTGACATCTGATGGACTTTCCACAAAGGAAGTCTGGTTCCCTTGAAGGCTCAAGTAAGGGCAGTAATTGATCAGGAACAAGTATCAGAAAAGAGGACTGCTGGAAATACAAACGCAATGGGCTTTTATGGGAGGTGTTGTAGGAGAACCATGTTAGAAAAGATGTTACCAGACTCATCCTGATTTCTTACAGGAAGGAGACCCTTTCAGCTCAAGGACAGCCATCTATAAAGGATTTCTTCCACATGTTCATCTCAATGTTCTGTTCCATCTATGGTTCCTCCAGGCCCTTGAATTCCAGCCCTCATTTTGCAAATTGCCATGTGGAATTTTATCACCTTTTTCAACCATGAAATCCGACACCCTCAAACTGCTTTATTGCAATCTGGGGAGGTGAGCCGGAGGTCCCCCGCTTGAAGCTGCTCTGTGCAGTCTCCATCCATCCCTTCTTACTGTCTCTCTTGGCCATCGATTAAATTCCTTGCTGACACAGCACTTGTCACTCAAGAGCTCCCTCGTCTGCGTTTCTCAAAGGCTTCAGTGACATGATTCTTTGTCTCCCGTCTCTTGCGCCGTGTGCCTGCGTCCCTGCGCCCAGTTTTTGAATTCCCATCCGCTACCAACTTGCTCTTTCCATCCGCCTTAAGGGAGTGAAATCACCTGCATCTGTAGCGGAGGCAGTGTTTAAGAAGCACTTATTTTTAAACGTCTGATTTTTCTTTAATGAAGTTTACAGTGAGCCTCCAATGACTGCCTTCTTGTGAATTAATGTGCTTATGAAAATACCCAGCAACTTGAGAAAGGCGGGGTGGTTGTGGAGGGTAAACAACTTAATAATCAGCCTGTGAGTGATTCCTTTTCCAACAGATGTAGCCACAGATCCTCTAGTGCCGAAAATGTTGTGCTTTGTGAGGGTTTTTTGTCTAGGTTTCGTTGTGGGGATAGATGAGAAGCGCAGGAAGATAAATTGGCCTTGTTTATACGCTTGCTGTGATCCCTTGAGATTAAAACAATTTCCCTGTTCCTTTTCTGGGGCTTTGACAATAAATCCTGAGATTTTGTCCACTGTTCCTCACTCACCTTGCCTGCCTTTCATTGTATTTTAAACTACACGTTGTAATGTTGAGGGGGTTGGTATTGGAGATTAAAGTAGCTGCAGGCACCAAGAATTTATCCTGGCTGCAATTCAAGAACAAGCAGTCTAATCCTACATCCAGGACACCCTTTCTTTGGGGCAATATAATGACCCAAAATAAAACAGCCGTAACTCCATAGCTACTAAGGTTTTAAATGTGTGATTGGGAGAGAGGAAGGCTGGGATGGTACAAAGAAACAGCCAAATTCATAGTTACCTGGTTGGCCGATTGGCAGCTGAGCGTCTTCATAGCTGAAACGAAACTTCCTCTGGAACATACGTAGGTTACATGTGGCCCCACAAGAGAAGGCAACAGCCTACCGATAGCTCTGGGGCCCATTTTTGTGGGCCCCCAGAAGTACCCCACTTCCAGTCTCCCCCCAGGAGGGTAAGTGTGGGGACGGAGTCAGGATAGTAACCCCAACCAAGTGATCAAAGCCCTGCCTTCTCTTTTAATGTGCACTGTATGGTGGTAGCCACCATCTTGACTTTTTTTACCCTTCTATGGATCCTTGTGCCCCCGGGATCAACCTTTGACTCCCTGCACCATGATCCATGTTAGTGTACCATCCAAACAGATTTGGACAGGAAGGTAACCCAGGGCATGTCTGGTTTCAATCAGTAGTAAGTCTGGAGGAGAAATTTACATAGCTTACATGAGAATGACAACCGCATCTCATTTAACATTTTTTTCACCAGCGTGTGAGCTCCAACTTAGTTATCATCTGAAAGTCCTTCTGTCCTTTCATACTGGAGGGCGGTTCACTAATTAAAAATGAAGTACATTCAGAGAGAAATTTTGTCGAAAAATGGATTAGTTTAGAGCGGGGAAATGTATTCATGGTGTAACTTTGTCAAAACCGCCAGCAAAACCACAACCATGGTGTGTTAAATGTGCACCAAAACATATACAATTTTTTTTTTTAAACGCTCAAGTTTGACAGATTTGCACAGATGAGCAATGGAGAGAAACCAAACTGTGATTAGCACAGTATTCTTCTTATGTGTCCTTTATACAAAAGGCATTTTGGACCTCGGCGTTCCAGTCAGAATACTAAGCAGACTCCATAATTCTGAAACTTGTCTGCCCAGCACATAGTTAAGATCTTGCTTTTAATGCCTCTGAAGCATCCATAGAGATGTTTTCCTGCAGTTTTTCAGAATCTCATCAGGGACAGAGGCTGGAATGTTGCTGACCTGAGCAGGTGATAAGATTTGCAGATGCTTCTACAAGCTTCCCTCAAACCAATTCATTACAGTTACTGCCATGGAAGATATTCTGCCAAATTCTGGTGGGTTTCCATGTTCTTTTTACCTGGAAGTTGTCTGAAAAAGAAAGGGCGAAGCGGAAACCAAAATACAGCCCTTAACTAAGACTCCGTTTCCAAACCTTTTGCTAAACCTTTTACCTTTTTTTATTCTTCTGCTCCTTTGCCTCTGCATTTCTAGCCCTTTCCTTCTTTTCTTAGCAATTGGGCTACTTCTAAAGAATCAATCAGTGGTGTAGTTGGTATGAATTCTAGCGCGTTTCATCTTTCTAACCAGGTTTCCATAAGAGCCAATCCAAACTAAATGGGGAAAAATACAGGGTCAGGCTCTTGCTTCAACCTGCATCTTGAATGTCCTGTTTGCTGTGTTTGAAACTGAGCTGGGAGAAAGGCACTGGGAGAAAGAAGAAGGGCCAGGAAATTCTTGGTGACCAGTTGCGCTGGGTTGGCAAGCTTAAGTGATGACACATTTGCTAGCCATCCGTTTCCCTCTCTGCAAATGCACGACAGGTCTGTGTTAGCTTTCCTCCATTTCTGCACACTGTATGGTTTTCAACCAGTTAGAAATCCCTTTCTGCTCATCCTGAGAGAAGCAGAAATTTCCTCTCCCTTCCATCATTGACTTGGCACTTTGCCTATTCCCCGGAAAATGTACAAGTCGCTCTAGTCAATTTCATAAATCATCATGTCGATGGACCCCCTCCCTCCTGTTTAATTCTCACTCCTAAAATTAGGAGCATGCTCCTTCCCTCTGCAGATTCCACTAGGAAAACTAGCAAGTGCCAACCTCTATAAATCTCTCTTTTTCTCTCAGAATAGCAGGAGGCTACAGTCTGAATTCCTGCTCCTCCTGTTAAAAAGGGTTAGGTTTCAGGTAAGGTGAAAGATCTGCAGCTGAAATCTTAGAGAGCTAATCCCCTGCAGTAGACCGCCATGAGTTTGGAGGACTAATTGACTTCCATAAATGAGTACTTGGCAAGTCAGTTTCCTATAATCATCAGGCTGGATGATTATAGGATTTAGCAGAAATAGGTAGCTCTCTGTGGAGAGCAAGCTTCCCTTGTAGAAGATGATGCAAATTTTTTTGAAGGGGCTCCTTGCTTTGCTACAGATTGGATGAAACACCCCAGTGAAGAGGCTCTACAAAGCAGTTCTGCCTTTCTTAACGGGAAGAGCCGCTCTGCCTCTTCGCTCAGCAGCTGCTCAATAAGCTTATAAAACAAAGCAGCGGTTAAGGTAGCTTGAACACCACCCCCTCCCTCCCAGCTCACTTCACAAAGGTGAGGGGACATCTCACCTCTGCAAGGCACTCAGCTATGACCTTTCCTAGTCTGTTCAGATCAGCCCTTTAATGATATTCCTCATCTTGCTTTGCCAGTTCTCTGTTCTGGTTGGGTCTTTTGATTATTTGGAGGAGATCTGGCTTCCATTCCTGTTCTGAGTAGTAATCTTGTCTGTTAATTGGCCTTTTAACCTCACTTGTTAAAAACACGATCTTGGGCCTCCTTCTGCTCAAGGATGATATAGAAGCCTATTATCCACTAAGCCTTGAATTTGACAGTGATGCTACTGACATGTGTAGATGGTCCTCCACGATTATTTTGCTCCAGTGGATTAACAGAGTGCTACCCTCTGCTGATTAGACCACAACAGAGCCTCCTTCCTCTAAGCCGAGGCGACACAGCTGCCACCAGCAAGAGGACCAAAAGGAAAGCTGTTGGGGAGAATCAGCTATGAGGAAAGCAAGTAGAAACAACTATCACTGAAGCTGTTTGTCTGGGACACGGGCATCTGCACGAAATGATGACAATAGAAGAACGATGACACACGCCCAGTGATGTTGGGACTCAACTCTCTCATTAAGCATTTGCATTCCAAAGTCTGGCACAGGACTTGCGTCGTGACGTCATGACACACATGTTGTTCCTTGCTTCCTCTGTGGGCGCCTATAACTTTTCAAATACCTGAAGGGGCGTGTGCTGCTGAGAGGGATCCAGTTAGCTCAGAAACTGGGTAGATCTCAGCTGCCCTCCAAACAGATGAACTTTCCCCACCCTTTGGTTTTGCTCATGAAAAATAATAATAATAATAAAAGGAATGTACCAGTGATTTAATGTCACAGTGTGAAGCACAGCACCCACCCATTCTGTGTATTACGTTTAATCTTTCCTGCTCAAGGGGGGTTGGTGTCAAGCCAGCTGGCACGTCTTTCTGTGCTGAGTTTACATGGCTGAACTGCTTAGCTGATGCATCAGGAGGACCCTGCTGAAGACTGCATCAGCACCATTTGTAATTTCCCAAGCTCCAAACTACAGATCACAGAGGTGGCCAAAGCTGAGATCTGTGAACTCAAGAGACTGCACATTATAGAGTGGAAGAAGCTGGGCAAAGCAGGTTCAAAAGTATCTGATTATGCTATAATATGATATGGTATTTATTAGTAAATGGGTGACCATCCATAAGTTTAATACATAAGTAGACATTTGTGATTTTTATTTGTTTTTTCTCTTTCTCGTTCCCCCCCCCCCCGGTTTCCTAATTTTTGAAGGATTGTTTCGTCTCATTTTGTCATTTTAGCGTATCTTGGTATTTTGCTTATTTTTTGTATTCTTCTAAAATAAAGATTAATTTAAAAAATTCAGAAGCGCTGCTACATAAAACATCCCACAGTGCTCACTAAACCAGTGGGTATTAAAAAGATATGAGTTGGTTTGGGTTCCCAGGAGGACAGTAGGAAGAAGCATAGATCTGCCATAACTTGCTTTTTGATCTCCGAACAGGACTTGTTGTGGCTGAACTGAGTTCCAAATGAATTTGCTTTCTTGCGTGACGTTTAGCATGTTGCATGCACCCAACATCTGTGGCTTGCAAACCATGGTTTAACATGTGGCATGAAAACTAGCCACATATTCTGTGGTCCTTATGCAATGTTAACTATGATGAGGCCCTAAGTGCTGGGGTGGGGGGGTGAGGGTATCTGTCAAGAATAAGAGAAATGTTGCCACTTTATTTTCCTTGACATCATAAAACTGGATCCAAAATGAGTCCCCAAATATCTGAGTCCTCTAGTAATGAATCAGAAGAAAGATCCTAGGGCTTTGATGGGTAGTCTATTGAGAAAAGCTGATTCAGTGTCCTGGTTCACCCATCATGCTAAGCCTGGATGGGGTTTGTTTGCTTTGGGTTGTCTTGGTGTGTCAACTCAGCTAATTGTGGATGAGTCAACAAACTATGGCTTAAAAAGCCACGTCATATGTGAACCCAGCCACCATGTAGCAGTGATGAAAAAAGGCAAATCCCAAGTTACAGACTATCAGGATTTTGATAATTTTCAAAATAAGGCCACAGTGATATAGTTTTTACATAAACAGCCTTCTCCTGCCTGATGCCCTCCAGATGCGCTGAAGTGCTTAAACAAAATAGCAATGTAATAACTCTCTCGGGGAAGAACATTAGCAATGAAATTTGGAAGAGGGATTGCTCTGTGGAAAAATGCAGATGGAGTCAATATTTCTGAATCAAATGCCTTTGTGATTTCAGCTGTCATTCTCCTGGGCTTTTCAGGAGAGGCCATTAAGCCTCCATTCAGCGTTTGTGCTGTTTCTCTTTCATCCCAACCAGAATGAAGACTCTACTTCCCCTATTCTTCTCTGGATGGTGCCACACGGTGTGGTTGAAGCCAGAAACTCAACGTCTGCAGCCACACTGGTACAGCTGGTGGCAGTTCCTTACTTGGGCTGTTGTCTTCCTGTTTCATTCTATCAACACCCTACAACCCTGTGATTTATTGCTGGATCTGCTCTATTAATATCAAGGCCAGAATCATTACGACATTCCAGCAGCATGGCAGAATGAAATTTATTTAGATGGAGTTGGCACAGATAGTAAATCCAGCAAGACTAGTTTTTCTTAGTCTTGCTCTAAATAGGATTGATCGGCCATGGGTTCCAGGGTTCTTCCATACTAGGAGTCTGCAATGAGTTGGATCACTCCCTTTTCTTAGGGTGGCCCCCCCCTTGATTTTTCCCAACTACTTCTAACTTTGTTTAGACTACCCAAAAAAACACCCAACGCCAATTTTTTAACTTTTCAGTGCCACCTGAATGACTGTTACAATGGGTCTTCGCTACAGTCACCACACCTGCAGGACAAATCTAGGCAGGTTTACTCCAGAGTAAACCCCAGGGAAGATGGTGCCTTAAATCTGGCAAATTATTGGCAGTCCGGTCTGTCGTCAACCTGGTTTGCCCATCACTCTATGCCAAGGTTTTATATTAAGCATTGTTTGTTGGATATGCTACAGTGATTGGGTTTGCCCAACATGCTAACTCATAAACCATGGTTTACAAGCCACAATGGCTGGGTTTTCATAACATGCTCAGCCCAAACTGAACAAACCATGTTATGGCTTAGAATGGGTGAGCCCAGGCTGTTCTTCATTGTTGATGTGTACATATATTAAGTTTTTAAAAAATTAAAAAAGGAATAAGTCATCCACCCTGGTTCATTAAATAGTGCTAAGTCCTCATAATTACAATTTACCTCCCTGCTTTCACATACCACCCCTTCTGTATCAGCTGCATCATCTTCCCAGAGAAATCCACGCTGGGCTGTTGCAATAACAGAAAGGGCTGCGCCCAGCAGGGTGTGTGTGTCTTCTGTGACCTAAAAATAGGTGAACCATTTCAGAGGCAGAACACTCCCAGCCCCTGGTCCTTTGGCTCTTTGGCTCGCTCGGTGCACATAATTGTAGGGTTAATGATTGCAAACATCCATCCAACCTTAAGAGCTGGATGTTCTGCAGCAGCCATGTTGGCAGCAGGAATTATGATATCTTTCACCAGTTTAGCTCCACGTGATTCTCAGAGGCACCAAGCCTACAAAGCAATTAGCAGCGAGAAGAAGGCTGCCACGCAATATGGAAAAGAATGATTCCGTGCCACAAAGAAAGACACGGACGTTGGGTGCCTTGCTTTACTTTACCCCTAAAGTTTATGTTTCGTTTTCTGAAAATCTAGTTCTAGATCGTGTGGATGGTGCTCCAATATGTTATTAAACATCCTGGTTTCATTCCTATTTCAGCCAGTTTTAGCAAACGTGCGGGATTCAGGGAGTAGAATCCGTGGCAAAATACACATTTTTGTTTTGTATTTTTTGCTCTCTTTTCACTTGTCCCCTCCCCGCTCTGTGCCTCTGGGCAAGCCATCTTTTTTAGAGCAGAGGCAGACGGAAGGGAGACTGAGGGGTCCGATAAATCTCCGGGTGGACAATTTGGAGACCCAGATCTAATTTCCAAAGCCGTCTGCAAGCAACCAGCTCTAACCTCTCGCAAGATACAACTGTTGCTCTTTTGGCAATCACTGAACAATGATTGGGAGGGAGGAAGAACAAGAGAGAAAGTCACCTTCTAGACATCTTCCCGTTTGAGGTGATTTGCAATAGAAGATTAAGGATTTCTACTTCCCAGTTGTTTTATTATAGCAAGAACAAAAGGGTTCCCCCCACCTTCTTTCTAAATTAAGCTGTTCTAACAATGAAGCCTGGAGAAAGCAGGAAAACCAGACATTGATTGAGGCATGGGAACACCGCAAGTCTCCCTTTGGCACTGAAAGAACATTTTTGGACTAGTCAAAGGGAGTAAAAAAAAAAAAAAAAGCCCGCTAGATCTCAGAAATCTGAAGTTTTTCTGCTTCTTTGTGATGGAATCAATGCCATTTGCAAGTGAAAGCGTGCTCTGAAGCCTTGTGTACTTTGACTGTAACAATCCATTTCTTTACAGAGGTATAGTATAAGTGATATTATAGAAGAGTCAAGACCACTGGTGGCATCACAATTCAACCTTGGTACAAATCCAAAATAGGAAGCCACTTCCCAGCCAAATGTAAATTGCTATCTTCAACATTTCCCACCTGTTCTCCCCATCCTCCATGCTGGGCAAACCAGTTCTGAACATCCTAAGACAGGTGTAATTTCCCTTCTGCCTTCCTGGAACACCCAACTGCCCATCAGGGATGTCACAATGATGGGAGGACACGTGACAGGGAGGGGGGAATTTTTCTTTCCAAGCTGGGAGGTGGGGGTGTTATTTATTTATTTTAAAGTTAGAGTAGGCGTGTTAGGTCAGTCGGCGACTTAATGCACCAACTTTGCTTTCAATGTCTTTTAAATCCACAAAAACCCAAGCATTTCAAGGAGCATAATCAAAGAGGTTCCAGGGGCGTGTTAAAAAAAAAAAAAAAGGCACTGAGATCATAAATGACTCTTGAGCCACAAGTTGCTCACCCCATGTTCTACCATTCCATTCAAGAACTTTGTTGTACTGTCAATGGAACCACAGAATGGAAGGGGTTGGAAAAGAGCTTGGAGATGTTCTAGTCCAATCCACTGCCAGTGGGGAATCCATTCATACAGCATCTACAAAGATCTCATTTGAGACAGTTGGCAATGTATTTCGGTTTGTAGTTTTTTTTTTTTAATTGCACTATAACTCTGGACAGCAAACTCATAGCTTGAAACCTTTGAAAAGCATGATTATCAAGTTCTTGACTGACCCACTTCCACAAAAAAACAAAATCCTTCCAGAGTTTCTATACCAAGATTTATTGAAAGACGATAAGAACATTTACAGAAATCTCAGCATCTGGATCATGTCCCTGCTTTAAAATTCAATTTATTTCCCAGGTTCCTAAGGCAGAGACTTTCTCAGTCTCCTGGATGAATGAGTGAGAAGGCTGTTGTCTTAGCTGATAACCAAAAAATATCCAGTTAGTTGGGATATAAATCTGATTCTAACCATATCATTCATTGCAATCCTTCTCCAGATTAGAAGGTATCAAAAGCAGTGACAGAAAGAGAGGCAAATCAATGTGTTTGTCCTATCAAATCAGAAGTAAATTTTGAGAGATAGACATATATAGGTAGATTAGATAGATGGATGGATGGAGGGATGGAGGGATGGAGGGATGGAGGATGGAGGATGGAGGATGGAGGATGGAGGATGGAGGATGGAGGATGGAGGATGGATGATGGATGGATGGATGGATGGATGGATGGATAGATAGATAGATAGATAGATAGATAGATAGATAGATAGATTAGGTGGGTGGGTGGGTGGATGGATGGATGGATGGATGGATGGATGGATGGATGGATGGATAGGTAGGTAGGTAGGTAGGTAGGTAGATAGATAGATAGATAGATAGATAGATAGATAGATAGATAGATAGGTGGGTGATAGATAGATAGATAGATAGGTGGGTGATAGATAGATAGATAGATAGATAGATAGATAGATAGATAGATAGATAGATAGATAATCAGTGTGCAGACATGCTTCATGTCATTGAGGGGTTTTCATGCCATAGAAGTAATGAGATTTGCATCACTGAACTGCACAGTGACACAATCCTCCTTCCTGAAGAGCTTCATATAACTCCAAGGTCCTGTCTCCTGTAATATAGTGGGAGAAGCTTCTCTACATGGTCAGCCCACGCACAGAAAACTCTTCTGGAACTGAGCTGGATCAAAGCAATGTTATGATGTAAAGCAAACCAATTCAACAACTTTCTTTCACTTTTAGAGTGCAGAGCCACAGTTTTACACACACAACCCCCCCCCCCCCAAGAACAGCAGTAGGCAGGATTTGTTTTTCAGTTCACCTGCTGGAAAGCTCAACTTGAGGACTCAGAGTGCGAGGCTGGCTGTTGTTTAATTTTGAAACGCTGTTACTCAATATCAAGGGTGCTCAAGCTACACCAGAACACACACATCGATGCATTTAGTACCTAATCTCTTCTTTCAGGGAGATGTAAGTGTTCATGAGTAGGGTTCCCTACATTTTCCACTTATTCTGGGGGTGTAAAGAGGGAGAGAATACCTTGGAAAACTGTTGGCATGATTGTAGACAAAGGATGAATTCCCCCCAATGAATATAATTCTTCTGAGATGGATTGTTTTAAAAATGTGCTTGGAAGTGGGGGGGGGGGGGCAAGGGGGCGGGAAGAGAAAGATGGTTCCTATTTTTAGGAAAGATTATTTTGCAGGGATGTTCAGTCAATCTTTTTTTTAACCCCCTCTAGAATGAAATCCATCTTTAATCTTCCTTTAATGGTAGAGATTCTTGTGGCATCTTGCCTGACCCAAGACCCCAGAATCAGAAAAACTCCCTTGAAGCAAAACACAGTTTAGCACATTTTACGAAGCCAGCAATTTTTGGCTACAGGGAGTGAGATCTCCAGTTCCTCTTCTCCCATTTCTCATTGTATAGACTTGGATCACAACCTATTGCCAGCTCAAATGATTCCAGGACACCAGGGGAAAAAATGTGATCTACGTTGTATGAATTCCCCCAAGGCACATGGCCATTGCTTTTGATTTCTTAAAATGAAAAACAAGTCATGGTTTTTCTATATTCATAACAAAGCAACGAATGCAGGAAAATAAGATAGGCCTTATCTGACATGCAGGGGGGTCACAGCAACCTGGCCCCAGAGTCAAGAAGCACTCTGAGTGTCAGCTCTTTGGCACATGTGTCTTGCAAAGCTTTGGACCTGAACGCCTCAAGTTCCCAAAGGGGACTTTATGGAGGTGGAGACAAGGGGAAAGAATGGAGGGGCGGGGAAGAGAAGAAAAAGTCAAGCATTATCTGCTCTGCTAAAGTTAACTACTGAAATAGGGAGGGAAGGGAAAAACTGATATATTGAATCATAAAGTCTCTTAGAGAATCCCAAAAGAGAATGGTGTTATTGCTGCAATATAATGGTGGATCTGCCTTTCCCCTTTTATGTTTTATAACCATTAGGGGGTCAAAGACAATCTGGTGGGAAGTGGAAGTTGGTGACTAAAGGAGGCTCAAATGTGAAGGGAATGTGTTTTATACTTCATATATAGCATTCGGCTGTCCTGTGGTGAGTTGATTGTGGCTTAGCACAGTGCCTGAGCCTACAAAGCTGATTTCTAAGCCATAGCTTATGGCTTAGGGCAGTGTTGTCCAAACTTGGCCACTTTAAGATGAGTGGACTTCAACTCCCAGAATTCCCCAGCCAGCCATGCTGGCTGGGGAATTCTGGGAGTTGAAGTCCACTCATCTTAAAGTGGCCAAGTTTGGACAACACTGGCTTAGGGTGATGTGGAAACAGTACTGCTATAGCTTGCTCAATAAGCTATGGTTGAACCAAGCTGGCTTAGCTCCATTTGTAAATCCAAACACTGAATCAATCTATTAATTCAAGTAAGAAATAAATAAATCAGTGTAAATTCAGCTATGAGATAAGTCAGCTGAAACCCAGAACACTTGTCCAAATAAATATCTTTGCCTATTAATGGAAGGACACCAGTCTCTCCCTCTCTGTTTATTTGTGGCTAAAAGGTAGCAATAATACATGCATAGAAACCCTAATAAAACTCAGTGAATGCCATCCAATTAAGCTAGCTGCAGGCTACGTATTTGAGTTTCAGACTATGTGCAAGCATCTTGCACACAGGCAGGAAAACCACATATTTATGGGAACCCAAATCCAGTAAAAGCTGTTCTCATTGCGGAGAATGTGTTTGTCCAACAGTGTGATTTTCCCTCCCTCCCCCTTTCTAATATCAAATTCTTCAGAAACTCTGAATATTACTTAGAGTCTGGACTCAAAGATTTCAGGACTTTTGATTTGAACTATAAAGACTGGAGGAAAGCCAGTTGGGTGTAGTAGTTAAGGCACTAGGCTAGAAACCAGGAGGCTGTGAGTTCTAGTCCTGCCTTGGGCACGAAGCCAGCTGGGTGACCTTGGGCCAGTCCCTCTCTCTCAGCCCTAGGAAGGAGGCAATGGCAAACCACTTCTGAAAAACCTTGACAAGAAAACTGCAGGGACTTGTCTAGGTA
Source organism: Python bivittatus (assembly GCF_059951505.1). NCBI lineage: Eukaryota > Metazoa > Chordata > Lepidosauria > Squamata > Pythonidae > Python > Python bivittatus. The sequence goes on along the minus strand of NW_028277085.1, from coordinate 5,568,311 downwards.
GTCTCTGAGAATCAGACATGATTGAATGGATTAAAAAAATAAAAAGACTGGACCTATAAAAAATAGCCAGAGGTTTGATGGTACCATCTTCTTGACTTTTGGGGGCCATACCCTGCGGACACCCCTGGAAAAGTGTGAGACGAATGAGTCAGAATACTGTTGGAATAAATGTTAAAATCGTGCCACTGATTTTCAGCGAGTGTGGCGGAGAAACTGCTACCAGCCACACAGATTGGGGCTGCACATGATCCAGAGATCTCACGTTGCCAACCCTGATTTAGTTAGTCAATCAAAACAAGATCCCGGACCTTTATTCACAGGCTTTAAGTCTTAAAAATGGCAAAGCAGCAAAACACACTGGAACTGGAATGATTGTTACGATGTTATTAGATCTCCTTGCCTGCCTGTTTTTTATTTCTTTTTTGGGGGTCGTGCGGTGTGGGGAGAGTTCTGACAATCTGTTTTCAGTTTAGCTCCACTCCTTTGGCACATACTGGAGAGAGGAAGAACCTGGGGAGTCACCGTATCTTATAGTTGGCCTCTGGTGGTATATATGTGCTTGGGTGTGTGTTTCTCCCATCCTTTGTAGAAATGATGAAGTTGAACCTTGTCTTCACTGAGCAGGTGGACACGTGGTTGCACTTTGCAAGTCTCAGCTGCTGAACAGATTGGGTGCTTGGCAGGGCCTTCAGTTGAGAAACAAGCTGATGCTTTACGAACCTACTTCAATAAAATCGAATTTTAATCTTGGAGACCATTGCTTTCCACTGCAAACAATGTACATTGTTCCAGTGATGGTGTGTGTGTGTGTGTGTGTGTGTGTGTGTGTGATGTGTGCATGTGTGTGCACGTGTGGGTGTATATGTGTATTTGTATGGGCAAGTAGATGATGAAATGGTCTTCTGGCTGAATTGGCATTAATTTCAAATAACATGTGCCTGCACATTTAATGACAGCTTACTGCCTTTTCACTGTAGATTTGTGAAAAGGAAATACTTGAATAGTCCCAGCAAGGCCAGTCCTGATAGACAGCAAGTGAGGTCTTTTGATCATCATCATCATCATCATCATCATCATCATCATCATCATCATCATCCGCCATGTGGAATTGAGACCTTGCCTTGCAAGGCTGCAATGAGCCACGACGAGGATTACAATGACTGCAGAAGATACAGAAAAGAGCAAAACCAGGTTCTGATGGATTCTGTATTTGGCAGTATGAAAGCAAGAAGGGCCATGTAGGGTAGTTTTTAATGGTGTACGTTGGTACCAAAGGCCATGCTTGTGGAGGATTATGGGTATTGCCTCCTAATTAGTGCCAGGTGGAAAATTTATTCCAATTCCACCCTCCCCCTCCACCCCATGTCAATTTACACTCAGTCTGATGAAAGAGAATTTGCTGTCTGAATTTCTTTCGAAAGGGAAGAGAACGTTAGTGAGATTTTAAGGAGTGAAGTGTCACACTTTTGCATTTATTTGATGACATGTTTGCAAGCATTGGGGGATTATTCTGTCTTTCACGGTACAATCACCTGTCCGTTGGTCTGCAGCCTCCCTGGCTTGTTATATTTCAGTTTAATCCCCCAGGAAGACATTAGTCCTCTCTGGGGACTTTTTTACACTGGGACATGGAAGCAGCAGAGTGCTATAAAATGATGGAAAGTTCTATAGCAGAAAGTAAAGACAACAGCAATCGTGTCCTTCTCTAACCAGGAAAAGAACTCAAACTACAGAGTCACTTATACAGTGAGATGGGGAGCGTATAAATTTGATTAATAAATAAATACAGCAAAAGAATCCAGCAAAAATACAGCAAAAGAAGGGATCCCCTCACCGCCGCAGGAGTATACCGCATACCATGCAGTTGCGGGCAAGTATACATCGGGACCACAAAATGCAGCATCCATACCAGGATAAAAGAACACGAAAGGCACTGCAGACTACAGCAACCAGAAAAATCTGCAGTAGCTGAACATGCTCTCAAGCACACTGGACACAAAATCCTATTTGAAAACACAGAGATACTGGACAACACCAACAGCCACTATACCAGGCTATACCGGGAAGCCATTGAGATTCACAAACACCAGCACAGTTTCAATAAAAAAGAGGAGAGTCTAAAAATCAACAAAACCTGGCTACCAATCCTGAAAAATACAGCCTGCAAAAGGTCAACGAACTCAGCTCAACCACCAGGACATGTGAACAGTTCACACAATGAACTTGCTAATCACCCCCAGCAGCCCCTCGTTAACAACTCAATAGAAGAAAAAACCCTGCCTAATCCCCAGGAAGATATACACAGGTTCTGATACCAAAACAAGCAGCCGCTCAGTAACCCAACCCCACCCACACACACCCATCCCCCCCTTCCCCCCGATCTCTATAAATACCCACAAAAGGGTCACATCACCCTGGGCACAGAGAGAACTGCTCCTGTCTGTGCTCCTGCACTCTGAAGATGCTGGTCACAGGTGCTGGTGAAACGTTAGGAAACAAAACTTCAAGACCACGGCCACACAGCCCGGAAGACCCACGCCAGCCACAGCAAAAGAAATTTGAACCAAACTTCCAAGCTCTCTAAGAACAAAATAGAAACACGAAAGCCTCTTTCACAGAGGAAGAAAATGGCCGAGAAATTGCCTGGCAGATTTTGGAGCAGTCGTATTTATTCCTTAGATATCTGGAAGGCATCTGGTTGAGACAGACTGGTCTAGGTTCCCACTATCAATGGAACAGAGTGGAAAGACATGATGGAAAGGTCGTAGATGTCTCTGTGGTAGTCTGGAGAGGGGAGAAAGAAAGAATGTTATTATTTATGTATTTATTAAATTTGTATGCCGCCCACCTCCCCCAGAATTTTGGAGTAACTGGCCAAAATCTTGGCTGTAGAAGAATCTGGGTTGGGAAGAACATCTGATTGACCAATGAGAACTGTAGATGGAGCTTTGGTTGGAAGAAAGAAAGTAAGATAGCCATTAGTTTCACCACTCACACGTTTCTTCTATGGCAAAATATTTTTTTTAGCTAGCTGTAAAAGAGCCAGTGGTATAATCTCACACTAGGAGATGTAGTCCACCTATCTCTCTTTCATGTCTTAATGCCCTGGGGGAGTGGTTGTCTCACTACTACTAATACTGGACCACTTGGGCCTAGGGCTATATAATTCATGATCTAAAGGAGCGAGAGAGAGAGGGAGAGAGAGAGCCCTAAATTAGGTGACAGTTTAAAAAAAAATTAGAAATATCCATGAAAACCCAACATGAAAGAAAGCTCAGAGAAGAACGCTGACAGTGTTATTTAGCTGGATTTAAAAAAAAAAAATCAACAGAATCTTATTTCCTATGCTTCATAAAGGAAGAAAATATCTCAGCAGCTTTTTCCCATTTTGCAAAACAAAGCAAAATGAGTTTCAGCACCCGGAATAAAATGTGCTTGTGGTGAGTACGGCTCTCAAATGATTTTGATTGTGTAGGAAATCTATGTAATTACAAAGCAGAACAAAAGCAGATTTCTTCTCCTCCTCCTTTCTCAGTGTCTACTGCTTTTTTTTTTTCATTAGACCCATTCTGCATTTCCTCGCTGTGTGCATATGGATGCCTTCAGACTCCTTGGGCACCGAACAAGTTTGTTCTTTGAGAAGTTGCCAGTCGGTTGGAGAAAATCCACCCACTTTGGAGAAACAAGTTCTCGCAAGCCATTTGTTTTTCTAAGGTTCCTGTCTTGCCTTTACCAGCTTCGGTTTCATATCACAGGGACCCTTTGTTTAGCTAGTCACTAGAATAATTCCCCTTGCATTGACTGGTAGCTTTCTCAGAACTAGTCTTCTTTTCCTAGGTCTGGGGGTGCGGGGAAGTTTCCGTTTGTCTTGAAGTCCTTGGTCGCAGCCAGATAAAAAATAAGCATGGACTGGACTCAATCAGAAGGTACTTGTTGAAAGCTAATTTGCACAAAATCAACAACCACCCTCTCCCATCCACCACCATCCCTTCTAAATTAAGCTACTGAGATGAAAGGAAGCATCTGGTAAAAAACAGGAGTGGATTTCAGTATGGGCTGTTCTACGTCGTGCTGTAATTCAGTGCAGGAGTGGTGGGGGGCAGGAAAGCATGCCAGTTGACAATGAAGAAGAGCTGACTATGCTCCTAATCTCTGTTCTGGCTGAGCAATGAGGCAGAAGAGGGTTCTGGCCATACTAGAAATGGGAAGGAGAAAGGCCGGGGAAGGACCGGTGTCCGTTCTTCAGTCCGTGGATCAGTTTTCTCTTGTTCTCCTTCCCATGGCAAGAAAAGTAGGGCAGGAGAGGCAGGGGAATGGATGGAGAGTTGGAAAGTCATTCCATGGGATTGGAAACTGGCTGCAGTGGAGCTCCTTTACCTTGCTTCTGTCTACCCCTTCTTCTCTGACCAGCAGAAGATTCTCTTGGCACCAAAAAGAACTGCTTCCCTCCCATGCCCCCCACCCCACAAGCTGCTTTCCCTGTTTCTGTTCACCCAAGGGAAAGGAAGTGGGGTGGAAGCTACCACACAGGCAGAACCTCAGCAGTTCAACTGCCCCCGTGGCTTGGCTTCTGTGATGTCTTACCTCTTGAGCAAGGGGGTGTTTCATACACAAGGTGGCCTTCTGAAACTCTCTGAACTCAGTTTAAGGGATGAGTGGCTTGTGTATAAATGGACGGTTGTATGCTGAGCCTTCAATGTGTTCTTGGTTCTCACACTTCTCATAGAGGACAGTTTCCCGCTTGCCCAGACCCGTGGCACAAAGGTGCCTTGACAATCTTTTTTTCTGCTATGTTCCTATGACATGGCCTTCCTCCCACCTCCAGCCCATGAGGGAGGCAGGCTGAGCTGTACCGGTGTTCATGTAGTCTTTTCCTTTTGATTGCAACCGTGTCCAAGGACAACCTCAAGGTGCCTGCAATCTATTAGGCTTTGTCACCTTAGAGGAGAGGCAGAGACTGGGAACAGAAACAACAGAGGCAGAGGATCAACAACAGGGATTGGAAATGTAGTTTTCTGCCAGACAGAGATGGGTGGAAAGTACTTCAATTCAGCAGTGGAGAAATGCCCGTAGTTTAAATAGCTGTGGGAAACTGATTGGAGCTTGGCAAAGTTCAGCATTTGAAAGCAATATGGCTCTTGGCTCTGCCCTGGGTTGAATTGGGGGCACCATGGCTGGTCTGGGCTCAAGCATTAAGTAAACAAGACATCGCTGTTCGGAATGTCAAAAAAAGATCCAAGGGAGGGGCGGACTTCTTCCAGATTAGTTAATGCAGGATAAATGATCTGAAAACAGGGAATTGTTGAATGTTTAGATTAAAAAATAAATAAACAAAGCAGACATTTAAAAACATCTCAAAAAGAAAAAGCTTAAAATATTTATGGCATGCACTTGGATAAAGTGGTGCTTGTCAATATAACCAGGGAAATGACTTTTAAATAATTAAAAATGTGTGCCTGTTATGAACTAGGGGTGTTTGGGGCCAAAATGCAAGGTTCTTGTGCCAAAATGCACAAAATAATGAATTGAGTGGTCACCTTTTTCATGCTGACCCATTGCTAAAATACTATAAATAGATGGTCCAATTGCTGTTTGGTAGGCCTCTGCATTTCAGTTATTATTTATATATTTTTTTCTCAATGAATGTTCCTGGGCATTCAGTTTACAATGCAGGGCCCAATCACACTCTTAAATTGTCTCAATGAGTTGCTGGTAAAATTCATGGAACAGTTCCAGTTTGCTTTGAGGCAATGATAGTTCTGGATTGTAATCACATGTTGATAGATTTCTTTTAGTACACTGAACTTGCATTTTGCAAGCCTACATAACATATCTCCTCTTGGCTGTTTCTAGGGTGTGGATGTAATTTTAGCACTCTGTCTGCTGAAGGAACATTCAACGTGCACTTCAGGTAAATGTACCAGCTTAGAAATGATGGTTTGGGTAGGATCTGGGAGGCCACCAAAAATCATAAAGTTGTGGAATTGAAAGGGACCCCCAGGATCATGTAATCCAACCCTCAACGGTCTGCAGGAAAACTAATTAAACTGCCCTCAAGAAATGGTAATATGTCCTTTTCTTAAAAGCATCCAGAAATGGAGAACTCCAAATCTGTCTAGGTAGAGTGTTCTACTGCATACAGATCTTACCATCAAGATGATTTTCTTTATATTTAAATGAAGTCTAGGTCACTGCAACTTTTATTTATTATTTTTGGTCTTAGTTTCTACGGCCCTGTAAAATAGATGACCAACTTCTCTGTGGCACCCTTTTATGTACTATAACACTGATACCATGTTGTCTCTGTCTTCTTTTCTCCAGACTGAGCGTTCCACGTTCCTTCAACCTGTCCTCATAGGGGCACGTTCTCAAATCCTTGTAGCATCTTTGTCAACCTTCTCTAGACCTCTTTCAACCTGTCAATATCTTTCTAGAAATGCTGTGCCCAGAATTTTACCCATACTCCAGATGTGGTCTTACCAGTGCCAAGACTCCATGACTCCTTTTAGAGAGAACAGATGGTTGATCAGTTAATATTTCAGGACCTGAAGCACCCAACCCGCCTTATCTGCAGTTAGTTCTACTGGATTTGCTCAGGGAGAACTTGTTATTTTCAAGGGAATTAGATTTGCACAATATTAATTAACAAGCCCTGGACGTTTGTTTCGAATGTTGGATCACAAATGCAGACAGATGTTTGGGAGGATCCCATGTAAGCCCTCACCTGGTTGCTTGCAGGATGGGGAAGAAATTAAATAGACCAAGAGCAAATCCCATTTTAAAAAAATGTTCCAAGGGTGTGCCAGTTATATGGTGATGTCACCAGCACAGGCAGGAGTATTTTTCCCTTTTTCTTTTTGTCCTTTACTAGTGGGGGGGGGGGGGGACAACAGCTAACAGTCCTATAACTCACCAAGCATTACTGAAGCACCTCTTTTGCAGAATCGAACATAGCAAATTGAAGTGAAGCTTCCATTCTTGTGTGTCTGCAAAAAATGGTCTGGGGAACCCCCTGAAGCAAATTTGCCCTAGAATTTGTATCTTTATCCCGAGGAGAGTCAACGTGGCAAAGGGTGGAAAGGGAAGAACATTTTCAGCACTGGAAAATCACCTCCTGTTCCTGGCTAAAAGATTCTCCATGTGCAGTCCAAGGGCACGAAGATGTAACTTTCACAATCCCACCGCGTGGAACTTTTGCTTCTTCTACGGTGGGGTCCTCTGAGAGCTACACCTTGCGCTCTACATCTTTGAGTGTTATGATGGAAAACAGGATGTGCTGTAGATGTGAGATTCCTAGAGTTATTATTTTTATTTTTTTAATAATTAGGACATGTGTCACAGCCAGCTGTTCCATAAATACTTGACTTTATTCTTCTGGGTTTATATTGTGCTCTAATCATCAAAGACTCTGAGCGCCCTACCTCTCAACCTGCATAGGTCAGATTAAGGACGATACAATGCAAAACATCAGCTCAGAGTTCTCGCTCGAGGCACAAATGACCAGGCTCAAATGATCCGACTTCGGACACATTATGCGAAGTCCCAGCTGTCTGGAGAAGGCTCTTATCTTAGGAAGTGTGGAAGGAAAGAGAAGAGGATGGCGAGCAGCAAGGTGGGTGGACTCAGTTACAGTGGTGGTGGGGGCACCGTTGGAGGACCAGAAGGACCAAGTTAGGGACAGATCATCACGGAGAAGATCTGTCTATGTGGTTGCTAAGAGTCGACAACGATTTGATGGCACCTAATTAATCCATCAATACAAAGCATAGCAATCACACAACATTTATATATCGCGCCGGGCACGTGAATCAAATTCAAATCAATTCAGTGGCGCCAGAAAAGAAATCTTTCACTGCCAAAGGGACCCCAAGCTCACCGTGCTCCAACTCCCAGATTGATGGGATAACCATGTTTCAAAGGACTTGTGGAAAACCAGTTGGAAAGGGGGCTGTTCAAAGTGGGTTGTCCGAGCCGTACGGGGCTGATTCCTGCGTAAAGCTAGCGCGTACCTGACGGGTTTACAGCCTGTGTTGGAAGCAAGCTTTGGAAACCAGGCCATTAGCGGATGAACGAGAAATGCAGCCCTTAAAACTGTATAAAGCGTGCCATTTTTCTGCAGGCCCCTTACAGCTCCAGGTGTCTGGCTATTTTAGCAGGACTCTGGGGAGTTGGGTCCCATCCCAGCCAGGGCTATACACATCCGACCGGCCACTGGAGGGCAGCAGAGAGACACGCACCTGGCTGCGCGGCGCCCTCTCGGGGTCGCGCCGATTCATGCAAGCCAGAGCTGGCAGGGCTAATGGATCCGGGAAGGCTGTAGGATGCAATCCTGCTGTTTCTCCCCCACCCAGCAACCGGAAAGCAGCAATTGCAGCCTGTGGGTCTTTAATTCAGCTCTGCGAAGGTTCCTCCCCATTACAAAGCAGCGGTGCCACCGTAGTCACTGCGCCGTGGTCAGTGCGGATCGGGGTGCTCGGGGCAGAAGCCGTGCGCGTGCACACCCAGCTCGTCTGCCATGCAACGGTTCCAGCCACTGAATAGGGGGTATGGGGCGCAGGGTTTCACCCCGAGGTGCCATCCTTAGCCCCACCGTCCCTTTCTCGGTCAGCCAACGCACCTCCCTCGCGGTGCGGGAGCCCTGCTGTTCCCGTCCCCGGCAGCCGAAGAGCCAGGACGGGTTTTGTCTCCGTCCCGATCCCCGTTTCTTTCCACCCTCCTCCTCCCCGTCCCCGTCCCGTTTCTCTAAGCGGAATCGACTCCGCTGCTTCTCCTCCTCCTCCTCCTCCTCTGGAATTCTCTCTCGCCGGGTTTTCCTTCCCGCTCCCCTCCGTCACTCGTCGGGGCGGAGTTCGGGAATGTCCGTGAGACAGGAGCGTCATGGGGGGAAGGGGGAGGAGGTGGCGGCGGGCGTGCAGCGCTTGCCGCGGCTTCGGCGAGCCCGCGCGCGTGCGCACGCGGACACGCCTCCTCGGGGCTTCCTCGGCTCCTGCCGGGCCGATCCCCTCCCCCCTCCTTTGGAATTCTGTCAGCTCAGCTCGGCGCGCGCTCTCCCTCCCTCCCTCCCTCACACGCACACACTCACTCAGGAGGATCAATGGGAAGGCGGGCGCGCCTGCGCGCCTGGCAAACGGACGAGGGACGGTGGTTGGGAGCGCGAGGGAGGGGGAGGAGGGGGCGCGGGAGCGCGCGTCTCGCGCCGGAGCGGGAGCGCGCCAGGCTGTTGCTCCTCCTGCCGCCGCCGCTGCCCGCGCGAGTGTGCGTGAGTGTGCGAGTGTGAGGCGAGAAGGAGCGCCGGCGGTGGGACCGACCCGCCATGGAGTGACCCGGCGAGCGCCTCCGGGGCCGCTTTCCCCGCCGCTCGCCCCTTCCTCGGCGGGGAGCAGGAGGCGCTGCTCCCGCTTGGCGGAGGGGCCGCCGCGCCCCCTCTCCTTCCCGGCCGGCGCGCGGGGGAGCGATGGCGGCGCGGGGAGCCTGGCGGCTGCTGCTCGGCTCGCTCTGGGTCGCGCTGCTCTGCGGGCAGCGCCCCGAGTCCGCCGCCCGCGCCGCCGCCGCCGCCGCCGCCCGGAGCGCCTCCTCGCCGCCTCAGCAGCACCTCCCGCCCGCAGGTGAGCGCCCGGCGGGGGGCGCGCGGGGCGCCTCGCGAGGGGTCCCGCGCCGCCGCTGCCCCGGCCCTCCGACCGGCTCCGGCGGGGGCCGTGGGGTGCCTGCCGGCGGGGAGGGCCCGGCTCCGTCGGCACGGGGGGTCCCCTTGGCATCTCCGTCCTCGCCCCCGCCGCGGAATTCCCCTCCAAAAGGGAGCCCCCAGCCCGGGGAAGGTCGGAGCCGCGGCCGGCTTCGGAGCGCGTGTCCCGGCGCTGATGCTGCGAAGGAGCCGCCGCAGGCGCCGGCCTCGGCAGCAGCAGGCGGGGATCCCTCCTCTCCCTCTCCCTCTCCCTCTCTCTTTTTCTCTCTTTCTCTTTCTCTCTCCCCCCCCCCGTTTGCCTTCCAGGACTCTGCCCCTGCGTGTACGTGTGTGCGCGCGTGTGTGTGCGTGTGTGTGTGAGGTGGTGCTGGTGTGGATCTTTTGTCAGCAAACCGACCTGGGGAAAAGACTTGGAGATCCAGGCAGGCAGTTGTGGTGCCTGAGATGGGCTGCCAAGAGGCGTTGCAAAGGGGCTCTCTTTCTCCCCCTTTCTCGACCCAGGAAAATCTGCTCTTAGGGATGGAAAGGCAGGCTTTTTTCCCTCTCTCTCCCCCTCCCCACCAGCTCCCCCAAGGGAAAAAAACACACAGGTCTGCTCCACTTGTAAGAGTCCTATCCGGACGTGTTTGGTGTACCAGCAGAGGCCACTGCACCTCTCCATAATAGATAGTTGCTTGTGCCATCTACTACGCGCCTTACTACTCTACTAGAGTAGGAAGAAGGGAGCCCCTGCAAAAGTGCGTCTTTGGTTGGTTATTCATCAATGAATACTCCCCCCCCCCCCCGCCCCATTGCATTGGATGAGCAGAGCTCTCTTGAGATGGAAGGGAAATGGTAGGGGGAACCTGGTGGTATTCTTGTTTAAGGGGGAAAAAAACCACCTGCTTGGCTTTCTGCAAGCATGTATTTTTACTAGTGAAAAGGAGCTGGTGTGTAATGCTGTGGATGTTCATTATCCTTAAGTTATGTCAGGTGCAGCGGCACGCTGACATAGCCTTCAGTCTGGTGGGTGTGTAGTGTGACCCTGTGCTTGTTTACTCTAGAAACCTGGGCAAGGTGGCAGCCTCTTTGAGCTTGTATTAGCAATTAGTGAACTGCCCACATCGCTGGCTTTTTGTATTATTGAAAGTAAAGTTAATTAACTGCCTGAGGAATGTGTAAGTTACAGCCCTGCATTAGGGGGGTGCAAAATGTTTTGAACCTGCAACATTTCACATTTGAAATGCTTTAAATTAAAAATGTGCATACCCTTACCCTGCACTATATGAGGCTAGATTCTTATAATGCCGTAAGGAGAAGCGATATTAAAACAGATAAGAAAATTTAGTCTGCTCAGAAGTAGCTAAAACAGCCTCCAATGGTTATGCTTGATTTTTGACATGACACATCAAGCTATTTACTATATTTGCCATGGTTTTGTTTTTAGTTTCAGGGTATTATATCTGTAGTGGTCTGCATCAGCTTTTCAGTGTATGTAGTATTTCTGGCATAATGTGTATCCTGTGGTTATGGCATATGGCTGAAACTAATGTATTCAAATACAACTGTATTTGAAAATATAGTTGCCAGTGTATATTTTTTGGCAGTAAATGTGTGCACACGTAGGGAATGTTGATTAGAGCACATTCCTTTACCATTTAGCTGGGAAGTTACCTCAAATTTATATTTCTGTAAATCATAATACTGAGAAAAGGCATGTAAACTGCAAATGGCTAACACTTATTTCACCTATTTCATACCTTCCGGTTGTTTTAATTACAACTTTAAACATGTTGCCTGAGGATGATGCCAGTTGTAGTCCAAAACATCTAAAGGGCAACATGTTGGAGAAGGCTGAAATACTGAATAGTAATGAATGGTACCTTTTAAAACTGTATGCTGGTTCTAGTTTATGCCTTATGATCCTTACCTCACTAACAGTTTTCAAGTATATATTTGAGTGGAAGCTTAGTGTCCTTGTGTCCTTCCAGTCTTGACATGTACTTAGATGACTGACATGCAAAAGTCCTGACATGGCAATAGTTGTGGCTACTGATAGTTTGAGAAGTCAGTCATAAATGTTTGGGGGTGTTCTTTGTCTACATTTTTGGAGAGTGACTTAGTACTTGAAATGTTTTGGTTTTCTATTTACTTTTATTTATGTGCTATTCTGTAAGAAAATTTGTTTGTGTGGCTTATAACATAAAACTAACAATCATTATAAGAAATATACAATAAAGAAACAGAAAACATTAGTTGATTAAAATAAAGAGTAGAGGGATAAAAATTAAAGTACACAAATGGTATTAAAATCACAGCACAGTTTAAAAGACCTAGAAAGAAAAAGGTGCTAAAAAGGTAATAGACTAAATGTCAGGTAGCTTTTTGGGGAAATGTATTACTACTGGGAGGCTACTGCTGAAAAAAATCTCTTCTATTATAATTGCACACTGTAAGTCACCAACTCTGACACTGTGTGAAGGGCTTCTGGTGATATGTTTTCAATGTAGATTTAGAACTAGTGCCTACAGATTTAGTACCTATAGGAATGTCTGCACCAACCTGAATTGATCCAGAGCATCTAAGGGGAAGCTCCTTATGATCCCACACTTCAAGGAGGTGAAGGCAGTTGAGGCCAGGAAGCCCTTGATTTTCAGTGGCATCACCAGTGTTTTAGAATACTTTCCCAAGGGAGATCAAACTAGCCTTCTCCCTGATTATTTTTAGAAGGATGTTAAAAATTGAGCTCTTTTGGAGAGCTTTCCAGCTGAGTTCATGACTTGGGCCATCTTTTATTCTCATTTTTATTTTTGCCTTTATTTTGTTTTTGTAATTATTGCTAACAGAATTTATTGGTTTATGATTTTATGATTTATATTTAATTTTTATGTTTAATGTACTGTGGGTATTTTAATTAATTTTTCATATAATGGAAACTGCCAAGAGTCCTTGGATTGCAGTAGGATATAAACATGATAGATAGGTAGATAGATAAATAGATAATAAATTCTGTCCTTGAAAATGGTCATGTTGTAGATAGTGGTGGGTGTCTGCAACTGTCCAAGTGATCTTATGCTACTATGCAAAAAACCTCTGGGATGGAGGTAATGAATAGGAGCAACTAACTGAGTGGGGTACAATGGCTTCATCTCTAAATTGTTTCCCTTGAGAATTGCTGATGATTCACTCAAAGCAGTCAGCCATGACTCTTTAGTGTAGCACTTCACATGGCAACTGTCATAAGACAAAATTTCTGAGATGCTGAGATAGTATAAAAAACTTTTCCCACCAACAAAAAACCTTCCACAATATGTTATTAGAGCAGTGTGATTTTCAACATGGCTGCTAACATTTATTTATTCATACATACATACATCACATTTACATAGCTGCCCATCTCACACAAGTGACTCTGGGAGGTTCCTTTACCTTCACTGTTTGAATTGCTACTATCATCTGCCCAAAGAGCAAGATGGGAGAATTATAGTATCATGGAGGGTAGTGTTTCCTTGAATCAAAGGGAATCCAGGCTCCCCTCCCCCCCACTATACTGTAGCGGTCTCAGTATAATAGAGGAAGGTATGGAATATGTGAAACAATATCTACACCATACTATTGCTGTGATTGTTACCATTGTGATAGATGAAATAAGACAGATAATGACTGAGATAAATGGAATTATCTCAGAGCTGAAGTGAACAACCAGAACTCTTCTGCTTCTAAAAATCAGTTTCAAATACTCTGTCCCAATGCAGGAAGAAACTATGTAGATAAAGGAGTGGAAGTTAGGGTCAATAGAGGCTTCCATCCCTGCATGGAAAGGAGAGTAAATTGCTGTTCTTGGGGCTATTGCTGCAATGGGTGGCCCAGTGCTTTATGCTGTTTCTTCATAATCTATTGCAAAACCTGGGTTTTTATATATCCACTAGCAAAACAAATATAACACTTATTTTTATAAGACAGGTTTATGGAAAATTAATGTAGCTTGATCAAGAAGAGGCAATGTATTTCTCATTTGCATTTCCCAAGACAGGTATTTTTAAAAGCCATGTTAGTTTGAGGAACTAGTGCTCTATTTAACATAATTCAAATTCAGATTTGTGTATTTAAGGTCAGTGACCAAGTTTGACTGGAGAAAATGTGAGAATTCTCCATTATTCTTTGGTGTCACATTGGCTCTTAGCTAGTCTGTCATTGAGCTGGTTCCCAACCATCTGCTCAATGATAAACTGGCTAAATAGGAATTACATATTTCAGTCATTTGCATTATTACTTTGCATCATTTGCTTGATGATGACATAACATCACCTGTGTCCCTCCACCCATGGATTCCCCACAGAGAGAAGGGTTAAAAAGTATGGACAGCATTTTAGCTCTGGTAGAACTTGGTGTCCAGATTAGTAGCTTTGTACCCTTTATTTGAGAACAAGACAAATGTTCTCAAAAGCATCATCACAACAATTAACTTACCAAACTTAATATTTTAAGAGTTGTATGACAAACTTTTTCATATAGTAATCCCTTGATTTAACCAGGTAATACTGTGAAGGGTTATCCATTAAAGCAGAATGTCTGTTAAATGTGAATGTAATTTTATGCATGCATGAGAATGGGATTTTTAGCATGCGTAATTTACACATGCATAAATGGGAATGGAATTTTATGCAAGTGCAGAACCATACAATGTACAGACAGATTTTGTCCATCACATCTGAAATCTGCTAATCAAAGGTATATAAAATTGAGGGTTTACTGTGTTAATGGTTTCACAGTCAAAATGCCTGATGCAGCACTGTTGAACTGCCAGGAAAGAAGAATACCCTATGAGGGAGAATATATGTGTGTGAAAGGCCCAGCTCTCTGAGCTATCAAAGCAGAAATATAATGTATGAGCTTTAGGAAGGCAATTGCCAATTATATGCCGAGATTTATTCTTTTGTGGTTATGATGGAGAACGGAGGAAATGGAACTTTATGCCTATGGGTTACTAAAGTAGGAAATTGTGGTGAGGTGTTAATAAGAGAAAATGTCCAGAATGTGATGGTCAGATTTCATCAGGAATTTATTTATCAGTTTATTTATTGTATTTGTATACTATTAAACCAATAGGGTCACAGCAGTTCATGACAATACAATGTAAACAATCATACAATTAAAACATTAAGAAATAAGTAATTACAGAAAATATAAGGTAATAGCAATAATAATAACAATAGCCCTTGGTTTATACTTACTGATTAAGTCTCTCTGCCATCTAAACTTTTTTAGCTGTACTATTGCTTAAACATTGATTACCCATTTAAAGAATTCATTATCATGCTTTTTATAGTCATGCTAATTTGATTGGCTTTACTTTTCAATAGTATTTTACGTAAATGCACACATCATATATTACAACATAAAAATGTAAAGGGTAATGCATAGCATGAGAAGATTATAAATGTGACTTTCTTCTTTAATCTCCTTGAAACAGATTATTCATTAATAACTTTATGATAAGGATACAATAACACTTTGGCCTGTCTCTTAAGAATACTTGAAACAGGATTCTCTGAAGAGATTATCCATCAGCATTTATTCTCCTTGCGTAGAAGAAAAACTATATGCTATACATGAATGGCTGTATCCATGGAGTGTCTGTTTCTTGCACAATTTAATCTTAAATATATTTCTGCAGTGAAACTCAACATCTTTTTGTCCTTGCCTAAGAAAGAAATGAGTAAATACTTCAGTCCATAATAATCAGCACTAGAGGTATTGAACAATTTGATATTTATTTCCCATAGAAAATAAGTTAATTAAAAACTGTTGGCGTATAGGAGTGGATACCTGCATTCAATCTGAAATAGAGTTGTGAAAAGGAAATTAAAAATATATTGATTAGGTATCCAACTTCCTAAGTGTCAGTTTTGAATTAGTGGTAACTTAGCTCCAGTGTACTCATGATGTCATTGAGAGGGGAATGGGCTGGGAGGATTTGTATCCTTCTGCTCCTAGATGATACCTTTCTGTATATTGCACTGCTTTGAGATGGATATTGAGATATTCATTGTTTTTCAAGCTGTACTTTGCATAAAGTAACACTAGTAACACTCATTATATGTCTTACAAACTAATGGAAATCTAACTAGCATCCTATGTATTTGAGTGAGCATGCATATATGTTTATATTTGTATTTTTGATAAACTAATCGAGTCTGAAATGTCAGAAAGTAGGTTGTAGATTATTCTAAAATGCACAATGTGGTTTAATTGAATTGCAGTATGATGCATCTCATTATGAGACTTCAAAGAGCTAATTAAACTAACATTTATTTATGTGTTTAATAGCTCTTCATTTTTACTTTTTATACCTAGCTTCTTCCGAGTTTCTGCATCTTGTTTTTTAATGTATTTTGGCTGTCATTTCCTAGACAACTTTCCCTGACCCACCCAATATGCAGTACTGTCCCAGGAACCTGATCAGGCCCTTCAAAGCCCAGAACAGTTTGGGTTTTAAAGGGCATAGGAAAGATGAAGTATCATTGCTCTTCCTTATTCTCTCAGGGCAGTGATAGAAAAAGTCACTAGCAATAGCAAGTTAGGTAAATATAAGATTTTTAAATACAGACTTTTTAAAAGCATTGATGTGAAGGACAAAATATCCCTTATTATTATTGGCTAAGAGTCAGTAATAATTCCTGGAATGCCATTGAGTTCAGTCACTACAATATACGTGGTTAGATGTAATGCAATTTCTATTATATGTTGGAATTATGGTCTTTTCTATAATGCTCTGCATTTTGTTGTTATTCAGTTGCAAATAATATTTTCTATTGAAATGTTGTGGTCTCATACACTGAGGTGATCATTACACAGAATTCTTGGATAGGCGCAGGTTTGGGTACAGGGAGAGTTTGTTCTATCGCCTGGCTGTGAAGTGGGCAAAAGCAGCAGCTGGAACAAAATGCCTGGAAGCCTAGTTTCACATAGGTCTGTTCCTAGTTGTCTTTCCTACTCTGTGTTGTATTGTAGTTTGCTTTGTTAACTAATGTACTTGATGATAGACAGGAGGATTGTGAGTGTATTTTATAGTATTTCTCCAGTGCATACTAGACATAATATATTGCAGTTCTGCAACAGTCTGCTAGTCATTAATGATACAGAAGTAATTTTGTTGTGTTGATGTTTCCCATACAGTACTGAGATGCTAGTGTTGGATCCTCAAGCAGTATAAATGGATCCAGTGGGATCTAATGACGTCTGAAAGTAGTGCTGTTAATGATAGTATTTGATACAGTACAACAATTTCCTTTGTAGGTCTGTCATTACATTCTTCAAAGACTGTAGAAGCAATTCATATTTGCATTTTTCCTTTTGATCAGCTGCCATCTTAGTATGTTGTCATTTGGTATATAGACTAACATTTTCCTTTGGTGAGAA
The DNA here is from genome assembly GCF_059951505.1 of Python bivittatus. Taxonomy (NCBI): domain Eukaryota; kingdom Metazoa; phylum Chordata; class Lepidosauria; order Squamata; family Pythonidae; genus Python; species Python bivittatus. The sequence continues at coordinate 5,551,228 of NW_028277085.1, read as the reverse complement.
TATATACAAGCAAGTTAGACCAAAAAATGCTTAGGCTTACCTCATATATACATGTATGTATGCTTGGGTTCCTTGAATATCCTATCACATCACCACTGTAATAATAGTTATTTTTTACATTGCTATAAATATTAACCTTTAAAGAATACATTTGAAATAAATACTATATATTCCAAATTTGAAGTAATGGTTTTTCACAAGTAAATTTTAGCTTGATATGTTTGTTCTTGCACATTATATTATTTTGTAAAGCAGTGTTCACGTTTAGCATAGTTAAATTGTGGTTCTCGGGAATGGGAGATATTTAAACTTTTGAAGACAGGTTTGGTATTATTTAATAACATGTGACTCTATTTACTGAGAACATTGGTGCATTCTTGGATTTATCCTGCAGTATAATAAACATGCTAGAAATACTAGTTTGTGATATTTTGTCAGAATTTATATATTAAATATGGGTAAACTTGACTTTATAATATGAAGTCAAGATTTGTTTTCATAGTTCTAAAGACAGGTATGGGTAATATATTAAGGAGTTATTGTAAGTTTAAGTGGATAGTATAATTATTTTGAATGCAGAATTAAATGAGTTTAATATGTAAACATTAATTGCCATTTGTTTTAATAAATTAAAATATTTGTGTCAGTCACTTCACTTTAGTTTTTCATTGTTCATGTTTCAGATAAAAATGTGCAACTTATATATCAGAATTCAGTTTACTAAGGACTTATATATTCTATATGTTTCAATGTTTATTTAATTATCCCATTTAGTTCAGTAAGATACTCAGCTTGGCTAGATCATATTCTTGATAATTTTCATAAGGTGTATCTGATATTTTACTTAATAGAGCCCAGGTATATTTGAAGCCCTTAACAGGAAGTAGCATGCTGTATGATCCCAGTCATAGTACTTCTGACTGAATCTTCAAAAAATGTTTTTTAATCCAGCCAGTATTGATTTATTTATAATGTGTGAACCCAACTATGACACATATGTTGATAGTATATGGAAAACTGAGATAATATTCTGCTATTTAAATCCAAATTGCCAAAAGCTGAACTAAGCTTTGTTGCTTGTCTGTGAGGAATTTCAGCAGGTAACTTAGATCAGACCCATAGCATTATCAGCTGATAATGCATCTGAGGACAATTGCCAGTTCTTGTTGACATGATTGTATTACATCATGCACACCTTTTGGAAAAATATACTTGATCTGTGATTTTATATCCAATGTAGTGATTCTCTATACCACTACATTGTATATAGTTTTGAAATTGTCTGTAGATTAGATGTGTAATCTGAATTTCTTTCCTTAGTGGATTTAGTGTCTTGGCCACAGTTTGCTTATGGAATTTGTATAATTCACTTATAAGGATGTAACAAGGCAAAGTATAGAGGGACTTTGGAAAATAATTGATTCATTGTGGAATATAGTTTTACAGTCTATACCTTATGTAAATAGTGCACTTTGTAAGTAGCAAAGTATAATTTTGAAACATCTTGTAGTGATTTAAAATAACCATTTGAAAAACTCTTAGGTTGAATGTAAGAATAATGGAAGTTCTCTAGCTCTGAGTTGTTTACTCTTTATTTACTGGCAGTGGTTTTCAAGATTTGAAAAAGGGTGTCTCCACCAGTATTGATGATAGGGATTAAAAATGGTATTATATATGTCTACATGAACCAGTCCTTCCCCAGAGTATTGATCAACAAATGTTTAAGTGTACTTGTATTTATGAGGGAAACTTTCTTCATTCAGATCAAAAATAATGAATATATCTATCATCACTGGAGCCTGTTGTATAGTGTAATGCAGCTGGAAATGTACTTAATATTAATAGTCTGCAGATCATAACACAATTGTTCGAACTAATGTATTCTGTTGGGGGGGAGATAATCCAGAAAATGAAATAAAAGTGTTCCTTTGATGCAGACCTTTCATAATACATTTAAAATTTTAAAAGGGAGTTTGTAGAGATGTTTCTCCTCAGCATACTTAGGAAACTAAAACTATCTTTTTTTCTGTTGAGGGTCATATTTTTTGGAAATAATCTGTAGGAACTGCATGTCAGTAGTGAATAAAGAGTTCAACAAGCAATAAGTGAGGCTGGAGTGGGAGGTGAAGTTACTCTTCTTTCTAATACCTTTGTCCATCCTTCCTTCCTTCCTTGACAGATTGCTCCTACCCAAGATGAATTGATTTTCTTCAGAGGGCTCTTGAAATTAATTGAGGGCCATATGAGATTAGACCAAGGATTGCTTATGGGGTGAAGGCCACAGGTTGCTCACCTGTGGTTATATTTTTCTTAGATTCAAGTAATCAAAATATGTAGCAGTGCTATAGTCTCAGCAAAATTACATGAGGTGAGTGACACTGGGAAGCTCAAAAATGTTGCTGTTTCCTAAATGACTCTTGAGATTCTTAGTAAAAGCTGTACAACTTCTATTTGCACCCCTGAATTTGTGTTTAAAAACGATTTTTGTTTCTTTGAATCTTTCTCAAATTGAATAGAAATAAAGAGTGCATTCTCCTAAGGGGAAAGATAAATTGAAAGGAAAATCCAGTCATTACATTTCTAAATCATTAAAATCATATTTTAAAACTGAAGAAAGAATTTGACGAACTTAAAATAACCAAACTAATCCTCCTAACCTTTTAAAAATGTGCAGGAATTCCAAAATGAAAAGTTTACATGACTCTTGAGCACAAATTGACCTCTTTTTGGCACATTCCCAATTTAAAAGAACATGTCACTCCTCCGTGCCAAACTTTCAAAACAGGTATTACTTTACACTTTAATTAACTGCATACATTTTGAAAGAGAAATAAACTAGTGGGTTTTTTCCACCACAGGCATATAAAGCCTTGCTTCACAGAAGAGAGCACTTAAGCAGGAACAAGGAAGCTTGTGTGATGTGAGCTAAGATTGTGTACTTTAGGGGGGAGAAAGTCTGATTTTGGTGTATAGCTCTTGGCAGTCTCAAACAAAACAGTCAGTGTTCTCTCAGTTTAGAAAAAGTATTCCTTAAAACAGTCTTTTAAAAAAATCTGTTAAGTGAAATATTTGTAAAATGTTACTTTCTCTAAATGGTCTTCTTTTTGTTGGTAGACTTGTACTATTATTTCTGTGGATGTTTGCTTATCCTTTTATAATCATCAGACTTTAAAATTAGGATTCTGGGTTCAGTAGATCTTACTTTCCAAGAAGTGAGTACAGAATTGCAATCTTTGTGTGTGTGTGTGTGTGTGCGTGCCCATGTGTGCATACATATAAAATGGAAAATCCATCCAAGTAATGTTTGGGTACTTTTGCCTTCTTGTTGAGCAGTATTTAGGGATCTGTATCCACAGCAGGGAACAGAAAACAGTGGCTGTATGCAGAACTAAATGGAAATGTGCAGCAATTTTATTGTAAATAGCATCCAGTGTTAATAAGAAAATTGGGATCTAAGAGCTGTAGTGACTTGCCACTCTAATTTGCAGAGGAAACATAGTATTCTACAGATTAGTGTGTGATAATGGCTAAATATTGTGATTAAAACATGTAGACTTGGATTTAAATTCCTTTTCCATCATGAAGTTGGTCTGGGACTTTGGATCAGTCACTGCATTTCTGCTTCATGTATGTCAGTAAGAGGGGGAAAAAAACGGAGTGGAGATTGTATGCTGCTACAAGCACCTTAGAGAAAGGGTGGGATAAAACTGTTTAAGAATAAGCAATAAAATTGTTAGAAACAGTGTAAGAGACTCCTCCCCTCTGTAGAAGCTTCAGCAAAAAGCAAACATTAATGATAAGCATAAATAAATGCTGGTTACTAAACCAAGCTATAACTTGTGGATCCTTGTTCTGTAAGTACTTAATTAATCAGTAATCTTTGTCTTCCATATTTGATTATGGTGATGATAATAATAATAGCCTAGGAAGTTGCCTTAAGAGAACAAAACTGATGTGATAAGAAGCTTCCATCATAACATATGAAAATGATCAAAGAATTTACAATACAAATCTAATTAACTCATGCAATTCTTAGAAAGTCAGCTTATTTCAATTGGTCCCATACATAAAATATACTGCTGAATTATATTTATCAAAATAGGGATGGTAATAATTTCAGGTTTCTAGGTCACCATTTATAAATGCTTTACAATGGTATTTATATCTACCTCCTTCATTTTTGCTCCAGCTAATATACAACCAGGGATCACAGTGAAAAAAAATGGGACTAAAGTTAAATATAAAGAATAGCAACCTAATGGCAATAAGTAAAGCAACCAGCCTTAGAATTCACAGTACAGATACTGAGGTAGTGGATAGCTTCTGCCTTGTAAGATGGACTATCAACAGTAAAGGAACCAGCAGTCAAGAAATACACTGTACTAGCATTCTGCAGAGCAGCAGTGAAGCTGACAGATATGCAATTTTCCAAGTCCTTCTCCTTTTTGAAGATGGGATGACATTCATTCTTCTCTAGCCTTCTGGAGCCTCCGCAGTTGTCCAGGAAGTTTCAAAATTACGAAGAATGGATCTGTGATCACCTCCACTAGTTTTTTTTCAGTACCCTGGGATATAATCCATCTGATCCAGGAGTTTTGGGCTCATTTAAATTAGCTAAGTTCTCTCTTTGTCTATCCTATGCTACAGTTCCCTGGTTCTCCCAGTGATGTAACAGTGAAGAGCTGGAGCTTCATTTCCCTTCTGAGAGGAAAAAAGGTGCAAAACAGGAATGGAAAGTTCTTCTTTTAGCCATCAACCATTACCAATTCACCACTTTCTCATCACAATAGACCTATGCCCTCTAAGCATTGCTTGGATAGAGGCTGAATGTAGTACATCCAGTATGCACACAAACAAGTACATTTCTGATAAATAGTTCAAAGCTTGGGAAATCTCTGTTTGTGCTTCCTAGCCCCTTCTTACAGTTGTAATTTCCAGTACAGTTGGTAAATAGTGTAGGTGCATTACTTTTATTTGTGGAGACCTGGATTTATTACGGATGAGATCCATAGAGTTCCTGGGAAAGATATTTTCCCAAAATGAAAACTCTGTTGTTCAACACTGAACCCTATATTTGTCATTGTTTCTGTTCTAGGAGTAGGAGTATAGTTGGATAGCTTAGTTCTGAAGAAAATTATTAGTGTTGGAACTAGTCAGACTGCATAAGCTTCCTGAAAGGAAGCAATTGTAAAATAACTAGGAAATAGTTAGGAAATGAGGATTTCTACTTTTGCTTTGTCTTCATGTAAAGGGCACAAGATTTTTCTGGCAAGAACTACAGTGTAAAAAAAGAAACCCGTAATTTTGTTGCTTCATTATTATGAAAGCCTTTTTCTACAATTACTTTCAAACAACATAAACTTATTCATTAAATAAATGTTCTTTTGGGTAGAGGTTGATTGTTGGCATGTGATGCTCCTAAACAGCTTTCAAATGGAATGGATCTCATGTTTATATATTGCTTTAATCATAAGTTGACATTTAGGAAGACAGACACCATACTTGGACATTCCTGTCTTCATATTTGATTATCAGTGTGTTTACCTAAAAATGCTAATAAGAAATGAATTCCTAGAAGCATTATAACTTAAAGATAACTTCAGGAAGAGGAGAAATTATATGTATTCCCAACATTATTTTGTGAAATATTGTGGCAAGCTATACAGTTCAATTCAAATGTTGGTATGACATGCATGATGCCGTCTACTTCCCCACCCCCAGGTCACTCACCATTTGCCTAATTACCACTCTTACCTATTCATTGTCTTCTTCCTGTGGTCTTCAGTGATTCTGATATGTGTTTGAGATTTTTTCAACCAATTTTTGACTATTTTCTATGATTTAATTTTTTTTTACAACTAATATTATGCAGCTACTTGTATCTAAAACAGAAAAGGTGTTTCAGAGCAGACTAGGTACACTCATTGCATCTATTGGCCACTCCTTAAAAACCTGTACTATTTTCTGGGGTTGCATAGTAGCCATGTGGCCCCAGAAAAAAATAGACATTTCCGTTAAGGAAGAACCAACAGGATGCAACAAGATTGTCATGTGCTGTTGCTGCCTCCTTAATGCCTCCCTATTTATAACTATTTATTATAACAACTTCTGACAGTTTTAATTTTAAGAAATCAAAATATTTTATTTTTCTTGTCAACAAAACATGCATGCACACACAGAAATCTTCTCCCCCAGTAGGTAGAGTTTAGCTTGGGGGGAGAAGCCCTCCCTCCCTCCCTCCTTCCTTCAAATTCATGACTCTGGGTAGCTAACAATAATTAAAAACAGCATAAAAACAAAACAATAAAGAAAAAACAGCTTACATATAATCCAGAGCAGAGGTAAAAACCATACAAATCAGCACAGCCATTGCACAGGCTCACACATACACCTGGATCCCTAGGCCAGTGACACAACTGTGTCTTTAAGGCCTTGTGAAAGGCTGACAGGGTCAGATCCAATCTAATCTCTTGGGGAATAATGTTCCAAAGTGTGAGTGCCATAACAGAAGAGGCTCTCTTCCTGGGCCCTGCCAGATGGCGCTCCCTAAAGACAGGACCTGGATCATGCCGCATGCCCTTCCTGCTGGACCTTATGGGACAGGTAGTGTAATTGGGAAGAGTCAGTTCCTCAAATAACCCTTAGCCCTAGTATGAGCTTTTAAAAGACTCTGGGTATTTCCATGGGGAGAACGGAGTTCTGTTGGGTCTATTCTATGATTTACCCATCTTTTTTGCTTGTCTACTGTACAACACCACTAGGAAACGGCATCTCCATTTATTGTTGATGTGGTTTCTGGGAGTTATGGGTACTGCATGTTTCTTTAGAATCTCTTGGTAGTAACTGCCCACATTTCTCCTGATGGAGAGAATTAATGGCAAAAGAAAGCCCTTTCCCACATGAGCAGTGTCTTTCTTGGGAAATGTGAAGGCAAAGTTTCTTTGAGTTTAGTAGCTATTGTTAATAAAAACTTTGAGTCAGTTTGGAAGTAATTATGTCATAATTTTTGGTTAAACAACTTTTTGTTAAACTTTTGTAAAACCTATATATATATATATATATATATATATATATATAGTAGTATTAGTAGTAGTAGTAGTAATCTTTATTGTCATTGTACTTCTCGTACAACGAAATTAAATGCCACCCCAGTGCAGCTTTAAAAATATAAAACCATAAAACACATAACACACATAAAAAGTGTGTGTGTGTATTTTCATTCATTCATTCATTCATTCATTCATTCAAATTTGGTCACCGCCCATCTTACAAGAAGTGACTGTAATTGGATGCATGTGGAGTGGAAATAATTGTTGTGAAAAGGCGCTGATTCCTTGGCAGGTTATAAATATTTACTGGTAAAATAAGCCAAAGTTGCTGAACTTCATAGTGCAAATTCATTCTTTACGGTACTAAAAGAACAAATTTGATGTTTCAGCTTTCTCTGTTTATCTGAATATAGTTTAGTGCTTGGAAATGTTTTCATAGGAATTGCAAAAAAATGATTGGGTGAAGGAATTATGTTAGTATTGATTTCATCATACCATCTCATTTACTATCCCCATTGGGAATTCCCAACCTCAGCATTATGACTGTGATGACTGATGGCATAGCTTTCTAACTTAGAAGGGTTGGAATTTGTTATCTGTGCATCTTTGATGGACCCTTTTCTCCTGTTCTAGGCTATCATCTAGTGATCTATGTGCATGTGTCATGTAGATCAGGAACGGACATCCTTCTCCCTCTGAAAGCTACATTGGTCCTTCCCTCCATCCTACCCAACCCCATTCCAGCATTCTCAACGTCACCAAGATCATTGGAGAGAAGAGCTGAAAGAATTTATCACTGGCCATTTTAATGCATTTGAAATTGCAGGTGAAGGAAGATTAAAGCCCCTTTATCAATTCCTTTCCTTGCTTGCCCTCTTCCATCTTGCCACTCTTACAGCTGTTACATTCCATTTTCATTCAAATTTTTCTTTCTGCGAGGCTTGATGACCATATTGTCCTCTTGTGTATAAGAGTGTTCAGTACTCTGCCTCCTGCACTGAGAGAGACAGAAGTGACAGTAGCTGCAACAAGTGGGGAGGGGGAGTAGATTGGACCCATATTGTAATGGATTTTCCCCAAAAGCATTGAGTGAAACCATATGTTGCCCTGTCCCCACTTTTCTGTGGTAGATTGTATCTTTTGGAGCTGCATTTAGTGTGGGTGAATGTATTTTAAACTATATTGATTGTACAACAACTGTAGTTTGCTCCTAAATTTGCTTGTATGATATATGCTTTCTCCCTCTCCATGGTATATTACTACTAATTCTCAAACTTTTCTTTTTCTAGTGACATTAATGTTAGTGTGTGTTTCTTCTCCATTTTTAGTTTCTTATTTTCCTAAGGGACTTCATAAATATTGCTTCCTCCTACAAAGCTGCTGACATGTAGCAAAATTTTCTAATTCATTATTCATGTGATGTTCATTTCCTACGTTTAGGAATTAATGCATCTTCAACTGAGATTTTTTTTTCCATGGCTGCAGTAGGGAAAAAAAGGGAGGCAGGACAAATACTACATGCAGAATTATGTGGCACATGCTAAAATGCTAATCAACAAAATAAAATAGTGTACATAAATATTTGCTATACTTCCAGAGGAATTTAAGGTTATAGGGAGAGGAAATGTGTAATATTTTTATTATTAACACACTGTACTTTATATTGTTTCCTATACAAAAACATCTCAAAATGATTTACAAAATAAAAATACACAATAAAAATAATAATTACAAATAATATTAAAGAAAGCCTGTTTAGTAAAAAATAAATAAATAAATAAACTGGGGAAAGGAAAGAAAACAAAAAACATCCACAGAGAGATGGCCTGGGTGAAGAGGTAGATTTTCAGCAAATGAAATGGAATGTGCCTCACTAATGTTAGGGCAGAGAACAACCATATGATGGCAATCTGTAGCTCTAGGCAGATATCATATACAGTTGATAGATTCCAATCTTGAACTGAATATCAGGAAATTTGTTGAAAACTTTCAGTAATATATGTATTCTGTTCAATTTTTAAGTAGTTTTGAATTCTTCATAATTTCCATATTTTGTTGTTGTTCAGTCGTTAAGTCGTGTCTGACTCTTTGTGACCCCATGAGCCATATCGCGCCAGGCCTTCCTGTCCTTCACTGCCTCCCTGAGTTTGCTCAGTTTCATGCTCATTGCTTCAGTGATGCTATCTAACCATCTCATCCTCTGCTGTCCTCTTCTCCTTTTGCCTTCAATCTTTCCCAGCATCAGGGTCTTTTCTAAAGAGTCCTTTCTTTGCATTAGGTGACCAAAGTATCTGAGCTTGAGCTTCATTATCAATTCTTCCAATGAGCAATCAGGGTTGATTTCCTTTAAGATTGACTGGTTTGACCTCCTAGCAGTCCAGGGGACTCTTAAGAGTCTTCTCCAGCACCACAGTTCAAAGGCATCAATTTTTCGGCACTCAGCCTTCTTTATGGTCCATCTCTCACAGCCATACATTACTACTGGAAAAACCATAGCTTTGACTATGTGGATCTTTGTCGGCAAGGTGACGTCTCTGCTTTTTAATGTGCTATCTAGATTTGCCATAGCTTTCCTCCCAAGGAGCAAGCGTCTTTTAATTTCATGGCTGTAGTCTCCGTCTGTGATCTTGGAGCCCAAATAAATGAAGTCTGTTACTGCTTCCATTTCTACCCCTTCTATTTGCCAGGAATTGATGGGTCCAGATGCCATGATCTTAGTTTTTTTAATGTTGAGTTTCAAGCCAGCTTTTGCACTCTCCTCTTTCATCCTCATCAAGAGGCTCTTTAGTTCTTCTTCACTTTCTGCCATTAGGGTGGTATCATCTGCATAATTTAATTTTTTAAAAATGGTAGAGCGACTAAGTAGAATTAAACAATTAAATAGAATTAACTTGCCCGTCCCCACCATGATTTGGTGTTGAGGGAGAAGTCTGCAAAAGAAAGGTCAAGTTAAAAATGGGCTACAGCTTCTTGTGGAATTACTCACTGACAATGTACAGTGGTACCTCGGGATACGAACTTAATCCGTTCCGTGACTCTGGGCGTATCCCGAGTTGGTCGTAACCCAAAGGAAATTTCCCCATAGGGTTCAATGTAAATCCGGTTAATCCGTTCCGCCCTCTGAATTTGGTCGCACCCCGAGGCAAATTTCCCCATAGGGTTCAATGTAATTACCGTTAATCCGTTCTGGCGTCCACGGACCACACGGAAAGCGGCCGGGCGCGGCGTGGTGCGGCGCGAAAATGGCCGGGTGCAGCGCGGCGCGGCGTGAAAACGGCCCGGCGCGGCGCGAAAACGGCCCGGCGCGGCGCGAAAACGGCCCGGCGTGAAAACGGCGCAGCGCGGCGCAGCGCGAAAACAGCCCGGCGCGGCGCGAAAACGGCCGCGGACCACGCGGCAGGGCCGGAAAAACAGCCGCGGACCACGTGGCACGGGCGGAAAAATGGCCGTGGACCACGTGGCACGGGCAGAAAATGGCCGCGGACCACGTGGCACGGGCGGAAAATGGCTCGTACCCGAGGCGGAGTTCGCAAACCGAGGTAAAATTTTGGGGCCAGAGCTGGTCGTAACCCGAAAAATTCGCAAGCAGAGGCGTTCGTATCCCGAGGTATCACTGTATAAAAGAAAAAAAATCCATTATAACTCCAGGATTCAGCATTAAAATCAGTGTGAAAAGTATGCTGCAACATACTTAAAAGGTAACTGGATTGTATCCAGGCTAAGTTGTAGTATTACCTAGTTGTTGTATGTGAAATAGATCTCAGAGTGAAATTTTTATTTCTGGTGGAAGTTATTTTCCTCCAATTCCAGGTTCCAGTTAGGGTAGATATTTTCCTGGCTATGCATCCTGTTGGTTCATAAGAAAAAAAAATAAAACCTATAATAAGGAGTTCATTTAACACATTATAATTCATTTGTTGCTTATTGATGCTCTAAAGTACATAAAACTGAACAATGAAACACTGAAGTTAGGCTCTGAATTATATTGATAGGTGAGTTGCTATACAAGATTCAGTTATGTTTAAAGTTTTTAACATACAGGTAGTCCTTGACATACGACCATTCATTTAACAACAGTATGAAGTTATGACTGCGCTGAAAAGTGACTTATGGCCGATCCTCACACTTAACGACTGTAACAGTGTCCCTGTCACAGTGTCATGTGATCAGAATTTGGACCCATCAATTCCTTGGCAACTAGCATGTATATACGATGGTTACAGCATCGCAGGGTCACGTGATTGCCATTTGCAACCTTCCTGGGGGCTTCCAGCAAGCAGTCAGTGGGAGAAGCTGCATTCACTTAACAACTGCATGATTCAGTCAACCACCGTGGTGATTTGCTTAATGACTAAGGCAAAAAAGGTTGTAAAATCAGGTGTGACTCATTTAATGACCGCATTGCTTATCGATGGAAGTTCTGGTCCCAATTGTGGTTATAAGTTGAGGATTACCTGTAATAACATTCATAATTTAAAAAATTAAAACACATAAATACTTCAAATGCAAATGCATTTGTCCAAGGTTTTGGTTTGCATGGGAATAATAACAACAGTCTAGTATCAGAGATCTGTGTCAAGTTCATTAGGTCATTTCAATATTTCTGAGTATTACTTTGTGCTTGATGTAAAGGGGTTGTTGAGTTTTGATGCCTTTGGAACAAAATTAAACTTCATACGTGTTCTTCTTTCCTTTCATATGGTTTTGTCTATGCAGTTAACCTTTACTTAAGAAGTAGCTTTCTGAAACAGGATACATTCAATGGCTTGGTGAGGTAGAACTTGGATCCAACATTTTCTCTCATGATGACTTATTGAACAAGCCAGGTTTTGACTAACAATGCCAAACAAGTTACAGTCTGTTTTGCTACCTTGGTGACTACCTAGCTGCTGCTATACTGACATCCTTTACTGTATGTTGTTTGTGGGCTGCCAAGGACATCATTATTTCTCTCATTGTTAACCAGATGAAAAACAGAGCTGGGAACATGAATACTCTCCTTTTCTGAAATCTTGCCATTCTGTACATGTTCCAGTAGAAGAAAATGGTTCTGAAAGCATTATTTCTTTATTTTTTTCTTCGTATTAAGAAACTCCTCACAAAAGCTCTCAGGTGGCTTTGGTTAAGCCTTTCCCCCTAGCTCTGCCGGACAAAATTGTATTCCCTCTGTTTCTTCTTTCAGTAAAGACACAGATTCACATCTCCCTTCCTCCAGGAACAAACAAAAAGCTTCAAGTTGACAACTTAGGCCATAAAGGTGCAGGTTGTTGCAAAGACAGAAGCCAATTTAATTTGTCATAGAATAAGGCCTCGATTTTCTGGACTGCCATTCCGCAGACTTTGAATGAAGCAGATAAAATTTTTACTTTGCATCAGATGTTTTATTTGTTACCTTAGCAGTCTGGACAACTGATGCAAGTTATGTCATTTGCCTCAATTTGTTTCATTTGAGTAAATTACATAATTAATGTTTTGATGTTATTTGCCTCATTTATATAATTACATAAATGACATAAACTAAAGCAAGTGAGTTAAAACAATTAGGTAATTGAATTAATGACATAAATTATATCAGTGGTATAAATTTGGATTTAATGGACATTCAGATTTAACAGACATCCCTTTCCTCAAAAGTTCCCTTAAATTGAGGTTTTACTGACATAAGGACAGAATACATGTGAGATAAGGCTACACATCCAGCTTCTGCACTAAAGTCTGTTTCAGTAGCATGAAAGTCTCTTCATGTTGAACACCCTGAATTCTTCCCACTCAGTACCAGGAGTTTTGGAACTTTGAAAATAGGGTGAGGTGGTTTCTGTACCCCATTTAGGGAAAACTCAGGCTTTAAAAGTCAAGCTGTGCAATTTCATGCATTTTGTTACAGCTTCCTAAGACAAGAAATGTTTTAATGAAATAGTAAACAAACTAGAAATACCCATATGTTCTGGAGTACAGCTCTTATGCTTCAGCCATCATAACTAGTGCTTAAGGTGTATGTATGTAACATTTAGTAAAACATAGTCCAGTCTAGAACATCTGGAGGGCATTGGATTGTCTAATTCTAATAGATTTAGCATCTGATGAACTGCCTCCCTCATCTCTCCATAAGATTACAATGGAGTTAAGCAGCTTTTAATTATGTCACTGAAGAAATGGGTGGGGGAAGGAATCTTGTCCAAGCAGAACAAGTCAAGGCCTGTGAAAATGCCAGCAAGGATTATTAACTACATGCACAGTTTAGTTTTGTCATTTAGCTAATCAGGCTGTGGAGGGTTCTAGATTCAAAGGGGAGAAGGTGATTTGAAGCACATGTGAGCACAGGTTGCACCAGTTGGCACCTCCTCAAATGTGTGTCTTTTTTTCCTGGGCTCTGTGAGCTTCTGTAATGAATTGCCAACAGGTGTGATGTGTGCATCCAAGCATGCAACAAGTCATCTTTTTAAAATCAGAATTACTGCACAGCCCTATTAGCTGCATTCCAACTGGGGCATTATGTTCTGTGGTATAGAAGGGACATACTTTTTGTATGATTATGTGATATCAGCAGCATAAGCATTCACAGGGGAAGCAAAGGGGGCAAGTGATGAAACCTGAGTTCATGATCCAAAGTCCATCACTAATGTACTTGTGCCTAGCATCAGGAAGCAAGTACAAAATGCTGGGGTTTATGTGATGATGTCACAACACGTGTTTTGTTAGTTTTTTTGTCATAATGTTTATAGATGCTTACAATCAGCAATCTACACATTATGCTGTTGCTTAATATGCAATGCATACATTTATTTATATTTATTAATATTATTTATAGAGCCGCCCATCCCACAGCACTGACTCTGGGCAGCATACAAAGATTAAAGCCACCAACACAACTTATATCTTATGATGCCCTGGTTAAAGCAGCAACCCCCCAAACAAAAAGCCACATACATGTCTTCCATGCTCTTTCCTCTGCCAATTTTTAAAAAAGTAATATGTGAAACATTCATGAAAACTGTTTCTTAATACAAACTACTTCTAATTTTTTTCATAGATAAGCAAAGAGGTAAAAAAAATCAGGTTTTTTTTTTTTTGTATTTTCTCTCCGTCCCACAAAGAATCACATGAACACAGGCAGCTCTACTGAAATCTTTTATTAGTGTAGTAATTCTGAACAATAGATAATATATCTTTTAAAAGTTCAAAAAGAACATTTAATTTCTCCTTTCTTCATCTGATGCATAACAATATTGCCTGATTGGTTGGTTTGCTGCTGTCATAGGTCCTTCTGAGATATATAGCTTGCCTTCTCACAGATGGTGAGCAAGGAGGGCCAAAATTATTTAGAAATGTATAATTAAATCTCAGATAAACACCTAATTAATGCATATTTTTATAAAGATGTTCGTTTTCTTTTCAGCACTAGATCCAAAAGCATAACTCTAGTTTAATTGGTGTTTTAGAATGTGTTTCCATTCCAGTAATAAAAATATAGTAGATTGTTGGCACTGTATTTGCTGCAGTTGGGCATTCTTTCAGGTTCTTCTGGGAATTCTGTAGTGTTTTGTAAATATCATGAGAAGGGTTACTATGTTACAAGAAAATGATTAACAAGAATTGTATTTCTTATTTTGCTGAAAATATACTGTTACAAATAATTAACATATAACTTCCCATATAATCAAAATATCTGGGGACATAGAAAATTAGATCTATCAGCATAACTTTAGTCATCAATTTGTGGAAAGCAGTATTAAAAGTAGAATTTTGGAATTCATGTATCAAATAAAGGTGATTCTCCAAAGGAAAATTTTCTGTAGGCAAAGTGTCTGATTTACATCTAAGCTGTGTCCATTGTTCAGTGTTAGGAACAGAACTATAAACAAAACAGTTAAGTATGGTGCAATTATATAAATGTAATGCAATCTGAATACCAAATTAATTTTATAGCTTAATCACAAAATTAATAGCAAAGGGTAGAAGATACAGAAAAAATAGCTGTTAAAATGATGGAGCTATGGCATCTTCCCTATTATTTTTTACAAAAATGAATAAATATAATCAAAAAAGTTTATAAATTTAGAAATAGTGTCAAGATAATTAATATAGAAATTCTCCTGAAGTATTAGATCTTGGTACTTACCTATTATTTAGAAGTTGGTACAGGACAGATGCAAGGTGTTATATACTGTACATAATTAACATAAAATTTATTGCCATGAGAAGAAGTGGTTCCTGTTACAGAAGACTTTAAGTAATATTTGGCCAATGAGGGAGACTAAAAATAAGAATGGCTTCATTGCACTAGATCAAGATTAACCTTACCTTATGAAGCAAATTAAATCTTATGTTCATTTTTCTAACATGGACCATATTGATCCAGAATAATTAAAATCCAGGGAAAAAACGTAATAATTACTGATGGGGTTACTGTTGGCAATGACTAATCAGGAAATACATGTAGTAATTGCCAATGTTGCAATATGTATATACAAATATATTGTATGTGACGCATTTGAAATATTCTGCATAATTCTAGCTCTTGTATCTTGAAAGATATTACACAGTTAAATCATGGAATGTGCTGTCATAACACATAGTGATTAACACCAATTTGAATTATTTTAATCCCCCTTTAAAAGGGATAAAGGATGAAGCTACCGAAGTTATTCATCACCATGGCGACATAATCAATACATCAGTATTTATCTGGTATCAGATGTTGGGAAACAACAGCAAAAAGGACAATTAATGATATTCTGCTTGCCATACATTAACTGGATGGCTGTAATCGGCCCCTTTGCTTTCTGTTGGGATATTTCAATTGTTCCAGCAGGGTTCTTGTGTTCTTAACTTTTTTTTTTTTTGTTTTCCTTTTGATAGTAATCTAGAAATTGGGGTATATTTCCTCATTCCCTGTAGATCAAGACAGAAATTAGAATAATCATGGTTGTTATTAGTATTTCACAAAGCAAATTTCTTCAGTCAAGCTCATGTTCTTAGGACTCTTTCAGTGCTGTGCCTGTCTGTCAAAGGACTGGATTGATGTCAGTGACCTTCGGTAAACATTGCAAGAGTTACATACGGAAAGTTGACTGATGCAGATGCATTAGGTGTTGACAATATGTAAACGGTTGAATAAGCTGTATTTTTTTGTAGCAAGAGTAGGCAAGCAATCACAATCGAAACAATGTGAACAGAATGACACTTTGAAATGAATTTGTTGCAAAGTAATATGTTGTTTGTTCTATATATCTCAGTGAAAAGGGAACAAGTCCGCATATCTAAGTGCGCATACAAAATGTTCTTCTCAGTCAGTTGTAGATGCGTACAGAAATACTGTGTCTGGTTCCAGAGTTGTTGCCAACTAATTTTATTTTGTTTAATCAATTATTTGGAGATTTGAAATCTACTTCAGGAAAAATTGACTCCCAAGGTGGCCCATAAGATTCTAACACAAAAGTAATTATACTAAAAAAGACCAACAAAAGCTGGTTTCATTTATTATTATTTTTTTAAAGTGCCAAATGCAGATTGGAAAAAATGTGTCTTCAGTCTTTAAAGCAATGAGAGGAAGTTGCGAGGGTAGGGGTTGCTACTGAGAGAACTTTATTATCTAGTAAGACAAATGATAAGCCAGTGAATGAGGCTTTCTCTTATCTTTTTGCAGGCTCATGTAGGTATAATAGGGTCTGCAGATAGGTGTCAGGATTATTCAGGACTTTAAAAATCTAAATAGGTCTTTAAAGATCAAAATCAGCATGCTGAATTGAGCTCAGAATTAGGCAGTCAATGCAATAGGCACAGAGTAAGTGTAATATATTCAGTTGCTTTTTATGTAATTCAGCTGTCCTTTTATATCAGTTCAAAAAAGTGAAGTAATGCATTGAGGAGACAAATTCTAGGATTTTGAGTAAATGGCAGAGCTGTGCAAAACTTCAGGTTTGGTGATTCTGTTCAAAACTGATTCAGTCAAATAGTTGAATCAAATCAACTTTCCAAACCAAATCGGAAAGTTGAGTAGAATTGTTAAATGGGATTGGGTGACTCTAAATCAATTTGACATTTTGGAATGCAGCAAATCCATTTTCTATATACATTTAGGTTGTTGAATTGGAATCTAGTGCTAGTGTTGATAAAGCTGTTCTTAAAATCCAGATCATGATTTATTGAAATAATTTTGGGAGCATGGACTGCCTTTACCAGTCGCAAGGAGCTACTTTTAGATCAGCAGGCGGAATGCCAGCTGCTTCACTCAACCTCTTCTCCCTTATAGGGAAAGGTGGATGACTCAGTACGGATACCTTCCTCTCCCCAACCCCCAACTGACTGGGGATCTGACTCTTATTGAACACATTTTGTTCCTACTCTCTTAATAAGCTTTAAAACAAAGCTATTAGAGTATTGTCTCAGTTTCTGACACTTTATTTTATGTGTTTGTCTCCAATTGGCAATTAAAGCCTACATTTGCCAGGATGTATATCCTTAAAAAGCAAAGTGTTTCCAGTTGAGGAGTTCTGATGAAAAAAGATAGAGAAGGAGAATTAGCAGACCAAGCAGAGCTGTCAATTGCTGCAGACAATATAAATTTCTCCAAACCTGTTGCATCCTTGTAGCTTTTGTTATCAGGTTGTATGCATGGAGTTCTAGCTGCAGTGGCTGGTAGCCCCCATTTGCATACACAGTTCTTTATCTGTATAGGATGCCCCTTCCTAGGCAGGAGAGGAAGGATATCTTAGTAATATAAGATTAGTATCTCTAGGTAAATTTTTGCTAGCAATTGAGAAAGAACTGCCTGAAACCCAGGATCTGTTGCCTAGGCAAGGGATCAGTATTGAGCTTGTTTGAAGAACCAAGAGTTGACTTCCTCAGACATATCAGCATTTTCATAAATTCTAAGTTATTGTTCAGCTTGAGGTAAGTTTAAGGGTTAGTTACCTTGGCTATATTATCCTTTCTATTCTGCATTTTGTATGGTTAATATACACTTAGTCTAGGGAAGTGGAAATTTAATATGCACAGAAATATAGAAATCTTTAGAAGGTGGGCTTCTGAATAATAGCCTCTAAAATTCTATAACTATTAGAAGTGAGCATTTGACACTTTGTCCATGAATGAGCAGTCCTACAGCAGTGAAAAATTTTAATTTTGAGCACCATTGGGCACCTATTTTGTTGGGTTGGGTGCCATCTAGTGGTCGTGATGTTACTTTAAAGCAGACGGAGAACAAAGAGATAGCAAGTCTTTATGAAGCGTGCCTTTGTCCTGCTCCTTGTTGTTCTATTTGTTACTGTGTTTTAATTCTCCTGTCTAGTTTAATGCTGTACTTATAGAGCTTATGATTTGGGAAAAACATATGTAGATGCAGAATCTCCCTGTTGTATGTTAAGAGCTTCCCCACTCTTGATTGCAGGATCTGAAATAATTTCTAAAAGTTTTCAAGAAACTGTCCATATGAATTTGAAATATTCAGTTTTAAGGCTTGTAGTTATTGCAAGATGTGTTTAGGAGAAAACTACATTAGGACCTGCATTATGTCCATTGATACCTAAAGAGGTATAACACAAGAACTTAATTCAGTTTTTGTTGTCAGCTGCCACATTTACTATATCAAAATATTGGAGAAATAAAGCACATCTTCCTTTGGATCAATGGTATTAAAAGGGTGGGAAAATAGCATTGGCTAAAAATTTAGCACAGCTGCAGAGTGTTGAATAATTTAATTAAAGGTTTTATTCACATTTGGTTTTCATTTTTATTCTTTCTAATCCAATGGAATGTTGGAAATAAATTATGTAAAGAGACTCCTGATTCTGTCCATTAGTAGGATAACACTTTGCAAACTGAACAGAAAGGAAGAAACTGGCCAACAACAGATTGAGTTTAGTAATGGACTGGATCTGGCTGGGAACTGTGGAGAAAAACATTCCAGAAAAGGCTCCAGTGGATCCCAATGATGGAAGCAGTTGGCTAGGTGCTCCAAATGTTGCTGATGGTTCTGTTCCACATCCCCTTTCCTCCTGGTCATGTGACCTGCAACAAAGCATGTGCTACCAGCCCCATACTTTCCACTGTACACATACAGTACAGACAGAGATGTAAGAGATTACTTGGTTGCATAGAAGAGAATATAAAGGCCTCTTATGGCCAGTTCCGGCAAAAAGGTTGGGAAGAATTCCAGAAGCCATGATCTGCATTTTTTCTCTACTTTTTTTTTTTTTAAGTTGTATCAGTAGAGATCACCTAATAGATCCCTTCTGATTATACAAATATTTTTTGGGTTAAAATATTACATATGTAAAAAGTTTGTGTCTTACCTTGACATCACAGTTATTTCTGCATAGTTTAAGTATGTTATTGTTGCTTTTATTTTAAATGCTTTGTCAGTCCTCTATTTTTAATTTAACAAATATTTTTAGAAGAAAATGAGATAAGTGGCAAATGGAGATAAATATTCAGGTTTTTTAAATATTTAAGAATGAAACATCACAAGAGTTGCATGCTAATTATGGGGGCATATGTTTTCTAGTGGCACACAGTGTTGCTCTCTTTTTTAAGAATATAAGGCAATACATACCAAATGACCTGGGAGTAAGGCTGGTCTGAGACACTTGCTCCGTCCTCCAAAAGTGAGATAACTGGGGGCTCAGGCAAACACCTCTAGATCTTTTTAAAAAGCTAGAAGCTGCTACTGCTTTTCCTTTTTCCATTCTAGTATTTGCCTACTGGACTGCAAAGGTGGTTCTTTGGACTATTGTTTATATTTATGGTTTCTTCTGTTAATCTAGGCTTTTTCATGTAAGATGCTTAAGGATTTTTTAGTATGTTACACATGGAGGGTAGATTTTGGAGCAATAAAGATCTCCCCCCCCCCCCAATAATTTAAGATTTCTGTATAGTGTATTTGGAATGCCCTAAATAAAACTATTTCTCTCTCTTTTATAGAACCTACAGTGAGAACCTTTACTCCATTTTATTTCATAGTGGAGCCAGTGGATACTCTATCAGTTAGAGCTTCTTCTGTTATACTGAATTGTTCAGCATATTGCGAGTCACCTCCAAAAATTGAATGGAAAAAAGATGGGACTTTCTTGAACTTGGTATCAGATGACCGACGACAATTGCTACCAGATGGATCTTTGTTAATCAACAGTGTTGTCCATTCCAAGCACAATAAACCTGATGAAGGACATTACCAGTGTGTGGCAACTGTGGAAAGTCTTGGGACTATTGTAAGCAGAACAGCTAAGCTTACAGTTGCAGGTGAAAACCTTATTTGGATATCTATTGCCTACTACTTGCCAAATGTGGGGTTAATGTTTCTATAGAATAAATATATGTGTATACAGGTAGACCACAGGTTAAGAACGCCTGGTTTAAGGATGACCCATAGTTAAGAACAGAGCCTATTGTAGCAAAATTTAAGTTAAGTACACAATGATTCAAGTTAAATACACAATGGTTCAAGTTCATTACACAATACTACTTACACAGTATTATACAATAATACTGTTCTGGTTTACATACAAATTTGACTTAAGGACAGACCTTGGGAACGGAACTCATCTTAAACTGGGGACTACCTGTATTATAGGAGAAGTAGTCTGAGAAGGCAGTCTCCAGAAGGTAACATCTATTAAAAGAGGGCCAGTCCTCACAGACCACTTCCTGCTTTGAAGCATTAGAAGGTTAACTTTAGGGCAAATGTTAGTGATAATCTTAGATTTACAGTATGTTGTGTGGTGATTGCCTCTAGGGAAACTTTAAACTTGGAATTAGGGTAAAGTTAGGCTTAGGTTTAGAATTAATTAGGTTTTTTTTCTCAAGTTAAAAATTGCCACCTCATGTTTTTAGGGATCTTTTCCATTTCCATTAAGGGATTCCAGTCTCTGGAATCAGCTCCCCCTTGAAGTCTGTCTGGAGTCTGATCTCTAGTTATTTAAAAGTCCCTTAACAAGTGTTGTTTTTTTCCTGGTAGGACATTTATGAATCAGGAAAAACCCTCTTTCTCATGGTTCACTCTGATTTATACTAATGTTATGTTAAGAATTGTTTGTATTGATTATTGCATGTATTAGGAAATGTCTTAGTAATTATATTGTTTTTCTGTGATATTAGTTTATATTATATATCATTTTGATTTATCCATACTGAGCTTAGTTATAAGAACATACTAAATAACCTAGTACTACTGCTTTCATAGTGGATAGGTGGACTTCTCTATTTCCTCCCCACTCTATAGAGGTCATTTCCTAAATTAAAAAAAAAATTAAAGTGAAATAGAGAACAATGAAAGTTGGGTGGGCATTGCCTCAGAGTTTTCCACATGAAGTAGCTATAGTGTTTTTCCTCCTCGGGGATTTTCCTGCCTGATATCATTACAGGATGCCTTATGTTTGGCTGTATTGCAGAGCCATTTCCCAACCACCACTAGAAAAACAATATTTTGTTACTGTCAAGATGGAAGTATGGTCTCCAGCTCCTCTGATAGCCAAGATTCTCATTTAATTTGGGAGATGATCTGTCTCATGGGATCATTTTCATTGTCATCTGACTTGTTGAAGCTTTCAGGAATTCAGGGGCATGCCTTTCTTTAGTAGAGTAAAGTAATGAATCTTCATTTATTTTGTAGATTAAGTTGAGTTTTTCCTTTGTTTTATTACTACAATATACAGATAACTAGAAATGGAGGCGAATATGTGTAGCTCAGGGTTGAACTGTGGAGTCCTTGGGGTTCTCTGAGCTGGTAGTTCATTGATTAGTATAGCAAAGGTCACCACCAGGCACACAATCAAGCAGTCAACATAGGCTAATCAATGAACTACCAGAAGAGCAAAACAGAACCCCCACCCCCACCAGCACTGGCACCCCACCCACAGCAGATAAATAGAGAGCAAACCTCATCCCATTTTAGCACTGAAGAAGTTACCTAGTTGGGTAATGAAATGCTTGCAAGAAAAGAACCAAGCACAGAGAACCCCAAGGACTCCACAGACAACTAGAAACAAATAAAAATACAAATTAGTTGACATCCAGCCCTTTTAAATATTTGCTGAAGTATCCAATATACTTCAAAACTATTTTGATGAATTATTCTCAACTTAAGATCATAAAATATATATTTCATATTTTTAAAACACAAAACATAGATCTATTAAGTTAAAATATTGCAACTCTTTATTCCAAAGGTTTATCTATCTTAGTAATTCTTTTCAGTTATCTGTTGAAAAAACCTGTAGGCTTTGACATTTTCCAGTCAAACAAATTATTTGGGAGTTTCAGAAGCTGCTAATTTATCAGGCCCAGATTAAACAGTCAATGTTTTCATTGATTATTTTGTTTTTCAGCAAATTTGTGCAGCCAAAATTCTTCTTATAGTGCATTAATACCTTGAAAGAATTAGTAAACTGGTGTAAGGTATTAATACCTTTTTCCATTGTTGTGAATTGTTAATTTAGATCACCATTTTGCAATTAGATTTTTCATTTTTTCT
Organism: Python bivittatus; assembly: GCF_059951505.1. Taxonomy (NCBI): domain Eukaryota; kingdom Metazoa; phylum Chordata; class Lepidosauria; order Squamata; family Pythonidae; genus Python; species Python bivittatus. The sequence continues at coordinate 5,528,710 of NW_028277085.1, read as the reverse complement.
CTGATCAGTACTTAGGAAAAAGATTTTTTTCCTCTGCAAGAAAATAAGAGGTTTATTTCTTGCAACCTACTCAAAGAATAGGAAACATGCAAATGTTCACAGTGCTGTCCCTCCCCTAGAAAAAAGTTGTTCTTTGTAAAACCCAAGTCTCTAGGACAATGTTTCTCAACCTTGGCAACTTTAAGATGTGTGGACTTCAGCTCCACACATGCTGGCTGGGGAATTCTGGGAATTAAAGTCCGCACATCTAAAAATTGCCAAGGTTGAGAAACACCACTCTAGGAGTTCTAATGCTTGCTTAAATTCCTGCCACCATAACTATAGCTCTTCCTCTAGATTTCTAGAAATAAGACTGTTCGTCCAAGAACTCCTTTAACACTGCCAAATCTCTTCCAGTTTATTTTGCAGGAACATCATCTCTTTTACTTACTTTTTCATATATGCTTTTGTGGGAACCTTTTTATCTACTTTAGCTTATAAATATGATGCAGATTACATATGGTGCGTTAAAGCATTTTTCTAACTCAGTGAAAGAATTGAAAAACAAAAGAAAAACAAGCAGCAATAATTCTAAAAAAATGGCTGATGTTGGTTTGTTTCTTTAATGAACTAGTTACTCCTTTCAGTGTGCTTTTTGTTTATCTCCCCCCCTTTTAAAACAATATGTAAATATGAAATCAGGTTGATAATTATTTACCATCTCATTGATGTGTTCTACCATTTAAATTCAGATATAATGTGCATTAAATTATGGCTGTGGTCTAAAAGAGCAAGGCACAAATGCTGCATTCTTATCTCTGCTTTATGAGTGACCATTTCAGTAGGCGTGAATGAGTCTGTAATTTTTCAGATTTTAGGGGGAAGTTACAGTAAACTTCATTATTTGGAGTGACATTGAATTTTTCTTCAGGCTTGGTATATGCATGCCTGAGAGTTGAGAATACAGATAAGGATACCAGGTAGAAGGAGAGAGGCTGGAGTTAGCAGTAAAAGTTGTGGGGGCGGGGGGAGGTTATAAATCTGTGCCATTTCTGTATGGGAGTTTGCTATAAGATTGTTTTCCCACCCCCCACCCCTCAAACTCTCTTGTAGGGTATATAGCTTTGCTTTTGTCATACAAAGGAAATAATTATATTAAACCTGGATTTCTCATTGTTCAGAAAAGAGTTAGATTAATATTGTATAGCATTATTATTATTGTTATCATTATTACTACTATTACTACTACTGCTATTCTCTTGTGTGAGTCCTGTGAGAAGCATTATTTATGAGAGAAAGGGAAAATTATCCAGCATTCAAGCCATGAATCTGCATTTACTTCTTGTCTTGATGGAAAATAAGAATGAGAAATAGACATTTTAATTTGATTCTGTGAGGTCCAGAGGTGGTTTCAGATTATATGCAGGACTCTCCTGATGGAGAAACAACTGTGGCTGGTCCACATCTTGGAAATTATAAAATCTAGTTGCAGGTGTAGAAACCAAATCTTATCAAATTAGATTATACTGGAATACAAATCTTTAACTTTATTATCTCTGATAAAAATGTGTGGTTCTATCACTGGACAAGAGGAGCAGCAGTGAAGAAGGATGTTGTACTTTTACTGTCTGCATGTAAGAAGCTGGAATTGGTGATTAGCTTGCTGAGTGAAATATGTGAATATAGCATACTGTTTCAGAGCACATTTATTAAATTAGTGCTCATGTATATAATTTAAAATATTTCACATAAATTATACTGTAATTCTTCTGAAATCCATAAATGTTATCATAAGCTTGATACATTCAGACTGAAGCTGAGAAAAGAGAAGGTTGTTTGAGGCTTTCTATTGAGTTCATGGATGGTAGAGGTAAGATTTGAATTACAGGCTTTGTGATTTGTAATTTAGTTCTTACTTTAATACACTGTATCAGTTATACATGTTAATTTAGGAAACTTGCTTATAATAGTGATAACTGCCATACACACAGACACACACATATATATCAGGCACAGTTATCACTAGTATGCGTATACATACACACACACACACACACACATTTTGCAGCATCAAGGAATTTTACTGTTCACTTCCATTGAGTGTGGAGCTGTAATTTTGAAATGCGCACACACTACTTATAAGTATCTGACTCATCCCAGGTCTACTTTTTTTGAATATATAGATAAATCTCCAATGAATCACACTTTTTTCTGCATGACAAACAGTTAAAACACTGGTACATAGTACTGGAGATTTCAAACAACAATATTAATGTTTAAATAGGAATGGGAACTCAATGAAATAAAATCTGTTCATCAATCCAGCAGTTTAATATGGGCTGCTAGAAGGCTATTTGGACAGAAGCAAGCTCTTCTAATATGGCACCTTCATTTTGAAAGAAATTTCAAAGTATTCAAAAGTATGTTGGGACTGACACAAAGCAATACATTTACAACTTCTGTGTAATAATTGAATTAATTTTCAGAACTTAGAGTTAAGCATCAATGAAGTTGGCATTTGAGTGACATAGGGTTTGGGGTGGTGGTGGTTTTGGTGTGTGTGTGTGTGTGTTTTGAGAGTGTTTAAATGTGCAGTCCCCTCTTCCATCCCTGCTGGTTTTTGGTTGTTTGTTTTCCCATAATCACGTGATGTCAACTCTTAGAACGAATCTCTATGCAGAAAATGAAATACTGTATACCTGTTGCTATCCCAGGTGTTTTTTTCTTTTTTTTTGTACCCTCCCCTCATATCAGATTTTCATGATGGGGCACTGAGGATGCCATCTTCTCTAAATTATCCTGCGTGGAATACTGGGGATTTTGGTAGAGGCAGTCAGTCCATTATGATGAAGGCTCAGAGCATCAACTGCCTTGGGATTTCATCCAGTTCCATATGACCCAAGTACAAAGTCAAAATTGGTTTGCCTGAGGGAAAAATTAGAACATCGGTGGTTGGCTATCAGAGAAAACTTGGGATGCTGATTTTGTATCAGATTCCTGAAAGTTTCTTGGTGCTGTGGCTGTGCAAAATGGGATTCGAACAAAATGTGCCGTATGTGTTGGGAGGCTCTTAAATCAACAGTACCTTATTCTGGACTTGCACAGCTTTCATAAACTAGAAGTATTTCCAGGGACTTGTGTTATGAATGCAACACAGTTGTATCATAATTCATATGACCTTTATGGACACTTCACTTTCTTTAAACATTTAAGCAAAACAATGTAGATATTTCAGTTAAAAAAATCATTAACAAAACTTGAAAACATAGAGTCTGTGTTGAAATAAACTGAGTCAGGAGTTATTTCCCATGTAGGTAGGCTATGCAGTTTTTTTTGGCATTAGTGATTCTAGACTACTCATCTAAATGTTTGCATTTTTATAGTGTTAGAAGTAATAGGTGTGGTATGTTATAATAATCTTTCTCTGGGATACTACTATAATAATTATGGGATGACAGCTATGCAAATTCTATAGTTTATGCTATTGCTTTTTATGGACTCACTAGCAGAATAAATATTTGTGTTAGTGATTTTTGTTTGTGTGTGTGCCTTTGAGTCAGTGTTGACTCCTGGCAACTGCCTGGACTAGTCCCTGCAGTTTTCTTGGCAAGGTTTTTTGGAAGTGGTTTGCCATTGTCTGCTTCCTAAGGCTGAGAGAGAGGGACTGGCCCAAGGTCACCCAGCTGGCTTCGTGCCCAAGGCAGGACTAGAACTCACCGTCTCCCGGTTTCTAGCCCGGTGCCTTAATCACTACATCAACGTGTCACTCGTTTAGTCTGTAAGGTTTTAACTGTTATCTGTGTGGATTTATGCATATACTTTTGATATTGTTGAGGGGAAGAAAAGTATGCGTTTGCATTTTATCATGACAATGTTTTCCTTTTGAGTTCAGGAATTTTATAGTTCTACTACTAATCCTTTTTTAGCTGTACATAGCTATCCATCTGACATGCTATTTTCTCCCTCCTGATTTTAAATTGTTGCTCCAAATAGGTCCTAGTTTAATTAAATATGTGGCATGGAGCAGGTATATCATATCAGTTTCTACTCTCTCATTATTGGTTATGGTGTTCAAAGGTAATTTCTCAGAGGTAAGCTAGAAATCTGTAATAATATAGCAAATTGCACTTCTCATGTTCACAAGACTCCTTGACAATGAATTTATGAATCTTTTTATGCATAAAAGAATAATAACTTAAAATATTGTTATAATACTGTCTCAGGAAAGAAAAAAAGGTATGTGCTTGCATAGTTTATTTATTTGTTTGTTTCTTTATTTTTGTTGTCCTTAGGGCTTCCAAGATTCATTACCCAGCCAGAGTCTGCATCTGTCTATAGAGGAAACCCCATAGTTCTTAACTGTGAGGTTAATGCTGATCTAGCACCATTTGTAAGGTGGGAGCTGGATCATCAGCCACTGTTTCTGGATGATCGTGTATTCAAATTGCCAAGTGGAACTTTAATTGTTAGCAATGCTACGGATGAGGATGGCGGAACATATTGTTGTGTTATTGAAATTGGTGGGTCTCCCAAATACAGTGATGAAGCAGAGATTAAAGTTCTTCCAGATACAGGCATGTGTGCTGAGGTTTTTCTCTCCTAGTTCTTTCTTGTGCATCACTAATAAGATTGTTTAACTGGTGTCAGAAATTGTAAAAGCTTGCTATTCAAACTTGCTAATTTTAAATGGATGCTTCTCTGGGTCCTCTAAAAGTCCTTATAAAAGTTTATTCTAAAAGTTTCAGTTTTCTTGCCAGGCTTCATACTGGAGTTCTCTTAAATATTAACAAAAAAATTTTATATACCCTTTTTGCAAGACAGATGTAGTCTTAGACTCCATGGCAATATAAGGCCAGTATTTATGCCCATTTCAAATACATTTGTTTAATACTAATTTGTTGTTAAATGTTGATTAGAAGCAAGTGAAAAGCTCCTTTTAGCACAGCATTCTGTTCAGAGTTAGAATATTATGCTGCCATCACTTTCCATTTAATTTAACCTTACATTTCCTGATCATATTATTTGCAGAATCTGAAATTGCTTCAGACTTGCTTTTCCTGAAACAGCCCTTTTCTCTTACCAAAGTTACTGGGCAGAGTGCAGTTTTACCATGTGTCGCTGCAGGCATTCCTGTTCCTCTCATCCGATGGACAAGAAATGAAGAAGAGCTTGTTACAGAAAAGTGAGTTTTAATTCTGATGTTACACGTGGAAGTTACAGAAAACAGTTACTGTTGGGAGATTGCTGGGTAACAGAGTGCAAAGAGCCAGCAGCCACTATCCCATATCATGGAAGCTGCTAAAAAGGGGACCTAACAACCACAAAAACGTTGGTGAAGGGAAGGAGGGTAAAATTTGGGATTGAGTTAAAGAAGCATTGAAATGGCAGCAGTAGGGCCTCCTTATTTCAAAAATGCATTATGCTGAGCCTGTGTGACCCCCAAGCAAATCTAGGAAAGAGCCCAGCCCCTTTAGGGAGCAACTGACAGGTCTTGGGAGGATGCCCATGCTGGATCCAAAGCCTGACCTGATCTGTGCAATCAAAGGCCTTGTTGTACTCAGTAAAACAGAGGCAACCCTTAGGTTAACTATCTGATCCTGGGTCATACGGCCATTTCTGAAATCTGGCTGTTCTATTTGGTATTTTTTGTTACAAGTACAATTCTACCTTTCTTAGTAAAATTGTAAGCAAAATTTTGCTTGCATGAGGACATCATTCAATAGTTCGATAATTTGCACATTCTCTTCATCTCCCTTCTTCAGTATAAGTATGTATACCTGGTTTTCCAATCTCTAGGCCATATAGTCTTGCTCAATATTTGATGACACAACTATGTATACTTTGGAAATATCCCCCCCCCCTTTTTTTTTTATATTCACACTCTGGTATCTTATATCTTAACATGGCTCAGTGCAATTTAGCTTTGTTCATTGGAGTTTTCATTTTAATTAGTGTTTTATGTGTCATCAATTATTAACTCTTTTTTGACATTCCTAAGCCTTGAATAGTTGCTATAACCATGTTGACTCGTATCACCTGTAATAACTAGTGCATCTGGTTTTCAACCAGAATGTTTTCAGTTGAATTTAAGAATTAAAATGATTTGATGGGAAGGACTTTAAAAATAGATATTTTGGCTTCTCAAGAATGTTGTAGATCTTTGTATTTTTTAAAATCTGAATCCTACATGCTTCAAAAAAATCACTCCACCAATATGTCTTGTTTTATACAGTTCTCACAAATTTATATTCCTGTCTGGGGGAACACTGAAGATAAATGATATCACTGAAGATGATACAGGAACATATACTTGCATCGCAGATAATGGGAATGACACTATTGAAGCTCAAGCTGATCTTACTGTGCAGGGTATATATATATATATATATATACTTTTTAAAAATGAAAAAGAAATTAGTGCTAATATAGTTGAGGTAGTAGAATTCCAAAACAAAAGATATTGTTTTGTTTAGCGGCAAAATAAGTTCAGCTATTACTACTGATCCTGTGTAATTGGGGAGAGCAGTGTGATTGAAGCAAGAGTATTACCAAGTTAAATTTATGACATTTCTATACAGAGTTGGGAAAGATTTCAGCCTAAACCAATGAAAAGGTTCTGCCTTGAAAACAATACACCATAGATAGATAAACTGATGGCATGACTTGTATAAGGCTGCTTCATTTATTACTTTGCATGGCTCATTGTCTTTTAGTTATTAGCAGGAGCTAATATCCAGCTGACATTGCTGCCTGGCAGCTGAAGATGAAGAGAATTTTTTTCTCCCAAGAGTTTATTACATTCTTTAATAGAGAAACACACATTATTTTCTGTAGTAAGGTGGATTATCTAGATGAATGTACAAAAAAATTGTGTAGTACATATACAGGTGGATAACCTTTTTGCAGTGGGGGGGAGATTCAAGTCAATCCTGACTCCTGGTGACTGCATGGACTTTTGGCAACATTTTTAGAAGTGGTTTGCCATTGCTTCCTTCTTCTTAGGGATGAAAGGAAATTACTGGCCCAAAGTCACCCGGCTGGCTTTGTGCCTAAGGCAGGACTAAAACTCCCAATCTCCTGGTTTCTGGCCTGGTGCCAACGCCAAACTGTCTCTCAAATAACTTTCAACCTCTGTAAATTTCCAATTTTCAATTTTAGGGTTCTGTATTAAAAGTTATATTAAGGAAGAGGAAATTGATCTGATCTCACTTACCAGATTTCCCCTGTAAAAATTATCAGAAGGTAGTTTTCTCTTTTATCACTGTAATTCAGGAAGTAACATGGAGACAGACAGATGAAGACAAGGTTATAAGTTCACTTTTCAGCTGGGGAATGTCAGCCACTGTATTTAACTCTCCAGGAGATTCCTGAAAATGGTATGACGTAAATTACATTGCTTTTGAGCTTCCTGGCCTGTCAGTTTCAAACATTGCAAGATTCTATCAAGTGGAATTTTTTTCCTTTTTTTCTTTTTAAATGACTGTGTTTTGAAAAAATGTAAATGTTATCTTGTTGTGAAACTGATAGCACACCTGATTACTCCTGCAGCCGGAGTATATAGACTGATTTAAAGACTATCTCAGTGCTAAAAATGTGATTGACTGTGTATGCATATGTGAGTTTAGAAAGTTGCTATTGCTCTCATTCATTAAATGAAATAAAGTCAAAGCCCTGATATCACATGTGGGTGGTTCCTGTGGTTTTTGCTTGACATCTGGGAAATCCTGGAGTCACTAGTGGCAGAATTATTTTAAAAATCATCCTTGCTATGTAATAAATTATTCTTGTCTTTAGAGAGTTACAGGATGGAATTATTGACAGATACATATCCAAAGTAGCATAGGGCTACTTTGTTCATCAACAATCTTCCTCTTTGTTTTAATTCTTTACAGAAGTCATTTAGAAGTACTTACAATTACTTTCTAATTATATTTAATTTTATGAAGAAGCATTACGAAACTTAAAACCAAGATATTAGTGATTGGAATCTTTGTGGAAAATGGTTTCTTCAGTAAGAGCTTTGCAAAATCCTATGGGACTAAAATATATGGCAGAGCAGTTGATATGGGAATATCTAAAGTATCTGTGGTAGTGATATTGATACTCAGGAGAATTGTATTTGATAGCTTCTAGATTTCAACTCGGATTTCTTAATAACTGATTTGTAATGCATTAATGAAGCTTTATGCCAGCTGGTGCTTTATGATAGAAGCAGCTTGCCACTTTTAGAAGAGTATTTTTAGAAATAGGCATTAAATTAATAGCAACAGTATAGATGCTTTTCCACTTTTTAATTCTGCAACAGTGGGAAATGTATGCATCTTCTGACACTTATCTGAAATCATTGATCTTATAATTAAAATTCGTTTGGCTAAAAGTGAAGGGGACATTTAAAAAAATAAATATCTTCTTTTGGCCCTGGAATGGCAAATTATTAACAAGTTATGAAAGGCAAGCGGGCTTGTGGAGACTGAAGGCAGGTATAATGATGTGCATCATAGTCAAGTTTCAACAGTACAATTCTAAGCATTCACGGACAGAACATATTTCAGATCTCTTTCTTTGAATCAGTTTTGGCACTGCTGAATAAAACATCACAGCTGCCTCTCACTTATTTCATACAAAACAAAATAATCTCCTTTGCCAGTCAGGAAAGGTCATTTGAGGGTGAAGTCTGAACATGTGCTTGAATTTAGGCGCTAAGAATTGTGTTACACTCATTAAAGCAGGATATTTGATCTTGATCTGCTGATAGATATAAAAAACATTGCTGAAAGCTTTAACTGGGATTTCAAACTTATTTCATAAGATACTTGCCAATGATAGGCAATACAAATGTAAGTTGTAAAGCTTGCCTTTGCTTCTCATAAATTTGCTTCTACTTGTTTAAAATATAATTTAGTAATTTTTAAAAAATCTGTTAAAAGTTTCCCATTGGTTATCCTTACTAAAATTGTATTGCTTGATTATTTGTTCTTATCCAATAACGGCTCATTTTTTGAAAGTATATTAGAATAAAGTTAGATTTCTTTGAAATATTTATAAATGAAAGCTATCATCTTGTCTGATCAAGCAATTTTTTGTTTGATCAATAATTAGTAACTGACCTTTCTCTCACTTTGAAGTACCTCCCATGTTTCTGAAGCAGCCTGCTAATATTTATGCACATGAATCCATGGATATTGTGTTTGAATGTGATGTGAGTGGAAAGCCAACTCCAACAGTCAAGTGGGTAAAGAATGGAGATGTGGTGATCCCTAGTGACTACTTTAAAATTGTAGTAAGTATATATTTAATATGACTTGTGGCCTGGTTTTATTATAACAAGCTCAAGCTAAAAGAATGCCAAATGGTTTGGATCACTAGTGTATTTCCCTAGAAAGTGCTGATATAACAATCTTTACTTTCAAATAACCCAGTCACAATAGTTTGTACCTAGATGGCTAGAACAGCCTTTTGCATTGTATTACTGTTTCTTCTCCTTAAAAAACTTGGCACACATTGAGAACTGAAAATATTTTTAGTTACACAGTTGATATGAACTGCTAAGATACTGAAAATTGTACCCATTCTACTTTTATATTACTTTGCAAAGAATACTGCCAGCAAATTCATGCTTGATTTTAAGGAGTGGGGAGGTAGGATTCTAAGGGAAAAAAGATCAGTTATATCCCCCTTTCAGTCCCCTCATTTCAGTCAAGTTTGAAATCCCAGACTGCAGTAAAATGTAAATAAAAAAGCAAAAAACAAAACAAAACAACAGCAAGAAGTTTATAACAGCAAAACCAAAGAGAAGAAAAGGCCAACCTATTTTTAGATAGAGTATAGCAACTGCTTCAGCTAGAAACAGACACTGGAGAGCAGCCTGTTGGAGGATATGGACTAACCTGCTATCCATGGTGCATTAAAGAATGCAATCAGGTTGTTAGCGTTGGAAGAAGAAATGACTTTTCAGTTTGGTTGCTTTATGGACATTGAACAGAAAGGGAGCATCACCTTTCCCTTTGCCTCAAGCTGCATAATGTCTTGCCCTGGCCTTGCTGATAGTACAGAACAGCTAGAAGTTGAACCCCAAAGGGAGATGAACATAAAGCAGCAGGAATTCATGCAGATTTGGCAATATGCAAATGACAGAAAGAAAAAAATAATGAAACACTCATTAAATGACTTCTGTCAGTGGTGAATGGTATAAATAGGGGGAGTGAAGATGTAAAAAACAACGAACAAAATAAGGACAAGTGAGAAAGATAAGGACAGGAAGACAATTGTGAATAAAAGTAACAAATATGCATACGCACACACATTTTTATAGTTTTTATTTTCAGAATCCTGAACAGGGAATAGAAGATCCTATAGTGAATACTGTATATCTTTTTTTTTTTTTAAAGAATGAGCACAACCTACAGGTTTTGGGCTTGGTGAAATCAGATGAAGGCTTTTATCAGTGTATTACGGAAAATGATGTGGGAAATATACAGGCTGGAGCCCAGCTGATAATACTCGATCATGGTAAGAAAGTAGAGTCATATATTGTTAAAATATAGGGCAGAATATCGAGCTATACTTTCCTCCCTATGGGGCACTCTTCACCGTGGATAGATACTCCTTGTTCTGCCTATAAATTAATCATTTGTAAAATAAAATGTCCAAATGATTTCTGCTTATGTTAAGTATGCAGAATATTTTAGCAACTTGTGTGATTAATCAAAACCCCACAGGTTGCTTTAATGTAGTTACAGTACATAAAATATAGATAGGGCCGATTTCTTCAAAATCATTTACTTTCATTAAAATCTGTTTTTGTGATAATTTGTGTGTGCATTTAAGTGTGTGAGTCTGGAGAAAAACAATATACAGAGAAATATGTACGCTTGCACGTGATATCTTATTGAAGTAGACTCATTGGTAAGAGGATACTTTTTATGTCGTAATACCATTGACTCCTGTGGCAATGTCGAGGATCCAAGCATATCCCAAACATACCAGAGATATGTGCATGAGGGGCATCTGTTTATCTGTTGTTTCCTTCAAGTCTACCACTGATCCAGTTTGTTCTGCTATCTTAACTTCATTCCTATGTCAGAATAGTTTTCTCATTTGATGCTTTCATATGATACACATTGTTACTGTCCGTGTATACCATCTTTTGAGACCAAAGTAATCCATATTGCATTTGGATCTAGAAGGTATGATGAAAGGTAGTCTTGATTTCTAACTGTCATGTTTACTGCAGTCTTTCTAGGAGCAGGCTGACTAAACATGGGGGAATCTTGTGAGCTTTTCAGTGTTTTATACTCTTTAAGAATAAGTTCTGAAAATTTGATAATGCCTCTCTGCAGCCTCCTAATCTCATCTCCCCATCTTCTGGTAGACTTTTTCACCTTTCATTCTTCTTGCCTGAATTTCTGTCCCCTTTTGTCAGATCTAATTCTGCATCATACACATTTAAAACCCTTCTGCTGACCCACAAAGAAACCATGTGCCATGACTTTATATATTCTGTCAAATGGTAGTAGCTACATTTACCTTAAATTTCAAGGATGCCTATTTCTTTTTATGTTTAATAGGTTTTTTAACAGTGCAGATTTTCTACTCATGGTAGTGGCATATTTGACTCTTTTGTGCATCCCTTTATTAACTAGCACAGACTTACTTGAAAAATACAGGACTCAATCTACAATTAACACATACCTTTTTAGTGTTCTATTATTATAAATACTTTCAAAATCAATACAGTTTATCTATCAAATGAAATTTATATCAGTATTTCTTCTTGGTGAGCTGTTTATTCATAGGTTTAGGAGAAAAATTGAAATGACCTATATTATACTATCGCTTTAAGGAGATCCATTGGTAATACATTGGGTATTTTTATTATTGATGGATAATATTCCATTCTTGCAACTATTTATAAGACAACCCTGAGGCTAGGTTTGTTGAAAAAGCTATAGGGGTCTGTATGAACTATGATTTACTAACCACATTGTTTGGGTTCATACATGATGCTAAGCTGGAACCAACCAACTACATTATGATTTAGCATGATATATGAACTCAGCCTGAGCGTTCAGAATCAATTTTGATGCTATACTTCTGAAGATTTCATAGTTCTCAAAAAGATAAATCTGTGTGTAACAGCTAGGTTTTAATGACGTAATTGTTTGTTGTCCTTCCTTCCATTTTTAAATTTCTAATAGAGCATGTTAGTGTGGCTTCTCTCGTTGGGTTTGTAACCTCTAAGTGAAAGAGGTGAGCATGTTTCATTACTGGATATGTGCAAAATGTTTTTCTGCATTATATTCCTCTTACATAAACATTGCTATCTTATCTAAAATACAGCATCACTTCTGGTTGGACTGGCAGGAAATGTTGCTTTCCTTTTTTAATGTTCTTTGCTGATGTATTGATGGTGACACACCTTTTTATTATTTGGGCATGATAGTAAAAAATAAAATGACTTCCTTTAAAACAAAATATTTCCCAAATATGGGAGTAGTGTTTTTTATTGCACTTTTATGATTTCCTTTAAAAGTTTGCACTGGAAAAAAATAAACATCCTAATCAAAATACTAATACTAATGGATTTGTCAGAGAGCTCAACAAGTATAGGTTTAACAACTTTAAACATCAGAAAAAGTTAACTGTCCAAAGTTTTAAATTATTAAAATTTATTTACATTTTCCACATCATTCAAGGATTATAATTATAATAGGCAGGGTTGGAATGTCAATAGATCAATACAGATTTGCAGTCTGAAATTGTAGGGTTCAGTCTTTTGAATTGGCAATCTCCATACACTTCCCATTGTTTTACAGCCAAGTTGTGTATATGCCACAAAAATACCTCATTGATTCAGTATTTGAACTTCCCTATTGTAATGTTTGGTATAAGTGTTACTATTCATCTCCTTAATTTTTTCCATCTTTTGTTTTTTCCCTTCAATGCCCCCCCCACTCCCTGTTTTAAAATTCATCTTTAATTTATCATTATGCCAAACCATTTTATATACCCTCTACATCTGTCAAGGAACTTGAATTGCTTCTGAAATTTGTTCCAGTGCACAAATAATACTGTGTCAATTAATGATTGCCTCCAGTTAATATTGTAAAATAACACTGCTTAAAGAAGATAAAAGAAGAAATAACCTAAGCCCTTTCCTGTTAACACATGTAAAGGATCCTATTCTAATTATGGTTGTTCAATATGATAGTATGAGGCAGAATATTACTGGCCTGTGTTGTGGAACAAAGTAATCATTCTGTTTTAGAATGGATGATCAGATTATGGAATTTAGTTATAATGACTTTGTTAATGAGTTTTTACTAGATTTAATGAAGAGGGATATATAATATGCAGTTTTAAATAATTTTTAATTGAATATTCTTCTTTGTTCAGAGCAATTAATTAAAATATAATTGTTGCATTAAAAAGAAAATACTGTTTTAAATTAGTCTGACCACTTTTGTATGACATTTCAGATTGAGGTATTTTAGATCGATAAAAAGTAAATGTCCAAAATGGAATAGTACATAATTTACCAATATTTTAAGAAGTCTTACTGTGTTATCTTACCTTGTACGTTCTGCATTTCTGTCCTAGTTCTGCTAGGGATGGAAGCCATTATCACTCCTGTGATATCCTCCCCCCCCATGATAGTGGGGCCATATCAGTTTAATGCTAAATGCTGCAGAGTTCAAGTTTCAACTCTCCTAGCCAATCAGATTATTAAATATAGTTTATAGCTGAGTTCACACATTGCAGTATGCTGTGATGTGGTTGTTCCATTTTCATTTAGCATGACGGGTAGTCAGACATCTGGAGTATGCCGGACAATCTGGACGTTTCAGTTTGCCCTCTGTTGAACTTCGCCTTTGAGGGCTCACTGTGTTTCCACTTTTTTGTGGGGGGGCTGCCCTGATTCTGTCTTAGAGGTGATAAGTGTGTATGTACCTGCAGGCCTCATTCGGCTGGTCTCCCATAAAGCTACCGTATCTGGTCTGCAGAAAACAAAACAAAATGGATGGCAGAGGAACAGAGTACTCTAGCAGTTGACTGGGTTTCTTCTGATAGCCCTAGTTTTAAATAATTCAGTACATTCACACTTTCTGGTCTGATATGGATCAGAGCCTGATGGGTCCTTTAGGAAGGTGGGCTCAACCCTCGCTATGGATATCAGCAGTAGAATATGCAATTCTACTGTATTGTTAGACAACTTAAAATATGCATAGAAGAATCAGTAAATTGAATCTGAGGGTGCATTCTTATTGCAAGAGGTACAACCTTGTGGTTTAACTTTACTAATGAAAATGAAAAGTCTTGTTCAGGTCCATGCATTTGATTGCAAATTGAACAGGTGGTTTTCTAAAAATTAACTACTACACCATAACAAAACTTAATTGTCAGAAACTAATGTTTGAATTATGAAATTATACTTTATCTGTAATTTTCATCCTACCCTTCCTTCTCACTTTCATTATAATGGAGATTTTTGATTGCTTGTCCAATAGTGACGTCTCCTTGATATTTCCCATTAGTTTTCAGTAGTTACCTTTTTGCCTGCATGCCAACCTTCAGTTTAATGGCCTTTTTTGTGTGTTCATTTTGTTTTGTTTTCCATCGTGGTTTTGTTTATTTCTTTTTTTGGTTTTTTTCTGTTTTCTCTTTAAATCGTCGTGATGTTTGCCCTTCATATTCCCCAATGTTTGCACATGACAAGATGTTGCCATCCCAACATTACCTCCCACTTCACTGACCAGTGCCACTACTGACCATCTAGCACCAGCTACAAGTGGACCCTTGCCTTCTGCCCCTCGAGATGTTGTGGCTTCTCTTGTATCTACTCGCTTCATCAAGCTAACATGGAGGACACCTGCATCTGATCCACAGGGAGACAATCTTACCTACTCAGTGTTCTACACCAAGGAAATGAGTAACAGGTACGCTTACTTAAATCTTGTTAATCTGTGTGAAAATTTAGGAGAAATATTGACATATACATTTTATACTCTTGTTGCTGAAATATATATTTTTTAAACATGCATGAAATACAGATTTTGCATTGTAGTTTATGTATGAAATGTAATGCACACACATGCACACACCCGCATGAATAAGCTGTGCATTCTTTTTGAATAGTTCATTTGTCTCCGCTCTGCAACACATGATAGAGTTTGGAAGTATTCTTAAGCAGAAATAGTTTATAAAGCATCAGAGATGTAAACTGAGATTTTGGGAATGCCCTACAAATTCAAAGGTGAATGCACTTTGCTTTTGTCGCTGATTATTAATTTTAAGATTAAAATAGTAAACATGACCATTTGGAAATAAAATCCGTTGGAATTACTGAGCTTCAGTTTGTGCAGTTAAGTAATTGTAAACGAAAGACGGTATGAGTACAACTTTTAAACGTATTGAGAAAAAAATAACTAATGGAGCAATAAAAGATTATATGAAGAATCAGATATTTACTTAAGGCAGAATCTTAAAAAAATATGTGGATATTATTGTTAATTCCACATACTTAAAAAATAATAGGCCAATAGGTGAGGTCATATTATGCAAATTTCTCACTATGTGGCATCTTTTGTCATGGCTGTATTAAAAGTTGGGTGTCAATTACTTGAAGGCCAGGGTAGTTGTAAAGGAGTTTATCTTACTTAATCTAGTACTCCACATTAATTCAGTGAATATTATTTTACTTGTTTGGCGTCTTTTTGAACGTAAACCTATGGCTGCACAGTTAATCAGCCTAGGTTAACACTGAAACAGTATTCATTTTATCCATCTCTGATGATCCTATTCTAACATATCATAAAAAGATTATTTGTACAATTGATTAACAACTCATTGGTTAAATAACATAGTAGTACCTCACTGAAGCGATCAGCTGGTTTCTGTATTGTTATTTCTATTTTGTCTTGATTAAACTTTTCATGCTATGTGCAGGTTGTAACTCTCTCTGAAGTTTGTTGCAAGAGTAATAGAACTGAACAATTCTTATTTTTCTTTTTATATCATTTATTGCAAACACATGTACTTAGAGCAAAGTTACAACTCCTAAGAAGTTGTAACTTATGCTGACTTGTTAGGATAATGGTGTATTAATACGTTATATAGTTTTCATAATTTCTTGCTTATGTGCATTAAATGTTATTGTCCATTTTTGATGTCCTAATAAGTCTTATTTTATGTGCCCATTTCCATTCCAAACACTTTTTTATATAAAGGGAGCGTGTTGAAAACACAAGTCATCCTGGGGAAATGCAAGTGACAATTCAAAACCTGATGCCTGAAACAGTATATATTTTCAGAGTGGTAGCACAAAACAAACATGGACCTGGGGAAAGTTCAGTGCCATTGAAAGTAGCCACACAACCTGAGGGTAAGCATTAAACGTTTGTTAAGGCAGATAATGATAAAAGTGTCTCTGTATGTTTCATAGAATAGTTTGCTGTTTACTTTGATCTTGTAAGGTTTTGTTGAACTTTTATTATTTTGTAATATATCCTGCTTATTATTTAGTTCAGCTTCCAGGTCCAGCCCCCAACATTCGTGCATATGCTAACTCTCCCACATCAATCACTGTTACTTGGGGTACACCTTTATCTGGCAATGGCGAGATCCAGAACTACAAGCTATATTACATGGAGAAGGGAACAGAGAATGAGCAGGTGAGATATGTTATCTTAGCATACATGTTAGGAAAAGAATGTTTATAATACTTGCATATTATGATCTATAGTAAAGTCATAATTTCAGCCTCATATGGACTGACTGAGCCTATTAAATAAATTAACAAACCCAAATTATGGTGATTTATACATCATGATTTACATCTTTTCAAATAGGATGTTGATGTTGGTGGTCTTTCCTATACAATAATTGGCTTGAAAAAATATACAGAGTATAGCTTCAGAGTTGTGGCCTACAATAAACACGGTCCAGGAGTCTCTACTCAAGATGTTGTCATTCGTACACTGTCAGATGGTAAGTGTCTTCTAATTGCAGAAATAATGCAGATGTATTTATTTACATTCTATATCTAACAGATTTGATTTGGCTTCTTCATATTGTGTAGATCGAAATAAGAAACTTGTTGCACTGAAATTTCTTGGGAAAAATTACATTTTCTTGGGTTTTCCCTTGCATTTTCTCTATTTTACCATTTTGTCTTCTATTTTGGCATTGAGAGAACTATTTTGAGAGACAGTATCTATCTTTGTTTCTATCAATATAATTATCTGGCTAAGCCTCGCAGACACTACTCTGAAAATGTATATATTGGCACTATATGAATATTCAATGAAATTGATAGATCATGGTAAAATCCACTTGCATTATATGCAGAGAGCTATAATTCATTTTTAATTTACACTAGGGATACAGTGCTCTCTGTTAGATGTTCATGGTAAGGAGGCCATTTTCTAAACAATTTGGTCCCAATTCACTGTTCGCCATTCAACTCATTTTATTTTCAGAGTAAAGAAGATGATGATGATTGACTGCTGGATTGAGATTTATAAGACAGTGAAGACAGCTAATAGCAGTAAAGATAGAAGAGGAATAAATAGTATAACTTAGGTCAAACTGAAAAAAACTGATTGCTATTTGCTAAAACATACCGTATTTTTCCGACAATAAGATGCCCCCACGTACAAGACGACCCCCACTTTTCCAACCCAAAATTAAGAAATCAATATTTTAAAGATAGTGCAGAACACATTTTTATTTAGTTATTAGTTAACATTTACCTGATACACTCGGTGGGAGGAGGTCCAAACCGTCTCTCTGCAGCTCTATTTCCAGGCTCTTTTGCTTAACTGATTACATTCAAGCACGAGTGAAACTGCAGATAGCTTGTCTCTGCAAACAGCCTTCCTCTAATTGGTTTGTTCAGCATCAGCTGACGTCAGTTACATCAGGCTCGTGATTGGAGGAAGTCTGTTTGGGAGACAAGCTATTTCACTCGTGATTGGAGGCTAGCAATAGGAGGAAGCCTCTCTGCAGAAACAAAGTATGGGCAGTTTTGCAGTATCGTCTTATAGTCGGAAAAATACGGTAGTTTCATTTCCATTCATATGCTGTATGTTCTTTTAAAACTTAAGTGTCCTTTAAATATTTTTTAAAAATGGGGAAATTGTGGCGTTATAGTTAGCTTCAGCCATTTTCCTGTGAGTTATTTGAAAAATCCTCTTCGTCTACTAATAAATAATAACATTACTGCTCTTTCCCCTCCCTTGTGGACAGTTTTGTGTTTTGCTTTTTATACTTATCTATTTACATATTGAGGGTAAAGTGACTTCCCCTCACCCACTATAGGTTTTAAACCAATGTACGTTTTGATAAAGCAGCTGCAACATATGAGCATGTATCTTTACAAAGTAACGTTAACTGTGTTCTGGAAAATGGGTTGAATGGAAGTCACATTGAATTTTAAAAGCTTATGCTAAATAGAAGGTCAAAACATATGCAGCTTTGATTAAGTTGAGATACTTTTTAGGTAGAATGCCAGCAATATTGTTACCAAGGCAGATACTGTTTAATGTTTACTACAGACAACCCTCTACTCGCAAACTTTCGAGTTACAAACTTTTTCCAATACGAACAAACCTCCCAACAACTCCAACAATGAAGGTCCTGGAAGGAAGGTCCCAGAAGTTTACGGTGTGCGTGCGTATATATGTGGCGCACTGTTAATATCTGGGCAGTGCATACATGGTGCAGTGTGGTTGGACTTAGGAAGAAAATGAACTTACAAACAGCCTCTTGGAACATAACCTGTTTGTAAATAGAGGACTGTCTGTATTCATATTAAGTATCAAGTAATATCAAGGGGGTATTATATTGAGTTTAATAAACTGTTTTGATTTAGAGACAAGATTGAGTTTATGTTGTGTGTGTGTGTGACCACTCATTTGTATCAAATGTAAGGCATGGTAAAGTACCTTTAAGGGTGATATAGGAAAATGTGAATTGTGACTTGTTCCAGTGGAACTTTTATCTATCAATCTATTCACTTTAAAAAAAAAAACTCATGAATGCTGAATACTTCCATACATGGACATAACTCTACTAACATGTGCTTTTCTTCTGAATTTGGGAATGGCTTCAGGGAATAACACTTTTCAGTAGTTGCTTCCATTCTAGAGAAATCTTCTCTAGTAAAACTTTGTTTACTGGGATTCAGGAATATGATTAAAACTTGGCTTTTCAGGCAAGGTGAAATTTATGTGGAATATGATTGATGTGATATACAGATAGCCCTCATTATCCATAGTTTCATCCTCTATGGTGTTGCATATCCATGGCTGGAAAATATGGACCAGATCTTGTTACCAATAGTAAAGGGTTTTGTGTATCCATGATTATTGAGGGTTTTTTGTTTGTTTGCTTATGTATATTGTATGCATGTGTTTTTTTTTCATTATCATTACCAATAGTTGTTTAGGGGTCCCCTCTCCTGTATTTTTCTTACTTTGAATCAGATACTGGGATGAATTTTGAGTAATTTCTTTTAATGTTTCTAGTTCCCAGTGCTGCACCCCAGAATCTAACACTAGAAGTGCAAAACTCCAAGGTAAGACATGTCTCTTTAGACATGGATGAAGTCTATATCTAAAGAGAAGAACTACAGCTGATTTTCTACCTTATATCTTGAGGGTGTGATGAATAAGCTGTAGTTTATAAGCTTCCTTTTTTTTTTTTTTTTGCACTGGATACAATCTCAATTTTCATGCTTAAAGCTGCAGCAAACATTGACTATACTAGCCAGTGTACAAATGGTTAAGACATTCTTTGTTTCAGGACCAGCAGTGAAGAGTAATGTTAATGTTTCAAAGTATCTTGTGGGAATTCCTTAATATGGAAGATCACACGCACACACATTTACATAGAATATTATTTGCAAGTTACATAGTTGGGTTGTTTCCAGATACATAATTTTAATGCCAGAGTTGTTACGTAGGTTTATATACAATATTTCTAGGTATGTGTAAATATAGTGGAGATTGATGAAGCATGACAATTAGCATAATTTAATTTAGAGAATATGATTTATAATGCCATTTAACTTCCCACAGAGCATTATGATGCATTGGCAGCCTCCTCCCACAGGAACACACAATGGACAAATTACCGGCTATAAGATTCGATACCGAAAAGTGATTCGCAAAAGCGATGTGACTGAAATTATTGTTGGGACACAACTTTCACAGCTAATTGAAGGTGAATAAGTTGGAATTCTCTATCTAATAACAACAGAAACTAACTGCAAGCTTCTTAT
Organism: Python bivittatus; assembly: GCF_059951505.1. Taxonomy (NCBI): domain Eukaryota; kingdom Metazoa; phylum Chordata; class Lepidosauria; order Squamata; family Pythonidae; genus Python; species Python bivittatus. The sequence goes on along the minus strand of NW_028277085.1, from coordinate 5,508,450 downwards.
GTTAGGAAAGAAAATATCCCCTCTTCTTCCATGGAAAAGAAGAGGGCATATTATAAAAATAACATTCTTTGCCCTTGTTATATTTCTTTTGATCATGGGAGTCCTGCCATCTTGTTTTACTTTGGGTGTTCATCGCAGATACTCCTTTTTCACTCAAGCCGTCCTAAAGACTGGTGGGTAATTCCCTTTAATTCTGCCTTCCGTGCTTGAAATAAGGCCTAACCCATCTAGGAAAGTCCCTATAAATCAGATTTATCAGATAAGAATATTTTAATTCACATTTTTAATTGTTTAGTTATGCTTTTATCTAGGTGTTTTGTTTTTATAGAAATTGTTAAGAGCACCTGCTGTGGAAATAAATAAAATGAATAAATCATTTGAAACTCTTAGTCCTTCTATTTGCTAAAGGAAAATTACATATTCTTTTGCTACTGATATACAGGAAAGGTTACTGCAGTGTGTCAGTCCTGTCATGCCTGACAGATAGTAATTGCTGACAACTGAATCTCTTGGAGTCTTACAGCAAATATTATTGATTTGTCCTTCTTAGCTTTAGGTTATGCTCAGGTAACCATCAGAAAGATGAAAGGCCAAGACATAAAGTATTTATTTAACTAGATCTATGTCAGCTTTGACTCAGATTATAACTTAGAAATAATAATCATTTGAAGATAATTCATTGGAGCACTTAGAAATAACAGAATAATGGAACTGTTGCTATCCTAATTAGAAGCAGAAAGTTTGCAATTAATATTGAAAACTCTATTTTAGTATGATGTGTTTTATATTAGGTTTGGAACGAGGTACAGAGTACAGCTTCCGAGTGGCTGCCTTAACAGTCAATGGCACAGGAATATCTACTGATTGGATATCAGCAGAAACATTTGAAAGTGACCTTGACGGTATGGTTATCAAGATTTACCAGAATATGTGTGTTATGAACATGAAAGCTTACTGAGAAAATACAGAAATCTTTTACATTCCTTAGCCAAAGGATTAAAAAGTGTTTGCAGGGAGTATCTGTGGCTCGGCGGCGGGGCAGAAGGGAACATATCCCTATTTCTGAAGAAACCAGGTTGACATGCAGTCCAACTCAATCACAGTTCATAGTGACTTAGTTGCAGCAAAATGTTGGTAGGAATGTGTGTACCACTGAAATTAATATTACATGGATGTACATCTTGTCCATCTGTGTTATGTTACTTTAAATAATAAAGCCAGAGCTTGATAGGCTAAATGACTTGACACGTATACATAGTCAGTATAGTACTGCAAGTCAAGGAATGTTGTGCTGGTTGTCTTAGCAATAGCCCTGTGATTCCCTATGTTCCTGAGTACTTTTCCTCAGATAGTCAAAGGCGGTGATCTTTTAAGACCATGATGAGGTTACATTTATGAGAGTATCCATGATTAGTTGGGGTTACTGGGGTTACTAACATGGGATAAAGTGTAAGAGAAATGGGACGGGTCCAGTAGGCCCAGTAGAAGATCAGCTTTTGTCTTGAAAACATCAAATATAAACAGCCATTAGCATGACTAACTCTCATTGTATTTTCTGTCCTTTAACTTAAATGCCAGAACTGTGTAGAGGGTATAGGAAATGGCCTTGAAGGACAAGAGGAAGAGCTGCTACCAAGGCAACAGTCAGATAAGTGGGACATGAGCCCATTCCAAGAAACTAATTTGAGAAAACATCTCAAGACAGACCCCTCCCTAGTTCACACAAAGAAAAAGTGAGGGAGGCGGAAAGCACATTCAGACTTGCAAGATTCTGTAACTATAGCTGTTAAGATAAAAGTAGTCCTGACCTATATGGGATTGGTTTCTTAGTCTGGTCTACCTTATAGGTCTGACAAACTGGTATAATAATCTAAATAAGTCAGTGATGTTTCTTAACAGTAAATACATGGCCACCTATCTCACAAAAAGTGACTCTGGGCGGTGTACAACAATCAAATAAAACAATATATAAAAAACAATCATTATAAAAATATAAGAAGTCATTATTAAAAATTAAAATGTTATTAAAAATTTAAAATATACAAACCGCAAGCCATGGAGAGAGTAAATATATCAACCACAGTGGAGCCATCTAAGAAAATCTCCACTTCCCTGGGATGCCCAGGCCTGGTGACTTATTTAAATATTTATTTAAATATATTATATTATATTATATTATATTATATTATATTATATTATATTATATTATATTATATTATATTATATTAATTATATTATATTATATTATATTATATTATATTATATTATATTATATTATATTAATTATATTATATTATATTATATTATATTAATTATATTATATTATATTATATTATTTCTCTTCTTTATAGAATCTCGTGTTCCAGAAGTTCCAAGTTCCCTGCATGTCCGTCCACTTGTAACAAGTATTGTTGTTAGCTGGACTCCACCCGAAAACCAGAACATTGTGGTCAGAGGGTATGCTATAGGGTATGGGGTAGGCAGTCCCCATGCTCAGACCATCAAGGTGGATTATAAGCAACGATACTACACTATTGAAAATTTGGGTAAGAAAAACTACAGGATATTTTATTCTGACATTTTTCTAAGTAAATGCTTGCTTTTTATGTGTCTCATTTGTGTTTCATTTGGTGTTAAAAGTGTCTGTTTCTACATCCACTCTAGATTTTATGATGTTTGGAAATAATATGATGTCTTTAGTTCTTGTTGTAGTGCTTGAATTAATATGATAAAGCTGGAGACTGTTTTATATGAATCTTGAACTATCTCTCAAAACAGATGTTTCTGTAGCACTACAGAACCACATGTTTAATGCACACTAATAGAATTAAAAATCATGTGGTTTCATGCTGTTTGGTGTATCTGAAAACGTCAAGCACATTATTGTAATAGGAAAAAATGATGATTTGTAATAAACAATTGAATTAACCATTTTGATTTTTTTTTTTTTAGATCCCAGCTCCCATTATGTGATAACTTTGAAAGCATATAACAATGTTGGTGAAGGAATCCCTCTTTATGAGAGTGCGGTGACCAGGGCCTATACAGGTAAAAGATGAGAGTGACCTAGATGGTCTAGCTCAAAAGGGCATTCAAACTGTTCATAGTTTGCTGGTGGCTTGTTTCTTTGTTCAGTGTTCAGAGATAATTTGCTGAACCCCATCTTCTGAACAATGACTTTTAAATCTGGATCAGTGATTTCCTGATTTCCTTTGTAACTCCTACTGTCAACTTGGAACGTTGGCCATAACATGGATTATACATTCTTAAATTTGCTTGCTGAGTTTCCCAATCTACAGTATTATAATTGTAAGCATGTTGGTATAAATGTATGTGAGTCAAAAGCATGTTATGTTTCCCAATAATGTGTATAGTTATCACTCTTTAAATTAAATGATCCATTAGATAAAAATCAAGCCCTTAAACATTATAGACAACTAACCTTTGTGATACTGTTATTGTTTGATAAATGGTACTGTCTGGGATGTAGTTTGAAAGAAAATACTTATTGGGAATTTTGTTGCTGGGTTGTTTTTTTGCTAGATCCCAGATGTTCTTATAAGGATATTTTCTGAATTTCTTTCTGCTTGCAGAAGTGCAGACTTTCCTTTTAATACTATGTATTAATACTGTATATTCCTCTATCACTTTCTCTGTTGGATGCTAATTCTACCTTGATTTTCCAGCATCAGTTTGGAGATGGAATAAATTAAAGTTTTAATGCAACTAATGCTGTATATCTCAATTAGTAAACTTTTCCAAATGAATATTAAGATTTGAAAATAATTGTTCTTGTTAACTTTGATAACAACCTACTTAAATGTTAAGTCCTGTAGAATCTGCTTATGCTGTGTATTTTTAAAAGGAAGCAAAATAATCACTGAAAACTTTTTTGCTGGTGCTGTGTTGCCTATTAATTCTGGCTTTTCTTTCTTTTTCTCCACTTCTCACCTTTCATTTCATTGTATTACCCTGCATTCCACCCTTTTGTTTCTATTCATGTATAATGCCACCTTTCTTTTTTATTGTAATACCCTACTTTTTACCCATCAATTCTTTAGACACTTCTGAAGTTGATTTATTTGTTGTTAATGCTCCGTACACTCCAGTGCCAGATCCCTCCCCCATGATGCCACCTGTAGGAGTTCAGGCTTCCATATTGAGCCATGACACCATTCGAATCACCTGGGCAGACAACTCTCTGCCAAAGAATCAGAAGGTTTCGGATGCCCGTTACTACACAGTCCGCTGGAAAACCAACATTCCTGCAAACACAAAGTACAAGGTAAGAAAAATGTTAGGATTACAAGCTGCTGTCAAAACCTTCTGCAATTAAAAAATATATCTAATATGTGTTTTCCATAAGCGACCAAGAGAAAGGGGGATGATAGGAACTAAATAATTACATTCTTATTTTGTAATTTTCATAGACAGCAAATACAACTACCTTAAGCTTCTTGGTCACTGGCTTAAAACCAAACACTTTATATGAATTCTCTGTAATGGTGACAAAAGGCCGAAGATCAAGCACTTGGAGTATGACAGCACACGGAACTACTTTTGAGCAAGGTATTGGCCATATGCCTTTTTTACAGGACGACATTGCTGCTTCCTTTTCTAAACATCTCAGTATAAATACTATGCTTGTAATTGGTCATTTGTTTTTCTCAGGATGTGGGAGAACTGCCATAATGCTGACCAAAAAAAGGTTCTATATGCAAATAAGTGCCTTTCTTTGGCATTACACACTTTCAGTAAAACTAAATTTGTATGCATGCTCTTCAGATCTGTCTTCTCAATTGTCATCAGAGGGATACTATTCAGGAACTTTATTAAGCTGACTGATTTTAAACTTTTTTCCCTCGCATCTCATCCTAGATAAATACAATTGAATACCTGTAAATGCAGCAGATGTTTTAAACATGCAAAAGAAAATAGAGAGCTGTAATTTTTCTGTTTTTTTTTCTAAATTCCACAGAATACTGTACATGATTTGAAACTCTATAAAATGGAGTTAGGACTCTGTGGAGTCATCATTTCTTATAACTTTCACTGATACTGTTATAAATTACAGTTCAATACATCGTCTAGTAAGTAGCAAGATTTAGAAGATGTGATAGTAAGCGCTGATGGTGAGGAGGGGGCTTTGATGAGATGTCACTCATCAGAAGATTATATTCATTGTTAAGTCCTGCGTGCAAAATCTTAAGCTTTTTAGTATTAGTGTTTCTGCATTAGCAGGCAAATTTTAAATTACTATTGCTTGGCAGGCTTATATTTTTTTGTAATTGGCTTTAACTCTTTGCAGAAAACACACTGAATTATAAAGATTTATGTTTAATTTATGTTTTAAATTAAATTAAATTTAATGTTTAATTTTAAACATTAAAATTAAACATTAAATTAATGTTTAATTTAAATTTTCTTGCAGTTCCAACTTCCCCACCAAAGGATGTAACAGTGGTCAGCAAAGAAGGAAAGCCCAGAACTATAATAGTCAACTGGCAACCTCCATCTGAAGCCAATGGCAAAATTACAGGTGAAATGTCTTTTGGATAACATACAGTGATGATGATGTTATAAATAAGTGGGAAGAAAGATATTAATTACATTGGATAAAGCTCTAAGCTCTTTATAGGTTGTAGATGTATAATATTTCTTGTGGCAGATAGGATGATTCGATGGACGCACGTCATGCTAACAGTATGAATGTGCTTGTCCCTTGTCTGTGCAAATGTTAGGACTGTGCAATGCCTTGGATTTGATTTCAGAAAGATACTTAAGTGTACAGAGGGCTACAGTGTAGTGCTTGTCTCCAACTTCTTAAGTAGCTTCCCACCACCCCAGCCTGTGGTGGGCAGCTGTACAGCTGTGGAGAGCAGCTGTACAATGCAGGAAAAGAAGCAACTACTTGACAGAGTTGCAGAGAGATGCTATATTCATGCCCTTATGTGCTTTGAAGCACTTTTTGGGAATTGAATCCAGAGTACTGCACAGCCTTACTACATATGTTTACATAGTGTTACACACTCAGAATTTGCTGGTTTAAGCCGCAGCTGGAAGAAAGTGTACGTGTAGTTGAGGACTGGGCTTAAAGAGAATGAATGGATGGGGAAGAATGGTCTCACCCTCATTACACAAGGAAAAATAAGAAAAGATGGACTTCAATAATTAGCTTGATGCTAATTATTTATTTTTGTGGAAGACACCTACAAGAGGTCATCAAAAGCTTTTTTCCCTTGCTTATGTTTTATTGTGGTACATAGAAAATAATACTCCTCTCACATTTCTTCTGCAATGCAAATGGTTTTCTTCTGTGAGTTATGGAATATGTGAATCAGAGACTTGGATTTAATAATGCATTATCCATTTTTCCTTTAGTACTCTATAGCAATTTCGATGTTTCAGTTAATCTAGCTTACATTTTAAATGTACATGGATTTTACTTGGTTAGATGTAAATAGGCTGAATTGAGGACGTGACCTTGATTTCCTTTTCTAATGGCAGTAATTCAATATATGTGTGTCTTTAGCGGAAGAGATTGAAAAAAGCATGAGAAATATGAATTTTTCAGAGCTTGGAAGCATGCCTTCATAATTCACCAGCTCTTCTGTTTTTGTTGTGCAGGATATATAATTTACTATAGCACAGATGTCAACGCTGAAATACATGATTGGGTCATTGAACCAGTAGTAGGCAATAGACTGACCCACCAGATTCAAGAGTTAACCCTTGACACAGCGTATTACTTCAAAATCCAAGCCCGTAACTCCAAAGGCATGGGCCCCATGTCAGAGTCCGTACAGTTCAGGACCCCTAAAGGTAGGTTGCAGTGCAATACTGTACGCTTCTGAGTAAATATACGAGACAAGCGGTTTGTGAGGAACAAGGTTTCACATGGTGAATGTAAAAAAAAAAAAAGGAATTCTCTGTCTGGGGTTTTGGCTTTACTTTTCCCATGACCCAGGTGGATGGAAGCAAACGGTTATTAAAATGTTTGCACTAAAGTAGAAAAGATAAATAGTAATTTTTCAGGCCATTTCTGTAGGGTGAAAACCAATAAACTAAACGCTTAACTTGAAAATATAGGGGGTTTTTTGGTGGTGCAAGCAATATCTTATATGTTTTTCTGAGTAGATTGTTTATCAGGCATTGCCCTCATTAGAACAGCTGCTTGTTATCTGGACTTCTACAGTGCGCTGCGGTGGCCTATCATGATTTGGTTAGGAAATATGCATCTGTAATATATATAATGTTTTGGTTGAGCTGAAGAGCAGATAATGCTTTCTGAGAAGCTTTAGCACAAGGGTGGCCCACCTTTGGCCTTTGAGAGATGTGTCCTCCCAGGATTCATCCGTTGGGAGCTGGATTGCACACCAGTGCTGGGCAAGGCTGAAGCAAGCAGTGAGAAGAAGTCCCGTTTTCTTTTTTCTCATGCCTTTTTCCTTCCTTGCTGTCTTTCTGACATACTCCTTCCTCATTCTGTTTTCCTCCTCAAGCAACGGGTTCTTGAGGAAGGGGTGTGCGTTGATTCCTATGCTTGGTCTCAGCCAAAAGACTGAGAAGCCCTTTACAGCTTGCCAAGGGTTTTGTTATTGAGTGAGGGTTGCCCATCTTAGTGGTGCCTACCTTTAGTGGTGGTAGTAGTGGTAGTGCAATTTTCATTTCCCATTTTCAGAGATGATTCTTTCTGTGTCAGTGAATTTTGGTCTTTTGTGTGCTTCTTCCCTTGTGCTTGCCTTGGTAGCTGAATCATCAGATAAAATGTCTAATGATCAAGGTAAACCAATAGATGTGCTTTATGTGTTATGCTATCTTTTATGAGTATTATTGTTTTTCTTACAGCCTTGCACTATTAAATGTCAGTATTCTTGTGAAATTTTAAAGTATAAGAAACTGGAGTTTCTTTTGGTAAAGAGTATATTTGGAATGTGTGCATTTTTTTATATCTTATCTAGAAGTGAAATTATTAAAAATTAAAACTGCACAATAACTTTTGAATTCTCTGGATAACAGTACATTTCTCTCTTTTTAAAATGAAAATAGTCCATTAATGGGTAGGCTTTTAACTTTTTAATCTCTTTCATTTTTTACTTTTATAGTATTGCTTAGAAGATCTGACAATACTGTTGCAAGAGCGATTCACATATACGTTAACGACACACATTTACAGATGTTTATTTATGTACAGTCATCAGAAACCAAAACCAATACACAGTATCTTTAAATGAATGAAAGCAAGAAAAGAATAAGAACAATAGAATAGCAGCAAAAAATTATTGCATTCATCCAGCTGTGTATTCTCTTTGAAGTGAATCTCACTGCATCTACCTCTTATCAATATCCAGTGGACAAGAGCATATATCAACTGGAATTTGTCAAGAACTGACTGCTGCATTGCTTATAGATATTCCTAAATGTGTTCCAGGCTTTGTTAGAAAGGATTAAGCAGGAGGATAATCATAATGTGCCTACTTCCCTTTCAGATTTAATATGTCTTGAAAATATTTGCCATTATATTCACTGACTGAATATGGGCTGTAGTAAGATAACCATTGGTAGGACAGTTCTGTAGGCTCCAGCTGTTCAGAAAAGGGGCACAGAGAATTAAAAAAACAAAGGTCTTACATGTACAGAATATTGCATTTTGTCTTGTTATCAGAAAAGATTCGGACTATTACACAGTGGTCATATCTGTGATTACAAGGGTATAATTCTAGCTATTCTTAATATAATTGATTTAGCATCTTTAAATATGCTCTACTGTGTGTGTGTGTGTGTGTGTTTGGAGTATGTGTCTATCTTGGGGATGGGCAACCTTTGGGCAATCAGAAGCAAAAAATCAGCCTCCTAGAGGGCTTCAGAAGTCATCCTGTTATTTGGTGATGTCACAAGAAGGGGTGTACAGTAATTAACACTTTAGGGTCTATTTTTAGTTTTTCTGGAGGATTTTAAGGGTGGCGATTGAAGCAAAAGTATTATGAGAATCAAACTGCTATTTTCTCCTTCAACTCCCCCCCCCCCCAAATTCCAATCTGTTTCCATCTAAATTCTTTAGTAAAATAGTCTGATTTCTCTGGCACAATTTGGGATTGATATTTTTGAGGGGAGGGACTCTTTTTTTATTGCAAATGAGAGTGGTTGGCCTATTAGAACCCCCTATTCCCATTCCCATCTATTATTTTTGAAAAACATTGACAATTTTCCACTAAAATATTTGGGGTGGTGTAATCTCAGGCTGAATAGATGCTGGAGAGCCACAGGTTGCCCACCTGTGATCTGTGTAAAAGCAAAAGTTAAGCAATGTATTAAACTTTCAAAAATTGACAAGATGAGATAGTCAAAACACTTTACACAGTTAACATTTTATTCTACAGCATTGGGATCTGCAGGAAAAGGAAATCGGCCAGTGGATGCTGGAACAGACCATAAAACACCCATCAGTGGTAAGTATGTTCTCATCTCTGTTGATAGCCAAGATCTTGAAAACAATTCATGTTATAATTTCCCCAAAAGATAGGGCGTGTTTTTCAGGTCAATGTCAAGGGCTTATTAGAAAGAGAAAAATCCAGTTGAAATTCCCAACAAGGCAAGATGTCTCTCTTGGATAAAATGGATTTTTATTTACCTTAAGCAGTAATTTTCAGTTCTTTCATTCAAAATAAAATGACAACTCTAAAATAATTTAGAATAATTTTTGTGTTCTTTTTTAGGAAGCAACAGCCCTCATGGCAGCCCCTCTCCATTAGAATACAATATGCTTCTGATAATAATTGTATCTGTGGGAGTGATCACCATTGTGGTTGTAGTGATTGTTGCTGTATTTTGCACTCGACGGACCACCTCTCACCAGAAGAAGTAAGATTTTTTTTCAGTTGCTCTGCGGTGGGGTGGGGTGGGGTAGGGTGTGCCTTTCTGCTGGTTTCAGAGATACGGGTGTGATTTACAATGAAGAGGCCTATTGGATTCAATATAATAAAAAGGCAAAATAAAGTTGCATATTGTGCGTTTGTGTGAACTTAAATTTTAGGGCTTTCCCACATAAGGGTTCTATACCAATTTAACAGCTCTAGACTTCTCTGTTTTTATAATATGAACAGTGTTGGAGGGCTGAACTAATGCGTTACTGGCTCAGATGCAGTATAGTTGAAACCATTTCAAAACTATGTTTCGGGTGGGTGGGTATGTTTTGCTATCTTGAGTTGCTGTGCCTCTGCTTCTCCATTGGAGGGAACATTTGCCTCGCTCTCCCTGATAACTTGGCTTCAGGTCTTGTAAGGCAAATGCTAATTCGACAACTCTCCCGCAATACCTGGGCAAAACTAGCTGGAGTGAAATTAATCAGTTTCTGAGCTCTCTTAGGCATGGGAAGAGACAATAATACAAAACCACCAGGCTTCTAGTATTTTCTTTTTTTCTGTTTGTCTGTCAGCTCAGAGGTAGATCAGTTCAGGAAACTGACTTCACAGGAAGAATAAAATTATACTTTATTGAAATAGGCTATAGTAACAAAATTTTGTAGTTTTAACTGTTCCTGGATGACTTCTCCAAAGTCATCTCCATGGCTTCTTCTTTCCCCTTTTGCATGAAGCGTGGATAAGGTGATTTTTGTTGCTACAGGATATACAGCACTAAGGGCAGGACAATGGTTTTCAGTCCTCAGTATTTAAGGTCAGCAGAAGTGACTGCTTCTGAGAGGTTGAGAGGTGAACATGCTGGTGGTAGGGAATGAACTTTGGCATCCAATGAGATAAACAAGGAAACTTCCCATTATTCTTGGGTGAGCATTTGGAAAAGAAAGAGTGAAGATCATTCATGTGCAATACAGAACGTATTACTGGGCACTGTTAATGTGCATGAAGATATTTTTATGGAAGATAGCTCTTGTAGGAAAATTGGGTGATTTTTTTTTCTTTTAAAGAAAACGAGCTGCTTGTAAATCTGTGAATGGGTCTCATAAATACAAAGGGAATTCCAAGGATGTCAAGCCACCAGATCTTTGGATTCATCATGAGAGACTGGAGCTGAAGCCTATTGATAAATCTCCAGATCCCAACCCAATCATGACAGATACCCCAATCCCTCGGAATTCCCAGGACATCACACCAGTTGACAACTCTATGGACAGCAATATTCATCAGAGACGAAACTCATACAGAGGTGAGGGTAGATGATGTTGAACTTATCGTTCGCTTTGCAGCATATGATAAAACCAGACATAATTAAGATGCAGAGCATAGACTATAGTGAAGTAAGCATGATGAAATTTCCCCTGTTGGGACAACTCACAATTGTTTTCAGTTGCCACCATTTTCTTTATGTTAATAATGCCATATTTACATAGCAGAATGCAAATCATAAGAAAAAATCTGCAGTACTTATGCTATGAATGTGTCATTACAGGTAGTCCCCAGTTTAAGAGTGAGTTCCATTCCCAAGGTGTATCCTTAAGTAGAATTTGTATGTAAGCCAGAACTGTATTATTGTATAATACTGTATAAGTAGTATTGTGTATTTAACTCAAATTTTGCTACAGCAGGCTCCGTTCTTAACTACGGGTCGTCCCTAAATCAGGCATTCTTAACCTGAGGACTACCTATATTGTTAAATACATTATTTTTATTACTAAAAATCCACTGAGAGATTCTCTTCTGGTTTTTATTTTATTTTGTAGAATTTTAGCAATAAAGGCTGCAAATTTCTTTGAATGAAATATTTGAAGAAAGGGAAAATACTTTTTCAATACTTGAAGAGCACTTTTAGGAAGAGATAGTTGTTTTAAAACACTTAAGCTGCTGAATCTTGTGATTATTTCCTTATAGGACATAAAGACAGCAGAAGCTAACATTTATTATTCTCAATCTAGGGCATGAGTCAGAGGATAGCATGTCCACCCTTGCAGGAAGAAGAGGGATGAGACCAAAGATGATGATGCCATTTGATTCTCAACCTCCTCAACGTAAGTCTAGCTTCAGGTATTATCTACCAAAGCCACCTTGAATCAAACATTTTTGGTTCCAATCCATCCTTACAAGGTTATCTTGCAGTATATTTAAAGCAATATTCTAATGCCAAAGTAATACACATGCTAAATAGTCTTCTGGCTAAATAACCCACTTCCATTTCCCACTGATTGCTTCCTTTTTTTAGAATTAATGTTATTAAGTTCTTCCTATATAGGACCGTAGAAAGAAGCTGCAAGGGTAGATATCCACATGTGAGGAAGGAAGGCCTTTCTCCATACAGGGAGAGCAGGGTTTCCTCCCCCCCTTCTTGGATTGTGCCCCTGCACCTCTTTGCTTTGATCCACGCTTGTAATGGCTTCCATTATACTGAGTGGGCCAGAATTCAGGCGCAGGGGAAAAGAAGCCTTTCTTCTCTGGTTTGGTTTAATGGCCAATCTGAAGAACACTGAATCTGAGCTTCTTAAAGTTTTCCTTAGACATTGACTTTGTCCCCAGTCCCACTTGCTTTTGTAGATTCACCTTGGCAGCAGAAATCAATTTACTCTGTCTGTCATGCTATTCTAGTAAGAATAGCCTGTATTATATCATAGGTTAGACTTACACCAGGGAATGGGCTTGGACCTTTCACCTTCATGTATGGATGTAGGCTTGTCATTAAATAATTTAACAAATATTAAGTAACAACACTAAATGGAACTTACTCAGCCATTGTTTATATATGGCATGCTTATATCCAAGAAATGTCATGTGCGGTTGCGGGCTCAATCAGTTTAATATATTTAAATATTATGAAGTAGATAGAATGCCAGAACAATAGAAATCAGAGCCAGAGTGCAATAGTGAATTACCCAGATACTGCTTATACCTACTGAAAATCATGTACACAGTAGTAGAAAAAACTGAGGGAAATAATGTGAGTTTTCTCTGAACAGAGTTGAGATCCTCTATATAGCATAACTTGTATAACTACGGTGGTGACATACTGATTTGTGTTTCATGGAATTGCAAAGATTTTAAACTGATTTATTTTTCTTTAAAAGAGTTGGGAAAGTGCTAGAGGGAAACAGATGGTATTTGGGCCATGGAAGTTACAAGATGGGAGATCAAGAAGAGACCAAGTGATGCTGATGGCTCCTCACTTAGGGTAGTGAAACAGTAGGAGAAATATACTGAGAAATTGAGGTCAGAAGAAGGCATCCAAAATTAATTAATCACTGTGATTTAAAAGGGTATTTAAGAAGCACTGAAAGTGATGAAAATCCAAATGTCATGTTCCCCATCATGAAGTTGAACCATTTTTATATACAATATTAAGACTAGCATGGGTTGTGGTTATGGTGGAGATATACTACAGAGTAATTCTCTCACAAATGGTGTAAGCAAACTTTCATTATTCCAGGCTGATATGTTTAAAATGTTTCATAGTTTCACAAATCTTTTCTTGTTGCTTTTCTCCTCAATTTTAATATAGTGAGACCAATAACATTCATTCATTTTTGGAGATTATTGCCTTATCATGTTGTTCTATTAATGCATTTGTTTTCTGTTTTTTTACTGAAAAACTAAACTTTATTATGGCCAAAGCCCGGCAAAGAATAATAGAATATAAAAAATAAGGAAATGATATAATGAAGAAGGGCAGACATGCAAAACCAGTCATAGGAAGGACTGACCCAGGAGGTATTAAATGCCAGAATAATCAAGAAAATCAAAACTATAATGATATATAATAGGCAAATCATGCCTAAGTAGAAATACAGTGAATAAGATATGGATAAACCTAGCACCACCATAAAATACCATATGTATAATATACTACACAGTGCATAAAATAGGTAAGTATTAGTAGATAAAACAAGTATCTATAAAAAGCCAGGGAGGCAAAAATGCATGTAAGAAGGGCAGTATATAGGGCAGTGGAAAGTCTTGGGGAAAGATTAATATGATTAATGGCAGGGTTTCCTTTCTTCCCCTCCTTGGATTCCACATCTGCACCTCGCTATTCTGATCCACGCTTGTAATGGTTTCCCAATCTTGCGTGCTGCCCAACAGAAGTTTGCCACAGGATATGTTGTGGAAGAGCCGTAGAAAATAAGAAAGATATGTAAAAATGCCTGGGGCAACCTGGGAAGTACTGAGCAGTGGTATGAGATGGATACTTGGTACCTGGCTGTAATACTGACACGCAAGTAGCAGTTGTTTTTACCTCCCCATCATTTGGGATGGGCAATAGGACCACCATGTTTTGTTATTTACAATCTTGTTTTCTTTCACTGTAGTGAGTAATTCTTCTTGGTAGACCCCAAGCAGACATAATATTGATTCACAGTTTAAACATTATAAGGATATAAGTTGGCAACCGTAAAATATTACATCTTTCTCTTGTGTGTGTATTACCTGAGCCTGTGGTTGATAGGGATGAACAAAAATGCCTTCATGCACAGAAAGAGAGAAAGAAAACATTGGTGTATAAACATGCCTGTCTGTATTTAAGTAATTGAGCATGTTGGATTTTACCTGGGAGGAGATCTGGCTGGTAAATGAAGTAAACTGAGGTCAGATCGCTTGTTAGTTTGTTTGCATTGCATCATTTGCCCCTCTTACTTCCCCAAAGGACACTGACAGATTAACAAACACCACTGTTTTTTTACAGGCGCTGCTGTTAGTTTGCTTGCTTGTTCTACTCTGTGACTCCAAACCAGCTTTAAATTCGCCTTAACAGTAGATTAAATTTCAGGGTTACCATAAGCTTCTCCATGCACAGCACTCCAATCTGGTGCAAAGTCAACAATGGTGCAGACTTGATATATAATTATTTCTTAATGAAACCAATAATATGAGAGTGGTTGGGTACCATTACTGAGTTTGTTGTAAGCTATACTGTCAATTTTATCCCAATTTGTAATATATCTAAACTATTCAGATCCTTGGGTAGTATTCAGTATGAAATATATTGCAGGTTTAACATTTATCATCATCTCACAACTATATTCCCTTCCATTGGCAGTATGGGAACAGTGAATTAAACTTTCTTTGGGTTTTATTTTAAAAGCGTTATTTTTATGTATGTTAAATAATAACTGAACTAAAGAAAGTAATGGACCTGTAGCCAGCTAAATTAAAACCTAGGATTTCTCTGTTGATTTCAGCACGAGAAACGATCTGTCTAGACAGTGAAAAGATGATCCTTTTTGGTTACTTAAGGATTGGAGATTTATAAATAAGCTCAGCATTAGTAGGAGTGCAGAAATTGTTAACTGAAGGGAAATTGTAACAGCAATGAAGTCATTTATTTGCTTGCCAGATTACAAGTACTGTTAGTGTGTTTCTATACACATGAAACTAAGGTGGCAGGCTGAATTCGTACAACCTAAATAATTGGTTGTCTTGTGTATATATATTTATGTGATAGATAGATAGATAGATTGTTAGATAGATAGATAGATAGATAGATAGATAGATATATCTGTATATTTCTAGTTTATAAGGCAATAAATAATTTATATTATTCCTTATAAAATAAGCAATAATCAATATGTCTGCCCCCCCCCCTAAAATATTTTGTACTGTACTGTTTCTTCCTCAGCCTGGCTTCTTGGAATTCAGTTTTCCCTTCTTTTATTATACTTACAATTTTATGTTGAGGAATGCATACATTTACTTTTATATAATACTGTAAAGTTGGAGATACTTTGTTCAAAATTACTCATTCCTAATTATGATCCAGTGCATAGCTGCCAGTTCATCCTCAGATATCATAATTCCTCTTTGCTCATATATAACAGAAACTTCAGTTTTATCATCTGTACTCCAGTCTCACTCCTCACCTCAACACAGGGTCCTAGGAAACCATGAAGTTTCCTTTCAAGCAAATCAGATGCTTCAGCACCGAATAAGCCAGCATCTGCAATTCTTGCTTCCTAATGTTTATATCCCTGGAAATTTCTTGACAGAATAGTTCCTCTTCTTCCAGGAATCTGGAACCAGGAGTCCTAGTCTGTCTGTCTGTCTGTTTGTTTTAATGCATTTTTGTTGATAAAAGTGGGTGGGCTTCACTTCAGCATGCATGCTGGTTGGTCTGTGTTAAGCTTTTTTTCTGTCTTATGTTCATTCGCAGCTGTGATTAGTGCTCATCCCATCCATTCCCTTGATAACCCTCACCATCATTTCCACTCCGGCAGCCTCGCTTCTCCAACCTGCAACTATCTCCATCATCAGGCAAACCTATGGCCAGTTGGCACATCTGTGTCCCATTCAGACAGGGCTAATTCCACAGGTGAGAAGAATGATCTGTTTTTGGAGGACAACCGTTAGCAAAAGAAATGTGAGGACAAGAGCCTCATATTATCCAATTACAAACATCGAATGACATGTTTGGGTTGCCATCTCTAGCCCAATTCTACTAAACTCAGAAGGTTGTATCTACCGATTGAACTAATTTTGTGTTCCTTTTTCCTTTTGTAATAGCAAATGTTATAGATGGATTTGATTTGTTCTGCATACTCTGTTATATTTAAGTCATAGCTAACTGTTACTGTTCAATAGCCCTCAACCTTTTAAGCTCTGAGAATAAGGTTGTCATTTCTGTGTTTTTAGTGAATGGCACATTTAAGCTTTTATCTTGGCTCTGATGGTAATTCAGTTTCTCTGTTGAGAATTTAGATTTGCATAATTTGCTGTCTTACTATTAAGGCTGCAAATAGTGACTCTGTAGTGAGAATACTCCCTTATTTAATTGTAGAGTGCTAGTAGCTTCTTTTTGCAACAGTGGACTGAACTAAATTCCAACATCAGAGTACCCATTCTTGCATCCAAAATGGAAAAATTGACAACTTGGAGGTATCTGTACCTAGCATTAATAAAACTACTTAAAAGCTATCCAGCTAAGAAATATAAAGGAGGATGAATAAGATAACAAATTCAATGGTATTTTAGAAAGCTTAATATTATTTGTTTTGATTCAATGATTGTATCAGATCCTAAGATTTTTTTTTTAAATTAACCCATTATATAACCTACATTAAAAGCATAAGACTTTAGCAGCAGTGTAGAGGTTTGTGTAAATGCTGACTAGGTGAGTTTTGGGGTGACTTTCTCATCCTCTCAGTTGTTGGCCTTGTTTGGGAATAAAGGATGTTTGTGACTTACTGTTGGGGGACTACCTAATGCCACTGAAGATGCCTGGCATTTTCAGGGACTCTGGGATTGTTATTTGGAAGTAAATCTAATCTTTCATTTTCTTTCCTAATCTCCAGAATCTGTTCGAAATACACCTAGCACAGATACCATGCCAGCTTCTTCATCTCAGACATGCTGTGCTGACCACCAAGAGCCAGAGAGTGCTTCCGGATCTTACCTGCCCAGTACACAGGAAGAGGAGACGAACCAAAACCTCCCCACTGCCCACGTCCGTCCCTCTCATCCCCTGAAAAGCTTTGCGGTGCCAGCAGTCCCACCCACTGGCAGCACCTATGACCCTGCCTTGCCAAGCACACCTTTGTTATCACAGCAAGGTGAGTACCAGTGACTGTGTTACAGAAGAGTGAAAGTAGAATGGAGGGAATCGTTCAGCGATACTGTTAATGTGATCTAGATCTCTGTTTTTTTAAACTTGGGCACTTGAAGATGTGTGGACTTCAACTCCCAGAATTCCCCAGCCAGCATGCTGGATGGGGAATTCTGGGAGATGAAGTCCGCACATCTTAAAGTTGCCAAGATTGAAAAACACTGAACTAGAGAAGAGTGTCAGAGCTTCTTTGAGGTTTTTGACAACTGCAACAAAATCACAATTTCTCTAGAAGGTCAGTTTATTGGCACTTCTCTGCAAGAATGTCTTCCCTGCTGAGGGAAGTTGAATAAATCACCTTTTTGTTTACACTGACTTTTTTATTTGCTTTAATGCAAAGACCTGATCTCCCCTTTCTTGCCAATTTATCAGGGAAACTGGGAAGACATTACCCTTGTTCCCACCCTTTAGCTTTCTTTTATTCTGTGGAATTTATATAAAAACGATTTCGCCTTTTTCTTGAGCTATGTAACCCTTGTCACAGAATTGTGTTCAAACTTATTCACTCATCATAGATAATCAGTAGTTCTGAAGTCCTTGGTTCCAGTCCAGTATTCAATACATGCAGAGTTATGTATCAATAAAAAGTAATTAGGAGGAAAAAGTAATAAGGAGTAGCAAGTAATAAGGTGTTGTCAGTCTGAGGAAAACAAGAGTTTTCAGCTGATTAGGCCAGAAATGCTGTCAGCTCAAAAGTGCCACAGAAATTGTTCCATTATCACCCAAATATAGCTAGTACTAATCATAATTAGCTGCAGAAAGTTGAATACAGGACAAATAAATTTCTCCTGGGTAAACCACAATTCCCATAGGGTTCTTCCAACAAACCTAGCATTCTTCCATCTCTTTGAACTTTGGATATCAATGCAATTGCACTGATGCTCTTATAGACTAGGTGGCTGAACCAGGAGCTGTGGGCATTGGTTCTGCCAAGGCTGCAGTGATAGAACCCAACTCCTTAAAAATAAGGAGCTTCCCTGGCTCCTGCTCTTCCTCCTCTGCAACCAAGGAGGTTCATTAAAACAAGCAAGATTGTTCAGTTATTGCAATTGAAACACCATCCTTTTGTATAGATGTGGCTCATTGACGCATGTACAAAAGGGAGGGGTTTGGATCATGATGCCACAGTTGCCATCTTTCCTGTATTTATGGATATAAACTATTTAATGGCAACAAACCTTTTACATTATCAATATGCCATTATATAAGTTTGTCAGTTAAAAGATTAACCATGATTATAATTGTGTCAAGCTTCTAGCCATCCAGTTCATTCAGTGAAGACAGCATCAATTGGAACTCTAGGAAGGACTCGGCCTCCAATGCCAGTTGTAGTCCCAAGTGCCCCTGAAGTGCAGGAAACCACAAGGATGCTTGAAGACACAGAAAGTGTAAGTGCACTTCTAGAATATAGCCTGGTCGTGCTATATCACGTTTGAATTCATGCCTGTAAATCAATGTAAAAATAATGGTAATGAAACCCTTCTGCTGCACACTGTAGGCAGGAAGAAAGTAGACTAGATATATCTAGTCACGTTCTAGGGAAATTATTTCTCCAGTCCGAAGGACTTCCTGATCCATCTCCTGGCAACCACTGGGGCACACTCTGTCCTATCTAACTGAAGTTGGAGTTTCCAGCGTGAGGATCAACCCCTCTTAAAGGCCAGCAATATTGGTGGGATTGGGAATCCAGTGTTGGATTTCTGTGCAATATTAGAGAGCTCTCCTCTGACCTTGGAGAAAACCCAACAATCCTATACTCCCTAGGAAGGTACCCCTTGGATCACAGCATTGCAGCCCAAGCTTTTTAAAAGCAGATTACAGTTAACTGCAGGATATATTGAGCATTTATAAGGTGCTCTGCTGTTAATTGCCCCCATGTTTGGTTCATCAATAGTTATGAATTTCTTCTCTTTAATAGATGTTCCCTTTTGTCCTAGTAATGCAGTTTAAAAGATCTGAAATAGCACTGCTAAGGCTTCTAAAGCTCCAGTTAAATGGGCTCGGCAGTATTGTTCTGAAGGGACCAACGATCTAATTCAGTGTTTTCATGTAATAGCAAAATTTGGAGAGGCAATTAAACATGAATCATTACTTCATAACTATAATTGTGGGTGCAGGAAAGTTGCTTGCTCGTTTTCTCCTCTCCCATCACTTCTGCCTTAATACCTCATTTATTATTTGTCTGGGTATGTTCAGATTATGTGTTCTGGTGCTGCCATTGCCTTCGTTTTTCTCCCTGCATTGCTTTTGCAAAATGAAAATTAGAAGGGCCCATTTCCATTTCTGCAGCAACATAGCCAAGCAATGTGGCTTTGCTGCTGTGTCCTACCTTAGCACCATTGGCCATAATTCTTCTTCCTCCCTGCCCAGCAGTGCAGCTCATCTTGTCCAATAACCCTGTTAAATCTCCTGCAGAATTATGAACCGGATGAACTCACCAAAGAGATGGCCCACCTGGAAGGACTAATGAAGGACCTTAATGCCATCACCACAGCATGATCACCTTCCCCAAGGAATGACTCCAAATCCTAGTTCACAGGTCTTGGGGCTTAGCCTTGGAGCACAAGGAAATGTATAAAGACTAGGGGACAGCACAAAAGGGACCTGCAACCAGCTGCAGCATCGGGGCCAGTTCTGGTTAACCAAGTGACTTTTCTAGTTCATTACCCTGAAATGAACCTGTTTGAATGTTGGGATTCCACTTCTTGCTGAGATGATACAAGCGAGGAGTGGGGAGATGTCTCAGGCTGATGAAATCTAGTATCCAGACAAAGTTAGCATTAATCTGAGACAGGTTTTGTCTCGGTGCTGTGACCTTCCCTGCTTTTTCAGTGTTGGACATTCACATTTATGTACAATTTTATTTGTGTGTTTTTATTTTATTGTATCTTTTTTATTAAAAAAAAAGTGTAATCTGACAAAAAAGAAATTTGTGTTGTTTCCCACAGCCTAGACGGATGTCTGATTGCTTGTTCTATTGTGTACGGGAATTCATTGCCAGTGTGGATTGTTCCGTTTATTCGTTCGTTTTTGGGTTGGGTTTTTTTATTTTTCTTTCTTTTTTAGTGTGTATAATTATGTCACCTTCCAGCAGTTAATCCATGGCCTTGGGGTATGCTGCATTGCTTTTTGTAAGCTTTTTTATTTTTATATTATAATAATTAAAAGCCTGACTAGATCCTTTCTCATCACTGTGAGGTTAGCTATCTGTTTGGATTGAAATGTAACACTGAGAAACTTTTTGCTTTTGAGCGTTTTCAGTATGGGAGTAGAATAGGTAGGCTTGGGCTGGAAGCCACAGAGTGGTAGGAAGTTTCACTGTTTTCAGGGGCAATGCAATGCAACTTTATTCATCGGACTAGTTTAAACCATCCCCTACAGTATGCCCAGATGTGAATTAAATAAATTATTATTAGGAATAATTCCAGAATGGCTACTAACTCTGTCTGCGATTACTCACTTTTGTCATTACCTCTGTCCATACAAGCCCTTGCCAAAAGTACATTAGCATTACTCCTGTGGCTCCAAAAAATATCATATTAATCAGCCCCAATTCATCAAAGGGAATTTTAAAAATAGGATGAAGACTTAAGTTCTCATCTCCTTTGTAAATTAGTCATTTAATCTGTTCCTTGCCAATTGCAAAGGATGTTCCACTCATAATGTTGGGTCCTTTAAGATAAGATACCACAGCGTATCTTAGCAGGACAGCTTTCATTGTTTGAATGTTTGATTTTAAAGATATATAGTTCCTAATATTTACATTGAAGCATGAGTTTTATTCCAGATATTTTAACATACATGGATCAGTTGTAAGCTATGTGTGAGCCACCATTCTATGTAGCTGTAGATTATCTTAAAGGTTTTGGGGAATACTTTCAGTGTTGAACCACAATCAAAACAAATTATCTTTGCAGGAGAGAGGAAAAAAATGTAGGCATGTATGTTTGTGACTCAGGTGCTGCTCAAGCCAGTAAAAGAAGTAGGGGGGAGAGATAAAATAAATGCCTAATAAGCTGGTAAAATTCTATTTCCTCTCTATTATATTTGCTGCCCATAATCATATTGTTCTCTGCCATCTTCTACGATGACAGCTTAACATGCTGAAAAAGGAATATTTGTTTTTTAAAAATAAACAAAAAAAACCAGCATTGGGTATCTCATGTTGGCTTAAACAGAGATTGAAGAATGGGAGGCTTTGATTTTTTTTTTTTTTTATTGTAACAAACTTAATTGGCCTGAATGGTATTGTACCAAGTGCTAACAAGATTATGAGGTAGTTCATAACCTTAGAAGCACACAGGGCTGGAATCAACTAGAGACTTTGTAAGTTCTTTTAACCTCCTGTGTGATTAAAGCTTGGATTGTATGTTGGTAGCAATTCAGGTTTAGAATCACCTGGCATACGTTATCCCATTCTAAAATAGTACAGGGAAGAAATTATTTTCAGGAGCAGGTGAGAGGAGAGCTACGTCACCCTTTCTCTGTCTTTCTGTCCCTCCCATTTCTCCTTTTTCCATGCTGTTTTCCTTCCATGGACCATTGCAGATCAGCATTTGTTTGAACTGATGAGCTGAACTGATTCATTCTGATTAGCAGCTGTAACATGAGCATTAAGAATTGCCAAGCTGAATCCAAACAATAAGCCATCTATTTTTTAAAAGAATATTTTTTGCAATTATATAAGAAGTGCCATGAAAACTTAAAGTAGACCACCTTGCTCACTGTTCTGTCTTCCAGTAGTAACCATTGTGACACCTCAGAGACATCCATAAGTTGACTGTTAGGGTGTGGATTTCTGCCTACTACATCTTTCATTCTAGTGAGTTAATTTGATCCTCCTGTTTGGTTGGAGTTGGAGCATTTAATGAAAAGTGTGACCAGCTTTCAGTTAAATCCAAGGAGTGGAAAGGTTCACACCTTGACCTGCAGTCAGGTATCTTCTGTATGCATTTTTGGAGGGTGGGAGCAGTTTGCAACTTTGATATGCGAACTAGAGGGGAAGGTCTCACCCTTTCTCACCCTCATAAACCAGAAACATCTTTTAAAATTCTTTTGCCTCATTAGAAGATGTTAAAAGAGTAAATTAAAAACCCTAATGTATGTACAAATGTTAAAATGGAATTCTCTGAATTGAACTATAGATGTGTCCTAAAGTTGACTTCATCAGGGCAAGTGACAATAATGTGCTTGAACCTTTGTTGGAAAGGCAGGACAGACATGTAAAGGTAAATCGCATTGAATGGGTCTTCTTGTGGCAAGAAGTGTTCCATATGGCAGTTTTTCATTGTACAGACCTTTTCTCATAGCCAAGAATATGAAGTCTTTTCTATCTTTGGAGTTCTCACTGCATCCAGTGAATTTAATTGAGGCGCACATTCTGCTCCTCAGATGTGTACATTTCTCTCTTACTAGACCCAAAGAAATGCCATCTTGTATACTCAGTGTCCCCCCCATTGGTGGGTTGTTGTGACTCTATTGCTACTTACGTAGAACACAGTGAATGCTGATACCGCCATGAATCTGGGAAGGGGGTGGGGGGTTGGGAATATTTTTAATAATAAAGCAACTGTTCAGAGTTGGTTTTTTAAGGTTGAATCAAAAAGAAAACATTTATTCAAGCCAGCGTACAATATGTATTGCACTTTTTACATTTTAACACTGTTTTTTTACATATCTTGTGGTTTTAAATTTGCAACATTGTGTAACTTGTAGCCTCATAGCTGCTACGTGCAGCTTCCTCCACTTGAATAAGGGGGAGGGGGTGGGGGGTGGGGGCAGAAGAGACTCCTGTATATTGCTTTACAGTTTTGATGTAGGAGAATTCTGAGGACTGCTGTAAACTTCTACCTTTCTGTACATTATTTTCTGTAGTATTTGCTGTATACTCTCTACATTTTTAATACTGTCATGTTTATTATTTGGTATTGGATATCCAATACACTTTTTTAAAATCTAAATCCAGTTCCAATTTTGTCAAGAGTTTTTGTTGGTTTGTTTTAGTAGTTTGCCTTCCCATTTTAGCAGCATCACCTGATGAGAAGTTCAGGATGTAAGCACCTTGGTTCAGAGCTGCTCCTACGAGAAATATGATCATAACTCCCTTTAAGTGTATATAATGTAAGTGAATCATTACTAATGATTTTAAGAGTTTAGCAAGGAATACAGATAGTTTTATCCTTGTTTCACAAATTACACACACACACACTCTGAGGTAAGTGAAGTCCTAGGGTCATAACTCAAGTTATTTTCTCCAAGTCGATCAAACAAGCTTTGGAGTTCTTGGTGCTCTCTAAGCTTGGTTGTTGGCTTGCAGACGTTTCATTGACCAACTAGGTAGCATCATCAGTGCAAGTGAGTGTGGGATTTGCTGCCTATTTATATGCAATATCTTGCCTTTCCAGTTTTGGTGGGGGTGTAATTTCCTCCTTGGTGGTTACTTGATTAGAGAATTGTTTTCTGCCTGTTTGTTTGTCTGGTGCTGATCCCTGCTTATCTGACTGTGGGCTGTTGGAGAGAATGTGTTGTCTTTTCATTTCCTTCCTAAGGTTTTTTTCGGGGGGGGGGTGTCTCTCTCTTGAATGATGTGTAAATGTTTATATGCAAATCCACACTCACTTGCACCAGTGATGCTACCTAGTTGGCTAATGAAACATCTGCAAGCAAACAACCAAGTTCAGAGAGCACCAAGAACTCCATAGTTCAACCCTGAGCTGCAAATATTCTCTTCTATTGAAAACAAGCTTTGTTACAAAGGGACTTTTTGTATTACTTAGAGAAAAATCTCAGTGTATTCTGATAAAATATTTTCTCAAAGTTTTCCAGGAAAGAAGGGCTTAAGGGAATAAAAATAACTTGGCCTTTGACAAACTGTGAAATTGATGGTGCTTGAGTACTTCTAGACAAAGCTCTCCAAAAGAAGGGTACAAGCTCTGAAAAAGGCTGTTTCTCATTGTCATTCCTCTGAGTTCTGGAAGCAGAGCAATGAGACAAGAAGGTCAGCAAGTTTTTATGAAAAGAGGAATGTGTCAAGATTGTTCCAGGCTTTATAGGTTGAAGGAGATCAAAATAGGCAGATAAGTAGGATTTCAACCTTTGTCGTGCTCAGCCAGGTATGGGAATTGAAGTCCAACAGATACAGAAGATGCCTGCCTGGGGAAAAACTGATCTGTGCTGACTGCAGTGACTTTCCAGGGTCTTTTCTCACCCTTCAGAGAGCCTTCTGACTGCTGATGCCACAAAAGAGGACCTGGGACTTCCTGGAGTTAAGGTAAGTGTTCTGCAACCAGGTTATCCCTATCCTGGTATTGTGTCATCTTGCCTAAAGATGCGTGTTGTAAAAACTAACAGCCTTGCTAGGAATTATGGACCTTTCAGCCTCACTGAAGACTGGGCTAGAACCAGCACTGATCCTTGCTCTGTCATGATGCTCTCTTGCACTTGAAATCCCTCTCCCCAATGAAAAATAAGATCCTTCCATCTTTAGTCTATTTTGCCCTGGATCCTGTCACCTTATTTGGCTGTGGCCATACACATGAATGCCAAACCACCAGCCGAGGGAGGGACCAGGTCACACCAATCTGAAGAATCCCAGTTTGGACAAGGCTCATCTCTCATCTATTAATTTCTCTGTCAGGCTGGTATTTAATTAGCCCTTGTCTCTCAGCTGTTAAGCCTTGGATGAGGCTCCATCCTCCGCTGTGTTGTCACAGCAACTAGTATTTTAAGTACTCCAAAGGATCCTTTTTTTTTTTTTTTTTTTTTTGCACTCGGAGCAGAACCATCTCAGTTACTACTAAATGCAACGGTCAAAATGGAGGGGTTAGATGGAAGAGATGAAGAAGCAGCTTGGGCAGAGGTAGAATCTCTGACTTGCGCTGATGCCTGGCCACACATCAGCATATTCAAGGACCGCTGCAGCCTCAGAAAGCACCTGGATCTCCCCATTTGTAACTAAATTCCGTGTGTCCTGTTGGAAAGACATTCGTGCCCTCTTGTGGCTGTAATGCAGACGTTTGAAAGCAATTGCTGGCCTGTAGACAAAGGCCTGAACTGGCATTCAAGCAGGAAAGTAGATTTCCTTTGCTAAGAGGAGACTGCTTCCACCTTTGCAGTACAAATGTTTTTCCCATGAAGTGGTGTCCCTGTAGGCTCTGTGTTAGTTTTCCTACAGTATTAACATATTTGTCACCTATTGGTTTATTCTTCCTCTACTTATCTTTTGTCTCTTTCTTGACTGTAAGTTGTTAAAGACAGAGAGATCCCTGAATCAGCTGCCAGCGCTGGCCGGCTTATCACCTCTTACTGTTGCCATGGAGCTAAAGCAACTCCAGGGCTGCAGCTCCACTTCGAAGTGGCATCAATCATGCCAGGAGACACAAATGAAAGAGCACTTGGGAAATCCCTGCTTACTCAGTGCATATGTGGCAGTGACAGCGCTGTTCCAGTGTGGAAATTGCACCCCCGAAAGCTAAGTGAGAGTGGGACAGGACAAGACTTGTGAGAAAGGAGCCCCTCCCCCAGTGAGGGCATGAGTGAAAAACATAATTAGAAAGAAGGAAAGCTGTAGTGGTCTGTATATGCACACTTAGGCAGAGAACCCATCAGCCATCTCCACCTGCTGCAGAGTATTGCAACTCAGCAAATCAAAGGCTCCTTAGAATGGATATGTTACGGAACATGGGTCCCTGAGGAATAAACCTGTCCAAGAGTGGAACAGTCTATGTATGGAGGCAATGGGTTCTCCATCCTTGGAGGTTTCCAGGAAGATTGAACAAGCACCTCTCATGGTTTTCCTGCACATTGTGGAGGGTTGGCTGCTTCCAACTCTAATTGTGTGGTTGTGTGAAACTACAATTCTGAAACACAAGCTATGTACAGGGATAGAAATATTACCAACAAGCATGCACAAATTCCGTAAAAGAGAAACAAATGGAATAAGGGTAGGGCTAGTCTCTGTACATAGAACTTCTGGCTTATCAACTCACATCTTTATGAAATATATATGAATATTCCAGCTGTTCAGAAACAGTTTCAACACAGGAGAAATAGGACTGTAAATCAGAGAAAGGGGACAACTGAGATTAATTTATTTGCAATGTGGACTGTAGCTTATGAAAGTCATAGAAAACCTGTTAGTCTTTATGGGAATGCTCCAGTCCTAATTTGATAACTTGAATGTGTGTACAGTCTTGGGCAGAGGACCCACAACTACTATTACAGAAACAAAATGCTTACATTTCCAATCTAGAGACGTGACCTCTTCTTAATTAAAAGACCATGATGACTGGAATGTTAAAAAAAGGAAACTGCTATGTTTGTAAAGTGGGTATTTATAATAGTACGTTTATAATGTGTGATTTATCCTGCGGCAAAAATGTGTGGAGGTAACTAAATAATCCAACAGTTGTAATAAACCTCTAGAGAACATAGGTAGGTAGGTAGGTAGGTAGGTAGGTTGGTAGGTAGGTAGGTATTAGAGAAAGTAGAAATAGTCAAGTATGATGTTCCTGTGTCCCATGGTCTGGACATGACCTGTATCTTCCCGACAAATATGTGATATAAGAGTGCAGTTATTTCTCTGATTTTGGAGCACAATCCATAGCTCCAAAAGGTAAGTGGTAAAGATCTCTTTAGATCATACTTCCTAGGATCTATGCAGTTTCCTTGGCAGGGTTCTCAGTTGTTTTCCCCTTGCTGCCTTCTGTGATTTATTTCTAACCTCCCAGTTTAACCAATAACCTTGGGATTCCCAGGTAGTCCTCCACCTTGCTTAGCTTCTGAGATGGGCCACGGGTGGATAGATGCTGCCACTTTCTGAAACCATACCCAAATGCATGTAAAATAGTTGGGAAAAAGCATTCAGAAATGCATTATTTTGAACGAAAAAATATTCAAAATTCCCTTCAGCAATGGGCTATTCAATGAGCTGTCACTACCGATAGCCTTAGAGTTTTTGAATTTGTTGTGCTTCTTCACAGCAGCCTTACCAGCATCTTTGGGTGGGAAGGAGATAGTTCAGTGAAACAATGAATCCTGTTCTCACAACAGACTTAATTCAGTCAATTCTTGCTACATACAATCACAGCATTGGGATTTAGAAGTCCCCATTGTAGGAATATTCCCATCCATCTTCTCCAGCCTGCTACGTCCCATGAGGATTCATCCATCACTAGCCCCTTTCTCATTTACCAAGCAGATCACTGCAATCAAACCGTTTGGCAGGAAATTCCATATTGGAGAAGCTTGCTTTTCCACTTTTTAAGCCACTCTTTATCTCCAGCTCTTTTGTTGGAGGACTAAGTAAGCAAAATAGGTCAATTGGATGAGTATCGGTGTTTTTTACAGCAGGACTAATTGGGTGGTTAGTTTAGAGTTATGGAAAACTGGATCTGTGGCAACCTGATCTAATTCCCTGGGTCATTAGATGAGTGGGACCACTGACCCATTTTTGATGTTCCTGCAGCTCACTAACCCGACCACCATCATTGATCCAGGTAAGTTGTTATGCTAATTGTGGTGCATATGCTTTCCCCACATCTGGAACAAGGTGTTTCCATCCCACAATTATATACCACAAACTAAAGCTCACCATTCTAAAAGGGGGGCGGACAATAAAAAGCTTCCACCTCAGGCCATCTTTCGATAAAAGCTTGACCAGGAAAAATAGCAAAACGAAAAGAACCATATTTTGCTAAGATTTTGATTACGTTTTTTAAAGACTTAAAACCCAACCCTGCAGTTCTACCCATACCCCACCACAAACCACCCACCCACCTTTCTTTAGCTAATAGGGACCTTGGCTCTCCAGCTGCTGCTGCTGCAAAATCCAACCAAATAGTCATCTGCGCACCCACTCGTTATGGAAAGGGACAGCAAAACCTAAACGTTCTGACTTAATTTGGGAGCTGGGCCAAATGCGTGGGAAAACCCTATTCTCAACCAGGTTTTCCTAAATTAAGGTTACGGTTAGGGTTCAGCTTCCTTGAGGTCAGGGCCCAAATCCAACCAGATAGTCACCTTCGCAGCCGCTCCTCATGGAAAGGAACAGCAAAACCTAAACGTTCTGACTTAATCTGGGACCTGGGCCAAATGCGTGGGAAAAGCCTATTCTCAACCAGGTTTTCCTAATTAGGGTTAGGGTCAGGGTTCAGCTCCCTTGAGGTCAGGGCCCAAATCCAACCAGATAGTCATCTTCGCAGCCACTCCTCATGGAAAGGAACAGCAAAACCTAAACGTTCTGACTTAATTTGGGACCTGGGCCAAATGCGTGGGAAAACCCTATTCTCAACCAGGTTTTCCTAAATTAGGGTTAGGGTTAGGGTTCAGCTCCCTTGAGGTCAGGGCCCAAATCCAACCAGATAGTCATCTTCGCAGCCGCTCCTTATGGAAAGGGACAGCAAAACCTAAACGTTCTGACTTAATTTGGGAGCTGGGCCAAATGCGTGGGAAAACCCTATTCTCAACCAGGTTTTCCTAAATTAGGGTTAGGGTCAGGGTTCATCTCCCTTGAAGTCAGGGCCCAAATCCAACCAGATAGTCATCTTCGCAGCCGCTCCTTATGGAAAGGGACAGCAAAACCTAAACGTTCTGACTTAATTTGGGACCTGGGCCAAATGCATGGGAAAACCCTATTCTCAACCAGGTTTTCCTAAATTAGGGTTAGGGTCAGGGTTCATCTCCCTTGAGGTCAGGGCCCAAATCCAACCAGATAGTCATCTTCACAGCCGCTCCTTATGGAAAGGGACAGCAAAACCTAAACGTTCTGACTTAATTTGGGAGCTGGGCCAAATGCGTGGGAAAACCCTATTCTCAACCAGGTTTTCCTAAATTAGGGTTAGGGTTAGGGTTCAGCTCCCTTGAGGTCAGGGCCCAAATCCAACCAGATAGTCATCTTCGCAGCCGCTCCTTATGGAAAGGGACAGCAAAACCTAAACGTTCTGACTTAATTTGGGACCTGGGCCAAATGCGTGGGAAAACCCTATTCTCAACCAGGTTTTCCTAAATTAGGGTTAGGGTTAGGGTTCAGCTCCCTTGAAGTCAGGGCCCAAATCCAACCAGATAGTCATCATCGCAGCCCCTCCTCATGGAAAGGAACAGCAAAACCGAAACGTTCTGACTTAATTTGGGAGCTGGGACAAATGCGTGGGAAAACCCTATTCTCAACCAGGTTTTCCTAATTAGGGTTAGGGTTAGGGTTCATCTCCCTTGAAGTCAGGGCCCAAATCCAACCAGACAGTCATCTTCGCAGCCGCTCCTTATGGAAAGGGACAGCAAAACCTAAACGTTCTGACTTAATTTGGGACCTTGGCCAAATGCATGGGAAAACCCTATTCTCAACCAGGTTTTCCTAAATTAGGGTTAGGGTCAGGGTTCATCTCCCTTGAGGTCAGGGCCCAAATTCAACCAGATACTCATCTTCGCAGCCCCTCCTTATGGAAAGGGACAGCAAAACCTAAACGTTCTGACTTAATTTGGGACCTGGGCCAAATGTATGGGAAAACCCTATTCTCAACCAGATTTTCCTAAATTAGGGTTAGGGTTAGGGTTCAGCTCCCTTGAGGTAAGGGCCCAAATCCAACCAGATAGTCATCTTCGCAGCCGCTCCTCATGGAAAGGAACAGCAAAACCGAAACGTTCTGACTTAATTTGGGAGCTGGTCCAAATGCGTGGGAAAACCCTATTCTCAACCAGGTTTTCCTAATTAGGATTAGGGTCAGGGTTCAGCTCCCTTGAGGTCAGGGCCCAAATCCAACCAGATAGTCATCTTCGCAGCTGCTCCTCATGGAAAGGAACAGCAAAACCGAAACGTTGTGACTTAATTTGGGAGCTGGTCCAAATGCGTGGGAAAACCCTATTCTCAACCAGGTTTTCCTAATTAGGGTTAGGGTTAGGGTTCATCTCCCTTGAAGTCAGGGCCCAAATCCAACCAGATAGTCATCTTCGCAGCCGCTCCTTATGGAAAGGGACAGCAAAACCTAAATGTTCTGATTTGATTTGGGAGCTGGGCCAAATGCATGGGAAAAACCTATTCTCAACCAGGTTTTCCTAATTAGGGTTAGGGTCAGGATTCAGCTCCCTTGAGGTCAGGGCCCAAATCCAACCAGATAGTGATCTTCGCAGCTGCTCCTCATGGAAAGGAACAGCAAAACCGAAACGTTCTGATTTAATTTGGGAGCTGGTCCAAATGCATGGGAAAACCCTATTCTCAACCAGGTTTTCCTAATTAGGGTTAGGGTCAGGGTTCAGCTCCCTTGAGGTCACGGCCCAAATCCAACCAGATAGTCATCTTCGCAGCCGCTCCTCATGGAAACGAACAGCAAAACCGAAACGTTCTGACTTAATCTGGGAGCTGGTCCAAATGCGTGGGAAAACCCTATTCTCAACCAGGTTTTCCTAAATTAGGGTTAGGGTTAGGGTTCAGCTCCCTTGAAGTCCGGGCCCAAATCCAACCAAATAGTCATCTTCGCAGCCGCTCCTTATGGAAAGGGACAGCAAAACCTAAACGTTCTGATTTAATTTGGGAGCTGGGCCAAATGCATGGGAAAACCCTGTTCTCAACCAGGTTTTCCTAATTAGGGTTAGGGTCAGGGTTGAGCTCCCGTCAGGTCAGGGCCGAAATCCAACCAGATAGTCATCTTCGCAGCCGCTCCTCATGGAAAGGAACAGCAAAACCGAAACGTTCTGACTTAATTTGGGAGCTGGTCCAAATGCGTGGGAAAACCCTATTCTCAACCAGGTTTTCCTAATTAGGGTTAGGGTTAGGGTTCATCTCCTTTGAAGTCAGGGCCCAAATCCAACCAGATAGTCATCTTCGCAGCCGCTCCTTATGGAAAAGGACAGCAAAACCTAAACGTTCTGACTTAATTTGGGAGCTGGGCCAAATGCACGGGAAAACCCGATTCTCAACCAGGTTTTCCTAATTAGGGTTAGGGTCAGGATTCAGCTCCCTTGAGGTCAGGGCCCAAATCCAACCAGATAGTCATCTTCGTAGCTGCTCCTCATGGAAAGGAACAGCAAAACCGAAACGTTCTGATTTAATTTGGGAGCTGGTCCAAATGCGTGGGAAAACCCTATTCTCAACCAGGTTTTCCTAAATTAGGGTTAGGGTCAGGGTTTATCTCCCTTGAAGTCAGGACCCAAATCCAACCAGATAGTGATCTTCGCAGCCGCTCTTTATGGAAAGGAACAGCAAAACCTAAACGTTCTGACTTAATTTGGGAGCTGGGCCAAATGCATGGGAAAACCCTATTCTCAACCAGGTTTTCCTAATTAGGGTTAGGGTCAGGGTTCATCTCCCTTGAAGTCAGGGCCCAAATCCAACCAGATAGTCATCTTCGCAGCCCATCCTTATGGAAAGGGACAGCAAAACCTAAACGTTCTGACTTAATTTGGAAGCTGGGCCAAATGCATGGGAAAACCCTATTCTCAACCACGTTTTCCTAAATTAGGGTTAGGGTCAGGGTTCATCTCCCTTGAGGTCAGGGCCCAAATCCAACCAGATAGTCATCTTCGCAGCCCCTCCTTATGAAAAGGAACAGCAAAACCTAAACATTCTGAATTAATTTGGGACCTGGGCCAAATGCATGGGAAAACCCTATTCTCAACCAGGTTTTCCTAAATTAGGGTTAGGGTCAGGGTTTATCTCCCTTGAAGTCAGGGCCCAAATCCAACCAGATGGTGATCTTCGCAGCCGCTCTTTATGGAAAGGAACAGCAAAACCTAAACGTTCTGACTTAATCTGGGAGCTGGTCCAAATGAGTGGGAAAACCCTATTCTCAACCAGGTTTTCCTAATTAGGGTTAGGGTTCAGGTTCATCTCCCTTGAGGTCAGGGCCCAAATCCAACCAGATAGTCATCTTCGCAGCCCCTCCTTATGAAAAGGAACAGCAAAACCTAAACATTCTGAATTAATTTGGGACCTGGGCCAAATGCATGGGAAAACCCTATTCTCAACCAGGTTTTCCTAAATTAGGGTTAGGGTCAGGGTTCATCTCCCTGGAAGTCAGGGCCCAAATCCAACCAGATAGTGATCTTCGCAGCCACTCCTTATGGAAAGGAACAGCAAAACCTAAACGTTCTGACTTAATTTGGGAGCTGGGCCAAATGCGTGGGAAAACCCTATTCTCAACCAGGTTTTCCTAATTAGGGTTAGGGTCAGGGTTAAGCTCCCTTGAGGTCAGGGCCCAAATCCAACCAGATAGTCATCTTCGCAGCTTCTCCTCATGGAAAGGAACAGCAAAACCGAAATGTTCTGACTTAATTTGGGAGCTGGTCCAAATGCGTGGGAAAACCCTATTCTCAACCAGGTTTTCCTAATTAGGGTTAGGGTTAGGGTTCATCTCCCTTGAGGTCAGGGCCCAAATCCAACCAGATAGTCATCTTCGCAGCCGCTCCTTATGGAAAGGGACAGCAAAACCTAAACGTTCTGACTTAATTTGGGAGCTGGGCCAAATGCATGGGAAAACCCTATTCTCAACCAGGTTTTCCTAAATTAGGGTTAGGGTCAGGGTTAAGCTCCCTTGAGGTCAGGGCCCAAATCCAACCAGATAGTCATCTTCGCAGCCGCTCCTTATGGAAAGGGACAGCAAAACCTAAACGTTCTGACTTAATTTGGGAGCTGGGCCAAATGCATGGGAAAACCCTATTCTCAACCAGGTTTTCCTAATTAGGGTTAGGGTCAGGATTCAGCTCCCTTGAGGTCAGGGCCCAAATCCAACCAGATAGTCATCTTCGCAGCTTCTCCTCATGGAAAGGAACAGCAAAACCTAAACGTTCTGACTTAATTTGGGAGGTGGGCCAAATGCGTGGGAAAACCCTATTCTCAACCAGGTTTTCCTAAATTAGGGTTAGGGTTAGGGTTCATGTCCCTTGAAGTCAGGGCCCAAATCCAACCAGATAGTCACCTTCGCAGCCGCTCCTCATGGAAAGGAACAGCAAAACCTAAACGTTCTGACTTAATTTGGGAGCTAGGCCAAATGCGTGGGAAAACCCTATTCTCAACCAGGTTTTCCTAATTAGGGTTAGGGTCAGGGTTCACGTCCCTTGAGGTCAGGGCCCAAATCCAACCAGATAGTCACCTTCGCAGCCGCTCCTCATGGAAAGGAACAGCAAAACCTAAACGTTCTCACTTAATTTGGGAGCTAGGCCAAATGCGTGGGAAAACCCTATTCTCAACCAGGTTTTCCTAATTAGGGTTAGGGTCAGGGTTCATCTCCCTTGAAGTCAGGGCCCAAATCCAACCAGATAGTCATCTTCGCAGCCCGTCCTTATGGAAAGGGACAGCAAAACCTAAACGTTCTGACTTAATTTGAGAGCGGGTCCAAATGCATGGGAAAACCCTCTTCTCAACCAGGTTTTCCTAAATTAGGGTTAGGGTCAGGGTTAAGCTCCCTTGAGGTCAGGGCCCAAATCCAACCAGATAGTCATCTTCGCAGCCGCTCCTTATGGAAAGGGACAGCAAAACCTAAACGTTCTGACTTAATTTGGGACCTGGGCCAAATGCATGGGAAAACCCTATTCTCAACCAGGTTTTCCTAATTAGGGTTAGGGTCAGGGTTCACGTCCCTTGAGGTCAGGGCCCAAATCCAACCAGATAGTCATCTTCGCAGCCGCTCCTTATGGAAAGGGACAGCAAAACCTAAACGTTCTGACTTAATTTGGGACCTGGGCCAAATGCGTGGGAAAACCCTATTCTCAACCAGGTTTTCCTAAATTAGGGTTAGGGTTAGGGTTCAGCTCCCTTGAGGTCAGGGCCCAAATCCAACCAGATAGTCATCTTCGCAGCTTCTCCTCATGGAAAGGAACAGCAAAACCGAAATGTTCTGACTTAATTTGGGAGCTGGTCCAAATGCGTGGGAAAACCCTATTCTCAACCAGGTTTTCCTAATTAGGGTTAGGGTCAGGGTTCATCTCCCTTGAAGTCAGGGCCCAAATCCAACCAGATAGTCATCTTCGCAGCCGCTCCTTATGGAAAGGGACAGCAAAACCTAAACGTTCTGACTTAATTTGGGACCTGGGCCAAATGCATGGGAAAACCCTATTCTCAACCAGGTTTTCCTAATTAGGGTTAGGGCTCAGGTTCAGCTCCCTTGAGGTCAGGGCCCAAATCCAACCAGATAGTCATCTTCGCAGCCCCTCCTCATGGAAAGGAACAGCAAAACCTAAACGTTCTGACTTAATTTGGGAGCTGGGCCAAATGTATGGGAAAACCCTATTCTCAACCAGGTTTTCCTAATTAGGGTTAGGGTCAGGGTTCATCTCCCTGGAAGTCAGGGCCCAAATCCAACCAGATAGTGATCTTCGCAGCCACTCCTTATGGAAAGGAACAGCAAAACCTAAACGTTCTGACTTAATTTGGGAGGTGGGCCAAATGCGTGGGAAAACCCTATTCTCAACCAGGTTTTCCTAAATTAGGGTTAGGGTTAGGGTTCATGTCCCTTGAAGTCAGGGCCCAAATCCAACCAGATAGTCACCTTCGCAGCCGCTCCTTATGGAAAGGGACAGCAAAACCTAAACGTTCTGACTTAATTTGGGAGCTGGGCCAAATGCATGGGAAAACCCTATTCTCAACCAGGTTTTCCTAATTAGGGTTAGGGTCAGGGTTCACGTCCCTTGAGGTCAGGGCCCAAATCCAACCAGATAGTCATCTTCGCAGCCGCTCCTTATGGAAAGGAACAGCAAAACCGAAATGTTCTGACTTAATTTGGGAGCTGGTCCAAATGCGTGGGAAAACCCTATTCTCAACCAGGTTTTCCTAATTAGGGTTAGGGTCAGGGTTCATCTCCCTTGAAGTCAGGGCCCAAATCCAACCAGATAGTCATCTTCGCAGCCGCTCCTTATGGAAAGGGACAGCAAAACCTAAACGTTCTGACTTAATTTGGGAGCTGGGCCAAATGCATGGGAAAACCCTATTCTCAACCAGGTTTTCCTAATTAGGGTTAGGGTCAGGGTTCAGCTCCCTTGAGGTCAGGGCCCAAATCCAACCAGATAGTCATCTTCGCAGCCACTCCTCATGGAAAGGAACAGCAAAACCTAAACATTCTGACTTAATTTGGGAGCTGGGCCAAATGCATGGGAAAACCCTATTCTCAACCAGGTTTTCCTAATTAGGGTTAGGGGTAGGGTTCAGCTCCCCTGAGGTCAGGGCCCAAATCCAACCAGATAGTCATCTTCGCAGCCACTCCTCATGGAAAGGAACAGCAAAACCGAAACGTTCTGACTTAATTTGGGACCTGGGCCAAATGCGTGGGAAAACCCTATTCTCAACCAGGTTTTCCTAATTAGGGTTAGGGTCAGGGTTCATCTCCCTTGAAGTCAGGGCCCAAATCCAACCAGATAGTCATCTTCGCAGCCGCTCCTCATGGAAAGGAACAGCAAAACCTAAACGTTCTGACTTAATTTGGGAGGTGGGCCAAATGCGTGGGAAAACCCTATTCTCAACCAGGTTTTCCTAAATTAGGGTTAGGGTCAGGGTTCATCTCCCTTGAGGTCAGGGCCCAAATCCAACCAGATAGTCATCTTCGCAGCCCCTCCTTATGAAAAGGAACAGCAAAACCTAAACGTTCTGACTTAATTTGGGAGCTGGGCCAAATGCATGGGAAAACCCTATTCTCAACCAGGTTTTCCTAAATTAGGGTTAGGGTCAGGGTTCATCTCCCTTGAGGTCAGGGCCCAAATCCAACCAGATAGTCATCTTCGCAGCCGCTCCTTATGGAAAGGGACAGCAAAACCTAAACGTTCTGACTTAATTTGGGAGCTGGGCCAAATGCGTGGGAAAACCCTATTCTCAACCAGGTTTTCCTAAATTAGGGTTAGGGCTCAGGTTCAGCTCCCTTGAGGTCAGGGCCCAAATCCAACCAGATAGTCATCTTCGCAGCCGCTCCTTATGGAAAGGAACAGCAAAACCTAAACGTTCTGACTTAATTTGGGACCTGGGCCAAATGCATGGGAAAACCCTATTCTCAACCAGGTTTTCCTAAATTAGGGTTAGGGTCAGGGTTCATCTCCCTTGAAGTCAGGGCCCAAATCCAACCAGATAGTCATCTTCGCAGCCGCTCCTTATGGAAAGGGACAGCAAAACCTAAACGTTCTGACTTAATTTGGGAGCTGGGCCAAATGCGTGGGAAAACCCTATTCTCAACCAGGTTTTCCTAAATTAGGGTTAGGGCTCAGGTTCAGCTCCCTTGAGTTCAGGGCCCAAATCCAACCAGATAGTCATCGTCTCAGCCGCTCCTTATGGAAAGGGACAGCAAAACCTAAACCTTCTGACTTAATTTGGGACCTGGGCCAAATGCATGGGAAAACCCTATTCTCAACCAGGTTTTCCTAATTAGGGTTAGGGTCAGGGTTCATCTCCCTTGAGGTCAGGGCCCAAATCCAACCAGATAGTCATCTTCGCAGCCGCTCCTTATGGAAAGGGACAGCAAAACCTAAACGTTCTGACTTAATTTGGGACCTGGGCCAAATGCATGGGAAAACCCTATTCTCAACCACGTTTTCCTAATTAGGGTTAGGGTCAGGATTCAGCTCCCTTGAGGTCAGGGCCCAAATCCAACCAGATAGTCACCTTCGCAGCCGCTCCTCATGGAAAGGAACAGCAAAACCTAAACGTTCTCACTTAATTTGGGAGCTAGGCCAAATGCGTGGGAAAACCCTATTCTCAACCAGGTTTTCCTAATTAGGGTTAGGGTCAGGGTTCACGTCCCTTGAGGTCAGGGCCCAAATCCAACCAGATAGTCATCTTCGCAGCCGCTCCTTATGGAAAGGGACAGCAAAACCTAAACGTTCTGACTTAATTTGGGAGCTGGGCCAAATGCATGGGAAAACCCTATTCTCAACCAGGTTTTCCTAAATTAGGGTTAGGGTCAGGGTTAAGCTCCCTTGAGGTCAGGGCCCAAATCCAACCAGATAGTCATCTTCGCAGCCGCTCCTTATGGAAAGGGACAGCAAAACCTAAACGTTCTGACTTAATTTGGGACCTGGGCCAAATGCATGGGAAAACCCTATTCTCAACCAGGTTTTCCTAAATTAGGGTTAGGGTTAGGGTTCAGCTCCCTTGAGGTCAGGGCCCAAATCCAACCAGATAGTCATCTTCGCAGCCGCTCCTTATGGAAAGGGACAGCAAAACCTAAACGTTCTGACTTAATTTGGGAGCTGGGCCAAATGCGTGGGAAAACCCTATTCTCAACCAGGTTTTCCTAATTAGGGTTAGGGGTAGGGTTCAGCTCCCCTGAGGTCAGGGCCCAAATCCAACCAGATAGTCATCTTCGCAGCCACTCCTCATGGAAAGGAACAGCAAAACCTAAACGTTCTGACTTAATTTGGGACCTGGGCCAAATGCGTGGGAAAACCCTATTCTCAACC
This sequence comes from Python bivittatus, assembly GCF_059951505.1. NCBI lineage: Eukaryota > Metazoa > Chordata > Lepidosauria > Squamata > Pythonidae > Python > Python bivittatus. Next base: position 5,470,554 of record NW_028277085.1, on the reverse strand, counting down.
AGGTTTTCCTAATTAGGGTTAGGGTCAGGGTTCATCTCCCTTGAAGTCAGGGCCCAAATCCAACCAGATAGTCATCTTCGCAGCCGCTCCTTATGGAAAGGGACAGCAAAACCTAAACGTTCTGACTTAATTTGGGACCTGGGCCAAATGCATGGGAAAACCCTATTCTCAACCAGGTTTTCCTAAATTAGGGTTAGGGTCAGGGTTCAGCTCCCTTGAGGTCAGGGCCCAAATCCAACCAGATAGTCATCTTCGCAGCCGCTCCTTATGGAAAGGGACAGCAAAACCTAAACGTTCTGACTTAATTTGGGAGCTGGGCCAAATGCATGGGAAAACCCTATTCTCAACCAGGTTTTCCTAAATTAGGGTTAGGGTCAGGGTTAAGCTCCCTTGAGGTCAGGGCCCAAATCCAACCAGATAGTCATCTTCGCAGCCGCTCCTTATGGAAAGGGACAGCAAAACCTAAACGTTCTGACTTAATTTGGGAGCTGGGCCAAATGCGTGGGAAAACCCTATTCTCAACCAGGTTTTCCTAATTAGGGTTAGGGTCAGGGTTCAGCTCCCTTGAGGTCAGGGCCCAAATCCAACCAGATAGTCATCTTCGCAGCCCGTCCTTATGGAAAGGGACAGCAAAACCTAAACGTTCTGACTTAATTTGAGAGCGGGTCCAAATGCATGGGAAAACCCTATTCTCAACCAGGTTTTCCTAATTAGGGTTAGGGTCAGGGTTCAGCTCCCTTGAGGTCAGGGCCCAAATCCAACCAGATAGTCATCTTCGCAGCCGCTCCTTATGGAAAGGGACAGCAAAACCTAAACGTTCTGACTTAATTTGGGACCTGGGCCAAATGCATGGGAAAACCCTATTCTCAACCAGGTTTTCCTAAATTAGGGTTAGGGTTAGGGTTCAGCTCCCTTGAGGTCAGGGCCCAAATCCAACCAGATAGTCATCTTCGCAGCCGCTCCTTATGGAAAGGGACAGCAAAACCTAAACGTTCTGACTTAATTTGGGACCTGGGCCAAATGCGTGGGAAAACCCTATTCTCAACCAGGATTCCTAATCAGGGTTAGGGTTCAGGTTCAGCTCCCTCGAGGTAAGGGCCCAAATCCAACCAGATAGTCATCTTCGCAGCCACTCCTCATGGAAAGGAACAGCAAAACCTAAACGTTCTGACTTAATTTGGGACCTGGGCCAAATGCGTGGGAAAACCCTATTCTCAACCAGGTTTTCCTAATTAGGGTTAGGGTCAGGGTTCATCTCCCTTGAAGTCAGGGCCCAAATCCAACCAGATAGTCATCTTCGCAGCCGCTCCTTATGGAAAGGGACAGCAAAACCTAAACGTCCTGACTTAATTTGGGAGCTGGGCCAAATGCGTGGGAAAACCCTATTCTCAACCAGGTTTTCCTAATTAGGGTTAGGGTCAGGGTTCACGTCCCTTGAGGTCAGGGCCCAAATCCAACCAGATAGTCATCTTCGCAGCCGCTCCTTATGGAAAGGGACAGCAAAACCTAAACGTTCTGACTTAATTTGGGACCTGGGCCAAATGCATGGGAAAACCCTATTCTCAACCAGGTTTTCCTAAATTAGGGTTAGGGTCAGGGTTAAGCTCCCTTGAGGTCAGGGCCCAAATCCAACCAGATAGTCATCTTCGCAGCCGCTCCTTATGGAAAGGGACAGCAAAACCTAAACGTTCTGACTTAATTTGGGACCTGGGCCAAATGCATGGGAAAACCCTATTCTCAACCAGGTTTTCCTAAATTAGGGTTAGGGTCAGGGTTCAGCTCCCTTGAGGTCAGGGCCCAAATCCAACCAGATAGTCATCTTCGCAGCCGCTCCTCATGGAAAGGGACAGCAAAACCTAAACGTCCTGACTTAATTTGGGAGCTGGGCCAAATGCGTGGGAAAACCCTATTCTCAACCAGGTTTTCCTAATTAGGGTTAGGGTCAGGGTTCATCTCCCTTGAAGTCAGGGCCCAAATCCAACCAGATAGTCATCTTCGCAGCCGCTCCTTATGGAAAGGGACAGCAAAACCTAAACGTTCTGACTTAATTTGGGAGCTGGGCCAAATGCATGGGAAAACCCTATTCTCAACCAGGTTTTCCTAAATTAGGGTTAGGGTTCAGGTTCATCTCCCTTGAGGTCAGGGCCCAAATCCAACCAGATAGTGATCTTCGCAGCCGCTCCTTATGGAAAGGGACAGCAAAACCTAAACGTTCTGACTTAATTTGGGAGCTGGGCCAAATGCATGGGAAAACCCTATTCTCAACCAGGATTCCTAATTAGGGTTAGGGTCAGGGTTCAGCTCCCTTGAGGTCAGGGCCCAAATCCAACCAGATAGTCATCTTCGCAGCCCTCCTTATGGAAAGGGACAGCAAAACCTAAACGTTCTGACTTAATTTGGGAGCTGGGCCAAATGCGTGGGAAAACCCTATTCTCAACCAGGTTTTCCTAATTAGGGTTAGGGCTCAGGTTCAGCTCCCTTGGGGTCAGGGCCCAAATCCAACCACATAGTCATCTTCGCAGCCACTCCTTATGGAAAGGGACACCAAAACCTAAACGTTCTGACTTAATTTGGGACCTGGGCCAAATGCATGGGAAAACCCTATTCTCAACCAGGTTTTCCTAATTAGGGTTAGGGCTCAGGTTCAGCTCCCTTGAGGTCAGGGCCCAAATCCAACCAGATAGTCATCTTCGCAGCCGCTCCTTATGGAAAGGGACAGCAAAACCTAAACGTTCTGACTTAATTTGGGACCTGGGCCAAATGCATGGGAAAACCCTATTCTCAACCAGGTTTTCCTAAATTAGGGTTAGGGTCAGGGTTCAGCTCCCTTGAGGTCAGGGCCCAAATCCAACCAGATAGTCATCTTCGCAGCCGCTCCTTATGGAAAGGGACAGCAAAACCTAAACGTTCTGACTTAATTTGGGAGCTGGGCCAAATGCGTGGGAAAACCCTATTCTCAACCAGGTTTTCCTAATTAGGGTTAGGGCTCAGGTTCAGCTCCCTTGAGGTCAGGGCCCAAATCCAACCAGATAGTCATCTTCGCAGCCGCTCCTTATGGAAAGGGACAGCAAAACCTAAACGTTCTGACTTAATTTGGGACCTGGGCCAAATGCATGGGAAAACCCTATTCTCAACCAGGTTTTCCTAAATTAGGGTTAGGGTCAGGGTTCAGCTCCCTTGAGGTCAGGGCCCAAATCCAACCAGATAGTCATCTTCGCAGCCACTCCTCATGGAAAGGAACAGCAAAACCTAAACGTTCTGACTTAATTTGGGAGCTGGGCCAAATGCATGGGAAAACCCTATTCTCAACCAGGTTTTCCTAAATTAGGGTTAGGGTCAGGGTTAAGCTCCCTTGAGGTCAGGGCCCAAATCCAACCAGATAGTGATCTTCGCAGCCGCTCCTTATGGAAAGGGACAGCAAAACCTAAACGTTCTGACTTAATTTGGGACCTGGGCCAAATGCATGGGAAAACCCTATTCTCAACCAGGTTTTCCTAAATTAGGGTTAGGGTTAGGGTTCAGCTCCCTTGAGGTCAGGGCCCAAATCCAACCAGATAGTCATCTTCGCAGCCGCTCCTTATGGAAAGGGACAGCAAAACCTAAACGTTCTGACTTAATTTGGGACCTGGGCCAAATGCGTGGGAAAACCCTATTCTCAACCAGGTTTTCCTAAATTAGGGTTAGGGTTCAGCTCCCTCGAGGTAAGGGCCCAAATCCAACCAGATAGTCATCTTCGCAGCCACTCCTTATGGAAAGGAACAGCAAAACCTAAACGTTCTGACTTAATCTGGGACCTGGGCCAAATGCATGGGAAAAGCCTATTCTCAACCAGGTTTTCCTAATTAGGGTTAGGGTCAGGGTTCATCTCCCTTGAAGTCAGGGCCCAAATCCAACCAGATAGTCATCTTCGCAGCCGCTCCTTATGGAAAGGGACAGCAAAACCTAAACGTCCTGACTTAATTTGGGAGCTGGGCCAAATGCGTGGGAAAACCCTATTCTCAACCAGGTTTTCCTAATTAGGGTTAGGGTCAGGGTTCAGCTCCCTTGAGGTCAGGGCCCAAATCCAACCAGATAGTCATCTTCGCAGCCACTCCTCATGGAAAGGAACAGCAAAACCGAAACGTTCTGACTTAATTTGGGACCTGGGCCAAATGCGTGGGAAAACCCTATTCTCAACCAGGTTTTCCTAAATTAGGGTTAGGGTCAGGGTTCAGCTCCCTTGAGGTCAGGGCCCAAATCCAACCAGATAGTCATCTTCGCAGCCGCTCCTTATGGAAAGGGACAGCAAAACCTAAACGTTCTGACTTAATTTGGGACCTGGGCCAAATGCATGGGAAAACCCTATTCTCAACCAGGTTTTCCTAAATTAGGGTTAGGGTCAGGGTTCAGCTCCCTTGAGGTCAGGGCCCAAATCCAACCAGATAGTCATCTTCGCAGCCGCTCCTTATGGAAAGGGACAGCAAAACCTAAACGTTCTGACTTAATTTGGGACCTGGGCCAAATGCATGGGAAAACCCTATTCTCAACCAGGTTTTCCTAATTAGGGTTAGGGTCAGGGTTCATCTCCCTTGAAGTCAGGGCCCAAATCCAACCAGATAGTCATCTTCGCAGCCGCTCCTTATGGAAAGGGACAGCAAAACCTAAACGTTCTGACTTAATTTGGGACCTGGGCCAAATGCGTGGGAAAACCCTATTCTCAACCAGGTTTTCCTAAATTAGGGTTAGGGTCAGGGTTCAGCTCCCTTGAGGTCAGGGCCCAAATCCAACCAGATAGTCATCTTCGCAGCCACTCCTCATGGAAAGGAACAGCAAAACCGAAACGTTCTGACTTAATTTGGGACCTGGGCCAAATGCGTGGGAAAACCCTATTCTCAACCAGGTTTTCCTAAATTAGGGTTAGGGTCAGGGTTCAGCTCCCTTGAGGTCAGGGCCCAAATCCAACCAGATAGTCATCTTCGCAGCCGCTCCTTATGGAAAGGGACAGCAAAACCTAAACGTTCTGACTTAATTTGGGACCTGGGCCAAATGCGTGGGAAAACCCTATTCTCAACCAGGTTTTCCTAATTAGGGTTAGGGTCAGGGTTCATCTCCCTTGAAGTCAGGGCCCAAATCCAACCAGATAGTCATCTTCGCAGCCGCTCCTTATGGAAAGGGACAGCAAAACCTAAACGTTCTGACTTAATTTGGGACCTGGGCCAAATGCGTGGGAAAACCCTATTCTCAACCAGGTTTTCCTAAATTAGGGTTAGGGTTCAGCTCCCTCGAGGTAAGGGCCCAAATCCAACCAGATAGTCATCTTCGCAGCCACTCCTCATGGAAAGGAACAGCAAAACCGAAACGTTCTGACTTAATCTGGGAGCTGGTCCAAATGCATGGGAAAACCCTATTCTCAACCAGGTTTTCCTAAATTAGGGTTAGGGTCAGGGTTCAGCTCCCTTGAGGTCAGGGCCCAAATCCAACCAGATAGTGATCTTCGCAGCCGCTCCTTATGGAAAGGGACAGCAAAACCTAAACGTTCTGACTTAATTTGGGACCTGGGCCAAATGCATGGGAAAACCCTATTCTCAACCAGGTTTTCCTAAATTAGGGTTAGGGTCAGGGTTCATCTCCCTTGAAGTCAGGGCCCAAATCCAACCAGATAGTCATCTTCGCAGCCACTCCTCATGGAAAGGAACAGCAAAACCGAAACGTTCTGACTTAATCTGGGAGCTGGTCCAAATGCGTGGGAAAACCCTATTCTCAACCAGGTTTTCCTAAATTAGGGTTAGGGTTCAGCTCCCTTTAGGTCAGGGCCCAAATCCAACCAGATAGTCATCTTGGCAGCCGCTCCTTATGGAAAGGGATAGCAAAATCTAAACGTTCTGACTTAATTTGGGAGCTGCAGCTGTTTCAGGAGATGTAGCGGGAAAATAGGGCCTAAAAGAAGGAAGGTGGACCTGCCTTGGTGTATCTCCAGCAGCCCTTGGTATTGCATCCATGGGAATTCCAAGGAGAAGGAAGGGATCAAAAACGGGGCATCAGAATGTACTTTCTCCGAATCCAAGTATCGGATTAAAAGGTTGGAGATTAACAGTCAGCCTTGATGGGAAGCAATTTTTTCTTCTCCACTTTCTCCTCTTTTGCCAGCTTGATATGGAATAAAGCAACCCTTTAAGTGTTTTTGAAAATGGGACCTAGACTTTCTGCAAAGAGTGCAAGGACAGCCGAGACATCGCCTTCCTTTTCTTCTCACAATTCTGTGAGGTAGATGAGGCTGAGAGACTGACTGGACCAAGGTCACCCACCATGTTCTATGGCGAACTCACTGTCTGTCTCTTTGGCCATTGAAAGGGCTTCACTACTTTCCAGATTTGGTCACAAGGCCAAGCTTAGCTGCTTATGACTCCCTCAAGCACAATCAATGTTGGTGTAGGGTTTATACGCACACACACACACACACCTGTGCATGTATGCATGCATACACACACACACTTCTGTAGCTGTTTCATTAGCATCTTTTATTAGAAAAAGACTTCCCCTCTCCCTAGAATACCCTTAAACCTTTAAGGAAGACCACAGCTTAAATTACATTTTAGTTCCCACCCAGCAAAGCACTTGAAGCAGGAGCAGCTGGCTATATTCTTGGGGCAAACATTCAGAGATAAAGAGGCACATATTAGAGTTGATTTCTTGCTTGTCTTCGAAGATTTTTTTTTCTTTTTTTCTCTTTTGTGCAAAAAAAAAAAAAAAAACCCAATACATTTTGGTATAAAATCAAGCAAACTCCCAGTATTTGGAGAAAGCCCAGGGATGCCGAAAGAATCAGTGCTATTGTCCCTGTGAGTCTTGGCACCACTGTAAGTGACCCTTGTTTTCCTGGAATTCCTGACTCTGGAATGGTGCAGCAGCCGCAGAAATCTCAGAATAACAGGACTGAGAGGAGAACAGGGCTTCCAAATGAAAATGGCTCAAAAGACTTCTCTTCTTTAAGGAGATAGCCAGATACCAGCATCATGGGAAAATGATAGGAAAGGCAAGAGAATGTGAGAAAAAGAATGTGGATAAGATTGATACGGATCGATACAAAATGATGAAATCACAGCTTGGATTAACTAGCTGCCTATCTGCTTGGTTTATCTATCATGGATCTGTATCTTAGGCTCCCCAACTCCCTTGGTGAGAGAGGTTCAAAATCCAGCTCAAGAGGGTCTGCAGGGAACCCATGGCCTTGTCCAGGCTTTGGAGGAACTTGTGTGTTATTGCTCACATCATAGTACACAGTCAAGTCTGAGTTCTGTGTCATGTTCAAAAATGGCCTAGGGCAGGACTAGCACAACTGTGAAATGACGACTTCTCGATGAGGGTCTCAGGCTTTTATAGGGTTTGTGTGTGCATGTGGGCATGAACGGTGTCCTATGCTGCAGTTATGATTCCTTAGCAATGGCTGAAGGGTGCATATGTGTATCACATCCACCTTCTCACAACTTGCTTTTCAAGTTCTCGATTTCTTCCCATACAGGAGCAACAGCAGACAGCTCCCTTAGACATGTACTTCTAGCCCAACTGAAAAGCTAAGATGCACCAAACAGGGGCGGGGGGGGGGGGGAATAAGCATTGTTCTTTCAGCTGTGAAAGCGAACATGTCGAGGGAGCAGTCACCTCTCCAGTCCACCAGGAGCCTGCATCCAAAATGGACATTTGTGGCTTTGGCTGGCTTTGTTCAATGAACCGGCTGATTATCTTGCCCTCTGAGTGAGGTGAGCCAGAACTTTTTGTTGAGGCTTAAAACTCCTGCAGGATAAAATGGAACCGGAAAGCCTCAGTCAACTCTGCAACACTGGATTAAAAAGAATGGCATTTCAATTTTAGAAGTTACTTAGAAAAACTGAGGATTATTCTACACACGCGCGCATACCCGGACACACCCTGCATGCATCTGTTAAAAACCAGCACACTGGATGCAAAACCAAGCTAGCCGGGGACATTTTGCAGACCTCTGCATTCCGAATCTTGCCACCTTCAAACAATACTTTCCAATTTGTGTATGTTGTTGATGAACTGACCACTAGGTGGGATTATATGCAGAATCATCATTTCTGGGTTTTCCTTAAAACACCCCAGTAGCAGAGGCTGCAATCTGAAATGAAGGATAAAGTAATAGGGGAGGAGGCTATTTTAGCCCCCCACCCCATTCTTCAAGTTCTCCTTAACTGGAGGAAGTTGCTATACGCAGCACCAACTGCCGCGGCTACTTTTTAAAATCTGCTAAAAATGACACCAGGAATAATGCTACGCAGGGGGAAAAGAGCTCTCTCTTCCTGGACGTTTGAGAGGAGCCATCTTCATCTTTTCATGCATTTATGTTGTCACGTCATCTCATCCCCACCCTGTTTTAACATATCAATTCATATGGGGAGGAGATGGAAATACCATCTGGGCACAATGGTCAAAATCCCCCCAACTGCTGCTTCTATTAAAAAGAGAGTGTCTATTCCACCCCCTTCCAATTTTCAGAAGACTTCCCTTCACTCCAAACCTTTGGAAACTCTGAACATTTGGACCAGCTGAATATGCTGTTTTTCTCTTTGATTAAATGCTGGGAGAACTGGGAAAGAGTGATTTTCAGCAAAAATGCAGGAGGGCAGAAGGAGTAGGAACGTCTCTATGCCCGTCTTTCAGCTAAACCGTGGCTATCACTGTTGTATTGCAGAAGAGGACAATAAATGCTCTCCAAAGAAACCTGAAAATACAGTACCTGTGCACCTTCACTGTTGGGTGATCTAGATTGGGAGTTAAGATCTTTCTACTAGAATGTTACATTCTTGTGGAACCTGGAGGTATTTTGATATCCATAACTGGTAAATTGGGAAGTCTGCTACAGGTTTGGTTAAATCAGCGTCATGTCCCTCAAGGGAACAAGTAAGTCCCTTTTGTCTTCCCACACTTATTTTTCCCAAGATCTCAACTGGAGCTTCCTCAGGTCAGAAACTGGGTGGGTACAATCCTGAATGCTGAAATGCTCCAGACTGCGATGAATAAAAGGTGAATGCCCCTGCAGAGAAAAGACTTTTGAACACCAGTATCGGTGTGGAATCTCTCCACAGGAAAGCAATTTTGTGAGCTGGAAGAAACAGTGAGCTATGCATCGCTAGTGCCATGTTATTACTCCACATTGATTCCGTGCCTCTTTTCCAATCTCTTGCTCCATGTAGTAAAATATTCTATAAAAGAATGTGACTGAAAATCTATAGCTCTAAGAATACCTGGTTATCTTTTTTTTTTTCTTTGTGTCATCGCCCTTGTTCTTATTTTTATCTCGTTATTAACGAAATGAAAGGAGGGAAACAGAGTCACATGAACATCTGCTGGGATCTGAAAACCACGGAACAAAAGAAAGTGAGGTCTGGGGAATGGGAGGAAAGAGGGCCGGGCCAGAGGGGGAGAGCATCTCACAAGTTGGAAGGCAGTTTTGAGCGGATTGGCTCTTGCTCCCCAATCAGCTGTAAAGATCCTTTCCTTCCTTCAGCAGCAGGCAGAGATGGGGAGATGGCAAATGCTGGAGGCTGGGGCAGAGAACCTGAGGATGTCTGGCGTGGTAGAGTGACCCGTCCTGGCCCCGAGCTATATGGCTTCCCTAGAGGTCTCGTGCCTCCCCCGCTGCCGCTGCCGTTGCCTCCTCCAGAGAAAGATGAGAAGCTAGACACAGACTCTCGGGAGGAGTGAGGGCTTGAAGTCTGACCTGCTTCGTGGGGCAGAGAGGGCTGGGAAGCTGAAATCAACTTGAGGTCCTGGGTTAATTGTCCTGGCAAAAGCAGCGGTCGACTCCTGGGTTGGAGAACCTGGGAAGGTGGGCTGGAGGTCTGAGGCAGGAGCAAAGACCCTTGAGAACCCAGTACCCCTGATGGGCTGCACTGGAAAGTCCTGGGGGCCAGGCTTTGAGTAGGAGGGCTAAGGCCTGATGGTAGGGGGTATAAGGGTGGGGCAACAGCGCGGTGCTTTGAGGGAGATACGGTGGCAAAGGATGACCGTTCCTGGTGCAACTGAGCCACAGTGGCAGGCTCAGTGGAAGGGCCTAATGCACTTGGCTGGGGGGGACAGGAGGCTGTAGGGGGACCTCCTGAGGCCTGTGCCAGCTGGCGTAAGCCAGAGGAAGGAGAACTGGATGAAGGGGGCAACTGAAAGTGGTTTGTCCCTCCAGTTCCTGAGAGCTGCAGCGGCTGCCCCATGGAGTGGGGCCTGCCCGTGGGTTGCAAGCGGCTGCAAGGACTAACGGGGGAACCTGAAGACAGTTGAGGGAATGAGGAGAGGGCGGTGGCTGGTGGTGAGCTAGGGGGAGCCTTCTGGAATGGGCCAAAGCTGGTGTCTGAAGCCTGCTGCTGGGTGGCCCCGTCTGGCAAATCCAAAGGCCCTGCACACAGCTGCTCCAGTCCCGTAGACGTCGGGCTGCCCAAGTTCTGCTGCGTTGAGCCAGCCGAAGGAGAGCTGGCCAAGGACCGGTGCAACGGACCCAAACTGGTCGAAGCGGTAAACCCGGCCAACTGCTGGATCTGAAAGGAGGAGGAGGAAAGGGTCTCCACCCCTGGCGTATGCTGCTGGGATGGGGTGCTTGAAGGGGAACCCACAATGGAAGGGCCAGCAGAAGACACTAAGGAATGGAGCCTCCTCAAGCGCCTCGGAGTCTGATTTTGTGCCTGCCCCAGAGAACCCAGAACGGAGACCGGAGGGCGAAAAATGGCTGTCGGAAGGCGTGGGTGGTGAGTGAGCGCTATTGCTACTGAAGTGGTGGCAGCGGCAGCTTGCAGAGGAGCCTGAATCAGCGGGGTCCAAATAACAGGCGTGGGAGTCGATGCTGCTGCCGTTGCCGCTTGGACGTTGTGTGCGCAATGGGCCATTTCTCGGTCATGCTGCACAATTTGTTGGATGATCTCATTCTCCTGGTAGTTGAAGACACCCGAGTTGAGGTCATGCTGGACTTTATGGAGCAGGATGGAGTTCTTCTTACCTGAAAGGAAGAGGCAAGGACAGTTCAGAGCTGCCTAGAGGAGCCACTCTGGGCCTAAGCAACCGGATGTAAATTTTGAAAATAATATCTTTCTTAAAAAGATCAGGAGTGGCTGTCCTTGCCCATCTCTCTCAGTCAGCTTTCTCTTCTGCAGTGTATTCATTTCCATTGGAAATCAAAATGGGTTTATTATCGTTGCCTGTTAAGGAACACTCTTGCTATAAAAGCCACTGCGGAGATCTCGTTACTCTGTGGTGGATGACAAGAAGTTCAAAGACCATTCCTTGTCCAGGTCTGGACAATGAATGACCCCTTGGGCCAAATTGCCTCTCCCAGAGTTCCCTTGAGCACTGAATTGTAGCACCCTAGATTGGTGGCACAGGTTCCCAACAGTTTGAAGCAGAAATGGAAGCAGACAACCCTAAAATAGGCTTAACGTGGTGGTCCTCTTCCCACCACATACTTAATGGTTGTTAGCCACCCAGAGGCTTTAGAAATGAGCGGCATACAAATAAATAAAACCCACCCACCACCGAGGGGAGTTAGTGTGTGTTGTGGGAATACCAAATTTTCCCAAGAGTTTAAATGACTGACTGGGTTAATGGCATACAGGGTTAAAAGTGTTATGGGTACAAGGCCATCTCCTCAACCTTCCAAAAGAGACAGAGAGAAAAACACTGGTCTGTACACTTCACACAGCCTAACTTTGGGCCATACAATGCTTCCTTGACTCCCTGTCTCAATGTCAAGTTTGGTTCCTTGCCTCCAAATGGCTCTTCGCTGCTGTCCTAAATGCGACTTCCATGTTCAGAGTTGGCACAAATATACACAAGTGGGTGCTACAGGAGGTGTCTGAACACAATTTCCATCATTCCCAGCCATCATAGCTAGTGCCATGAAATACCTACTCACCTATATCATGGTCCAAGTTTGGAAAAGTTACCATACACCATTGATTACCAGCTCTTGGGGATCCTCAGAAGAAGACTAGAGCCTCTGAGCCCTACTGATGAGCTTCCTGGGAACACTTGGGTGGAAATAAGATGCAAGACCAGGTGGACCTTCAGTCATAATTGGCAGAACTTTTCTTCTTACTCTTTCCAGCACCCATGTCCCTCTCTACATCTCACATGCTCCAAGAAGGTACATTAATGGTCTCTTAACCCTAACTTAGGCACACTTATCTGTGCTTAAGAGGAAAAGAAGATAGAGGCAGTGGGAAGCTGTGGAGATAAGGCCCTCAGACTTAGATGGCTTTAAACACACACACACACACACACACACACAACACCAGCAATAACAGAAGTGAACCCCCAGTATTCAGTCTATCTCCTGAATACCAGATCTCCGTATGTGTATTTACCAATGCGGTCCAACCTATCTAGTGCCACGGTTTCAAATGCCCTTCTCATCATGGGATATTCCTCTAACACTTCATTGAAGTTGTCCACTGAAAGCGAGTAGAGACGGCAGTACGTGTCAGCTCTCACGCTTGCTGTGCGCCGGCCACGAGTCAGCAGGCAAATTTCTAGAAGAAAAGAACACCTTGAAATCTTTTTTGCAGTATGGACAACTGGTTTTTTGGTGCCTACAACAAGAGCAGGTAATCTAGCTCCTTATTACAATCAGAGGCTAAGCGCATACAAATCGGAGGTTCAGTCAAATGACTAAACATTTCACTGCTGAAAGCTGAAGGCTCACTTTGGAAATTTTAAATATGGCCCTTGGCCATCAAATGCCATGTCTCCAAGAAAATTTGTAACCATGCCAGTTGCCCTCACTTGGTTTGCAGAGATTTGTCTTGCTTTACATCCAACCTGGGATCCGAAACAAATCCCAGTATTAAACTAAGAGCCTCAGGGTCAAGTGGGAATAATTTGCTATGTGATTCACTACAATAAGTCCACATTCAGAAGGTTTCCAAATTAGGCAAAAGTATTGTCTCAATCATGGATGACCATTTAGTAAGACTGCATCAATGATGATCAGCAGAGGTCACTTTTCCATCATGCAGAAGGAACCAAACAGATTTAAGTTTATGCTATGATCCACTGCCTCCTTGCTCGCTCCTGAATCCTTAATCCCCAACCTTCCCTTATGTTAGGCCATCTTCTGGTGTGTTGCAGTCCCACTCCATGTGGAGAGCATCAGGATGGGAAAGGCCATCCAAGGATCTTCAATACCTTTCATTCCTTAACTAGCAAATGTCCAGCACTCTGACCTTGGGGCAAGATTGAATCTATCCGCCTTATATTGAGCAGGTTATTCCCATAGAAAGGGGGACGCGGTGGCGCAGCGGCTTAATGACGCTGAAAGTTGTTGGCCAGAAATGGTCAACGCTTCAGCGGTTCGAGTCCAGCCTTCGCGTTAGCAGGGTGAGCTCCTGTTTCCTCCCCAGTTCCTGTCAACCCAACAGGTCGAAAACTCATGTGAGTAGATAAATGGGTACTCTCACTCCGGTGGGAGGAAAAATGCTGGCGGCGCCTTGCAAAAAGGAGTCGGGAGCAGTTGCCGGTAAGCGCGAAAAACCGCGCGCGCCCGAAAAGGGCGCGAAGCAACGGAAACCCCGCCTCCTGCACTTGCCAGCTGGGCTCTGCCCTAGGAAGGAGGCTCTGGCAAACCACTTCTGAAACAATTGCCTTGAAAACTGCAAGGACCCGTCCAAGCAGTCACTGCAGAGTCGGTAACGACTGAGCGCAGATTAAAAATAAAATTCCCATAGACTGTGAAGACAGACATGAGATTTTAAAAAGTGTGTTTAAGTGGAATCATTGTGTTGATGTCTAATCAGTGTGTTGAGCCCTGTAATTCTGTATGCCAACCCTGACTACCCTCACTCCCTGATTTCAGTTCAGTTAATTAGCTAATCACACTCTTCCCTCCCCCCCATTATTTTGCATACCAGTTGAACTTTTATCTGACAACATCAACAGAGTTTTCACCTTTCTCTCACATATGGTAATTCGTTAACTAATTAGACAGGCGGGTACGCCTTTCGAGAACCATCCAAGGTCCAGCTTGTTCACTCAGTGGCTGCTGATCAGCTCTGTTGTGAATGCTGAATGTTGTACCACGTGGCCTGGAAGCCACGTCCCTCCAGAAGCAGCTGCCAGCTGCATTCAGCCTCATGTGATCACATCATCAGATCTGATGGAGTCCTTAGGAGTCCTAAGTTAGCAGGTTATGGACGAAACACATTTTTTGGTTTTACTTTTCAGGAAGGAACGAATAGGCCTGTTGACTTTATGCTTTCTTGAACATCTACTTATAAATGTTAAAGTCAATCCAGTGTTGTTGTAGTCATCGTCATCATCATCGATGTCACATCCCACTTGTCCCCTGGGACCTCAAGCGATCCTAACTTGTATTACCTCCTCCAGTTAGTATTTCTGCAGCAACAACCTCATGATCTAGCTTGGGCTGAGAAAGTGTGATTGGCCAAAAATCAACCAGGGAGCTTTCATGATCAAAAGTGGACAAATCTGAGTCCCCAAGTCATAGCCCAACATCTTAAAACCTGATACCATAATGGCTGTCAATTACAATTTACACATAAAATACCATGCTGTGTTTCTTGCAAATTCAATTTTCCTTTGTTAGTGGGGATAAGGCACTGGGTCAGGTAAGCAATATTTGTGGATTAATACCTCTGGAAATCAAAGAATCCCCCTGATCAATTTGGAGATATGCTGCCTACAACTGGCCAGCTTCACCCAGCATGCTAAGCTGAAATCAAGCAGACATTGTTAAGGCCTAGTAGGTTGTATGACCCAATCCAAGTAAGCTACGTTGACCCATCCAAGGATCTCAATACACAATGCATCACAAAGCCCAACCTGCCCTCAGTTCTTATTATGGAATGAACTGATCTTTGTTTTTCCAGGCTATCATATATCCAAGAGAGGGAAAAGCTGTGCCTCTTTACCTCCAAAGTAGGAGCCATCTGCCAGCTTGGTCTCCTTGTTCCCTTTGGTGAGCACACTAACAACCCCATGTTGAATGAAGTACATCTTCTTCCCGATGGTGCCCTCTCGGATGATGTAGTCCCCTGGCTGGAAGACCTCAAAACGCAGCTTGGTCAGCATGGATGTTACGAAATTGGGGTCGGCATTGGCGAACAGAGGCATGGAAGCCACAAGTTTCCTGCAGTTGAAATTGATGATCTCCTAGTCCCAACAAAGGCAGAAAAATCCTGTGAGATACATGGGATTTTAGCTGAATACTTAAGTAACGCTGCTTCAGCCACCCAAAATCAGCAATGTAATAAAAGGCATGAAAAACAATTGGATGCTCATCTATGCTTTTCAATTTCTGAAGTTTTTCTCATATAGATGCATATTTCATTATTCAGTAGATTAATCAACATATACGTTATGTATAAGTTGATTAATCTAACATGTGAAGCAGCCCTATTTTTTAATGTCCCAGACAGTCTCAGTCTCTTTCAGCGCCTTTGCCCTTGCTAGACTTGTGCTTGCTTCATCTGTATGCTACTCACCTCTTTTAGGGGCTCACTCAGTTCTCCCAGAATGCTCTCCTCATCAAACATTTTGCCCTGATACCGGTGTTCATAGTAGTCATGGATTCTCTGGCGCATCTCAGCTGGAAGTTTGTGGAAAGACATGTATTGTTCAACTTGCTTGTACTGTGTGGGGAGAAAATGGGATCTGTCAAGATGGGTTCCTGACATAACTTTGGCATGTATTATTTATATCTGCCCTCCAGGAACAAGAATTGGCATTCCTAGATCATCTCCTCCCCCTTTTGTTCTCATAATCCTGTGATTGTAAGGAGGGCCCTTAGAAGAAAGTTCCCCCCACCCCAAAGACTCTTTAGGATGTAACTTGTTAAGTTCTCACAACCATGGTTGAATCCTGGCTTAGAAAAGAAGTTCTGAGTGTGATAAATCCAGGTGTAAATTGTTTCACTTTTTCAGTGTTACCCATTCCAAGCATTTTAAAGACCAGCTTGTCTTCTAAAGAGGACCTTCTCATGGTAGCAATGAAGGACCTATCCGGATCTAAAAGCAGATACTGCATCATGTCCCTACTTTAAGTGGATCCTGCCCATCCACAGTGGGTATATTGAGGTTCTTCCCTAAGGGGAAATTAGGGACAGAATGAGAAATCTGTGCTTTCAGTAATGACACCAACCTTTTGGAAGAGCCTAAGAGGAATAGAGATGGTGACAGGAGTTTTAGAAAAGATGGTTAAAACAAAGCTGCCCAAAAGGCCATTATGGCAGGGTTCCTCAACCTTGGCAACTTTAAGACAGGTGGACAGCTGGGGAATTATGGGGGTTGAAGTCCACCTGTCTTAAAGTTGCCAAGGCTGAGGAACCCTGCATTATGGGGTTAAGATCTGGTCATCAGATATAACCATAACAGTGGCATTAATCTGAATGGCCGCTTTTAAGGAATATATTATGTTTAGCATCCTACTGATGATGTATTGTCTTGCTGACTCGTTGGTTTCAACTGTACACTGCCAGGAATCCTTGCAGAGCAGGGCAGTATAAAAATATCGTAAATAGATAAATGAACTCTGATTTTACACACATACAACATCCTTCTTCTGCTTTAGGTCAACCCTCCATAACGTAAGGACTTCCAAATTAAGCTCTCATAATCCCCAGCCAGTATGGTCATGTCCAGCAAAAGATCACTCTGTTTTCTGGTTGGCCCACTGTGCAGTAAATGGAAGTCATGTGGCTCTGCTTAAAATGTCCATGGACAGATAACGACTGTACAGTGTACTATAGTTCTCCTGGTATCGTTGTTTTCCAAAGAACTATTGCTCCAACCCAGGGTAGGTTGGAAATCTATCTATCTATCTATCTATCTATCTATCTATCTATCTATCTATCTATCTATCTATCTATCTATCTATCTATCTATCTATCTATCTATCTATCTATCTATCTATCTATCTGATAGATAGATAGATAGATAGATAGATAGATAGATAGATAGATAGATAGATAGATAGATAGATTTTCTTTCTTTAAAACCTCTGATGGCCTCAATGCCTTCAACAGGAAACTGAACACTCTCTCTTCCCTTCAGCAATATAGCTCCTGGTAGACTTCTTGAAGAAACATATTTCTCAGAAATGCCTTGATGGATATACTCTGGGAGGATATATGTGAAGGACACACTTATGCCTGACCTATCTCCATTCACACAGTAAGACAGGATCCACCCAGGAGCTGTGTTAGCAAAGTATCCTTGGGTTAGAATGACAGCCATTCTATTCTGCTCGCGTGCCTCCTTCTCTTTCAACTTCTCCCACATCTGTCCCACAGGACATCCGTCCATCATTTTCTTGGCCAAATCAAGCACCAAGGAAGGGTGTTCTAGCAGTGACTTTGAAATGAGATCCATACTAAAACCCTGCAATTTACTGCCTTTCACATTTGCATGGATGAGCAACATGAAATTCCAGCAGCAAATATAGCACATGAACTACTTACTTACAGCCCTTTGGACCCCCCCCCCCATAATAAATTGCCAAAAATCAGCTGTTTAGAGTTAGAAAGTGCATGAAAGTTGTTGTGTAAGCACTACAATTGACCATAATTTTAAAAATAGAAGGGAAAAAAACCCACTTTTCCCCAAATTAGCAAAAGAAATAAATAACACAGAGAAATCCTGTATTAAATACAAAGCAGCCCCACCATCTCTCCATCGTTACGCTCTTAGGGGTGTCTGACTACTGCCTGTGAAGTCAACTGACATGATTCCCAGAAGATAGAAAAGAAATCTAAGCAGAAGGCAGGGGGGAAAAAACACAATACAACACAATACAACAAAAACCTTTAATTATTCCTTGCCAGCAAAAAACAGACCAGCAGTCACAGACTGAAGCCAGTCTGCTCTCAAAGGATAATTGGCAATTGCCAGCAGAAAACAAACCAGCTGACCTGACTGGTCTGTTTTTTGCCAGCAAGCAGGGAACCAGATGTGCATTTGTAACATCTGAGCACATGCAACATCACTATGCAAATACTACCCTACAACAGCATCATAACACAGGCACATAAAAGAAGGGCTTGAGCAGTGATGTCACTGCAGGGCAGGGCCTGTCTGTGGAGACCCCTGCATCTTCCCAAACTACAGTTCCTGACTATCCAGGTTTCCCACCTCTATCACAGGAGTCTTATGCTGTTCTCATGCATATACCCAATGAGACAGTTTGTTTAATCCTGAAGTTTTACTGCAGGCCGGCATCAGAATATCTGATATACCCACCTGTTCCAGTGAGACCTGCACTGGCCACTTGGATCATCCCTGGAGACTTCTGTGGCTTAGGCTTATCTCTGGAACTCCTTCCCCAACACACCTGCCTGGTGCCAGCCCAAAATCTGTCCAATTTACTTGGACTTTGGATGGAGAACCTGATTGATTGGCTTCTTCCAATCCTCTTCTGTCGTTCTTTTTTAACTATTACTGTTAGATTGAGGGGTAAAATTCTCTAAGCTGGGCTATACTAGGATTTGGTAATTTGTGGTTCACCCACCAAGGAGGCTCATCAATGCTAGGTTGTCCACTTTCATCTTCTCAAGCCTGTTCAGAAGCTCACAACCACATTTAGCTATTCCATTAATTTTAATTTGAAGGCTATGACAAAAACTATGTTGTGGAATTTTAAAAAATAAAACAAGACATAACAGCAGAAAGAATCCAAGCGTGTCAATTTGCTCGTGATAGTGTCCTCCATCCAAAAGATGACTTTGCAATTCAAATATTTACAGCCAATATTTTTAGAACAGCATTTCTTATGTTTCTTTCTGCTGCTGGCTGTTCAGTTTTGATCTCTCTGCACTGAAAAAAATATCAACGTATCTTTTTCTGTTTCTGTCTCCCACACATTATCATAATTAAGTCTACCCACTTATCATCTTCCAACAAGCTGTCCAAAACTGACAGGAAAAGAGAAATCAGAAAGGGGGAAAAAATCACTGAAGGCAGACCGCAGAAAGAACACACACTGGGTTGACTTCAACCACAGAAATCTAGCAAATTGAACTGGAGAGAACCAACAGATGGAAATAAATGTATCCAGTGGGCAGACCACAAAATGAGGCATACTTCATTAAAAAAACAGAAGAATATGGTCTGACTGTGCACACCTAAATCTTATCATCTCCCAAGGAATGTTATGCATTCATACTTGTTCACACAAGGTTTTCCAAATACAGGCAGTCCCCAGCTTAAGAACAAGTGTTGTTCCCAAGGTCTGTCCTTAAGTCGAATTTGTATGGAAATTGGAACAGTATTATCGTAAAATATTGTATAAGTAGTTTTGTGTAATGAACTCGAATCATTGGGTATTGAACTTGAATTTTGCTACAGTAGGCTCTGTTCTTAACTATGGGTTGTCTGTAAACCGGGCGTTCTTAACCCACGGACTACCTTTATTTTTAGCATCTACAACAGAAGATCTGTCAATAGTATAGTCAATGGAATGCAATGCATATATTTTTCTTCACACATCTCAGTTGGGTTTGGAGTTTCAGTGCCCTTATTTCTGTATTGCTCAATCAATTGATTGGTTGATTGATTTCTGCCAAGCACTGTCAAGTTTTGAGCCATCAGAGAAGCAAAGGCAAAACAACCTCTATTAAGCTTTGAACCTTTGCTGCTTGTTGCCAGTAAAAAATGTAAGAAGAATTCCATAATTGCCAGGATGAAACATATAAACAACAAACACATTAATTTGGCCCTTCTATCCTTGCCATGGGTCTGAGTCCTCAATGGGCTGTTTGCAGGCAAATTTTGCTACAAATGTATTTTGGAACAAAGAAGCATTTTCCTGATTATTTGCATTTGATAGCATATTGGGTGCTTTACATGTCCTCAGATTGTTTCATTGGGAATCAAGTTGATTCTTTTTAAATCTAATATATTCAGCATTATGTCCCTGGTACTGATTTTACAACATAATGCATTTTAAAGAAACAGAAATACTTCCTGTGAGATAGATCTCTGCCTGTCTGTCTGTCTGTCTGTCTATCATCTATCTAATCTAGCTATCATCTTTCTCTTCCATCTATCACACAAACACATACACAGCAATGGACAATTTTCTGGAAAACTTTTCACCATGGATAGTTTTTGCAAAAAAAAAAAAAAAAAAATCTGATTCAAATCTTTGTAAGTAGCCCAGAGTCATTTGACAAGAGGGCAGCCTAGAAATGGAAAAAAATAGATTATTTACCTTTTCCTGATACTGTCGCCGTGAGGAATCCAAAGACTGGATAAGGGCAGTGGCGTGGCCGATGAACATGGCATAGCACGTGGCACCAACGATCATGCTTAACATGGTGAGCCACACATCAGACATGCCCACTGGGGCTTGCTGTCCGTAGCCGATACATAGCATGTGACTCATGGCCTTGAACAGCGCATAGGAGTACTGCTTCCCCCAGGAGTCATTCTAAAGAGACAGACAGACGAGAGTTACAGGAAACGAGATGGACAGAGTTGGGAATGTGAGACTACCTTCCTCTGCACACGGGGGCACATCAGCTCATGTCTGAAGGGTCAGGGATAGTAAAATGGGCACCAAGCCTTACCTTGTTAGTTCGAAGCAGGGAAGCACCAGTATCTGCTACTGGTGAGAACCACTGAGGCTGGGACCTCAAGAACAGGCAGTTGCAACCAGCTACCGTTCTAGTTTCTCATAATGCACCTGACTAGCATTTGTCTGGAGCAGTGGGGTCCATGCGGGAGGGGGGTGTCCAAAAAGGCAAGATGGTGCTCACAGCAGCACAATCAAAGCCTTGCCCATGTTTTTTGGGGATACTTCCACCCCCATCGGTGCCACTGGTCTGAAGCGTGGGGACAGAGCTCTTGTGTGGCTTGGAATATTGTCCTAGATGGGTGAACGTGCTCTTGAAACCTGGGCTGATCTTCCTGAGGATTCCTTCTTTGGCCTTCCACTTGCTTCTAGAGTAAGTGTCTGTATCTCTAGATGGACAAATACAGGAGGTTTCTGAATGCAGTGCTAGCAAACACAAAGATGTCCTCATAGACAGACACGAAACAACATGTAATCTCAACATGATCCAGAAATCCAAGGCACCTTCTCTATAGCCTCATAAGACCGTTATTTCCTAAGAAAGCAGGTCCAAGACTCTTTCTTCTATTAACTGGAATTATTTCCCTTCAAATAACTCCGTGGAACACCAGCACCTTTTTTTCACTCAGTAGAGGGCATTTTCTAAACATTCTGCATTTTACCATCAGTTAAACTGCATCAGCAACATTATTGTCCTATTCTGCTACAGGCACCTGTCTGCTGGGGCACCTTCTTGAGTTACGTCTTTCCACTTAATCTTTTCATGCTTTAAACTATCCTTTTGTTCACCTGATGAGAATGACCCACACCAAGGACGGTGAGGAATATTGATCATTTTGTACTCCAGATTAATTCACTCAATTAAATGATGATAAATGAATTGTTTCTCCTGAAACCTCAGATGGCACCCCGGAGCTGAGATAAGTCTCCAACTGGTTTAGACTGCTACAGTAATATCAGATATTTCTTGAAAGCACATACACACGCAGGAATACAGAGGAATCAAGTTGCCAGCTTTTACAAGAAGCATTTTGTATTTTAGCAGCCCAGTACAATCACCAGCCTCCTTTTAAAATGCTATTTGAACAAGCACAAAAAGTTGTCAGCACTTAGGAGTGTGTTAATATTCCCCATTTTTAACTTCTAGATTCCAAACAACACTTCATTTATGGAGCTAGGATGGGGATAGCTCCATTTTGCAACAAAAATTCTTTGGGTTTCATGGCTTAGGACTTCTTTTCTCCTTCCCTCTGGTCTTCCTTCTCCGATGAATCAACGGATGATCCCAGCAATCAGGGTTCATAGTAAACAGGTTAGCATCATGCTGGTTTCTCCCATGCTTCCACATTTTCCAGGAAGTCCTTAGTATCCCACAGACCCTTGGCACTAAGAAACCACTGACAAGGCTTTATAGCATCAGTAGTCCCACTCCATCATTCATCAAATGTACATGCCAGGCCTTTGCAGTAAGTTCTTGCTTGCTTGCTTGCTTTATTTATTTATTTAGAACATGTATATGGCCCCCAACTCAAACAATGGGACTTTGGGCACTGTACAAAAATCCCTAAACTAGTAGTGATTTTCCAGCTGTTCTTTTTCTTGAAGGACTCAGTGGGAAAAACTGAGCAATTGACTAGGTTTGGGTGTTCCATGTCAACAACAGGGAATTAGTTTGACCCTATGCAAGGCTGATTCTATCTGGTTCTTAATTTAACTAAATTTAAATTTACTTCAACTAGTCCACTGATCCCTTTTTGAGGTTTCCACCACATATTCACCCCACCCGCTGATCCAGTGAGCACATTGTAGGAGCAGGCCCTCAGGTTGGTAGGTCTAGAAAGAATAAGTTAGGTCCTTCTGAGCTTGTCTCAAGGCTGGGGGACCTTTTGGATTACAGTGGTACCTCGGGTTACGAACGCCTCTGTTAACGAACTTTTCGGGTTACGACCAGCTCCGGCTGCACAAATTTACCTCAGTTTGCGAACTCCGCCTCGGGTTATGAACTGGATCCACGGCCATTTTCCCTGCTTCCACACAGTTGCGGCTTCCTGTGGGCGAGATCGCGGTAGCAAGGAGACGTTCGGTGAGGCTTATGGTGTGTTTTGTGGCGTTTTGGAAGGTTTTTGGTGTGTTTGTCAGCATGGCTCCAAAGAAAGTAATTTGCTTCGGGTTGCGACCAATTCGGGTTGCGACCAGTCACGGAACGGATTAAGTTCGTAACCCGAGGTTCCACTGTATTATTATATTTGATACAAGCGGCAAACACTGCTGCTGTTTCTTGATGAAGTCACTTCTCTCAAGGGCATCAGTGGAAAGTTACTGAGCTGTTTCTCCTCATTTCCCAGCCACTGTCTTAACATCATTTCTCAAAATCAAGTAGGTCCAGCCAGGTTTTGTTCCTGGGAAACAATGTGTGTGCCATTCAGGCAGGACAGGAACAGGCAAAACCTTGGGACTGAGTTGTCCTGGGGACAGTGTGGTCCAGCATGGACAACATTCCAATCTTTGACTAGACAACCCAACGAAAGGGAAATGTATATTCAAAGAAATGCAACTTCAGAACACCACAAAGAGTGAGGTCTTCCTAAGCATCATCCTGTCTAAGTGAACTTTGCAAACAAAGGAGGTTGGGGTTGGGGGGCCACCAAGATGCTAGGGCCATCTTGGTAAAGAAGTGCAGGTAGGATCCCAACATTGCCTCATTCCCACAAGCATCAAATCCTTGACAGGAGGGTCAAAAATTGATAATATTTATCTCTTAGCATAAAATGATCACATTTCTCTCTCATCCTCCCTCTGGAAGGAAAAACCCAAACAGCTTTAAAAAAAAAATGGGGGAATGAGAGAGAGAGACAAACTGAGATCCAAATAAATCTGGAAGTCAAGTCAGGGTGGGACATTAAGGCAGTTGTCCAGAACCCCGCTCAAAAGAATGAACAGAAGGGTCTCTAGGTGTGAAAAGAACCCATCGTCATCTCAAGATATCCTCCACCCACCATTAAGATAATTTCAAGTAGGTTTAGATGTACATGTTATTTAAAACAAGGGCCATTTTTAAGCCATCTGAATCAAGAGAAGAAGTGTGTGTTGTCATCTAAGGAGACATCTCCATATAAAACTGTTAGAGAGGAACCCATGACAGACCCTGATTTTCAAAGCCTAAAATGTCTTGAACACATCCAAAAATTCATATTCATGCCCTTTGATCTGAATGCTATAGATATGAAAAGAATAAACTCTGCACAGCCTCAGAGTCACATCATCTTTCATTCATGGCTAGAGGTAGCTGAGACAGTATTTATTGGACTGGTTGTGCCCCTGTGTGGATCAATCATTCTGGATTTTATTTGTTCTACTTTGAGCCTTGGAACTTCTATTTTTAGCTTTCCCTTCCTTCATGGAGCTTCAGACAATGCACATTCCTTCCTCTTTTATCCTCCTAACAAACTTGCAAAGCAGGCCAAGTAGAATGAGAGGAATCAGCCTCTAGATCTTCCAGGAAGGGTTGAGAAGGAATGTCAATCCCAATCCCTACCAATTCCATGCTTTAACACCTACACCACACCTGTTTGCAAAAATCTGCATTCTCTTGCCTGATCTGTTCTGTGCACAGCGTCCACACTGGGAGTTGTGGAGAGCTGATGGCACTTCAAAAATAGATCCCTCTTTTAATAAACAGATTGTTCCTGCGGCAAGATGACACATCTCTACTGCTGCTTCTCTAGGAGAGGTGGCAAATGCTATTTTGGCTCGGTGCCAATGCAACTATTTCAGCGGGGGTGGGAGGGGGAAGAATCTGCCCTTCACATCTGAGAGTGGAGACAGGGGTGGCCACTTGTATCTACACACACTCTCTCACACACGTGAAGGAAATGCAGGATGCAAACAAAGGGCAAAACAATGATAATTTAAACAGAAGCACAATGCCTTTTCAACATAAGGACTGCAAATAGGTGACTAGGGTACCAGTTGCTCAACCTGCAAATCAATCTGTGAAGACAGAGGCCTAGATGTCAGACCCTGACCAAGAACAATGGTGAAACAGTCCAGTTGAGTTCAGTTCCTTTATTTGCTTACACCTTATAGACAGAATCTTGCCAAACTCAATCTATACTACAGCAACTAGGGGATCTACCCTGGGAGATTCTAGGGAGGGGCTATCCTGAACCTCTTTCACTTCCCATACTCCCCTTGAGGACTGTATTATCTTTTGTTCCCCTCCTGGAATGCAACTCCTCCCTCCTGATAGCCTTGATCTCCCACATCAATCTCCTCCTCGTAGATACCTTCTGTCACACCAGACTACCTATAATCACACCATTATGCCATCTGGGGGCCAGATTCAGAGCTACTACAAAAGCAGTGCATCTACTATGTCTGTGGACATCCTAGCTTTGATCTCTACCAACCACAGGAAGGGATGAGGAGGGCCCCCTTAAAGTCCTGGAGCTCCTGTTTACAGTCAGTGTCAAATGTGTTCAATGGTCCAAGGTCTGCCCTGGAATAAGAAGCTTCTCATGTTCCTTCACAAAGAGAGGTTACTCACTGTGGAGCCGTGTTTGCAGCAAGGTTTTTTGTTTCCAGTCTAAGCAAGAATTCAAGAGTTCTAACGTTGTCTTGTCCTCAGTCTAAACAAGAACTCAGGGGTATGGAGACAGCCTTTTTGTGCCATTGCAAAAACCACTGAACCTTTGAATCCATTCAGAAGCATCCAAACGGATTTGACCATTCAATCTACTTGACTGAGAGATCTGATCAAATCACTGTGAAATCAAATCTCCAAACTGGAACTTTGCCCAGCTGTGCAAATTGGAGTTGGTTCTGCTCACCTGTCATAGATAACCCTGGATTTTCATTGTGGTTGCTTTTCAATGCCCACCTGAGAAATCCTTTCAAGCATAACAACCAGCCAACTGGGACACCACAAGCATCACCAGTTACAAATATCTACAAATGGCCACCATCACCCTAATACAATGAATCCAGGCATTCATCATTCATGGATGTTGGGGGAGGATATTCATCTCTGACTGCCATGAATAATGAAATCCTGAAAAGACAAATATCACTTTTAGTTATTCTGTGGACTCTGGTGTGGTCCAAAGTCCAACGTTTGACTAAGTGAGAAAGCATTCAATTGCCTTGTTTACCAATCTTCCTCTAAACTGCTTCCTCCAGTCAACATTTCTTAATATCCTTGAAAAGTCAGCTAGAAAATGTTCTTTGAGTCAAGAGTAGCCTGTGTGCTCAGAAGCTGCACTCCAAAATGGGCCAAATCAAGAGAACAACTAACGTTGATTGATCTGAAATCTGAAAGTAATTTCACTGAAATGAATGAACTATAGCCAGCATGATCACTCCTCCATTTTCATTTAATGTTACAATTCAGCAGCACACTTCAGGCACCTCCCAAGGCTTTGCAGGGAAGGCTGTTCACCGCCATGGGTCTTAAGACATGCATCCCTGCATTAGAAACTCATCTCATTGATTTGTGTCCAGAACCTCAATACATGTCCAAAAAACCAGGGAGGCTGCTTCTGGCTCCATCTCAACTCTTTTTCTTAACCTGCCCAGAGCAGAGAAGACTTGACTAAACCAGGCTTTTGGGGCCAATCTAAAGCCCAAAGTAGTTGCCAATCAGTTCAACCAATCCCTCCTCCCTTCCCCAAATGGCCCCATAAATTGTAACATGGAGTTGGGGAATCTGCTCAGCTACAGCTCCCAGCATCACTAACCATTTGCCAAGATGGCCGGAGCTGCTGGGAACTGTAGTACAACACCATCTCAGTTACACAGCTTCCCAGCCCCTGAATTAGGTAGAATTCTACCTAAAGGGTTCATTCATAAAATACGATGAACTTTGGAAGCTGAGGTGGGAGGAGGAGGGCACCATTTATTTATTCCCCCTCCTCACATGTTGATGTTCATTCATTCATTTCTAAATAGGGCTGAGATCGTTTCCTGATGTCAGGTGCCCTGAAGTAACATACCACAGGAAGATATGAGGGTAATAATAATAATAATTTTATTATATTATATTATTATATATAATAAATTACTATTGGTACTATCTTTGCTTTCTTTTGCCGTAGTCATTCTACTTCTATTTGAATAATAATAATAATAATAATAATAATAATTATTATTATTATTATTATTATTATTATTATTATTATTATTATTGTGGGTTGCACAGTCAGCAAGATGCTTAGACTGGATTTGGCATTATTATTATTATCATCATTATCATTATTATTCCTTAAAGTGCTCCTTCTTTTTCCTCTCTTAAAACCACAAATCCTGCCATTCAGGAAGGCTGAAGGAAAATCATCTTCCTTCACCAAACCAATGTGGAAGTATTTTTAGGCTGCAATCGTGCCCTAATCTAGACTTCACTTTTTTAGAGGGTATAAATTTAGATTGACTTTCATCGCCTGGGTGTGCCAGCACGTGTGTGAACTGGTTCCCAGAGCTTTGATCATTTGGGCTTTTTTCACCCAACCTTTTTCATATATGCCTTGGTAATCCATACCTTATATCACCTATACTCTCGTTCACACTCCATCTGTGTGAAGTTGGTGCCTGGCAGAGAAACCGCACGCATTTTTTCCCCTTAATAATTCTTAGACAAATTGATGAAAAAGAATTGGCTGTGGAAATTTCTTGCAAAGAATGGGGATGAAATTCATATGGGTGGAATGTCCTATTTTTGGGCTTATCGTGGCACAAGGGAGCCATGGAATGGGTGCAAAATGTCCTGCCTCTCTCTGTATAGTCCTCTCTCTATCAGTCTGCAGGCCACTCACATTTCTGTAAAACCCAAGGAAAGGTATCATTAGGCACTTCTTTCCATGGGGCTCTTCCAGATTAGGAACTGTGGGCAGGTAGGCCGACAACAAAATGATGGAAAGATGTCTAACTAAAAATAGTGTTTGTCGTAGGCCTCTGTGCCACATCTAAGGTGAGAGCCCACTCAGAAGCACCACCTAGAAAAATCTGGAAACAATTCTCAAGCAACCTGAGAATAAGCTAGAAGAACAGGTGCCTCAACATATCATGATATGGAAAAAGGCCTTTTGCAATTGCAAAAGGAAGTGAGTTCTTGATCTTCAGCTTCCCATGGTATCAACCTAACCCATATTTTGATTGCAGCTCTCCAAGGAAGATGGATAAAATGACAGCTCATAAATGTAAAGGTTGGATGGGAATTTGGAGAACATCTAACCCTGTCCCTACTCAATGCAGGTATGGCCTCCTACAGCATCTCCCAAAGGTGACAATGCCTTTTCAATAGAGTCAGAAGGATTAAGCTTCAGTTTAAAAGACCTCCAGTGAAAGAGAGGCCACTACCACCTGAGGAAATCTGTTCTACTGTTGATCAGCTCTTACCTTAGGAAATTCTTTCTGGTGCCCAGCCAAACTAATCTTCTTTGTAATGTAAGCCCATTGTTTCTGGCCCTGCCCGCAGGATCAACTCTGAACATTTCTGTCCCTTCTGTTAAACAACAGCCCATCAGATGCTCGAAGGCAGCTATCATGTCTCCCTGCAGTCTTCTCTTCTCTAGATTAAACATGCCCAATGCCTCCAACCATCCCTGGTTAATTTTTCCTTCCAGATACATTGGAAGTTATGATTGGAATGGACAATAAAGGCTTTTTTTTTTTTGCAAGAATCAAGGAAGACCCAGAAATGAGGGGAAGGCCCTGTAAAATATGGGAGATCTGCCCACCTTCCCAGGGAAAAATAGGAGCCATGGATACATCAGCCTGGTCCCATTGCTTGAGCTTAGAAAGCCCAACTATAAGAAATCACTGGGCTTTTCAAAAGCCAGAGGACCTGAGATTCCAGAAGTAGGAGGCAAAACAATATCCTGGCTTCTCTCATAGTTATACACTTTGCATGTTTGCCATCTACCGCAAGCCACTTTAGAAAACGTGATCAAAAGGTGGGCTTCTTAGACAGAAATCAGGGAATGCTTCAGCTCTGTTGAGAGCACCAGACGTGGTTAAGCAGGGCCAAGCAGTTCTGTGCAGCCAACCAGGCTTTCAAAAACTTACCACCATGCGATTCAGCGACACCCAGCAGTCCCCTGGAAAGTCTTGGAGCATGGGCACCAGGAACTGGAGACAACCATCCCAATGGCATAGTAACAGCATCATGCCAATCAAGTTGACGATCCGTACCACAGCACTGGCCAGGTCGTAGGTCATGTGGAAGATCTAGGAGAAGAGGATTATCCAGTGAACCCTAGAGATGCAACCATTTTTCAGAATACTCTCTTATCATTATAGGTTCATGGGGTCAAAGAGATGTGAGAGCCACTGTGTGGTTTGCAAAAGTAGCTTCCAGGCAAAAATTTCTGAAAAGAATAAATTCTGAAAAGGGAGAGCAAGGCTGAGAAGTTCACTGCCAACAATACAGAAATGTTGAGTCATTATCTTCTTGGGATGGTAGACTTCTCAAGCTAGACCACACAACAAGCCAGTAGGCCAGAGGATTACTGGCCTGACCTCACCAACAGAGCTTCCTGGCTCCATGGAGGAATCTAAAATTTCCAAATCCAGTCCATCTCTCTAACCACCACACTACATTCTGAAGTACCAGCTCCACTTAAAGAATAAGTCCATCCAGTCTACAGCCCTCTTTTAAACAAAAACACATTGGAAGCATTTCATGGTGCTCCAAGAGACGGCAGTTTCCAAGACACAGCCTTGGTGCAAATAGCCTCGAGTCACAGGCATATACTGACAAGACAGCTGAGTTTCTACACTGCCAACGATCAGAACTGGCAAGACCCGTCTGAGAAAGATCTCTTGCTTGTGGAGAAGAAGTTGATGTGGCAGGGTATGGAAGTGTTGGAAATGTAACTGACTTATTTACATGGACATCCCAGCCAAACCTGCCCAGTTGCCAGGCAATCCCTTTGTTCAAGTGACTTATTTTGTCCACAAGGTAGAACTGTTCCTTCAAAGCACTACAAACGTCAGCCGAGGCAGAGGTGCTGCGTTGTGTGAAAGGCAGGAGTTAACATCCCTTTAGACATTAAGCAACTCACAAAGGCCACCTGAAAAAGGCTTTGCAATTCTCAACACAGTCATTGCCCTCTAGGAGAAATAACATCACCAAAATCCTCTCCCAAGAGTCAGATTAAATTTGAGTGCAAACTTGGGCTGGCCCAGAAATATAAATATAAATATAAATATATATAATACACTCCTGTCTGCCTTTCTGAATCAAAGTGGTACCCAATGGTACCCGAAATCAGCTAAATTATTTTGGCATGTGAGATAAACAACATCGCCCCCCCCCTCAAAAAAAATCAAACACATTTCTCTTCATGCCTGGAAGTAAAATTAGAAGGACAAAATAACTAACAGAGGGTCACAGTAGATGGCAGCAGCTAACCAGCCTTGGCTGATCTTGAAGATGCTAAGTAGGGTCCAACCTGCTACTTACTTAGATGGGAGACCATGAAGAAGTCCAGGACTATAAGCTAGAATGAAAAGTTGAAGATCAGTCTAGAAGACAGCAACAGCATTTGTATCGTTGCCATGAAAGGCACAGGAACATATCCATGGTATCACAAAGAGGCCACCTTGACTTAAAAGAGATGTTACCTTTTCTGAAGTAATGGGTTCCTTGCGATTCTTTTATGATATCACCGACTGACACTCTCTTTAATGGCAGAGCCTGCCCTGATACAAATCTATCCCACTGAGGTTTTTCGTGTGTGCGTGTATGTTTTACCAAGCAAATCGCTTATTTTTTAAAATTAATCTTTATTTTAGAAAAATGTAAAATACCAAGATACGCTAAAAGGACAAAAGTAAACTGAACAATCCTTAAACTTAAAAAAAATGATAGAAACCAGAAAAAGAAAAGAGAAGGAAAAAGATGACCAACTAAAAAAAACAACAAAGTACCTTAGATATTAAGCTTGCAAACAGTTACTGATTTACTAATAAATATAATATAATGCTATAGTATAAACAGATACAAAATATTATTGTAAAATATTGTGACATCTCTGCCAAAGAAAAGCATGTTGCTTCATCCTTTGATTGATTAGTGGAAAATATGGCCTTTTCCAATATAGGTAAGTTGTACATTTCCAAAAGCCATTCCTTAACACCTGGAGTAATATCACTTTTCCAATTTCTCAATATTATTCTTTTAGACACCCCCATGCACGATGTAACCGTAATTCCTGACAAATAATCAAATTCCGAAGTTTTGATAATAATTCAACATCACTCTAGACTAGGATTAAAAAAGCGGGTTAATTTGTGATTCCACGTGTTTCATTTGCCCTCGCCTGGTGTATGAACGAGATGATCCTTGTTAAGCTGTAAATTGGTTTCATACAATTATATGAAAACAGCAACTGTGTGTGTCTGTAACCTGAGTTTAGCATAGTGTGGGAACCCAGCTGAAAAAAATAAGTTTAGCCCTTAACTAAATGGGCAGTAAAAACAGGTTTTTTTAATTTTTGTTTTTATTTTTACTTTTTTGTGGCTTTGAATCAGTCTTGACTCCTGGCAACTGCCTGGACAAGTCCCTGCAGTTTTCTTGGCAAGGCTTTTTGGAAGTGGTTTGCCCCTGCCTTCTTCCTAGGGCTGAGAGATGGGGACTGGCCCAAGGTCACCCCGTTGACTTTGTGTCTAAGAGGCACTAGAACTCATGGTCTCCCAGTTTCTAGCTTGATGCCTTAACCACTTAAGCACTACCCATGCTGGCTCTCACTACCCAAAACAGAGAAATTATTAAGAAGGTAAGAGAAAGGACCTTAAAATGTTGCAACGGTTGAGACATGAACACTACCACTGTTTCAGGGGCATCTACAGGATCAGGGTGTGGAATATGTAGGACCACAAAAGAGGTCCCAGCTGGTTTAGTGCCAATTTGAGGGGATGTATGGACAGATGGACAGACGGATAGACGGATGGGCAGAGCAGCTGAAAAAAACAAGTCTTTCTATTAGAGAACCACCCTGCTCCACACTGCCTACCCCTATCATCTGTCCATCTGTCTCCTCATCCGTCGGTCTATCCATCTGTTGGTCAATATGTCCATCCGTCTGTCCATCTGTCCATCTGCCCATCTGTCCATCCATCTGCTGGACAGATGGACAGACGGACAGATGGACAGGCGGATGGACAGATGGATGGACAGATGGACAGATGTCTGCAAATGTCTTTCCAGGGGTGAGTACCCTTTGCTTTCACCCCTGCTGGCTGGAGATGATGAGAACTTCCACTCAGCAACATTTGGAAAGCCACCTGCTAGGTACCCATGACCAGTGACAATTCAGGGCAGCCTGGAAACTCCTAATTTTTTTCTGTGAAAAGTTGTTGGCTACATCTTTTCCCTTTTCCCCAACTCTTTCTAGTAGCAGCAGCTGCTTTGAGAGTTTGGAGGGAAAGGAACTCTGCCAATGCACAAGCTGGCTTGTGCATTCTGCTGGCAATATTGCTGATACTGCCAGTCACCACTGGCACAGATGTCTCCCTTCTCATCATTCCTCTCTCCCTCTCCCCAGACTTTGTGCCAAGTGTCAGTCAACCAGGCAGATGGATTCAGCTGCCCCCAGCCCCAGGCTTCTCTCAATTAGAGAAGCAAACCTGCTAAAAAACAAGAAGGAAGGAAGGAAGGAAGGAAGGAAGGAAGGAAGGAAGGAAGGAAGGAAGGAAGGAAGGAAGGAAGGAAGGAAGGAAGGAAGGAAGGAAGGAAGGAAGGAAGACACCATAGAGTCACTTGTCTGAGATAGGCAGCTATAGAAATTGAATAAAATAATTAATTAATAACCATGGGAAACCTAGAGACAGAGAAGGAGAAGATGCAATCATGGTGTGAACCACAATTGGCCTTTGCATCTGCACTATCCAAGATAGTGCAACAAGGCAAGAAAAGATTAGAGAGTCAGGGTGGTGCAGTGGTGAGGGTGTTGGATCACCACCGGGGAGAACCAGGTTCTAGTTCCCCTCAACCATAGGAGCCCCTGTGGCTCTATGGTGAACTCCCACCCTCATCCATGGAGATGACAGAGGGACTTTGAAGATATTGTCTTAGGAGAAGGGAGATATGGTTCAACCACAGAAGCTCTCTGGGGTAAATTCCATGGTTCAATTTCCCTCTTAGCCCAAGAGCCAGTGGGGAGTAGTGGTGAAGGTGCTGAATTAGAAATGGGGAGGCCCAGGTTCTAGTCTCTCCTCCACCATGGAAGCTTCTCAGGGGGCTTCAGGCCGGTTGTTCTCTCTCAGCCCAAGAGCCAGGGTGAGTTAGTGGTTAAGCTACTGGACCGGCCCTGAGGAAAGGTTTAATCCCCACCCTCCCTGGGGGACCGGACCAGTCACACTCTCTCAGCCCAGGGTTGTTGTGGGAAAAAATGGGAGGAAGAAGTACTATATATGCCACCTTGAGCTCCATACAAAAAAGCGGGATATAAGTCAAAGAAACAAATAGGGATGGGCGAGAGCTTTGACAAAGCTTCCTTGAAGCATCTTTTCTAAGAATTTCAACGGCAAAGCAGCCCCTGCTTCCAAATGTCCACCTTCATGGCCTCTCTGCTCCTCTTGGGCCCACAAATGGGGCTACTGCAGACGTGCAAAAGCCAGACTCAACCCTTCAGCCAACCAGAGCAGTCAACCTATCAAGGCAAAGCAAGAACCACTGACTATGTTGAGACGCAATACTTTGGCTAAAATGGAACAATTGCTTTATCCGCCCCTAGCATCCCAGGGCAATTGTTGATCCAAGACTTAAAATAAAGGGGTCCCCCCTTGGTTGCTCTCAACATTTTGGGGAAGGACAAGCACCCCAGAGGCATGTTATAGCAGAAGGGTAGACTCAGAGCTTTCTGAGTTTTTTCACCTGTTTCATTTCTGTTAAATTTACACCAAGGGTTTGCTATACCGTTTTCCTGTGTTTCTAGCTTCCAAACAGTGGGAAATTGTGCCATCAATGTTCTGCAGTTGTGGCCGGAGCAGAGAGCTGGGGCCCCAACAAACAACCTAAGAGCACCCTGGGGACCCCCTTTCCCACCAGCCTGGCTTAAAAGTAGGCTATGACTCTTATGTTGCTTTGTGCCTGAGAAAGGTTGAATGGCATTCGGTCAACTCCAAGCTAGAAGGGGCCACAGCCCGCCTTAAGAGAAGATTGCTGTTGAGGGTCTTGCACTGGCTGGAGATAAGAGGCAGCTGTTGACAGCCCTGATGAGTCTCATCTAGAGGCATGTACATGTCTTGAGATGGAAGATAACAGAAAAGCATTTATTGATATGGCTCCTTTTAGAGCAGCCCGTTCCTTGAGGAACCCGCTGTGCCTTTCACCCCAACGTGGAGAAGCTATAAATGGTTGGAAAGGCCCTTGAATTCCTGACACTTCTA
The DNA here is from genome assembly GCF_059951505.1 of Python bivittatus. NCBI lineage: Eukaryota > Metazoa > Chordata > Lepidosauria > Squamata > Pythonidae > Python > Python bivittatus. The sequence goes on along the minus strand of NW_028277085.1, from coordinate 5,436,606 downwards.
GGAGTAAGTTCAAGAAGGACACCCTGCACGAAGTGAGCATTATTGCCCTTTCAAGGGTAACTTCAGAGGAGCTAAACCAGGAATAGAGGTGGCAATGAAATTTGTACAAGTCTGTAAATGTGGAGAGTCTTAATTTTTGGAAGCTCAAGACCCAAGCCCAACTCTTACTAGGATTGGCCATTTGATATTTCAGTGTCTTTCATGAAGATCTCACTTTCATGCCACCCCAATCTGAAGAGACAAATCGTCCAGTTCTCACTGACTGGCAATTTTCAGTTTTGAAAAAAATCAACCCAGAAAAGAGGGATTTCTATATGCAATTCCTGGCCAGTGGCGTGCACATCAAGTGTAGTTAAAATGCATTAGGTATGTGGCAGGGCTGATTTATTTATTTAGAAGCCCCATTTTAGTGTTAAATATTCACAGAGCAATTTGCAATGAGGAATGTTGCAAGGTATGTTTAGGGTTAACAGATACAGACATGCAGACAAGGGGAGAAATTACATGACTCTCGCAAAGTATTCATTATGAAGGGAAAGGCCACGTTAAGGCTCTCTTAAATGTTTCTACCAAAGATGCTTTGCCCCTCATGCCTAACATGGGGGTAAAGTAGGAAAGCTTCTTTAAAGTACCCAAGTCCCAACACCCCAAATCTGAATGAAAACAAGGCCCTAAGCAAACTTAGGTAGAATTCTGCACAGCTCCCAAAAAAGACACAAGAGCATCTGTTTGAACTTGCAGAAAGAAGAGCACATCTGCCCCCCCTCCCCAAATGTCAGAAGCTGACACCAACTGCAGACAAAATGTTATTTCAGATACAGCAAAATCCATATAATCTCATTGCAGTGGAGAAGATTTTGACCAGATGAGTTACAGCACCTTCAAGTGCTAACTGTCATGGATGGACCATTTCTATTTTTGTAACAGAAGATAACTGCAGTCCAACATGTAACATTAGTTTCCAGTCTTCTCTTTCTCTTTCTCTTTCTCTTTCTCCTTCTCTTCCTCCTCCTCCTTCTTCCTCCTCTTCCTCCTCCCCCCTTCCCCCTTCCTCCTCCTCATGTGCTGCTTCTCAGATTAGGGCAACAGAACTGCATCAAAAGAACGGAACTGTGATTGCTTTAGATGCCAAGTTGAACAAGGCAAAACAGTAACACTGATGGACATTCAAAGCCTCCAAACCTGATGTCATTGGATAAATCTACTGGGAGTAAAAAAACAACTCCAAATACAAACATTTAAGAATTCCTGAGATTCATGTTACACACACTGCTGAATGGGAAGAAGAAATTATTTACCAACTGGGCAGAAATTCTAGATTTTGGCAAAACCACTCTGGCTTCAACAACATAGACTTGGGGGTTCTTTCTGTGAACAGGACCATTCTCTGATGCTTATTCTTAAATCACAAGGAAGAACAAGCCCTAGGAATTAAGGTTCATCTATACAGGAAGTGGGCAGAACAAGACACAAGAACAGACAAACAACCCCACAAATATACAGGTTTATATTCCATTTTACAAAATATTGGACATGAATGTCTATACCTGTCTTCCTTCCACCTTTCACCTCCAGATGCGCTACAGCTGTAAAGACTCAGTCCCACTCAGTCCCACTCAGTCCCATTGATGGCTTTTAAATTCTTTTTTCTAAGTTTGTTAAAACACATAAACTTCTTGTGTGTAGTAATTTCATTTACCTGAAAGGCATGCTAAGCAGTTTGGGAGTATGTCGCAGAACTGAATGACCATCCAGACAAGTTCTCTAAATAACAATATGCATTTAAAAAAAAATCTGCAAATGTTGAGTTGTCTACATTGTCATCTATCAATATTCCTGGCTGCATGAACACAAAATCCGCCACAGTTTGGGCAAAGCCAGCCCACAGAGAGTGATTAATTCCATTTGGAGTGTCAGGAGATCAGACCGGTGTATGCTCAGAATAGCAGCTTGCAAAGAAATTAAATTCTCCCACTGCTTCTTCAGTGGCTCAATTGAATTTGAGAATGGGCGGGGGGGGCCCTCCCCAATTTGCTTGGCTGCCCTCCAGGAAGGGGCCACCACTGCTTATCTTAGCACATGGGTTCCTGGTGGCAAAGGGCATTTTTTGGGTAGATCTGGGTTGGTTCAGCTAAAGCGGTGGTCAACTGAGTCTCAATGCATGAAAGGTGTAACTGCATCTCTTGCAGAGCTCCAGTGGTGTGGCAAGAAATGCTGCAGGCCAGGAGCCCAATCTTCTTCTTCAAAGCAACATCAGGCATGAATGAATGGTTCTCCAGTATGTATCAGCTTGACCCTGAATGATCAGAGTTAGGTAAGAAAGGGTCTTAAGTCCTTTCTCTTTGCAGCCATGCCATACATGCATATTTCCCCCACCCACCCCGCTCATTCCAGGGATATTAAACCATCAATTTTGGAAATTTGAAGTGCTAGATTTTGGACCTAAGGTCTAAAGAAATGGAAGAGCAGCAGTGGCCAGACAGAGTGCTTCAGCTCCACCCCTGATTAACAAGAACTCCTTGGAGGAAGAACAATTCCAAGGAAGATTTTAGCAACAGGTCTCTGACTGGTGCAGGAGATGACACCAACAGCTCCTGAAGGAACAGCCAATTCAGAATGCTGGTTTTGACATGGCCAAACCAGTACCATCGACTCATGAAAGGAAGATGCAGGGGAGATCCCCAAAGTTGGCAGAAATGCTGAAAACCAGCAAAAGCACGTTCTGAGGCTATGGAATACTGAGAAATTTGGGGGGACATCAGTGGTTGAAGGAATGAGGGGGAAAAGGGGGGTTTCTAGAGAAGAAAGCACCCCATGAGGTCTGGAGCCACCTCTGAGAAGATCCTGTGTGTTGCTGCTAACTTGCAGTCTCTGCTGTTGATGCCGATTGGAGCCCATGGTGGGGCCAGCTGGTGGGAGGAAGAGGCCTGGCTGTGAAGGTGCACCAACCCCACCAACTGGAACCCCCTTGAGAATTTGATTTAGCTTCTCTGTAGGGGGCACAATTTTTAGTACCAACACCAGCAATCTCACCTCTCTACTCCTCTTTGGGGCCGATTTGTTGAGCCTAATCAAGGTATGCAGCAGTTGCTCTCTTTTAGCATACTAATTTCTTCTGCGTTCCAGGATGTCCACAGGGGGATCAAAAAAGTCAAGACTGCAAGATAGAAAAGGTGGGGCTTTGATGGTTGTGGGTGCCCACTTGATCTTCTTTTACCCCTCCCTGAAGACACCCTTGCTTATTTTCTATCCATGCATGGAGATGCACCTTTCCCCATTCAAAACCAACCAACTCTTCTGGGTCTTCCCAGACATGCCCTTGCTCCCAGGAGGAAAAAGGGTTGGCTAGTCATCTGAGAGCAGGGCAAAGGGAGCCCACAGCTTGGGCCCGCTGCAGGCATTCCCACTGATGCCAGCTGTGTTCCTGATGGCAGCTGTGCTCCAGCCCTCCTCCCTGAAAGCACTCGGGGGAAAGGATAAACAGCTTGCTCAGCCCACTCGCTTCTCTCTTCAAGGGATTTTCTATCTGCATAAAGCACAAGGCGATGCTTTTGTCCAGCATGCTGATGCAGCAGCATGCCTTCGAGTGCATCCCAGCTGAGTCACCTCCTGTGACTCCGCAATGTGGGAGGAACTTGCCCTGCCCTCGCCTCTTGTCAATGTCTGACTCCAGCGATGAAGAGGTCACTGCGATGGGAAAGCAGCAGGCTTCGCATGGGTTCGAACCCTCCACCAATCTGACACAGCACTCCTGGGACTTAACAAACTCCAACCTATGTCTACCAGTCTGTCTGTCTCTCTTCCTGGAGCTGTGAAACTGGTTGGGCCAAAACTGGAAAAGAGCCACCTAGGAAAATACCCTTGCTGCTCTTTACGCAGGCTACAGATGGTCAAAATCTAAAGCAGAGAGTACAATAGAAAGAAAAATAGCTAGATGACAAGATCCATCAACTGTGGAACAGTCTACATATGGAGATGGTGGGTCTCTATCTCTGGAGGCTTTTAACAAGAGGCTGGACAGCGATCTCCCATGAATCGTTGAATTGGTTTTCCTGCACACTGCAGAAGGTTGGACTAGATAAACCTTGTGATCCCTCCCAACTCTACAGTTCTATGACTGTATGATAAAATTTGGATTAGGGACCATTTTGATGGCGTTGCACCATGGCAGAGAAGCAGACATGAATATAATTTAGATACAACACGGATAGAATCTTGCTACAGTCACAGCTCTAATCCCACTGAGATTGCTTTTTTGCCGTGTTCTGTCAATGCATACATGATCACATGTGACAGTAGGAGAGAAAGGGAAATTGCAAATACATTTTCAGCCAAAGGTGTATGTACTGAGCCTCCCGGAATTTCTCCCAGTTAGACACTATATTTCACTGGAACAGCAGGACAGAACAAGAGAATAACAGCCAGGTGAGTGAGGATCTACTCACATCTAATTTAAGTAAATCTTGGCTGGGCAGCTTCACTTTTGTTTGAAGAGGAAAGCAAAAGGAAAATGACAAATTGGCTCTTGTAGACCCAGATCTACTGCTAAGAAACTGTTAAAAACTCCAGGGAATGATGTTGTTAGCAGTTTCTCTCAGAAAACCAACCAGGATTTCCTGCTGAGCTGAAAATTAATGTTGAAAATGAAGCAGAAAAGCAGTTAATTGACTGCAAGATGGGATCTGGCACCTGATCCCTACCTCTCGTGGGGGATGTCCAATTCAGATTCCCCAAAGGTGTCTCCACGATGAGCAGTTTCAGACAAGCCGCCAGAGGTAGACAAGGCAGGATTATGGAGTGAGATTTCCAGCATCTTGCCATTTGAACAACTGGAAGGCATAATCCCACCTAAGAGGTGCCACTTGCAGCCCCAAGTGTCCAATCAGACCCCAAACATTTTTTGCATCCCCCCTCCGAGTTGCTCACAACTTAATTTCAGTAGCATAATTGCTGAAAAGGGGGCTGATTTCTACCCTTTTGACAAGGAAAGGCCCCCAAACTGCAGTATTGTTTCTAAAGGTTAACATTAAAATATTAAGAAATGCTCCCATCTTCTCCAACCCCCATAACAGAAACATTTCAGAGGTTTACCTACTTTGATTTTCAGAGTCCTCCCACCCTCATCCCAGTTAAACCATTACCTTCAACATCTGAAATGGCTTCCTTACACCACTACAAGCAACCTAGGGCATTTCAAGTTGTTAAGCAATCCCATATCAGTGAAAAAAGATGTTCCTCAGGAAATCCACGTCTGGGAATCAAGCAAGAAAGGATGATTTTCCTCTCTAAAAAAGTTGCCTCCTTGATGTGTACTTCATAGGAGGATGAAAAACAACAAACTAACCCCCTCCATGAGCTTAACCTGAATTCATTAATCTGGCAAACAGGATAATAATTATGTGTCCGCAAAGTGTCTCTTAGGTGATTATTTTCACAGTGGTGCTCTGAAAATAACTTTGTCCACATGGGTACCACCCATTAAACCTTCACACCTCTTAACAGCCAACCCTGGAATAAAGCTGGACTTCAAAATCGGAGGTGGCTCAATGCTCCTTGATTGGCCAAGGAATGAAAAGTAAGGGCCCACTCCAAATCACCAACCTGTGACCCCAAGACCCTTTTGGTGGGAACTTGGGTACCTTCTCCAAAACGCAGCAGTGCTAAATGTTGGCAGCCCTGTTTCTCATCATTTTGGGGTGGGATACACCTAAAAACCATTCTATAACTCCCGATAGACAAGTCTATCCCAAAATAACGGGGGAAGAAACTGAGAATCATAGCCGCATACCTACAAGTATGATAGAGCCATGCCCGTTCTGACTCATGGCCCTGCCAAACGCAGCTCCCCCAAGGGTGGACTCTTCTTGCTCAAGCCATGTGACAGAAAGGAAGCCCACTTGGTCCCCCTCTTCAGCCAGGAGTTCAAGGACCATTCGCAAGTTGAATGAGCAGCATCTTAGCATCAACATCCCTACAAGCAGAAGACCTACAGTAGAAATCCACCACTCAGTGAGGCAAGTACATACAAGAAACTTGCTTCTGTATCCAGGGACAGATATACAGACACTCACATTCAAAGCAGCCAAATAGCAATGTTTCATTTCTTACTTCAGTGGAAAACATCTGTGTTTTCTTGGAAGGCAAAACTAATGGCTTCTACAAATAGCAATGCTGTTCCAGAAGAGTACACCAAAAGCAAGGCTTCTGTGAATCAGGGAAACCCTTCCTGCATTTAAGAAGGGTGAGTCCTCTTCTCTCTACAGATAGCCCCATCAATCATAGCTGTGTCTTCACTGACTCAACATCCTGAAAGATGGGAATAGATGTGGTCATCCATGAACACCGACCAGCAAGTCAGAAGACACAATGAAAACTTCTTAATCTCACCACACATGAACAGACTCAACCATGGTTTCAACTGGGAAATGGTCAGCGTCCTAGACCAAGCCAAATCCAAAAACACTAGGGAATTCCTGGAAGCTTGGCATTCAGACAAATCAGCCATCAACAGACACACAGAGATAAACCACATTTACACACCATTCAACATTCTACATGAAGAATAGGTTCCTGTGGGAGAAAGAGGGATCTTTTCTCTATTCTGGTTTTTTGTGCTCAGCAGCCCAGACACAAGAAAGAAAAATCATGGAGTTAGGTGTCCTCTTCCCAGCTATCATTTCTCACCAATCAAATGTTTGCATCTCATTCTGCTGCAGTGTTAGGAGCCAAGCACAGGCCTGAGACACTTGAATGTCCTTGATAACAGATCTCTCTCTCACAGTGGTCATACTCTTTCATAACCTTTTCATTATCCTTCTTCTTAAATCCAGCCATGATGCTTATCAAACTCCACTTTTACTATCACCAAGCTAGCCATCTGCCCCTTATCAAGTTCCCTAATCACAGAACACCCCATGGAATTCAAGCTGTGGTTACCAGAATTAGCCTGATAAAACCCACTTTACTCTCCTTTCTCCATCCTTGCTCCAAAATGTAGCAATCAAGTTATTCAAATATTTACCTTTGGTTTTTAGCCTATTACGCACTACTCGTCTCTCCATTAGCCTTTTTAGAAATCAGACCCTTCCCTAGCCCTGGTGGAAAGCCAGATTGCAGCTTCTGGGGAAGCGGGGCAGGAAGAAATGGCCACCAGCACGTCTGGCCCCACCACCAAATAGAGCGAAGTGTAAAGAAAAGGTGATGTTTGCAAGGCTGAGCAATCCATCATGAGACCTACATTGTGGTTCCCTGGGATACTTGGTCCTGCAATCTGATTTAGCAGCCTATGGAGGAACCACCCAAAGTCTAATGGCACCCTCCTGGTCAGCCAAGCAATGAATGGTAGAGCCCACAGAGGGATACGTAGGGAGAGAAGATGGGGAACGAGAGAGGAATCAGTTGCATCTGACAAGCCAATGATTTGCCATAGATTCCCAGCAGAGAATTTTCAGTCTGAATTTGAAAGAAGATTAAACTGAAGGATCCAAAAACACTTCCTTTTCTTTACATTTCATTGGCAGAGGTGAAATTCTGGGATGAGAGAGGGAGGCAACATTTGCAGCAATCCCTAGAGATTCTAAAGAAATAGATATGGTGGTGCCATCTTAGAAGGTGTATGAAAATTCACCAGTGAGTCTCATCTCCTTGCCTTCAACATTCATTCCCCCTTTCCGAAGAGTGAACACCTGAGTTCAGCCTATAAAATATCCAGCACCAGTAACTGATTTTTCTCCTCAGCTCCTCAGAAAAACTACACAGTGAGAAGATTTGGAGGAGAGAAGCAGAGATCCTGTTTCATTGGAAGTGCCTCTGTGAGAAGTCCAGCTCAAGAAACAACAGAGCCAGTGGCCCTGGACAAATAGCCACTTCCAGTGGTGGCTTCAGGGCAGGACTTGGACAGAGACCCAGGGCTTTCTGCAGCAGAAGGACTAGGAGAGTCCCAGAATTGCAGGATCGGCTTAGCAGATTTTGAAGTAAGAGAAGACAAGACATTACAATACCTGGATGAGACTATCTGAATGGGTTCCCATTACATTGTTAAATTCAGTCTTAAATAAACTTAAAATCCTTGTAAATCTTGGCTTGATCTGGTGCCCTCCAGAGAGGCTGGAACTACAGCTCCCAGAATTCCCAGCCAGCTTAGCTGAAATAAAGGACTATATTTCTAGGGGCTTCTCTTGGGAGCAACCAGTGTAAATAGATCCAGAAAAACCCATCAGGGTTCAATACGTTCTGCCTTAGAATGGGCATCTGTCCACACCCCTTCCTCCTGCACTCCTTAGGACAGCTACTTTGTCTATACTTACCTCTTCCCATTGATGGATATACCGTATGAGCCTAGACAGTCTCAGGAGCCGCAAGAGGCTGAGGATTTTGGTGAAACGCACAATCCGCAGAGCTCGGGCTGTCTTATAAACCTCTGAATCGATGCGGGTCTCCACAATCAGGAAAATATAGTCTACTGGAATGGATGAGATAAAATCCACCACAAACCAGCTTTTGAGATACTTCATCTTAATCCTCTGGGGGTCAAGGATGATCTCCGTGTTGTCCTCCACCACAATCCCCGTGCGAAAATTGAGGACCAAGTCAATGAGGAAGAAGGTATCTGAGACCACATTGAAGACAATCCATGGGGTTGTGTTCTCATCCTTGAAGAAGGTGATGCCTACTGGGATGATGATCAGATTTCCAACCATGAGGAGCAACATTGTGAGGTCCCAGTAGAACCTAGAGGGCAAAACAGAGACATGGGACAAACACAAAGAAAACACCGATAGGGTCTAAGAACTGAGATGTGCATCAACTCTGTCCATGAACTGGGCAAAGAGCAGCAGGTGTACACTCAGAAATAAGTAACCAAGATACCTCTGAGCACACATTTAGTTCAAGAACTTGCTCTCAGTGCTAGTGTTCATAACCTTTCCCCACAACAACCAGAACCCATTTGTCCTCTCAAGCTTTCATCTAATTTGAGGAGGTCAGGTCAGACCGAACGTTTCTTCTGTTGTGAACAACTGGGTATCACTTAGGACAGCCAGTCACACCTCACCCCACAAAGGAACTGCATCACCAGGAAACGAAACAAACAAAAAGTGGATATAAAAAAAGAGTCATTCTATCAGTACCAAAGATATCGAACAATACAGATCCAATCAAGGATTTCCTATTAAGCTATCTATCTGCTAGATAGATAGATAGATAGATAGATAGATAGATAGATAGATAGATAGATAGATAGATAGATAGATAGATAGGATGGATGGATGGATGGATGGATGGATGGATGGATGGATGGATGGATGGATGGAGATAGATAGATAGATAGATAGATAGATAGATAGATAGATAGATAGATAGATAGGATGGGTAGGTAGGTAGGTAGATAGATCGATCGATCGATCTATGTAGCTGCAAATGAAAGAATAATGCACAACATTCTTCAGAACATTTTGTCCCAATTTTTAACATTGTTTTTCAATTGTTCTGCTTGCTTGCTTACTTCCTCAGGTAAAAGCCCACACACATTTACATCGTTCCTTAATACTGACAAGGGAGATTAAAACTGGAATATTTCTCTCAATAAAAAGAAATTGCAAACGGCTATTTAATGCAGCACTCTTATTCAGCAAAGGCTCTATTAAAAGAAGGGGGGGGGCTTTGATTTCTTTATCTGCTCCCAAAGTATAATTATATCTATATAAACCTTTGTCAGCAAGTATTTCTTCAATGTTTTACAACCACTGAGATACTCCACAGATTTATCTCGGGACATGTCAAATGGCAACATTCTGCAATATTAATATCAGTCACAGAAGCCACATTAATTCCCAGTAATCTGGGATGGGTTTTTTTTTTAGGGCTGAGCTGGAAGTTCTCAGATTAATTTTTTCAGTCCCAAACTGAGCCTCTGGGGAAGCTAAAAAAGGTTCCTTTTTCCCTTGAAATCACCTCCTGTTGTTTCTGGGGCTGATTTGGACTGAACCCCAAGGCAACATCATAGAACCAAATGAAATTTGGTTACAATAATACCAGAAACCAATTTAGAATGAGACCAATTATTTCTCTCTCTCTCTGATGTCTTCTTTGCTGGGGGATTCATGGTGGGCCTCACCTATACAACTGAAGCTCTGCCCTTTATATATATATTGAATATGGGACACACATAAAAAGGAAGCAAGGTTCCCATCGATGGCCACGGTCATCTTGCCTTTTTTGACCCCCCTGCAGATGTCCTTGTCTCTTAGTTGAAAACAGAATTGGGGAAAGCCCCTAATTCTTGCCACTGGTTTCTATCTTAGTGTTTGCAGGCTGCTTCCCCACCTCCCACCCCCCAAAAAACAGGCCTTGAAACTTACGTGGCAAAACTGAGATTGTCATCTCTTTTCTTCTTATTCATCTCTCAACTCGGTACCGCACAGTCCTATTCCCAGGAGCTTATGCCCAGAGACATTCTTACATAAACGTAAATAGGCCAGAACATTTGGAAACCACATTTCTGAGCCCTTGTGTACTTTAACACATTTACCAATTGAGGGGGAAATGCAATTCAATTCTCAGGTTTAATTGCCCAAGGAAAGCTGGCGAGCCATACCTACATTCTTCGCCTTAACATCTTGCAGACACTTTCTCCCCAACCTGACACCTTCCAAGTAAGTAGCTTAGGCACAATAATTCCTACCCAGCATGGATGATGGGAGTTGTTGTCAGTCCCATCTGGAGGGATCAAGATAGGGGACCAGGGGAACCCTGACAGCTATTCGTCCGTTCTTAAAGGAGACATGGGATCTGTAATTGCATAATATCCAAATGACTGCTGACAGTCACTTCAGTATCAGAGCACCAAGTTCTAAGAAACTGTATGCTGCCTTTGACTTTCAGCTCATCTGCTTTAATGCTATAGGACAGATATGAGCAGCATTAAATCCCTTGGGTCAGCTATCAATTAGTCATGGACCACATTTGGCAACGTCGCATTCAATTCTTTCCAAAGCAGTTCTTATCATATAAGTGAAAGCCTCTTAAAAGAGATGGTCTTTTTGTATTCTCTTGGTTTTCGTGCCAGGAAAAAAGAAAACCAAAAACCCAGAGTGGCACGATGCTTCTTTCTAAGGAAATTCCGGACCTGTCTCATTTTGCTTTTTACTGACCAGATTTAATGCCACCATCACAACTTCGAAGAGCCTTCTCCGTCCCCTCCCTGCACTTAACTCAAATACTGAGAAAGACAAACGTTGTGGAAGTGTAATTAGCTAGCCATTTCATGGATGGTATGTCTCACTAACACTTTGCCTTTGATGGTAGCTCTTCTCTACGCAGGTGTGGACCAGGACATAGAGCAGTATGTGATTCCTCAGAAGGAAAAGATCTAAATTATTCCAAAACTACCTGGATAATGATGAATGATCTTTTCTGCTGTTTTAATATAATGTTGCTCAAAAACTACCTCCCATCCTTTTGTCCGATGGAGAAACCAGCTGGGAGAGTTGCACAAGTCAGCAAAAGAATGAAACGTTTTACGGGATTGCAGTCTGCTGGAAATTTTTGCAACCGTAGGAAGCTTTTCCAAATGAAGCCTTACCAACGTTTTACAAAATTCATCCCAGAATATTTTCTTCAGCATTTTGTGACGTCGTCATTCTTTCAAGAAAACACACCAAGTGTATTTTGCTCCATAACAGGGACCCACGGATAATGTCAACCATAGTCCGTAAGGTCAAACCATCGTTTCAGTAATGCTAAACCACAGCTGGGGTTTCAGGACCAAATCCCCATGTTGATATACTTTTTTGCTCCCCTCACCTCATGTTTTCAGAAAATGTCTGCAGTAGGGTGTAACAACAGAATCTTAAAAGCCTGTTCAAGCTTCTCTCTATCCCATCTTATCCTTAATAAAATCAAGGTGGGGTTATTTTGAGTTTCCTCTTCATGCTTCCTGTATCTCAGGACTGGGGGATCTTCTCTGCAAGTCCCACCTTAACATTTTTTCCCATACCAAGGTCATCTCTCATTTTTTTACCCCACCCTATCATTATGGAACCCTTGGCCCCCAGAGGCCTGATCCCCCCCAAACCATACCACTTGCTGTTTTTTTTATTTTATTTTTTATTTAATTAGCAGACTTATCCCTGCCCATCTCCCCCCAATGGGGGACTCTGGGTGGTTTACAACAAATTAAAACAAATAAATACATAATTAAAATTTATAAAATTTTTGTTTTTTGCTTAAAACAGTGCTGTTCTGCCAGGCATTTGAAAATTAAGTGGCACTAGGAATGCTCTTTATGGTGCCTTGCTTTATATTAGTATCTAATATTATGGTCATTTTTAACTAATATAGTTGGCATTTTTCAGGGGATTGAGTTGTTTTTATTGCACGTTTTATGCGCTAACCACCACCTAGAGCCTTGGGACTGGTGCGATGCACATTTAGGGAATAAATGAATGGACAAATCCTTTCCCCCCTTTTCTTCTTAATCTGGTGTTGCTTCCGATTCTGCATTCTTCTCTTCTCCAGCAGCGTCACATTTGCAGCAGAGACTGAAGCTTGACAAAAAGCAACTGAGCGCGTTTCTCTGATTCCTATCTCAAACACTTTCAGGGTCTGGACAGCTTGAGGGCTCACCTTCTAAATGACACAATTCTACCCACTGCAATGCAAACAAACACTTTAACAACAACAACAGCATGAGCAAAACGGTGACTTGATGTTGGGACATGTGTGGGTGGCATTGTATCTCGGCAATTGTTGCCCAAATATTGAGTAATGTATGTGGGACTTGCTTGCTGATCTGTTCGTGGAGAAATTTGGAGGTGCCACCTCCGGATTCTTTAAAGATTGCAAAGTAGGGTTATTTTAGTGGGCTTTCTTTGTGGTGTCAATCAACATCAATCAATACATTCCTTCCTTGGATCATCTTCTCTTTTGAAGGATCATGGATAATATTAGGAAAATATCCTTCGCCACAGTTGCCTCAATCTCATTCAGGGCCACGCTCACAAATTTCTCAAAGCTGTTCTGAAGCACTGATGGAAAACGTGATTGAAGGGTAGAAGGACTACTTACAAGAAGACAAGTCTTACAGAAGAAGAATCACCATGACCTTTGGATACACAGTAGCAGTCAACTTTTTACAACCAACACTTTAGGGGTCTTAGAGAAAGCCAACCAGTATGGGGTGGTGAGTGGCAGACCTGGCGGAGTTGGAATTTTTTTTTAAGCTTTTGAAAATGACTCTCAACATCAACCTCTGGATAAAGAACCATGGCTACAAATGCAGTTAAAAATCAGGGAGCAGAGCAAATCATTGGTGAGGTTAGATGAAAATCAATCCATTTGAGAATCCATCTTTTCTTTGAAACAGCCAGGTTCCACCTGCTACCATCCTAACCCTTTCTAACTTGGCTAGCAAAGGGCTTTCCTCAGCTCATTGTTGTCACAGCAAGAGAAATAAGACCTCATAGCCTTCAGGTTTCCAGAAGCATATAAATTGGAAGCACAAAATACGATTGAGGCAGGATGTCAAGATAATTATAATTTACAACTGAGGATTGGATTAGCAGGCAAGTTTATATGAGTTTATTCAGGAAAAAGTAAGACTGGATTCACTGAGGCTTACTCTCCAGTAAGTCAGTAAAGAATTGCTGGCTTTGCCATCTTTTAATGAGAAAACAAACCAACCTTGATCTTTCTGGACAACCACCATCAGTGTGCTTGTCCAACACTCTGGACTCAGCTCTGTATCTTTGACAATCCCAACTTGCCATGGCAGCTTGTTTCCAACAGGTTTACATGCACAGCCTTGTCTGGTGTGACTTCTCACAGCAGATTTGTTCACAAAGCAAATGTGCACCCACAAACAGAAACATTTAGAAGTGAAATGTAACAGCTGCCAATTACACAGCTGTACTGCCACTCGGCTGGCATCAGATTGTCACACAAATCTGTATTTTCCACTGGCAAGATTGGAAACAGAGCAGGACAATTCCAGCCAAAGGGAGAAATTGATGGGGAAAGATTAGAAAGAACAGATTATGAACCAACAGTTTGAATTCCTACCAAGAATGATACTGATATCTTCTTACCCATTAACTACTTTCCTTTGCCTTGTGACCAACATACATTGAAATCCCATTAAGAAAAAAATGCTGAGATTGGTGAAAAAATAGCAGGGAGGGGGAAAAGTCTAGCTTTAGATCAAAAGTGAATTCTGCATCCAGATCTTTTTGGAAGCCTCTACTCCCGGATCTCTTTGGCTTCCCTCTCAACCAGCAGAAGGTTGACTGTTTGTGTCACATGCTTATGAAGGCCTCGCCTGGGCAAACAAAACTCACAGCAAAGCAAAGACAGTCATGCCAAGCTACAAGGGAACACATGGCTAAGTTTGTAAAGCTGGCACTGGTAAAATATGTCTCCTTACTAGCATAAGGGCACATGGGTGGCTTCTTCAGCAGTCAACAAACATCATGTGTTTTGCCAGTTGGAAGCCAAAGGCAGACAGAACCCTTAGTAAACAAAAGCTTTTCTCCAGCTGTGACTTCATCCGAGATGTAGAGAGTAAGGAAGATGACCTTGACAGAGACATGCGGGTGCTGTTGACTAGGCAAAGCATTTCTTAAGTCCAGAACATCCAGAAAGCCTTTGGAAGCAGCTCAGGTGGATCATTTCCTAATTCACTGGAGGAGGAGGAGGAGGAGGAGGAGGAGGAGGAGGAGGAGGAGGAGGAGGAGGAGGAGGAGGAGGAGGAGGAGGAGAGGGAGGTCCAGCACAATCAGACTTTTGTTAGGATAGACACTCTCAATAAAAGTAGTTTTAGCTTTCCTGCAGATGGGCTGGTCCCTTCCCTTCTCATGGGCTGGTCTACCTAGTGGGGCTGACATGAGAAGATGTTGGAAAGCTTGCAATATTTTTCTCTTGTATTGAGGTGGTCTTTCCAAGCTTCTGAAGCTCCTTTTCTTGATCGTATTTCAGCAAGCAGAGTCCAGATCGCTGGGCATTTGCCAGCCAATTTTCATGAAAGGCACATACTTCTTCTAAAAGTACTTCCTGACCTATTTCCAGGCAGCTCTTGAAATTGACTTTGAAACTGTTAAATAGTCTGGGTGCTGAGCAATTCTATCATAGGAGGGTCCTCCAAAATCAGACTAAGATCTGCTTTAGGTTCCATCGGTTAAAGAATCTGTATTGTCATCCAATAAGGAGCAGCAGGCCCCTCAAATTGTTTCTCCTTTGACACAATCCCCCTTCCTTTGAAGAAGATATTTCTCTTATTGTATCTTCTGGTTTCTACCCATCAATGTTAAGACTTCAATGCTGTGTCTCTGTTTGATCTACTGTCTCCCTTTTTTGAGGAGGAAGTAGATTCTGGTGTAATTATTGAAACCAATTTTTTAATTGATGCATGGTTAATGGTTAGTTAATAATGGTTAGGGTTGAGAGGTGATAAATATTGGAGACTGGAGAAGAAATGAGAAGAAATGTGTCCTTCCTTCCTTCCTTCCTTCCTTCCTTCCTTCCTTCCTTCCTTCCTTCCTTCCATCCATCCATCCATCCATCCATCCATCCATCATTACTTCACTAACATCTCTACGTCCCTCAATAAAGAGATTATGGGCAGCTCCCAGTGACATGTATTGTTGAATTATTTGAAATCAAGTGTCGTGTGCTCCCAAATGCAGTTCCAACTTGAAAGTGGGGGCAGGTGGTAAGGAGAGAGGCCACCTTGCTGGGAAACTGGAGGAGCGTAAGAAACAAGGGCTGTTAAGGATGGAGACAACCAGTCTTTAGAATGTGGCTTTATCAGCTTAGGGAAGATAGAGCTTTCCTCATTTAGAGAATCTGGGAAGGATTCCGAGACCTTCTTGGCAGAGGCTATCTGTATGTGTGCGTGTATTGACCAAATATGCTGAGTGTGAAAATTTAAAGAGCAGATATAAAGTCTGAAGAACACCTCCTTTCTAAGCCCTGCCTACCAGCAGGGTCTCCTGCCCTCCAGAGGAGGGCATTGTGACTTCCATTGTGCCCAGACTAACATGGTTACAAACATACAGAAGAGAGCTGGAACTTAGCATATCTGGAAGCAACAGTTTCCAACTCAGTTGGTGGGTTCTCAAATGCATATTTAAGCATACTGTCTGGAGATATGGGCTTCTATATTAGGAAGTAGGCAATTTTTTTCAACTTGGGGTCCACACTATGACTTTAACTGGGTTGGGCTGTGAGCAATGATCCTGTGATGCCATTCTCCAAAACATCTGGACTTCGATTTTACATTTTGGAGGGCCTGGGTGGGTTTAAAGGGGTAATATAATCAAGACTCCTATTTTGCCCCACAAGCCCACTAAAAACTAAGAAAACCTATCCTAGATTCCTCCCCCCGTGGGAAAAAAATAATGCCCACTAAGCTATTCCAAATGGATCAAATTAGACCCCAGCCTAAGTCAACTCACAATCCTCAAGCTGATGCCCTCCAGATGGGTTGGACACAAGTTTCCATCAATGACTGCATGGTGATGGGTCATCAAGAGCAATGTTTAGATTTGGTTCTCCTTTACCTGCGCCCTGTAAAACTTTACATTTTGATATCAGTGAAATCATTAATTTTTTTAAAAAGGCAAAAATCAGGGAAACTGGCTGGCTAAGGATCAGCAGTGACTATATATTTTTATATAGTCTTTTCCAGAGACTATAATTCTTCGACTTGTTTGGAAGCATGTCCCTGGGCAGCTCAATGCATTTTACATGGATTTTTTTTTTTTTAATTTGGCACTGGAAAAGACAGACACATCCAACATCTTCTACCACAAAATACTATCTGTCACAATTCTGCTCATTTCTCACTATTAACTCTGTTGCATTGGATCAATGCCTTCCTCCATGTTATAAAATCTTCAGCCTCTGCAACAAGTGACTTCACTGGTTTCCAAGATCCAACAAAAGAGATGTTGTGGATTTTGAAAATCTACAATAACTGTGATGGAATATATATAGTGACTATAATAGAACAGGAATTATATCCCACCAAGGCATGGGACATAACTCTACTTATCTTAGCAAGACTTATTTTCACCCAAAGTGTGTCCAGATTTCAACTAGACAATATGTCAGATTCATGACTTCCTAATGTGCTTCTGGTTTTGATCCATTTAACCTTAACCAAACTGTGTGTGTGTGTATTTGTGAATGTGTGTGTATGCGTGTCTAACTGTATGTACATATCAGCCACCAAGAGTCTTATGATGAGAGAACATAAATAATGAAAAAGAATAAGCATATAAACCAAAATGTTAAACATATTTTCTCAGAAGCCAGCCCCACTCATATTAAGTATCTACTTGGTTTCTGCCAAATGCATTCATTCAAGATGTGGGGAGGGAGGGAGGGAGGGAGGGAGGGAGGGAGGGAGGGAGGGAGGAAGGAAGGAAGGAAGGAAGGAAGGAAGGAAGGAAGGAAGGAAGGAAGGAAGGAAGGAAGGAAGGAAGGAAGGAAGGAAGGAAGGAAGGAAGGAAGGAAGGAAGGAAAAAACAGGGAAGGAAGGGTAGATTTGTCTCAATATTGGAAATGTTATTCAGAGCATGCAGTAGGATTAACATCAAATTTGTTGGCTTATTAATGTCTTCATTGTGAGGTGTGATGGGCACAAAGTCTAACAAACTGGGTACCCTTGTGGGGACCACTACACTACCACAATAGGGGCCAAACAATCAAGTGGCTTGCCGTGCCGTACAGTACTGAGACCCCAAACCCCCTCCACTGTCTATCCATTTTCTACCTAGCAAATACTGAAGAGGTGGTGGTCTCCGTTACGTGGTTTTACACCCACCTGCACCATTTGTTTAAGGGCATTTGTTTACACCCTCAAAGCTGGCAGCACCTAGCCAACCTAAGCCATGTCTGACCTGGTTAGCATTTAGTATTCAATAAATGCAATCTATCAATCCACTCTGAACAAGTTCCCAAACGACTTTTCCAGTCTCAAGCTGTTGTGATATTCTGAATGTGGCCCTTTCCCCAAAGGAGATGATGATCTGATTGCAACTTAGCTGTGTGTGAGAGAAGACACACCCAACAGCTGTGTTGTGCATGCAAACAATAGAGAGATTAATTTCAATCCAATTTAAAATAAATAAACAATATGTATATTTTCCAAAAATCTCCATAGGGAAACTCAGTTAATGAAAGCAACTTTATTGCTGATTTAAAGTGGCAATTTGGGACTCTCCTAAAAAAATTAATCTACACAGATCTCAAGAACTGCTCACCCTAATTCAACTTTCTTTGGTCTGCTAAATAATACCCAACTTATTTTGCAATGCTAAGGTCCAAATATTATGTCTTTTAAGCAGCCTGGTCTTCTGTGTTCAAACACTTCTTTAGCTGAATGTGACTGGTATTCATCTTTCCCCCCATCTTGGCCTTTTGATCTTTAAAAGATCAGACCTTAAATATCTTTTCTACAAGAAGCAAGGTCAGGAAGAACACCAACGGCATTCATCTGTGGCTGAGTTCACCCGACACATTATACGCAGGTTAGCTAAACAAATAACTTGTTATGCCCCAAAGTCATAAATGCACTTTTGTTCTTTAAATTTCTCCATTTTTTTTAAGGATCTCATCAACTCCTTCCAAACACTATTTTCTTGGTCTTCCCCTTTCTCTCCATTCATTCATTCTTCCTTCCTAGATTTGTTTTGCAACACAGTCCACGCACAATCCCTGTCTTCAACTTTTATCATCCCCCACTCCATTCTTAAATCAATAAGAATAGCTGTGAATTAAAGCCGTTTTTTTAAAATAAAAAAAATACACACACATAACCACAAAATCAGGCTCAAAATCCCAGATATGTGATCATAGGACTTATAGTCCAATACATTTGGAGAATGCCAGATTAGGGAAAGTTGTGTTAAAAGACCTCAAAGTAGCCCTTGAGCATTTGAGATGGAAAAGTCAATTTCAACTGACTTCATGTCCATTAAATACCCCAAGGGGATCGAAACTCATAGCTCCAATTGTTGGTGGTTTTCATTGCTCCTTGATTATGAGATTTCTGCTCTTTTATGTGATAAATCATCAGAAATCTCCAAAAATTTTGCAAAATTTCTGTTCTTAGCCATGGCCTTTAGAAACCACCTGGTACCTCCTGCACGTGATTAGCTATTTATGTGTGTGTATGTGTGTGTGTGTGTGTGGGGGGGGTTATTAAAAATGGAAAATTTAGACAGTAATTTACTGCAGCTGCTCAAAACAGGAAGTTTAAACTATTGAGAAAAACATACCTTCAAAGGTTACATGAAACGTACAATATAAAATAAATAAATCCACAACTTAAGATTTCCTCACAGTCTCCCATCCACGTATTAACCAGACCTGTCGCTGGTTAACTTGGGAGCCTAGACAAGATCAATTCCTATCATTCAGCCCAGAGTCAATGAAAGCCAGGTGGCATACGAGTTTAATGAATTATTATAATCTCCCAATTTGTGGTCTTGATTTTTAAAAATCTGATTTTTTTAAAAGAAGTTTTCATTGGCTGCTGTTAAAAATTGCACAAGCTGCCCCCCCCCCCCCGACAACAAGGCACTTCTTTATCCACTGGGAGAGAGAAAATGCTGGATCAAGATGACCTTCGGCCTGATCCCACTGGCGTATTTCCACGCTCTTAGGACAGGACAAGCTTGTGGGTTTTTTGCATAATGTTCTCGACTTTAATGAAATTCCTTTTCTCGTTAGCCTCCTTTGGCCATTTGGTGGAAAGTCAAGAGAATTAATAAATAAATGTCCGTTCTACATACTAAGCCCTACAGAATTGTTTGAAGCATCCTTATGTAATTACTAGAACCACTTTTTATTTATTACCTAGACCGTCAACTCAGTTCTTATTCAGAATATGAACTGTGTGATTTAAACTCCATCACCACTGTAACTGAGTCCACCCCCCTTGCCGTTGGCCATCCTCTTCTTCTCTTTCCTTCCACCTTCCCCAGCATTAGCGCCTTCTCCAGAGAGACAGAGAGAGAAGGAGAGAAAGTTGACCTCCCTCTACCCAACAGAGACCATACCCTTCCGGTGTTGTAGAAGGAGAGCTGTGAAAGTCTATGGTAGCCAAAAATCCGGAGTCTGTGAGCACCTTTTCCAGCTAACACACTTTATTAAAACACATAAGCTTTCATGAGCTTTTCATACAATGTATTAGTTGGAAAAGGTGCTACCAGACTCCTGATTTTTTGCTATCCTTCCAGGGGGTTGCAGAGACTATTCCTAAATATATACCCCTGCATAGGCCCTACTAGTGTTGGGCACCATGGACCGCTTCTAAGCAAACATGTCTCAAGTTTGGGTCACACCTTTGATGTTTTTGCGCCATCAAAATTGAGGAGGAAAGCTTTGCAAAATTAGGAAGCTCTGTCATTCTCAGTGACTAACTAGACATCCCCAGGAGGACATCAAAGGCTTACTGTTAGACAACTACCAATATTCAGAGACTTACTGAATATGTATGTTCTCTTGTGCTCTCATGGCTGCTAATAACTGCTGATGACTAATGTCTCCTATGAATTTGACCTATTGCCTTTTAAACCTTCTCGGCTCGTAGCTGCAATCACTGTCTACAACAAGGAATTCCAGTTGTTAATTCCAGAGGTGTTTTCTGAGTGCTGATTTGTGCAATCAACTAAAAGCATGTGCATTAGTTCACCTGGGCTCCCAACATTAGGGAGAAGGAGAAATGCCATTAAAAACAAAAACTTACAGCCTCTTTCTTGGACAACTTTTTCCAACCTGGTGCCCCCAAGGTTTTCCCTCCATCCTACCCGACTTAGCCATATTTTCACGAATAAAGCCCCAATGGCTGAGCTCCTATACAGCATGCTAGCCCATCAACCATCGTTGACAAATCCCATTTGGCTGGGCTCACAAGACACACCTAGCCAAAACCAACCAACCGCAACCTCACAATTCAGCAGGATGGCACAGGCCACATTTCCGGCCTGTGCTCTGATATTTGCGAACTAGAGAATAAGTCCCATGAAAACATACGCAGAGAGTTGCTTTCAAAGGGAACAGCTTTCAGACTGGGTGTCTGTGACGGTCTTGCTAGATAAAGAAACGGGTTTCCCAAGGAAGCTCGCCTTGTGTGCTCCTTCATCGGCAAGGAGCAACAACTGCCCTGATTGAAATGGCAACAGTCTTCAAGGGGGGTGCCCCTCTTCTTTCAGCCCTTAATCTCCAGGGTTATGATCAATCTGGCCAGGAGTTTCCACCTTCTGAACTTCTCCCTTCCCTGAAACCCCTTCCCTTTCCTGCAAGACAGTGAAACAGACATGTCTGTTAATATAGGAGGCTAATTACTAGGTATAATTTTGAGTATTTCAGTGGTGTCACAGGGAAAGAATTTCAGATGAATCGCTCCAATCAATTAACACAAGATCCCCATCCTCAGCCCAACCCAACTTCCCACATTTTGAAGTGAGTGAAGTACACATTGGTATCTAAAACAAGGAAAGTATGTTTATACATCCTGGATCTGTGCTGACCTAATGGGAGGGAGGGAGGGAGGGAGGGAGGGAGGGAGGGAGGGAGGAAGGAAGGAAGGAAGGAAGGAAGGAAGGAAGGAAGGAAGGAAGGAAGGAAGGAAGGAAGGAAGGAAGGAAGGAAGGAAGGAAGGAAGGAAGGAAGGAAGGGAGGCATTTTGTTCATTTCTGATAGAGCAACCCAGGAATAGCAGTCTACTTTCATAGTAGACATACCCACTACGAAGTCCAACTTCAGGATTTTCCCCACATTAGTGGTAGCACCCACTCTCAGAATAAGGTAATAACAAAGCTTTCAAGTTTTGTTTTAGTACTATTTGTGACAGATCGCATCCAGGAAGTCAGAGAAAGGGGAAGACCATTGAATAAAGTCTGGGGATTCTCGCTTTCTCCTTGAAGACTTTTCCATCAGAGTCAAGTAACTGAAGTGGAGACTGTTGTTGTTGTTGTTGTTGTTGATAATAATAATAATAATAATAATAATAATGGCATTTGCAGATGAGAAAAGGGGGGTTGTCCAACTGGATAGGCATTACAGATCTGCTGAGGTATTAAGCTATTTATTACCCCTCTCTGAGGAACGGGAAAGAAATCCATCCCATCGTCATGGATCTGCCATGGGAAGGCAGCAACCCTACCCCATGGCTGGCTTCCCAGTGCCCAACATCCTAAGATATCCTGCCTAGAACATGGAGACTTAACTACTGTGGCATATTCCTACTAATACAGGCATCTTCCATGAAGTGCGCATATTCCTTCCAAAAACCAGCTGCAACGTTGAGCCCACGCAGCTCAGATGGCAGCAGACCCTCCAAAGGTTAATTATGCAACCCATCACCAAGACCTTCATTTCAACATTTCTTACACTGAATGGGCCATCCTATATTTGAGTGGTAAGAGACCAAGCAGTGAAGCTGGAGAAATCCATGTCTACTTTCTCTATTATGTGCTTACTTTCATAAGCCTCAATGGCATCTCCCTCCTCCCCCAGCCTACATATTAAAAGCCCAAATGCCTACCTCTTTAATTTCTGCAAAGTTATTGTATAAGCCGATTGTAATTAAAATCAACACCATCAGGCTCTTGATTACATGCTAAACCATCTCTTGTTGCCTGCAAAGTTGGATTTCAAAGCAGAAGGTTGCTTTGCAACCAGATAATTCTACTTTTTTCAACGTAACCCCTCCTAAATTTCCTGGGGTTCAGATACTGAATGGAAGTAAGAACAAAAAACCTGAAAGTCAATTTTGCCCACACTTTCCCCTTAACTTCTCCCCATCCCATGGAATTAAGGCAGTCTATTGAGCAAAGACAAAGCAAAAACAGAACGCTAGCAAGAAAAACCTAAAACAAAATTAAGACATTAATCCTTGCTTAAAGAGAGGGGCCAAGAATGTATCTCTAATTTTACGAAGAAAATATCCCACTGATGAACAAGGCCTGCCCTAAATATTGTACCCACACAGCTTTGGGGAAAAACATTTGCGCGGGATCCCCAAGCAAAGGTTTCTGCCCCAGGTACCAGATCTTTGAGGTGTGGGGGAAAAGTGAAGCTTCTTAGACATCAGTCTGTTAGAGGTGTCAACCAATCCAGACACAGCTACTTCCACATTTACTCAGAAGTAAACCTCATCCCATATATTTGAAAACAAAGGAGAGGGAGAATCTGACTTCTGAAGGTACTAGGGCAGTGTTTCTCAACCTTGGCAGCTTGAAGATGGGTGGACTTTAACTCCTGGAATTCCCCAGCCAGCATGCTGGCTGGGGAATTCTGGAAGTTGAAGCCCACCCATCTTCAAGTTGCCAAAGTTGAGAAACACTGCCCTAAGGGCTGAATTTTTGCACTTGGAAGGGCCAAATATATTGGAGGGTGGAAGGAGAGCTGTTCAACTCCTTGTGTCTTTTGGAAGTCATCATCCATGGGGGAATTATTCTACCAAGGGTGGTGGGTCCCTTGGAAAGAGGTCCTCTAAGGAGAGCCACCCCACATTCATGGTTGTCCTCACCCCTCTTGATGATCCCTCTGGCTTTGTTATTTCTCCTCCCCGAGGCCTCTTTCCTCATCTCCCAGGCCCACTTTTTCATGAGAAGAAGGAAGAGAGGATTCTGCTGCATTGAATCAGTTGTGCCTGGGATGGAGTTCCCTTCAGACAGGAGGACCCATTCAAGTCCATTTCCCTGCTCCCTGGGGGATTCCCTCCCTCTCACAGCCCAACCCACCTCACAGGGTTGTTGGGGAAGAAAAGGAGGGCTCCCCCCACCCTCCCTGGGCCACCCTGAGCAATCAGAGAGAGAGAGGGAGAGAGGGAGCTATGAGTGCAATAAATCAAGCCCATCTGTAGGAGGAGAGCCTGCTAGTCTAGGGTGGCCAAGCCTCAGGAATCTGGTCGCCCCTTTTCCGACTAACCGATGTTATTAAAAGGTGGAAGCTTTCCGGGCCTTTTAATCACAGCTGTTGGTCGGAAAGGGGGCGACCGGATTCCCGATCCTTCGCCTGGATCCCAGGGCCCCAGACGGACAGGCGCAAACTCAGGCGGGGAGAAAGTTGCCGGGGCCCGAGCCCGGGAGTGCCGCGCCCGTCCCCCGCCCGGCGGGCTCCCTCGGGATGAACGCCGCGCGGGGTACCTGAAGTCGCTGTACGGATGGATGATCCAGAAGCCGGCGGACTTCACCCTTTCCTGCTCCCGCTCGACCGCCTTCTGGCTGCCGAACATCCGCAGGGAGAATTTGTTGACGCCGGGCTGCAGCAGGGCGCCGAACTGCCGCTGCAGGAAGCCGGCTTGGCCCAGCCGCTGCTCCTCGTCCGGGTCGATCTGCTCGCCCGCGCCCCCGACCCCGGCCCCCTCCACCGGCACGAAGGCTGCGGCGGGCGGCGCGTCCTGCCGGGGAGCAGGGGCCGGCGAGGGAGAGGCGGCGGCAGCGGCGTCCGCCAGGCCCGGGGGGCTGCGTTCGTCGCCCGGGGACGCGGCCTCGCCCTCGCGGCCGATGAGCCGGCGGCCCTCGCCCGAGTCGTGCGGGTGGCGGCTGGCCAGCGACGAGCGGCTGCCCTTCAGCCGCCGACAGTCCCCGTTGGTGTTGCTCTTGGCGCTCGGCCGCCCGCCGCCGCCGCCCGCCGCCGCCGCCGCGCTCTCCGCGGGGCCGCCGTCCGCCGCCCTGCCTCCCGGGCCGGGCCTCGACGGCTCCGCGGCCGCGGCCGCCCCGGGCGCCGCCGAGGGCGAGAGCGGGTGCAGGCGGATGCTCCTGCGCCCCGCGTCCTTGCCGCCGCCGCCGTCGTCCTCCTCGTCCATGAGCGAGGCTTTGGGGGCGGCCTGCTGCGGGAGGCTGTAGAGACGCTTGCGCATCGACGGCGGCAGCCGGGCCATGGCCGGGCGCCGCGTGCCGCGTGCCGGGCCGGGGCGCGGCGGCCAGAAGACGCGGGGCGAGCCGAGGCGAGCCGAGCGCGGGGGGGCGGGCGGGTCGGGCGAGCCCGCGGCGGCGGGAGCAGCCGCAGCCGCAGCCGGGAGGGCGGCGGGGGCGGGGAGGGGCGCCCGGCTCTGCCCTCCTTCTCCCGCCGGCCGGCCGGCCAGCCCCCACCAGCGCCAGGCTCAGGGGACGGCCGTCAGCTGCCCGGACGCCACGCGCATCTCCGGCGGAGCCTCCGCCTGGGGCGCTCCTTCGAGGGGGCACCCGCCGGACCAGCGCCCAGGAGCAGGAGCGGGGGCGGGGGCGGGGGCGGCAGCCGAGAGAGCGCCCCCTCCCTCCCTCCCTCCCTCCCGGGAAGCCGCCCCTTCCTCTCCCTCCGAGCTCCGCGGCGGCGGCGGCGGCGGCAGCTAGCTGTCGTGGCGCTGGGCCGCCGCCGAGGCCAGCCTGCCCGCCTGCGTGGCCGCCGGAGCGCCGGGCCAAGCAGCTGCCGGCTCTTCAGGGGGCGAGGCAGCCGGGAGCGCCGGGGCATCTCGGCGAGGAGGCGCTCCGATGGCCAGCCCGGAGCCGCGTCTTCTTCCCGACAGGCGACATCGTCATAGCGAGGAGCAGGAGGAGCAGGAGCAGGAGCAGGAGCAGGAGGGGAGCGGTGCGATTAATAACAGCAATCGCAATCGCAATCGCAATAATCGGAGGGGCGGGGGCGCGGGGCGCTCGGAAGCCGGCGATCACCGCGACTCGCGCGCCCCGGCTGGGGTTACATCACTGCCGCCGCTTGCTCCCATCTCCCCGGGTTCAGGCAGCGACTCCGGAGCTGGGAACATTCAGCAAGGCGGCGGATCCGATTGGGTGGCCACTGGGGTCCCCGCGGCCAATCGGCTCGTTCTACCTGAGCCGGCGCCCGGCTTCTTAAAAGGGCAACACCTTGGCAGGGGGCGCTCGGCCCTGGGGACGCAGCAGGGGGACCCCGGGCGGGCGGGGGGAGTAGAGAGAAATGGCCAGAATCGAAGGGAAAAAAGGAGAGGTGGCAAAGCTGAACCCAACGCCCCAGGATCTGTGTCTAGATGCTCCTTCTGGCGCTGGTTGTAGCCCCACCGCCTCCTCACCTCTCTTAGCGTCCCAGAAACACTAGTGACAGCGTGCAAGGCAAGGAGGTCATCTCTGTTTAGCCCTCCCACCCACCCCCCCAGCACACATTTCAGGAGTCCCTGTTGCTATTTGGATTTTTTAGAAGAAATCCCTCTCCTGGCCCTCTGAAAACCTGAAATGGGAATTTTCAGTTCCCTGCCCCCTTGCATGTTGTTTCCCTAGGGCAGTGCTTCTTAACCTTGGCCACTTTAAGATCTGTGGACTTCAACTCCCAGAATTCCCCAGCCAGCATGTGTGGACTTTAACTCCCAGAATTCATGCATGCTGGCTGGGGAATTCTGGGAGTTGAAGTCCACAGATCTTAAAGTGGACAAGGTTGAGAAGCACTGCCCCAAGCAATGTTTCCAGAAGTGCAGAGCAAGCTGTTCTCCAATTTTCCCCCAGAACAATAATCCTGTGAGGTAGTTTGGGCTGAGAAAGACTGGCTCAAGGGCCCCCAGGGTTTCCCCAGTCATAGCTCAGTACTTCTACATCACACGGACTGTCCAGGGCAGGTTACTTTCAGGAGCGTCTGCAGGGAGTCAACAATGTCAAGATGGCGCCCACCCTGGATGTAAAAATGGAGGTGGACTTCCATCGTGACTTTTTTGACAGCCCCCCACAGATGCCGTGGGTTACTCTAAAACAGTGTTTCTCAACCTTGGCAACTTTGAGATGCATGGACTTTAACTCCCAGAAGTCCCCAGCCAGCATGTTAAAGTTGTCCACACTGGAAAAAACACTGCTCTAGGAAACCCTCGGAATCCTAGCTGCAAAAGGCTTGCATTTTCCTACTACACCCAAGTGGAAGCAAGTTGATTTACAAGCTTTTGGAAGAGCTTAAATCTGGACCTATTTCTCCATGTCACTCTCCAGCTTGTGACAACCCACATTTTGCCCAAAGATTAGGGCAATTAGTGAAAAAGATGGCTTGGTTGGGGCCTATCTGTTGTGTCTGATTTATGATCTTCATTTGCCTTTTGTCCAATTGGCTAAGAAAGATCAACTTGAGCAGGATCCCAACAGCAGTATATCTGATTTCATCATTTATTAACTAATACTTTTGGACCTGGCATTTGAACTACCTGATATCCTCTTTTCTGGACAAAAGTGTAGGACTTAGATTCAATTACTGTCTAAATAGCAAGACAGTAATTATATATAAAGTGTTGGAAAGTTTATTTAACACCCTCTCCTACATTCTATGGTGAACATTTAGAAAACAGAAGCCAGGGCACCAGTTCAAATGGATCCACGAAGCAGCAGAAAAAGTGGATTAAAGATACATTCCAAAGTCATTTACATTCCTGTCTCCAGGTAAGAAAAAAATGGAACATTTTTCCAGAAGATGAATCAACTCAACCACTCTTCTTCCATAATTTTAGACGGGTTTGTCCAGGTAATGATTTGGCACATGACTCATTTCTGAAATAGGAGAAATTTGGCTGGACTTGCACACTGAAATACAAAGAAGCCAGATGTGTTTTAGTCTAGTGTGTGGTTAGTTTATGCTCTATAGTGTTGGACAAAAGCAGGAAACTGGGTTAATCAAGCAAAGCATGGTCAGGTGATGCAAAGCAACTGGAAGGTGATGTACCCCATAGCCATGGCTTATGGGAAAAGCTGACCCCTCTGACTTCATGTACACATCTCACCAAAATAATCCACTAGGTACGTGAAATGCAATAATTTATTTTGATCTCCAATCCTCTCTAGTGGCAGCATTATATCAGTGTAATTAAGCAGCCAGCAGTACAGTTAGACCCACATTTATTTAGGATCACTGCTTAGAAATAAATCCTTGTGAACTGATTGATCCTCATGGTATTATTTATACCTACTGCATAAATGGAGTTACCCCTTGGTCTTGCTGATATTAAGACTGTAAGTTTTCTTTATTTCTACTCTTTGCCAGGGCCTTCACCCTTGGAAGATACAGATAGAGTGATTAATGGACTTGGTGTTTCCAGAGCAATCATCGCCTTTGTCCCTGAAATTTGGATATAATTTGATATCAAGCAGACTCAAAGGTTCAATTCACATCTCCCATTTTGGGGACTGATTTGGAACTGAAGACCTTATAAGTGAAGCATCTGAAGCATGATCCCCCATTGTCTTTTC
The DNA here is from genome assembly GCF_059951505.1 of Python bivittatus. Taxonomy (NCBI): domain Eukaryota; kingdom Metazoa; phylum Chordata; class Lepidosauria; order Squamata; family Pythonidae; genus Python; species Python bivittatus. The sequence goes on along the minus strand of NW_028277085.1, from coordinate 5,408,428 downwards.
TATCATTCCTCCCAATAGGAAACTTGATATAAATGGGAAACAGAAACACAAATAATTGAAACTCTTATGTGTCATTTTGGTTAATGTATCTTGTAGGTATGTATTTGATTTAAGTTAGAGGCTGTCCAACTCCAAAATGACTCTGGGCAGGTTACACTTAAAAAATAGGAAACTATTTAAAATACAAATGCAGTGATCAAGTAATATATTATTGATTAGTGTCACAAATAATACATGCAACTGTGGAAGATGTATAATAACTGTTGTAATGCATTTGACAAAGATTTACATCCCCTTTCCAGGGAATTTAAACCACCTTGAGCCCTCCACAATGATTTACAATAGTCCAGAAAACATTACAATAAGATATACACAACCACTTGAAAATGTTAAATCGCTCGAACATGCAGATTAATCCAGTGGAACAATTGAAGACCAACAAGAGATAAAACAGCTACATTAGAAAAGCAACAGCAGCAGGTAAGAGAAAACAAGCATCACAGATGACTCAAAAGCCAACTAGAGTGAAAAGACAATTAGGGTCTTTCTCAAGAGAGGGGCCCTAATTGATTTCCTTATATTTTTGGAATGTGGGGTAATCATGGAAGTGCCCTTTGAGACAAGAAAAGAAATGTGCCGTGATTCCCCAGCTCTTGTAGCAACTGCAAACGCCATCATTTACCTCCATTTGCATCCAGAAAGTAGAATTAGGAACACGCTATTAGCAGTAGAGTCGCTCCATCTGCTTGTGTGCAAAACACAGAGTGGAAGAGGTGGTGGTTAGGTTAAGCTATAGAGATCTGAGAAATAAATCCATTGGATGTGATCAATAAATCGGAAAGAAGCAACCACTTTGGAAGAGCCGAGAGGTCTGAGTATCAAATCCCTGGTGAGGTGAGGATGATCAGGACCATGGAGAGTTCAGTGGGATGCAAGACCACGAAGGACACCCTTAGGGGTGATGCTTCCATTCTAGGCTGGAGGCTGTGGTAGGAGAGTTAACAGGGGTGGTGGGTGCGTTTGTGTTTGCAAGTGGTGGCAGGGAGGGATGGTGGGTGTTGTAGGGGGTCTTCTTTATTATACAGATTTCTCAGTTTCTCAGTTTCTCGCTTTATCTGTTCTGGCAGAAGGAGTCTTATTTTATTTCTATTTATGAAATGTTTTCACCCTCACAGTTTGGTTCGATTCTAGGCAGTTCGCAAGTCTAAAAAAATACATCAACTATACAAAGTCACATAATAGAAACTCTAGTACTGTAAAAGAAGACAATAGAACTAAGGTTGGGGTTGATGGCTCCACAATCCCTAAGGGCCCTCCAGAAGAGCTGGAATGAGTTTACCTTTTGAAACATCCATTGATAATGGCTATGTAAGATAATACTGACCAAATTTGCCAGTGATTATCTTGTACAACATGTTTGGGTCATGCTCTGAAAGTAATTCTCATTAGAGACAATTGGGGAGGGAGACCAAGAGCAAGAAAGAATGAGAGAAAATAATACTGAACCTCTCATTTCAGTTTCTATGCTTTCAGTCTTTGCTTACAGCTAACAGAAGGCCCCATTTTATAAGAACATAACATGAAGATCAACAGAATGACCACTCTGGTTGCCGGAAAGGAAATGAGATTCAAAAGTCTGCTTTTCTATGTAGTCTAGAAAAAGAGCAGGAGCCCCATCCGGTAATATGTTCCGAGCATCTGAGACTTTGTGTTGTAAAGATTGTTTTTCCCCCTCAATACTTTTAATTTTATTTTTCATGTTCCCTGAAGTTTCTGACCTTCGTTGGGTGAAAGATATGTTGTACCTGAATTCTTCAAGGAAGAGGTACGATTATAGCAATCTGCATAAAACAAACCTCTTTTGTATTCCTCTAGTGGTTTTAATTTACAAGTTATCTTCTCCAAAAAAGTCAAGATCCAAACTTTGTAGCATAACAAAGCCCATAATACATTCCCAATGTTGAACTATAACTTATTTTGCCTAGCTCCTAAGAACAGAAGTTGGGGTTCCATTTAAGAGGTAAAAAGAATATGACTATTAACCGGGAAGTGCATCTAGGAAGAGAGAGGCTGTGAGTTCTAGTCCCGTCTTAGGCACAAAGCCAGCTGGGTACTTTGGGCCAGTCACTCTCTCTCAGCCCTAGAGAGAAGAAGGCAAGGGTAAACCATTTCCAAAAATCTTGCCAGGAAGGAAGGAAGGAAGGAAGGAAGGAAGGAAGGAAGGAAGGAAGGAAGGAAGGAAGGAAGGAAGGAAGGAGGGTTGCAATCACATTAATTTCCATGGCTGTGCCCATTTGGAAGCATAATGTAAAGTGCCTGTTTATGACTCACCAGCCCTGTTAGAACATGAAACCAGATGGTCTAAAACATGGGTCCCCAAACTCTTCAGCTCATCAACCCCTTCATGAAGTTTAATACATACTACTTTAACTAATAGTACTATGAATAGCAGCAGCAACAGCAACAATGGATAGTCCCATTGACCCTTGGGGGTCAATATTTACCACTTTGGAAAACCCTGGTCTGAAAGAAGGCATAATCGCATTCACAGCTGTCTAAAGAGTCAGAATTATTTCTTTGGTTCCCCATATTGGAGATATATTTGATAGCAACACAAGACAGGTCCTTCTTTCTTAGTGGTTGATCTCATGTTCTGGAAAACCTTGCCAAAAATGGTCAGACTAGCTCCATTTCTCCTGTCCTGATACAGGCAGGAACAGCTATGTTTGAGAGTTCAAGCTGATTTTTCTTACTCAACCAGAAAAGAGGGCTTGAATCAAACCTGAGATAAAAAGCAGGTGAAGTTTAAAAATCTCCAAGCAAGTAATCAGATTAGAGCTTCTATATAACTTGGGAGTTTCCACATTACATTTCAAATATTAGGAGATGCAGGACAGGCTTGGTCATCAAGGTGGCATCTCCAAACACAGTCATTTTTCCCCACTGGGCTCTTGTTGTGGGGAAAAATGGAGAAAAGAGGGCTGAGAAAGCTTATAAAAACAAATAAATGCCTCTTTGTTTGAAATTAGATCCTAACTTTTAAAAAAGAAATGTTAAAAGCTGCTCTTTCACTCCTAGCTAACATCTTGATGGACTTCACCTCATGCAGTCGTTTTTCTGTAGTCTAGTGTGTAATAGATATTTGAGATGAGGTGACTGGGAGGAAAAATTAACTATCTTTCAAGCTCTCCATCAATATGCCTGAATTTCCCAGAGGGACAAAGGCACACTAAACATTAGACCAAGAAAATGGTATGAGTAGTGAGTACTAATTCTCTGGTCCTGAGAATGTCTGATATAACTGAGATAAATTATTTAAAAATGGGCGGGGGGGGGGGAGAGGTGTTGATTTTAATGAAGTCAGATGAAACAAGGGAAGCGGATTCAGAGCGAAGCTCTGCTCAGCCTGTTCCGTGCACTTTTCATCCGCAGCAGTGTGGCTCTATTTGAAAGGAGGGAGAGATAGCAAATAAATTTTTATTGAAGCCAAGTTGCGCAACATCGCTGCAATTGCTCATAGAAGAAGATGGGAGTTTATACTTTTTATGGCAGGTTATTTTCTGAAAGCCTTTCTGCCTTACCTTGATCTTTTTAAAAACAGTTAGGTTGATAAAACCCACAACATTCTCTTGGAGAAGTAACCAAAGCAAAAGAAATAATGATGATGAAGAAGAAGAAGAAGAAGATGATGATGATGCCTCACTGGGGTTAATAATAATGGAGGGAGTCATATTAGCTCCCAGTAAATAAATACAAAGTCACTGTAATCTTTGAATGACTGAAAGTAAGAACCATGGACACCTGGAGAATCCTGGGAATTGAAGTCCATCCATCTTAAAGTAGCTAAGGTTGAGAAACACTGCATTAGAGCAAGAAATGGATTTTTCCTCACCTGCCTGCCATAGCCAGCTTCAATTCGTCCTTGATATAATGATGGTGTTTGTAAAGCTTAACCTGATTGTTGAAAGCAAGACACGGGCTAACGAGATCAGCACCATACGCTAACCACAAAAAAAGCAAATCAAGGTTGCGCTGGCAAAGTGTGAAAGCTGAGCTAATTCAGCCACTAAACCTTTACCTGGGCTCCTCAGGCATGCTGGGTAAACACAGTCATTGATCAACCTAGTTAAGAAATGGGGAAGCTTCTCTGAAGAAACGGTGCTGCAGGAACAGAATATGAGAAGAAAGCATTATCTCCCTTCTGGAAACATCCAGCCCAGGTGGCTTTGATGTCACCACATGCACAAATTACACTCTTAAACCAAACTCCATGGGATCAGAGAGTCCTTTCTTTTGGTGGAATCCTACTGTCCTTTCTAAGCTTTGAATTTAAACTTAAATCCCACCGGCATTGGAGCGTGGGCTCTATTGCTTTAACCAAGAGCCTGCAGCTTCCATGAATTTGTTCTCCTAGCCTCACCTACCAAATTGAAGATCTGCACATTGAAACCTGAGATGTTGGAAAAAACAGTAGGGTAGAAGTCTTGTTTCTGACTTGTCAATTCTTGGGGCATAATCGTAGCATTGTAGAGCTGGAAGGGGGTCCACCCAACCTCTAGCAGCTCCAGAATTTGCAGCTGCCACATGGTGGACAGATGGCTATCCAGTCTCTCCTTTAAAAATCACAAGAGAATCCACCACCAGTTCCCATTCATTAATTGCTCCAAAGTTTTGCTAAGATCTGCTTCTGGGTGCAGTTCCAGCCACTCATTCTGGTCTGGTCCTTTGAGCAACAGAGAATGAATTTCTGTCTTAGAAGAAGACATAGCAGGGAAGCACTTCCGAACACAGGCAGGAAGTCCAGCTCAGCTCAAAGGTCATTTTCATCTTTTTATTGTGCTAGAGCAGTGTTTCTCAACCTTGGCAACTTTAAGATGAGTGGACTTCCCCATGCTGGCTGGGGAATTCTGGGAGTTGAAGTCCACTCATCTTAAAGTTGCCAAGGTTGAGAAACGCTGCACCAGAGTGAAATGCAGACCAAGTTGGAAAGGGAATGATTTCCCAAGATAGAGTCCCTTTCATCATCAGAACTGCTTGAGACAAGATTGGCTCTTGGGTTTTAAAAGCATTGGCCTCTGAGTCAAGGAAAAGAAAAAAGAAGCATTACCAGGATTATAATCCTTGTCCAGGATTATAATATTATAACCCTTGTCCTTTAAAAAGAAAAAAAGCAAGGAAAAGATACAAGAAAGAGCTTTCCAAGATATCTTTTGCGGGAAGGAAAGGAAAGGAAAGGAAAGGAAAGGAAAGGAAAGGAAAGGAAAGGAAAGGAAAGGAAAGGAAAATCTTGGAAAAGCATAAATATCTGAATGTCCTAGAAAGAAGGCAGGAAATACACACACACACTACACCCTCCTGAGGCTGTAATAAGACCACAAGGGAAATACTACAAGCGGGAGAGCCTTTTTAAAAGAGTCCCTGACTTTGGAACAGGAACAGAAAACTCCCCGTCTTAATCTGCATCCAGGAACAGTTTTTTGCTTTCACCGGAATCGGTTTGACATCTTGGAATGGCTTTATTACTGTCATTATTATCCGCAACAGCTGGGTGCACGAAGGGAAGTCCTGCCGAACGGGCTCTGTGTGTCTGCCCAGTCAGAACGAATCAATTTGTTTTGTTGCTTGGAGTGTGTGTGTGTGTGTGTTGAGGTGTGTGTGTGGGGGAGAAGAATTGCCATCTCCAGCAGCATGCAGCTCCCCCCTGAGTGTTTTGACACTCATGTTTCTCCAAACTGGCATGGATTTTTCTCTTTTACAAGGCAGCAATGCTATTTGCTAAGCAGGGGTAACAGCAGGCAGGAGATCGTGTGGGGAAAATCAGACCTTTCCAGAGTAATCTTCCCCAGTCTGCTGCCATCTTCTAGACATCTTGGAGCACAAATCTTATCATCCTTAGACAGGCTGGCTGGGAATGATAGGACTTGATTCAATACTTCTGAGACAGCCTTGGGTTGGGGAAAAATTCTCTACTGCATCTTTGGAACAAAAGGAGAATTGTTATTTTGGATCAGGTAGCACCTGTCTGACCTCAGTTGTTCTTGAGAAACCTGTGCAGGATTGGTCTTGGTTAGCATTTGGGTGGGAGGCCGTCAGTAAATCCCCAGGCTGCAGGCTCAGCTGGGAATGCAATGGTTAGCCACTTCCTTAAGGCTGCCAAAAAACCCTACATTGATGCTCCTTGAAGTCAAGCTTGACTTGAAGGAGATGGAGCAGCAAGTGATTTACTGACCCAGTAAATCCAGCAAGTGATTTATTGACCCTAAATCTTTTCAGTAACTAATCTAATAGAAAAATCTGATATTTTTTTGCATTGACTTGCAGTATGGTATAGTCCTCACATAGTAATTTTTGCCCCCATTGGAGGAAATGGAAAAGCTCTCCCTTTGGCACCCACACGCCCTTCTACTCCTTCACCCTTCCTGCCTTATGAGGGGTCTTGCATACTGTTACCATGTCAAATGTTCATGGTCAACTCACCTCTTGGGATTGGACTATACCACCCAAAACATGGAGGATGTTGGTTGTTGTTGGGGGGGACAAAAAGCTGTCAAGTGTCATAAATCTGACTATGTGCCACAGAGCTTCAGAGGGATACACCCTGAGTCATGGTTTATGTTGGGGACAGAGTGTTAGGTGTCACAAATGAGACCAGACATAACAATGGTAGATGAGAATCTGGGGAAATACTCAAACTGGATTACCTTCACAAAAAAAGAAGGGGAAACAAGAAAGACTGGTAGTTGCCTTGAAAGCCACCAGCAAATAATTTTTGACTAGAAGGAAGATCTCCAGAAATACAACCTCAGCTACTCATTTCTCGGCCTTCCCCCTGCCCCCCTTTCTCCTGCAAATAACCATTCTAGAAACCCATTTCACTTGGATCACTTTTACAATGGCTTTACCTTCTCGGTGAAACCAGACAACTAAAAACAAACAAGCACATTAAAAGCCGTTGGGAGAAAGGAAGCTATTTTGGGCACCTGAAGTCTTCCTTTCCTGCTTTTGCTAGGACAAGAGTAACCAGTGAAATTGGATTCTCCTCCCTGGCCTGGATTTCTGAGATACGCAGGTCTGAATCGTGTGTGGTCCAAGACTAGAAGACCTCCAAGGCCCCTTCCAGCCCTCTGGTTCTACGATTCTATGAAGTCAGATCATAGGCATTGTCCAAGTTTTTCCCTGATCGCACTAACTGTAGCTCTTGAGGGAGACCACAGGAGAACACAGCTTTGTGTGGGAGGCTTGAAAATCAAGGCCAATATTGCTAGGCAACAAGAAACATCGGAGCCAAGGGAAGACCTGCAAAAATAAATAAAATGAAATAATAAAATAAAATAAAATAAAATACTGTAACACAGTGGAAAAGGGATGGCAATAGGCTTCTGAGTCTCTTCCCAGACCTTCTCCTTTCTTCCCTTCCCCAGAAGAAGAATATACACACATCACATCCTCAGTTATAGATATCTTCAATAGGAGGATAGATGTCACTGCTAAGAAATCGGTGAAAAACTGAGTTTTGCCAACATGACTGGTTTTCTCGCCAACGCTTACCTTTATAAAACTAGGACATGCTTTTGAAACGATGTTGATTAGTTTTATGTACACAGAGACCAGAATACCTTTACTGTCACGCCCCAAAGAAAATGCAACCACCGCCAGATGACAAAGAGAATACAAAAGAGTAAACGCAATATTTACTATGTTATGTTTTAATACAGTAAATACTTTCTAATACTATTAGTGGGAATATTACTCTGTTAATTATTTGTACTATTAATAGATTACAATAGTAGAATATTGTACCGGAAATGGCAACTGGCTGTTGTGCAGGATCGCACAACTTTCTTACAAATTGCAGTTGAGCCGTCAGCTTGAAGGAGAAAAACAGTTTCTTCTTTGGCTTTTAGATAGCAGCTGATTATTATAAAGTTATATATCACTTGGGAATGGGCAAACTTTCATTCATTACTAGAAGAATGTACTGTACCTCACTTTTCTGCTATTTAAATATTCTTTACATATAAAACATTGGCAAAAATATGGTGTCAGTTATCCTTATCAGTTATGCAGAAGTATCTGAACCGAAAACTTCGCTTTCTTTTTCCTTCCACATCTTTGTAGCAGAAAAAGTGACCTGCAGAAGTATAGTCTATGAAGAAATAACAGAATTTTCACTCATTTCTTTCACATTCTGCTGGGAAATGTGACAGCCCCACCTAGTGAAGAAGGCTGGTTCTGTCCCTGTCTTCTGATTAGCCAAGGCAAAACATCAAGAATATTCAAAATCTGTGCCTTGAACACAATACGGCAGAGACGCTTTCATGACGCTTATCCATCCAAATGAAACGAAGGAAAGAGACTCGTATTTCTTGACTGCTCCCATTCATTCCCATAGAAGTTGCACAAGGAAGTCAGATCTTATTTCCCGTTATCTTGAGCAAATTGTGAGATCAAGGGGATTTGGAGACATGAACAGGGATGTCCAAAGATTTAAGCAAAATGTACAAAATTATCACTTTGGGCTCAGGCTTACATGAATTTAGAATAGACTTATTAAGTTTTTAAATTAGACCCCACTGATTTGAATAAGACTACTCCTTCAAATAGAAACGGATGAGTGTCTTTTCTGGTCGTTAGAGCAGAAATGCTGTGTGTGTGACTAAGTCAAGATCCAATTCTTTAGGGCCAGCTAGCTGATCTAACGTCAGGATCCAAATTCAAATCTTTAGATCAAGCTAGTGGGCTTCCTTCTGCAGTTGTTTAGTCACTATGAGAACAGACTGCTGGAGTAGATGGGCCAAGGGGTCTGATCCAGCAGGGCATGTCTTATGTTCTTATGAGCAACTCACGTTCCCAACACTGCAGAGGTCTCTTGGATCTGACTATACCATGGTCAGGAACATACTGATGCTTGTGGTGTGAGCCCAATGCTTGTTTTAAATTAAATAATGACCTGCCTGTTCTTTCACTTAATGTGTATCTTAGCCATCTTTCAGTTCTATATTCTTCCCAAAGAAGGCTACACAATGCAAAACATGCAATGTCTAGTCATTGTGTTTTGCGATCATGAAAACAGGTATTTGGCTGTAGCTTTTTGCCTTTGCAAATCTCTCCCCTCCCCACCCCACCCTACCCCACGGTTGGGATTCAACAACTGCATTTGTGCCACACAGAGGATATGGGGAAAAGAAAATATGCAAGTGCCTTACAATCTATTTAGTAGAGGTGATGGAATTGTTATCAAAATGGTCAAAATAATAACACTTGTCAACCAAACAAGTAAAAAAAAACACCTTTCCAGGGCCTGTTAGCAATGAAATATTATAGGAAGACAAATCAAGACAAGCAACTTGGCATCTGCCAGTGTTTGCTTTCTGTCTTTAGAATGATTTGTTATTAGCACCTGAGTAAGACTGTATTTAATACCAAAGGATGGGGCATCATAAGATATAGACCAAGAGATTCTGCTGTTTTTCTATTCTTTTCAGTAATATAATGTGTGTTCCAGGGACATCTGGGGAGGGGGTATCCAAAAGGTCAAGATGGTGGCCTGGTCTTCTTGATTGTTGAGAGTGGACATGCCAAATGCACCCCAAGGGCAACGTATTTTATCATGTGGGGACAGCCCCAGAGAAGACTGCAGGCCTCTCACCTCTTGTGGAGGCAAGGCCTTAAGCAAACCTTCCATAGATGATTTCACGGGATGGGTAGAACCATTCTGGATAAGGTGGTCCCTCAGGTAATGACCAGCACTTTGCACTGGGCCTAGAAACCTACTGGCAACCAGTGTAGTGTTCTCAAGATGGGTGTAATTCTGCAATAGCTGGTTTCCTCAGTCCAGAAGGCTGCCATGGATTTCTTAACAGTCATAGCTTCTGATTTGTGTTCAAAGACAGCCCCATGTACAGCGCATTGGAATAGTTCAACTGGTGTTGATAAAGTGTTAGTTCAACTGGTGTTGACTTACCATCTCCAAGCCTTCCTGGTCCAGAGAGGGCTGTAACTGGTGCACCAGGCCAAGCTGAGCAAAGGTAACCCTGGCTGTGGCCTCCACCTGCTGTTCAAGGAGGGGTCAGGAGTCCAAAAGGATGTCAAGTCACGGATCTGCTCCTTCTAGTGTGTGTGCATGTGTGTGCGTGTGTGTGTGTGTGAGAGAGAGAGACAGCGAGCAAGAGAGAGCACCACCACCACACCAAGCAACATCAGAATGGATGTTTCTTGAAGGCTCCACGTTGCCGAGTTTGTTTCTCTTCATCCAGGCCCTCCTAGCCTCCAGTCATTTAGAAGAGTTGGTGAGCTAGAATATTGTGTCAATAACCCATCCGCCTCAACATGGGACTCTTCCCACTGAAAAATGAAAGCTGGGAAGTTGATGCTATTGACCAAGTAAATTCAATAAAGAGCAGACCATTTAGCTAGATTATCTGAGAGTTTAGAAAACACAACATTTATCACCCAGAGCTAGCTCTGCTAATGGAGGCAGACATCCTGGGAGATAAACCACAACCTGCAGTTTGGAGATTTTTATCATTCAACCTCCACCTTTTGAGGATTCGGTGATTGCTGTTAAAAATTAGGCAATTTATCTGTCAATAATCAGCATGATTTAGATTTTGTTTTTGAGAGTGTGTAATTCACTTTGGCTCTGTGTATGAACACTTAACAACATTGTACCTTGGACTCTTCATAATATGAATGGAGTGGGTAGAACAACATTTAGGAAACCTAACCTTTAGCTATTGTAATATTTCCCATCAAAGACCCAGGAAAATAAATCAGTGGGACTATGACCTTTTGAAAAAGATTTCTGAAAAACAATACATTAATACTCACTCAATTTATATTGAGTTTCAGGTAATTTCACAATGACAGTTGTCAAAACTAACTGCCAACCACTTTGTATGTGGTCTGGTGCCTTTCAGAAATTACAAGCAGCTTTGAAAAGACATTTGCTAAACATGGGATCTCTAAAATTCACAACAAAGATCCATGGAAGTCATGGGGATCCATGGCTATCACCCTCAATGGCAGTGGAACTCTGAAGACCATCTGCTGGGAGACTCATGGGCTTCCTTGTGGAGTTGGTTGGCCACTGGGAGAACAGATGGCTAGACTAGACGGGCCAGGCATCCAATCCAGCAGGACACTTCTTATGTTCTTAAAGGGTTTCAGCCCATTTGCTGAGCTATTCTCTGGAATAAAATAAGATACAAACAATTCAAACTCAGTTCACTTCTGCTTTCTGTTAGTCGAAATGTGAACTTAATATGTTCACTCTTCACTGGCCTGATTTCCCTTCTGTCAGCCTTTTGAGGTAGTCGAGAAAAGCACCATGAGTACTAATGCTACCTTTAATGTAAGGTTACAGTAACAGAATCTTGCAAGTCTGAAAGCATTTCTCCCCTTCCCGTCTTTACCTTCCAGAGGACTAGGGAGGGTCTCTTCTTTCTCCACCCTCATCCCTCCTTTGGACTCAGATTTCATTTATCAGACCCTTGTCTAGGCTGGGCTCTTCCTCCTGTCTCCCAAAGTCATTCCCACATACCATTACATCTCCCCCCGCCCCAGTTTTTTGACCCTCTTGAGTTGTATTTCAACGTCCCTTGGTGCAACTCCAGCTTCATGGTGGGATATATAGTCCCCGTCTCTTGTCTGCAGTCAAGCACCCACGTTCATTTGTACAGGAATGATTATCAAGGTGTAAGTCAGATTGCTCTGTTATGAGGATGGCAACTCCTAAAATCTCCTTTCTTAGTTGTGTGGGCTGAAAGGTGGGAAGGTAACCTCTTTTTTGCACGATACCTAATGTGATGGTAAAAGGTGCCCCCCCATATATACGTGAGCTGCATTCACTCCCAACCTATGAGATGCCCCCCAATACATGTGAACTGCCTGAAGTGCCCTTGTAAGAAAACCTTCACAGCAAGCTTAAGTGACCCAAGGATCACATTGCTTCACATCTTTGTAGGAACTATTGTACACACTGCCAAGACTTTTGACAATTAATTTGATAGATACCCGGCCATTTCTTTTCAGAGGAGACATAAAGTTATGGTAAATAGGAGAAATGAGCAAATTAAATAATTTATTAAGGGTTTTGGGTTTTAGGCTGGCTGAAACCAAGGCCTCATCTATTTGTATGGTATGGCACTACATGTTTTTCCTATAGCTGTACTCCTGCAACATAAATAAGAACATTAAAAAAAAATAGGTTCTCTGAAATTTCACTGGTTAGAAAAATGAAAATGCATTTTGATGTGTCCTCTCAACATTTGAATCTCTGTATTGATGCAACAGAGTGAATCCATGCGATCAAGGTTTTACTTGCTTAAAAATGGAATGGCACTATTTGATCCCACATAAACATTTATCTTATTCCCGTGTCCTTTTCCCCTACTCATGTGTTTTAAATGTACATTCCACTCACCTGCCATTTTTCTTTTCTTGTATTAGCAATAAAAGGAGGGAAGCAACAGACATGCAGCGAAGAATGCGATTGTAGCATGACATATTTTACAAGTATGTTGGCCCTGGCTTTCAAATTTACCTGAAAGTCCCCAGAATAGATGTTTTGACTTAATGCATGCTGAGCATATTCAAAAAGAAGAAAGGCAAAATGTCATCTGTGGCAAAGGCAGAGAGAAGATTTTCAATGCAGCTTGCAGGAGATTCCTCAACAGGACCCCAGGGATTCTGCTGCAGCTGGGTAGGAAAACGAACAGGAGCTGAGAAATGTGACAAAGTCACAGCAGGGAATGACAAAAGACACCAAGCAAAGGGCAAGACAAGGTCTCACGTGGAAAAAGAGCAAGGTGCAGTCAAAGGTAGAACTGGACAAGGGAAGATACCATTCTAATTCTGATTTACTGGATGATAATCCCTCTAGATGAAATTGAGAGGGGAGGGGGGAGAGAGATAGAATATGAATATACATTCCCACAAACCTTTTTAGCAAAGTTTATTTATGCATATGCATTTTTTAAGACTTACATAGCTGCCCATATTGTAACCACAACCCTGGGTAGCACACAAAACAGTAAAAACAGCAGCCCTCCCCCAGTCAGAATAAAAAGTCAAGAAATGGCACCTCGGCGCAACTCTCCCCCATACAGACACACGCCTTTTTACTGGGCTCCAGCCTCATCCTACCCCAACGCTTGTGGCAAGAGCCAGCTCTTCAAGGCTTTCTAGGAGGCAAGGAGGGTGGGGCCTGCTGGATCTCTGGGGGAAGGGTGCTCCACAGGGCAGGGGCAGTTATGAGAAGGCGTGCTTCCCAGGTCCCACTAGATGGCACCATTTAAGGGAAGGGATCTGAAGCACGTCCACCGTATCTGACCAGGTGGTGGGCAGATACCCTCCAGGTCCCAACCAGATCCCAGGACCATGGGTGGGTAGGGTGTTGCTTACCTTCTTTGGAACAAGTGCCCTGACTCTTTGAGGGTTTTGGAAGGTTTATCAAGACTTGGCTCTTCAAGGTGGACTTTGTAGGATATGTGAGTTTTGATTTCAGTACAACACAAGGTGCACATTGACTGTATTAATTTGCCCTTCAATGCCATGCTTTGTTGTGACATGTTTTAGGATGATGGATACAGCCATAGAAGGTATCCTACTTGACCTATTGAGAAGGCCTTGTGAACTTATTTTACAGAGATGTGAACTGGGGTTTATGAGAATTGTAGTCCCCTGCACACAAAGAACATCAAGCTGGGAAGACTGACTTCCTCCTGTATTTCAAATAAACATGTTAAGCTCCAGCTTTAGTCAGCCTTAATCAACGTGGCCAATAGTCCAGGATGAAGAGAGAAATCCAACAATATCTGAGGATCCACAAGTTCCTAACCTGTGATTTAGACCGTGTCTCCTTGACAAGAGCTTCCTTGCATTTTTAGAGAGGGTGGAGAAACAGATGAAACACTACAAGGAGCCACATTACATGTTTTGAGAGAAGCCGAGTGTCCCATGTGTAATCTCAAGGAACAGGACTGTAATAAAGCTGTCTGAGTAGACAGTAAAGGACCAATAATGACATGAAGCAGCTTAATTTAATCATGATTAAGGAACATTCCAATTTAAAAATGGTCCCACAGCGAGGGTTTTATTTATATTTTATTTTTAAAAACAGTGGAATCCCTTTTATACATATCGTTGCACTTCAACAATATACACACCACAAGTTCATGCATCTACAAGTACCCCCATAATCTAAGAACCCTGTAATGTCTGTGATTCTACAGTCGTCCTAAATCAACATGAATTAATGTCGAACTGAAACAAACGAGTTGCATAGAGTATCACCATGCTGTGACGTTTCAACATCATTAAAACAAACAAGAAAGAATAAATTATAAAATTCGGCCTGAATTGAATATACAAGACTGTGAACCCATCAGTGCAAAAATGATGAGAAATATACATGATTTAAGGAAAAAAATTAAAGCCATCATAATATGTATAAACAAAAGTGTCCCACTGCATTTCATCATCATCTTCTGGACTACACCAGGTCCTGCATTCTGTAATTATAGGACATCTCATTCTTTCTGTACAGATTGAGCCCTTAGGATAAATGTCAATTTACATTATTCCTCCTACATACTGGACATAATTCTCTCAGACACACAATATAAGGAATGAATTTAGCAGCTTAAAAATCAAATACTCACTGTAGTCTGGTTTCCCCACCCTCCAAATATAAATATATACTGTATATATATTTTAGGTTTTGCTGTACTTTACAAAAGGTTCTCACTAGATGGCAGCAGGTGCATTTCAGAGCTAATTTGAACAGCTACATTAAGTAAAAAATTGCTGCATGCATGATTGGACTTTTTACTGTAATACTTAATGCTCTCAAAGGAAAAAAGCAACATTCCCACAGCACATTAAGCCCAGAATAGTTTACATCCTCTATTCTGAAGCATTAGTAAAAGTATTGACTAAATAAGGCATGCTTGAGACAGTCATTGTTGCTCACTTGAAAGAAAAGCATCAGAGAAAAATGAAGTTTGAAAATCAACCATCTGAATTCAGTCTAGCAGGTGATAGTTCTATCAGTCTCTCAAACGTAAAGCTCTGAAAAATAAAGAACAATTTGTGATTAATTAGATTCCTAAATACAGTACGCACCTACAGCTAGAACAAAACCGTAATCCCACACTTTCTCAGGAATAAGCCCAGATGAGTTCTGGCAGGCTTGTTTCTAAATACCAATACAGAGATGGCAGAACATCAAAAATAACTTTTTGTTACAAGTTGTCTATTGTCAGGAGAGCTGAATGAGTGTTTATAATAATCAGAAATACTCGGATTTCTTTGAAGAACGGATCTATGTTCCTTTCGTTTAGATTTTTTACCCACGTATTTTGTAATGGTGTTTACCAAAATCCTAGCATACCAAAAATTATTCAATATAAAATCATATAATAAAGACAAACTATTTTTTTTAATTCATGGTTTTAGAAGGTCAATTAACATTAACTTGCCTGGCAAAATAAAACTATTTTGGCAACATGGCACAAGCTTCCAAAGGAAAACCACCACACCTTGTGAAGAACTGCATCACCAGGTTGGCATAATAACACCCCCCCCCCCATCTGTTTCATGCCTCAACCATTCAGGTATCAGAAAACAGTAGCACCCACCACAGGCTCTCAGAAGTTGAACATCTGAGGTGTGCAAGACATTTGGTGGTGAGAACATTTTGACTTGAAACACTGTGTGCATCTCTCCTGAATATAGTGGTTAGGCTGGATCCTGAACAAATTCCCCAGCACCAAAGAATTTAGAGCTTTTTTTAGCTTGGTGAATTGGAAATGCATATGGAACTGAACTGATGTAACAAGATCAGAAAAATACCTGGGGGCGGTATTATTTTTTTTTAAAGGGGCATACCACATAGAGTGGATCATTATAACCCTGTACAGATGTGGCCCAGCTGTGTGTGACATGGGCCCAATTTTTACTGTCCTACCAGCCAAAACTGTGCAAAGAAACCCCCCCCATCAATATTCAGGAGTAGGGCTGGGCCCATTCAGTGTTAATGCTGCCTAACTTGCAAATAATTTCTGATATACAGCTGACCCCATCTTATACAGTTATGCACACCTTTTTAGTTATTAGCCATTATGCATTTTCAAAAATCCGGAGTGGATAAGTAAATAAATATGATAATACAGTTTTATGTAACATTCTATACAAACTTACATAAGCACGGCTTTTAATTTGTATTTCTCTGACGTAGATTTTTATCTTTATGGTTGTTTGTGGAATTAGTTTTCCTACAAAAGACAAAACGACATCCAAATTACATTGGGGAAAGAGCAAAGTTGTGAACAAAAATTGTTTTTACACATAATGAGGAAAGGAAAGGAAAGGAAAGGAAAGGAAAGGAAAGGAAAGGAAAGGAAAGGAAAGGAAAGGAAAGGAAAGGAAAGGAAAGGAAAGGAAAGGAAAGGAAAGGAAAGGAAAAGGAAAGGTTTAGATGAATGTTTGTCAACCTCAGCAACTTTAAGAGGTGTGGACTTGGCTGGCTGGAGAATCCTGGGAATTGAAGTCCATACCTCTTAAAGTTGCTGAGGGTGACAAACACTCATCTAGATCACTGTAAAACCATGTGGACAGAACAGAGATCACTTTCCAGAACAATCATTTTAGTGGCTGCTGAATGCGTTATTTATATCCATTTGTGCAGAATGCGCTGGTTTCTGTTCCAAATATTTGTGTTATACTGTTATTTTGAAAAGGACCACTGGCTCTGGGGAAGGATTCGTTATATGTAGTTTTTCCTTCCCCAAATAACTCTGTTCAAGATGGCAATTCCACTAACATGAAAACTTCCAAGATCTATTGCTCCTCCTTTTTCTTTCCTTTTGTGATAGTTAATTACATGCAGAAACATCCTGACTGATCTACAGTGAGATTTACAAGGCCAGATTAAGCTACAAATTCAATGTGACAGAGTTTTGGTTCCCACATCCCCTTTTTTGTGCATACTTAAGTTTTGGGGGTGTTTTGGGGGGGGGCGATGAGTGGGGAAAAGTATAAACTTCTAAAATGATCAACCTCCAAA
The DNA here is from genome assembly GCF_059951505.1 of Python bivittatus. Classification (NCBI taxonomy): domain Eukaryota; kingdom Metazoa; phylum Chordata; class Lepidosauria; order Squamata; family Pythonidae; genus Python; species Python bivittatus. Next base: position 5,391,360 of record NW_028277085.1, on the reverse strand, counting down.
TAATGGAAGATTTGGACACGAAAAGCAACCGGCCTGCAAAAATGCATCTTGCAACTTCAAAACAATCAAGCCCCTGCTCCCATTAAAAAAACAAGAAGCAAAACCTGCAGCCACATTAAAAATCATCATTTGAAATAAAATATCTTTACCTACAGTGGTGGACCATGGGGTACTACTGGTGGTACAGAAAACTGTTTCACAGGAGAGGTAATTGAAAACCTTCTTAGTTACTCAAATTTAAACGTCAGTAAAATCATCAAACAAGCGTCATCCACTAATTTAAAACGATTGGAAAATAGATTTAGGGTACAACTAACCTAGAACTAGTGAAACTGCTTTAAATCTAGCACATTATACCTTCTGCACCCTATTGTTTTCAGTAACCTGGGACCCACTGAAGCAGTTGCATGGAGATGCAATAATTGTGGCATGAAGGATGGCAATGAAATGGAGTAAGAGATTCCAGGCAGGACAGCCATTCTCTGTGTCAACAGGAGCGAAAGCAGGCCTTGGAGGATTCCAAGGCATTGCAGCGCCTTTCTACAGAACATGAACGTGTTTACCATATGCTAACCCCCCAAAGAACAATTCTTTATTGCCTTGGAATATTGTGTTCTACATTCATATATACTTGCCTGAAAGATGGAACATTTAAAGCACAAATGGTCTGAGATAGGAAGAACAGGCCCATGAAATACTTACATTGGCCCAGCTGGTTCATCATCTGCAGGAAGATTTTGTTGTGACCCAGTGAAGGAAAGAGAGAAGGAAAGAAGATCTTAGTTAGGTTCTATGGTAAACTTTTGCTGGATAGTATGCAATATTGTCTACAAATAGCTTTATCTAAAGGCCATTCCATTTGAAATTGCAAAGATTTCATGAAGGTTTTTTTTTTTTCTGGATTTGAGTTTAGATGACAAAGTATGTTGTTCAGAATTATTTCAGTTAACACTTTGAATGCTTATCATGAAAAACTGCAACTGTAGTGGACAGATTCTTGCAAATGTGGATATACTCATCTTGTCCCCAAGTTCCAGTGGTTCAATCTTACAAGAGAGATGAGAAGACAAACCAACATTTCAGTTGTAAAATCCTGCTGTTTGTTTCTAAAATCAATGCTTCCCCACCCCCCTGCCCCACTTAGCTCTCCTCAGAACACTTGGTACATGATTTCATGTATATACTATCTCTTCTCCAGAGCCGTCCTTCAGACACTTTGCTTGAAGTTCTAAATAAAATGTTTCAGGAGGTAGAAGATGCAATTTTGACTGATACAGAACAGCCCCTCCAAAAGCAGCAAGCTTTTGTTGTGATTACGTACGCAAGTAATATTACCCAGCTATTACACGCCACAGAAATTTCAGCTTGTTACCTGGGAGGGCCAGAAATTTGTCCCTTTTTAAATTTTAGAAGATTAAAAAAAAATCAACTTGTCCCTTTTCACGTAGTCTTCTTTATGATCAACTGGACATTTCATTTGTGCTTTATATTACATGGAATAAAAAGGCAGGCACATTTTAAACAATAAAAAAACCCCCAATCCATAACGTGTGCTGTAGGACACCTACAGTTGGCAACCTTTTCTGCACTACATTGCAATTTTATTTATTAATATATCGTTGGCAAGCTCAAAAAGTTCTCTTGTAATTTGTTGTTTTGGTACAAACTCAGCAGGATTCCACAAGGGGACTCAGGGCACACAAAGCATTTATGGAAACTACAGTCTTAACAGTGTAGGCAACTGCATGAGCACACACTAGGAGTAATGTTGATCCAAGCTGAACATTACTCCACCTGTACCTTTGAGGCAACGGAGAGGCAAAGCCACCGCCAGCACAGTTACCAGAACAAAAAGGAAGGAAACGTTCAAAATAAAAAGAGCTAACCACAAACCAACAGCTGGACAGCCAAAATAACACACCAGTGTCCACAAAAGTCTGCTACTAACAGCAAACTATCAGAACAAGGTACAGAGAACTAGGACTAATAAGGACAACCAGACATCAATGTGCTGTATATACAGTGGAGATATAGAGAGACACATCGGGTTTTGAAACATGAAGCACATTACAATAAAACTCAGCTTCCCCTCCAACAAACACCTTTCAATTCCCCAAAAATCTCAAAGGCAGCCTAAGCTAGAGACTCTCTATTATATAAGCGTTGCTGGTGCTGACATTGAGGAGTATTCTTAGTTTTCATTTTCTAGAAATTAGCAGGGTTAGTAGTGCCGTGTTCCAAACAATCATTCTGCTCAAAGCCTCATTTCAAATCACAGCAGCCTGTAACAAGGATTTTCTGGGAGCATTTGGGCTAACGCCTTCTGAACCAAGCTCCAACTTATGCCACCTGAGACATACCGGTCCTCAAACACGGAGGTGGAACAAGAATGAGCTTACAAATGAAATTGGAACAAAACTGGGATTTGACTTTACATGAGGAAGCAAGATGGATGCTCTAACATGAAGGCATTAGGTGGCACAGCTTGGGGCTGTACAGTTTACATGCAACTCTATCGTGGACTCGCAAGATGGCCATTTCTCCTTTCTATGTCCAGTCAAGTCAAGCGTGGCTGTTATAGAAAGCCTTTGTCGGTCAATAGCTCGTGGGTCCGCCACTCAACCTTTACAAAACCCATCCCACCATATATGGTATGTGACAGACAAAAGGATCAAACCCCTAGAGAAGTTGACCAGTAAAGGGGAGAAACAGAACTATAGGAAAAAGAATGGTACAAATTAGAAAATGAAGGTTCAACAGCAAACTGAAGCCCAAATTAGTTGTGAATGGGAATGAAGAAAACTAAGGAAAAGTGTTAACATTATGAACTGTGCATTGTATAGACTGAAGCGGAGAATAAACGAACTCCAAAGCATGCAAGCTCTCACTTACCACCATTTTTAAAGGAATGATGCAATTGAAAGGGGAAAAAAAGAAGTCATAGTAACTGACAAATAACAATATAACTCAGCACGTTCTAGTAATGCTCTAATTTGCTAGCATTTGAACCAGAGGTCAATTAAGATAGGTCCCTACATTCCACCTGGAAGTAACAGGCTACAATTTTCAGACTACAGTTCCAAGACTCTCACTCAGCAGTGTTGCTCTACCATAATGGCATTCCACTGACTTCATCAAGTTAAGACTCCCAACTTCTTGTTTTACACATTTGCACTATGACACAAAAAATTAGTCAACCACAAAAACAAAGGACCTCTGAAGAGCACATGCATGTAAAAAGCATTGTTTCTTTGAAGCCCTCCAAGCTGCCACCTCAGATTTTTTTTTTAAATCACAAGCTGAATTTTACAAACACATCCCCTTCCAAAATTGACAAGCATAAATCCTATAAACCCTATATAAAAATGGTACATTCAATTTTTAAATTGATGTTTGGGAATTTTGTTTAGGTGCAAAAGGAAGTGGAAGAGAATAAGAAAGGGCTAATCAATAGTCTATTTTGGACCCTGGCTTCTCTGCCAGAGGAACAGAATGGAATATACAGTGGGAATCTGTACTTGGGAGTCAACAGAGAAGTATTTTTATCCTCTGTTCTTCTCTAGCACAGAGGAGGTGTGTACACATATAGATATTCTAAGAGACCTAGATCCGGAAATCTCTCTACCTCTTTCTCTTCGGTCTAGATCTAGGTCTCTTATTTCTGACCAGTCACAACCTGACATAAGGAAAGAACAAGATAAAAATTAGAAACAGGGGAAAAGTGAACAAAGGAACATCTTTCTTCCATTGGTATATGTAGCCCTTGGCTACATCTTCCCAATGAAAGAGCTAAGAGGCGAAAGAGAAGGAAATAAATGACAGAATGCATTCTAGTCCATTTTTCTAACCTGGAATACCACAAGGAAAAGAGGCCACATTGTATGGATTTGTTAAGGAGCAACAAGTGGATCTTCTTGCAGAAGTCCAAAAATAAATGCCAACCAGGATCCTAAATAATACAGGTAGTCCTCGTTTAGAGACTGCCTTGTTTAGCGACTGTTCAAAGTTACAACAGTGATGAAAAAGTAACTTTACGACCAATCTTCACATTTACGACCTTCACAGGTCTGTAAAGCAAAGGAAAGCTGAAGTCAGACTGTAAGCATAGCTGCGGTTTCACTTAGTGACCACTTCACTTAATGACCAAGTTGCCAGTCCCAACTGTGGTCACTAAATGAGGACTACCTGTAAAAACAAATCTACAGATTATTCTATCAAGTTAAATTGGATACTACTGCTTTAGAGGGAGGGACATTATGTTGAACAAAAGGTAAAATAGATGCTTAAGGGAAAGAACTATCTTAGAAGCCAAGGCAATCTGAATCTATTACGAGTATTTTGATTAACATTTCAATAGCCCAAAATATACTGAACAATAAACATACTTTTTACTTTGGGGGACATTTCCCATAAACAGCCCAAGTATATGTTACAATGCACATACCTGCAACATATTAAACCCTTTACAGAACTGTTTTCCAAATAAAAAAATATAGCATACTAGCTATGTGCATATATGGGCAAATCTTCTGGAACAAAGAGTTTTGTTATCAAATATATGCAAAGTACAAAGCTATGGAAAATCTAATAAGCACATTTTCATATTTCAGGAGCCTTGAATACCTGAACATTTATTTTTACAAGGAAAAATTCACTTTAATGCAAATGCAAGACCTGAAATATGTAAGTGGTCTGAATTCTTTTATAAAGGGCAAAACACTATTCCAGATAAACATCAAATAGAAGAAAAATGACTTTCAAGAACCACACCTCATAGCAACTACAACACTGGAATTAAGCTTGTGAGTTTTCAAGATGCACTAATGATCAGCTCCTTTCTCTTGTGAATCAGACATCAGAACTGAAAACAGAAGTTTTGAGATGACATTTGATAAACAGTTATGGTAGTGGTTATGCTCAGCATATTGTATCAATAGAATGAAATGCATGGAATACATAAATAGTATTTTTATGAAGATAGCCAAGTATCAATTAGTACAACCCATCTGAAAAAAAATCAAGGGGCAAGACCTGATGGAAATTCTCTAGATTATATTGTGATGTTCAGGTTTTATGCTGTATTCCACTTTGTATGTAGTTCTGAAATACAATTATAAAGAGCACAATCTGTTAATGTATTATATTTGCTGCTCCCACATATACTAACAAGGGGTCAACCAAGTTATGGGGTTATATAAGCACAGCATATTTAGTAACTGTACTTATGTAGCCAAGGCCAAGACAAGAAACGAGAGAACCAATGAGAAAGTCTATTCAGGGAGGTGATCCAACAGCCTGAGCCCAATAAAAGGACTGGGCTTTTAGGTGAAAGGCAATGGGTCTAATGCTGTAGCCATTCCAACAAGTCATCAGTTGGGCTGGCCACTCAGTTGAGTCTTCTACCTTGGCAATTTGGATTTCGAATTTCTTAGGGTAAGGTAAGGATTGCACAAAATGTAAGAACTTGTGTTTTTGTTGCCCATGATTGCCTTATCAACAATTGTTTCTATAGAGTCACTGTGTGAGATGGGTGGCTATATAAATGTGATTAAATAAATTGAACTATATGCTTATTATGCTGAGTAAAGACTGAATGGCATTTAGATTTCTCTGGTCCAACATCATCTTTGGTTACCACTCTGCCATAAAAGGGGAACCTAGCCAGGAACTTCCTCATGCTTGAATGTTGTTGCTGGTAAGAGAGTAAAAGGAAAGTGTTAACAAAACAGGGAAATTTGCAGCCTTAGCAACAGACTTCAATAAACCAGAAAAGATCTTTTGAGAACTGTCCAATTCTTCAAGTCTGAGAGTATCTCATAGATGCACATGGGAGTAAGGATTGGAACCTTGAGATTACACAAGGGAGTAAGGGCTAGCACCTTGACAGCATCCTGCTGGTACAGGATTCTGCTGAAAGATAACAACTAAATTGAGCAAGAATGCAGACTGAGAACCTTTGAAAAGGATGTTTTTTAAGCACAAGGTCTCTGTGTTGGGGTGTCATCCAAGCATGTGGGTTCATCATTTTCTGGAGTCAGTCAGTTTGCTGAGTTGTCCATTTAGTAGCAAATTCCTTATCACATAACACACCATGAAAAAATAAACCTTTGAGTTAGGAGGCCTCCTCCATAGAAGACTGCCTGAGTGAGCACGCACTGGGGATATTCCTGGCACTTAACAGTAGCAACATCTGGTCATAATCAATCCAACTGAATTGGAAACAGCATCTATGAAAATTAACACTTGGGATAAAGGACAAAGCTGCTCATTAAGCTTGGCTTTCTGTGCTGTCGGCATACAAGAATATCTCAGCTGCAGGCAGCAATTCCTTTTCTTTCAGAGAAGCAAAACCCAAAGCGTAACCTACTTTTTGCTAAGGAGATTAGGTGAGTGCCGAAGTGACAAGTAGAAAGGAAAGAAAAGAGGGCTATTTAAATTGCTTTCTTCACATTATTATTTATAACTAGGATCAAGCCAAGAAAATCAGTATTAGAACAAAATGCAATAAAAATGGAACAGTTGCCCTGCCAAGAAAGAAAATCATACGTTCTTTATTTTATTCCAAATTGCAAAATAATACAAACAGGAAAACATGTTACCACAGCTTAAGCTAAAATTAACACAGAGAGAAGCTGGAAGAAAAGCAGCTGAAGTTTTTACTTTCTTCTTACTCCAAAACACACACCTTTTAGAACAGCACGTGTTTATTGATTTATCACTAATCCAACAGAAAGCTTTTTTTTCACTGGAGCAATCATACATTATTACATGGCTTGATATAATTAAATAATAATTATTTTGAATGTAGAAAGGGGCAGGACCAGAGGAGGGGAAGGTAATCACTTGACTATAATATGAAAATCTTTGAATAACAAAAGCTACAGCCAAATGAATTATTGAAAACTGTCACTAAGACCTGTTCTGCCTCTCACAAGCAATTATTGCAGAAATTTATCCCGGCTTCTCTAACTTCAACACGACATAGCAAAAATTCAGGTGCTTCATTCACTAAGAACAGAGTCCCAGAGTCCCAGAACTAAGGCATTACATACATCAAGGTTCATGGGGTATTTTTCTCTTTGAATAAATGGCTGTTGATTTGCATATACAGTAGTAAAGAAGGCAATTCCTCATCCCTACTCCAAGGAACACACAAATCTAGGACATCGGAAAGCCTAGGTAAAAAGTGATCAGTTGCTTTCATGTTGGGAACATCAACTGCACTGAGAATACCCAGGTAATAGGGTGTCCTAGGTACATCTAGACCAAACCAGTACTTCAGCCTGTCTTGTCACTGTAAGTACAAAAGGAACCTACTGATGCCAGCCTGATTCACAAAACCATTGAACTGAGACCAATTGAAGAACACTCTCCATGCATGGCATGCAACTATCTCACAAAGAGAAATAAGGCATAAATATGTCAACAAAGAAGTGAAACGCTCCTTTTGAATAAAACAAGTTCAGATTTTTATGCTGATTTGCTGATTCTATGTTGTAGCAGAAGGTGAGGTGCCCCGTGAGAGCTGCAGTGAGCTTGAAATAGAGTTATAGGCAAGTTCTTTTTTTAAAAAAAATGTGACACACTAGCTTATCCTGGCCATTTATATAGGGCAGTTAGGATTTTTTCAGCATGTTAGCTGGGAATTTCGGAGGTTGCAGTCCCAACACAACAGAAGCTCAGAATAGACACGGCTATGATAGACTGATTAAACAAAGAGACCAACATCACACCCTTGGAATCACTAATATATCGTGTATGCATACATGGTATACTATCTGTGTAAATGCATTTTCGAACAGGTGTCTTCAAGCCTTCCTATTCTTGGCCCAGAGTATGTTTTGATGCTCAAAATGGGATCCTACAGGCAATAAGGATGGCAGGCCTGGACCTGATGAAGATATTAATTGCTCACCTTAACAAAGTAAAACACTGAATTAGCTGCTATGCACAACTGTTATTCATGAATGATTCTTGTTAAGCATATGCCTACATCTTAGATATCCCATATATGCAGGATAGGGTACACAAGCTGAGGTACCCAATTCAGAGATCCTCCACTGCAGCTAACAGAAAGGAGAAAATTATAAAAATACATCAGGAGTGGTCCTATTAACAGTGTTTCACTGAATTAATTACATATAAATGTAAAACAATTCAAATTGGTGCATATTTGTCTTAGCCGTCCCCGATTCTTTGTTTTATGCCCATCTGCTTATTGAAATTTGGTTTCCACATGTGAAACTCAAGGATGGACTGTGGCCCTGAGAGAAGCACACCACTGATGTAGCAGTAAGGGTAATGGTTTAAGCTCTCCTTCAGCATTTTCTGGCTTTAAACACTGCTGGAACTACTGACCCAGTGACTTCTTCAGTGTGTTAGTATGTTCTGGGTGGTTCCCCTCTTCAACAGTTAGTGCAAAAACTGAAACAGCCAAAAGAAAATAGCCATTCATTCTTGCCAGATAGGTAGGCTTGAAGTTAGTACTGAAATTTCTTCAGAAATGCAATAAGGAAGTTCCACAAGTTCTGATGCTTAGAAGGAAGCATCGATTGCAAAGGCTAGGAAATACATCCTTAAGAATGTCCCCACTATCCACCATCAGATCCCATCACAGTCAGGAAGCAAACTCTCAAGCAACTGAGAACACAAAGGGATTATCAAGAATGTTTACCCATTCATTCCGGGCACGTGTATCTTTCTAGAGATGTATTCAAATGAGACCAGTCCGGCATCAGGAAATGCTTATCCACCCGCCAAACAAAAACCAGTCCCTTCTAAAGAAGGTCACGCACATCTGCCTTCATGCCAAATTGAAAGCTGCAGTCAACCAACGGTCTGTGAATCTGTTTGCACCTTATTAGAAGTGAAGAGCTTAGCAGCCACCAAACCCTTCCTATCCAGAAGCTGTCTGCCCGGGAAGCTGCAGCAGAAATAAACAATCCTTTCTACTTCCTTTGGTTGAATAGAAAGAACTTGCATCTGTCCACATTAGTACACTAGCAATCTTCCTTGAGCTGCAATGTGGCTGTCATGGTTAGCTCTACTTAAACACACCCACTAATGCTACTGCTAGATGAACCCTATAAGAAGCAGAACAATAAAATAAAAAGGACTTTTTAAAAAACGGACTGGGAACTGTTTAAAAGATTCACTTGTATATTTCCAGATGCAGATTATGTTCCAGTTGACCAAGTTAAAATTAATGGCCCAAGTCAGAATAGACACACGTACGTTTGGAAACTGGAAGAAGAAAAACTTCTGTCATTGGATTTTATGTGAAAAATAATAATAAGGTTGGCTCATTTTCATACAAACTTACCAAAGCAGCTTTCCCTTTGAGCATCAAACCTGTTCATTCCAAAAAGTTGAACATTTTGCCATAGCAGCTGTGCAAAAACAGGACTGTAGGATGGAATCCATTATGAAACCTTAACTCTGAGCACTTGTTATTGGCCAGGACCATGCTTTTAAAAATTTCACCTTATCTTAAATGGCTAGTCCAGAATCATCACACTGGCAGTGTTTGTTCCTACCCAGAGTCAGTTGCAATTTAATGTATTATATTGTCTACATGACACAGCCATTATCTCATGAACAGAGTATCTTATTCAAGACTCTTCCATCCATGTTAGACAGGGGATGGCCGACCACTTGCTTTGTTTCTAAAATAACTTCCCCATTTAAAAGAAAAATGCCATTTATTTTATGTTGCATGTTCATGCTTTTGTGTTGCTTTATAAGTTTCTGATAAATTACTATTCCTTCCCCCGGGGAAGAAAATAAGATTAAAGCTTCACTCCCTCCAAGGCACCTTAAGCAGAGTAGGGATACGGGATGACTACGACGCCAATGGGTCACGGCCCTACCTTCCCATTGGGAAGCCCCTGAAGGATTCTATGAGGTTCGGTGCACAATTTCAAAAGGCTGCCCATCTACACCATTTAAAGGAGAATGCAGGTATGAGCAAAAGCTTTCCCTTACGACGTGTTTTAGTTGCTTAAAGCATTAGATCTTATATCATTCATACAAAAGGTGGGTTGCAAGTATTTGTGGTCAAGAGATCTTAAAAAGTTTGTCAATTATGTTGGAAAAACTCTTCTTTTCCCCCTCCAGCAAGACAGCACGGTATGTATCTGACCGAAGCTGCATTTATGCAGAGTGAATTTAGTAACAACCAACGTTGCCTTTAAAATAATGTCTCACAGGTCCCTTTTTCTTATTGCCAGCCCTTTGCTAGGAAAAAGGAGTATTTCTAAAGATAAAGAGATGTCGGTATCACCTCTGTCAAGGCCTCTCATATGCAAGGACCCAGAGGCAAGAATTTTCAGACAGTCCTCAGCAGCACAAGATTTGGAACTATGGATCGATGGCCCCAATGTTTTAAAAGGGAGGATTCTGAAGTAAAAGAAGAGGGCCGGGTTCCCAGAAAACACAGTAGGACGGAAGAAACTTACCATCTGGAACCTCATCGGGCCGCTTCCTTTTCTCATAAACAACAATGATAACAACGAGAATGATGATCTCTGCCAGGATTCCCAGGAAGGGCCACAGAGGAGCCAAGTGGCTACGCACACGCAGGATGGTAATTTCAGCTGCTGTGCCCACTGAGTTGGTGGCGTTGCATTCATAGTCACCGGGATCTTCATTGATTTCGAGTTTCACAATGCTGAGTTCAGTGTAATTCTCTTTGTTGGTAATGAAGAAGCGACCGGAAGTGTTGTCAATCCCCTGATGAGAAGGGCAGGCCACAGCAAGATTACCAAGCATTCCAGAGAAGGGTTATTCTGTTACATGCCCACACCCCGCCTTTTCAGTGAGCTCAATATTCTCCACTCTGAAAGCTTGATCGTGTGGGCATGAGAGAAGCATGACACGCTTGTCAGCATAATCATTCTACTTATTGATATTCTCCTGCCTTTTAAAGCCTACTTAGGTTCCTTCATGGTGGAAGGTGGCATTTCTGTTTCAAATAGCCGTGGAGGGACAATTTTGAGGGGAAGCAGGGTGAGATTAGTCAGAAGAGGATGCAGAAAGCTTGAGAAAAGCCACATGCAATGTGATGTTTAATTCTAGTTTTGCATTAGAAAGCAGGGCACGTGCAAGAGATTTCCTGCCTAGTATTTAGCACTTGGTTCCAGGATCATGTCTAGTTTTGCTCTTAAGAAGTCCCCAATTTTGATCCTAATATCTCAAGTTTAACAAGCAAACAAAAAAAGCCCCCATAAGCAGCTGGCAGAGCAAGAGAGAATTATGTTCCTTTGAGAAGGCAAAAATACTGGATTAGTTTCAATTATCGGCCTTGCATTACAAACTTCAGCCAACAGTGGAGCTTACGTAGCAGGGTTCAATCTTCTACTCACCATAGACATTCCATTGATTTTTTTAAACCAAATCCAGTCTGGGTGTGGGTAGCCTACAGACTTGCAATACATCACTGCGTCCTGCCCTTCGTTCTTGTTCTCACTTCGCTTGTGCCCAATAATATCAGGAGCAGCTAACAGGCACAAAAAGGAAAAGGAAAGGGGGGGGGGGGAGAGCCATCTGTAATTCAATCCATTTTATCTGTAGAACTGTCACAAGCCTATATAATGACATTCAAAATCCTCACCTATTGTTCAAAACTCAAGAAGGCAGAGCGATAGGCTTTTCTGTGGCTTAACATATTCAGTTCTGCCACTGGTTATTTATTTAGAGCTTTCTTCCATTTTATATCTAACTATTATATAATCTCACTTCCAAACATTTTGGAAACTTTTTTTTAAATCTCTTGCATCTTATTGAGTGACTCAATGGTGTTCAGAAAAGACTGGGCAAAAGATGGAAAAAAGCCCCCAGATGTGGAATTTCACTGTACTGAACAGGACTCTTTTCCAGTTGTGATGATAGGCCACAGGAGCAAGCAAATTAGGTAGCAACAGCAGAGGGCAGAACACCAGACTACTGCCAGAAAAATGCTCTCATTCTTAAAAGAGAGGTACCTCTACATCTTCTCCTGAACAATTTAGGCTAGGTTGGAAGATACATCATTTATTCCTACAGGAAAACACAGAGTCTTAGGGATAGTTGCAGCTTAGATATTTTTTTTTTAGCAGCTTCAAAGGATCTGTTAGAACATGGCCAAGTAGCAAAATAAAAACCTATAGAAAGAAACAATAGCACTGATGCATCTATAATTATTTTACATTTTTTTAACATGTACTATGTTCGGTGTGGGCATTTTGGAGATGAACAATTCCTTAGAGGTTCCAGTTTAGGAGGAAGGTTGAGCATTCAAAATCTGTGAAGACTGTGACATGCAAACGCTAAACAAAATGCTCCATGGGGAATTACAGAAGGAAAATTTAGAAGCTAAGCTTTAAAAAGAGGAAGAAAGGAAATAAAGGAAAAGTTACGGGTACCTTTCACTTCTATTGTAGCATTTGCTATCTGGGAGCCAGAGAACACAAATACACACCAATACTCCCCCGAGTCATCTGCTCTGGGCTTTGGGATTCTGCAAAGAAAAAGCAGCATGGATCAGAATAGCAGGTGACAAGCCAGACATGCTTACGAACACATAATTGCTCAGCTGCTTCTAGGTCACTGGTTAACAGAAGAAAAAGTAATCTAAAACGTTCAAGACCTTGCATCAGCTTCTTTGCTGGAAAATTGCACACATGAAAATGCAGTGTTAACCATCTATACAAGAAACCCTGAAAAGACAGCTCTTCCTAATATTCTGCAGAGCCAACGGTGATTCTAAGTAGGATCTTCCATTTTAAAACAAAACACTAAGTCCCGAACTATCACCACTTTCTCCAACACAATTTGTCTAAAATATGGTAAGCTGAAGATTGAGTAAACTTGTTAATGCTGCTTAAACAAAAGTGCAAATGTCTTAACCCTTATCCTGAACCACAGCTTCTTTAATAACAACAGCATTGTTTCTTTCATGCACAGATTTATTTGCTTCGTTCTTAAAATGTAACAATCTACACCACTATCTAAAGACACTTAGCATAGTTGTTAGGACTGGTTTTCTTGTTAGTGATACACATAAGACCCCCCCTTTTTTTTGCCACACCAGAAAATTCAAGATGCTGTGAACAAGAGTAATATAGCTGTATGTAACAAAGAAGGAAATTCTTCCGAAGAACCAACCATCAGATCTTCTGAAAGCTGGCCCCACCCCCCAAAATGCAGCACATCTCTTTACGTTGGGACATGCTAACAAACTTTTTAATAGCCTGCAATAAACACTTGCAACATGAATACAAGTAGCACTAGATGGGCTTAGTTTCTCATGGCAAACATACAGAACTGTCTAAAATGAAGCCAAGAAAGAAATAGGCCATATTGATACCAACCCTGGAAAATATAAAGAAATTCAGGCAAGCTGCATATAAGTTTTTAAAAATCTGTGTTAAGATGAATCAAATCATCATATATATCTTAAAGTGAGTATATCCATAATTTATTCTGCTTGCTAATGGAAGAAGAAAGAAACCATGCGTAGCACCAAACCCACCGTTGGCCAACAGAAATCATAAAGTTTTGAACATTATTTCTTAATGACATTCTATAAAAACTTGAGGATTGGATATACGCAGCATCTCAATTTCTTTAACTAAATTTGCCAGTTTCAACAGTAAGGGCTGTTCAGCTACTTCAGGGGCAGCTTCACTGAATGTCCAGAGATGAAAGATACTTCTCAGACTTACTTGAATTCTGTTGAATTGGTACTCTTCACGGCACCCGGGACCTCTTCTCCGTTTTTTACCCAATAACTGCGAACGAGGGGGCTGGGGCTCGTTGTGAGGTTGCACTGCAGTATGATAGGAACTGAAGGGGAAACGATGGTCACCTCATTACTGGAATTGATCCTGGGCTCTAGAGGAAGGAGACACATTAAAAGAACTGTCAGTTTTCACGTGACTCAAATGTCCTACCTTGCACAATTAAATGGCAGAGGAATTGGGAGAGGAAAAGAACTACACACGGAAGACAACTTTACTGGCTCAGATGGCATTAAGTCATACAACAAACAGCTGACCAGGAGAGGGGGGGGAAAACAACAACAAGGACTAATCTACTGACACAAAAGGGCAAAAGAAAAAAAAAGAGAATGAAGTACATTTTGGTATTCTTTTTAGCCTCACTACAGGGAAGTTGAAAATAAGTAGCACAAGAACATATAACAAGCATACAATCTAATCCATTAAAAAAAAAAAATCTTTGGGTGCTTTCACACATTGTTCTAGATCGAAGGATCTTGCTGCAAGAGAAACAAAATCTAATATAACACAATATGCACGAATTTTTCCAAACGCGTTAGCAGGGCCAGTCTTCTAAGAAGCTAGCGAAGAAAATCATGCCATTACACCCTTCAGCTTTTCAATAATGGAAGACCATTTCAAGTGATCAATTCTATAATGCAGATATGGAGAGATTACCTTTAAGGATATAGCAAGCTATGATAAAACATATAGAAAACAAAGTTTATTTAGCCAGTATCCCAAAGTAGAGCTGTTACAATTTTGGAACCAGCAGCACCTGTACAATTTTGTAGCAAATCTACTGTTCCAGTTTTCTATGGTGCAGAGGATACTTATGTGGGATCATTAGTAAGGAGTCCCCCTTTTTTCCAAAAGGATTCAGAGTTTGCCTTGCTCCTATTAACTTCCTAGAGTCCAACTTCCTACAGTCCTGTTGTGTTACTTTGGATCCCTTTTCCACCCACCCCTTAAAAAAAAAAAAAAAAAGCTGAAACCTTCACCCAATTAATGTGTGGATTTTCCTGTGATCTATATTCAGATTATGTAAAGTATCTGAAAGACGTGCTTTGTGGTGCACAGGAACGCAAACCAAATCTATATGCTCAACTCCTTAAAGCAGCAGGGTCTTTTACAAGGCTTGTGCAGAGGCTCCTGGCTCTCTGATGGGATTATACACACAGCCACTTTGCATTACTGGGTAGAAAGCAGAACACACAGTGGTCACTTTCCCAGTGCATTGCTATCCCAATCTAAGCTTCCTTTTCCTTCAACTGAGGAATGCACACTGTATCTAGACCCAGCACCATGAATCCCTCTGAAGCAAGAACATTCCACTGTGCAGGTAAAAATGGAGGAACCTTATGCAAATCAGGCTATGCAGTGTTTTTTATCTCTCCCTTATATTTATGTTGTATTTTATACTTGCACCATCCCAGATAATTCTTTTTTTAAGTAACTCTAAACATCAGGTACTAATAAACAACAAAGACTACTTATTTTGGAGGCTCCTACAAAACTCATTAATGTGTAATTTCTGGAATTCCATAACAAAATGTATTATCGTTGTGTTTTCCTTGATCCCCCTTACATTACTTTCCTTTTAAAGTTTGTTTTCCTTTTAAATCTTTACAATTTTTAAAAGATACCTAGTAACTCTAAATAGAAAGTAGAATTTAAAAAAACTTTGGAATCTATCCTGTCCAACGCTATAATCTTTGTTCTGCAATTATATGTGTTTAGGCATAGACTGCAGGATTAAACCAATTTTGCTAGAGCAAAAATATCTGAACATCCTTTTTTAAAAAGACCGACTGCTAAACATTTATTCCATTCCAATGTCTCAGTTGATGTAGCACAAAGCCATACCATCCTATGTAAAGATAATTATGTAACAGAATACTGTAAGAATTTCAAGGCTTGCCATGATTTACTTCAGGCACAGAATGTTTTATAAACACATTCAGTTTTATGGATGATCCTGAAATATACATATTATCTTCAGAAAGAGAAAACAGTGGCAGGATAAACATGCTGGTTACTGTAATAGAGAACAGGAGAGATTCAGACACGTCTTGTTAGTAGCATATGATTGTACTGTACTAGCTATCTATGTGACCAAATCCATGAAAATCTTTACCTACCAATACTCTGGAATGAGAAGTATACCAGTATCCTCCACAAATATAAGTTATATTCAGATTTAACATGGCTTTATTCTAGACTGAGAAATCAGCATAATTAATTAAATCACAGAATGTTCACCTGCAGCACTTCATTTAGTCCACAAAAAAGAAACCTGATTTTCAAGTTGTCCACGTGGAACACTTAATATTGCATTCATGTATTTGCTCCCCCTGCAGCCTGAGCACTAGGAAATCTCACACTTGGTGGAAAACATTACCAGCTAGATTTCCTCTCCAATTTATTTGGAAAGTTCCATTACTTTACCATTAAAGAGTTCAACATTGAGGGCGGAGCTGGCGTTGCGGCGATACGGCGGGCAATCCTGGGCTCCCAGGATCGCAGCCGATATCTCCTCCCCCGGATGGTCCCGATGGACCTAAGCCGTCCCGTAGAGATGGCGATCGCAAAGGGCGCGTCCCGCGGATCTCAGGGACGCCGCAAGTCCCAGATTGATCCCGGGAGAAGCTCTTGAAGCCGGCGGAGGAGAGGCAGCCAAAATAGCTGCGAAAGCCGGGACAGCTCCAAAGGAAGAAGGAAGAGAGGGGTGTCAACTGGGTGTGATGGACTTTTACTATTCAACTATTCTTAGAGAACACCTTAAGTAACTTAAAGAGATTTTTAAAAGTGAAGAAAAGTGGATTAAGCGGCGAGATTGAGCCTTATAAAAAAAGGGGGGAATTTTTTTTTTCTTTTCAACTTTCCCTTTTTAGTGGAATTGGCAAGATGTTTTTCTCTTAAAAAAATATATTTTTAACTGGATTGGCTTTTTCTTTTTAATACTCAATAACTCTATCTTAAGCCTTTTTTTTGACTAAGATTTCTTTATTGTTATAAGAAATTTATACTTTTTGATTTTGAAATGGGGAAAGTGGAGTTAAGAGAAAGTAAACGAAAGAAAGTTGCACTGCCATCTAGAGGCTCGACATAGTGCTTTTTTTCTTCTATTGTGACGCATGCTCAAGGACCCTGTGCTTTCTAAAAAGATAGTGGGATGTGCATGTTTATACAGGTGCCATCCGTAACTATAAACAAGAAAGTGGAGTTGAAAGCGATTTTGAAAATATCAAGATGGAAAGTTTGAGCTAGTCACAAGAGCCCTGATTAGTGGCAGTAGCTCTTCTTTCTGCTAGAAGCTCTGCTTTGCTCTCCATTCCCCCCTCAGTTGGATTTTTTTTAAAGAGACTTAGTCTTTTCCCTCCTCTTGCTTTTTTTTCTTTCTTATTTTTGGCAAGAACAAAGATAAAGAATCCTTTGACTCAATGAAGGTTTATCAAGATAATAAACTATACGAGAAACACAATGCAGAAAAAGATCTTTAAACTATTGAGGATGACTATAAAAAACTGGAAGAAGAGCTGCAGAAATTCCCGCAAAAAAAAAAGAAAAAAGATATTAAAGCTAAAATGGACTTAATTAAACATAAAACGGGATCAATGGAAAAGGAAGAAATAGTACAAGAAATCAGAAACATTAAACAGAATTATTGTGAGGCTTATAAACTGAGAATTAAAAGGGTTAATCAACTGATAAATGAAGAGGGACAGACTTGTTCTTGGCACTGAGGGTGAGAAAAAGATTATACAAGATTATAATGGAAAATCGTACTAAGAGAATGCACAAAAAGAAGAAGTAAAACAATATTGAAAGAAACTACTTCAGATGTTTAAAGAAAAAACGAGGGGAATACAACAATGATGGAACTGACAGAAGCTTCAAAAAGCAGAATGTTTGAAAGGACATTTATTATTGCTTTCTCTTATCCAATAATATAGAAAAAGGAATAAACAGCTAGATATTTTGGGATATTGAATGAAAAGGGTGAACTCAAAATTATGCAAGCGCTGGAATAAAGTATAAATCTGAGATATATAGTTAAAAATTGTATTTGATTGTAAATGTTTCAAGAGATTAGACTAAAATTTATACATGGTTGAATATAGTAACATATCGATTTTAAACTAGAGACATTTTTGTTGAAACATGTAGTGAAGAATCTGGTTAGAACTGTAACCCGGTTAGAACTGTAACTGATATTGTAACTGATACTGGTTAGAACTGTAACTTTTAAGAATTGGAAAAATTAAAAAGTACTTATGCAGGAGGAAGTTATTGAAAATTATGGAATGTGCAGAGATGAGTTAAATTGAGATCTGAAATTAGAGTAAGAAGATAAGTAATTTTATATGACACTGAGAAAATATAGTAATGTAATGGATTAGGAAATTTTATAATAGAAATTTGATATTAATTATTATATATATACACATATAATCGATAGATGAAAATGTATTACTAATCCTATTGAAAGTTAAAATTTCTTGTAATAAATGATTCTATAGATTAGCTATGAATGATTAATAATTGTTAATTGATAAGTATACAAGTATATTTTGAATAGATGATATGAGAATTTAAGATTATGAAAGGGGCACCAACGAGTTGGTAACTGGTTGACACACGGTATAAAATGGAAGATGCTTTTTTTATGCCTTTCTATGTTTTTGTTTGTTCATGTATGTTTTGTGTTTGTTGTAAAAATAAAAAAATATTTAAAAAAAAAAAGAGTTCAACATTCATATTTCTCATAAACTCAAGATGCAGAATAAAAAAAAAAGGAAATTAAATAAGTATGCAAAGTAGACAGGCACTTGATCAACAACATCTACATGCACTATGAAATACAGTACTAATAATATTTGTCAAGAACACAAACAATTCCATCTAATATAGAAATTTATAGGTCAGCCTTGCGCTCTCTAGCCTGATGCCAAAAGTCATGCTGGCTAGAAATTCTGAGAGTTATAGTCCAAATAAACCTGAAGGGCATCAAATTGGGTAAGACTGATATTACATTTTCCTAATAGTTGTTAAAAGAAGAATTAGAAACAAGGCAGAAGTAAATGGGAAAATACTCCACAAGACTTTGGGAGCAGAGAGTGGCCTACCCATGTGGTTATCTGCTAGAACTGGCTTATTTGCTAGAACTGCAAGCTGTTGTTGGATTTTCAAGAATACTGTTGGTTTAAAATCTATTCTGCTGTATTAAAAACAACTGCTTTCAGAATACTGATAGTTTTTATCTTTTTATTTTAGGTTTGGTGCATGCTGTTTGATGGATTTTAGCAAAAGGGTAATGTAAAACTGATAGTAAGACAAGCATGCAGCTAGTACTGGAAGATCCAATTGGCCATCCAATATTTCTCTTAGTGATGAAATCGACATCATTATGCTTGATGTCAGCATCATAAATACCTGATTCTTGCTTTTTTACAAAACAATCCTCTGCTGTTAGCTGTTCTTTCTTACTGCTCATTTCCAACTACAGAAGCATTAACTCATGAAAAAAAGTTTTGTATGCTTTCCCCATCAGTTGCAGTCATATACAGCAGGAAGTTCTTTAAGCCTTCTATAAAAGGCATTTGTATACTGTGCAATATTAATCAAAGTGTCACATGCTTGCTTTCTATGTCCTAATAACTATATCTTGTACTGTACTATTTACAAAGAAACATTTATGGTACAATATTATGATCAGAAGTCCAGATTAAGCTATCAGATTTATTTTCATTGAATGGCTCAGAGGAGAACGCTATAAGCCACAACAAATAAGATTTTTTTTTTTATTTCCACGTCATTACTGAACATTTCACATATACACAAATCCTCATATGCTGTGTGGGGCAATTTCTCTTCACACATCAGTCTCTGAAACACCATAACATTCCATTTTGACACACTTGCATATCCTACTCAAGGTATTTTTTTACCCTATGTATATACTTATATAGAAGGTAAACTGCAACCAGAATCTTTCTAAAATAGACTTTTAGGAACTCAGTAATGCTTCACTTTTGAGAATACACTTTTTGATATGAGGGTTGACGTTACAGACTAGTGTTTACAAATAGGCTAGACTTGTTCAGCCACTCCATGCATTTGATGAAGTGAGCTGCAGTTTACAAAAGTGTATCCCTTTTTAATAAAATCTGCTTGTTGGAAAAGGTGCTACCAGACTCCTTCTGATTTTTTAAGAATTAATAATATTATACTAAAAGAAAGCAGAGGCTCATATCACTATATATTAAAAAAGCAGATATCAAAAAAATCAATTTTACTTCCCATATATTGTTGCCTGCTTTATGAAATCAATGGTAGAGGTTCTCTTGTAAGCCTTGTCTTCAACTGAGATGTGCCTGGCACTCAAGAAAGACCCATTTCCATAATAAAACCCATATTGTGAAATGTCCTACAAACCTCATTCCCTTATGGGTTCTGCTGTCTCGCAGAAAACCTTTAAAAATCTTGGAAAAGCAGATGCAGATTCGTTATGTATGCCTCAGAACTAGAAACTGTCAGTTTTACAGGCATAAACGTTAGGACAGAATGGTTTCTAACAGCAGCTCTAGGGAAGAAATGTGTAGATGTCTGAAATCATCTACACAATGGTTATAAAATAAACCTGCAGTGCACTGAAAATACCAACTGAGCTTTCAATAGAAGGCAAAAAAATATTGGCCCCTCTAGTCAAGCATTTGGAAAGCTTACAGGCCTCAACTCGGGGCAATATCCCTCCTTCCACTGATGTTTCTCAGGAGCTAGTATTTAAGACAAATTTCCTATGATTCAGGAAGTAGTAAACATCCATTAACATTAGTAGACATCTCCCAAGAAGTTGTGCAATCCCTTCTGAAAGTGAAACTCAATGTGTGCTGAATACTCATTTTTATTTTAAGAATTTGTATGCCACCTTTCAAAATAAAAGTTCCCCTGTGATGGTACATATTAACTATTTATTGCCACTTGCTTTACAATGCAATACAATTCATTTGCTATTCTCTGTACAATGCGGCCATTAAGGATCCATCTCAGACATCTTAGAATGCAATAATCATTTCTAAGCCATTAATATAATAAATGGCTTAATAAATAAGTCACTTACGAGATCACCCATGCAATTTAGCTTCCTATGGGAGGACACTTAACTGAATGTTACATGAAGGAATGAGAAAGGAGAGGTTCTTGGCTGCCTCTTTCATATTATAAGTAACCAGCAGGCTTCAAGTAAAGTACTGTAAGCAGAAACTCAACATCTGGGAAGTTTCAGTATGCATATTGTTTATAAAAATAAACTTCTGACTAGCTATAAAGGGAAAATCCAACATTTTACAGGCAATAAAGGATGTAGACTATGAACTTAAAATCATGAAGAAGAGGAAGGCATTCCACGATATCCCAATAAATGAAATAATAAAAAGAAATTGTTAGATTAAGAATTAACGTAAAATAGAAAAGGCACTCATGGAGAAACCAGGATAGCACAAAGCCTACTATAAAAAGTAAAAGGGAATAAAAGCAAAAGGAACAAACATTCCAATACCAGGCTTGTTTTCAGAAGAACTAGAAGACAGTTTCACAGATTCTCCTCAATACTTCTGAACCTAGGAAGGAGGAGACACATTAAGAAGGTGGCAAAACACACTTACACATCACAAATGAAGACATTAACACGCCCCCCCCCCCAACAAAGACAATTGGTGGGTGATACTGGGGGAGATGGGTGGCATATAAATTTAATAAATAAATAAATAAATAAATAAATAAATAAATACTAAGGGTCACAAGAGAGGGTGAGGATCACTGGACTGCCTCTAGATACTACAGCACTACTGCTCTGCAGAACTGAACTCACTCTGAAGGACACTTATAGTAGCCTGGGCTCGGATCCACGTTATGGCAGGATTTTGCCTCAAGTCATTCCTTTTGGGATCGTTGCTGGCCCTGCACTCATATGTCCCAGAGTCTTCCAAGGTAAGACGAGTGATTCTCAGCACGCTCACGCCATTCACCCCGTAGGCAGTGTTAATGGCGACACGGTGCTTTCGAGCACCTTCCCATAGCTGTTTGAAAGATTCAGCCCGGTTGACTTCAGCATACCACCACTGGATCTCTGGAGTGGGGTTCCCAACCACGTCACAATACAGCTCAAAGGCGTCCCCTGTGAGTTTAGTCTCTGACATAGGCGACTTGACAAACCCAGCTAGAGGAAGGAGCAGCAGAAATGCCATGACAGATGAACAGAAGAAAAAAAAAGATCTTATAAAGCAAGCAAATGAATTGCAGAAACACAAAAACAAAACAAAAACAAAAGAGAGACATGCCCATCTACAACAGTGGTTATACTGTGACTTCGAAAGAAGCAAGCAAGTTTGGCAAAAAGCCAGGCTTTGGCGAGACAAGCCATCAGGTTTTACAGATTCAGTGTCTGTGACAGAAAGAGACTGCATCTAAAAACACATTATTTATTTTCTCTTTGTTACATCTAATAATAATTCCAAGGGAAGAGGTAAGAACTGGATTGAAATTTTAGCCTTATCAGGAATTCCTTTTACTAAAACTCAAATAATTTTCTTTTATTATCTCCTTTGGATTTATCACTGGGATTAGGAAAAGCTGTCTGTCATAACCCGTGCCCCACTAGGACTGTGCTTTGATCTCCTCTTATTTCAAGCCCAGGGTGATGTATGAAATTCACAAATAAAGTGACCTAAACGTCCTACAGCAGCCAACAGTTAAAGAAGTCTACGTTGCAATAGTCACAGAGTTATACTGATTAAAAACAAATGGACCACAAAGATCTAAAATCATGTTACTGTTATAAAATATATACACGTGCCAAATAACTATCATGTGCCAAACAGATCTCTATTTTCTTCCAAGCAGTTCTTCAGAACAGAACCAGCATTGTCAATTCCTTTAAACTTGTATTTTTCAACCTCTGGAGATGAAATAGCCCAAGTGGGATGTGTGGTTTTTTGTAATGACTAACATTTCATTTGCTCTCGATCCATGGCCAACTACAAGCATGAATTTCAGATCAGCAACGCTTCCCTCTTCCTCTAATAGTTTTTCGTGTTGTTTTCCTTACTTCTCAACAGCTTTGGAAAAGCAGCAAAGTAAAAAAAACCCAAAACTGGGTAATGGGTGCATTCAGTTCTAGATACTATCTCTCTCAATCATAGTTACATAGCACATGGTTTTGACAATAAAAGATTTTTTAAAATCCATAAAATAAAATCCTAACATCTAGATTACCAATCGTGCCAAGACTTTAACAACACATAAACTGGATTGCAAAACATTTCAAGATAATGTAAAAGGTTACGTGCTTGATTACACACTGTGTCATCCTGGAGAGTGACAGCCGGCCATTTCCCTCATATTCCAATATGTGTTCAACCATGAAATCAGCCAACTATTCTTGGAAGTCAGTATAGTATTAATCAGCCAAGGAAGAATCCAATCTTTGCCTCCAACTTCATAAGGTACCTCCCTATGAGATCAGGAACCATTCTTGTCACCATTTCCAGTTTCAAATTTGGGGCCAAGGAAAGCATAAAAGATTTGCTGATTTAATTCCACATGGCTGAGCACTTCTTAGTAATGTAGCTGTTAGAAAGTTTCTGGTCTTCTAAATAGTGAAGAAAGGATGGGACATTATGCTCTTAAAAAATATTAAAACTTTGGAATTTCAATCTTAATTTGGTGGAAGCCCAACTGGTGCAGCTATACATGTACATGCATTATGCTGAAATATTCTATAGCCACTACATTTCTGCTTTCACAGTTCAGGAACCCTACCCAGATACAATACAATTTTATTTTCTTCTGATAAAAAGAAACTCTGCCAAACCCAATTGCATAGAATAACTGAAAATCTAGTTAAGGAAGAACTACAGTTGAGTTTCTGACTATTGCTATACTTAGTTTTTAATAATTTTGAATAGACTGGGTGTTTTGTATGATTGGCTTCAGTTAGCTTCTTCAAGATGATGACAAATAATTTCTTACTGGCAGAAAAGCATTCTAAAAAAGCCTCTAACTAAAATACAAACACAAACCCAAACATCATATATCTTAAGACAGTTTTCTTTGTAAATTCTATACAGCAAGTCATGAAATGGGCCATATTATAATAAATTATTAATATGACCAGAAGGCATCATCTTACTAAAAGCTGTGCTGGATAATGTTAATGTTGCAGAATCATAATACAGGCCTGTGCATAGCTATAATATCCTGCTGAGCCATTTTCCCCCTGTTCTGAAGCTGCTGCTAAAATATACATAACCTTAATAAAAATGCAAACAGAACCCTTCCTCTGCTTTGTGCATCCCACACTAGTTAGCAGGAAGTTGAGCTGTTCAACATGAGTTCTGCTTGAGTGATATTTGTATTTCTCAGCTTTTGGGTTCCAGCTCAGATGCTAATCCTTTAATATGGTTTAGTTAGGGAGGCCAAGAGCAATAGATACATTTAGTGTTTATGAACAGACACAACTGAAGTGTAAGTCATAAAATGAATAGAATCTAATACAAGAAGTGATTAAGCAAAAATGAATACCACAAAACAGTTAAGATGTCAGGTAGGAAGAGAGACAGACAACCCCAGAGCTACCCTAGCTCCAACTATAGCTTAGCACAAGAGCATACAGCTGCTGTCATCAGATGCTCCTCAACTTCCATAACCCTTGCCACTGGGTAAGCTGGCTGGGACTGAAGGGAGTTGTAAAAATTTTTTTTGAATTCTTTTGAGTTATATAATACAAAATTATGCATTATGTTGCCAGCTCCTGATTCACCACAATGATTTTGTGGAGAAGACAAATAGTTAGCACAGACAGAATTGGCTAGAAATAGCAAATGTACATTTTATGAAGGAATAACTTAAGACAACACCCTCTTTCCTACACAGTTAAAATTATGGTACTGACAACTATTACTGTAATATTGGCAACTGTAATTGGATCCCGAAAACTTCAGTTAGACATCTCCTTGTATTCTCTGCTTATTCTTCAATCTAGTCTTACTAATGTTTGAGAACAAGTAACTCCTTTCCTTAATTTATGCCATTGCCTAAAAGACATTAACTGAGCACTCATGTTCCACTGAGCTTTTTCTTTTTACCAATGTAGCTCTCGCTCTTCATAATATTTGTTATGCTCATTTTCTGTAGATATCTTCCTTGGCATTTTGCCTCATTTTTATTCACTTAACAATGAACCCAATCATAACAGTTAATTTCAAACACTAGATCAAACTATGGTTTGTACCAGTTATCATTTAAAGTCCAAAACATGTTTTCATTGATTATTTAGAACATTTTAATGCTACTTTTCTTAAACAGACTCACATTTATGTCAATAATCATCTAAACCACAAAATATTCAGATCCAAATATCTGTAACTATTATTTTGCAATTTAAATATGCCATGGCACATTTAACACAAAGCTTAAGTTGTTCAATACATATGGCCATTTGTTGTTCTGATGTTATGCCAAGCTATGGCTTTTTGGAATGTCTGAATATCCAGGGAATTAGTAGTACTGGGCAGCAACATTACATTTCTTATTTTTCTGACTTTGACTTCTGAAGTGCTACTGTTTGAAAATTGTTACTTAACTGGGAAAAGACAATTAGAAGAAACAGTATTTAAGCACCCTCTCTGCAATGAAAGTGTTAATGTGGATGTTTTTTTTAAAATTTAAAGTTAAAAACATAGTACACTACTATCTTACAGCAAACACATTTAAAATGTTATCTCAGTAATTCAGAGTTAATTATTTAACTGCCATTTGCAGTTTGTTTATGCTATTTCTTCATGCTGGGCGTTTAAAACTATAAAACTAGGCTGATTTTAAAGAGCAGTTTAATTTTGAAAGGCTGGATAACTTTAAAGAATCTGACAAAGAGGTTTCAGCAAGTTATGTTGTTTTACTCTTCCAGACAAATCAGCTAAATTCTCAAAAGTTACATTTAAATGCATGCTTGCTATAGGTAAAAGAATAATTCATGTTTAGAATCCAAATGGTATATGCAAAACTGCCAACATTAAAGCATTTCGTTGGTTAAAATCTATTTAGAAACATAATATGGTTAAGTTCACTTGAACAGGACAGTAAAAGCCAAAAATACGAACTCTGTAGTCTTCCAAATGCTATTCACTGGTCCAAAGAGAAACAGCAGATGACAGCAAGTGCTGTTAATATCCAAATACCTGAGTATTAGCAGGGAATTAAGGCAAATGCAAGAGGACTCCAATAATCTTTTAGCTGACAAGATACTGACATGAGAAGGCAGACAAGCATGGTCAATGCTCATGAGAAAAACCAAACTGCCTCATTCTAAGGAATTTTATTACCTCATTCAGAGGATATCCAGGTCTATGTACAACACTGCTAACAAACCAAGGAAGTAGATAGGGTCAAATTAGCTTGGATCTCACTTCCATTTAAAGGCACTTCTGACTGATAATTTAAACTAAAACTTATGGCTTCATAGGTCTTATGCCTCTTGGTCAGGCAGGATTCCAGTTGCCTCTTCTGACAAACTGCCACAGTGATTCTAAGGTAGAGGCTCCGTCAAGTCAAGCTTGACTTCTGGTGACTTCACGGACATGTTCATATATTGACAACATGACAATCCTGACAATAATATTGAAGTTATCTACTTGGGTAAAGTTGAGAAGAGATGTGCTGATTCTACGGTAGCTAAAACGTTCCTGTATTTCTCTATAATAATATTTTAATTTTATAGGACATTAAATACAGAGGAAACAAAAAACAAATCCTTAGGTCCTAGACCGCTTTTTTGCAATATCTGAAGTTATTACTCTCTGCTATTAATGGTATGAATGTATCTTATCAAGAAACTATTGTAAAAGGTGCGTAATGAATTTATATTACTTGGCAAACATCCTAATTTATATGTTTCCTTGCCCTGGACCACTCCAAAGACTGACCTCGGTCAACTCCTATAGCAGCCATACTCAAGACGATACAGATTTTATTTTTAACAGCAATCCACTGTGGTACAATGAACAAAAATATGAGATCTTTATTCTTTTCAACATTATTAGAACTATCAACACTGACAACATCTATCAAGGTCAAACGCATGCGTGGAAAGGACCTTCAGCCTTGTCTCACTTTCATGATATAATCAGTTACTATTCTAAAGATACCTATCATTAGTTTTTGCACAAATCCAGTCTGCTCCGTCCTAGCAATGTCAATTATGCTACTAAAGATCTGGATAATGTTACTATAACAAATTTTGAAGCACTCCTTGTTTATATTGCCAAATTTAGGCAAACAAGACAATCCGTCTTCTTGTATCTATCTGCCAGAAAAGTGGAATACTGTATATCCAAAACCTGCAAGTGAGAAGTCACATAAAGTTGTTCAATAAATTTCTAGACAATTCTAAAACTGAACCACTAACTCTACAATTCTGTTACTGTACTAAACTTTGCTTTAATATTCAGATTTGGCATGACAGCACATAATTTAAACAGTCCAAATTGTTTCTTCTCAAGTACTGCAGCTCTTCCCTTATTTGTCATTTCTTCTTTTCTATTCAATTTGATTTAAACTTGATATGATTTTACAGGCTACTAAGGTCACAGGAGAAAGAAAAGCTGTACACAACACACACACCCCTCTTTTCATGTTACTGTTTGAAATTAAGATTTCAGGAAAAAATGCTCTGTAATTTTCAGAACTGTCTTTTTGAAAATACTGGTCACACTAGGAAGAAAGTGAAGGAAAAACCCCATGTAATATTGGGATCAAAATAACAAATCAATTTTCTACTATGACGTTCAAATGCGGTATTGCTCCTATGGGCCCATATTTTAGACTTTTACCTTAAACATACTTCCTGAATCTTCTCTGGACATGCTGAACTTTCCTGTATTCATTCTGTACTCTGACAACCATCATTCACTCGGGTGCTAACTCATGCTTCTTACAGCTCTCGGGGGGGGGGGGGGGGGAGGAGATTTCCATCATAGACCTATCAGAAGAGCTCTCTTTTGTGGAGAAGGAACACAAGGCACACAGATGTTCTATCTGATCAAAGAGAACGCACACATTATTCAAAAGAGCAGCGTCAGAGACTCCTTCAGGAATCCTGCTAACAGCAGTAACAAAGAATGCTTTTGTTTTAGAACACAGACCTCTCTAAAGATTTTCATTGCCATGTTTCCCTGTTTTACACTTCAGCTATTCTTAGGCATTTTGAAAGAAAAAAAATAGCTTGGGAGTGAGGAGAAAGGCTTCAGAAAAACTAAAGTGCTCATTAAAATGAACTAATTTCCTCCTTGTTAAACATCTGCTGAAGATAAAAGGACTGACTTTCTGTAGATAAAGGGACACAGATGCTCTTAAAACCTCTTGGTCATCCATGAGCAGCAGGATTTCCTCCAAAATTTTCAGCTGAAGCAGTGAATAACTATATATATTTTTGTGTGTTCTAGATTCTTGACCCTCTCCTTCTGCTCTGTCCTCTCCCCATTGCCACCCGCACATATTATTAAACCTCTTGCCAATTTAATCTCCTCCTTATTGCCCTAACTCATCTCCTGATAATGCCACCCATTTTTATCTATCATGTATTGCCTTCCTTTTATCAGCATTAGGAACATTCTAAGCTAGAACAGCTATTTTAAGGTTAATAAGTCAGCTCTGTGGCAATGCAGAGATCTGAACCTGGCCTGCAGAGTTAACAGCCAATCTTCTTGCACTTTTGGCCATGCTGGGAATTTGAGGAAGTGCAGTCGCAACACATCTAGAACATGACAAATTGGGAAAAGCTGTTTTATGCACTCCCCTATAGCAAATTCTAGCAAGTGTGTCCTATTTCAACACGCTCCCTGCATTTCAGGTCTAACATTTTTATCATCTCTACCAACAATTCTAATAATTTTATATTTTTATACTAAAGGACTTACATACTGTATGCATGAATACTTAATAGAGGGCAGTTTACAATAAAATTTCAGACCTATCACTAAAAACAAATCCTATAGCAATAAATACTATTGGATTTTTGGCTGTAGGTCTTACTTGTTAGGCGTATGACTGCCAACCGCCCAAAGCAGTCTCCCTAGTAATGCCAACATATTGTAACAACAATGCTCTGCCTCTCTTCCCCACTCCTGCTCCTCTATTTCTCATCCCTTTTACCCTCTCCCAGCTAATAAGCAATGATGCAAACATGGGAGTGTGCTGGACCTTAAAGGCAATTTACCCTTGCATCAGTTTCCAAAGACTCTAGTCCCCAAGATCTTATGCCAACCTTCTCCACCCTGAAGTTGTCTAGGAGAGCCGTCACTACAATTCCCAGAATCCTTAGCTGTTAACTATGCTGCCTGGAGATTCTAGTGTTTGCACATCTGGAGAGCTTCAGATTAGGGCAGACTAATATAGATGAAGTCATGCATCTGATGACATGGCCTGCAATTCCCGAAACCTGACACGCTAATACTCCGGCTATACTTCAAGGACATTATTCCTTCCCTGCGAAAGATAAAGACAGCTATTCCTCTCTGGAAACAAGCATGTCTGTCCAGACCCTTGCCTTCTGCTGCAACAGATCCGCCCTCAGCAACGCATAAGGGAGGGAAAGGGTGACCACCATGGCAAACTGCCCTTCCTGGACACGTCCATACAGCTTTCCTGCCATTGTCTTCTGAGCTTTCTTTCCCTTTCCCAACGTAGCCTATACCCCTGGGGTTTCCTAGTGGTCTCCCATCCAAGAACCAGCCAGATCCGGCACTGTTCGTCTTCCTGAGACGAGCCAAGAGGCAGAACTGGATCCTCCTGGCCACGCCCACTACTCCCCTCCCGACCCACCTGAGGCGCCCCGCCCTTCCTCGGCCCCGCCCCCTGTCAATCATCGCCTCAGGTTGGCTCCTCGCCCCCTCAAGGCCTCCCCTCTGGGCCGCCCTCCCTCACCGTTCTGCGCACCAACCGGCGTCGGCAAGAGGCTCCCTGCTGTGGCCAGGAGGAGCGAGAGGGCCGCGGGCAGGGTGGCTGGGCCCCGCAGCATCGTCCCGGCGGGTCCGCGAGCGGAGGAGGAAGAGGAGGAGCGGGGCAGGGGACGCGGGGGCGGCCGGCGAGGGAGGAGAGGGGAGGGGAGGGGAGACGAGAGAGGAGGAGGAGGAGGAGGAGGAAGGAGCACGAGGCGGGCGACCGAGCCTCCGGCGCCCTTCGGTGTCGCCTTCGCCTGCCTTCTTCCTCAGCGCGACGAAGCTGCTCCTTCTGCGGCAGCGCCGGAGTCTCGCGAGAACTCAGCTCCCACTTCTCGCGGGGGCGAGCGGACGGAGGCGGGCGCGGGGAGCGCAAAGCGGGGAAGGGCGAGGAGGAGGAGGCTGCGAGCCCCGCCCGCCCGGTCCTCGCGCGGCTAACGTCACGGGCGAAGGCGTGGCCGGCTCCTCCTCCTCCCGCGGCAGTTCGGCACCGCCGCTGTTCCGCGGATGGGGGCGCCTCCCTCAGCTTTCCCAGGTATCCCTGCGCTTTAACGCTCCGTGTGTCGTGGGCATGCGGAGACCTGCTGGCTGGGGAATTCTGGGAGTTGAAGTCCACCCATCTTCAAGTTGCCAAGGTTGAGAAACATTGCCAGTCTAGCATGATTGTCTTTGGCATTGCTGCAGATGTATTTCCCTTTTTAAAACAAGTCTTGCTTTAATTTTGGCATCTATTGCTGTTAGGAGTGGTGTGGATAGCGTGAAGGTTCTCCCGGAAATGGCTCTGAGGCTCTTCAGGAGGAAGGGCGATTTAGGAAGACATCACCTTTACTGATGGGATTCAACTTTGAATGCGCGGACCATCTTACGGATCAGGAGGGACAATATACAAAGGCAAACTCTGCGTTTGTCGCCTGTCCTCGCCTGAAGGTGTGACTTCGCACGTGTCTAAGTAATGCACCTTCTGTTGCTTAGATTGGTATTATGAGAAGGCCCAGCTCCCTGGAGAAGGCTCTAAAGGTAGAAGGAAAGAGAAGAAGAGGATGACCAGCAACAAAGGGGATGGACTCAGTTACAGGGGCGACGAATGCGCCATTGGAAGACCTGAAAGATGAGGTTAGGGACAGATCATCATGGAGAAAATCTATCTATGTGGTCACTAAGAGTTGACACCAACGTGATGACATGTAATCAATCAACAGGAAGACCTAGCTCTCTTGAAAAGTCTATAATGCTGGGAAAGGTGGAAGGAAAGAGAAGAGGATAACCAGCAGCAAGGGGATGGACTCGGTTACAGTGGTGATGGGGGCACCTTTGGAAGACCTGAAGGACCATGTAAGGAACAGATCATCATGGAGAAAATCTATCTATATGGTCGCTGAGAGTCGATACCAACTTGATGGCACATAATCAATCAACCTCTGGGAAGGTTCCAGCGACGATGGGGGCACTGTTGGAAGACGTGAAAGATCAGGTTAGGGACAAATTGTCATGGAGAAAATCTATGTGGTTGCGAAGAGTCAACACCAACTTGGTGGCACATAATTAGTCAATCCATCAATCATCCTCTCCTTCCTCTCTCAATTCAGTCCCTTTTTCTGACTCTGATCTGTGCCATCTAGTTAGTTACCTGGTTCCATTGTTTTCCGCTGATAGAGAGGGAGACATTGTAGGATCTGAGCTGTAGACAAACCTAAAATAACTCAGGCTTTCTTGTCACTATGTTATTTCTTCAGTAAAGTTTCATTTTCTTTCATACAAGCCCAGCCTCAAGAATCATCTTTTCTCGTAAAACATGTTTTATGGCTCAATATGGTATAATCCTCCATAAACCAGGATTGTACAATAATAAGCCATAAAACATGTTTTACAATGACGGGTTCATCTAAGCCCGAATCAAACAAACCGTGCTGTGGCTCAGTGTGTGATGTGTAAAACTCAGTCACAGTAATCACAATGGTAGCCATCAGTGGCCTGATCTGTCATAAATTTGTCCATTTCCTTTTTTAAAGGCATCCAAGTTATTGACTATCACCCTCACCCTCACATGATAGACAGTTACAATCGACAAATTGAAGGTGTTCCTTGGGGAAGCTTAAAAGTCCATTTTAATGCACTCAGCCCTTTGACACGTTGCTGAGACAAAAGCAGCTAAATAAATACAGGGAATCCCCAGGTTAAGAATGCCCGGTTTATGGATGACCCATAGTTAAGAACAGAGCTTATTGTAGCAAAATTTGAGTTAAATACACAATGATTTAAGTTAACTACCCAATAGTTTGAGTTCATTACACAATACTACTTACACAGTATTATACAATAATACTGTTCCGGCTTACATACAAATTCAACTTAAGGACAGACCTTGGGAACGGAACTCGTTCTTAAACTGGGGACTATCCGTAACTCAAAGACTGTTGTGTTCCTATTCCACATACTTGGAAAAACCATTTGGGTATTTTCCCTGTCTCATTAAAAAGTGCAAAGAAATCTAAATGTGTGGTTCTTCATTGGCCTTTCTGCCTGTTCCTGCCCTTGGGAGTTCAGAAGCAGTTGTCATATGAAGAAATTGCACTTAAAACCTTTCATCTTCTGTCAAGAACAGGTCAAAATCAGCTTTAGGAGGAGGGAGAAATATACATTCTGTGCCAGACCCAGGTGGTTTGGCTAGGATTTGGCCACTCATGATTTGGCAAAGAAAGTAAATAAACACAACACAAAAGAGGAGACAGATTTGCATAAACTGTGCATATATTAATTAACAAGCACAGGTGCATGTTTAGAAATAACGATTAGGTTTTCAATACAGTCTCACCAGAGGCTGTGACTCGGTGATCTCCATGGAGTAATCTAAACAATCCATTAAATGTTTGTTTGTTTGTTTGTTTTCAATATTTACACATTGCCCTTCATCAGAATGAATTCCAAAATAGTCGGCAACAGTTAAAAATCCAACATCCAATTAAAAATGCATTACTGACAAGCAGGAGGTAAAAAAGATGGAATAAACAGTATTTAAAATAGCAGAGTGAATGTTGCAACTCCCAGTAGTTATTAAGACGGATTGGCTCATTAGAAGTTCATTAAAAGCAAATAAAAAAAACTCAAACAGAATGAAATTAGGAGGTGGGGAAAAGGAGGTTAAATGAAAAGAATTTGGGTATTATTGGAATCATCAAATTGCCTCCAGTTTGATCAAAATAAAAGCCAGATCATAAATTGACTTGCTTGATTAGGGAAGGAACAATAACTACTTTTATAAAAGACTTTTATGGACTTTTTGCTGAACATGGATAAAAATGAATTAGTGATCTCTGGATTTACTGATTAAAAAGGGCTGTATATGGGGAGAATGGAACCATGTTATGTAATTTGGGAGGGCAGAAACAGTATTAACTATGTAATTGCTGCAGAGGAGATAGGAAATAGCTTTAAATATTTTTTTCTTTCTTTTTTCTGGACCGCTACTATTGTTCACCCCTCTCTCTCTCTTTTCTATCTCTTTTTATGTCTTGCTCGCTTTTCTATGTTCTTTTTTATTTTTCTGTAGCTTTTAACTTTATAAAAAATGTTGGTCAATGAAAATTATATTTAAAAAAACAAAACAAACCACGGCCAGATCATCAGAATGGAAACAGTATTCAGCCAGGAGCTTTTAGGGGATAGGCTTCAAGACCAAAACACATTTCTCACTTACTCATTAGTGCAAAACCAGTTGTGCTTTATAGGTTCAGACTGACTGTCATCTGACCTTAAAAGGAGGGCAGGACTGATTTTGAGAAAATGGTTGTTTCCACTGCATCCTATCCCTGATTATCAGCACCCTGGTTTACAGTAGTATTTCTCAACCCTGGCAAACTTCCTGATGTTTAGACGTCACCTCCCAGAATTCTCATCAAAAGACACACTGGCTGTAGCGTTAAGGGTGTTGGGGTGTACCCCTCTGGAAACAACCAGGGTTGGAAAAACCCTGCTTCATTTAATTAACCCACTCCCTTGGATTTTTGCAGTACAATGAACCATAGATGAGGGTCAACGTTGTAGGGCAATCAGTCTGACGTAACCCAACACCACTAGCAAAAATAAGGTGCGTGCAAATTCTTGCATGGATTTATATTTCCTTTTCCCGTGGATTTCAGCCGGTGGTGGGTGGGCAATGGACAATCAGTGGAGAATCTGTAGTTTTGCAGAACTATTAGTTTCCACATCAGTTGCTTCATTGACTTTCGCCACGTTTTCAAGCTGTCATGAAGCCAGCCAACCACAAATGCCAATACATCTACTAAATGTTTTTAATTACCATGCGCTAAAGACAATCATGCCTGTAGCACTTTAGATGATTATCCAAGAGATGCCAATTATCACTGATATTTCCAAACACAGCCACTGTAATCATTAAAAGCTCGTTCTAGCGTTTCATCTTGAAAACAGGAAGCTGTGGATGCAGAGTTGAATGCATCTCACTGGCAAAACACAGGCAAATATTGGGGACAATATTTATAATTCCATCCTGGAATTGTTAATAGGGTTCACGTACATTCTAATTGGAGTCATTTCCCGTGAGTTTAGGGGGCATTCTCCCAAATGTTCATATATGAGCATGAAACACTGCAGCAGAAACAAGCACGTCAAAGGCACACAAGTTGATCTACAACAAAATGTCTTGTATCCTTGACTTCTGAGGCTCCTGATGCTTGCAAAACATTGACAGAAAATCATAAAAATAATCCTAAAACATATCTTCATCCGAATAGCCTGGGATCTGACCGGTGGCTTCTTAACCGGAACGGAGAATGGGCTTATCAAATAACACTGTTTTCAGATGCTCCTTAAATAACTGGTTCATGGTTGCTACATTCATGCAAAGATCAGAAACGGATCAACCTCATATTTTGGGGAGTCAAAGCAGCACTGTTCATTTAAGACAGATGTCAGATAAACGCCTCTCCATTTTTTGTAAAAAAGAAATATTTCTTTTCTTACAATCTTTTTTTGAAAGAGTGCTGGAAATGCTGATGCATCTTTCTCGGAACTGAAAATATCTGCGGAGGATCCAAACATGAGCTCACTCTGAAAGGACATAGAACATCTAGTAAATGTTTTTTTAAAAAATATATACAATGAAAATGAAAAGGCTCCTGTCCAAAACATGCTGAAAGGAGGGGAGCAGAGATGAATATATTCCAACAAGAAAACTTATAAAATAGTTTAAGCCTTTTCTCCCCAGCAGGGCATTATGAAGCTCACATGTTCTGCAAAATTGGTCAAATGCACGACTTGACAGTGACTCGCGCAAAGCTATGTTTTGTTTTAACGGTGAGTGTTTGTTTTGTAAATAAGTTACAATGGCCAGGTTCACACATTACACTGGGGGGGGGGCGGTGGAACTTGTTTCAGTTCACAGGCCATATTTGAGCTTCATGTGGTCCTGGAAGGGAAGCTAAAACAAACGCCATTTAATTTCATTCCATTTTCCCCATGATTTTAATCATTTCCCGCTCCGTCGTATGAACCATTAGGATCTGGTGGCAATTTTTGAAAGTGTTCTGGGAGCCACGCTGAAAGTTTCAGGGGCCACGGGCTTAAGTTGCCCGCTGCCATATGCCATGGTTCCAGTTATACTATACATATACATTGCACATATATAGGCAAGGTACATGCAATACAGTATTGTGGGATATACAAAGGCAACACGTTAAATCCAAGCCTAACAAACCAGAGAGATGCGCTTGATCCAAGATATGTTGACTATTTACAAGCCAGCCTCCATAACCTTGTGGTGTCTTCAGGATCCCCTCCCGTCCATTCTTTTCTCAGAAGTCAGCCCATGACTCAGACATAGGCTTTTCCACAGGAAATACAATTTCTCTCCTATGCTGCTAAATTTAGTTCATAGTTTCAGCCCCAGACAATAATGCTCAGTAGGCACCCTATGGTCATACGGTCAGCACAAATGAGTTATGGGGTTGGTGCCAAAGTTGGCCAACTTTTCCACTCACGCTGTTCCTTCTTTCTTGTCCTTCTTTGTTTGCTAAACCATCAGGGCATGGGAAGAGGAAAAGCGTCTCGCCACCTATGTACATATATACCCATCGTGCTATTCATTTCCAACATCAGCAATGTAATGCACTCTCCCAGTTGGTAGGATGTAGGGAACAATATGTTGGCTTGCGAGGTTGTCTCTAGATTAGTTTCCCAACAAGGGCATCTTCAAGATGTGTGGACTTCAGCTCCCAGAATTCTTAGCAATGGCCACGCTGGCTGGGGAATTCTGGGAGTTGAAGTCCACAGGTCTTAAAATGGCTGAGGTTGAGATCTGGAGGCCCGTCTGAGGATGGCCAAGCCGCCTGACCCAGTGTTTCTCAACCTTGGGAACTTTAAGATGAGCTGGCTGGGGAATTCTGGGAGTTGAAGTCCACTCATCTTAAAGGGGCCAAAGCTGAGAAACACTGATCTAACCAAATGCAGATCACTGAGCCACATTTGAACATCTTTGCACTATCTCCAAGGGTTGGGTATCCCTCCACCTAAAGGCTGTCCTGGTTTATCTTCCAGAGCCCAAAGTGGGCACAAGAGAGAGCCCGCCAGCCGTGCCCGGTGATCCAGCCGGAAGGGACGGCGGGCAGCTTCTCGCTTCTCCCGCCGACCCAACGCAGCTCGCTCGGTTTGGGTTTCGCCGCTCGGGCGAGTCCAGCCCTCCACGACCAAACCCGGCTAAGCAAGCCGGTTCAGCGCCACGTGGGGATGGGACCCAGGCCCTGGCCCATCGGGCTGCGCCTTCGAGAGCGCCTCCGCTCCCCGCCGGGAAGCACAGCCGTGGGAAGTTCTTCGGCGCTGCCCTGGCTGGAAGAGCCGCGCCGGGGCTGGCTCCGTCCGCAGGGGCTCCGTTTGGCCGTCTGAGGCGAGGCGAGGCGAGGCGAGGCTTCCCTCTCCCGCGGGGGAGCTCTCCGTTCCGGATCCGAGACGAAAAGAGGCCACAGTCCGAGCCCAGGCTCGAGAGCGCCTCCGCCCCGCTCGGCCACCTCGAGCAGCCGCGATTTCTCCGCGCGAGCAGCTCCCCCGGCGCCTTCTCCGCCCGCGCCCTCCCCTCTGCCCGCCTCCTCTCGGCCCCTTCCACGTCCCCCGGCGCGCAGATCTGGCTCCCCCCACCCTGGGGGCCCGGGGGCTGGGACTCCCTCCGCTTCGGCTCGGCTCGGCTCCGCCCGGCTCGCGCCGTCGTGGAGCGCGGGGAGTTTCCCGGCGGCGGCCGAGCGAGTTGGGATGTGCGCGCCCGGGGGGCACGCGGAGGCTGCTGGAGACCCGCCCTGGGCTGCGAGCGGCGGGGAGGGCGGCGGGAGGAGGAGGAAGAGGAGGAGGGGCGGGGCGAGGCGAGGCGAGCGGAGTCCGGCGAGGCTGCCGCCGAGGCGCTGCGGGCTACCCGGCGCGACTTGGATCCGCTTGGGCTTGCGGGGCAGGGTGAGTTCGCCGGTCCGAATGCGGGGAGCGGGCGGCGGGGAGCCGGGAACGCCCCGGCCAGGGGGAGGAAGCCGGCCCTGCCCCGATCGCGCCCCCCCGCTCCCTCCCTCCGGTCTGGAAGGGAGCTGGAAGGGGCTTTTCCTGCGCCGCCCCCGCCGCCCCGCCTGGCTGCTGAAACAAAGCTCGTACGCCCGGGTCCCTGACTCGATCTGAGCGAGCGACTCCGTTTCAGTCCGTTCCTGCCCTTTGCTTCGGACTCTCTTGGGCGAGCCACGTAGGTCTGAAAAGTTAAGAAAACAGGCAGGAAAAAATCTCCGCTTTCCTACTTCCCGCCTAGCCAGGGCTCACTTTGCAAGCGCCCCCCCTTCTCCGGGGGCGGGGAGGGAAGAGAGAAAAGAAGACTGGGAACGATCCCAGTTCCGTGGAGACTGGCAGGAACCCACAACGACCTTCATTCAAAGCGTGCGGCTGAAAGGAGAAGGGCTCTCAAAATCTGGGTTGCGCTGCCGAGGGTGGCGGTGGCGGGGTGGTTCAGAGGCCTGTCGGCCCCACGGGGGTTCGTTCGGAAGCCCCCCAGCAGATTCTGAGCGCAGGAACTGGGGGATCTCGAGATGGGGTCGAGAGACCGATGGCCTGCCACACGGAAGAGAAGGGTAGTGGCCGATCCAAGCCCTTAGGAACGCCATCCTCATCGGTGGCGCATCTCGTGGCAGTGAGTTCCGTAGCTGCAGTGCATACGTTGTGGGAAGAAACCCTTCCCTTTGTGTCACCCTGGAGGTGCCTTTGTTGGAGGGCGGTGGGTGCTACAATTCGCAAAGGATGTGAGTAGTCGGCTTAAGTCTGCAGCGGCCTTGCTGAGTCTTCCTTAGCAAGAGTTTGCCCTTTCTGCAAGGAGCACAGAGGTGTTCCTCCTGGGGGTGTGGCTGAACTGTGGCTCCCTTTGCGTGTTTCATGCTTGCTGTGGCTTCTGGGTGTTGTTGTTCAGCAATGCCTGGAGGTCCACATGCTCTCCACCCTTGTTCTCAGTACTCAATTATACCATGAATCATGATTCCCACTCAGAGTTAGCATTTGGTAAACTTAAATGTGGATGGTATAGAAGAGAAAAAGGACGTCGGTACCATTGCGGAGATGTTACTCCTCCAATTAAAGTTGAATTTTAAAATATGAATAAATTCTGTTGCACAGGGTTTGGCTGGAAAGAAGTAATCCATCCTGGAGAAAGATGAGATCACCTTCTTTGTTTTGTTCAAACCACTTTATTTTAAGGTTTTCCCATTGTCTATTTTGAGGAAATTCTTGTGATTCTTTGATTCTTTTAAACTCTTGTCATTTGTTTTCAGAAGTTCAGTGGCAAATTCTGCTCTATGCTTGACACAAGGAATGTCATCACTTCTTGTCTTCCCAGAAATGGTGTCAAAAGCTTCTTTGAAACCTCTTTGATGATATATCGCACTTGATTCTTATAGGCTTATAGTCTAAAAGGCCTAAAAGTCTAAAAGATACAGCACAAGAGGAAGAAGAGACGAGGAGGGAAGATGAGGAACTGCAAATTCCAATTCTTGTTGAAATCCATCTGCAGGCACTGAATTGATTAGTTTAGTGTGTAACCTAGCCAGTAGTAGTTGATTAAAGAAACCATTTAACAACTCTCCCCATCTAGAAACTCATTTCATCAGCTTCTTGCAAGAGAATTTATATTCTTGGGAATTCTCAAAGTCAATTTCAAACCCCCCTTCCAGTTTAGAGAACAGCTTAGGTCACATTCACAATCTCTGTGATGCAAATGAAAAGTTTGTTGAATATACAGTGGTGGTGTGTGTGTGTGTATACACACACACACACGTACATGCATACACATACTTATTTAAGCATCATGTTGCCCAAACTTTTTAGGAAGTTGGACCTCCAGAGTCTAATGTCTTTGAGAAGATGTAAGTTGTGGCCCTGCTGGGGAACTTCCATGGGGCTGGCTGGGCTTCGAGCCAGAGAAGTGACGGGGCAGGATGGATGAGGTGAAATTGTCAAAGCAAAGCAGATTGTGGGCTTCCTATGAACTGCCCCTCGGGTCTGGGCGCATCACAGTGTGAAGCACCTTCTTGTGCTGAATTGGAGAATTAACCCAATCTAGCTGTACCCTCTCTGGACAGAAGTGCTCGGAGATGCCCGTTTTAACGCGTGTCTGACTCTGTGTGTGTCATTCAAACTTTGGTTCCTCATTTCCTGAAATCTCCGTTTGAGATAGGGTGCCTGCGCTGCAACAGAGGTAGTCAGCTGTTTCCTTTGGCAGAATGACTTCAGCAGGCAAGATTGGCTAGCTTGCTGCGCATTATGACTTCTTGGGTCATGCTTCTCAGCCCACACCCTCCTCTCCCCAGAGACCAACAAGACTTCATTAGCTCCAGGGGAAAGAGCGATCTGGCCAGAGACTCACTCTTTTCTCTGGCTGAATAGGGTTGGGTCATTTCCATAGTCCTGCTGGTTAGTTAGTGTATTTCACACCTCTTTGAGAAGCCGCTTCTGATAATGAATTCGATGGGAGCCTATACACCAGCCTTCCCCAACTTGGTGTCTTCCAGATGTCTTGGGGTTACAGCTTCCAACATTTCCAGCCCTCATTGCTGGCCAGTGATTCTGAAAATTGTAATTCCAACTCATGTGGAGACCTTCCAGTTGGAAAAGGCTGGTGCACATGTGCTCCTTTTCAACTGAAACCATCCCCGTAGCTTTTGCAGCAAGCAAAGCTGATGGGTGATTGACCAATCTTTGTCCATTTCACTTCTGCAAGGAAGGCATGACTTAATCTGGAAAGTCCTGGGAGGAGGCTGTTATTTTATGATGGCTCTTTGCATGTTTTGGGGACTGCATAATACAGTTGGGCTTGCTAAGGCTAGCCCACGGGTAGATGTTTGCACAATTACACAGGAAAGGTGAGTCAAGGGATCGAAAGAAGTTAAAGATAAAACCACTTGCAGCTACATTGGGAATTGTATTTCAGCAGCATCTGGGCAGATCATGAGTTTAGTTGGTTTGGGGATTTAAAAGTTTGCTAGAAGCAGGAAAAGGAAATATAATTTCTTTTAAAATATTGCCTTTAGAGAAATACATCTGTATGATAAAAAAGAGTGTTTTTCCCCTCCCTTTTTAAAGAGGGCAGTGTTAGGGCACAACCACAATTAATTATTTTCTAATTTGTAAACATTCAGTTACTGGGCATGTTTAAGTTCATTGGACTGAACATTTGAACTGGTAGCACCTCAAGTTTAGAATCATCTCTGGAGGTCCATAGAAGGCAGTAAATCTTGCAACGTTATTCCTAGTTCCTGCCTATTGGCTGATTAACTGATTAAAAGTTCTTCCATCAAATGATTTCCAGTTAAGCTGCTATTCTTGCTGCAGTTTCACTGCCAGGAGGAAATAGTAATTGCAATCACCCAAATTCTAGAGTCATTCTACAAAAAAGAGAGAGGATTCTGGGGTTCCCCATTGTGGAAATAAAACCAGAGATTTCCATCTGCCATGATCCAGCTTTGCATGCCCACAACTTGGAAAGGTTTAGTTGTGAGTGAGAGGAGAGAAAATGAAAGTGCAGAATCAAATGCTGTTCAACTTTGCTGTCTGGTGCAAGACACCAAACCTGTTTTCAAACTGGAAGGGAAGCTGATGGTATGTCTGAGTTTTCGTGATGATGATTGGGTGGTTGGCTTGGCAAGGAGATCTGTGCCAAGGTGGATCTCTGAACTTAAGGGATGTCCCCGTGGCACTTCAGCTCAACTGTTTCTGTAGCCCATGGGCATCTCATGCTTTCAAGACAAAGCTGATGGTTATTTATTTCCTTCAGCT
This sequence comes from Python bivittatus, assembly GCF_059951505.1. Taxonomy (NCBI): domain Eukaryota; kingdom Metazoa; phylum Chordata; class Lepidosauria; order Squamata; family Pythonidae; genus Python; species Python bivittatus. The sequence continues at coordinate 5,350,313 of NW_028277085.1, read as the reverse complement.
GGTAGGTGCCATCTCTGCTGATTTCCTTGAAGGACTGTGGAGGGCAAAAAGTCAGCCTCTGGGGTTGTGGCTCTAGATGGAAAGCTCCTTTAATTTGTCTTGTGGCCTCCCTCCCACGCCTCCCCCAATCTGCCTGTTCTTAAAAGATCCAAGCTGCAGAAACTTTGTGTATGGGGAAGGCCAGTATATTCACTGAACTGTTTGCTACCTCTCTGGAAATTAGGCTGGGTTGGGTGTTTCAAAATCCAGTGTCCCAGTTTAGATACAAAATTATATTATGTATTTAATTGGGGCACCATCCAAACACAATTCCAGAGGAGAAAGACTATTACATAATTCTAAGCTTGCATGTATAATTCCCCAACCCATTGCTGCCTTCTAGGAGAATCTGGTATTTTGCATTATCTTGCGTGCTTGTGTTTTCTGCCATGTAATGCAGCTGGCACGCTTTGCTGGCAGCAAAAAATAAAAAATAAAAAAAGAATTAGCCTTGACAATTACAGGGTTCTCTTGGTAGAGAAAGGGACACCAGAAGAGTCCTGGTAGAAGGAGGCTAAAAATATAAACACAGAGGACTTTATAAATAGAGAGTTCCTGGTGATGTCAAATAAATAGACTTGTCACAATGTGAATGATAATTAGAGGGCTGAGAAGGGTGGGGAAGAGGCAGAGGAAGAAGGAAGCTGGTATAACTGTCTGGACTTTGCAGGACGGCCAGTGGGTCTTGCTGGGAGGAAGAGAATTTGAGTTGGCAGATTGAAACACACCTTGGTGCTATGCCAGATAGTAATTTAAAATCCCCCCTCCCTGAAAAAGGCTTTAATTTGTCTACCTTATTCTTGAGGGAGGGGTGAGAGCGTGTTTGGAATTTGTTGTGAGGGAGTTTTTGAGCTGACTTGATTGTTGAAGGTGGCAGAAGGCACCACGGCTAGAATTGTTGGTTTTGGTGATACCTATTTCTGGCCTTCAGACATCTCCTTGATTGCCCAGATTGATGAAGCCACAAAAGGGAGTTTCTTCCTGAAATCTTCCTCAGGAATTAATTGAAGCCAAGAGGGCTGGAGACCGCAGGAGAGAGGATGACACAAATGGTGATGATATGCATCGTTTGGCCAACCTGACAAATAAATGCAAGAGCACCATACTCCATGTGTAAGAATTTCATTGAAGGCACCTCAAAAAAATAAATTAAAAAATTAAAAATCTGCTATTAGTTGAGTCGAGCTTCTGATTCCTATGTGGACATTTTATAGAAGGATCTTGGAAGGGGATTGCTATTCCCTTTCCCAGAATCTTTGTTTAATCTCCTTTTCCAGCTTACAACCCTAGAATTTTCTGATAATCACCCATCCAAGTACTAACCAGATCACAACGTGCTTGGATTGTCCAGATCACCCATGGTCAGCTGAGCTCTGCCACCTACTTACTCCTGTTGTTTTGACTCTGCTTAGCTTTTCATAGAGTTGTCAACCCAACATGGACACTAAACCTGGGGCTGGGCTTTTGCACGTGTCTTACCTTCTTTGGTTTCCCTTCAGGAAGGGCACCATTGATTTCTCTGATCATGCGCCCCGACACTTGTATGCCTCCTGTCTCCCAGGACTGTTCCTTTGCAAGGAAGGTGTGCATCCAGTTGCTGCTCCTGAGTTTTCTCCTGCCCACCTGGTTAGGTAAGTAAGGAGAGCATCGTGGACTTGCCTTCTCCACTTTTCTCTGCCAGGCTCCAAGTCTGACTTGGTTAGGGAAGTTTTCCTATAATGGAACCTATCTGTTTCCTTATACTTCTGGAATTGTCAGATGAAAGTGTGATGGTCTGTGGGAATGACCTTGGGAGACAGGAGGGAGAGCCACAGACTGGACAAGCATCATGCAAAAAGTATCTCAGCCTACAGAAGGAGGGAGGGCATGGGAAACATCTCAGAAGGGACTCTCCTTAGTTTTCTGGAGAGTAAGAGGGGAGGAAGAGAGAAATACTTTCAGTCTTGCAAGATTCTGTTAATGTAACCTTACAATAAAGATACAGCTAGTATTCTTGGTTGTTCTTCTTGTCTTGACTGCCTTGAAGGGCTAACAGAAAGTGAGGGTAAGGAGTCAGTGCAGCACCCTCTTTAGCTATCATATTTCCTAATATGCCTCTTCTATCACATAACCTTTTCTTAACACAATCCATGTTGTACATGGGCTAATAAATGCATTGTTGCAGGCTGGTTTAGATGTCAGACTGTATTGAAAAATTCTTGTATAACCCACGTATTAGGAAAGCAGAGTTTGGCATGGAAAAGAGGTCCAGTTCATGGATTTATTTGTTTGTTCAAATTATGTCCCTTCATTCTTCCAGTAACTCAAAAAAGTAGGATTATACAGGCCACTCTTCCAGTTTTCTGCTAAGCAGCAGATCTATGGCGTTGGCTGGGCTAAGACAGAATGATCCAAAGTCAACCTGTGAACTTCCATAGCTAACGGTGGACTTGAATCTGGGGTTCCCTGGTCCTGGTGCATATCCTGACCATTAATATGAACATGTTTCTTCTCCATCCCGGTGTCAAAGCTTTTCTAATCTTTGTGGATGGTATGACGCACCTGCTCCAGTGGCAATTCCATATCAAAAGTCTGGCTAGTTTTTCGTTCTCAGCAATGTGTATCTGTACATGAATGAAATAATGCAGTTTGTTTTGGTTCTCTGGAGCGTTAGTACTTGAGTCAACTCTGTCTCCCTCCCCCAAATTACATGCAGAGCCTCAATGATGCATAAAGCTGAGTGATGTGATGAAATTAGACTAAGAGTGACATCTAGAGGTGAACATCTGAGTTTCTGGGTTGTGACGTGATTCCTCCCCACTTTCGTCAGCATTTTCCATTTGGTCCTGGATGTTGTTCAGATATGTCAGCCAGGGGACAATTCCTATAGGCCTCCGGCTATTCCTGACTGGGGATTTTAGAGTCAAAGTCCAGTGTGAATAGAACCGTGGTCTCTCTTATAGTTGTGTAAGAAGGACCTCGAGGCTGGATGCAAAAAGGCAGAAAGTCAGGTCTGTCTTAAACACACTTTGTTGAGCAAGCTACAATTGGTTTGGTTTGTACAGCACGCTAAATGGTAAACAATGGTTTGCAAACCACAGTGTCTGGCTTGGCATAAGCTGCTGAATGAAGTGAAATATGTAGTGCCTGAGTATATTGCTTGAACCAGTCAACCTTAGTAGAGCAGGAGTCCAAATGGTGGATTTCTAGTTTGTTGGGAACCAGGGGTGATGAGGTACCCTGGCTTGCATAAATGGAGACTTGCAGCTTTGCTGAACTAGCAAAGGGAATGGAAGAGGGCAAGGCTTCTTCCCCAAAGCTCTTCTCCGGCTTTTGCAAGTGACTCAGCAGTGAATCTTTGCGTTGTGTTGTGTTGTGTTGTGTTGTCCCCTTCCCATCAGGTGCTGTGGAAATCAAGGTCTCCGAAGAGCCTGTGGTCGCCCTTGTTGGCCATGATGCAATCCTGCACTGTTCCTTCTCACCGGATGCCAATTTTAGTCTGGATGATCTCAGCCTCATCTGGCAGCTGACAGATACCAAACAGCTGGTGCATAGCTTTGCGGAGGGTCGGGACCAGCTGGCGTACCAAGGGAGCAGTTATGCCAACCGCACTGCCCTCTTCTATGATCAGCTGGCCCAAGGCAACATGTCCCTGCTGCTGCGCCACGTGCAGATTTCAGATGAAGGGAGCTTCACCTGCTTCGTCAGAGTTCGGGACTTCAGCAGTGCAGCTGTTACTCTACAAATGGCAGGTGAGCTAGAAAAAAGGTGGTTGTTAGGGTTGGTTCCCAAACTGCTAACGTTTTAAGGGACCACCATATAAAGAGCCAGCTGCAAGTTTCTCTGCTGTCAGTGAAGAGACCTGCTGTTGGAAAGAAGATCAGAAAGTCTCTGTCCTACCAGACAGAGGATGTATTGGTTCTAAATGGAAAATGTTCAGTTGCTAGAATTCTTGTAACGCCATCCCGTTTGTTTCATAAATCTTGCTAAAGAGAACTCAGCAAGACTCTTGCTTGTGGGATTAGACAGCTGACAAAGAACCTGACAGTGGAGATTTCTCTTGACCCTGGGGCCAGGTGGAGTCTGAGGCCCAAGGGGTCAGAATGCAAAGTTTGCCAGATTGCTGATAGTCAGGCCAAGTGGTCATAGGTGAGCAATGCAGTCCAGAATAGATCTAGGAATTGAGCCATCTGATTCACATGTAACACTAAGCCGTAGTAGGCTTGTTTGCTTTAGGCTTGGTGTGGTATATGAACCCAGCCCTGGCAGCATGTAATTCTGTTATAGCAATGATACAACAATGGACCACTCTATAGTTAAGTCACTACACTATTGGCCAACCAAGATTTCGATGAAGTGTCCACAAGGGCCAATTTCCCTTCCTTTAGCAGCTAAACCTTTTTTAACATTTCATGCACGATGCTTAAGGAGTCTTCTGAGTCTGAGCCAATCCTGGGCTGCCACCAATTGTCATGGGTTCTTTTTAAAACCCTACCCAATTAGATTGACCCAGACTCAAGACAGACCCCAGAGCACTGGACTGTGGACAGGTGTTCTTTTATATCTCCCTATAAGGGTTGGGAAGACATTTTATTTTACAAAACAAAGGTAGGAAAGTGACAGGTGAAACTTACAAATCCATCTGTGAGTGCTTCCTGTTACCTCTATCATATATTCTGTTCCACTGCTATTACTGTTTACTATTACTAATTGCTATTACTATTCTAACGTTTCCTCTATACCGGTGTTTCTCAACCCTGGTGACTTTAAGATGTGTGGACTTCAACTCCCAGAATTCCCCAGCCAGCATGGGTTGAAGTCCACACATCTTAAAGTCACCAAGGTTGAGAAACACTGCTCTATACTATTCTCTGTACTATTACAATTCTATAGGCATGTTTTCTTCTTACAAAGTCTGTTCTGCCTTAATTCTTCTCTGTGGGATTTCTACTTTTTTCTTCTCCATTAATGGCCAGCATGTAGAGATCTTGCCTCCTTCCACATTGGGCTTTGTCTTGCTGGGCCTCTCTCCTTCTTTCTTCTCTTCTTTGGACCATCCACGTCCTCTGAAGGAAGAACACCTTCTTTCTTTTGCTGGCTGCTCTCTGTCTCTCGATGGCTGCAGAGCTCCAAAACACGCCTCTGCTCCCACACTTGTCTCAAGGTTGCTGCTTTATTGGCAACTCTTCCCGGCTGACGCTGGGGTGGGGAGGAGGTTCAAATGGGTCAGGACAAAGGTAGCCCAGGGGGCTGCAAATTTGTCAAGCGGTCTGGTCTTCCACAGTGGTGTATGACATAATGTGCTGGGGTGGCTTAGTGTTATATTTGAATTACAGGCAATTCATACTGTGAGTCATATCCCTGAACCGTTCTTCTCCTGTTTTAGCTGCCTACTCCAAGCCCAACCTGAACTTGGAACCCAACAAGAACTTGAAGCCGGGTGACCTGGTCACAGTGACATGCCACAGCTTTTCTGGGTACCCTGAAGCTGTCGTGCTCTGGCAAGATGGCCACGGCCACAACATCACTGACAACATCACCACCTCCCAGGTGGCCAATGAGCAGGGTCTCTTTGATGTCCAGAGCATCCTGCGGGTGGTACTTGAACCTAACAGCACCTACAGTTGCCTGATAAAGAATTCTTTGCTTCGCCAGGAGACCCACGCTTCTGTCACCATCACAGGTCTGGGCCTTGCAAAGGCAGGGTGAAGTCTGGGAAAGTCAGTGGGTAGGAGCCTACATTGGTTCTTCTGGGGTTGACTTAGGTGGAACTGCAGACCTCTGTAGAGAAGTCTCTGACTTAATCCATGATGGCTCCGGACAGAAGTGGGGAAAAAGTGGTCCTCCATATGCGCTAGAGCACAGTGTTTGGCAGTCCTGGCCATTGGAGCCAGTGATGAGGCATGTTGGGAGTTGTAGTGCAGTGTTTCTCAACCTTAGCAACTTTAAGATATGGGGACTTCAACTCCCAGAATTCCCCAGCCAGCCATGAAGATATGAAGTCTCCATATCTTAAAGTTGCTAAGGTTGAGAAACACTGTTGTAGTGCATGAACATACATCAAAAGCCACCCCTTGAGCAAGAATGCCAAAACCTTGCAAGATTTCATACATTGTTACTAAATTCTTAGAAGATCACAAGCAACAATGCCAGATGTTTTACAGTGGTACCTCGGGATACGAACGCCTCTACTAACGAACTTTTCGGGTTACGACCAGCTCCAGCCGCAAAAATTTACCTCGATGTGCGAACTCCGCCTCGGGGTACGGTCATTTTTCCGCCCTGACACGTGGTCCGCGGCCATTTTTCCGCCCCTGATACGTGGTCCGCGGCCATTTTACCGCCCCGCTGTGTGGCGCCCAGCCGTTTTCCCGCCCCTGACGCGTGGTCCGCGGACGCCAGAACGGATTAATAATTGAACCTTATGGGAAAATTTGCTTCGGGGTGCGACCAAATTCGGAGGGCGGAACGGATTAACCGGATTTACATTGAACCCTATGGGGAAATTTGCGTCGGGTTACGACCAACTCGGGATACGCCCAGAGTCATGGAACGGATTAAGTTCGTATCCCGAGGTACCACTGTATTTTGGCACCCCCATCAGAGGCCATCTGCAGTGGGAACTGGGACTTCAGGATGGGCTGAGGTTGTAAATTGAATGGGCTTCTTCAGGCTAGTGGGAACCAAGGCTCAGTGTTACGCAAGAATCATTACAGAGTTATTGCAGACCACAAGTCTTCCCAATCTGCCAAGACTAGGGAGAATTGTAGGATTACAACCTTTAAGGATCAGCTTTTGATGAAGTCTGACCTGCTTCTTAGAGCCGTCTGACTCTGGCTCCAGTGACTCGCCAACCTATATTTGCTAGGCTTCCAGTTGTCTTCAAGTCATTTCAATTTTTATAGACTTCCCCCAAGCTCTCTGTAACCTTATTCACTTGACGGTAACATTAATTAGGATTTAATTGTCCTTGGCGCGGCAGTTGCTGTCTTGTGAAAGAGGGCCCCTCAGGGAGCATAAACCTTTTGGTTAAATGCACGATGCCACTTGATGGAGCCCAGCGGGGTGTGACATCTGGTGGAACCTTCTTGGAGGCAGTCAGAGAAATGGAAATAAAGCGGATGGCCATCTTGTCACCCATCGGTGCAACTGGAATAGGTGGTTGCGAGAAGGGAATTCCCTGACTTTGGCACTAAACGATTCTCTTTCGCATTCTGTAATCTGGGTCTCAAAATTTCCTTTAAGGGGAGCCCATCTTTTCTCAGATCAGCCGGGTTACCGTATTCTGTAATTAGTGAAAGGAAAACGTACCTCACAGGCCAAAGATCCTTTTTTCTTCTCTCCCATCTTCTGAGCCTTGTCTGGAAAATGATAATCAAGCTCTTTTCATTTGAGGAAGGCTGGACAGGGGTTTGTGGGTGATTCTAAAGCTCAGGGTGCAAAACCTCCAATGCACCCTCTTTATTTTTTTTTTAAACACCTCTTGCTAGTTTTCCTTAGCTGATTTTCTAGATCACTCTCACCCTTCTGAACCAGATATTTTGGGCCTATATGCCACATTTACACCCAATCAGTCTTGGTTTTCAGGGGCTAATGTACTTTTGAATCTTGTTTTGAATTCTTTTTCTTGAGATTTGAATAGAAAAACAGGGAAAATTATTTCACCTAATCTTAATGGGCATTCTGAATGGGCAGTTCTGCATTGAACAGGGGGCCTGGCTGAATGATTGTTAGAAATGCTAGGACAGTTAATCGTTTTTGGGGAGTGCATGCATAAGCCCAAAAGATTATGAATTCCCCAGTTCTTAAGTCAAGTGAATGGAGTCAAGTGAATGGAGGCTGCATAAAACAGAGAGCGATAATCTCCTCCCCCCACATGAGGAGGATGTTGCTCACCCATTGACCCATCCAGCAAAGATAGAGGCCTGCATTGTTTTCAGCTGTAAAATATTGGCAGACACGAAGTCGCTTTGCCAACACCCAAAACCTCCCCTCGACTGATAGCTGCGTAGGAAATCCGTCAGGCCGAAAGCCGCCTCGCTAGGCTTCCCCTCCTCCAAGCAAAGTGTGATAGATCAGCATTTATTTGAATTTATTAGCATAATTATTTAAAGGTTAATGAAGTGTTTTATAGGGTAATTCAACCTGCTGTTTCCGGGGAAGTCCTGGGAATTGGAAGATTTGCCAGCATCTTTAGGGCCTTTGATTCTGAGTAAACTCTTGGCTGCCATCAGCTCTTTGCGGGCGTGACATCTAAGCCATGTGGTGGAGTTTTCCTTGGGTCATCCTGGTCAAGGGTGTTGGCCATAATACTGTCCTCTGCTTTTCTTTCTCTGTCTCCTTCCAGGACAACACCTTCTGTTTCCAGCAGTAGCACTCTGGGTCACAGTGGGGTTGTCGATCTGCCTTGTCATCCTCCTGGTCATCCTCGCATATGTGTGCCAGAAGAAAATCCGGAAAAGTTGCAAAGAGGAGAAAGAGAATGCTCGTAATTGTTACTTGCGTGTAGACTTGCTCTGTCTTGATGCATACTTCCTTTTCGACTTCCCTTCTCCCTGCCCCCCACCCTGACATTTCTAGGGCTGCGTGGTGCTTTGAATTTGAAAGCAAAAAGATGCTTCAAGGGGATGGGAAGGTAGCACCTGTCTGCAACTCTTTAAAGCAGCATGTCTTTTGGGGGGGGGGGGGTGGCTGTCCTCTACAGTTATCACGTGGTCCTGGGAAAAGATACCTTTAATTTAAGGCAGCCCTTCTCAACTCTGGCAACTTGAAGATGTGTGGACTTCAACTCCCAGAATTCCCCAGCCAGCATGGGCATAAATGTAAAATTTCCTCGCAATCTCTTGTGATGGTAGTGAATATGTCTAGCTCAAGGATGGCATGTTGCATAGCTGGAGTTCTCCAGACTTGGCTTGTGGGCTGCAGATATTTCACTCCCCTACGAAGGAACATCATCAGACTCGACTTCTGCAAAACTCCTTCATTAATGAAGTTACCTAATAGAGCAATGGACCATCTGCAACTCAAAGCCAACCTTGGAGAACACTGATAATGTAACATGGATCTATTTGTAAAGGCTGGTCTGCTGCATGGAACCCTCCTGTTGAGTATCATGTATAGGGGAAGGGGATATAAGCTACAGGGCCCAATCTTCTGGCTTGATGCATCCTTTGCAAGCTTCTGGAAACGTCTGGCTGGCCACTGTAGGAAGGTGGGTAAGATGAGTCTTTGGTTTGAATCAGTAGTTGCAGTGAACTGCAGAAGATCTCTCAGCCCAAAGTAGAGTAGCTGTACGACATCTATAGTCCCATGCTTGTGTGTATAGAGGTGATTCTCTAAGAACGAGTCTCAAGAGCGTCATCTGATTAGTGTGCATACTCAGGGTGGTCCTCAACAGTGCTAGCCATCACAGCATTGGCATTGACAGCAGCTCTGTGGTGACTTAATTGTTTAACTTGATCTTTTTCCTCCTTCAGGAATAGAGGAGCAGAATGATGGGGAAGGATGTAAGACAGGTCAGTCAGCATTTTGATTTTCTGTCCGTTCCTGATGGATGCTTCTCGGCAGAGATTTGCCCTAGGTTATTGCCAGGGTACCGTCCCTGAGCATTAGCACCAGTTTGGACATAATGAAGGAGGACTCAGTGGTGAAGCACTTATTTTACCCCGGAAATGTCTCTGGTTAGCTTACTTCTACGTTGTATGGGAAGAAATTCCTGCTTGGAATCTAGAAATGCAGCTGCCAGATCTTTCCTCTCCTACCAAATCCAGAGTAGATGGATTTTGGGCTCTGTGGGATCTACTTTATTCTTAATTTCTTTCAGAGATCCATCAGCTAGATCCAGGTGTGAGACAGGGGTCAGTGAACTAGAAACAGACTAGAAATGAATAGCCATGTGGAGACCAGGAAAAAATATTTTCTGGTTTCCCCTTTCTTTTTCTTTCAGCAGCAACATTTGAAATAGGACGTCATTTTGAGCCCAGGGAGGGTCAACTTGTCCCTGGACAGAGAGTTTGTTTTTGCTTTGGCTTTGAGAGCTGCGCTAGATTTGGGTCTGATCCTGCTTAGCTTTGTCAGGGTAGCTACAGTGGAGTTGATTCTGGCACTGGTGACCAAGGTTTAAAGCAGCTAGTTTCTATTGCTTTCTGACCCCAAATGCTAAGAAACCATGCTGCTGATTTTTACCAAGAAATCCCTGCATTTTGACAGCAAGGTTAGAAGGACTTCGAAGGCTATAATAAAGCCATTGGGGCCGCCCACTCCTGTTTTCGTGCTTGCTAGTCACCGTGAAATCTGCTACAATTCAGAACCACCAGCTGCTCAAACGCAACTTGAGCTTAGCCATTGCTTGAACCAGATGAGCTCATGGACTTACTCAATATGAGGTACCCTGCTCACCTGGACTCATATTTCCTTCCAATAGAAGAAAATATCTGTAACTCAAGGTTGAACCATGGAGTCCTTGGTGCTCTCTGAGCTTGATGGCTTGCAGACGTTTCATTACCCAACTAGATAACATCATCAGTGCAAGGGAGTGTGAGGTTTGAACCTCACACTCCGTTGCACTGATGATGTTACCTAGTTGGGTAATGAAACGTCTGTAAGCCAACAATCAAGCTCAGAGAGCACCAAGGACTCCTCATATTTCCTTGTATTTGAAAGGTCTCTTGTAGATGAAGAAAATGTTTTAATGAAGTCTGATTACTGCACTCTGCACTTCAGTATAAGCCAGGCATTCCCTGTGTAGGACAGCAAAGCGCGCACCTTGCTCAGGTTGGCTTCTGTCAACACTTTCCTAGGTGCTGAGCATCACTGCCTGCTTCGGTACCACCAAATGGCTCACTGCAGTATTCAGAAGCGGAGGGGGATGTCTGTGAATATGTTAGCTTTCTGCAAGAAACAACATATTCTCGAGAGGCTTCCATTTCTGGCCTGTATTATATTTCATATGCCTGTGATAACCCACCCAATATTTCCTTAGAAGACCCAGAAAACGGACCCAGATAAATCAAAATGGGTAGCTCAGAATTTTCATCGTAGTGGTGTCTAGAAGGGAGAATATTACAGATTTTACAATGTCCAGCAGGGGGCAGTACAATACTTGCTTTTATACATGATATTAAAGGTTGAAAGTTGGGCCAGCCTGGAACATGGTGAAGCCAAATCTTCTGCTTTGAAATACTTGTAGATAGATGTTAAGACCCACTAAGATCTACTACTTCATGCTACTGTTTTCGCTCTGTGTGTTTGGCACCATCCTCTGGGGCTCAATAAACCGATCCCTTCTCCCTTCTTCATTGCTTTGACAGCCTTGCAACCTCTGAAAAACATGGACATCAAAGAAGGTAAGGACAGTTGTGCTTCACAGCAAATATATATCGAATGCCGTAGCTCCAGGTCCTTTCAAACCATGGGAATGGGGCCATCGCTCAGCAACGAAGTCCATTTGTTTTGCATACAGAGTGATCCAGATTAAAGAAGTGGCCTCTCCAGGAGAATTGATACTATTTTCTGTGGCCTCTCCAGGAGAATTGATACCATTTTCTCACTTTCGTCTTCTCTCGCAAAGTTTGGCGACGACCAAACCCCACTTTTTGGCTAGACTTCTCCCCCTGTCTTGATTTTACCCATGAGACACAAGAGTAAGGCACTTTGCCCTCACTCTGATTAGGCTTCACCCTTTCATCTCAAAGCTAAATCAGAGTGAGAACACATGCTCAGGAACCATTGGAAATATAGAGCTAAATATTGTGTAAATATTTAGCCCTGTTTACAGGGCCTATCCCAAATAGGAGTGGCTGTCAAAACAAGTGAGTAGAGTGAGGAATGGACTGCGATAGGTTGTCCTTTGAGGTCTCCCTCCCATCTGCCTCATCCCAGTGTTTTGGCAGCAGTCATTGCAGACTGCCTGAGATGTACACCCATCCCGTGTCTGACAAGTTATTTTTCTTTCATCTTTCTTTCCAGACATGGGCGAAGAAATTGATTAACAACAATGGAGGGCAAAGCAGTAGCAACATCTCAAGGCTGATGTTGGCAAGCAGACCCCCTGGGATCTTCCTCCAGCAATAGACTATAGAAAAGGCAGGAGTGACACGCCCAACCCTCTTCCTTGGAGCCTACAGCTTAGAAGTTCTAGCCCCCTTCTTACAGATTTGTTCCTTCTCCATAGAACTGGCCTCCCTCACCATGGTCTTAGAAAGAGGCTGGAATTCAACTTACTCCTTCCCATGCCCCAAGCAAGTAAGACTTTGAGATGTTCAAAGTCCTTCTTCATCCAACTCGTGCAACGCTATTTATTCTCTCCACTGTTCACCTTGCATGGCAAAAACTGATCCCTGCCAGCCCAGGGATCATAACTGGGATGCTTGTGGGGATCCCACAAGGAGGGTGGACAGCATGAAACAGCTCAGCTCTTTTGACCGTGGTTCTTGGAGCTGCCTGCGATGTCATCTTCTACCTGCAATTTTTTCTCCGTGGGGACTCCTCCATTGGATTTTAAGCCAGTGCATCTGGGAATGGGTTTTCTTTCTTGCTGAAGAGATCCTACCTTCCCTTACAATTCAACCAAGAAGCAAAAATAGTCTGGGATTCAGGGCCCGTAATTAGCAAAGAGAAGATCTCCGTATCTCTGGCATCTTGTGAAAACGTTCCTAAAAACTCTTTCTGATGGGATCTTCCAAAAGCTGTTGCCAGCATAGAGGGCACGAGTGAAGTGGATGGATAACCTGAGGCTATACATCTTCTTTTAGAGCCATCACTTAAAACCGTTAAGGCAAACAAGTAATGGGGTTCTTTAAAAAAAAAAAACCCTCTTAGGAAAAATAACAAAACTGCCTTGTGGGATATGGCCTTTGGACAAGAGGCTCTTGCCATGCACTAAGGAACTTCATGTAGAATGAACAATCTGAGCTGCAGTTTTTTTAAAAAAAATTGAAACAGCCACAACAAGCAACAGAGGTGAGAATCTGTCTTCGGTAGACTTTGCAGATAGGTTCATGTTTACCTCAAAGCCGATCCCAGTTAGTTGAATGGGGCTTACTTTTAAGTGTGCCTGAGATTAAAGCCAGAATACCTTGTCTGCACATGGTCAGAGGTCTCTGTTTTTTTCCCAAGTCTCAAAAATGTCAGCCTTTGATTCTGAGCAATGAGAACGCCATCGAATTTGAAGTCTCCTCTCTGTTTATGTCACCTGCTGCTGTAAAGAGTATCTTGAGATATTGTAACTGGGAATTCAGTCATGTTCAGCAGTTGTTTGACAGGATAGGGAGCAAATCTAGAGCCACTAGGAAAACAGTGCAAAGAAAGGCAAAATTAAATCCAAACAAACAGAAACTATGGGATGAAGCATAGAGGAACAGTGAAAATCCTATAGGATCTACTTTCTTTGTACTAGAAATCCCAAGAGCCATCAACCAGAGCCTGGTGCAAAAGCTACAGATTTCAGAATGAATGTTTTCAGTGTCCAGGAATTTAATCCTGAGTTCCAGAGGTCAAAGGACTGCTGTCTTTCCACATATGAATTCTCACTTAGATGCATTCAACTGATTTAATTTTGGAAGTACAATTTAGGAAATGTGGGGAGCAATTTCAGTTGCTACTATTTTTATCCATTTGGGAGTGTGTAACCCATACTGGTCTACTGCAGATCACCAGAGATCTGCTAGTAGATGCAAATCTACCTTTAATCCAACTATGTGGTAGACATCTTCTTTGAATGATGAAGGTGTTAGGTTCAGACCCTCAGATTCACTTAAAAGAATCTTAGGTGGCAATGGACAATTGATTGAAAAGAGGAATGTCTTCCACCTGCCCAGCTCAGTTCCTGATGTCTTCATGAACACATCTGTGCAGTTTCCTTGGGAATGTTACAAAACTGGTTTGCCACTGCCTTATTCCTGGATGTTTAACTTCCCAGTGTAATGAATGGCCCTGGGATTTCTAGGTAGTCCCCAAGTACTCAGGTCCAGTCCTAGTTAGCCTTTCAAGATCAGCCAGAGGTTGGTTAAGACATATCCCCAGTAGTCAAGGCTATTTGGGAGCAAGGAGAGAGAGAGAAATCTTCAAGAGGACTCTAAAAAGCTTGGATGGTGAAAGATCATGAAGCCTACTTCACCATCTCCTGCACTAGACTTCCTTGTCATGGCGCAACAGGGTATGGTGTTACACCAACCAGTATAACCATCCAGATTTTCTTTAGTTTTAATTTTTTTTCCCTGCTATCAACCCTGCCAGTTCACCACTGAATTCCAAATGGGTTGGGTTTTAGGGTTTTGGAGAAGATGTGGCCGTTCCATTTTTCACTAAAAAGAGTGGACTGAATGGCTATATTTGCACAACACACTTCCCAGGATAGGAGAAGATTTAGCAACTCTGTTGGCTTAGCTATTTGTGTGCTGTTGTAGAAACCCATTTGTTTATAGTTGGATATCGTATGCAAACTCAGAAAATCAGCGAATTCAGTAACCAGAATAATTATGTTGTGTGAATGCAGTCAACACATAAAGTTGGTTGTAATGCTAATTGGGGAAAATCCGCAGGCCAGATAATTCCCTTTTACATGGTAGGACATGCTGATAGTTTGAACTATATAGGAGATGTTTTTCTTGTTCTTCCATTTGTAACCTATAATAAGAAAGAAGTTTAGAATTCAGTGCCAAGACAGTATAGATTTAGTATACTCTATTAATATTTGCAAAGATTGGGTTGGTTGGAGGGAAATGTTCTTTTGTAGAATATTTCAAAGTAAAGTAGATAAGTAGAATGGTTCAGATGAGAGTTGAAAACTAAGAGGAGGCCTAACCTCTGCTGAAGGGTTCTACTTCAGAAAAAAAATAAATCACCCTTCCCTGGAATATCTTTGCTTTCTAAGTTTAATGATCCCCTGTCTTTCTGGGTTTCTCAAAGGGGCTGAAAACTTGTTTTCTAATGAACTTTAAAATTTTCTATTTAAGAAATTTGAATCTGGAAATATTTGTGCCTTTGAAGATCTAATAAACGTTCAGTTATGTTGGAGAGTGTTTTCTCTCTCTGTAGTAGAGATGGGAAATTTTGAAACAATGGGAATGGGTTGATACAGGAGGCAGTGTTTAGCCTCTTTGGATATTTTTATTCCTCCTACAGAAAAGAAAAGGAAGCCTTTCTAGTAAGAAATGAGGCCTGCCTTTCAAAACTTCCAAATGTTGTGGGTTGGGTTCATCAGTTGACTAATTAAAAGAATCATGAGTAGTGTTGCTTACAAAAGATGGTTTTCTAGAATGAAAACTAGTCTAGCAAAGATGGAGGTATGGATGAGAACAGGGCAACAGCCATTAAATCCTCAACGCTTCCACTTAACTGGCTGTGCTGTTCTTCCATTCTGACTCTTGATGATAGCCACTGCTTCTCTTCTCAGCTTGTCTGTTTCCTTGTCCACGCACTTGGTCAAGTCAAGGTGAGTGAGCAGCCAATCAATTCTTCCTGACAAACCATCCTAAAAATATTGGAGTGCATTAAGCCCTGAAATACCAAGGTCCTTAATAAAAATCCATCCCACAGCAACAAGAATCTTTACGAAGCCTCCCTTGAAGTGGGGAATATAAGAAACACAGAGCAATTATACCCATTTCAGTTTTGACAGTTATCCGATCCATATCAGTAAACAGATTGAGGAAGCGGTTGGAAAATGCGTGTTGGGTGTGGAGCAAGAAGAGGTGCTTGGGGTCCATCCTGCAAGCAGAACGAGAGGGTAGAGCTTGAACCTAGCAGCCAGGCTATTTTTTTAATTTTTATATATATATAAATAAATTCAACTACTAGTACTTAACAGGGCTGTTTACTCTCAGGAAAAGAAAAGATAGCCTTAAGACATTGTAGAGCAGTGTTAGGTTTGTACTCTGAACCACATTCTTAGAATTAGATCCAAAGCACTCCACCGCCCTAGGATATAATAGTCTAACTTAGGCTAGAGGTGAACATTTGTCCACCAAAATCTTTGGTTGCAACTCTCCAAGACCGCCAAAAGTTGTTCTGAATTTGTAATGTTTAAGGCAGTGTTTCTCAACCTTGGTGGATTGGAGATGTGTGGACGCCAACTCCCAGAATTCCCCAGCCAGCATGGCTGGCTGGGGAATTCTGGGAGTTGGTGTCCACACATCTTCAAGCTACCAAGGTTGAGAAACACTGGTTTAAGGTAACAGAGTTGAATGAAATATATGCCTCGGGCTAACCATATTGACTGCAGTTTTAATTCAGTCAAATGGAAATCAAATGCAATTTTTGCCCTGGCCTCATCTATGGCATTTGGGAGGTGGTGGTTCTCAATAGCCATTCAAAGCCCCATGGGCTTCTTAGCCTGGGAAAGGTGGTGTGGTTGTGATTTAGACAACGGGAAGCTCAGACGGGTGGCATTGTCCGGAACTTGCTGCGTTTGTCAGAATGATGGAAGGGGTATCTCAAGTTTGCATTGCAAGTTTCCTAAAAGAAAAGGAGGGGGTCTCTAGTTTTGGGAACCTGGAATTCAGAATTGCCATTTCGTAGACAAGGTGGTGAAGATCAGGAGGAGCCACTGATCTTTCATTGAGGTCGCCACTAAGGGATTGCTAAATTCATCTTTGATTCTTCTGCAGAAAGGGACTGTTTGGCACGATACCTTTATAAATGAGGAGTCCAATCCTTAGAAGCTGCAGTAAAATACCCATCAACTTGGTTTTCTCACTCCTCATGCTTTCTCACCCATTTATTCTCAGGAATATCCAACAGTAGAACCTTAAAAAAAAAAACCTAAAATTATCTCCATGTTTGAATGCACGCACATTAAATATTACGAGATTATTCATTTTTGTGTCACAGAACAGGGAGAAATCCATCCTGCCCACCCTCTTCTAATGACACTCCTATCAAGAAAGCTTTTCCAGAGGTCATCTTGCCATACTGTCCTTTGCAAATTCAGATTGAAGTTTTTTCCACCAAGGCGGCAAAACTGGCTTCTGGTGTATAATGAATGAATCAGTTCCATTTAACAGATAGGAGATCTTCTACGGGTAACAGCTAGAAACATCTTTATCCAGCTTAATTCCAGCAGATCTGTGTAATAGAAGGGACAGCTTTTCCTGCCTAGTGTCACAGGTGTGTTTTCAGAGACTCTGTTCCATGCTGTTATATTGTGCTTCACAATTCCTATTAAATATTATTTGGAAACCAAACCATCCATGCTTGCCTGCATCTGCAAGAACACTGAATCGGTCAAGGTTTTGACAAACAACATTGAATTTGCAAGATATTCTCAGTCGGGGTGAAAGTTCTGAGGCGCCTTTTGCCTCCAAGTAATTCCTTCTATCTTGTGCTACTTTTCAAAGCCTACTTCAGTTGGAACAAATCCAAACCAGTCCCAGGCCTACCACTGGATGGAGTAAGCTGTTGTCTTAGCAAATACGTAGGGAACAGCTGAGGGTAATGCTCCTGTGTCAACAGCCCAGTGAGGACAATTAAGGGGTTTGCATAAGGCCTTAAGCTTGGATTGACAAACCTCAGTGACTGAATTCACGTGCTAGGCAAAGCTACAAATGAGCAAGTCACATTACGACTTAGCACGCTGTGGAACCAGGCAACCCTTGCCATTGGAATATTTGGTTATAACTGGCAAGTACAGACAGGCTTCCAATGAAGACTCCGAACCAGCAAAGCAGTGAGGCCAGGCTCTGATGGTTGCCGGATGACTGGATAATTCTGAAATGCTGTTTATAGTTAGGAGGAATGTCCAAATTGGGTGCCTGTCCAAAACCTCCAGGAAAGCTATGGCAAACCTAGATAGCATATTAAAAAGCAGAGACGTCACCTTGCCGACAAAGATCTGCACAGGCAAAGCTATGGTTTTTCCAGTAGTAATGTATGGCTGTGAGAGCTGGACCATAAAGAAGGCTGAGCGCCGAAGAATTGATGCCTTTGAACTGTGGTGGTGGAGAAGACTCTTGAGAGTCCCCTTGACTGCTAGGAGGTCAAACCAGTCAATCTTAAAGGAAATCAACCCTGATCGCTCATTGGAAGGACTGATAATGAAGCTCAAGCTCAGATATTTTGGTCACCTAATGCGAAGAGAGGACGCGTTGGAAAAGACCCTGATGCTGGGAAAGATTGAAGGCCAAAGGAGAAGAGGACGGCAGAGGATGAGATGGTTAGATAGCATCACTGAAGCAGTGAGCATGAAACTGAGCAAACTCAGGGAGGCAGTGAAGGACAGGAAGGCCTGGCGCGATATGGCTCATGGGGTCACGAAGAGTCGGACAGGACTTAACGACTGAACAACAACAACCACCAAAACCTCCATGAGGTTGCTGCATCATGATGTCATTGTGCAAAGCAGGCAATGTATACAGTTTGTGTCATTGCGTGATGGCATCGTGGTACATGTGAGGTCACCTGCTCATGCTTTCATTGGGAAAAGTCAGTGCTAGCTGCCGATGGAATGGGGGAATTAAAAGGTAGGCGTGAAAGGAAGATAGTGGTGCTAATTTTCTCAGTTATGCTGTGGGTAAGTATTCAACACTTGGTGCAAAAGAAGGACTTGCAACTGGAGGAGCTGCAGGGAGAGAAGACAAACATTACAAATGGAAAAGGAAGGACCAGAAAGTTTGTCTCAACAAGCAGTATGGAAAGGAGGGGAAGATATCGCCAGCATATGCCAATGGAGAAGAAAGGAATGTGGTGAAACACACAGCCTCAAAAAACACAAAATTTAATGATCTGGAGGAGCCAAGTATTGGATTCACAATCTGACAAGGCAGAAGAGGAGAGTCACCAGCTTGAACGGGATGGTTTATGTTGGATTAGAAGAAGGTGGTGGTGCTGGTGGTGGCCTGTGATGTGGTAAGCCATGAGTTGTTCTTCAGTCAATGTGCTCCTCTAGTTAGAGGTTTGCTAACCAGGTGATGTTCAGAGAGTACCAATGTACTTTGACTGCCCAAAGTACTTTGTACCAACAGATAATAACTAAACCATTGGGGAAAAAAAGATGAAGGCCTCCATTACAGCAGTGGGGAGCCATTCTTTGGCATTAGAAATGGGGACATCGCATCCTTGAATGGGGCTGGTCACCCATTTGGAAGCAACAGGAATTCCTTCTGACGAATCCAGAGCCGGACAGCAATCCAAACTGTACTTAGGTTGTGCAAAAGTGTTACTCATTTGTACAAACTCTTTTGATGCCAAAGCAATACCATCTGTGGAAGAGATTGGGAGAGAGAATGTCCCCAGATTAGAGAACGTGGAGTGTATTGGGAATTTGATTGCAAAACGTCTATTGACCACCAGGTGGTAGCAGAGAGATAAATATGTGTCTAACTCTCTGAGGCCTTCTAATGGTCGTGTAGAGTACTGAGTATTTCTAGCACTATTTTGCTTAGTCTGCACCAGAACCAACCAATCCATTTTCAGTGCCCTCTGGAAGCCATTGTGATCATTCCACAGGATTGTGGCAGCAAGCCATTCTGAGACAGATGGAAACTATGATGGAACTATAATGCTGGCTAATTTGAACAAAAAGGCAAGCACAGGAAAAAAAAAAACTTGAACCCCTTGTAAACCTCAGAAGTCCAGTTTCATTGTATGTGTGATTGTATTTATTGATTTATATATTATTAAATTTATATGCTGCCCATCTGGACTCTGACTCTGGACGGCTTACAATGAAAAACCAAGACAATAGAAACAATAAAAATATCACCCCCCCCCCCACCTGGATTAAATCTCAAATCACAAATCTATAAAAGCAGTATACAAATCAAGACGATGGGGGAAGCAGTATCAATCATCCCACGAGCCCATTCCAGCATTGCGAGCCCCCATCAGGCCCCCAGGCCATCTGGCATAGCCATGGTTTCACACCTTTTTGGAAGGCCAGGAGAGTGGGAGCAACATCACCCAATTTTCAACAACTCCCAGGCCACTGAGGTCCTCGGTCCTCCCCACCAAAGTGGCCCCCAAATGTTTACTCACCCCTGGTGGGGAATAATTCTCCAGGATTTGTTTTTCACAAGGAATTTTGTTCATGGAAACCGGCCCCCCGCCATGGCTTTTACACCACGTGGCTGCCCTGAGTTTAGATCCTCCTGTTCCCCCCCACCCCCACCCCCCCAATGGATAATTTTGTCCACGCTTCTTTGTTGCTTGCAAAGGCAAACACTGGAATAACTGCACCATTAGGGAGCAATACAAAACATAGTTGTATACTATATTCAGAAGCATTAATAACAGCGCTAGGCCTATACATCACACCCAGTCACCTGTGGCATGAGTTTGCTGTAACTGGCACATTACGAAGGAGCATTCTGAATGCTCATTAAGCATCCCCCAAGCTAATTATATAATGAAGGGAAGATAATTTCCTATCCAGTCCAAAGGCCATTATTAAGTTCTTTTTAATTGAATAGATCTCTCTCTCTCTTTCTTTCTCGGCGTGTGTTTTAAGTCACTGACCACAGCTAATTTCAGACGCTAAAGTAAACCTTCGTGGCAGCCTAGGAGTGGAATGGAAGTCGCTAATATATTCCGAAGTTGATGGCATCGAGCAGGGTCAGCGTGTCAAGCAAATTTATTTGCCTGGGCTAGTAGGAATTCAGTCTCAAATGATGCCCCACTCTCTGACCAAAGGCTTTAGGAAGTCACGTACATCTAGATAAACATATATGTATACATGATCTTGATTTATTATTATATGTGCATGTATGTGCACACCGTTGAGATATTTGTAAGTCGTTCTAAAATCAGTTCATTCCCAAAATGAACTCATGGTTCATTTAACCTTGGTTTGTTGAATAAAAAACCATTGGTTGGGATTGTAAACATGCTAAGTCCGATTTCCTGGTTTTACAGTTGCTAATGGCTGGATTTGCTTAATCTGCTCAAGTGTAAGCCATGACTGACAAACTTCAATAGCTAGGTTTACACTGCATGCCATGAAAAACCAATAAGCCACATTTATGGTTTACTATCATATATAATCCTAGTATGATCTCACTGCCTCTCACTCTACATCAGATAAATAGTGATCTGAATCTGTAAGCTCAGCCTTCCCAAAATTTTTGCTGTCCAGGTATATTAGAAGTATAGCTCCCAGAATTCCCAAGGAAGATAGTTCTTGGAATCCTGGAAAATATGATCTCAATACTCTGGAGAGTCCTAGGTCAAGGAACATTGTCCAAGCCCAATAACGTGTTCTTCAGCCTTCCTCAGTATGGTGCCTTCCAGATGTATTGGATTACAGTTCTTCTCTTCTTTCACCATACCGATTAAGGTTGATTAGAGCTGTCATCCAAAACCTCTTATGGGCACCAGTCTGAGGAAAACAGACCTCTTCTGGCAGTTGTTCTCCAAGAACTCTTTCCAAAGCTACATCCTAGAGAACTACTAAGTGCCACGGACTGCAATTCTGATCTTTTCCCTGCCAAGCACCGCTGTACTCTGAATCTGGGACCTCTCATTGGTATATAGTCCTACCACTGAACAATCAGTTTGATTCCTAGGTAACCAACAAAAGGCCTAAGGGGGGGAAAAAAGTGGGATCCTGAGGATAAACAATTAAATGATTTAGTGAATGAAAAAGAGAGGGATGCCAACAGAATAGCAGATCTGATTCCAGCCCATCACCAGTTCTGCAAGAGTGTGTTCACTGGTGTTCTCCCTCTTGAGTTCCTTGGTTCCAGAAAGCCACCTTGATGGATGGTGGGTAATGTCTGTGTATCTGCTGCAATGCACTGCCAATCAATAAAAGACAACTTCAAGGTATCATGGGCTTATTCCTTTCGTTGCATAGTACCATCGATGTTTGTTGAGTCCCTTCTGCCATGGATGCATCTCATGCTTCACTTTTGTTCCTCCCACTGGGTCTCCTTGAAAAATGAGCTGCTTAATGATGTATTAGGAATGGGAGTGGTAGCTCACCTTCTCTTGGCTTGCCCTAATTATTTGTGTTCCCGCCAGTCCTTTCAAACCCGACTTGCAAAAGACTTCCTTGTGTGTCTTAGTTCACATTCTTCATTCTGCTTTCTCTGGAGAAGTATATCAGAAAGGTGATGTCCAGGGTAATAGAGTACCGTAGCCACAAGGATGTGATATTCTCCAATTTTTGTATCTTTTCTAAGGATACCTTTTTTTCTTACCTCATTTGGAAGGATGGGATAATGTATTTCTTATTTCAGTTTGTAACTCACCTTTCTACTCAAGGTGGCTAATATGTCCAAATAAGATATAGACACAATCTGGTAGGACCCATTAAAATGGTAGTCATACAGCACAAAACACCTGTCTAAAGAAAACAGTCTAAAATGAAAAAGGAGGGATCTGAGTAAAATTAATTTGTTTATTGGTTTATTTACTGTTATATCTCACCTTTCCTTCAGCAGGTCAGGATGACATCCATAGTGCTCCCTCCTCCAATTTTTTTCCCCCACAATAACAATTCCCAAGAGGAGAGTTGGGATGAGACAGACTGACTGGTCCAAAGTCACTCCATGAAGAGTCAGAGCTGACAATGGACTTAAATCGAGACCTTCCCAGACCTAGTCATCATGGCATCATGCATTTTAGGAGAAACACAAGAGAAGATCCTCTTTTGCATGTCCAACAATGGGCTTCTGGATGTGCTGGTATTTTTAATAGGGTCTCTCTTGCCACTCTGAACGCCTGAACAAGTTCATGCCGAAAGAGATGGTTTCTCTGGCTTTAAAATAACATTTGAAACCAATCGTTGGTTGAATGGTGCTTGGAAAACAGCTGGTAATGAGTTCAGGTCTTTCAATGCAGCATCACACATTGGCTAATGTTTTAGCTGCTGTTGCATCATTTGAATCTTCTGGATAGTCTTCAAGGGTGGCTTTATGTAGAACACCTAGCAGCAGCCTAACTGTGATGTTACTAAGTTATGGGGCTCAGGGGTTCAGGAATGGACACTGTTTGGCACTCTATACATACTTGTGCAAATTCACTTCTTGTCAGTGTTGTCACCTAGAGGTCCAGACATAGTTGGGAGCTCACAAAACCCTCCCAGACCAAGACTCCATTCTTATGGGGGAGGCCATAAACAGGCTGAAATCTGATCCCAGTCTTCACTTCTAAGTGAACAACAGCTTCTCCATTTTGTTGGGATTTAATCTCAGTCTGCACACCCAAAAACTTGTCCTTATAGTTTCTCCGAAGGGAAGGGTCACCTTGAGGATAGGTGCAAATTTCAAACCATGCCAAGGAGTGTGGTGTTCTCCTTTGGAATGAATTTTAGAAAGGCTCCAAGTTAATTTTAGAAATGCTCCGCATGAAAGAAATTGAAGGTATGACCAACCTTTGAAAGATGAAGGACCTGCCTGATAGAGATCTGTCTTCTTCCTTCAGTCAAACAGATGGAAGAACAGCATTTTGAAGCAACCATAGATTATGGTTAGGCATGCAGAGAACAGGAACTATTTTCCCAACTTCAGTGCTTCCTTGAAAAAAGGTGTCCCATGCAATCCATGAATAATACCTACCCATTTAGGAGGCTACAAATTGATCATCTGGAAAGATATTTATTGCCAACTCCAACTTGCCGAGGTGAAGGTAGGTGGATTTTAATGCACTATTAAAACTTCAGTTGCTATTAAAACTTTAGTCAACTAATTGCATCAAGTCATTACTTTAAAACTTGCCTTCCTGGCAGTACATTTCTGCAAGTGGTAGGAACACCCGCCTCCCCCCAGAAACAAACATACATATTGGAATATATTTCAGGAAGGTTTTAGAAATGAGTCTGCTTCGGTGATTTAGCACTGGGTCTGAACCAGGCCACTAAAGCTTATTCCATAAACTACCAGTTAAATCAATCCTGGCTTAATGTGATATCTACAAATACAATCACATGTGTTACAAGCCAGGGGTTAATAGCTTAACTGAGAGACAAGTTCTGCTTATTTAAAGCTGGAGTTCTGCAAGGGGAGGGAACGGGTGCAGGCTCTGAATTATTTGTTGTTATTATTGCACATTTACAGCTAGGCGAAAGAAGGTTCGGTGAGGTTTGGGTGTTTTATAATCGGGGCGGTTGGGGTCCTTGATGGACTACTTTAGATATTCTTTGCTTTTGGCCTCAGGCAGCAAAATAGCTTGCTGCAAAGTGGATCGACTTTTAAAAATAGAAATCCCCTCCCTCCACTATCTATTGGCAAAGGTTAGAATTGATGGCCTTTGGGCATCTCATCTTTCATCTTCCTAATTCCATCTCTCCACACTCCTGAATGTCCCCCTTGTAAGGAGGACATTTGGAGCCCAGGTCCTCTGTCTGATCCCTGGGTGACGAGCTGGCTGGTGCCTGAAGGATGAGGTTTTTAATTAAGCAAGACTCTTTCTGGCCCTTCTCCTTTATAAGGTTGGAATGCAATTGCGGAGTGGATAAACTTACATTGCTAGAGGCAAAGTACTTTATCACAATGAGGGAATTGGATTATTGCAGAGGAAGAGAGTGGCAAACAATATTATCTCTATTAGGGCACAAAGCTATTTGCACTCATATTCTCAATCCCCCCCCCCCCGCCGCCATTTATGCATTTGGTGGTGGAAAGCGCCCTGCTGTTTTTATCAGTGAGAAATTGCAAGCTGGTTGCCTGAACTTCACTTGAACCTGGACTTAGTTAAGCTCCGACCGGGATTTATCTTCAGAATGGAGTCTTGGAAGTAACAGAGGGGGCATCTCAGAGCAGAACTGCTGTTTCATCTTTGTGCTATCATTCTTCTCCTTCCTTCCTTCCTTCCTTCCTTCCTTCCTTCCTTCCTTCCTTCCTTCCTTCCTTCCTTCCTTCCTTCCTTCCTTCCTTCCTTCCTTCCTCCCTCTCTCTCTCTCTCTCTCTCTCTCTCTCTCTCTCTCTCTCTCTCTCTCTGGGTCTTTCTCTCTCCATGCATGCTGCCTTTTTAACAGGTACACTCCTCACTCAGTAGCATCTCAAAGGATCCAATTGCAAACCACTCTCTTGGCTATTTATGAAAGAACACCAGCTGCTTCTTCAAGGGCGTAGCAACTTCTGAAGGGAGACGAGGCTTGGGTGATGTCTGGGAATCAATTTTCAGTAACAACAAAGGATCAGGTGATTTGTTTTTCCCCATCTGGCATTTTCAGCTGCAACTGCACCACCTGCTTTCTCCCCTTAAATTTCCAAATCTGTTTTTCTAACAAGAAAAGATAACCCCTGGATTTTGAAGATTCCTTTCTCTAAAAGGCAACTACTGTAGTGGAGTTCTTCCTCTGTGCTTCTGTTCAGAACCATCTTTTACTCCAGAAGGGAGAATAGACCATATACACACACAGGGATTTGTAGCTCTCCCTTCTCCTAATCCAGCTGTCATAACAACACACAAGTCTGGTGATAACAACTGGGAGGAGAAGGAGAAGGAGAAGAGAATTGCCAGCATGCTACATTTCCCTTTCTTAATTCATAGGGCTTTTAAAATGCAGCCGAGGAATGGTAACAAAACAGCTGGGAATTCTTGGGGCAATGTTACATTTTTTACACAAAGTCTGAGAATTGTCATAGCTGATCATCATAGTGATCTTTCAGAATACTTTGCAAATCACCAGACAAATAATGGACTGTACACATGGATTGTGGGTGGCAAGCAATTTATTTTACTTCCTTCTCAACAAAGTAAGGGATACGGGGCTTTTTGATACTCCCAGCTGGATGGAGCTTAGGACCCTGATTTTTTGCATCCTTCTATAGATGAGCCAAAGAGAAAGAGAGTGAACATTGATTGGCTTATGGCATTCTCTGAAGGTTCCCTAGATTAACTTCACTTCCATTGAGTCAAATCAATGGTTTCAAATTGCTTGGGGAGAGATTGGGAGTAAAAAATAGAGATAGTCAACCAACCTTTCCTTCTGAGCTGCAGAACCATTGAATAATCACTAGTTGGCAGCAAAGAAAGACATGGTCCCCCTATAACTATGTGCTGCCCTCATGTGGACATTTGGAACACTGCAGCCCAGATGTTATTAAGAATATGGAATAATTATAAACCCAGACTGTGTCCAAAGGTATCATTATTGACATCCATACAAGGAACTTTTTATAGAAGAGAAACAGCAGATAAAGAACGATGGTGAACATATGAGGATTTATTAATACAAGATAAGGAAGAAATTAAGATGAAAAGAGGGAACCATGAGCAGTAGAAGGGCCTTCTTCTCAATCGTTTTCTTATGATCAGATGAAGAGAGGTTTAATACGGGCCAAAGGACAGTTGGAATGGAGAAGAAAAACTGAATTTGAAATAGAGTTATGTACAAATGATGATTGTATAATAGATATATAAATTGTTACGAAGATTTGAAACAAAGGACGAACAAGTTAAAGACTGTATAGCAGTGTTTCTCAACCTTGACAACTTGAAGATGTGTGGACTTCTGTCCACACATCTTCAAGTTGTCAAGGTTGAGAAACACTGCTGTACAGTACGGTGAAATGCACTGCAAACTGTGGTTATAATATAAATATGGTCATATGGGAGAAAATGTGGGGAACCGGTGTTAAATTTACATTGTGTTATAATTTAAGACAGATGGGCTAACCTATTCTCCATCATTTTCATCAAGAGATGAAAGATGTTGAAAGATGATGTGAGATCTGCAAGACTGTGCTAACCAGACAGATCTGCAAGACTGTCCTCTATTACTGTATTATCTTCATCCATCTGAAATAAAACTTTGCACCAGGTTGTATTCCTAGAACCCCCCCCCTTTTTTTTAAAAAAGGTTTTGAACATTTGGCTTGGATTTGGAAGGTCGCACACTATATTATGATCCTGGGTTGTTCTTCTGAAGGTACTACAGTATGTCACTATCTCTACGAATTTTCTTGTAACCGGAAAGAAGAAAAAGAGAGATGTGAGTAAATTGGTTGCCTTTCTGTCCTCCAAAGGAAGCTGCATTTTGCTGATGAAGCAGAGAGGTTGATAATGAAACACCGTGGGGTAATAAAGCCAGAAAGGTAAAAATTATTTAAAATGGACTGTTATTAGCTATTCCACACACTGAGGACTTTTGTTCCTTTCATTTTTTTTTTTTAAACAGCTCTTGCTTTAATAGCAAAAATTAAATTCATCTCTTTGTCGGATGTTGGCACTCTTTGGAAATAGGTATGGATAACAGCACAGTCCAGGGAATTCAAGGACAAACGTGGCATAAAAGGAAAAAAGGAATAAATATTTCATCAACGGTCTGCTTTCCAAGGGCAGAGCATGGGTGGCTGGTTATGGCCTGGGAAGAACCACCTTTTAATTTTATAAATACCTTTAAAACAACAGCTACCACAAAGGTTGTCAAGAAAGAAAGGAACATCTGTTTAAGACGCAGCTCTTGTGGCCGTTTGGTGCACTTTTATATCTCACGGCTGTCAGCGTTGCAAGCCAGAATCACATGGCAAGAGAGGAAACAGATGGAATTCAGCAATAGCTTGGGAGCCAAGCATCTCTTGAAAACCATTCTTCGCTGGATTATTTTAACACTGGTACAGTCAAGGACAACCTGTCCCTGCTTCGTTCATAGACTAGGGATGAAATGAAAGCAAGATCTTGGGGGCAAAAGGGAAAGTCTGTTTGGCCAGGTATGATGATGCCATGGTTAGCTGAAAGTGGGGGACACGGTTAATGGTTTTGCATTTTCCACTTCCTTATTGCGTCTGCCGTGAAGTTGTCTGAGTGCAATCCATAAATTATACAGACTTCGAACAACGACTTTATTTTCTGAATCAACTGCCAACATTTCCATTCAGGATCAATCAAAACAAGTCAGAATATGTGTGGGAATGAGAAGGGGCAGAGAGAGAGAGAAAGAGAGAGAGACTTTCCTTTTATTTCCAATGTCCAGGCAAAAATGGCACCATTCACACAGAAATCCCAAGATGTGCAGAAATGATTAGGGGAAAAATAGGCTCCTCGGGATTGATCGGTGAGTGGCATGCTGGTTGGGGAATTCTGGAAGTTGAAGTCCACACATCTTAAAGTGGCCAAGGTTGAGAAGCACTGATATAAGAGGTTAGGCTGAAAGGGAAGGAACTAGTCTGCATCTCAGTGTGTTGTACAAATACAACCAGTGTGGATAACTTATGAATTGGGCAGTTGGATTAAGAGAATCATGGTTTGGTTAAAAATGGGACTGTATGTTGTGTGAACACAGCCAAATATGTATAGTGTTTGTAGGTAAAGGGGGGGGGAGAAATATTTATTTATTTATTTATTTATTTATTTATCTGTTGACAAACCTATTTCCCAAAGACTCCCAGTTGTGCAGAGTTAAAATAAAGACACAATGCCTTGGCCAAGCTCTACTCTCTGGCATCTACTGTTCTCCTCCAACTCAATGGCCAATCCATCTCTCTAGTGCCTTGCCAAACACAGGTTTGGGAAAGTGAGTGTTGAGAGATCTTGGGTTTTGTTGGGTGGACCCGCTCCTCTACAGGAGTTTATTTTACAGCCCAGAGAGCATGCATCAAGCCCAGTGACAGGGCAGAATATAGATAATGAGCTGGAAAGAGGTTTTGCTGGTACAATTAATTCTCAAGTGCTCTGCAGCCAGGCATGGATCAAATATTTGCTTTTTGCTCCACAGGAGTGAGCTGAAGGAAGACAAACAATTATCGCTGTGAAGATCCATCCACAAGAACGTCCCATGGATTAGGCTGGCCGGCTAATTAATGATTTATTTCCCCTCAATTAATTGCCTGCTTTTACTGATGTGGGGCACTGCTAAAACAGCAGAGAGACAGAAGGGCGACATGAGATCTGCATAGAAAAAGTCATTACTCAAAGGAAAGATCATATCTCAGTGCACATTCCACCCGCCCACCCCCAAATGGCCTTGGAGATAAATAAGGATGCCATTGTTTATATTACCTCTTGATCCTGCAACAATGAGTCCATCATCATCATCATCATTCATCATCCTTGAGGTGTTCTAAGATATCCAAAGTATGTATCCTCCTGTTCTATTTAGGAGGGTATTGATGTGTAGACCCATGGAGGTCCAAGATGGATTGGCACCACCACATGCAGGGAAGACAGTAATCTACTTCCCCTCCAGCCCCCTTGTTTGCTTATTAAGTGCACCATGCTTGTACAGATGCAGATCTCTTTTTTTAAAGAAAACGCTCCATTAGTCAATAGGCGCTTACACAGTTCACTAAATAAAATTGCAATGTGCAATTTGTGGATTGCTTAAGTTACTCCCACGGGGGCCTTTTATGCAGGGTTTCAAGGGCTTCCTTCTTTCCCCAGAAACATTTAAAAATTAATATGCACCACAAATGAGATGGAATCTCCAGCTTCTCCTGATTTTACTTCCCAGGAAATGGGCTGTGTGATAAGAGGGCTTCTGAAATGCAGCTAGAAAATCTGACTTCCTGGACTTAATGATCTGAAGGGGGGTCACAATGGTAGGCAAGTCTTACTGGAGAAGAAATGCTGTTCTCTGGCTGAGAAACATTATACCCCGTTGAAGGTTAAAAAAGAAGAACGAAATGAGCATCAGAAGCCATGGAGATGGGCCAGCTTGCCGGTACCAACCCTGGAATCAGATGTATTTGTGCTGTAGCCAGGGAAATCAACTGACCTAGCTTGATTCCCAGAAAATTTAAAAACAAATCCAAGCAGTGAGCAGCAAACGCTTTTTTTTTTAATGGTGCTTTAATTATTTATTGCTTAATTGTTGGCCTGTTTTTTGGCCAGCAAGGAAAAAAAACAAAAGACCAAGAGGTGCTTTTGTGACATCTAAGCATAAGGGCAATGTGTTGCTACGGTGTGCAAGCCCTGCCAGGTAGTGGTGTCATGACTCAGGCACATAAAGAAGGGGATTGTGCATGAATGATGTGGGGACAGGCTTGTCAACCCCTATCAGACCATTGAGGTTTCACTGAGCGTTTCCTACTCTAGCCCCATTTGATCTTCAGGATTGTCTCTGAGATTGGATTCACCTCCAAGACTGCTCAGGGTTCCCAGTGTCTACTGTTACCATACCAACCACAACGCAAAAGCGCATGTAAGTTGCCTCCAGACATTTCTCAATAGCTTTGACCCAAAATGGTATTTTCAAGAGGATAGGACACAAGACACAGTTGCATTCAAATACAACTCTCTTGATGCACTGCAAGGGGGAAATGGGATTGACTTTGCCCACAATACCTTCTACATGCATTTGGCATATTTAAAGATGGCAGGAAGGCAGCAACTGGCTGTGCTTCTCCTATGCCAAAGTATGGCAGATATTATTGCCTGCATTATTTTCTTTATTCTTCATTAATCCTATGTGCATAGTCATCAAAAGGTTGAAAAAAGGCATGGGCCACTGGAGACATTCCTGCCAGCCCCTCACATATTGAGTGAACAGATAGAAGGGATGATGAGCTCCCTTCTGAAGAAGTTAAGATGTGCTCAAGGTGTAAGTACACATGTGCAATTGAGTATCACACTTTTCCAAGGCTTCCTGAAACATATGATATTTTCAGATCTTATGTAGACTTGGACAATAGGCTATCCATGTAGAAAAGTGCAGGTTGAGAACATCTGACTGCTTTAATGATAAAACCACTTCAAGATAAGCAAAAAAAAAAAAAAAAAGAGTTACACCTTGCTAAAAGCTCAAGCACAGAGAATGAATTCAGCATGGATTTGGCATCAAATAGGCTTTTGGGGGGAGAGTCTTCCCAAAAGATGGAGCCAGCCATCAAACTTCAACAGGGAGAGGAATTCAAAACAGCACTTTGAAGGATGGCTCTAGAGATGGATAGGTACAGAGGAAACTGAATTAGACCAAAATTAATCAAGAGGAATCATTTCTAGTTGTAGTGCAATGCTGGGTGAGTCACTAATATTCAGCCTTCATTGATCATTAACATGGACCTGCCACACCATTAGACAGAGATAGTAGCTAAGGCGGTGGATGGTGAAATGTTGGAGGACAGATCCAGCCTGCAGTCTTCAGGGCTGAGGCAAGATTCATTTCTCAGCCTGGTTGGTCTCTCTGCATGAACATCTGGTCTACCACCTTAGGAAAAATACCTTTGGTCAAACGAGAATAACATCGCCTACTCCACAGCGTTGTTACAATGGCAAATGCAAGGCAACTGCCAAAGTATTTTGCAAGGTGAAAAGTAAATAATTGCCAGCAGCATATTATAAGTTTGCTTAAAATCCAGGATGGGGATTTCCCTCCCTTTCCCGTGTTTTTTTCCACCTCACCTCCTTTCCCCATCTTCTCCTGGGATGACATGCCTGTCTAATTCACAACTCATCTGGCTAGTTTCTCTTTAATGTTAATGGTGCTTAGATGTAAGCACTGAAGTAAGTCTAAGCCCTGCAGACCTGGAGCTATTATCTTCTCTAACTATAGCCATTCTTCACATTTTTTCATTCTTCACAGTTAATGATGCTCTAACATAACAGAATTCCAAAGATGAGACACAGTGAATAATGTCTTGATGTACTGGGCAACATTCTTTAATTCACACATCTGGCTCACTCCCCCACCCTCTAAAAAACACAGTTCAACAATTTCTCTGAAGTTCTGATTTGTATATACTCAGTTTTGTTCAACTGTTATTAGTCACCAACCAAGGCAGATGTGTATTTTTCAAGGGGATGGTTGATTGGGTCTACCTAAGTCTCCAGGAGGAAAAAGATGGAGGTGTGTGTGTATACACCCAGACACCCAGATGCCGTTTCAGTAGATCTTTCTGAAGCATGGTGAATCCAATATCTTGCATCTCTCATGCACTTATGACACTAAGACAATTATGGACTTTGATCAGAAGGTTACCATTGGCTGCTCATCTTAAGACAGCGAAATGCTTTGGGACACTCTGCCCCAAGCAATGTGGCCCTACCAGAAAAAAGGAGTTCTTCATCCTTGGTTTAAAAAATGAAAATAGGGGGATTGACTTTGATTTGGGGGTAAAGAGCCTTCTTTTTCAGTGTGCAATTTATTCTTCATCAGTCTATGCGGTGCCATTCATTTTCTTTTTCTTTTAAAGTTACATCATTCTGCGACGTGAAGACTGCACAGTGACTATTCTTTTTAAAAAGGTGTCCCTCAAATGCATGTCAGAAACATTGCTTTTATCAACCTAGGCATCCAGACCTCTCTATTGAGCTTTATATAGAATTCTAGAAGGTCTGAATCATACATTACTTTGCTGGAATTCTGACACCAACTTGATTAAGTGGAGCAGATTTGCTGAAGGTCATTAAATGTGCTCATGGAAGGGGTGAGTTTCTAGATGTGGATGCTGTGATCCTTCTAGTGTAGCTCGCTCTGATAACCATTCTGCTGAATTCACCAAATAAGGGCACTAAGAATGTATGAAACGCTCCCAGTCGTACCTGCTTTTCTAAATGGATCAGCATGTTTTATTCTGATTTCACTGTATTTAAAATTCAGTTGCCAAGCCGTGCAACTCCAGTGTGTACAATTAAAAATACATTTGAAGCAATACAGTACAATGATAGAACACATAAAATACCCAAGAAGACATAATAAAAGCCTAGCTATAACAACTATCAAACTTAGTCTGGCAGAACCATAATGGGCTCTCAAAGGCCAAGAATGCTCTTAGCATACCCAAACATTGTAGCATGGTTAATCAACTCTTGCTTTATTTGAAGGGCAGGTCATTCCAGAGAAGGGATAACTAAAAAAGCCCTCTTTCTGATTGGTGTCAGATGAAGATCTACTGAGGTCACAAGGCCAGGAAAGCTCCTGGGATATCACCTACAGTCTGATCTCTGTCCTTT
Source organism: Python bivittatus (assembly GCF_059951505.1). Taxonomy (NCBI): domain Eukaryota; kingdom Metazoa; phylum Chordata; class Lepidosauria; order Squamata; family Pythonidae; genus Python; species Python bivittatus. The sequence goes on along the minus strand of NW_028277085.1, from coordinate 5,317,526 downwards.
CCTGCTTCCACATATCTGCCTAGTCTCGTTGAAGAGTTGATCGATGTTTGATGTTCCTCAAGATTCCTACTCTCCAGACATCACCTCCTTTTGTGCCATGGATGGTTGTGAGCTGAAATGGTAATTTCTCCTGTGATTTCCAGAGCCTCCAAATTATTTTTCCTTTGCTTAGTATCAAGAATCACAAGTCCAAACTATGTAGACCAAAACAATCTCTCTCCCTTAGAAATAATTCCAGAATCTTCTTGTTCCTCCCACCTTAACTTTACAATTGAAATGGAAAAATAGATGACAAGGAGCTCTCTTCTGTTGCTAGTGTTTCTGCTTTACCAGCAGCAATTTAGTAAGATGAGAGATTTGTGTTTGTGCATGTGTGTGCGTGTGTGTGTGTGTCTTTTTGTTCTTCCTTTTTTCAAGCTATTGATCCACATAAAGCTTGGGATTTTTAAAAATTATCTGAGAGGGCTGGAGGAGGGTGGAAATGCAAGAGGAACATGAAGATGCTTATTCTGAAGAGCAGGTTCTCAGAGGCATCAGGCATGGAAAGCAGGCTACTCATATGTGTGCTCTGACCGAGTGGATAAGGTGGTGTATGGATCCAACTGACACAGAAACAGAAAAGGGAAAAAGAGCAGTGATTCAAATGATAAAGACCCAGAAGGAAATTTATTCCTTGGGCGGGTGACCAAACTGGAGAGCAGATTGCTGGCCACTAAGAAATACCCTTCCGTGGCATGTGTGGTTGGCTTGTTCATTCTATTGTTTGTGTTTCTCCTATACTTTCTCCAAGGAATTCAAGGCATCATTTGATGTTCATCTAGGATTTGAATTTGGGTCTCCTTGTTGGGCTGTCCCTAAGTTCAAGGGCAAGATGATGCTCTCTGCTCCCCTTTCAAGGACAGAATCCAACTGGGCTGACAGCTGAATTGGATGTTTCTTGGGAAAGGCAAATGTCTTCCATTGTTCCCCACCGCAGCAGGGTTACTTAGGGGGCAGAGATAGGCCTTCTGGAATATGCAGCTCACTCTTTCTGCTCTTTTCCATTTCTTTGCCCATCCATCATCTGCTACCTAAAACGTCTCACTATGCATAATAGTAGGGCTAACCCTAGCTCCTTGGCTTCAGTCCAACTCTTTTGCACAGTGATGGATTTTTTCCCCCTCCAGACTCTTGAATATCAGGAGACCTTTTCAGATCTGTTTTTTTCCTAAAGGAACCTCTGACATGACACCGCTGTTCTGAACTCACCACCCAGCTTTTCTTGCTGAGAGGTAGCAGCTGGTGACTGGACGGTCCACTTCTGAAATGTTTATGGTGCACCAGAAGAATGTTACATTATAATATGTAATTACAGAGCAGATCCTCTGGTGAGAAAATCAATCATCTGCAGTCCCAGAAGTTTCCCTTCTAAGAAGATATTTTTCTCAACTTTTTTCCTTTGGATGCTTGAGAATTCCTTTAATTTTCTTTAAGTTTGCCTTGGCAGGGTTTTGGAGTTGATTTTATAACTGGATGGGGCAGAATGTTCTACAGGGGGTATATCTGTTTTCTGTGACCCCTCTTTCCATCTCTCAGCAGCAGGGGTATCTGCAGGGTATGGTCAAAAAAGTCAAGATGGTGGCTCAAATGGTTTTTATAGGCACTTTAGATAAAAACAGGACAATATCCAGTCACATCCCTGCAGCTGATGACTTAACTGTTCTGACCACCCCCAATGGACACTCCTGGCAATTAATTAGTTAATTAGTTAATTAGTTGCCCAGAGTCCCCCATTGTGGGGGAGATGGGCGGGGGAGAAATCCAACAAATAAATAAAAATAAAGAAATAAATAATTATATTTAATTTGCATGCTGCCCAAGTCCAGCTGACTCTGGGCAGCATCTTTCATGCAGATGAAATGTTGACCCTAAAAGGAACAAAACATATTACTTGTTCTGGACCAATGTTCCCCAGCCTCTTGCACTTCAATTTCCACCATCTACTTCAGGCATAACCGAATTGGACATCTATCGCTGCAGAGCTTCAATGCGTTTATTTATATGCTTTATCTCTGAAAAAAATAATTCAGCCTCCATCCCTTTTTGATTCCCCGCCCCCCCCCCCCCCGTTTCCCAAAAATGAAAAGTTGAAATGAATCTGTTTGCACGGGCCTGGGACTGCCAAAATATAATGTTCTTATTATTAACAGCAATCAAATGAAAGTGTTTTTTTTTTTAAAAAAAAGATAATAATGTAGACAGAATGCAAAGCTGTAAGGAAAGCAGGAAATTAGAAGGCAAAGGAAAATAGATTAAATGAGGATAAAGCCCTAAATCAATTTAAATATTAATTTTCACAAGTGGAAAGCATCAGTAGCGTTAAAAAAAAAAAGTTTTGCTTCAAGCAGCAATCCACCACCAACAAATCAGGAAGTGGAAGAGGTGTGTGTGTGTGTGTGTGTTTATGCATGTGTCTAAGTATGTATGTGATTACATATATATGTGTGTATATATATCTGTATATGCATATGTATATATGTATGTGTGTGTGTGTGTGTGTGTGTATACAACCAAGTAGCTGGCATTGTGTACAGGAACATCTGCACAGTGTATGGGCTAGACCCCCCCAAGTCCAGATGGGAGATTCCACAGAAGGCCATGGAGAATAATAGGACTTAAGATCCGGTGGGACTTCCAGATCCAGGTGGACAGGCAGACACTGTGGTAGTAGACAAAGACCAGAAGTCAGCGGTAGTGATAGATGTAGCAGTGCTAAGTGACAGCAACATCAGGAAGAAGGAGTGTGAGAAGCTGGAGAAGTACCAGGGCCTGAAGGAGGAAATAGAGAGGATGTGGAAAGTCAAGGCCAAAGTGGTCCCAGTGGTGGTAGGAGCACTCGGGGCCATGACTCCTAAGCTGGGGGAGGGGCTCCAACAGATCCCAGGAACAACATCAGAGCTCTCTGTGCAGAAGAGCGCAGGGCTAGGAACAGCTAAGATACTGCGCAGAACCCTCAAACTCCCAGGCCTCTAGTAGAGGACCCGAGACTGAGGAAGACACGTACCACCCATAGGGGTGAGAGGGGAATTTATTTATATATATGCTTGAAGATAATTATGTCAGATTAAAAAACTCTTGATGTATTTAATCATAATGCTAAAGAATCCATTTCCTATGGTGAGTGAGGGTTAATTTTGACCCGTGTTGGCTTTGGGAGGATGAACAATGTTATCCTTTTGAGATGGCCTGTTCCCTTCAGAAAATAAGCTCTTAAAAGCACAGAGAAGTTTTGGGTAGCTTCTAAATCCATGTCTTCCCCGGGTGTCCTCCCTGCGTCCAGCTCCTCCTGTTGGCAAAGAATACTACCTCTGGTCTTTGACAAAGAGTTCACAGTCCAATAACTTGACATCCTACTAGACGTGCTGGGAGTGTAAGAAATTGCAACTCAGCCAGAAAGAATTTTTGCTTGATTTCTGATGGGAGGCAGACCTGCGAAGCTCAGGGGTGCTTCTTGCCAAACTTCTCCCCACCCCAGGTGCCAAAATGGAATCTTAGAAGAGCCTTGAAATGATGAAGTCGGCGCAAAATCTTGAAGAGAGGGCTTTGCTTCAATGGCACTGAGCAAAATACCCCTTTGAAGCAGTTTTGCAAAGCACTGCCTCCCTCTTCACACTTCCGAAAGCTAAGTTTGCATTGCTTCACTTTATGCCATTCTGGGCACTTCTCCAAAATACACCTGAAACTTTCCCCAGATTCAGATTCAGCATATGTGCAGAAGCTGCTTCTGGCAGTCTGGAACGATGAAGGAAGCTCAGAAGTGATCCAGAATGCCTCAACCAGGTGAAACACGACCACCTCACTCTAGAAATGATACCACCACAGTCTCTATAAGGGACTTGCCATTTTCGGCTCTCTGAGCTTTGATGGTTAGGTAGATAGTTCTGGCAACTTTGGGGCTTGGTAAAGTCTCCTGTGCAGAGAGAGCTCTCATTAGTTATTTTTCTCCACCCCCTTCTGGTCAATTAGTTTGTATATTACATGAGTTGCATACCACCAACTCCATATGAGTTTTACAAAAGAGAATTTACTTTTAAAATTTCAAAGGATTTGAGAATTTTAAAGAACGTCTCCCAGGATGGTGGCCTTCTTTCATTATGTTAGGGATAGGGTGACCAAGGTATGCTTCTATTAAAAACCAAGGTCATCAGAAGAGAACACTCCTGAGAGCCTTTTTTAGTTTGGGAAGCAGAAGCACTCAGAAAGGCTGCTGAGCCGAGGGATCCGCAAAGGGGAAAGAAAATCAAGATGGCAGCCACAACCATGGGAGCAAAGCCCCACTTTGCTTCTTTGACCATCCCCACAGACACTCTTGGAATCCATCTAGCAGATGGAATCCATCTAGTAGATCTGACAATCTAACATGAAGTCACATCTAACTTCAATCTAACTTGAAGTCAAATCTCCCAAGCCAGCTTTCACCAAATACTTTCTGTTGGATACCTTTTATACTACAGTTCTCCACTTCAACTAGACACAAAGTGTGTCTTTTTCCTCTATTTTACAACTTTGGGATTTTTGAAGAGTTAGGGAGATGGGGGTGTTTGAAAGAGACATCTCTGTGTAAAGACAATTAATAGAATGATGGCTCCCCCCCCCCCAAAGAACGATGAAGCTCCAGCCACTGAAGAGACAGCCACCATGGTGTTGAGTTTAATGATCTGCAGAAAGCTTGTACACCCATGTAGATTTTGGTGGTGAAATAAGGTATGTTTCCTCTTGCTTTCTTTGGTGATCCATGCAATGTTGGAAGTGTGCTGCTCAGTGGCAAGAAGGCTGCACCACTAAACCAGCTGTGATTAAGTCAGAGAAAGGGCAGCAGAGGGATCTTTTAATTTGTCTCTCGCTGGGAGAAGAGGAAAGTCCTGCTCCAAGTCGAGGCTCTCACAGTAGCTTCTGGTGACCCTTTATGATGTTTTAGCCCTTCTGTGAATGAATGATTTTACCAAGACTATGAGCTAATAAAGACATACTTTATAATCCTTCCTGAAGCTCTTTTTAATGGGTTTTTTTTTTTAAAAAAAGGTCAGCCTGTGGCTTCTATTATAACTAAATTGGGGGCATTTGAACAATGTAGAGTAGTAAGTATTGCATTCTGTTGTTACTCTACCCAGCTTGCACCCAGTATATCCTCTGCCAGGGAGATGGACAAACAGTGGTCATGATTACAGGGTCAAAAGAGGACAAGGGAGGCCAGATTCAAATCTCAGACATGAAGCTTGCAGAGTGATCTTGGATAGCTTGCTATCACTCCACCCAACCAACTTTCCAAGATTGTTTGAGGGTAAACTGGGATGTTTGCATGGAGAAGAACCACACAGACTAGTGTTCTTCCTCCTCATCCCCCAATCCTTCTTCTTTAGATGTTGCATCTTTTAGGCGAGGCTGCCCTGTCCACGTCCACTCCAAAGGTTGTCCCATCAGGTTCAGTGGATTGCATCTATAGAACAGGGTTTGTCTCTTGTACTGATTGAATAAATTATAAAATGCATTGGGAAATGTTTTGGTAGAGAAGCAAGGTAAAAATTATTTGACCAAATGAATAAATAATGTTTTTCTTCTCTCCGATTCACCTTGGGTTGAAGAAGGAACAGAGAACAAACAAAGGTTGGGAAGAGAAGTCTCCAAACCTTGATTTATGCCTGACTCCCACCAGCAGGCCAGGATAAACAAATGCCCAAGGATAATAGCTCCTCTGGCATCCTTTTCTCCCTGTTTCTATTAGGTATATCTATATCTCTCTATATACATAGATATGTATTTTGCTTTATTTCATGCTCTCCATAAATCTTAAGAACTGAAATGGAAAGTAGTATTAACCTTTATGATCAGAGCAAGGAAAACAGCCATAGAGTTGGTGTAAATAAACCTTGGGGTGGGAGGGATTCCTGTGGATAGAATGGCTCTTGATAGAGGCTGAGCAAGGAAACAGGCCTGGACAGACATGTCAGACATGTGCAGGTGAGGGACCTTGATTGTTGGGTGAAATCCAGCTCCATTTCTACCCCCAAAGAGATGGAAGACTCTTGGACGCCTGACAAATGCCACCCATCAGAGAAAAAAAATGGAAGAACTTGTTCATTCTTGTAGCTAACATTTCTCCTTCGGTGATTGATTGAGGATGATTAATTAAGTGCCATCAAATCAGCGCTGACTTTTAGCAGCTACCTCGATAACTTCTCTCCAAGGTGATCTCTTTCCAGCTGCTTTTAGGCAACTCAGTGGCGCATTCAGCGATGTACCACTTTGATTATTTTGGGGTACAATATCAAGTCTCTTTTTTGTTGAGCTCCACTCTCAGTGACTTTATGGACGTGGCTTGAATTTTCTGGGCAACAAAACAGAGATCCATATTACTGTCTTCTTCTGGGACCCTTTTCAACTTCCTATTCTAATTTAGAGTCCTGGGATTTCCCACTAGTTTTCTTCACTCCAATAGTGAGGTGCTATCATAACACTAGAATTAAAAAAAAAAAAAAAACTTCATAAAACAAGGCTAGGCAATTGGAAAAAAGTTACCCTCCAGATTTTGGGAACTACAACTTTTATAATTCCTTATCACTGACCATGTTATCTAGGGTTTATAGGAAGTTATACTTCAAGACATTCAGACAATATGATCTTGCCTATCCCTATCCAATATGATTGTGGTCTATCTACCTATCTATCACCATCCTGTGGAGCCTGGGTATCTGAGGGGCTATCTTGTCTTTGATGTCTGCCATCCTGTTCGATCTGACAGAGTTGGCATCCTTCAGGTCCTATCAATTAAAAATGTCTGATGAGACTCAGGAGGTGGACCTTCTCATCTCATCTCATCTCATCTGCCCTCTGGAAAAGCATCTTTTAGAGCAGGGTTCCTCAGCCTTGGCGACTTGAAGTTGTCTGGACTTCAACTCCCAGAATTCTCCAGCCAGCATGGCTGGCTGGGGAATTCTGGGAGTTGAAGTCCAGACATCTTCAAGTCGCCAAGGCTGAGGAACCCTGTTCTAGAGATCCACATGGCCCCTACCCTGACCTCATTTAAAAGGTCTTTTAAAACATTGCTTTTCCCCTGGCCTTGGGCTATGATAGGTGGGGAGCCTCTTATAGAATCTTGCCTGTTGATCTAGATCAGTGCTTTTCAAACGTGGCAGCTTTAAGCTGTGTGGACTTCAACTCCCAGAATTCCCCAGCCAGCATGGTGCCAGTCAATAAAAAGTGGCAAAAGGCCTCAGTGGCATTTTCTACCTTAAAGCACAGCATTGCTATGTGGTTAACAAGATTAAGAACTTATGAATATGTATAGCAGGAAGTTAGATTTTTATTATACGTAAATAATTAAAAATCCATGAAAGAGCATGGCTGACATTGATTTCATCTCAACTATGGATTAGAGCTAAGGCTCAGGAAATTTTGGATAGTCTGGCTTAAGACATCAAAAATGAAAGGCAAGATTCACTGTTGAGATAATAACCAAGGGAAAATCTGTAACAAGAACCACACCTAACTTACCAAATTCTACAATATTATCCTTATATTAGCATCAACTCAATTAGAGAAGTAGCCGCTAAAGAAATCCTGTATGTTAGGAACTTTGAGAAAATGACCAATCACCAGTGTTGTTGGAAGAAATAATTATGATTAAAAAAAACCAACCCCTTAATGTCTGCTAAGAGCAACATTTTTGCGCGGGAAGAGGAGGGGAGGTCAAAAAGATCAAGATGGTGGTCTCAACAGCATGATTGAAGCCTCAGGGGATGACCTGACCATGTAATGGTTGGCTGGCCAAGTGATCCTGGTTAGAAAGGGGGAAGAAGAAAGAGGAGAATCTTTAGGCTGCTGCAGATGAATAGAAGGAAAAGAAATAAATAATAAACCATACATCAGAAAATAAGTAATGCTAAACAGATGCCAGGAGGCATATCTCTGACTTTGAGGTTCCAGTCTTACATTAACATAGTTCAGAAAACCTCTTTGAAGTGTAGAAGGAGCCAAGAAGTACACGTAGGTCTTGGTGGTGACAGTTTATTGTCCTGGATTTTTTTAAAAAGAAGTTCAAAAAAGGAAAGGCTGTCACCCACCAACCAATTTGTGACTTCCTTTTTCTTCTCCCCACTTTGAATCCCCCCACCCACTTCATGAAGAATGTGAATTCAGAGGGAGGGGACAATTTGGCACAGCAGACTGTAAAACAAGAATGCTTTCTTAATTTGGAATTTTATTCCTACAGTTTCACATTCTGCTTTAAGATTTCTACCTGTTTGCTTTTAAAACAGGAATGCACACCAGATGTTCCTTGTTTTCTCTCTTAAAAAAATATGAGTTTATAGTCAAAACCATTTTTGATTGTGAATTCTGGGGCTGCAGAGGGGTGGGGATACTTACCAGCTGCTTTTTAGCCTCTACCAAAAGCTTAGGTATGCCACTGCCATGTGAAATTTGCACTGTGTCCAGAGGCAGAGGAGGAGAAGGAGGAGGAAGAGGAGGAGGGTTGTTTGGTACCTTGCTTCCCTTCTCTTTCACAAGTTGTAGACAGTTCTTCAGAAGCATCTGCCATGGTTTTGAAAACAGGGAAGCAGGTTGTCCACAGGGCATAGTCCAAAAAGTCAAAATGGTGGCCATGATGATGTGATCCAAGTCCATACAACACACATAAAAACAGGCAGAGCTTCAATCACATCATTGTGGTGCCATCTTGAATTTCTGGACCATACCTTGCAGACACCCCAGCAGGAATGCTTGCATTAAATGTACTTTGGAACAATCCACCAGCTCTCCTTTATGTAAAAGTTTCTCCACTTCCATTTTTTTTATTTTTTTGTCATCCTCATCATCTTTACTCTTCATTTTTGTCTGCTGTTGAATTTTTTTCTTGTTCTTAATGTTTTTATTTGTAACCACCCAGAGTTATTGGGAACTGGGCAGCATATAAAATAATAATAATAGTGATGATGATGATGATGATGATGATGATAGACTCGACAGGTGGATAAAAATGCCAAATCCATTCTAAACATCTGGTTGACTGTGTGACTAACTGTAATAATAATAATAATAATAATAATAATAATAATAATAATAATAATAATAATAGTTTACTGATGGAGAAGACTAGCCTCATGTCTCTTCCAGAATAAACAAATAAGTGGGAGAATCATAGATGGGCTTCATGGATCAGACACATCCCCAAAGATCTTCACAGATTGCATCAAAACTGTAATTTTTAATATAGCAGAGGGGAGATAGTATTAAATATATGACTAATGAATTACTAGTGACTCAGTGTGATGGAACGATGAAGGTGTTGGACTGCGGCTGAGGAGACCCAGATTCTGGTCCACCCCCAGACATGGAAGCTGACTTAGAGACAGTTTCTCTCTCTCTCTCCCCCCATGCAAGCCTAACCTACCTCACAGGCTGGTTGTTGTGGGGAAAATATTAGAGGAAAGGGTAGTAGGTATTCAAAGTACTGCCTTGAACTCCTGGAGGAAAGGCAGGACATAATTCTAACAAATTTGGAATGCTAAACAGGTAGTCCTCAATTTACGACCATTTGTTTAGCAACCATTTGACAGCACTGAAAAAAGTGACTTATGATCAGTCCTTGCATTTACATCCATTGCAGTGTCCCCGCAGTCATGTGATCAAAATTCGGGTGCTTAGTAATCGGCATGTATTTACCATAGTTGCAGCATCCCAGGGTCGTGGGATTGCCATTTGCGATCTTCCCAGGGGGCTTCCAACAAGCAAAGTCAATGGGGAACCGTGTGATTCACTTAATGATCACATCACTTAATGACCATAACAAAAAAGGTTGTAAAATCAGGCACAACTCACTTAATGACCACATCACTTAGTGATGGAAGTTCCAGTTCCAGTTCCAGTTCCAGTTATGATTGTAAGTCGAGGACTACCTGTATCAATTTTTCTTTTTGTCTTAGTCCTCCCACTGTTATACTTTCAAAGGCCATAGGAATCTCTCATCTCCCAGATTTCCAAGCCCCATCTTATTCCAGGGTGTCTGTGTATTAGGGCTGAGTGAAGATGCAATCAAAAATTTGATTCAAAGGTGGTTCAGATTTGTGCATGGAAGTTCCAAATGGATTTGAAGCCTCAAACAGAATTGGATGCTCTGGAATCAATTAAAACACACATATAAAAGAACTTTTACTGAACCGTTTCAAAACTCCTAATTCATTTCATCAGCTTGAATGCCTGAACTGGAACAGATCAATTTTCTGAGCTGATTCCAAAGTCCGAATTAAATACCGTGTATATTTGCGGATAAGCCAAGAATTTTAGGTGCCAAAATACACCCCAAAAAATTGGCTTTGGCTTATCCGCAGATGGGCTTATCTGTGAGTATATACAGGTGAAACTCGAAAAATTAGAATATCGTGCAAATGTTCATTTATGTCAGTATGGCAACTCAAAAGGTGAAACCAATATATGAGATAGACGCATTACATGCAAAGCGAGATATGTCAAGCCTTACTTTGGTATAATTGTGATGATTATGGCGTACAGCTTATGAAAACCCCAAATTCACAATCTCAGAAAATTAGAATATTACATGACATCAACAACGCACGGATTGGAAATAGAACAATATCGGACCTCTGCAAAGTATAAGCATGCATATGTACTCAGTACTTGGTTTGGGCCCCTTTTGCAACAATGACTGCCGCAATGCAGCGTGGCATGGATGCTATCAGCCTGTGGCACTGCTGAGGTGTTATGGAAGCCCAGGATGCTTCAATAGCAGCCTTCAGCTCCGCTGCATTGTTCGGTCTCATGTCCCTCATCTTTCTCTTGGGAATGCCCCATAGATTCCCTATGGGGTTCAGGTCAGGTGAGTTTGCTGGCCAATCAAGCACAGTAATCCCATGGTCATTGAACCAGGTTTTGGTACTTTTGGCAGTGTGGGCAGGTGCCAAGTCCTGCTGGAAAATGAAGTCAGCATCCCTATAAAGCTTGTCTGCGGAAGGAAGCATGAAGTGCTCCAAAATCTCCTGGTAGACGGCTGCGTTGACCCTGAACAGTGGACCAACACCAGCAGATGACATGGTTCCCCAAATCAACACAGACTGTGGAAACTTCACACTGGACTTCAAGCATCGTGCATTGTGTGCCTCTCCATTCTTCCTCCAGACTCTGGGTCCTTGGTTCCCAAATGAGATACAAAAGTTGCTCTCATCAGAAAAGAGGACTTTGGACCACTGGGCAACAGACTAGTTCTTTTTTTCTGTAGCCCAGGTAAGACGCTTTTGATGTTGTTTGTTGTTCAGGAGCGGCTTGACAAGAGGAATACAACATTTGAAGCCCATGTCCAGTATCCGTCTGTGTATGGTGGCTCTTGTTGCACTAACTCCAGCCTCAGTCCACTCCTTGTGAAAGTCCCCAACACTTTTGAATGGCCTTTTCCTGACAATCCTCCCCAGGCTGCGGTCATCCCTGCTGCTTGTGCACCTTTTCTACCACACTTTTCCCTTCCACATAACCTTCTATTGATGTGCTATTGACGAGCAGCACTTTGGGAACATCCAACTTCTTTTGCAATTACCTCTTGGGGCTTTCCCTCCTTATGGAGGGTGTCAATGATGGTTTTCTGCACAACTGTCAGGTCAGCAGTCTTTCCCATGCTTCTGATTCCTACTGAACCAGCCTGGGAGACCATTTAAAAGCTCAGGAACCCTTTGCAGGTGTTATGGATTCATTAGCTGAATAGAGTGGGACACTTTGAGCCTAGAATATTGAACCTTTTCACACTATTCTAATTTTCTGAGATTGTGAATTTGGGGTTTTCATAAGCTGTACGCCATAATCATCACAATTATACCAAAGTAAGGCTTGACATATCTCGCTTTGCATGTAATGCGTCTATCTCATATATTGGTTTCACCTTTTGAGTTGCCATACTGACATAAATGAACATTTGCACGATATTCTAATTTTTCGAGTTTCACCTGTACAGTAATACTTTTTTAAAGTACCCATATATCTAGTATATACTCACAGATAAGCTCATCTGCAGATAAGATGACCCTCAAATCTTTAACCAAAATACCTTGAAAAATGGATAATCCATGGATTACCCACAGATAAACCAATTGTGAACATTAAAACATACAAAAATTTTGAGGGTCGGCCTATCCACGGGTGGCACATTTTTCATGTTATTTTGGTTAAAAATTCAAGGGTCAGTTTATCCACAGATGGGCTGATCTGCAAGTATATATGGCAACTTCAATTTCCCAGATTGATTAGGGTCACAGTCATGCTTACAGCCATTTCAAATACATTTGGCCAGCTCAAAATCACTCCTTATAGCCCAAATCAAATCAATCCCTTTATACCGAAGCCTGCCAAGAAACATTGTTTTATTATTATTAATATTATTGTTCATATCTTAAAAAAAACAGAATTTGTCTGTGATGAGATCTTATTTTCTCTCTTAGTATTTCCAGGGTGCTCTCTGTGGCACCTGAGGAGAGCCCAACACACTTAAGCCATTTTAGAAACCAGCCTGCAGATTAAAAATATAAGATCAATAGCATTCTTCTCAGCAAGTCAACTGACCCTTGATTTAATAGTTGAGGTTAGTTTTTGTTTTCCTTGGGAAACAAAGCTCTAAAGCAGAGGAGTCTAGAATGAGAAGGTGCCCAAAACTTATGGGCCCTACTCCAACATTGTGGAAATTGCTAAACACAGCTTATGAGCTGGGAGGCAACTAGTTTTGACCCCAATGTTGTATACATGTCCACCTGTCATATGAAGGCCCTCATGTTTATGTTGAATATGTGGGTATCTGCAACAGCACCTATGATATGCATTATGATATGCATGATGTTGGAGGATCTTCCAGCTTGCCTGTGAAATCAGCATTTCAGGAATGCTTGAAGAGCAGACCTAAAGTTTTCTTTCCAACAATTTTAGTTTTATAACATGGAGATGATGCGTTGCCTATCAGTCTTGTACTCCAAAGACTAGTTGGCATAACTCCCTTTCTAATGCACTGGAACTCCCTGACACATCTTTTGAATTCTCAAAATTCAAAATGTAGACCATTCCTCAACCCCAGCAATGTTTAAACAAGTCGGGATATGGAGAGGGGACAGCCTTCACCCAATGATGGATCTTACCAAGTGTTCCACAGTTAGACTCAAACCAAGGTGGAAATGTGGTAAGAGTGAGTGGGTAGCCTAAATAAGGTTGCCCGAGGTAGAGAAAGGGACTTGGACAAGACAAATATGTTTTCAGGTTCATTCTCCAGGTGATAGATCCTAAGGGATAGAAAGAGAGCTAGAGTGGTTCCATTATTTTTAAGGAGAACTGGAGGAACCCAGTTTAAATTCCATCCAGTTGTGAAAGCCACAATGAACTTTTTTCCAGTGTCCTTCTCTCCATTTAATTCATCTAACATTACTGCGTAGGAATAAAGTGGGCAATGAAGAGAAGAACCATCTATACCATGAAGCTCCTTGGAAGAAAGAGAGGAGGAGGAGGAGGAGGAGGAGGAGGAGGAGGAGGAAGAAGAAGAAGAAGAAGAAGAAGAAGAAGAAGAAGAAGAAGAAGAAGAAGAAGAAGAAGAAGAAGAAGAAGAAGAAGAAGAAGAAGAAGAAGAAGAATCCTTAGCACTTAAGGTGGGAGTCCTCCTAGACTCTCAGTTTCTGCTCAAGGAGCAGGTGGCAACTGTGGCTAGGAAGGCCTATGCACAGATCCATTGTGTGTGTGCCAGATGTGCCCATTCCTAGACTTCTCACTGGCACACATGCTTTGGTCATGTCCTATTTAGATTATTGCAATGCATGCTACGGGGATCAGCCTTTGAAGACCACTTGGAAGCTACAGCTGGTCCAGAATGCAGGACAAGTAGTTATGGGCATGCCTCAGGACATTGATGTAACACCTCTATTTTGCAAGTTGTGTTGGCTTCCAGTGTTCTTCTAAGTGCAATTCAAGATGCTGGTTATTACCTATAAAGCCTTTTATGGCACAGAGCCAGGCTATTTGCAGGACCACATATCTCCAGTCATTTCTTCTTGTCCCATGAAATCTGTTCCAGGTCCCCTCTATTAAACAATGTTATGTAGTGGGACCCAGGAAGTGTATCTTCTCTGTCATGCTGCTTGTCCTATGGAACAGCATAAGCTCAGAGAATTGGATGGCCCTGACCTCTGCTGCTGACCTTTTGCAAGGCCCTGAAGACCTGGTTCTTCCCTCAGGAATTGGACAGACAGTTGAGCGAGTCCATCTTGGTGTTGTAGTTTTGTTTCTTTCTTTCTTTTGAGTCACCCTTAGTGTGTTGTGCTGTTTTAAAAAAATGTCTTTGTTTAGTGTTGGCTATTTTTTACAGACTGTTAGCCTCCCAGAGTCTGACACGTCATACACATTAAATAAATCAATAAGCAATGGGTAATCTATGGCCTTCTAGATGTTGTTGTGTAATGGCAATTGAAGATCGCCATCATCTGGAGGACTAAACGTTATTCCCTTCCCCAATTTACACTCTTGAAAGGGGAAAGGCCAAGAAGAAAGTTAAGATTACCCCAACATAAGAGGTAGAGTTAGCCAAATCATATGGCCATCCTCTCTGAACCTCTGAATGGATTTTTCCCAGCTTTTCATGTGGGACAGACTAGATTCTAGTCAGCCTGAGTCTTAATCACCAGAAATATTGGAGGATATAAGACAAGTCAAAGCATCAGAAAGGAAGGCAGAATTAAAGCCAACTTTCCCTGGCTTCACATTGTAACAACCATAGCAAACCAATTCCTCTAAGTTGGTCAGGTTCACACGGCCATTAACTGAGGGGGGAAAATAAGCTGCTTGGTCAAACATGCTATTCTGAAAAGCTTGGGGGAGTTTGTGGAGCGTATTCTTGTCATCTGAAATATATGCCCCTGCTTTGTGACGTGGAGTGGGGTAGGGTGTGTTGCCTTTTATGTGTGTAGAGAAAAACAACATTCAATAAATAAAGCAGTTTAAATTCCCTGAGTCTTGACATTATGGTTAGGTAGTTAGATGATATCCTGTTACCATTTTTATCATATCATTATTATTTATTGACTTAAATATATAGAGAAATTTATCTATCTGTTTATAGATCTATCTAGCTGCAGCCTTCTCCTCAGCCCAGCCCACCCTTCACCCCTGCTGGTCCTCAGTTCTTGTTGCTGAGTTTCTGCTTGCTCGAAATATAGGGGAGAATCGTCTGAGTACTTTTATCCGACACCGTCTGGGTGCTACTGTTCCGTGTCAGCTTTCGCTGCTGAGCACTGCCAAGGTGAGGGGACCGTCGCATTGCTGTCTTGGCAACTAAGGCCCCCTTCTGAGTTGTCTCGCTGGGCTCTTCCGGAGGGTCCTCCAGAAGGGGCCCACTGTCCGCTTCCTCATCATCATCACAGCACAAAGCATGGTAGAGGACTTTGTCACTGAACCGCACCCGCTCCCTGGTGCCCGGCGTCCTCTGATGTTGAGGTTTGTGACTTGGTATGGATCTGAAAGCTTCCTCACTGGAAGAGTCTGGGGTTTCAATCCGGGGTCCGTTGGAGATCAACACCCCACCATTCATGAGCTGGTAATCGGGTTGCTGCCCTTGCTGCTGCTGTTGCTGCTCCGAGCCATCCCCAGAATCTGAAGGGGTGGAGGCTTCAAGGAAGGAGCAGAACTCCCAGCTGTCAGAGAGGATATCTGAGGTCATGAAATCCAGGTGTCCAAGGTCAAATATGCCTCCACCTTTCTCACTGCTGGAGGTGCTGCTCACTGTGGTGGTTGTCCAATCATCTGGTTCCAGCTCAAACTCGAAGTCAGAGGTCAACTTGTCAATCTGGCTGACCACCTAATGGGCAGAGAGAAAGAGTAGGTTGTTAAGACCCATATAGCAGCTTTGGGCATCTCCATAAACAATGTTTCCACCTCCTTTAAGTTCATTTCACCACAGCTTCCATACAGGGCAACTCAAGTGACAGGCTTCTCAGCAACCTTCCCTAAGGCTGGGACCTCAGTATTAATTTAATTTCATGTATTCAGTTTAGGCGCCACCTAACTCCAAACAACTGCCAGAAGTGTTGGACCAAAGCTCTTCTTGCTGCCAGCCAACAGGCTAATAGACCTTTTGGCCAGGAATCATAGGACCTGTAGTTCAATACGTTCAAAGGGGAGCATCAGGTTGGAGAAAGCTCATTTAATTAAGGAAGTCCCGTCTTCAAGCTTAAAATCAAATGAAGTCTGCGTTGCAAGCACTAACCGGGCCTCAAGAAAAAGCATCCTTCTCTTCCCTTATTTGAAGTCCCTCAAATACGTTGGGATTACAATACCCAGTTTTACCAGACAGCATAGTCCTGTAGTCCTATCACATCTGATGACAGCTGGAGTGCATCACAACAGGCATGAACTCCCACAGCCTTGACCTACAGTAATTATTCCATCACGTTTCCTTTTCCTACCACCTCCATTCCTTGGTCACCATGAGCATCTCCTTTATGAGGGATAACTTAAAGCAACTAAAAGTCCACCCGCTTTGCAGTGTGGTGACGGGGGGCTTTCCAACCACACTTCTCCTGATTTCCAGTATATGGTGGCCGGAGATGAGAGGCCATGCAGAGCTGACTGCTTTTTAGAGAAGAGTTAAGCTTTCAACAATTGCTTTGAGCCTACCCAGACCAAATTCATTTTGACTGTGAAGAATTCCTTTTTGGAAGATCTTGTAGGCTTTCGAGGGGAGACCAGAAAATACGCCTGCAACCTTGACATCATAGCATTGCTCTCTTCTTAACAAAGTGAAGCTGAAGGGTAGCGCTGTGCAGACACAAAGGAAAGGACATGGCAACGGTTTCAGTGAAAAGAAAAAAGGTGACATATTTTAGGCACTGGCTTATTAGGCCATGATGCTTTAAGAGGCAATGCCTCCATCAAGAGAATCTTTTTTTTTTTTTAAAGGAAGGGGGAAAATCAGTCTAAACATTAATAGTTGTCAGCGTAGGGTGCCCAGCTTCCAATAACGGATCTCTTTTCTTCTTTTTATTTTTTTAAAAAAGGTGCTTTGGGTTGCTATAAAATGAAAAAAGGGATGAGCGCAAGAGTCGAAGCCTATCACTTTCTGCTCTTACGTGGAGAGTCTAGTGATGCCATTAACTGAACAATCAGAGGGAATTTACTGTAAATTATATATACACGGGTCAAGACATGCTATAGGTCTCGCAAGGAGAGAAAGAATGCAGATCCCCTGTAAGACAGAGGCTGAAAGATTTTGCAATGAGTGGTGATCTAATCATCATTGTTATTGGTAAGAAGAAGAAAAAATAGGTTCATATACTAAGGTAAATTTGCCCCATAGATATTCTCTAAACCTTTTCCAAGCCAGACTGCAGTTAATGCTTAAATCCTCCCTATCCCACATTTTGCAGTGCAATGTCATGATTTACCCTTTGCAAAAGTATAAAAAAATGCATATGCCAGGGAGAACTCTACACTGAACTACATGCAAACGCTTGGAATTCAGAAATAACAAGTCGGCCCTAAAGGGTACCTCCCCTGGTCTAAATTATCACCACCCTCTCTCACATTGAGGGTCAGTCTGTAAGTGCCGTTATGATACAGCCAGAAGTATCATCAAAAACTCTGTAAGACATCCAGAAGTTCCAAGAAAAACATACAAGGGAACGTTTATCTAAAATACAGCTCAGGAAGGAGCAATGATGCTCAGTGGTGCTGTTAATTGACGGGCTGGTGGAATAATTAAAATGGGGGTGGCAGTGGAATGTAGGCGTGCACGGGAAGGTATGTGTGTACATGTGTTTGTACAGTTGAAAAAAGGCTAGTGTAGCAGTGAAATGGAAGATATGAAATGCCAGAAGTTCATTTGGTTGCCATTCTCATGTACATAAGTATGTGGTTTTCATACTACTTCATCATCACTGAGTGCTGGTATTGCAGTACGGTATGGTGAGCAAGTGGCATTAACTGTAAGAAGCCTTTCCAGCATCAGATGCTCATGGAGAAGCAACAGCTGAAGTGAGAAACAGATCCGTGGAGACGCCGTAGGACCATTGCCCACTCCTAACAACCAGCCCTATGAACCTCGTCTTCCCTGATGAATTTGTCTAGTTGCTAAGATCTACAGGAGAGGCCCATTCAAAGATGTCCCAGTCATCAGAGTCCTGTCCTTTTGGCAGACAGTCAAGGACCTTCTACGGTGTTGCTCCAATCTATGGAATACAATCCTTCGCTTTTAGACATTCTAAAGATGTAACTCTTTTGCTAGGCTTTAAAGAGTTACTCAATTTTAATCTGCATCTTAATTTATGTTTTAATTTTTATAGCCATTTTTGAACAGTTAGCGGCCTTCATTTCTGATTCAGTTAGGAGTTTTGATTGACTAGGCATCGAACAGCCCAAACCAGGTGATGAAAGGCCAAGGAGCTGTTCGTGGTGCTGAAATATAACACTCCTCTGCAGATTAAATTCTTGTGAATCAGAACAGCAAGTCAAATGTCCCCACCCCACACGCACTGAGAGTGGGAAGGCAAAAGGAAAATATAATTTGTGCTGGATCTGCAAGATCTGCCA
The DNA here is from genome assembly GCF_059951505.1 of Python bivittatus. Classification (NCBI taxonomy): domain Eukaryota; kingdom Metazoa; phylum Chordata; class Lepidosauria; order Squamata; family Pythonidae; genus Python; species Python bivittatus. Next base: position 5,298,938 of record NW_028277085.1, on the reverse strand, counting down.
ACACCGACCCCTCTCCATGGACTGATCTGAGACCATGGACTGAACTGAGTCAGCTTGTGTCCATCCATATAAAAATCTACACAAAAATAAATGATTGGAGGAAGATGTCCATAAAAAAGAACCATATCTCTGAACGTGGCATTCAAAAATAGGTCTCTCTCTGGAGGGCCTTGCATTTTCATGCAGCATATATTAGAGGAATTTATTTAAAGAAAAAAGTACCTTAAGAAAAGTATGTTTAAAAAGGGTTCTCACAGGAATGCATGTCCCCCCCCCCAAAATGTGTGGCTCTGCATATTAAAGAATGTCAAGAATGACAAATTATTTTAATGGATCTTAAAAACAATCACAGTGAGAATTCATTCCATAAAACCTGTGACGGTCAGCCTACGTTAGAAGGAATATCTAAATATACTTGGATGCAAACAACAGGAGAAGTGATCTCAGAATGATTGCATTTGCACTCCCATGTCACCTCGGGATGATATTTCCTGCATGGGATGGAGCAGACACAAAATCTTCTGCTAGAATAAATCTCTTCTTAGTGCCGCAGTGATCTTTGTTGTTTCTGCAGCACTGAAACAGCAGATGGCAGATAAAAATTAACCAAATGTCAGTCGGTTAAAGTATAGATCAACCCAAAGGCATGAAATAATTCTGTGAAAAAGGCCTGAATAACAGAGAAAGGTCTTGACCTAAATCCTACAAGGAAATTGAAAATATCTGCAAAAGCAGGAAGCCTATTTTGAAGGCAAGGTTTTTCCCATTAAGAATATTAAAAATTGTGTTGGTGACAGAGAGTTCAGGCTACCTTTGCAGAAGGCTGTGGACATAGGAAAGACACCCCCTCCAACTCTTTAACTGTATTTACCCAGAATGCTTGACCAGGTCAGTTGAAAACTGGCAGCTTTACAGCATGTGGAGTCCTGGATGCTCTCTGAGCTTGGCTGTTTGCTTGCAGATATTTCATTACTCAACCAGGTAACACCATCAGTGCAAGGGAGTGTGGGGTTTGCTCCCTGTTTATATACAGTAGCTTGCCCTGCCAGTGTTGGTGAGGGCGTGATTTTCTCTTTGGTAGTTCCTTGATTAGGGCATCATTCTCTGCTTGATTGTTTGTCTGGTGTTAATCCCTGCTTATCTGAATGTAGGCTGCTGGAGACGATCTGGTCTTTTTGTTTCCTTCTTAGCTTTTTTATTGTCTCTTTTGGATGGTGTGTAAATGTGGTTTATCTCTATGTGTCTACTGGTGGCTGACTTGTCTGAGTGCCAAGCTTCCAGGAATTCCCTAGTGTTTTTGGATTTAGCTTCTTGGTTCTCTTCTATTGGAGCTTAACAACCTGCTAAGCATGGTTAGTATTAATCTTGGGTTTTGTTTGCTGGGCTTTCTGGAGCTTTTTGGGTAGCCTAACAGTTGTGTGAGCCCATCCCACCCCATGCTGGCTGGGGAATTCTGGGAGTTGAAGTCCACACGTCTTCAGGTTGCCAAGATTGAGAAACACTGGTCTATTGTGTGTACGCTCACTTTTCTCTCTTTGTTTTATCTACCTGGCTTCATTCACACAACACTCATAAACAAGGTTACAGAATGAATCCAACATCTGCATTTGCACAAAATACTGAACCATAAACTACCCAAGTGGGCTGAGTTCACTCAACACACTAAGTCACACATACATACACATGCTAAATGAACACTAACAAGCTTAGGATCTTGTAGGAATGCAGCTTCCGAGTTGTTAAAATATGTTGGGTGAACACATCCAGTCTCTCTGTCTCAGATTAGTCAAACCCATGGAGGCTAACCCTAGTCTTTCAGGGCATGACGGAATCACCTCTGGGACATATGGTTTTGTGAACCCTCCATGTTCTGAGGAACACTACCACTGAATAAAACTTGCTGGGCAAAGAGCATTGCCCTTCTGTTCTGCTTGATCTAGTAGGATTCCATTCTCCTTTAGTGCTGGCCTTCATTGCTTTTTCTATAAGAAAACTTAAGTGCCCAACCTCTGCAGCTTTTCAAAATCACCCTTTGATCACAAAAGCTACCGAGTAGTCCACGTACCGCCAAAGTTGCCAGGCTTCCACTCAGGTCTCTGAATACAAACACATTTAGCTACCCTTGTCATGTTGAATAATGAATGCCTACTTATGTCCTTACACATTTAGTCGGGTTAATAAATATTAATGCGTTCACGGCACGGTGCTACATGCATCAGGAGACATGGCTCTTGAACATTAGCAGGAGGGGAATGTTGGGTTGACCATGGAGCTGATGGCGGGGTTCTGCTTTGGGAAGGAAAGCAGAATAGAAGGGGCTTCCCCTAGGAGGCAGAAGGATGAGGAAAGGGTCTGGCCAGGCAGCAGCACTTAGGTGGCTTTGTTGATCTTGAAGAGCTAAGCACGATCAGACCCGGTTAGTGTTTGGATGGGAGATTACCAGGGAAATGAATACACAGGCACACACAAAGTGAAACCCATTTTAATTGACTAATGGGGAAGGGGGGATGTGTCTGTTATTGACAAATGTCCACTAAATGGAAAGCACATCATCACACCAATTTATGCCATTGGTGTGCTCATGTCATGATAGAAATAATGCTAATTGATGGAAATGATATCATGGCCATCATTTATCATGCAAATGATGCCAAGGACATCACTTGCTTCATTTGGGTAATGATGTATTGATGCCAATGGAAGGAAGTGCTGCAAGACTTTGGGTAGCTGGGTGTCAAGTCCAGTGTGTTCAGAGCCACTCCATTGAGATTTCACGATATGAGAATCTATTTATTTATCTACCAGCTGCAATAGGTGATCAACAGCTCCAAATATACCAGAGCCTGTGAAATAAAACCTCACTAACCACCACTGACAGAAGTTGCATGTGCTTCCCACTCTCTAAGGCTCCGCTCTGAGAGATGCTGGCAAAGCAGTTGAAATCTGAAAAATGACTGACAGTTACTACCATTTTTTTTTTTTAACAAGGTATTTTCTAAAGGTGAGAGTGCAAAAGAACGAGACAGTGAGAGATAAAATAGAATGAATTAGCAGAGGCAAGTGCCAGGAAAAAGATGGAAAAATCTTCCTTCCTTCTAAGGCTGAACTGAAATGACTCAATGCCATCCATAGTTTCGTTAGAACAAGTGAATGAATCAGCAAGGATGTACGTGTGAATCAGTTTGGGATGAATGAATTTAGCAGCGTTGCTTTCTCCGAAGCCAGGGAGAATCTTCAGTTCAAACATGAATTGGCAAATCTCTGGCTTGAATAGAGATCGGATTGATGATTCCAATCAAATTCAAGACCAGATTGATGATTCCAATCAAGTTCAAAATCAAATGGATGATTCCAATCAAATCCATTTATTTTTCCCAAAATCACATTGTCCCAATTTGGTGATCTGATCTCAAGCATGGAGTTGACTCTTCCAAATGTCCTCGATAGACTCCCACGTTCAGATCCAATTAATTCACTGCTCCAGATCAATCTGAAGATTGAAATCTCATTGGAGCCAACCTGCCCATCCACTTTCCCTCTCAGTGATGTTGGTTATACCTAAATCTCAAGGTTCCCCCCCCCCCCAGCACATTTAGGAAAGATAAGAAGCAAAGCGAAACCCACTGAACCCCAGACAGCATATGAAGCACAGGTGCTTAATTTCTCACAACCAAAGCAGAGTACTCTACCTCGAGCTTTCCTTTTTCATAACTGAACTGCAAGACATTGCTGAGTTTCCTCAACCAGCAACCTCACCTCAAAGAACAGGATGTTTCTGCATGCATTGAACATCTGTAGAAGACCAATTCTCAGCAAAGATGCATGTGCACGGGTGTCCTCAGGGGAGGCAAGAGCTCATGATGCAATGCACAGATGACATCATTTGCTTCGTTTGCACAATGACATCATGACACACATGATGTGGCTTTCGGTATGTACCCTATAGCTGTGGAAATCCACCACAAATCCAAGAAAGGCCTTTCTGCTTAAGGGTTAATTTTCTTTTCAGTATATTGTAGTATGAACATCTGCACTAATTCCTTGAGTTGTTCTGAGCCTAACAGTTGACAGTGTGACTCTTTTCCTGCCAAGGAACATGGTTACTCCATTGAGAATAATTCAGATTGTGAGAGATCCAGATATGATGATGATGATGATGATGATGATGATGATGATGATGATGATGATGATTTATGTCCCACTTTTCCTCCAAGAGCTCAAAGCAGTATTCAGTCTTCCCTCCCTCATTTTATCCTCACCACAACCCTGTAAAGGAGGTTTGAACAGAGAAAGGAATTGGCAAATCTGGTCCAAGGCTAACCCCTGCTATGTTACTTCTGCACCAGCTCATTCCACTAGCCTGGGTGAGACAAAGCCACCTATGAACATGGATTCCCAAATATTTGGCATCCCCTTTACAAATCTTTGGCTTTTTCTCAAGCGATCCCAAAGGCTTGACATTTGCATTCACTGCCCTCACCCCCTGCAAAGAGTCTGCGGGAAATTCATCACATTCAAAGGTGGCGTTGAATATTCATTTCTGCTCAAAGGCAAGAAAAAACTCATTAGGGGTATGAAAATGAGCAGGTTGAACTTGGAACTGAAGGAATGATTTCCTTTGGGAAATTGAACACACTCATCTGCCTGGGGCTGTTAAAAGTTGCATTCAGGTGGTCTGTAATATGAAAATCATCCACAGGACAATTACACATGTTCCACACACTTTTAGCCCTTACTGATGAGCAGAAGTGATACGGAGCCACCTTTGGAAATGCAACAACATTATAGACTTAGAGCACCCCAGTGGATTGACTCTTGATAATGCCACAATGATTTCAGAAACCTTTAATTGCACCCATGGCTTCAGTGTGGAAGGGAAACCACCAGCTTAGCAGTAGTCATAGCCCTGAACATAGGAGTTCATTCTTGCCATCCTCAAACAGACCTGGAAAAGGCCAAAGGGCTGATGTGATACAATGCTTCCTTCTACCTTATTTAGTTGCGAAATCCTTTTGATTTGCTATGTCCACCCCCCCCCCCCCACCACTCAGTGAGTCAGTCCCTAGATTTCAAAAACATTGGTGTGTTTTTCTTCATAAATCCAGAAAAGTGCTTTATTTTTAAGGAGGTTGACTTGACATGGTGAAGGTTTAAGTGGTGTGTGTGTATACGAATGCTGAGTTCCTTCCAGCCTATATTTCCTAACTTAAGTGACAGAGAATGTTTAATTGCATCTAAAAATTGCAGTCTTGGGTTGGTGGCACAATGAAGCAGGAAGCAGGAAGTCTGGGGTGCCAAATCCAAAGTTGAACCAGCACTGGCAGTGCAGAAACCTTTTCCCTTCACGGGTTGCTGGTAATGGGAATGCATTCTCTTAAGCTGCCTCCTTTGGAGAGGGATGATGGCTCGGCAGAACCCCTACTTTGCTCTCCAGAGATCCCAGATTCATCCCTGGTGTCTGCAGTGAGACCTGGATCAAGATCCTTCTCTGCCTGGGGCTCTCAAGCTGTTCAAAGTAGACTGAAGCTGCAATCTCCCTAAACCTAAATGGTAGCATTGACCATGATAATCACTGATCAGCTACAGACTCCAACTTTTACCAGTCCTGCAGGGCCAATATCACGTTTTTATGCCAAGTTTGGAGCCAGGGCTTTAAGAGCACTCTGGGCTTTATAGAAGGACATTGCTTCTCTCCCTTTGCTTTAACTAAAAATCCTTCTGAATCTTGAGCAGGAAGCATGCAAATGGTTACAAGGCTGTCTCAAGCCAATCTTGCTTGCTAAATAATCCAAACTAGCATTGGATAGGGTTTTTTGGGGTGTGTGGTGGTGGTGAGGGTGTCTCAGCCCCTCATCTTGAGTACAGAAAGATTTTATTCCTTCATGATCTAACTATGTTACTGGGCAGTTACCTGATTCCAGTACAGACTTTCCAATTCTCAACCAGCATTACTTATAACTTGAGCATTCACCCATAAGGGATGTAGATGCTGTTAGATAAATCCAGATCTCCCCACCAACTGATAAGGTTTGTTTGTTTGTTTTATATCCTGCCTTATTCCAAGAACTCAAGACAGTTTTCATGGGGATCTTCCTTTTGTATCCCCACAACAAGATCTCTGTGATGTAGGCTGGGCTAAGAGCAAGTGACTTCTCCAAAGTCATCTAGTGAGTTTCCATAAGAGACAGACTTAACCTTGGGTCTTTCAAGCTCTAGTCCAGCACCTTAACCACTACACCATTTTGATTCTTGTTAGCTGAAACTAACATGAATCCATGTCTTTCCTTGTTCAGTTGACTCTGTGAATGTCTGTGCCTTCCTTTTGGCAAGTGTTCTCGGCTTACCCTCTTTGCAACTGCCCTTCCTGCAGAAGAATTCCACCCAGTAAATATCACTAGTTTCTCCTGTCTCTGGGGTCAGCCTCCTACATTTCCCCCTGTTTGGATTATGCACAATCAGTGCAAGGTACTAATCGATTCCTTTCTATGCAGGATGGTGATGCAGAGAAGGACAACGGTTTAGAACATGAGCTCCTGCAAGACCACTGTTTATCTGGGACTTTCCACTGAAAATGCGATGCTCCCACCAAAGGCACTGGGAGGTTTAGTGTTATGTTTTTCCTAACAGGCAGGGCTGGTGCTACAGAGATCACAAAATATAATTCTGGACAAATGTAGAACATATAACCTCCAGCTGCTAGAGGTCTCTGGGTTCATGAGAAATCCGGTTCAAAAATTGGCAGCCTAAGAAAGTTTGCAGCTGTGAGATGGGTTTCTAATTCTGGTGATTGTGTCCAAAAACAAAAGAAAACCAACCGTTTATACCATTATTGTAATTGTGTGCAATCTCAAGAATAGGGGGGTCAGGCTAAGGGGGGGGGGCAATGGATGGTGGTTGGCCCATGAATGGAAAGAACAGAGCATCTACATGCCACAACCCTGGACTTTAACTGCCAATCAACTAGGCCTAAAGAGACTATATTATGGTAGATCATGGTCTGTGTTGCAAAATTGGCCCATTTTTTACTTAGCACCACTTAATTCTAGCTTTGCCCAATGCTGCAATGAAGGTTTTGATTGAGAAGATAGGAATCTCCCCAAGAAAACACATTCTGTCTTTTTTTGTAGACAATTCATCAACGGATCTTATTTCGGTCATAGACCAGCATAGAACTAATAACAGTAACAATTACGCTAAAATAGAAATAAAAATAAAAAGTCATACTGATAGAAGACAATAAGGCAAAGATCACATAAAATTACAGAATACAGGAATTAAAATGCAAAAGAATCCTATAAAATTACAATGAATTTTACAATGAATAATCTCAATGCTAGAACTAACTAGGATAGGTAACTATGAAAGGACGTAAATAATACTAGAATTTATAAAGCACTATGAGAATGCAAAGCTATGCTAACTTATATTAAGTCTAATTCTCAGTGGAGCCCTGCTGAAGTTTGTTGGGATTAGGGTTGAAAGTCAGTCCTGGACACAAGCTAATGACTGTAGACAATACTAAGGTAGGCCGATCAATCAGATTGGAATAAAGTCAATTCCTATCCTTGCTTCCTATGCGTGTTGCTTGTAGCCTGGCCAAAGAAGTAATATTGAGGATGAAAAGGAGATCATGCACAAAGCTTGAACTCCTTGGAAAATGCCCGGGGACACCTATTACAGGAATGCAGAGGAGATATGAGTTCCTCTCTTTGAGCGGTTTCCATTCCAAGTGTCACAATAAACTACAACTTCTGGCTGTGTGGCAGAATGACATGTGCATCTTACCCAGTCTAAAATCCAAAAAGTATTAAAAAGGAGCACTAGGCCATTTGTGTCTCCCTCTGACCTATTTTATTTCTCTTTTGGGGTCGTTTCAATGTAAGCCTCAGGGAAAGCTTTGCGCCTTTTTTAATTGTTCAAAAGCCAAATTGGGACGGATTTTTTTTCTGCTAAAGGGTGTACAAGGAGGGAAGGAACAATTGTAGGGTTGGTGTTTTATGGACGTTTGTAGTGGATGTGGTTTTTTCTTTTGGTATGTTTTCTTTTTAATGGAAATGCCGTTCTTTTAATTTTGTGAAGCCACCTAGCTGTTTGGAGCTGGCCAGCCTAGAATTCATTCATTCATTCATTCATTCATTCATTCATTCATTCATTCATTCATTCATTCATTCATATTTCAAATTTAGTCACTGCCCATCTCACTCAAGAGTGACTCTGGGTGGTTTACAGTAAAAACAAGAATATTAATTAAAATACAATAAAAATACAATAAAAAACCAAGTTCATACATAAATAATGTCCTCCAAGATATTGATGGTAAATAAAGATTATGGGAGCATCTTCAAGGTGCCAGCCACTCCCAGGGTTGATTGCCCCTCTTCTTTTCCCATGCAAGTTGGCAGAGCCAGATCTTCACCCCTTTCTGGAAGGTGGGGAGAGTAGGGGCCCGCCACACCTCTGGGGGAGAGTATTCCATAGGGCGGGGGCAATGGCAGAGAAGGCTCTTAATTGATTAACTCATTAATTAATTAAATTGTACTTTCAGACTTGCAAGGTTCTATTAAGGTAGCTTTACACTAAAATAGAATTAGCTCATGTGGTCATGTTTCCTGCCTGGTCTGTTTAGTAAAGCTGACATCAATCTTGCAAGTCTGAAAATACTTCTCTCCCCCCATTTCCTTTACAGCCCAAAAATTAGGGAGGGTCTCTTCTGAACCTTTTGCCCTATCCACTTTCCTGCTGAGGGCTCAGCAGCCTTTTATCTGACCATTCCCTGGCATGCATCTCTTTGCCCTGTTTCCCAAGATCTTTCCCACAACCAATTATACTGGCCCACCATCACGCAGCTGGCTTCCAAACCTAAGGGAAGACTAGAAGTCTCCTGTTTTTTAGTCCAGCATCTTAACCACAACACCAGACTGTCTATATGATCCCAAACTGGCTATAGGGTATCCGATCTGCTCTGCTCTGTCAAAGGGGGAGATCGCTGCATTCTGTCTAAGTATCGTGCCTCTCTCTGCCCCATCTCAATGGAGATGTTATCCGATTTCTCTTGCGTTGATTACGAGGGAGGATGTCTTTGAAAAGCAAGCATTACCCCACTTTGTATGCCTGGAAGGAACTAGAAAGACAAACCCAACTCTAACAAATGTCTCTTTCCAATATCCCCAGCGAACCTGCAGTTGAGCCAGCTGTAACTTCATGCCAAACTATAGCTTGTCAGAGAAAAAACCCAGCAGGTAGCAAGCAATTATTTTGCCATTGCTTCAGAGGTGAACTGCATTTCCTTAAATTCTCTGTCAGATATCCTTCACCCTAGGAATGGACAGATCAGGCTGTGCCCTGTAGGGGTCATCAGGGAACATGGGAGGGGGACAAAGAACATCTTCAATGTCATAACATCACTGCACAAATGGCCTGAGTCAAAGCATTCTTGTTCTTTGCACAACGATAGCATGGTATAATGGTATGTGAGAATGACCCTGGGAGATGGGGGAAGAGCCACAGCCAGGGGAATGGTTGGACAAGAGGCAGCTGAGCCCGCAAAAGAAATGTGGGCCTGGCAAACATCTCAGAAGGGACCCGCCCTAGTGTCTTCGGCTCTCAAGCTGAAGGGCGAGAAATGCATTTTGCAACTTGCAAAATGGATGCCAGCCTTGTGAGGTAGTCCAGACAGGAAGCATGACCAGAGGGACTAATTCTACTTTATTATAAGGTTACATTAACAGAATCTTGCAAGTCTCAAAGTACACTCAAAGTCAGTTTTACAACCCAAGAAACTAGGGAGGGTCCCTTCTGAGACATTTGCCAGGCCCACATTTCTTTTGTGGGCTCAGCTGCCTCTTGTCCAACTATTCCTCTGGCTGTGGCTCTTCCCCCTGTCTCCCAAAGTCATTCCCACATATCATGGCACACGACATGTGTGATACCATCACAGCGGAGCCCTCCTTGTCAATTTCATATTGATTCATTCATCAGGATACCCCATCCTGTTTGAATATGCATTTGTGATTATGTGTGTGTGTGCATGCGTGTGTATGAAATACCTGCACAGAACCTCATGTTCAAAATAGGCATTCTGGAACATTTTCTTTCCCCAAATGTGCATTTTCAAATGGCATTGATCTGGCAGCCTATGCAGGAATGGTAAATAGCAAGGTGCAGATCAAATTAAATCTGGGTCCATATAAGTCCTGTACATATTCACTTGTTATTCCAGTCTATCACATTTCCTATGAATTATTAGTTTAAAAAGAAAGAAAGAAAGAAAGAAAGAAAGAAAGAAAGAAAGAAAGAAAGAAAGAAAGAAAGAAAGAAAGAAAGAAAGAAAAAGAAAATCTGCATGCTTCATCAGAAGCAATTAACTATAAAGCTGCTTTTAGAACAAACACCTTAAATAAACTACTTTTTAAAATGCAACTCTCTTTTATATGCTTGTGACTATTTATAATATATCTTTTTTTTTTAATCCCGTAGATGTAGATTATTATTTTGGGACATTTTTTTTTTTTAAATACACACTGCTCTGTAAGGATTTTTTTTTTTTAAAGCTAAGAATGACATATGCTAGCTGTATCCTTGCACCAAAGTGGAACTTATTATTAAATATAATATTCCGTTCCTTTCCTTTCTCCCTTCTGTTCCTTCCTTGGTAGCAACAGCAAGCTAGTTTTTCATTCAGAAATAGACACCCAGCATAGAGAGAGAGAGAATATAACGCGTGTGCTGAGTTTAGCTCATCTTGATATTTATACATCTGTGTTCTGAACAAGCCACACAAGGAGGATCCTCTGATTGCCAGGAAGTTCCAGGTTCTCTCATTTTGCCTCTTTCTGCTGCATGTCCCCTGGACATAATTACCCAAGCAGCTCCTTGGCCTCTGGCTATAGACAGATATAAATGCAGATTTTCTGACCTTGCTTGCCATATGCAATGAGAAGAGAAGGAGCTGTGCCAAGGATTTTCTGACCCCTGGGCATAAAGTAGTCCAGATGTGGGATGGTGACCCGAATCCTTAATATATCTTGCTGGATTTGGCCACATAATCCAATCATAATATACTTCGTGATCCTTCAAATAGCTGTGGATTAGGAAAGATTAAGACTTATCCACAATCAGTTTCCACACAGAGCAGGCTGAATGGAATGTTTTTGGTGGGGATTTAGATTTTGATAGCACAGTATCCTAAAAACAGAGCCTTGGAAATGGCCTGAAGTCATCGAATGTCACCCCTTCCTCAAGACAGAATCCCCAACACAGGGAACAGTCAGCAAGAACAAGGAAGAAGGAAAATGCCCAGAAGTGGAGGTGGGGGGCGGGGGGGGGGGGAGGAAAGATGTCCTTGGGCTGAACTTGGTCCTCAGGACTGTATCCTTACAGTGGTATTGGCCCTGTTACAGAACAGGTTTATCATTGCCTCCCTCCCATTTTAGCCTAGAGATACTTTTTAAAATATTCAATACGTTCACCAACCCCGGCTCCATCTTCACTGCAGGATGGATCAACTCTAGTCAAAAACAGTCTCTTTCCACATTGCATTAGAAAGGAAATGTAGCAGAAATGGAGGAATGTTCCCATCACCATTTAGACCTGGAAATGCCAGGACCTCCTCCCCCACCACCAGCTTATTCCTAACAGCTTCTAATTTGGATGGGATCCTGAGGTCCTACAGATGGTCCAGGGTAATTGCTCCCCACCCTGTCCAAAGCTGTGCTGGAAAAAAAGAAAATTGATCAGGAGGAGAAGACCATGCTTAAGGGGAAACTTCTACTCCCCTGAACCCAAACATTGAGCAAAAAGCACATTTTCAGTGCAATTCTATGCTCTTTTGTTGTCACTGCTCTGGCAAGGGTAACCCATGCCTTTATCACCTCATGCTTTGATCAATGCTATTTGCTTTCTGGGGGCTGCCCTCAGAGACGTTTTGGAAGCTGCCATTGGTTCAAAACGCAGCTGCCCACTTCTGATCAGCATGAGCTGGTAGAGCAGAAGAACACTGGTAAGGTGGCGCTGCACTGGGGCCAGTGGGCTTCCAGATCCTAATCAAAATGCTGGTCATTACCTACAACACTCTTTATGGCTCGGCATCTTGTTTTCTTCATAACCATCTGCTTCAGCTGGAAACTTCCTATCCAATTTGCATTGGCCAAGAGGGTATATTCTGAATTCCTCCGTTCCCCAAGGTATCAAGAGGACAGGAGCCTAGAAGCCTGATTTCTTGGCCATCCACACCCCACACCCCACACCCCACACCCCACACCCCACACCCCACACCCCACACCCCCCAGTTAGAATTGTGTTTGTTTGATTGGCTGATTGGTTGTTTCATTAGATTTAGGATTAGGTTAGGGCTCAACTCCAAAGAATGCTCCCTGGCACTGAGGGAGGGGAGGAGGGAGGGAGGGAGGGAGGGAGGAAGGAAGGAAGGAAGGAAGGAAGGAAGGAAGGAAGGAAGGAAGGAAGATGGAGGGAGGGAGGGAGGGAGGGAGGGAGGGAGGAAGGAAGGAAGGAAGGAAGGAAGGAAGGAAGGAAGGAAGAAGGGAGGGAGGGAGGGAGGGAGGGAGGGAGGGAGGGAGGGAGGAAGGGAGGAAGGAAGGAAGGAAGGGAGGAAGGAAGGAAGGAAGGAAGGAAGGAAGGAAGGAAGGAAGGAAGGAAGGAAGGTAGAGGGAGGGAGGGAGGGAGGGAGGGAGGGAGGAAGGAAGGAAGGAAGGAAGGAAGGAAGGAAGGAAGGAAGGAAGGAAGGAAGGAAGGAAGGAAGGAAGGAAATAGAAGGCTTATACTGCAGGGAGGCAGGCAAACAAGACCATAAGAACTGGTGAGGTCAGAAGTGATTAGAAAGGATTAGAGGAATCCCAGGAGGGCACAGGCTGATCTGCATTAACAGATGGCAGCAAATCATCTAACTTGCAAAAATATGCTTTGAAGAATGAGACAGTGCGATTGAACAAAGCCTATGCCCACCACCTGGAACAATCAGGTCCCAACCAGGTGACCACAAAGAGTCCAGTCAGCTTAAAATGTTTTCAATGAAGACTCCATTCAAGCATCAAAGGACTAGTCTCTTGTGCTGTGCTTTGATCAGCCGCCAAGTGTACCATCCCTCCCATGCTCTAATCTAACATGATACAATTATGGTTCAAAGCCAGTAGGGGAGTCTAGCCAAGTCTATTATAAGCGCGATGTCACCAAGAGTCTGGAAGAGTAGGGCTAGGGAGAAATATATCTGAATTGCATGTTTATACGGGTCCATCTAAATGTCCCTTTCTGCACTGAGATGCAAGCTGGAATACCATTTATCTTTCGGCATCCACAGTGCTCTAGTTTTGGTGATGCAGGTTTTTTTTAATCAGATGCGCCTTTGGAGAAGCTGTATTTGAAATTTTGTATGTGGGGAAATTGCAGGCAAATTGCAGGCAGACATGGATATGTGAGGAGAAATTCTGGACCCCATAGCGATGGCCATCTTGGATGAAAACAGCAGTGCTTCTTAGAATGGGAAGATGCTTCCAACTTAATATTGTTCTGCCCAGAAATGGAAAAATGCCAAGTCAAGACTGTGGAGACTGTGGAGGGTTTAGAATTCCCGGACTCCAATAAATGTGGCTAAATTTTGGTTTTCCCCTCTATGCGAGGTTTGATTCCATCTGGGAGAACAATTTACAGAGGAACGTGTTAGCTATGGAAAAGCAAAACATAAATAAAATGGTTTCTAGTAAGGAAAAAAGACACAAAAATATGAAGCTATTTTTTAAAATGCCACATCAGAATATAAAACCCCGTTAAAACTCAGGGCGCAGAGGGGTGGGAAAGAGAAACATTTGCAGCCAGCACTGTCGAAGAAGATATAAAAAAGAAGAACAGGAGGAGGAAGAGGAGGAGAAGGCAGGATATTTTGCAAAGAGATATTGCCATGCTTATTGTCAAGCGGGGGGGGGGGGGAATGGGGATTTTGTGGCACAGAGAGACTGGGGCAAAAACACAATACGAAAAGCCCCAGGCAGGGGGTGTGAACTGCTCAGGCTAAGACTAAACCCTGAAAAAAGATGCAGCCGTGCACAGGAATCCCACTTCTAACATTCTGCCCGATTCGAGGGCCAAAATCAACCCTCGAAGCAGAATTCAGCACCCTGGAGAGCTCCCAATGAAACCACGAGGCTTGCAATAGGAGATGGAAGACCACCTGGAGTTGTAGAACAAGGGTCTGCAACAGAGGGCCCTGTTATGCTAAAGAGCGTACAAAACCACCCCTAACTGCTACCTGCAGAACCCCAATATCGAATGCTTTAAAAAAACAAAAAAACAAAGAAAGCCAGGTTTTTGTTCTGTGCATAACGTCTCCCAAGGTCTCCAGGGAGACCACGGAAATGTCACAAGATGCCTTCTTGCCCCAGAGCTCAAGGATCAGTTTGATGAAATCTTGCTTTATAAAGATCAACAAGAGTAGTTCTGAATTAGGCCTTCCCTTCGTGAATGAGCCAGATGGTTTCTTAAAGGCCCCTTTCTGGTTTCAGTCCCTTTTCTTTTCTCAAGACCTAGAAGGGGGATAAGCTGCAGGAGATTCATCTAAATTTATAAGCGAGGAGAGCACAGGAAGGAATTTCCTATATGGGGAAATATGAAAGGGTTTCCATTCATGTCTGCTTGAATGCAAATAGAAGCCTCTGTACAGATTTGCAGAACATTTTTTTTTTTGTATATGTGATGTATAATTCTGGTCTCTTTCAGTTTCCCATGTATCAGTCATAATTCAGTTAAATTTCTGCATCATTCAGTGAGGAAAACAAAAAGATAGCAAGAAACATTCCTTCATGTATTTTTTTGTATACAGCTTTGCCAAAGACATGCATTTGTAGGCAATTTCGGAGCCCAAATAACACTGCCCCAATCGCTTGTAATTAATGGCTGTTGCTCATCATATAAAATCTGTATACTGCTCTTCCTAAAACATATTGAAATGCCGTGTGCAGAACTGCAATAAAATGTAAAACAAAATTAAAAGCAACACTATAGAAAACCTTACAGAGCAAGCAGAGATGCAAAAAAAAGGAGGTTTGGTGGTAGAAAACTGGTTAAAATATCCCCATTTCCCTCTCTGGCAGCTCTTAGTAGAGCCAGAAGAACTTTAGGAAACCCTTATGGAGAATTGTCACTTTTCAGTGCAACTCTACTCGGCTACACGAACAAACAGATCAATTTAGAACAACACAGCTTCTAATAATGCCAATTAGGAATGTGCGAAGAAAAACCTGGTGTATTTTCCCCCATCAATTCAATCTGATGAAAAAGAATTTGCTTTGGAACATTATTTTCAAGGAGCAGAGAATTTCAGGGAAATTCTTGGCAGAGGAACACTAGTATTTGTGCATTTATTTAGCAACACGATGGTGAAAGAAGGTGGGTAAATGACCTGCCTTTCATTGCACACTCATTTCTCCAGCTCTCTGCAACCCAGGGAGGATGTAATGAAGGAGCCCACCCACTAGTCTTTCCCATTTCGAGCAGGGAGGCTACAGGGTGATAAGAGAAAAGTGCCATCAGCAAAGTCAACTGATAACACTAATGAGAGCCAGTTTGGTCTAGCAGTTTAAGGCACCAGGCTAGAAACCAGGAGACTGTGAGTTTTAGTCCCTTCTTAGTCACAAAGCCAGCTGGGTGACTTTGGGACACTCGCTCTCTCTCAGCCCTAGGAAGGAGACAATGGCCTCCTGAAAAATGTTGAGACTGACTCAAAGGCACAATATTTGACAGCCAGTGTGGTGTAAGGGTTGAAGGCACGAGGTGAGAAACTGGTGAAGATGTGAGTCCTAGTCCTGTCATAGCACAAAGTCAGCTGGGTGACTTTGGGCCAGTCCCTCTCTCTCTCTCAACCCTAGGAAGAAGACAATTGCCAAGAAAACTGCAAGGACCTGTCCAGGCAATTGCCAGAAATCAAGAATGATTTGAAGGCATAAAATAGTAGTGGTATTAATAATAATAATAATATTTAAAAACCAGAGATTTGGAAAGAAATTCTCAAATTCCCGAAGAAGGAGGAGGTGGAGGAGGAGGAGGAGGAGGAGGAGAAGGAGAAGGAGAAGGAGAAGGAGAAGGAGAAGGAGAAGGAGAAGGAGAAGGAGAAGAAGAAGAAGAAGAAGAAGAAGAAGAAGAAGAAGAAGAAGAAGAAGAAGAAGAAGAAGAAGAAGAAGAAGAAGAAGAAGAAGAAGAAGAAGAAGAAATTCCAGAAGCCTCTTTTTTAGACAGGTGCTTGTTATCACCTCTAAAGCCCTACATGGCACAGGACTATGTTATCTGGAGGACTGCCTCTCCATGAGAATATCTGCCCATTCTATTAGATTGGACACAGTGGGCACTTTCCAGGTCCCTTCCCTTAAATGTTGCCATCCTGGACCTAGGAAGTGTGCCTTTTCTGTGACAGTCTCTGTGTGGTGGAACACCCCTTCCCCTGGAATCCAGCAGCCCCCCACCCTCCTAGCCTTCCATATAGCTGTGAAGAGCTGGCTTGTCCCCCAGGCACTGGGACAGTATGGCTGGAACATGGGGATTGAAGAGATCAATGGGTGTAGTTATGGACTGGGCACCTGGTTCTTCTTGATTTTTTCTTTTTGGTATTGTTTTTATTGTTTGTGTTTTGATCATTGCTCTTAGACCCCTGGAATCGTGCGCCCCAAGATGGTGTCTCATAAATCTCATAAATAAATAAAAGGAGGAAGAAAAGAAAACCATTTTGCACAGCATTATTGGCAGCCAAAAGTCAAGGTAAAGAGAACTCAGGGATCGTAACTTGAGGGGCAGGAATGAAAACAAAACTGGAGTCAAGCCTCTGGGGAAATCTCTAAACTAGATTAGCGCACCTCGACGAAAGAGATTCTACCACTCATCCTGTTCTGGCCTTGTACCTGATGAGCGTTCAAGGCTCTAGCAAGGACAGTGAGACAATAAAATGTAACCCTGACCGTAAGGAATAGCTGCATTCTGCTAGGGGAAATCTGATTCGAGGTTTCAAGTTTGTATTTCTAAAGCAGTTTTAAAGCAAATTGTGCTGGGAAATTAGTCAGCCGAGCAAAAGAATAACGCAAACAGGAGAATAGCATGTCCAACACACACATACAGGCCAAGCCAAGCCAAACTTTTATAATCGATGGATGGAATCAGAGGATTTCAGGGGAGCTGATGGGGGGTGGGGGAACTCTTCATATATTTTTAGGCACTAGTTCTGCAGCCCCACCCAACAGAAGCACCAGGGAGGAGAAGCCCTGGTGCTAGAATGACAAGAATTTAGACTGGGTTGGGGCAACCCTGAGCATTGACCCCCGCCCCCGCCCCCAATACTGACCATGCAGTTCCAAAGGAGAAGCAAATGGGTTGCATGTTGTGACATTTTACAATCACATTTTATACAGATCATATTGTAGTAGTCTATTTATGAATAGACCAGTGACTACTGATAATATAGAAGGCAAGGTTGTTGGTCGTTTTCTCCTTTTTTCCTCTTTCTTAATTTGTTTGGGATTTTTGGCTTTTCCCCCCTTAAATTCATTTCTTTACTTCAGGTTTCTATCTTTTTTCCCTTAAGTTTAAACATGGTTTTGTTAATCATATATGCCTTTTTTTTAAAAGGTATCTAGTGTATTTATTGTATTTCCAGGGCATTTAAATAAAAGAAAAAAGAAAAAAGAAAAAAGAAAAGAAAAAAAAGTAAAATGGGTGTAAACTTCAGGACTCCAAAGATCTGAACCATAAATAAGGACCACACTTCTTCTGGAGGATCTCTGAACCAGGCCACCTCCTAATGTCCAACATGGTTCTCCTAAACTTTCTGGCCTGGAATGAGAAGCCACATCTGTTGGGTGGACCTCTGGTTCCCAGCAGGGCAAATTTGTTGATGGGTGCCTGCTTGCCCATTTATTTATTTATTTATTTATTTATTTATTTATCCATCCATCCATCCATCCATCCATCCATCCATCCATCCATCCATCCATTTCTTACAATGTCCCACTTCATGATTTAACAAGATTTCTTTCCTACAGGGCAGTGGGTGCATGGATACCTCTCTTTACACCTTTCTCTGCTGCACTGGACTAGCCATGTAGCTAGAGCACCCAAAGTTGGACACCCTTGATGTCTGCAGAGAAATGATTTAAATAATTGTAAGAATGAATATCATCATCATCATCATCATCATCATCATCATCATCATCTTCCTTCCTTCCTTCCTTCCTTCCTTCCTTCCTTCCTTCCTTCCTTCCTTCCTTCCTTCCTTCCTTCCTTCCTTCCTTCAACTTTGGTCAACTCAAGGTGGCTAATATACTTAATACTCCTGCCTCCTTTTCCCCCCACAACCACAGCCCTGAAAGGTGGGTTAGACTGAGAGAGAGGGACTGGCCCAAAGTCACCCCACCGGCTTTCATGCCTAAGGGAGCCCTAGAACTCACTGTCTCCTGCTTTCTAGCCCAGCCCCTTCACTGCTACACCAAATTGGCCCTAAGTGGCTCCATGAACTACATGGAGGATTTGTGCCTCTGTGCTGAGAGCTCTACCACTCAGAATAGTTCCTCTGATCAGTGCCCCTCTCTCTGAACTCCAGCCCCTGCCAATATCTTGCTTTGTTCTGTCCTTAAGATGGCTTGCTGACAAAGACTTGGCACCAGGGCATTTTATTTTCGACTGGCTAATGGGCGCTGGAACCTTTTCCAGCATTCTGCTAACCTGTCACTCGGCAAAGCAAAACTGATTCTTCCCTGTGCATTTGGCAGGCATGCCCTGGCAGAGAGGGCCACAGCTGCTGGGGCATTGATTTCTGAAGGAGGCTGGGATATACTGAGCCGGCATTTCAAAGCATCCAGGTGCAAATGCAAATAAACAGCCATTGCTTTTCTGCTTCCTGGAATCTCTGCTCTCTTGTCATAGTCTTGTTTGGTGAAGATTTATTCCATAGCAAGTAGTGACGTTCTGGTTTTCTGTGACCTGCTTTCTCCCCAGGCTTCCATCCTTAGAATTTAAGAACCCAGCTGATTGTAAAGTAATTGTCAGCCCAGCAAGGTAGACCAGACTAAGAAACTGATGCCCTATAGGTCAGGAGTACCTTTATCGTAACTGTTGTAACAACAGAATCTTGCAAGTCTGAAGGTGCTTCCTCACTTGCCCCTTTTATCTCTGTGTAAATGAGGGAGGAGTCTGTCTGAGACATTTTCTCAAGTAACTTTCTTGGCCTGGGCTCAGGGCCCTCTTCTCCAACCGTTCCTTGGTAGCAGCTCTTCCTCCTGTCCTTCAAGGCCATCCCCTCTACCCTCTACAATAATCAAGGTATTTCACATCCCTGTGCTAACAAAGAACCAGAAACACACCATATGTGATAGAATACGCCTAAATCTGAAGTTAGCAGAGCAAGGCAAAATGTTATTAAATAAATGCCATACAAATCACCAAGATCCAGAGAAGTAGGGAGAAGAAAATCAGAAATCAGCTTTCATAAAACGGCTGAGGCTTTCCCTGATCTTGTCCGTTTCACGGGAGTTCGGAAAAGGGAACAAGGATACCATACACATAGTATGTGCTGTACAGTCTTATCTTGTCCACAGCTAGTATAATAGTGGAAAAGTCTTCAAAAACAGTATGAAAAAGCAGTATGGAATATTATTTAAGATAGATTGTAGGCGAAAACGTCCTCCTCCTCTCACCAGAGAGGTGCACGGTGAGTGATATAGCGGGTTATTCTATATGATCAAAAGTGAAGTAATACAACTTAATTCAGCCCTTGCTGGCTGGGGAATTCTGGGAGTTGAAGTCCACAGGTCTTAACGTTGCCAAGGTTGAGAAACACGGCATTAACTGAAATGGAGGTATTTCCCAAGGATCAATAAATGCAACAATACAGAGTATGTGACTTCAGCAATAGCACAGTTCAGTCCCTGTTCATTTTCTTTTTTCTCCAACTTTTAAACAATATCATTTGCTGGTCTTCCCATTAAGGCAACTTCGCCTACATCCCTATACAGTAATGACTGCTTAAAAATAATTAGATAAGCAATGAGTGTTTAGGGAAGTCATTTACTGGGTTAGTTAATAGCCATGGATGATATTATTATTATTATATACACATCAACGTGAAATCACATCTGCCAGTTCTTTAGCTGGGGTTGGCCTTCATTCGCATTGAGTTCTTCTCAAGAACCTAGGATGTTGTAACATATCGGCGTAGTCTCTGTGCAGATCCAAGCAGCGTGGCCTTTTGTAATTGACAGATGGAAATGTTGTCAATGAGCAGATTTTTAAGTGTTGTCCAAGGTTTTTATTATTAGTAATATTGTTGTTGGTTGCACAGTCAGCCAGATGTTTAGAGTGCATTTGGCATTTTTATCCACCTCTCGAGTCCTTCCCAAGGACCTGGAATAGGCAGATGTTGTTTGATGGTGTTATAGGTATCATCGCAAGATGTAAGCTGTTCCAAGTAAAGTTGCCTTTTGCAATTGACTGATGGTGATTTTGTCAATGCCAAGGGTCTTCAAGTGGTGCTCCAGATGTTTTGGGATTGCACCCAAGGCGCCTACTACCACTGGTATTATCTTTGCTTTCTTTTGCCACAGTCATTCTATTTCTATTTGCAGGTCTTTGTATCTTGCGATTTTCTCCAGTTCTTTCTCTTCTGTTCTGCTGTCTCCAGGTATTGCAATGTCCACTATCCAGACTTTTTTTTCTCATCAACAATTGTTAGGTCTGGGGTTCTTGTCTGTTGGAATTCTAAAGTCCCAGAGCACTTCAGCTTCTTCATTTGCTATTACTTTGCCTTGTGGTCCCACCAGTTCTTGCTTGCAGACAAATGGCATTTCTTGCAGATTTTCCAATGCGCCACCGTTGTGACTTTGTCATGCCGTTGTTTGTAGTCAGCCTCTTCTTGTCTACTTGTATCTGTTTTTAATGCTGTTGGATTTGGGTTTTTCTTTATTGAGTGAGTTGGCTTTAAATGATCCTGCTTTTTTATAATATTACAAACTAGATTATTTGTCTCCGCTTTTTTAAATGATCTTTTCATTTTGAGCTACAGATAAATTAGGGTTATTTTACCTTAGCCAAACACCTGAGGAAAGAGTAATCTCTGAAAAGGCAGTGCAGGCTCTCCCAAATAAATAATGCAACTGATGTTCTTGCAGATGTTGAGGAACTACAGCTCCCATCCCCCTTGCCCATGGTCCATGCTTGGTGGGGCTAATGGGGATTGTAATTCAAGAGATCTGGAAGGCACCAGGTCTACCACCTATGACCTATTTAGCAAAACTGAAGAGGAACGATGGTAGCAAGGAGTAACATGGAGACCTGCCAAAATCAGCTTCTGAGAACAAGAGCAGCTGGTAATTGCAGACAATCTCTTATTAGTTGTTCTTACTCCTGTTAATCTTCCCAATTAAACTCCATTCAATTGATCCCATCAGCAAGGAGCTGCATCAGACATCAGGCCAAATTCATGCTGTATTTTTCTGGGAGTAACATGATCAAGTTCAGGTCAGAGCCCTTAAATTGTCCATTTTGCTGTTTGCATTTGTCCAAGGACAAAAGTGTTCCATCAGGGCAAATGTTTCCAGAACAGGAATCAGTTGCAACCTGGGGCCCATGAACTCCTCAAAAGCCAGGCCTTTGGAAAAGCTCTTCTTGGGGTTGGTCCCCACTGATATGGGGGGCAATATATGATTTTTATGACTTGACCTTTAGCCTTGATTGAACTTGATTAAAAGCCACCCACCCACCCACCACATAAATTCTCTTCAGGATGTTCTGCAAGTTATCCCAGCATTATGCATTTCTCAAGGGAGCTGGGTCTTTGTGTAATGTGTCCAAAATATGATAACTTGAGTATTCATCCCTTAAATGATAATTCTGGATTGATTTACTTTATCCTCCATGCATGCTATGCCCAAGAGTCTTCTCCAGCACCAAAGTGCCAGTACTCTTCCTATCCTGCTTCTTCCAACTCCAAATTCATAGAGCATCATAGGAAAAACAAGGGCAGAATGAGTCTAATCTTTGCAGGTATAGGCATGTTGCAGCATCTGAATATCCCTTTCTAGGACCTTCATTGCTACCCTGCCAAGTGCTCATCTGCAGTGTATTTCTTGACTGTTGGTTCCTTTACTGTTGACATCTGATCCCCAAAGGCAGAAGACACCCATCACTTCAAGGTTCTTATCAGTTCTCAGGCTGCATTTGTCATTAGTTTAATTTTCATTATATTTAATCCAAGTCCCATATTTGGAGTTCTGGACTTTCATTACTGAAGCTTGCCTTATCTTCTGGGAATTAGCCTCACCCTCCACCCTGTAAGCCCTCCCAAATGGATGGCATGACCATGACAGGGTTCCCTACCACACTAAGCCAGAATGCAATTTGTTTATTATCACCGTGGGCACATGGTTGAGCGCCATGGTGAACCCAGCCCCTTTAGCGTGTAGACCATGATTTGGAGCGTGGCATAAGAGCCCTGCTATTGTAGCTGTGGTTTGGTGGGCTGTGGGATCCTAGGCACTGTCTTACATGCTCTGCATGTGTAAGATGTGTACAGTTATCAGCTCTGTTGTCTGTCCTGAATTTTGCACCATCAAATGCCCCAGGATTTCTTATATTCTGTGCTCCATGCATAACTTTATTCCTCTCTGGCACGCCCTTTCCTTAGTACCTTTCCTCCATAAACTGAGGAGCTCAACACAATTTAATCCTCCTCCATATGGAAGATACTCCACCATTATCATACCTGATAATTTTCATAGCTGTTTCCTCCTGTTTACCCTTTCTTGGAAGACAGACTACTGCGTACCATGCAATCTCTTTGATGTCCCACCAGCTAGCCAAGAGAAGGTCTGCTTCTTGGACTCAGTGGGAGATATTAGTTGCCTTGCAACTGTTTGAAAGGGCTTAGTTGCTAATCCAGTTGGCATCTGCATTTGGAATGGAAGGAAGGGAGCAATTTCCCTTCCCTTTCGCTGCAAAATTCCCCAGATCACCCTTGGCAAAAAGCTCATTTTCCCAGAATCAGTTTTGCAATAGAGCAACTTTTCAGCTTGGGGGAAAATGATATCCTTAAGGTGTAGCTGCTTTAAGAGTCTCTCTAACTTTAATGAATGGATTTCTAAAAGCTGTGGCATTTTTTTTCCAGGTTCAAACAGCAGCCTGGAAACAAGGGACTGTTTTAATGAATGGCAGAGGAGTTCTTCAGTTGTGCTAGGCCCGGTGCACTTCTGAAACATTTTGTATATCAATGGGTACATGACAGAATGAACTACACTGTACTAGAATTCACAGCAAGGGGAGTTTCAGAAGGTAAGTGAGCTTCGTTACATTGATTGGGAATGTGGAATAAAGTTTGCACAAAAATGCAAACTGATTGCACCCCCTTTTTTGCACCCCCTTTTGCTTGCTACAAAGCAGTGGACAAAAGACTTATTTTTAAGCATGGGCTTAAATAAATCAAAACCCAAATTTGTTCATGTTTCACTGGTCAGGCTAAGGCAACTGTGAAGATTCAGGCTTGGATCCTGTCTTGTGATTCAGGACTGTTTCTTCCCTGTTACTGGGGAGAGGTATGAACATCAGCAAACCATCAGCCCAACATCTGTAATATCCTATAGACCAGTGTTTCTCAATCTTGACAATTTTAAAATGGGTGGACTTCAATTCTGGGAGTTGAAGTCCACCCATCTTAAAGTTGCCAAGGTTGAGAAACACTGCTATAGACCAACCATGTGCAATATTTGGAGAGATGCCTGAATGTGGTGCTGGAGACCCCACTCCAAAAATTCAGTTCAGATGATTGCCTAATTAACCTTAAGTGTATTAAAGATAGCTAACAGAATTCCTCTCCCCTTCTGCCATGTTAAAAATTACAATTTGAAAACTACATAAAATAGCCCATAGCAGGCTGTTCCAACCTTAACATGTTGTTTGGTCTTTGACTCTAAAGGCCATTTCTTATCATTAACCTTAAAGTGGGCCATCCCAAGCCTTCTGGATCACTTGGAATGACTTGCTTTAAGGTCAGAATATTCTGTTCACGGTCATATGTTCCATGCCAGAAGGTATTATCAAGCTGGACTGACCTACTTTGTCAATCTCACAAGAAATCAAGAACGTCTGATAAATAATATCAGGATAAATAATATCGAAGAAAGAGAGGAAGGCATGTCCAAGGATTTCCTGGACCAGGAGACTTGCTCATAATCACTCATACCCTAGTTACTTCTCATTTGGACTATGAAATGCACTCTACATGAGGCTGCCCTTGAAGACCACCAGAAACTGGGCCAGAATATAGTAGTACATGCAGTTTTGGGCATCTCATAGTTTTCTGTGTTTCCAGTTGCCTCCAGTTTTTCTCCCAGTGCAATTCAAGGTGCTGATTATCACCTTTAAAACCCTGTATGGCACAGGGCTGGGTTATCTGCAGTACCACCTCTTCCTGAGAACATCTACCCATCCCACTAGATTGGATAGGGTGGGCTTGCTCCATGTCCCCTCTATTAAATGTTATCATCTAGTGGGACCTAGGCAGCAAAGCTTTTCCATAGCTGTGCCTATGGAACAGCCTCTCCCCAAGATATGGAGGCCCCTGCCCTTCTTGCTTTCCAGAAGGCCATAAAGATCTGGCTCCTCCCTCAGGCATTGGGTCAGGATGGGAGGTGAGCTCAGCATTTTGGGTGTGTTTGTGGTGTTTCTTGAGTGGGTACTGTTATGGCTGTGGTGATGGGTTAAGAGTTTTAATTTTGTGCTTTTATTATTTGCAGTTGTTGGTTAGCCACCTAGGGTTGTTTTAGGCAACATGGGTGGCCACATAATTTTTTAAAATCAATACATACATTTCTGCAACTGTTCTGTTTTAATAATAAATCCTATTTAGGGAAACAGAACTCAAAAGTTCTTGGGCATCTTTCCTTATCCCACCCTATCCAACGAATGTTTTGCTCTCTTAGGAGCAAGCTGCCTGGTTTCCCTCTGTCTTTTGTTTTAACAATTGTCAGGCTTGCTGTTGTGTTTTTTTACTGACTGTATCAGAACAAACTCCCATTTGCACTGCTACAATTGAGCCGCAACTTTTGAAGGGGTTCTGGGATCTCACCCAAAGCAATGGGATTTGGTTTGCAGCTATAGGGCCTCAGGTTGTACATCTCTCCCATAAAATCTATCTGATGTGGCAGCCGGCAAACTGATTGTATCAACCAGGTGGCCTCTTTGCTAACTCTGAGTCTACATCACAATGTCCTTAAGTCACCATCTGCCCTTCAGTAAAACACAGTCAGAGCTGCGTGGGAAATTCTGCTCAAAATGCATTAGAATTCATTGAGCAAAATGGGAGTGCATCCAAGGTCACAGTAGGATTCTTGATTTTCCTCTCCTACTATCAAGAGGTGAAATGTCCATTGCTTTTCTCATCTCTGCTCCTACAACTGCTGTGTCTTCATATTTCCTTCTCACCACGCCTGATTTGGGAGAAAAATGGTTTATTTACAGGAACAGGGAGCCAAGAGAAGATGCTTTGAAATATTTCCTAAATAATAAAGTTTTTATACTCCTATTTTTATATTCTAAGTTTGTGACCCATGCTATCCCTCCTGATCACACAGGGCCAGGTCTTTGCTCCGCTTGAGACAGTCTTTTTGTATTAGTTTAAAGATACAAATTCATTACTTTCCACTCTGTGGTCAACAGTTCCAAATCCAGTTACGTGTTTGTTTGTGTATGGAATTTGTTAAGATTCCTATCTTGTCCTTCAGTTTAGAGAAGTTCCTTACAACAAAGCATTTCCAAAAAAACAACGAATGTGTTTTTTTAAAGTAGAAGCAGCTGAAAACAGAGCATCTATTGAAACAAAAACAATATATAAATCAGAATAAAAGAGATTGACCAAAGATGGAACAGCAAAGACGGCACCAGGTGAATTTTTCCAGAGCGAGAGTTACTGCTAACTCCCAGCCTTGTGAGATGTATAATTCCTATAATTCAGTCTGCTGTTCAAGTGTTAATTATTGAAAGTCCTGGAAACTTAGGTTGCTAGGCTTTTTATGGTCTATCTTAAACCGGTCCTGGAAGCCCCAAGAAGATAGAACCACCCTCTGAGATCCTTCAGACTAGAGGACTACCTTCTGTAAAGTAAGATATGTGACAAATAACTTTGCCCAACATGCTACACTGGGCTAAAGTGGGATTGGGTGGTTTAGAGTCAGCATCTTGTGTGAACACAGCCTAGCGTTTTATGTATCTAGGTCATCCTGTTCAGCCATCTTGTTTTCTACTTCCTTGGGGGAAGCGTGTTTGGTGAATACTGTAAGTCTGTTTTGTTAACTCAGCTAGGGTTGGGCAGGCGGGAAATCCTGGACAATGGAGGAGTCTTAAATATCAAATTCTACTTTTAATAGGGCTCAGATAAATGTTGATGCCACCAACAGAGTTTTGTCAGAATAGGATTGTAACATCTTGTCTTAACTGGTTCTTTCCTGAATTGGCTGCATTCTCTAAACTGGTTTGCCAACTACTCTGCAGCTGGCTTTGTTTCATAGAATCATAGAGTTAGAGGGGATCTAAGAGGTCACCAAGTCCAACACTCTGCACCCTGCAGGATTCACTACACCATCCTCAATAGGTGACTATCCAACCTCTGTTTGAAAACCTCCAGTGAAGGGGAAGTAACCCCTCCATGCGTGGGGGTTTCTCTTATTGTCAAGAAGTTCTTCCTCATGTCTAATCTGCACCTACATCCTTGAAGTTTAATCCCATTAGTTCTTGTCTTATATCCTGGGGCAAAAGAGAATAAATCCAAACCCTCTACAATGTGACAGCCCTTCAGGTATTTGAAGACAGCCATCTTGTCCCCTCTTAACCTCCTCTTCTGCAAGCTAAGCATATCTGGGTCTTTTAACCATTCCTCATAGGACTTGGTTTCCTTTCCCCATCTTGGTAGCCCTTCTCTGGACTTGCTCCAGTTTATCAACTGGGGATACCAAGTTTCCTTCAATAGGGCCACATCTAGTGACAGAAAATTCCATGACAGCACTAACATCAGATTCAAATCCATTGCAAAAAATCAAAATTCCCCCATTAATCACTTTGAGGTGAAGGGTGTTTTGGGGGAAAGGCAGCAGAAAACAGCATTAGCAATGTGTAACTAATTGATAAAGCAATCCATGAGGAAAAGGAGGACCTTGGTTCCAAGTCAATGGTTGGATGTTGGCACAAAATGTTGGGCACATGATGTTGATGACCCATTGTCCATGCTAGTCTTCACATTAGATAATTCACAACATATAATCTTCTGTTAAACTATTTCAGATCATTTACATAGAAGTAAGCCACCATTTCAATAAAAGTCCTCTCCTTCTCACTCCCCAACTGTTCATCTTCCAAAACAATTTATTCTTATTTTAAATTGATTTAGATTTAAGGTATTCCTTTGTGGCAACTCTTGCTGCTGAAACCCTGGAGGTCTTGGTTGTTTGACACAGTGCATGGCCAATAGTAGCTCTGGAGATCATGAAAGGTAGATTTCCAGTCCCACTTCTTGCACAGTGTCCCTTATGAGGTCATGGCTCTGATCTGTTCCAGACCTCCATCCTACATCTCAGTTGGCATAGCCTTTCTCAACATGCTATCTTCCAGATGTGCTGAAAGTCAACTGTCTAAATTCCCCGCCAGCATGGGGGGGGGGGGAAGCTATCACAAAAGCAGAACATCAACATAACAATAGGGTAAAATAAGTGTTTTTTAACAGTAAGAAGCATCTATGAATACAAGTTCTTAAATATTTTAACAAGAGAAGACAGTCAATCCCTAGCATTTTCTAGTAACAAATGTCTTCATACCTAAAGGTGATATGGCACCTTCATTTCACTGACTCCAAATGTATCTTGAAGCATGGGAAAGAGGCAGGAAACAGCCATAATTCCAAGAACCTTTGCACCGTTTTTGGAATCATCTGAGGAACCACTGAGATGATGAACCAAGAATCTCTGAGTGATTTCATTGATCTATTGGGGATTCTGGAAGGGAGCCCAGCTGCACCCTTCTTCTGTAATACCATAGGTAGATACAAGAGTAGAGAACAGCAGTGTAACACAGTCTTGGAGCCTTTTATGAGTAATAAAATTAGACACATGCAAAATATTTTCCTTTTTTGGAGTTGTATCTCACGCAGAGGAGCTGTGCTATAAATGAAAACTCAGATTATTTTTGGTCAACAGAGACAACTAGAATGCCCTTACTACTAGTTCCCCCCCCCCTTTTCATTTTTGGTAGAACAGCATCAGTTTTGCTAGCCTATAGCAGATAAAAATAGAGAGCTCTGCAAATAAAGATGAGGGTGCATTTATTCAATACATTTAAACAGGTAGGGAAATGGGTTAATTTTCCGCGTTATTCTCCCCCACAAACTCGGGGGATTGGAGTTGGGAGCAAATGCTGAGACTTCATTGTCAGAGATCAGTAGGCTATCCTACACACAGCTCTACAATCCTTGAAACGCAGCTCGCATGGGGAGTTCTCTCAAACATAATTATATACACAGAAGCAGAGGCAGGAGAGGAAAAGAGATGGTTGCAGTCAAATCAGGAATAACAGGGAAAAATCTACCGAGAATAAAAGATGAGCTGACAAAATAGCTGGGATGAAAAGGGGAACTGCTGACATTGGTGGCTGTAGGTGTTTCGGGTCAAGGAGAAAACACCAGTTCTTCAAGGTTAATAGGAAGAAAGAGATCCAGATGATCGCCACCCATCTTAAGTAACGAATTCATAGAGATTTGGGAAGGATGCATATGGCCGTCTGTGTTGGGGGTGAACTCAAAGCTGTCCCATGAAATCATGTGCCTGTGTCAGGCAGCGAGCTTTCTCCTTAGTGCTGAGATATAATCCTCAAGGCATAGGACCACCTCTCTGTAAAAATAGAATGGTATTAAATGAAATAGGGATCTGCTACATCTTCCACAACAGCCAAAAGCATCTGCCTAAGGTGGCTGCTTCTTCCTGCCTAACGGTAGGGCTGGCTGTGCTATTTGGTTCCTGGATGGCAAAGAGCAAGGCTTGGCAACCCTGCGAGCTCCTGGGATCGCTCCAAAGGCAAATGTAGGGAAGAAGCTGGTCTACCAGAGACCAGAAAAGGGTTTATATGTGCTACTTTAGAGAAGACTGATCTTCATTTAGAAGGTTGTTCAGCCTAGATTCTCATGCAAGAAATCAACCCAAAGTTCTCAGTGGAGGCACCAACGACCAGGCTCATATTATCCTAGTTTGCACACATTATGCGAAGACTTATTTATTATTTATTGGTTATTAAATTTATATGCCGCCCATCTCCCCCAGAGGGTGACTCTAGGTGGCTTACGATTAAAATCCAAAATGATAAAAATATAAATAGCCACATTAAAATAACAAGTGACAATTCTATACAAAAAGCCAAAATACAATCCAAGATGATGGGGGGAGCAGTATTAATCATCCCACCAGCCAATTCCAACAATGCGAGCCCCCATCAGGCCCCCAGGCCATCTGACATAGCCACGTTTTTACACTTTTTGGAAGGCCAGGAGAGTGGGGGCAGCCTGCACCTCAGGTGGCAAGCTGTTCCGCAGGGCGGGGGCCACGGCAGAAAAGACCCTCTTCCTAGACCTGCCAGCTGGAATTCCAGAAGACTTAACTCTCTGGAGAAGGTTCTGATACTGGGAAAGGTGGAAGGAAAGAGAAGAAGAGGATGACCAGCAGCAAGGGGGATGGGCTCATTTACAGCAGCGATGGGTGTGCTGTTGGGAGACCTGAAGAATCAGGTTGGGGACAGAGCATCCTGGAGGAAATCGGAAAATCTGTATATCTTCAGACATCATGGCCCAAGGGGGCTCCAACAGAACTGCAGAAAAGGAATTTGTGCAGATGACTCTGGGATTCCGTCGCCCACCCCTGGTCCTTAACCTCCTTGGCATCCCATTCTTCTATAAAATCCCAAAGGAAGATCTGGGGAAGAAACTCTTCAGTGGGGCCTTTTCAATATAAGGAGCCAGGAACGCTTCAGAGCAGTGGAACGATAATGATAACACTGCAGTAACACCAGCAGTAACATCTCTAGGCCCCCTTGATGAAAAAGTAAGCTGAAAACTAACAGCAAGAGGAATGCGAAAGAAATTCTCAAGCCCTCTGAGAATGAGGTAGAAAAACAGAAGCTTTTTCCCAGGGAAAGAACACTCTTGAGAAATTATGAAGCAGATGTTGGTACAACATTATCCAAAATGCAAACTGAGGCATGAGGACCAAGGTTACTGGCCATGATTTTCCCCTCTATGGTAAGTCACACTGTATTTCTATTTATAAGGAATAGCAACAGAGTGAATACACATCTATCCACCCAATAACACATACCAATGTATAAATTAGTCACCTCTTTCATTGTCATCTGCAGGGCAATACTTAGAGAGCCAAACCGCCCCCTTTTCATAAGGGAGAAATATTTCCCAGACTGGTTCTCTATAACAAGAGAGACCACATGTGGTCCCTGCTGAGTGATGCGTCTGCTGTGTACCCTACTTCAGAGTAAACCCATTTCCTTGATTGCAAATCTGCATCTTCCATACTCTGCTTTTGCAAAAAAGAAAATGAGGGAAAATGCCATTATTTAACTTAGGTTAGGCAACATCTACAGATAAATCATGTCGGAAGGAAGGAAGGAAGGAAGGAAGGAAGGAAGGAAGGAAGGAAGGAAGGAAGGAAGGAAGGAAGGAAGGAAGGAAGAGGGGAAGGATGGATGGATGGATGGATGGATGGAAGGAAGGAAGGAAGGAAGGAAGACAAAGGGAGAAAGGAAGGATGGATGGAAGGAAGGAAGGAAGGAAGGAAGGAAGGAAGGAAGGAAGGAAGGAAGGAAGGAAGGAAGGAAGGAAGGAAGACAAAGGGAGAAAGAGGGGAAGGAAGGATGGATGGATGGATGGAAGGAAGGAAGGAAGGAAGACAAAGGGAGAAAGAGGGGAAGGATGGATGGATGGAAGGAAGGAAGGAAGGAAGGAAGGAAGACAAAGGGAGAAAGAGGGGAAGGATGGATGGATGGAAGGACGGAAGGAAGGAAGGAAGTAAGACAAAGGGAGAAAGTGGGGAAGGAAGGTTGGATGGATGGATGGATGGATGGATGGAAGGAAGGAAGGATGGAAGGAAGGAAGGAAGGAAGGAAGACAAAGGGAGAAAGAGGGGAAGGATGGATGGATGGATGGATGGATGGATGGATGGATGGAAGGAAGGAAGGAAGGAAGGAAGACAAAGGGAGAAAGAGGGGAAGGAAGGATGGATGGATGGAAGGAAGGAAGGAAGGAAGGAAGGAAGGAAGGAAGGAAGGAAGGAAGGAAGGAAGGAAGGAAGGAAGGAAGGAAGACAAAGGGAGAAAGAGGGGAAGGAAGGAAGGAAGGAAGGAAGTCAAAGGGAGAAAGAGGGGAAGGATGGATGGATGGAAGGAAAGAAGGAAGGAAGGAAGACAAAGGGAGAAAGAGGGGAAGGAAGGATGGATGGATGGAAGGAAGGAAGGAAGGAAGGAAGGAAGGAAGGAAGGAAGGAAGGAAGGAAGGAAGGAAGGAAGGAAGATCCATACCAGAACCCAAATACAAAAACCTTTGTCAAATTGGAAGCTTGGTGTCTTTTTTTTCCCCTTAATTAATTTAACTTGACTTCTGAGGAAAGAGTCAATTAAGATCCTGTATTTAACACATCTGAGAAATACTAGGAATATAAATCATATGATTCGAAAGAACTGATGTTTGCTTTAGGCTTCACGCCATGGTCACTGCAATCACTATGGCAACAGCTGGGAGAGAGGCCTGTCACAAAAGCAAAAGGAGAAAGTGAATCAATGTCGGGAGTGGAAAAGCTGCTTTGGGAGGGGAGGCCGACCTGGAACAGTTCCAACCGCCACCAGCAGAGGGCGCGATGCCAGAAGCTGGTCCCCCAGAAGATCCGAATGGAAGTGCTGGAGGGACTGTGGAACCTAGCTGGGTTCTTGCCTGGTTCATGTTGCCAGTCCTCTCTGCTGCCCTGGCTCCTTTTCTGCCACTGCCTTTTGCTGGGCACCTTCAGGCCACCAGCCCTCGGATGGTACAAGCAGCTTGGTGGAGGGATGCTAAGGCTCCTCTGTGGATCTGAGCAAGTGATATGTGCATCCCTCGGAGCAGAGTCTGGCAGGCTGCTTGAATTGAGAACGCCAAGTCTGCAGGGCAAGGGGACTGGAGAAGAGCAGCCTCTGGTCTCTCCTTGCTTCCAAGCCAGACAAGATGGGGAGTAACCCCGTTCCATTGGGGCAACCGCCTCTCCTTCCAACATCTGGCTGTGTTCTGTGGAATGCTTGGAAACAGACGGGTGCTGAAGTGGGGATTTGATTTTTCAGATAGTCTGCTTATGTTCTTATTGGGATTCTTGATCAACCTGTTTTTCTTTTTTTTTCTTTTTTTTCTTTT
This sequence comes from Python bivittatus, assembly GCF_059951505.1. NCBI lineage: Eukaryota > Metazoa > Chordata > Lepidosauria > Squamata > Pythonidae > Python > Python bivittatus. The sequence continues at coordinate 5,266,489 of NW_028277085.1, read as the reverse complement.
TTCTTTTGGGAAGGAAGGAAGGAAGGAAGGAAGGAAGGAAGGAAGGAAGGAAGGAAGGAAGGAAGGAAGGAAGGAAGGAAGGAAGGAAGGAAGGAAGGAAGGAAGGAAGGAAGGAAGGAAGGAAGGACATTCTAGAGTCCTTCCTTAGAAGGTGTAGCAATCCCTTTCCAGCTTGATGGAGAACACTGATTATTTATAAAAGGCTTAAACTGCCTCAATCTTAAAAGACTCCAGAGTGAAGTCCCAAGAAAGGAAGATTCTCACAGGTTCAGCACAGAACCATTTATTGCCATGACTAGGAGGTTAGGTTACAGATTTTTGGAAACTAGCTGTGTGTACCTTCATTTACCAGTGAGTATGTTAAAGTGAGGTCTCCCTTCGCTCTTCTTTCTGATGGAGTCTTGATTTAATGGAAGGAGGCTCCTGTCTTATTTGATACCACAGAAACACCCATCTGTTCTTCTTCTGCACTATCTTGGAAATGTCCATTTTCATTCCCAGGGTCAGAAAATTCCATCCCCGTCACCTATCCCTGAATTAATTTTACGTGCATGAATGTGCAAAATGCTGCTTCATATCTTGCCCTTTATTTTTCCTAATCTGGGTAAGCTTTTCTCAATTACACAGAATGGTGGTGGACTCCCTGTCATTTGATGCATTCAGGTGGAAGCTAGTCATCTGTCTGGGATGTTTTAATTTGGATTCTTGAACCAAGTGAGAAGTCGGACTCCACAGCTTAAATCAGTGTTTTTCAACCTTGGCCACTTGAAGATGTGTGGACTTCAACACCCAGAATTCCCCAGCCAGCTGGCTGGGGAATTCTGGGAGTTGAAGTCCACACATCTTCAAGTGGCCAAGGTTGAAAAACACAGGCCTAAATGGCCCCTTCAACTCTATGATGCCCTCCAGATATGTTGGGACTACAACACCCAGGATTCCTGGCTGTAGGCCTGAATTGGGAAAAACACTAAGCATTACCTTTTGGTTTACCAGTAGCCTTACAGTGTCTTCAACCATTTTGAGACATATCCCAACCCCAGATGTTTAGCAATGGAGAATGAAGCAGGAAAGATGGATCTTCCTGACCTTTTCCACACTTGACCTTTCCTCTTATTTGATTTAATCTTGCCTTTGTCCTATTTTGTTTCTCCTTCTGCCCCTCCCATCCTTTGGCTATTTTTCCATCCCATCCCTTCCTCCATTTCCCCCCACATAACGTGAGAAACTTGAAATGCTTGCCCCATGGGCACCACGGATAGACAAAGGGGACGATGCAGTTCTTCCTTTTGTCTTCTTTTAATGACCCATATCTTTGACAGGTTGGCTGCTGGAGAATCATCAGGCCAGAGAGCTGACAAATATTTTTTGAAATGTGGAGCATAAATTGCTACTCATTTTTCAGGTAACTCTGCTGTGATCAGCTTGTCACCATTTCTCCCCAGGTCTGCCAGGAGTACTTTGGTGTCCTAGAGGAATACATTTGTCAAAAGAGAGAGATGTTCCTTAGTTGTATCAAAGAAAAATATACATCACACAGGAAAAGGGTGAGTTGGGCTGTCATAAAATGTGTGATGTCCACTGTAGATCCCATAACTGGATAATGGTGACAACCAAAAGAGTGAATTTTCTAGAACTCATCAAGCACAACAATTTTTAAAAAATGGGGTGCTGAAGAAGCAAGAAAACTCCCAAATTAGGTTAGGTGTTTAAGCCATATGATCCTTTTAGGCACACATGGATGGCAACCATGTGTTTTTTAAAATATTTTTTATTAGAATTTTTCAATACAATAAAAGTCTAAAAATTTAAGAAAAAGGAGGATAGAAAAGAAGAAAAAGAAAATAAATGAAAAAAAGAAAGAAAACATAGAATTATGGCTTCCACCCTTCTTTCTATCACGTAATTGCCATCTTATTCTGTCCCCTTCCTCTTTGACCCTTTCTAACACCCAAAGCCCTAAATCATCAATTCAGTCTTTTCTTCTTTCAACAAAAAGCCCATATAAGGCTTCCAGTCTTTTAAAAAAGTCTTTATCATTTTTCCCTTGACCAAACTGGTCAGCTTTGTCATCCCCACAAGCTCTGTCAATTTTATAATTCAATCTTCTACTGTGGGTATTTCATTATCCTTCCATCTTTGGGCGTACAATAATCTTGCCGCAGATGGTAACCATGTGTTAATGAAGAAGTTATTAGAAACCTGCTTGATTAGACCATCTTTGAATGGAGTAGAATTGATGTTTATTAATCATGTTATGGGCTGGGAAAATTATTTGGGTGGGGGTTATGTTTTTGGTAGAAGCCCTGTGTTTTGTTCTTACAACAAGTAGTTAGGAGAATAACAACATGCAATTATAGGTAGAGCTCACTGGTTAGGTGGGCCTCTCTGTCAATATTTCATACCCAGCTGTGCTGTTGTGCTGGCTTTCATACAGTGATCTAAACTGCCATAAAGTGATGAGAATGTGATCGAAGTTGTTTAGTTGTTATTAAGCTATAGAGACAAAGTTCTTGTGCTAGTAAGTATGAAGTCTTTCTAAAATAGAAATTGATGGGGAGAGAACAACAAGCAAGGGCAATGGTGGCTAGAAAGGGATACTGGTGGCAAAAAGGATAAATTAATCACCAGAGGAACACAAGATTAATATTAATGAGCTTTCCATTCTGAAGCTGAATGTCAGTGTTCAAAGTGACCCTGAACTAGAGGGGATTTGAAGGAGAATAAGGGATAAGAGATTAGATTGTACACAGAAGCAATTCATATTGCAGGAAAGGCTGGGCCAGCGATGAAGAGCTGAGTGAATGATGCTACAGCCCTTATTCTATCTTCTGAGTTCCAAGTATTGTTCTAGAGCTCCATGGTCTCTGACTTCCATATCTCTCCTTCATAGATTGGTATCTGACCTATCAGTTGAAGCTCACCAGGTGGCTATCGACCTCAATGTAGATTTTGTAGGAGGAGAGCGGTGTTAGTCTTTGGTATTCAAAACGGTGAAGGAGTCTTGTAGCACCTTTTCAGACCAACGTGTTTAATATTTTTGCTTTCTAGTAAAGCTTGTTGGCCTGGAAAGGTGCTACCAGATTCCTTCTGGTTTCTATTTATCTCAAGAAACACAATAAATCCTGTTAAAGGTGGAGTCCTTGGGGTTCTCTGAGCTTGGTTGTTTTCTTGCAAAGGTTTCATTATCCAACTAGGTAACATCTTCAGCACTGAAGATGTGACCTAGCCGGGTCACGAAACATTTGCAAGAAAACAACCAAGCTCAGAGAACCCCAAGGACTCCACAGTTCAACCCTGAGCTACATATATTTTCTTCTATTGGTACCTGTTCAAGGTACACATCAGGTTGCTGGCAACCTGAAGCCCTCCAGATATGACCAATTCCCTAATCCCTCATCAGTGGTCATGCTATTTGGTGCTGACAGTAGTTGCCTAAAATATCTGAAGAGAACCAGGCTGCTTATATCTGGCTAAGCTAAAGCAGATATCTGATTTTTTGGTATCTATTTGGGGGAAGAAAGTCCTGTGGTCAAAGAGAAGACCATCACTGTGGAGCCCTTTGGGTTCTCTGAGCTTGGTTCTTTTCTTGCAAACGTTTCATTACCCGGCTACGTAACATCTTCAGTGCTAAAATGGGATGAGGTTTGCTCTCAGGGTAGAGCAAACCTCATCCCATTTTAGCACTGAAGATGTTACCTAGCCGGGTAATGAAACGTTTGCAAGAAAAGAACCAAGCTCAGAGAACCCCAAGGACTCCACAGTTCAACCCTGAGCTACACATATTCGCCTCCATAGAAGACCATCAATCTACTGAATTCATTCCTATCTCTCTTCTCTTGGGATACTGTGATGAATGAGCTCATAAAAATGCACACTTCCATCACAACAGTACTTATAGTGTGCCAGCATAATACACATATACACACCCATGCACACCCAATTTGCCAAACCAGAACTTCAAGGCTAAATTATGGCCAAGAGTCACGACAAGCAACACATCTTGGAAATCACAGGAAGTTCATCACAGGAGAGGCATCACAAATCAACACTGACTCATGGGAGCAGCACATCTGGAGCTGTTTTCAAACGACAGGTAACATCTGTTATTGGTTCCCCAGTTACTGCAGAGATGAGCAAGATTACTGAGTCAAAGCAATGTTGCTCAGGATGACCAGTAGATGGGGAATATTGGCATTATCATCTGTAACCTCTGCAGTAGTGTTTCTGAACCTTGGCAACTTTAAGACAGGTGGACTTCAACTCCCATGCTGGTTGGGGAATTCTGGGAGTTGAAGTCCACCTGTCTTAAAGTTGCCAAGGTTCAGAAACACTGCTCTGGAGAATTGAATTCTCCACCCCGCTCTGGTCTTCCACTGGAACAGCTGCAGATCAGATTCTTTAAGAAGAAGCCAAGATGTTGGATTCTGTTAATGGATAGCAAGTTTGCCCCTTGCTCTAGGCAGGCTGGAGTTCCAAGTTTTCATTTGCCCTTGAAGGCCAGTGAACAAGCTGTCAGCAACACAGGGAGGTAATTTACGAGCATGGGTGGATCCTTACAAGAATGACGGACACAAATCAGCATTGCTGGGAATAAATACTGCAGCTGATTCCCATGTCTCTGCTGACATGTGTCACTCCAGCCTTCTCCCAAGGAGATGAGCAGGCTGCTAATGTCCTTCAGGACCCATTGGGTGAATATTAGTGCCCTGTTTCCTTGCAGAAGGACAATAGGGGAGCCCATAAGAAGTTACAAGGAAAAAGTGGATGCTTTTTTTCAAGGACACCATCCTTTGGCAAGAAATAACCCAAAAGATGATTGACATTGTAGGAGAAGAGCCACACTGTCATTGTGATCAAAAGTCAAAAGATTCTGGTAGCCTCTTTTTCATCTAACCCATTTTACTAATAGCTACAGCTCATGAAAGCTTCTGCCTTTGCAAATTTTTTTTTTTTTTTTGCCCAAAGATTATGTTACGGAGAACTCCAAAGTGAAGTTGAAGAGAAAACTATTACAAAGAAAGATTTTAAATGTCTAATGTTGAAGTTAATTATTTACGTGGGCTTTGCTTAATTCTTTTCAACGAGGCAGCCTCATTCATCTTTGGCAGCGAAAGAACAAAGAAAACACCAAAGCAAAAACAATAACAAAAAAGTTTGTTGGTCCTTTAAGAGAAACCGGCATGAGAAAATTGGGTGGATTTAATGGTTTTTGGTCTCTGATTTAATGAATCTTAGATTTGAAAGGGATCCAAACATCAGAGAGTCCAATCAGTTTCTCTTGATACATTTCTTAGGCGGGAAAAAGACCTACCATACTGGAACAGCTTTTAAAATCAGGATATTTTAGTTAAAATTGAGTGGAAATCTGCCTGCCTTGTCATGTAAGCCCTTGATTCCCATCCTGGGTGTCCCAAGTGGGGGGGGGGGTGAGAGAGAGAAAATCAAGATTGCAAGCAACTGTAGCCCTGCCTCTGTTTTAATGTGTACCCCACATGTGGCCTACATAAAACATGGGAAGAGCGTCAATCATATGGTTCCAGCTGCCATCTTGACATTTTTTTATCCTTTCTGTGGACACCCCTGGTTCCTGTTGTATCCTCTGAAGCAACCATAAATCAGTGTGTTTCATCATTTACATTATAATCTTTCAAACATCACTTTTCTTCTTGAAATTAAAGGGAATTTAATCTTCTGACTTTGTAGCCATGTTCCCGGTTTCCTCATAGGACTTTGGTCTCCAGACCTTCACCATATTGTTGGGGATGATGGATGAAGGAATGAATGACAGAGGTGGCATCAGTCTTTAGACTGTAGCTAGCCATTGAAGGTGTTGCAAAATCAGAAGAACCTGGATTCATTTTGCTAGAGGAATACACACATATATACTTTTAATTCTTGAATAAGCAACCTCTGAAACAGTGGTGGTTACCTCTGACCCTCTCAACAAGTAGGACACTGGAGAAGCCCAAAACTTTACCTAGCTTCTGCTTGATGCCATCAAGTTCTGGGGATAATCCATCTAGAAGCCCACAAGAGAAATGTCGATAAAGGTCTGCGGGGCAGGTGGGGGGGGGGATGTCTTGATAGTAAATGTATTGTCAGTTCCACAGGAAGGTAAATGTAGAACTTGCTGCCTCTCCAGAAGGTGGATCAAAATAACCTATACTCAGGGCAGAGCTATCAGATGACTGAAGAAATGTTATGGCTACTCATGGTCAGAATAATGATAGATTAAAGAGATCTGACTTTTCTGAATAAAATATAGATACTGATTTTTTTTAAAGAGCATTCTTTGAACACATAAATAAGCAAGCTTTTTTTTTTAAATAATAACAAGGCTGGAGTGTCAATAGCTTAGAGGTTACTGAGTTATAATTCCAGGCAGCCTCAACTAGCAGAAACAAGGACGAAGAATGGGAGTTGTAATCCTTCAGCATTTGGAAGATCAGGTTTTTCTCCATGGCTGTTTTATTTTAATCACAAAAATCAGTTCTCTAAGGCTGGGTTCACACATTGGCTATACGCAGTTCAGATGATGTAGGCTTAGTATAAACCTTGTTAAGACTGTTTTGTAGGTTAATGCAGGTTACAAACCTAGTCTTTTTGGGTACCTTGTAGTTTAATGGATCACATGAAGAAAACAAGTTAGTTCAGTAAGCAGGTTAACTAAATTGTGGGAACACAGCCTTCATGTCCGCACACAAAAAGGAAGTTCTTGAGCTTTACAGAAAGTAAAGGAAATTTAGAAGTACATTTCTGAAAAGGAAGGAAACTGAACTCAGCCATGGAGGATTCATCAGGCTCAGTGGCCAACTGAGCATTGAGCAGATCTAATTTGGAAAGTGGCATGCAAATACCCACATCTATATACGTCTGATTCTCGGAGACTGCCTGGACAAGTCCATGAAGTTTTCTTGGCAAGGTTTTTCAGAAGTGGCTTACCCTTGCCTGCTTCCCAGGGCTGAGAGAGAGGGACTGGCCCAAGGTCACCCAGCTGGCTTTGTGCCTGGGCAGGACTAGAACTCCCAGTCTCCCGGTTTCTAGCCTGGTGCCTTCACCACTACACCAAACTGGCTGTATATATCTATACCTATATTCCATAGATATGGAATAAATGCATTAAAACCAGAGTTTAATAGGAAGGCCATGTACAAAGCGATGAATACCAAGGGTAATTATTTTAGAACACCATATGCCAGGAGTTTCAGTAACAGCCAAGTGTATTGAGGGAAGTTGCATATGGCAACATATGCAGATTTTCTTCTCATAAACAAAAAAGTAGTTTGCAGAAATCTTTGGGGTGTCAGAATTCAAAGTCCTCCTGACCTTAAATTAGTATTTTTGTTGATTAACTGAACAATTGTTTAACCTTGGAGGTTTTACTGCCTATTGCTTTTTATCTAGCAATATTGAAACCCCTGTGTTACACTGCACAGTATTACAGTTGACAGGGTTTTAATATCAATATTATAATTTTCTATTAGACTTTAATAATATTGTGATTTGGTATTCTTCTGCTTGTAATTCTGATGTTTAGAAAGTTCCACTCTTTTATATATTTAGAATGTATATCACACACATGTACATTGTATCATATTACACTGTAGCTCCCATCATCAATTTCAGCAATATCATGATTTCATAGTGATGGTGGCAATTCTGAATTTTAGTTATTTTTCACAGCATGTAGGTTAGACTCTTCACATTGGGCTGGTTGTAAATTGTCATCATCTGATGCTGTTTTCTGCTGGTCACTGACTAAAATAAAGATGGGCTGATTGACAGGACCTCCTGATCTTCTGGAGAGTCCCATAAGCTTGTTGGATGATACAAGGATATTTTTTCAGTCTGCTTTTTTTGAGTCTGCATTGGAGAGATGTTAATGGTGGGAATGAAAGCAGAATAGCTCTGGGGGGCACATCACTACCAAACCCATATTTAATCCCCACCAGGCTCTCAAAACAGCCCCACCAAATTTTGACCACCAAATTTTGGAGGGGTTGAGAGACCATAGATGGCCTGCAAGTTGACCTAAAGGGAGGGAAGGAAGTTGGTGAAGCAATAAGCAGGGTGGAGGGGAACCCTTGGAAGAGGTAAAGAAAGGCGAGAGCAAGGGTGTCTTCTGCTCTATTCCATACCCTGGACTAGGAGGGAGAGATCATGGTGGCAGACTTCCCAAAAGATGCAGTGCAGCAACTACAGATCCCCGCTGGATCCCCAAAGCTGAACATCTACAGGAGAGCGAGAGAACAACTCCAAGGGAAATATGAATTTAGCAGTACATCAGCGAGCTGCTAAAATTTGGCAGCAATTTCAGAGAAGGCACCTGGAACTCAGTAAATCCTTGCCAGAGGGGAGGTTTACAACCTGATAGTTGCACAACTCTGCCTTAAATGAATAATTTGTGGATTTAAAGAGAATATATGGAACTGCAGCAACCTGATGCAGTGGGAGTTCAGCAGGTTTCTTTAATTATTCTTAGAAGGTTTTTAAAAGTGATTTTTAAATGTCTTTTAATGTACATCAGGTGGAGGAAGGATAGCAGCCAATACATGTAATAAGGGGCATCTGCAGAGGGAGGCAAAAATATCCAGATGTTGGCTGCAATTGCATGATCACTGCAAGTAAAAAAGGGCTGAGCTTCATTCACACAGTTGAAATATCACATCTTGATTGTTTTTTTTTTTGACACCCCTGCATGTCATGTTTTCTTTTTTCAACAACACGCACATAGTCATTGGAGGGATCACAGAACAAGCCTTTCTTATTTTTCATCTGTGAAACTTTTGGAAAGCATCAGTTCCATTTGGAAATCATGACTAACCACAGTTGGTCACCCATAAGACTAGCCTCCTTCCCTCTGAACATACAGTCCTCCCTCTTCCAATGCAGTGGCTACGAAGAGATCAGAAGCTCAAATTGTGGAGAAGGAAGCAAGCTTCATGAGCCACAGTGCTAGGTGGATTGTCTCCAGCACACCATAGTTCAGGTTAACCATGGTTTCTGGCCAAGGGGCAGAACTTCAGTTGTCTTGAGGACCAACACAGGCTTTGGAGGACATGTTGAAGGCTGCATTCCAGAAGCGGGCAGAGTGAATGCCCATTTTCTGGGAAGAGTTTAGGAGTTGTAAGAGATGAAGGGGGGGGGGGCTTCAACACCTGGGTCAAAAGACATGAAACTGTGTCGGGGGAGGAGAAAATGTTCAAAAAGGGCCACTTTTTTACCTTCTGAAGATGATTGTAGGGATATGCTGGCAGGTTGAACAAGCACTTGCCCATTTTCTTAGAGCCCAGAGTTTTGAATTCTCAGCAAGAAAGGTCTTCTGTGTAACCAGGCAACCAACCGACCAGACCTCTACTCCATCTACCTGCTTTTAACCTGTTGCTACAAGAAGTCTTAGATGAGTTTAATAACTGCTGAATCACGTTGAAGCTAAACTCAGCTTGTTTCACTTCAGGCCTTCCCTCCTGCTACATGTATGGCTTTTGAAAGCAAACAGAAGAAGCAAGAGCTGCTGTTCCTTTGGTGGCTGCAACTGAAATGATAAGATCTAGATCAGGGTTTCTCAACCTTGGGCACTTTAAGATGAGTGGACTTCAACTCCCAGAATTCCCCAGCCAGCCATGGCTGGCTGGGGAATTCTGGGAGTTGAAGTCTACTCATCTTAAAGTGCCCAAGGTTGAGAAACCCTGATCTAGATGGTTACCACACTCATTTTTTTACCCCATGCTGGCTGGGGAATTCTGGGCGTTGAAGTCCACTCATCTTAAAGTGGATAAGGTTGAGAAACACTGAACTAGATGGCTACCACACTCATTCTTTACCCCGTCATGGCCTGCTTCAGAAGGGTTTGGAAATGTGTCACCCATAACCAGTAATTCTTTAGAGGGCTGGTGGAACTTTCCCCATTCCTGGATGCCCGTGAGGGCAAGGGAGGAGTGATGTCACCTGCATCATGATGTCATCACAGAATTGAGCTAAACTATGGAATTTAGCTATGAGATTGCATCATTCATGCCATGTGTGCAACATCTCTGTTATCTGCATGAGGATGTCCTAATTGGCTTCATATGCATGATGATCTCAGGGTGTGCAGGATGTCATCATAGCTTCTACTAGATGCCTGTATTATTGATTAGGGAAAGGATAGCCAAGATTTGCTTTCCTGCATCCTTTTTTTTTCCCTTTTCCTTTAAAACCCTGAGTCTCCTGGTCATGAGAAGCCTTTTAAATACCTCTGCAATAAAGGAGTTCATTTTAGTTAGCTGTGTCTTTCACTCAGGTTTTAGCTGCTTCTGGCTTGATTTCTTATCATCAAGAGGCCTCAAGTGAATATAATAGCAATTAATGGTTAGATTTCATATTGATTTTTAAAGTGTGTTGTAAAGTGATCTGTATCCTGCCTGTTGGCAGCCCCTGGGGAACTTGGGCAGAAGGAGGGCAAGGAGGAGTAGAGGAGGAGGAAGAGGAGTTGGACCTTGTTAGTGCTTGGATGGAAGATCACCAGGAAATCCCAGTGCTTAAAACTAGACTGGGAACCTGAAAAAAAGTCACCCTGGAAGAAAGCAGGGGAAACCACTTTTATCTTGTTGCTAGGAAAATAACAAGGACCTGTCTTTGGAATCACCATGGGTCAAATCTGACTCAAAGGAGTCTGGTTTCATCTGATCTGTATGGCTTTGCCCTTAAAGGTAGGCCAGAAACCTATTTAATAGTACTAAATAATATAAGATGAATTTGCACTGGTTTTTTAAAAAACAAAACATGACAAATAAGGCAAGAAGAAGATTGGAAAATTTAGTAAGGAAGTGATAACTTAGAGGACATCTTTTACAGGTTGATGGTCCCAAATTAGGAAGGGGAAAAAAAGGGGAAATGTCTACCTAGAGCTAGAAAATATGGCTAGATAAAGGCTTCAGGGACATGTGTGACCCCTAAAAACTACATTTATGGTCCCCAGTGACTCTCCAAAACTTACTCCCAAGTTGAGATTTTTGAAGTGAAAGAAGGGGAAATCTTGATATACAGAGGAAAAGCATTAGGTCTGTAACAATCAAGTTAAATCGACTTATAATTCTGGATTTGATTTAAAAAAGGATCCAGTTTGATTCAATTCAGTTTGAACATCTGACGTAAATGTCAAAATTGATTTGGAGGCATACGATTTGCTACAAACCGGCTGTTGAATTCAGTACCGAAAATGAATTGAGAGGTCAACTGAATTGCCTTGCAATCAAATCTCTGAGCCAAAGATGAGCATAACCCTAGCCACTGTAGTTATTAATTTCAATAAAATTATATATGATTACTGTGGTGAGATTATTATATGCACAAAGATGGAAAGATTCAGTACTATCCACCATGAAAGGACAATATCTACATTTATTGGTGACTGGAAATCCTTTATGGACTTTTCACATAAAAATGAAAAAAAGGAACTTATGATTTATGGTTTTGATGATTAGACAGGATAGATTATAGAAAGAAGACAGTCATGATGGAACTTTAGAGAGAGAGGATAAAATATAACTCTACTTATGACTGCTGTGAAGAATATCAGAAGCTACTTCTTTATAATATCTTTATATCTTTCTCTTTGTTTTCTAATTTCTTCTATTTCCTTTTCTTATTGCACTCTTAGCTTTTTCTGTTCTTTCTTTCTTTCTTTCTTTCTTTCTTTCTTTCTTTCTTTCTTTCTTTCTTTCTTTCTTTCTTTCTTTCTTTTTCACTTTTTTCTTCTAATTTAGTTTGTTGTAGTTCTTATTATTGTTCTTAAAACTTTTAATAAAAGTTATATATAAAAGAATAATTTCAATCCAATTATGATTTCAGTTTGGGTTTGCCTTGGTTCCTTCCAGATATTTATCCTCCTGGCCTCTTCTGCTTTGAGGATTGGTGTGCCAGGACACCACTCAAAGGGCTAATGTGGCTTTTGGACTTCTAAAAGTGATCCCTGGACTAAAAGGGAAGAATCATTAGACTCTGATCAAGTTTAAGGTAGCTTCCTCCATAAGGTGAACAGAATTTCACTGAAATCATACTGATAACAGCACACACACATGCTTACAGCCCAAATGGCTTCTTTGTGAACAGAGGCATAATCAAGAATCCCAAAGAGGACCAAGCAGACCACAATATTGCCACCAGTTCCTTCTAAAGCTGAACTCCTATTGTAGTGTATGGGAGGACGGGAGGAATGGAAACCTTTTTAAAAAAATATTTTAACCAGTAGATATTGGCTGGGGCTGAAAGAGTGATGAGCAAAGGCCCACTGTTCCTTCTGGGGCTATGGCTGTGCTTTGTGGGGATGGGTGTGGGGAAGACTTGGAGTCATGATTAATGAAACCCAGATTAAACCCCATCCCCTTCCTGTTTTCAGCAAGCTCTTCAAATTGGATGGATTCCAGTTGGGGGGCTAGCAAACAGAGGTGATGTTAGGACTTGGGCTGATAGGACATCTGCAAGGCCCATGAGCTCACTAGCAGTTCCTGGACCTGGACCACTTTGGTTTGCTTCTTCCAGGCTAATGTACACTTTCTATCTCCAGAAAATAAGTCAAGGAAAAGGCAAGGATAAGCTTTGTATGCCCTTGTCATTTCTTTCTAGGAGACTGTACATGTTGGTTCCAGAGGGAAAGGCAAGAGAACATCTCCTCAAGAGAACGAGAACCCAGGCTAAGTTGGTGAAGCTGCATATACCATCTTCTAGCCAAGATTTAGAATCAAACAGCAACTACCAAAACCCTCATAGTGATTGACTATGCTTTCCCGAAACTCAAAATCAACATTGCTGGCACATTTTATTTAAAAGTTCACAGTATCCTTCCATTCCCCATCTGCAGCACACCTCCAAGAATACAAGGAGGTGGCATTCTACTCAACAGCAAGAGATATGAAATGCCCAAAGACATTCAGAACCCATTTCCAAAAATTGGGCTTCATCTTGGTTTCTCACAGACCTTTCTGAAAAAGAACTTCACAAAAAGGAGACAATATGCTAAGCCCAGGGGGTATGGCCACTTCTGAGTACCACTCTACAAACATTGATGGCCCAAGTTGGACCCAGGAATCATCTTACTTCCGTCCTTTCGCAGGGTATTGCCAGCTGACCAACAATTGTATTCTTCATCTGATTTGTCTTTTTTTAAGCTAAGCCATCTCACAGTACCTACAATGGTCAATGCACCTGGGAATGACCTCCACACCTCCATATTTGGCAAAGAAACATTTTCACAGCTTAAAGATCACATAAACTATGATCCAGAGCGACCAAAAGTCAGAGGCACATCAAGAAAGCATGTCAGCAACCTTGAAACGATCACACCCTTGAGGTGTACTGCTTGTTACATGCTCCCAAACAACCAAGGGCCCTGAAATGAGACAAGTCAGGATTAAGAGAAAGATGGAGCAAGACTTTGAACACAGAACTATGGACACCTTTCTCTCTTATCGGCACACTTCTTGCCCAATCTGCCTCCTGCAGCTTCTCTGCCACTCTAATCGACTTTACCCACAACCATTTCACAAAAGCTCAATCAGGGCCTTGTTCCAGGTTGTTTTGCCCCATCACAGTCTTTGACTTGCATCAGGAACCACACTTACGTCTCGGAGCTCCTTAGCCACCTCCTTGAGTTCTTGCAGAATGCCTTCTAGCTGCCCAATCACCATTTTCATGCGCCCTCTGATGCGCTCCCTCTCGCTGATGTTGCTGCCGTCTGTAGTGTTGTTAGTGGGCTTCCTATCCTGCAAGTCCCGGGTGTTCATCCTTCACAGGGTGCCGTGGAGCTGGGGCAGAGTTGCGTTGCACATTCTGCTGTTGCCCAACCAGATTGTGCCTCCACAGAGCCTCTCTTGGGTGGGGAGATCTCCACATCTTAACGCTCCCCCCTGCCTAGAAAGTCCCAGCGGCACACTCACTTCCTATCCTTTGTTCTCCCTAGGGTAACTGGAATGGGTCAACAAAGCCGGAGAGAATGGGATGGGATCAAAGGACAGATGAATCCAACACACATACATCTCCTCCAGCTTGGGCACAAGCCCATCTAGGTAGCAAAGATTTGGAATCACCATCTGTCTGCAAACTGGGTTGGGAGAGAGTGCCACAGACAGTGAACCCAAAAGGTTATGGTGTGTTATTTGTGCTCTGCTCTGCAGAAAGAAGCCAATGGTCCATGCCAGTCTCTATGCCATGTTCTCCTTCCCAACAGAGAGGACATCACCTCCAGTTAGTTCATCACTGTCCTTTGGGGGAATCCCTTGGAGATCTTGGGACTTGATTCTTTTTTCAGGGTCTTCTCCACCTTTGCTTCCCAGGAGTCTTCTGCATGGGAAGCCTGGCTTGACTGCCATCCGTACAGCATGGGCAGTTTAAGAGGGTCATGCAGCGATTCCAGCCTGACCAGGAGTTGGAGGTGTCTTGTTGAGATCTTGAGAAGCTCCTTAAAAATGAGAAGCATGGGGAGGTTTAGCATTAAAAAGGGGCATTTGGGAGTTGCTGGAAGCACGGAGTATTGCACACCATTTCCTGCAGAGTGAGAGAAAGAGAGAAGGGAAGGGAGGGGAAATTAGCACTACCAGAAGCAGCCTTTGGGAGAACACCACAAGCCTTCCAAATCACTGAACTTCAACTTGACTGGGTGTTCCCATGGTGACTCCTGGTTCTTCTTCCCAGAAGAATCACCTTCTGCTCACCCAGAAAAGCCACCAATTGGGTTCAACTCTGTGCTTTAAGGCAGCCCTGAGTCAGAATCACCTCACCCCCACTCTGGGGGGTCTCCTTCTTTGGCTCCCTTGAAACATCCCTTCTGCAGGAGGTCTTCCTCCTGAAGAATCATCCCAAGATGAACCACCTTGGATGGAAAACCCTGAGCTACAAGTGCAACACTCAGCTGTGCCAACATGTGAGTGTGCTGATTTCTACACACCATCAAACAGAAACTTTAGCACCTCGTCTCTCCCTTTGGGGGTCCTTACATAGCAGAGCTTCTGTGGATTCAACAGCTTTTTTTTCTAAGTCCAGGAAAAGATCAGCTCCCTTTTAATCCACTAAGACAACTTAAAAGCGACAACTTACAACCACAGCAGCTGCTTGGGAACGCATTTCATTCCAAATGGATTTCTTGCTCTTCCTTCCACCAGCACCTTTGGATCCCAACCAGATTCTCAGGTCCAATTCCTGTTCTCCAAGACCAAGCGACTGTGGACATTGGTGGGGAGGCATCAGATACATCCAATAAAAAACAGAAGATTAAAAAAAAAATCCTCACCCACAGTTTCTCAGTTTAACCCTTTGGCTCTTGTGGACACATCCGGATTATTGCTTTCTGATTTCCTTTAAGTAGGGATGAGAGAAGTGAAGAATTTCTCCCTCCCTCTTGCAACCAACCGAAGAGATTAATCAATTCCGTTCAGAAGCTCCGGCTTTGCAGCCTTTCTATCTGCATAGCAGAAGGGTGTAATCCCACCGGCTCACCAGCCCCGGCCTCAAGTCCACAGGTGACCATGGTTCCCAGCTGGGAGCTAGCTGGGGGAAGAGGGGGTCAGAGCCTGTTCATCTCCTTAACACGTTGGATGCCAAGGGGTCAGCGGTCTCCCAGCAGCAACCCTGGAGCAATCTGGAGGGACAAAGCAACCGATGGAGAGATGGGTTCTGTGCTGAGGAGGGAGATGGCTCTTCTGCACCCCTCAGTCCCTGCACTTGGAGACAACAGCTTGCATCACGGCAAGAGAAGAAGTCCTTTGGGCTATGCTGGCCAGATAGAGAAAGAAAGAATCCCGTCTTCTTGAGAGCTCCCAGACTTTGAGTGACAGCAGGGCAAGTCTAGTGTCCAGATTCCAATGCTTGGGGTGCCAGCTAGAAGGCGAGGCAGCAGATGCTGAACACTTTAGCCAAGGTCCTCTTCCCACTCCAATCTCCTGAGCTATGCTTGAGCGTCTTGCATCGGCCGCAGCTGCCTGACACCCGAGCGGTGGAAAACTGCACTGGAGGCTCCCCCCTCCCTCCTAACATCCTCAGAGTCTGCCAGCTTGAAGACGATTGCTCAGCTTCAAGATGCTAAGCTGGTGCTGTGTCAGAAAAGGGGGCAGGGCCTTGGCAGAACAGGGGAATTTAAAGGGCCAGAGCCTTCTGGATTCGAGCTGCTTGCTGCACGCAGAGGAGTTTAAATCTCTCTTCCCCCCTCCACCTGTTTTTTAAAAAGGCTATTTCAAATTTAGCTAGGAAAGCTAGAGTTAAACTAGATCTCTAGCCAACATTATGTACGCTGATAGAATTGTAGAATCACAGAATGCAAGGGTGGGGAGGGATCTTGGAGATCACCTAGCCCAGCCTCCTGACCAGGGCAGGAATCTACTTTTGCTGCTCCCTCCCCAGATCACCTTCCAGCTTCTCTTTAAACACCTCCAGCAAAGGAGAGTTATTCACTGAGTCACCTGTTCCATTGTTCCAGCTCTTATCCTTTGGAGATTGTTCCTGATGTTCCACCAAAATCTACTTCCTTATAATTTAAATCTCTTGCTTTTGGTCCTATCTTCTGAATAATTGGCCATTTTCTACATGGTGGTCCTTCAAATAGTTACCAGGTCTCCATGGAGTCTTCTCTTCTCTAAGTCAAACATCTCCAATGTTTCCAAACTTTCTTCTTAAGGTTTTCCTTCCAGGCCCCTTGTCATCTTGGTTGCTCTGTTTAGGACATGCTCCAGAATCTCAGTGTGGTGCTTTACTAAAATATGGTGCCCAGAACTGGATACAATATTCTAGGCTTACATCCTGAGTGATGCATTCCAGGTAAAAATGCACCCTTATGGGGCTGACATAGGCACCTCCAGGAGCTAAGGTGAGCTCCTATAGCATGGGCTGATTTTTGCAATACTAAGAAATAGGGATTTAAAGAAATTAGTTGAAAGCAAATCCAATAGTTTCATGGCATTGTCAGAAAGAAACCTAGCAGAAATGAAGTTCAACTAGAATTCATCTTTCTCCAGGAAAAAGAATATTAGTGGAGACAAACAGGAAGCATTTACTTTCTTGAAGCACCAGGTAGTCCAGGGTGGTTTTCATCTTTCCTTAACTTTTATACAGCACAATACAGTTATACAAGTTGTGGCTCTTTGCATTCTAGCAGCTTGCTCCTAGACTTCCTTAGAATGAGGAAGAAGAGTGGCTATGGCAATTTACAAAGACCCCCTCTGGATGAGACAAGCTAAGAGTCAGGATGGAAGTACAAATAAAAACCAAAGGACAATCAAAAGTCCAGGTTGAGAACAAGCTAGAATTAAAGAGCAAACCAGAACTGGATTATAAGATGCAATAGAAGAGACTATCTGTAGCTCAGGGTTGAACTGTGGAGTCCTTGGTGCTCTCTGAGCTTGGTTGTTTGCTTGCAGACGTTTCATTACCTGACTAGGTAACATCATCAGCGCTTGTGATTATGGGATTTGCTCCCTGTTTATATACAGTAGCTTTCCCTGCCAGTTTTTCTTTACTGAGTGGGTTTTTTTACTTCCCTTTTGCTCCTGAAAACTCTACAAGAACCACATGTGAACACATCTGGAAGGTATCGTGCTTTTATAACTGTTGATCACAGGATATTTGGGAAGTGTACATATCTATATATTTTAAAATACAACATCTCCTTGACCAGATAAGGAGAGGCTGTTTCTGAATTAATCAGTCCAGAAACAGTGTAGAGCCTTCAAAAATTAATTTATGGGACATGAGATTTGGGATGTGATGTTAAAAATCCTCCCCTGAGTTTTCATCTCTACTGAAGGTTATGAGAAATCAGGATAGGTATGGCCTCAAAAGATTCTATGAAAACCAGGACAGGTAATCTGATATTTGTGTTCATTCAATTTGTATTCCTAAGAGAAAGATCACATAGATGTGTAATACTGAAAAGTAGATTTGAGTCTTTATTATTCTGAGGTGTAGGCTGTTCTTTCAGAACTGATGACTAGGAGCCACGGAAGGATTAATCACCCAGAATTGTTTTGGGAGCCGCGTTTTATGGCCTCTCACCACACACTCTCTTTTCCTCCCCCTCTCTATCTTCCTTCCATGTTTATTTATGATTTTTTTTTTTTTTGTTAGAACATGATTCATTGGGCATTTTGCTCTTGAAGGAAGAACAAAGAGTTACCAGAGATAGGTTCTTGCCCTCCTTTCTGCCTATCACTTCAGAGCTTCACTACCACAGAGTTTCAGCAATTTATCTGATCCCTCCAGACTGCCACATGGTCCTTTCATTTCATATCTACATCTCTCCTGATCCCAAAGATGGAAGGCGGCATTCAGTCCAAGTTCTGTGAAGAAGTCTTCAGCTATCAGGATGTTGCTTCCTATGTTAGAGCTGCTGAAGGAACGTCAAGCTAACCCTTGTAGACTATGAAGCAGGACACTACTCAACCAAAGACTGGATGGCCAGAAACCCGTTACAACCTGTTTGACTGGAGCCATCCCTTCTCTCCAACGTGTTCAAAGAATACGTTGGCTGCCAGATGGCGGAATGAGGATGTTGTCTACAAGATCCCTTCTAATCTGACACTCAGGGATTCTATTCTATTCCATTCCAGATGACTGTAAACCTGCATGTGAACCTACATGTGAATGCCCAACTATTAAGCAGATCTGCTTGCTTCACAGGCAAGTATGCATTATACAGTTGATGATGATCTGGCTTCAGTCATCATTTGATCTGGAAAGGACTCAGTGCTGACTCCCTCTCAGCCACACATCTGCTTTCAGATCTGTTTCCCTCTCTGTCCCAATTACTTTTGCTGCAGCCCTGACATTAAAAGAGCAAAAGAAAGAAGGGAATTCTCTCTTCACCTCCTCTTTGACATTTGATATAGTGCCATAGCTCTGGGAGCCAGGTACCCAAAGCATTCCAAAGTAGACTGTGTTGGCCTCGCAGGGTAAACTAGATAGGAATCTCAATCAGATGAGCTAATTCTACTTTATTGTAAAGCTGCATTGACAGAATCTTGCAACTATGAAAATGCAATTCTCCCCCCACCCCATCTCCTTTACAGCCCAAGAAACTAAGGAGGGTCTCTTCTGATCCTTTTGCCTCACCCATTATCCAGCTGGGGGTTATGCTATCTCTTATCTGACTGCTCCCTTGGCAGCGTCTCTTGGCCCCATCTCCCAAGGTCTTTCCCACATACCATTACACTTTGCTTAGTACTATAATACACTTTGTTTATTTTGGAGAAATCAGAATTTCTCAGTGCTCCTTGTTCCTTGAGATAACTTCCATTTCTCCATTCCACAAAAGTTTCTTCAGGAGCAGTTTGAAATATCAGCCAGTGGGGTAGAGAGGGGGAAGATGAGCAGATATGCAAGAAAACTGGTTGGAGAAGGTTGAAGGTTAGAAGTGAACTAGGCACTTATTGTGGAATTGTAATCAACAAAGTGGTTTTTGAATGTGTGTGAAACTGTTTCCTTTTCCCTGAGCCCAGTTCATAAACTGACTAGGGGAACTGTTTTCCTTGTTAGTCTATGAAGACTGTTATGGTGAAGTGACTTGGCTACTGTGTTGCTTAAGTAGCCAAGTCAACAGAAGTTGTGGTTTGACTATCAGAGACAAAGCACAAGAGTCTTCAGTTGTGAGTTCATCACCTGAAATGGTGGGAACATACCTCAGATATACATGAGAATGCTGTATTTCAAGAACCCAAGAGCATCCTCATGTTCATCTGTGGTGCACTGGAGATTAAGTTGCCATGTGGATGATTAGAGATGACCTGCTTGTTGGTCTTTCTAACCATTGCTGTTAACTTTATTCTTCACAGTCACTTGTATGTTGTAAATTGTTCTCAGTCATTTGTATATTGCCTTGACCCAGCTGTTTGAACATCTTTTGCAACATTTTTTTTTGTTCCACTAATCACAGAGATTGTTAAACTCCACTAATGATGATATATCAGCATGGATTATGCTAACAATTGGACAGTCTTTGTTATGGGCTGTTTTTGCTGTAGTATGAAATAGTGTAGCAAAGTATGCCTGTCATCAACTCTCTAGCGTTGGTCTTCCAAGTCAAAGAAGAAAGGAATGATAATATGGTGTGAATCCCCAGTCTTTAGTAGATGGCTAGACCTGCAACTTGGGTTCCAACTTCAGGGACAGGTTCTTCCAACATCTCCCAGAGCTAAAATCTGCTAAACCTTGTTATCAAAATAGGATCCCAAATGGATCATGACAAAAAGAAGGTGGGACCATCTAGAGAAAGGTATTGAAATCATCCACACCTAGGAACATAATGTACTTCAGCTAGATCCATCCATCAGCTTTGGATCTCCAGTTATCACAATTGTATCCTTGAGAATAGTGATAGCAGGGAGCCCAGAATGAAATGGCATTTTAGCTGATTCAGCTTTCATTTGGGAGCATTAGTTACCCCTTGCCCCTTCTATTGAGAAGGAAGAACTATGACCTTAATGATTAGAAATTGCTTCAGGAAGGTGAGACAACCAGGTTTAGTACTTAAACCCCTAATTGGCTTTTGGGAATTGCTGGTTCAGCAGTTATTTTACTATGGCAAACCAGTTCTGTTGCCATAGTAAAAAATATGTTGCCAAGAAAACCACATGAACTGGTCCTGGCAGTCGCCAGGAGTAAAGTCTGACTCAAAGACATTAAAAAAATAATAAAGCATGTACTGAACTCTTCCAGTGAAAGAAATAGGAATCAAAGTGCTAATCACCTGGTTGGGTTGGGTTGGGTTGGGTTGGGTTGGGTTGGGTTGAATTCAATCCAATTCAATTTTTTTTTAAAGCAAAAAAGTATGCAGACAAGACTGCAGAAACCTTATTCTTCTGCCAACTTACAGCCAATTAGAAGCCAGGATGTTCTTCCACTGATAAAATCCCTCTACCTAGGCAAAGATGTTCTGATAGATATACCAGTTAAGGAACACTTATCACAACAGGATGTGGCTTTTGTTTGGACCAAAGAACGCACAGCCTTGGAGTGGCGGGACACTGGGCCATTTCCCAGAAGAAAACAGCCTCAAAATAAAGAAATGAACGAAGGGACATTTTACCATGCATGGTGGACTTCCGAAAAAGTGAAAAAATGTTGGACACAAATATATATGATGATGCAGAGAATTTTAAAAATTAACTTTCAAGATGAAAGCAGAGCTTTTTTTATTAGGACTTATGGATAGTCAACAAATTATATGCACAAAAATGGAAAAATACAGAAATACCCACAATGGAGGAGTGGACTGTGAAGATGGCAGGACTTGCTGAAATGACCAAATTGACTTGTCTGATTAGGGACGGAACAACAATTACTTGGATAAAAGACTGGAAACCCTTTACAGACTTTTTGCTGAAAACTGACAAAAATGAATTGACGATTTTGGGATTTAAATGGGTTTATTTGATGATTAAAAAGGGTTGTTTATGGGAAGAAAGGAGTTATGACACGTAATTTGAGTGGGTAGAAACAGTAATAATTCTGTTTGTACTGCTGCAAAGAAGATCAGAAGTCGCCGCTTTAGATACTTTCCATTTCCTTTTTCTTTTTCTTGACTTTTACTCTTCCTCACTTCTTTTATCTTTTCATACCTTTGTCTTTTTTTCTCATTCTTTCTTTATGTTTCCGTAGTTTTTAATCCTGTAAAAAATGTTCTCAATAAAAATTATTTATCTTTCTCTCTGAATACTATTATTCCCTATTGTTTCAATAGTTTCCCCTCTGATCACATTACAGTTCCACAGAAGAAAGTGTCTTAAAGTTCAACTCTCAAAACTTCCATCCTCCTTGTGGAGTTCAGAGGTTCAGGCTGTGCGTTCCTGATTCATCCTGCAGATAGGCTATGGGTAGGATGGCAAGTTTGGTGAATGTGTGTGCACACAGCCAGACGTACATGCAATACAACATTGCAGCATATTATACTGTACGTACTGTATATCCCTCATGCTAACCACAGGAATTCTGAACTGTCCAAGGCACCATCGAGAATTGTAAGAGAAGCCAAAACAGAATGGATTTTAGCAGCCCTGTTCATGGTTTAGCTTTGCTGTGAAATCATTTGAGTTTGACAACATGCAGACATTCAGGAACCATAGCTTCAAACCTTAAATGTCACCCATGTAATAAAAGCAGTGTGTGTGTGTGTGTGTGTGTGTGTATTCTACTTGACCAGTTCGTGAGACCTGTGAACACAGTTAATTATTTTAATTCAGGGCTATTGCCTTCTCAGAAGGTTTCACAGCTGAACACCCAGGCAACAAATTAATCAATCAATAATCTGCAGAGTACAAAATTAATTTCAAATAATGGAGCTGATAGGAAGCACTTTGATGGATGAGAAAGAAATGAAAATGGTAACTGGGGATCGATTTAAATAAACAAATAAGTAGGCGTGGTATTTAGGCATCAATTTAATAAAGGAACTCCAAGACAGAGGTAGACATTTTTAGATAAGAAACAAAGTAGGGGGAGATCATTTTGTCATGAGGATGCCTGAAATTATCAAACGTATTAATTGCTCACAAAGGCTAAGCTACAGGTGAGTTCAGGCAAGCCAACAAGCTGGTTGTTCCTTTGCTATTTCTGGCGATGCTTCTAGTAAAACAAGCAATAAAATCCACAATATTGAATCTGTTATGGGTGCTAGATAGACATTTGAAAAGTATTATGAAATTGCATCTGCCTTGACTCAGCAAAACTTCCTGCCTACAGAATGGGTACTTAAATTGACAGCTGATGCAAAACAAAGAACTGTATATGGTAATTGTGTATATAAACCATTAAAAGGTGGATGAAGGTGAAAACAATTTGCTTAATATATGTAGTTATAAACAAGGTGTCATATGGAGGATTGCATTTGGCCAGCCTTTCCAACCGAGGGCTGTTGTCTGACATCTGGCTCTGCAGATGTTGCTGAAGAATAACTGTTACCATCCTGTGCCATTGCCCATTCTGACTGGAGCTGCTGGGAATTGTACTTAAGCAGGTCCAGCCAGCATGGCAATCCTGAAGGATGCTGGGAACTGTAGTTCATCAACCTCCAGAGGATCAAAAGTTCCTTGTTCCTGCAATTAAGTCCTCTTTCTACAGTAGGATGATGGTGATATGGGTGTGGCAAAATCTGTATCACTCTTCTATTCAGTGTCAGTATGACTATTTTATGTTCAGAGACTCTATGTACAGTGGAGAGCTTTTTAGGGGACTTTTCAGAATCTTTGCCCTGTGTCTGTGCTAAATAGAGTGGTAAATTAGGTGGCTTTGGGGTCAGGTCACTGACCCTTCAGTGCCCTTTTGTTTCTAAATGGCCGTGATCTTTATATTTTGTCTAATAAACAAGCATCCATACCAGAATGGGAATGTTTTTAAATGTCAGTTTCTGTGCTTACTTACCAAATTTGATAGAAACAGTTTTCAAGAGACTTAGATGGGGAAGGAAGGGAGGAAGGGAGGAAGGGAGGAAGGGAGAAGGGAGAAGGAAGGAAGGAAGGAAGAAAGGAAGGAAGGAAGGAAGGAAGGAAGGAAGGAAGGAAGGAAGGAAGGAAGGAAGGAAGGAAGGAAGGAAGGAGATATGAACCCAACTTTGGGTCCATCCTTCAATCACAACATTTGATGAAGATTTCCTGGTTGATCATCATCCTTGTTAGTTTGGTGGTTCAAATTTTCTGGGTTAAGTGTGAATAGATCTAACCCATTTCATCAATAACTATGTCAAGAGAAGGTGGGGCATTTCCATGTAACCTCTGTTGACTGGAAGTTGCCTTTAGCTCAATTAACATGACAAAAGGTTTGAGCAGAATTTCAAAAATGGAATGTGAATCATCTCTTGGGGCTCCTGATCAAAGCTGTTGTGTTTAGGTCTGGTTTATTTAGGTATTGCATTGTTAATGACAAAGGGAATGACTTTTACACTGCTGGTAACTCAAATACATTGTGCTGGATAGCGTTCTTGGGTTTCATCAGTTAAAAAAAGAAATTTGGCAATTAGCCCTTCTCAAAGCCTCTGTTACTGTCCTTATTCTGTTGCTATTTGTGGAGGCGTGATGATTTTGATGACTTAGAACTGGGATACTATTAGCAAATGACTTTGCTTCAGAAATACAGTACAATTTGTATGCCTGTCGATAGTGTTCGTACTTGCCTGTCTGCCTGTGTATCTGTGTACATACAGTACATAGAACTAAATGAATACTATTCCAAATTTGTCCTGACTAAGCCTACCAAAGCTCACGAATTTTGGAATGCTTAACTCTTCCAACCATGTGCTTGGAATGAGTGCTCCTTATGGAACAAAGACCGTTGTGCTATGTTACATCATAGAATGGAAGAGTGTCAAGTCTATATCCTTGTAATTTAAATCCATTGGTTCTTGCGTTGTCTTCTGAAATGATATGAAACTGTTCTGCCCCATCTTCTTCATGATGGTGCTCCAGATTTTAGAAGAAAACTCTCCTGTCTTCTTGCAGTCTTCTCTTTTCCAGGCTAAGTGTAAGGGCCTGCAACGGTTCCTTATGGGCTTTTCCTTTCGGATTATCTTGAGCTGGAGGACTAAAAGCTGGTCTAGTGGTTCAGGAGCTAAACACCTCCCTCAAGACAACAAGGACTCTATAAAGTCCTATGTCGGCTTAGTTGTAAACAGACCCCAGTCTGAGCTATCCACAGGCGGGGTCTTGTGAGCAAATGATGAAAGCAATATTGTGCCACTGCAGTGCAAGCTGTGCCTCTTTGTATGTGCACCACAATGTCACAGGCACATACAAGAGTGATACAAAAGCCCTGGATCCTATAGATCACTCTGGGCCCCCTTGAATTAAATGGAAATTACATTTGAGCAGAAAGGGAGTGAATCACGAGATACAAAAAACCCAAATAAGCTAGATGGTGAGTTTCATGTTTTATGGCTTCTTTGGATTGATGGCATGCTTATCTCCTTTTTATATAAACAGCTTAAAAGAGTGGTCTTCAAGTACACATTTTCCTGGAGCTCAAAACAGATTTTCCTCTTTGAGATGTGACATATTTTATGCGTTTAGATGTTCATCTGATGCCCGTCACTCCTGGAACATGAATGTTTTCCCAATTTTAAAATTCAGGGGATGCTAGCAAAGTTGTGACAGAGTTTCTAAGTACACCAGACAGTATTTTGCCAGCCAAATAATCCCAATTGTCAGGAGAAACTGCAGAATTAGGTAGAGCAAGTGGAGAGATGCACACAGTGCATTCACTCCTTCAGCAAGACCCAGGACTAGGCTTGGCTGCTCTCTGAATGGAAAAAGGTAGGATCTGAGCATCGGCTGAGATAGGCCCCCAGCAAAAATGGAGCTTAGTCTCCCAACCTTCTTTGACTTTTCACCAGTATGGAAGAAGCCCAGAAACCTGTTGGATGAAATAGAGCTACTCCTGGGAAAAAATCCAAAGACTTAAATGAGTTGCTTGGGTTATGAATCATTCATAGAATCATCGTGTTGGAAACTCTAGGCCATTTAATCCGACCCTTGCTCAGTGCAGGATCCATAAAACTACCTTTGACAGATGACCATTCAGTGAAGGCCTCTAGTGAAGGAGAAATCATCACATCATGTGCCAGCCTATTCTACTGGCTCATACAGTCAGCTAGTTCCTCCTGATGTTGAGCCTAAAACTTCTCTGTGACTTTAATCCATTCTGGTGCTCCCCAGAGGGAAATAGGGAATAGGTCCATTCCCTCTTCTGCATGACAGCCCTTCAGATACTTTAATGGTATGTGGGAATGACCTTGGGAGATGGGGGGAAAGGAAGCTGCCTAGGGAATGATCAGATAAAAGGGGGAGGAGCCCGCGGCTGCATGGCGGGAAGAGAAAGAAACTTTGAAAGGACCTGCCCTAACTTATCAGGCTGTAAAAAGAGATGGCAGCAGATTGATACTTTCAGACTTGAAAGATTCTGTTAATGTAGCCTTACAATAAAGTAGAATTAGCTCATCTTGTCATGTTTCCTACCTGGGATGCTGACAGATATTTGAAGACTGCTATCATATCTCTTCTTAGTTGTCTTGTCAGTAGGGTAAACATACCCAGATCCTTCAACCATTCCTCCTACATGTCATTAGCTTCCATTCTCTTGCTTCTACTAGTAGTAGAGCTCAACCTGGGAGCTCAGTAACCACTAGAGAAGACAAGATAAAGCACTCATGCGATACCACTATGTATCCTATAGTGCGATCCCACTATGTATCCTATCTATTTGTTGATGAGACATTGATTTAAAGCCCAGACACCTAGACCTCCGGCCAGCAGAGGACACTAATTTAAAACACCAGCAGCAATCCTCCTGGTTTCCACAAGCAAAGGTTGAAAATACATATATGCCTGAAACCAGCAGTATCCCTGAGATTGGTGTACTTCTTCCTTCACAGCTGTCATTCCCCTTTCATGGTGCGTGATACAGCACTGTGTAATCTTGCGCATATTCTTTTGCCACCTGTCACTAGAGTAGGCATAATTTCTAATTAAACACAATTATTTGTTGAGTGATATATTTCTTTGCTCTCTCTCTCTCTCTCTCTCTCTCCCTCTCTTTTCATATTTTTATTTCACCGCCAGTCCCTGTATCATGAATTTGTCAAGTCTCCAGTCCCAGAAGATTATCTATGAAAAATGTGGAGGCACAGACATACCTACTTCAATTTCAGCTTCAGGAGCACAACACATTCCTGCAGCTGTGCTCTGAGCATCTTAATTCCATTTGAATCCTGATATGAAAGGGCTTGTTCAGCACTTCCTACATTCATGTGAAGATCCCAAACTCAATGTTATCCTTAGGTTGTCAGTGCAGAATGAAGTTTTAATAAGCTCCACGGGACTTACAAGCTTGCCATGGTAGCTATTGCCTTGCCTTTTCCCATTTCCTGAATTTTCCATTGCAGTTCTCACATCCCAGAATTTATTAACATTCATTCTGACAAAAATATGTTTTGAATTCCATACTGGAGAGAGAAAGAGAGAGAAAGACACATGCATAGACAAATGTTTGAGGAGTATTGCGTGAATGTTGAAATAGGATAGAGGGGACACACAAAAAATCACATGCCGCAGGGAACATCAGAGGTGTCTGCTCCTAAGCGTTAGGATGTCAAAATAACAAAATGTGCATCAGGACATAACAGCGCAAGATCAGCCCCATTATACTTGGCTTGCAACACTGTACAAGAGTACATAAGAGGTGGAATGTGTGTGGTGGTGTTGCAATATAGTTTGTTACTTTCTGTGCTCCTGTAATGGTATATGGGAATGACCTTGGGAGACAGGTGGAAGAGCCACAGACTAGACAATGGTCAGATAAGTGGCAGCTGAGCCCGCAGAAGAAATATGGGCATGGGAAGCATTTCAAAAGGGACCCTCCCTAGTTTTCCAGAAACTAAAAAGAGAGGAGGGGAGAAATACTTTCAGACTTCCAAGATCTGTTAATGTAACCTTACAATAAAGTTAGAGATAGTAATTCTGGGTGTGCGTCTTGTCTGGACTACCTCGCAAGGCTAACAGCCCCTCCTTTGTGGATGATAAGGGGAAAATAACCCTTCCTAATACCAAAATATGTTGAATCCAGCCCCCTTGGCTTTGAGAAGAATTGTAGCTATAGATGAGGGCTGATCAAGGCTGATCAGAGCTGCAGCTCGCTTTCCTCTAGGTGATCTCAATCTCCTGGGCCTTTGGTGATAGCCATAAAAAGGTTCAGAATTCTGTAGGTCCTACAGTCTGCCAGCTCTTGGGCTAAGCAGGCCAGTCGTCTGGCCTGGGCCAAGATGGCTTCCAACGGCTCTGAGAAGTAGAAGTGGGAAGAGACAAATATCATCCTGAAGTTTCTTTTCCTTTCCTCAGGACATAATGTTCCCAGTTGGGGCAATACTGAAATATGTATAACTTTTCTCAGGGGAACCAGAAAAGAAGATATTTCATGTGGCAATGCAAATCCTCTCAGTGGGGTGAAAGTGAGGTCTTACTTGTGACTGCTGAAGAAAAGTGGGGCAAGACTTTTGCTATCTCCTAGAGCTCTGTGACTCTCACTCCAAATTCTTGGAATACTAATAATACAAAATACAAAACGGAGGAAGTCCAAAATCAATATCCCTTTCCCTCACTTATTAATTCCTCACCAAGGGAAAAACACACAGAACTTGCACTGAGCTATGAAATGAAGTATGCAGGGAGTAAGGAAAGCAAATATTAAAAGCTCTTAATGGCCTTTTGTTTTAGCAAGGAGCTCTATTAATCACCCCACTGTGTGAGGAGCAAAATCTAGCCAGAGATCTGGTTCAGTGGAGCTTTAGCTGTGCAAACACTGGGCATGGAGAAAAAAACAGGGATGTCTGGGACAACACTAGTTAGCCTGGAGGGCTATTAGGATGAAAAAAAAATGCACGTATATCTCTCTACCTCTTGGCCAGGTTGGGTTCATAGCTTCATTTCTGAATAGGAAATGCTGGCCTCCCAGCTTCTCCATGGGAATCTCTCGATTTTTTTAAGTGAAATATATAGCAGCTGAAACAGACTTTCTCACCAGCAGCCGTAAAACAGAGGGCTGAGGGCTTTGGAGTGGCCTCCTCCTCCTCCTCCTCCTCCGGCAGTGGACGGGGCTAGAACAAATCCTACACCAGGCAACCTGTATTTTTTTTCAATGTAATTAAAATGAAATATGGACTGTCCAGAAAGTCTGCAGTGGGGTTTAATTGTTTGGCCTCTTCTGCCTTGTTAAAAACGTAGCAACTCTTGCAAAGAATGGGGCTCCTGGGGCAAGAGATGAGCCTGGTTGGGCTTTCAGATAGTAAAGGACGTGCCATATATGCTGAAGGGAACCCCATGTTGCTCTTCGTGTGGAAGAGTGAGCTCACGAGTCTGAGCAGAGCATCCAGAAGAGGCTAGTCTGGGTGAATGTACCTTATATGGCCTGCTCCTGCTTTCCTCTATGCTCAAGGGCAGCCAAAGATATGAACAGAAGTCCAGTTCAACTACCATGCTGGTTAAATCTTGTACTTAGAAGGAAGGGGTCAATAACTTGCCTCTTAGATCAGGGTGGACATGTTGGAGCCAACCCTGACCTTCTGATGCAGAAAGCTGGGCTTTTCTAATGTAATGGAAGGCTGAACTTATTACATTCATGGCAGTAAAATAATCATATTCACATTTAACGGAAGGAAATCAAATTTAGATTTTGACCTGTCCACTTTTTTTTTCTTTTTTTTTTTGGAGCACAGCCCCTATTCAAAGACCATGAGTGGCTGTTGGCCCAGAAAATATTGGCTCAAAAACTAACTGCCTGAGATAGATTTGGGCTACGGATTTTAGCTGACACATCAGGCTATGATCCAGTAGGGTATAGTGGTGAACGTGTTGGACTAGGACCAAGAAGAACCAGTTTCACGTCCGCCTCCAGCCACAGAAGTTCACTGGGTGATTTGGGGCCAGGACAAGGTTGTTCCTACGGATCAAATTAAGGGAGACTATATTAGGTACATTGCCATCAGCCTTCCCAGGTAGACCAGACAGGAAACACGACCAGATGAGCTAATTCTACTTTTTTGTAAAGGTACATTAACAGAATCTTGCAAGTCTGAAAGTACAAATCTCCCACTGTCTCTTTTTACAGCCTGATAAATTAGAGAGGGTCCTTTCTTTCTCTTCCCATTATGCAGTTGTGGGTTATACCCTCTCTTATCTCATTCCTCTTATCTCATTCCCTAGGCAGCATCTCTTTCCCCCATCTCACAAGGTCATTCCCACATACCATTACAACTGCCTACATTGCCTGATGAGAAGAAAGTTCATTGTTGTGATTTGAGATGCTTGAGAAATCTGCACAGCGAGAAATTGCTTCACACATTTGATCCTTCACCAGATGCAACAATCAATGGGTCAACTCTTCCCACAAGCTCTGGTTCCTCTTCGGTGCTTACAGTACGTCTTTTCAGTCTCCTCAGTCAAACTGTTTATGTATACAATCAGCCCTGACAATAAATATAACTAGTTGCACCTTCTGTCAGCCTAACGTACTTCTTTGGGTGGCAATTGTTGGAAAAATTGGAGGAGGGAGCTTTAGGTATGTCATCTTGAGCTTCTGGACAAAAGGTTGGATATCTATGTAACAAATGAATAATTAAAATAAATCTCCTTTGGAAACAGAGGTGCTGTTAGGCTGAGGATATCATATGGAAGTGAAGCTGTTGGTTTCTAAGTTTGCCTCCGATCCCATAACTGCTTTTGGATGTTCTGCACAGGGAGTCTGTCTTAACTCACTTCAGCCTTTCCCTCAATGGTTTCCCACAGATGTTGCTGGTTCTTTTTTTAAACAAGTGTCTGGTATGATCTTTCCCACCCCCACTACCTCTGTCCATTGGTGCCAAACATATTTATCATCATCATTCCCTTATTAGCTGGGACACATCAATAAACTCCAGCTCATGCTTGCTAATCACAGCTTTGCCCAGGCTTTGATAGTGTGGGAGCTGTTTGTCACACTTGGAAGGCAGAGACAGTTGGTACAAAGCAAGAGAGATACTGCCTTGCTTTTGTGCATTATGCAGCTCAGGGATGAAGATAGTGGGCTGGGGAAGAGCAATAGGCAGTTGGCTTTGAGGCCACATCTTACACTGGCCAGTTTTTCATAGCATGAGAAGAGAATGTGATAATCTCTACAACAGAATGTCATGTTAGCAGTGTAGGGATATGATTGTTGTTCCTTAATATCACTGAAGATGGTTCTATTTTCCATGTCTACATCTCCCTTTTGGTTGCATGTTGGGAAGTGTGTCGATCTGGTGATAGAATCAGCCATGATCACCTTGACATGATATCCTTCAGACAGAGGTCTTCAATCAGAGGCTGGAGAATCATCTGCCAGAGAGGACTGGTGGATCCTGCATGGAGCAGAGGGTTGAAGTAGAAGATCTCTACTCCTGCAGCATCTGCCTTCCAACTCTATGATACTGTGATTCTGTTCTGCAGGGGGAATGGATCTCAATCCTGCTTGATGATTTTGATGCTTTTGATACCTTTCAGCTGTCCATTCAGTGCTGGAGACTTTATATTCTCTGTACCATGCTTGCTATACATGGACACACTGTACAAATAATATTCCAGCAAAAGAAAGTTAAGTTTAATTTAAATTTAATTACATTTCAGCTACAGGCCTTTTTCCAGAGTCATCCTAGGAGTATACTTTAGTTGCCATGGAATAAGCAGCTTTTTGGATCACAGAAGCCATGAAAAATTATAGACATGGCAAGTGAATCCAAGTTGCCCATGACCATTCTGCTCTTCCTATCCCATCCAAATACTGAAAATTATCTTCTACATAATGTCAGGCTAAACATGGTGGGTTTTCAAAGCCACATCTCCATCTGGGACCTAGGAACTGAATGCAGACCCTCCATCTGGAACCACCAGATGCAGAGGTGGTGTTAGGTTGGCTCCAGGGCTACCCAAATGTTGGTGGCATGAAGAAATAAGCAAAGTTTTTTTTTTTAAATCAAGTCAAACCCTTTCCCATCCTTAGATCCCAATGTAAAATGACCAAATCTGGATCTAATCTTACTGATTTACTTCCTACTGATTACTTTGTATAGCCTGCTTTTTTTCCAAAAAGCATGAGACAACCCATGTAGTGTCCACACAGAGATACATACAACATTTTATCCTTACAGTCATGAGGTGTGTTAGGCTGAGAAAAAGAGATTGGTCCAAGGTCATATACCAAAAAACTATCTCTATGTGATGATTGGAATCTACATGCCCAGCGTCCTCATCTAGTGACTCACAATGATTCTTGGGAAGGGAATCTCTCTAATGGGAAGATTTCACTGTTACCTAGCTAGCCAAATGTCTTGTGTAGACTGTAAACATTGCAGTACAATATCTTGTTCTTGTACATGACCATCCTCTTCAAGGGTGATTTAAGCCCCTGGATATCAAATCCAGGATAATCACCTTTCTAAATGTAGAATGTAGGTTGTCTGTTTTTCTGCTCTGCAAACCTCCCCTTTTAAATGTATTGAGGTTGAGGGTAGGGGAAAGGAATTTAAAAGCTGATGTAAAATTTAGTAGTTGCTTTTTAGAGAGAGAGGCAGTTTTGCATAAAATATTTTGCAGATGAATATTTTAGGCAGGCTTGAGTAGGATCTTAATGGGTTTTTCACAGCTGATGAAATTAAGGATACTTTCCAAACTCTGCATTGCACTTTGAAGCTAGAGACCCACTCGTTGGAACAAGTCAGCAGATACTTCTAGTTCATGGCTTTCTTTTGTCGTTCTCAACTTTGTTCCATTGTGTGTGTTGGTATATCTAGAACGGTGGTCTGAAAGATCCTCTTTGTGTGAAGGTGAACAATGACTCCTCTTGGACTTCCTGACAAAAATGGAATATGTGACTTTTGATGGTGCAGCTTCAGTTACTTGAAGGCACTGTGTCCTGGTGTCTTCCTGTCCTGCCTGATTTCCAGAAGATAAAAACAGAAATCCATTTGGTTCTATATACTGCTTTATGCCTCTGAGTCAACCCAACTCAGTCCATCTCTAACATCTTCACCCCATATTTCAGCCAAAGAAGCATAGTGGGTTACAATTCTGCACACACTTTCATGTATAGAAAATCTCAGCATCTCCAGATGAGACAGGAGACCTTAAGGAAGCTATTGATATTAGCCAGAAAATATCAGAAATTTCTCTCCAACAACGATGTACAGGCCTTTAGACTTCTCAGGTGAAAGTGTCTCTCCAGGTCACACTTTCATTTCCACAGGCCACACCCTTCTGTGGGTTATTCCTTTTACTTACCTTGTCTCTCTCCCAATGATAAGCCAGTGAACTTTTTACTATTTGGTAAAAGTAAAAATACAGCAGTTTGGATAGTAACCATCGTTTCCCCGTTGCATATTGAGTTCTGTTGCTCCAAAACTCTACCCACTTTTGGTTCTACCCTGATAGAAGTTGACCCATGTAAGATTTATGGTTTGTTCAAAACCCATGTTAATGGCCTGATTCATGAACCCAGTTCCTTGATCAGTTTCTCCTAGGAGGAAGGATCATTCTGCAACACTTCCTTGTTGGAGAATTGTGCTTGCTAAGAAATTTGGGGAAAAAATGTGATCTCTCTCTCTCTCATTCTTTCTCTCTCCCCGCCCCCCCTTGCAAACATTGAATAGAATGGATGTATGAAAGACCTGACTACAGACTGATTTCTACATGCTCACCCCCAAACATGAATGGGACACCCAACTACATAACTAGCTGCCCATCTGTATCTCTACTTGCTTTGCAGAACAAAACCAGTGTTTTTCTGTTCCTCCTTATTGTGCCGTTTCACCAAGAGTCCCTTTCCCAGAGACCCTGGGAAGAAAACTTTGGACACTGTAACTTCAGATCAAATGCTGAGTGAGACCTGGGATAACCCTAAATTTATGTGGTTTCTCTTCTGCCTTCCCCCTCTGTCTGGATCTGCGCTGGAAGATCCTCCTTGCCTTTCCCCTTAGTGCCAATGCCAACTGGGGCGTGTGGAACCTTAGTTATCAGCTGTCAAGGAGTGCAAAGTCAGGAGATCTGAATTGCCTTGTTGTCTGGCAGCCAGGACAATTTTTGTTCCAGGGACTCAGTGACGATGCCAATTTTTTTAAGTGACTCCAGACTCCCCCATGCTGGCTTCCAGAAAAGTGGGCACCTTTGAGAATTATGGGGTTTCTTTAACCTGTTGGCCCTCTTTAGTCTCATTACCTATGCTTTTTAAAATTATTCCTTTAAAGGACCCCTATGAATTCTTGATTCTTCCAGGACTGGATTCTGATCCAAACCAAACCAAAAGTAAATTCAAGTTCCCTTGGGAAGTTTGTGCCAGCATGTGCAAAAATATACCTTGCTTCTGGGGACTTGTAGAAATGGATCTAAAAATAGTCTCAGATTTTGGAAAGTCAGGTTAACTGAAATGAATTGGGTTCTTTGACAGTTGCATGGAGCAAGACTAGCTCATCTTATCCCTTCTTCTGGAACAAGGTGGGATTCTTTTCTTAAGCAGAAATGTTACCCCTTTCTTTTACCTTTCACTCCTCTCCATTTCCAACCCCTTGGAAAGAAATCTCTACTCAGAACCACCCAGAGCACAAAGTGTGGGTTTCTTTTCAGGAAAGAGGCGTGAAAAATGCTCCTTGTCCAAATTTTTATCTGGATTTTGGGGAGGGGGTTCATAATAGTAATAAATGTATTATTCACATAGCGTAAGACATCTTTGGAAAGCTTTGGGGTGTGGTCCCCTTTGGTGGGGAGGAGCAAAAGCCACCAAACATGGCTCAGTGATGTAAAATGGATCAAGTCAGATATCCTCCAGATGAGCAAGGCTGGGATTTTCTAGGAAAAGCAATGGGCTCCCCCCCCCCCCCGTCTTTTATGGCTCTATTAAGCTTATTTTAGTATTTCCCACTCTAGAACTTCTGCGTTTGGCAATGTAGTTGGAGGTGCCTTCAGGAACCACTTGGATAGCCGCAGAAGGCTGCTACTTCAGAGGGTCCCCACCCTGATTTAGGGCAAGAATAAAGAACTTGTGTTCTATAGTCTGAAAGGAGATATCTGGTTCTCACAATCAGATTTCCAGACTGTTTCTCTTATGCTCAGGCTATGCTCCTCACCTATTCCATTCTCGGATGTCACTTAATTTATTCATCTACACCCCCCCCCCATTACAAAGCTGATGGAGAAGACTTTGTCCAAGATAAGAATCATATCTGTAATCTTATCCTTTATTGTTTGCTCCCTTCCCCTTTTAATTTGGCCATTGATCACTGGAATTCAGGCCTTCTCCCTTTTCAACCAAGATAAGGGGAGCTTCTGTCTGTCTGTCTGTCTGTCTGTCTGTCTGTCTGTCTGTCTGTCTATCTATCTATCTATCTATCTATCTATCTATCATCTCCCTAATATAGAAAATCCAGGTTGAAAGTAACCTATAGCTAACTAGGACAAGTACCTGAAGGCCAGACTAGGACTGCATTCCTCAACCTAGTGTCCTCTACATGTGTTGGACTGGAGATTGGACTGGCTTGTCAGGTTGGACTAGAAGATATCCAAGCTGTTTTCCAATCCTATGTTTAAGATTCCCCCTCTCCCTGTGTGGTTGTGCTGGTTAGCAGTGAGGGAGTCGTAGTAACATATATCTGGAGAACATTTACTTGGAGGAAAGCTGAGAAGATTACATACCAGGCAGGGCTTAGAAATATGACATATGAATTAAGTTCAACTAAATGTTAATAGGTTGGTTCTTACACCACTTCATTGACTTCTATAAAGAGGAAATAGGAACATTTCCATTTTCTTACAGTTTGAGCATTTACTTAGCCTACTCCATTTCTCTACACACTCCCCCC
This sequence comes from Python bivittatus, assembly GCF_059951505.1. Classification (NCBI taxonomy): domain Eukaryota; kingdom Metazoa; phylum Chordata; class Lepidosauria; order Squamata; family Pythonidae; genus Python; species Python bivittatus. The sequence goes on along the minus strand of NW_028277085.1, from coordinate 5,231,133 downwards.
ACCCCAAATTGTGAATATTCCAAGCCATTTACATTTGATGAGCGCTGCATACTGTAATTATGGTATCACTTAACCTTCTCTATGATAAGTTTAAATCACAATATATTGGGTTTCTAGAGTTTCTTGCTGGCAAGTGTGTTTTCTCCCCCAGGCTGCAGTTCAAAGAGTGTAAAACATGAAAAGCAAAAATGCCATGTGGGTTGTGAGGAGGGTGAGAGGAATCCGAAAGCTGCATTAAGGCAATACCATTATTACACCAAAGGCAGGTTTACAAAATTGCTTGCAAAATTACAAAACCACGTTTCCAGGATTCCTTGCTCAAGGAAGAGGGTTATAAAATAGCCCCCTTGTACTTCTTTTGTGGCACCTAGCATTGGGGGAAGGGGCAAGTATTTTGGCTTTTTAAAAAATTGGAATGGACGGTTTGAGGGGCAAAGTGGCTTGAGGCACATCTTGAACCCTTAAAGAAGCACCAAATCGTAGAACTGTAGAGTTGAAAGGGACCACAACAATAATTTAGTCCAAACCTCTGTGGGAAAACCAGTTAAATCATTTATGAGAGGTCCAGCTTCTTCTTAAAAACCTCCAAAGGCGGAGAACCCCCAATTTCCATAGGTGGATTATTCCACTGTTCTACAGAACTTCTTGTCAGGCAGTTTTCCCTTGTATTTACATGAAATCTAGGTAGTTGCAACTTAGATTAATTATTTCTGGTCCTAATTTCTGTGGCCATGGGAAACAGTTCCTGGTCCTCCTGCCTGTAGCTTTCCTTTATGGAGCTGAACGCAGCTTCAAAAACTAACCCTACCCTTGCCTGTTTGGGGGTCTGACTCTTGATACACCATGTCAAAACTGGAGTGGCCCACAAGCCAACAGAAGCAGATTCTATCAAGGGCAAAAGTGGTGTTGGTTGCCCTGAAGACTCTCTCAAAGCTTGCTGGGGAGAAGAAACAAGCAAATCCTTGTCAGGTTTTGCTTTCATTCATTTCACCCTGCCCCACCCACCCCCATTTATTTATTTTTTTTAAGTTCTGATTTTGGTTTCTTAAAAAAGAACCAAACAAAATCCTCTCCATTTATGTAATTTGAGACCTGCTCAACTTCAGCAAGATTTGCCGCATTGTGTCCCTCCTGACTGTTCTCTAGGATCAAACTCTCACACTGCACAGGCTCAGTTGTAATGCAAGATAGCCACTGTATCTGACTTTGCCAGAAGAACATTGCCAAGCTGGTCACATCCTTGGATCAGATCAATACTCTCCTCCAATGCCCATCTGAGCCAAGGAAGGAGAAGATTGCAAGATGCATTACTGATATTCCAGGCCCCATTAAGTCCTCCATTTTCTTAGGGAAGGCATTCAGAACCCTTCTTGGCACCACAGCTGCTTTTTCCCCAGTAACTCAGACTGCATTCATGCCAGATTGTGCATCCTTAAACAGTTTGCAGGGCTCCACAAGCTGCAGTAGAATGCCAGGCTTTAAACTAAGGACTTAGATGCAAAGAGAGAAGAGCAAGAAACTCTTGGGACACAGAAAGCAGCTGGAATGCACCATCGCTGATACACAAAACACTCTACCTGCACCAGTCCTGGCATATAGATTTCAAACTCACAAACCTTCTGGTGAGAGAAAGATGTTTTGGAAGCGAAAACTCATCTCTGCATACACATGCCTTTAAAGCTAAGCTCCTTGCACCTTTTCTTCTTCGAGTGAGCTCCTCTTGATTTTTCTCTTTCCAGGAATTTACCAGTATGTTTTGAAGGACAGAAGCTTGCCATGATCTTTCCTATAACCATGCCACCAATGAAAGTTCAGAAGTACAGGCTGATGTTCATAGCATAACTCATTCCATTTCTTGAGATCACCAGAGCTGCAAATCATCCATGGTCCTCTAGAAGTAACTCTGAACATGGAACTCAGAAATACTGGGAAAGCATCAGGATGATCTTCACCCAGAGGAACTGAAATGCTTTCCTTTCAGTTTAGAAAAGAAAGCCACTAGCCACCAAGGGCTCCCATTTTCAGCTGCTAGTGTGAAGTGGGTACCCTCCTAGAGAAAATGCCCGGAAGCTTGGTTTGATTATTCCTCTCGCTCTCTACATTGATCCTTCACATCAGTGGTAAAGCGAAAGCGTCATTATCATCTCATTCCCTTGGCTGAACAAAAAGGGTCAATCAATCACCCTGGCTCTCAAGTAGATGATATCACTCCTGGTGCTGAAGGAAGTGCCAATCTCTCTCTATCAACTTTAAGAGATACAAGGCAGAGAAATAAACAAAAGAACATTGTCTGAAATATATTGGCTGTGCTCCTAAAACATGCTCAAGCAGATCAGTTAAAGACCCAGAGCCTGTATTTGTACAATATGTGAAACTTACATGGGTTTAAGCAAGATGTGTTTGTCTTGTCTTACATCGTAGGAATCTAGCCAGTTGGCTTATTTTAGGATTCAGAGCATTGTACCAACTCAAAAACAAGTGAATTCAGAATTCAGAAACCAGGTTAAGTGTGTGGTGCAAATGGATACAGTATTCAGCTGTGAATGAAGGATCCATTTTGTGATATATCTGTCAATCTGCTTCCTGGAGTAACTGTTAGAAAAGTAAATGAATTTTGGCCTTGTCAGGATATGTACCTAGCAGAGTTTTCTGACAATCCAATTCATCATTTTACTTCCAGGAACATTGGAACATTTATCCCCACCCACAAAGCAAACAGCATTTCAACCTTTACCTACAATTCAGGAGGTAGAAAATAGCTATCCATATTAGTATCTACCATATTAGTATTTAATAGAATCGTTGGAATTTGGAAAGCAAAAATGTCGTGTATTGGGTTTACTTACAGTTAACATGGTGTTTAAGCCTTTTTCCCTGCAGTTATTCTAGAAGAAAGGGTATTTGTGAGATGGTTTTTTTAAAAGGAGAAACGGTCTCTCTTTGACAAGTTTCACTTTAGTTTTATATTTGGATACCAGGACCACTTTAGGCCTTTCAAAAGCTAAGCTTCACTCTTACAGACGGATGGACAGATGGATGGATGGACAGATGGAAGGACAGACAGATGGATTGACAGATGGATAGATGGACAGACAAACGGATGGACGGACGGGCGGACAGGCGGACGGACAGACAGATGGACGCACGGCAAATGGACGCACGGACGGACACATGGACGGACTGATGGATGCACGGACAGACGGACGGACGCACAGACGGACAGACTGACGGACGGACAGACTGACGGACGGATGGACGGACTGACAGATCGACGGACGGACGGAGAGACGGACAGATGGACAGACGGAAGGACAGACAGACAGACGTACAGTCTGGTTGTGTTTCCTGTCTGGTTCACCTAGTAAGGCTGAGAATTATCCATTTCTATGAATCCCTCTCCAGCCCAGCCTCCCGTGGCCATACGTGTCCACATCTCCAAGGGTGTTCATAAAACCTTAGTCAGGAAAGAACCACTGAGCAACGAAAGTTCAGAAGTCGGAGGCATCCAACAGGAAGGAGGGAACGTCCTCTAAAGCAGTTTTTCTCACACTTGACAAGCCCACACATCTTAAAGTTGGGGCTTGCCCACCATTGGGGCTGAGACTTCTACTTCAGGTGAGTTTTTCTCGGATGATGCACCTTTTTTTCATTTAATTTTTTAGAGAAATTGTATAACCAAACACAAATAGAAAAGAGAAAATAAATCAAGAAAATAAAAGAATAAAGCAGAAATGAGTAAAAAAGGGATCTGAAAAAATGTCAGAGGTTATAGTGTTCTGATATATCAATAGTAAATCATTAATGACTGAATATGTCACTCATATGTTCTGCTTCCTATGAGTCCTATGAGACTGAACTAAGGATTCCCTACATTTAAAAAAACCTCAAATTGTGGATGGGGGACAAATCAATGTATTGAATTACAGTCCAGATACGGTTTCCACTTTGAATTAAATTCCATGTCAGATTCACTTTTAAGGTATGCAAAGCGATGTCTCTTTTCACAGCCCATATCTCTTGGATGCTATCATGCTACAGGTAGAATTTCCAAATTTAGGGCAGAGATTGGGAGCAATTTTCCCCATCTTAGAGTAGCAGAAAAACTCTCTGGAGCTTTCTAAAATAAGCTCTTGCTTTAAGTGACACTAACCTGCTTTATGTTCAGTTGAAATGGATTCTGCATTATCGTTGGTGAGACCTGAGTATTTTAGCAGCAAGGGGCACATTGTCGCTCAGTCACAGGGCATCATTGACCTGATTTGTCTGAGGAAGTCCCCAGATTCAGTCTCAGACACTGGGAAAAACCTGGAAAGTTGGAACTGCTACTAATCTGTGTCAAAATATATTGAGCTAGATTAACTCCTGGTTGAGCTGCCTGTTATTTCATTCATTCATTCATTCATTCATTCATTCATTCATTCATTCATTCATTCATTCATATATATATTCTGGGGAGTGTTTGCAGCACACCAAAGAAAATCTGCATTGCATAATTATGTTTCTTCTCTCTATACAATTCCATGTGTAGTTTTGTACACAACTGACATTTATTTAAAAAATTAATAAATAAAACAATTGCTTAAATTTAGCCAAATTATCCAACTCTTTCTTTTCTGTACAATTGTTGGCAGTACCCCTTTGAGTTAAACACAGGAAAATCTAAATGTATCCTAGTAAATGGCATCACCAAGAGGACTTTGGCTGATCTCAACCAAAGGGTCAGACTTGGGAAGGACAGGGCATAGGCTAGAGTGGGAAGTCAAGAAAACTTCATGAAAGCATCACTGTCAAAATGTTTCTGTATTGTTGCCAGGTAAACTACATATCACCAGGAGTCAAGCTGGAATCAAGAGAGTCTTTAACTTTTACCTGAATCTAATATACTTTTATCTTTCCCTTCCCTTCCCTTCCCTTCCCTTCCCTTCCCTTCCCTTCCCTTCCCTTCCCTTCCCTTCCCTCCCTCCCTCCCTCCCTCTCTTTCTTTCTTTCTTTCTTTCTTTCTTTCTTTCTTTCTTTCTTTCTTTCTTTCTTTCTTTCTTTCTTTCCTTCTTTCTCTCTTGCAGCTAACAAATATACACTGATTTGATACAGGCAGTCCTTGCTTAACGACCATTCGTTCAGCGACCATTCAAAGTAAAGTGCTAATCTCCATAGCAACCATGTTTGCATGGGTGTGATTGCAATCCGAAGCAGGACAGTAGCTCTCCCATTGTCTAAAGTTTCAGAGACTCTGCCATTGTTTCTGCTCTTTTCCAGCCACATTGGAGTCTTGGACTTCAGAAAGAATCAGGTGCAATTTAGGACCAGGGTCAGTGGCAAGTGGGGTACCATAGAACTAAGGAATCACCAGCTCCTTGGTTAAGCTCAGGCAGTGCTGGCTCTTGAAAGACTCTGGCCCATAGCTTGCTTCATTATGCTGTCCAAGGTCCTGCCAGGGGGTTATTCTGCCAGAGCCCAGCCCAACATTTTCTATTCATTGTGAACTTCTTTCCTCAGTTGTCTTACTTGATGTAGCAAGGACAGGATAGTAACTAACCAGTGAACGTACCAGGGACCTGGTGTGTAAATGCCTCCTTCACCTACCCAATGATCTAGGAACACAGTCACTTCCAAAAATATTATGGAGGAGTCAGAAAAGTCAAGAGAAAACACAAGCTATTTTGGATGAAATAAAGAGAAAAGAAGAACTAAAGAAATTTCCAGAGGAGATAAGGATTTCTCAACAAATTAAGCTTATACAACAATTATCTATGTTAACAGTAAGAGAAATGGAAATAAAAATGAATTATGTAAAGCAAAAAAAAAAAAAGTTTGCAAATAAACCAGGGTAGTGGCTAGCATATAAAATACAAAAAGGAAAAGAAAAGAAAATGATATTGAAATTACAAGAGGGAGATACTCTATTCATGGACAATGCAGCTATACAACAAGCATTCCGTCAATATTATTCCAATTTATATAAAGGAAGCGACGTCTCGCTAGAGAAAATAGAAGAACATCTAAAGAAACAAAATTTACTGAGGATTACAGAAGAACAGAGACAGCTTATGAATGGACCTATAACAATAAGGGAAGTTTCTGAAGCTATAAAAAAGATTAAACTAGGAAAGGTGCCTGGACCAGATGGATTATCAGGTTCTTATTATAAATGTTTTGAGGATGAACTTTTACAACCTTTACAAAACACAATGAACTCTATTCTACAGGGAGGAAAAATCCAGAGAGCTGGAACGAGGCCAGTATAGCACTAATACCTAAAGAGGGACAAGATTTGACTTTAACAAGAAACAGTAGGCCAGTATCATTATTGAATGATGACTACAAGTTGTTCACACCCATTTTAGCTGATAGACCGAAAATAATTTTGCAAGAGTTTATTCCTGAGGATCAAGGTGGGTTTTTACCTAGAAGACTATTAAAGGACAATGTTAGAAATGTGTTGGAGATTTTGGAATATTTGAAGCAACACAATGAAAAGCAAGCCGCATTGATTTTCTTAGATGCAGAGAAGGCCTTTGACAATCTGAACTGGGCTTTCTTGTTCAAGATTTTGAACACAAGAACTTTGGAGAGGACTTCATAAAATGGGTAAGATCAATTTACACTTCACAGAAAGCACAAATAGCTGTTAATGGAGATCTAACAAAACCGTGTGAGATACAAAAAGGAACAAGACAAGGATGCCCACTGTCCCCTCTCTTGTTTATTTTGGTTCTTGAAATATTGAAGAGATATAAGACAAGATGAGAGGATTGTGGGAGTAAAGATTAAAAAAGAAACTTATAAGTTAAGGGCTTTTTCAGGTGATTTGGTGTTGGTTCAGGAAGATCCTTTAAAGGGAATTGGAATATTAATGGGCAAATTAAAAGAATTTGGTGCATTAGCAGGTTTCAAGATTAATAAACAGAAGATGAAGATGTTAACAAAAAATATGAAAATACAAGATCAAAGAGACTTGACAAATAAAACGGTCTTTAAGATTGAGAAGAAGGTTAAATATCTAAGTATCACTATGACAAATATGAATTGTATGTTATTTTAAAATAACTATGTTAAGACATGGAATGAAGTTAAAAAGGATATGTTAAGATGGGAGAAACTACAACCGTCATTGCTGAATTCAAATACATACAGTGGTTCAGAGGATTTTAAAGATTAATATACAGTTGAAACCAGAGGCTTTTCTTTTGGGATTGATGGACAAACGGTTAGAAAAAAGTTATGGAACTTTGTTTTTGTATACAATAACTGCAGTGAAATTATTGTATGCACTCAGATGGAAAGATTTGGCATTGCCCACAGTGGAGGAATGGTTGGCGAAGGTGATGGAACTTGCCGAGATGGCTAAATTGACTTCTCTAATCAGAGAAAAGGCAATATCTATGTTTATTGCTGACTGGAAACCCCTTTGTGCATGAAACAGAAAAAAATAATTTATGGTTTTGATGATTACACAGAATAGATTATAGAAAGAAGACAGTTATGTTGTAACCATAAAGTAAGAGATAAATTTATAATTGTACTTATAAGTGCTGTAAAGAAGACTGGAAGCCACTTCTTTGTATCTTTCTTCCTTTTCTATTTTTCTTTTACTTTCCCCCCCCCTTCTTGCACTTTTAGCTTCCTCGTTGATTTCTTTTCTTTTTCTCACTTTATATTCGTGTGCATTCGTTTTTATCTTCTTTTTAAAAAAGCCTTTAATAAAGTTATACCCCCAAAAAAACAACATTATGGAGGAGCCAAGAAATGCTCTGTTTTTCTTATGTAAAAGAGCCATACGTTCCTATTCTTTTGAGTCAAAATAATCCTGCAGCATAAAATCCAAACAGAACATAATTCAGTTCACCTGGGAGGAAAAGTATAAGAGATGCCATATGTTGTATAGTTCACACCTTTCTATCTTTGCGCTGGAGACTGGCTGGGTTAGTGGGATACATTTCTGAGCGTCTGTAGAACAGAAGTTCCCAACGTTTTCTATGCCCCACGCCCCTAGGAAATGCTTGATTAATGTTCTCAACCCCTACACAAAAGTAATATCATATTGGAAGATGAAGAACTCTAATTTCTAATGTGGGTGAACGAACTGAACTTTTTTAAAAAAAGCTTTTAACTCAGTGCATAAAATTGTCACACCCCCTGACATTCCGTCTTGCACACCCTGGTTGGGAATCCCTGATGTAGCATGTGGTAGCTTTTCTGGGTCGGGGGCTGCCCTGAAGGATATTATGGGACAGATTCCTAAAAATATGTGGGGTCAGGACAAAGAAGTGGGTGGGTCCAAAACCAAAACTAAATTTAATCCGGTTAAATTTAATGAAAAATAAATTCAGTGATGCATAATTAACATGATTCACTGTGGGTTTAATAATTCACCTCTTCCGCCACATTAAAAATCACAATTTGATAATTGTGTTTAGAGCAGCTCTGGGCCACACTCAAGGGTTCTGGGTGCTCTCAGCAGTCCTGGGGTCTCAGCTCATGGAAGTATACCGGTGTTCCCCACGTAGACACCCTCCTGAAATTTGGATTTTATTTCCCAGAATTCCCCAGCCAACATGTTCATTGTTGAGAATTCTGAGACTTAAATATTACATATTTGTGTGTCTATATATGTCTGTCTGTGTGTGTGTGTGAGAGAGAGAGAGAGGGAGAGGGAGAGGGAGAGGGCATGTTTCTGAACCCTGGAAGTTGCTGGATTTTCAAAGACCAGTTACTACTTTCTCTCATGGCTCTTCCAATACAACTTTGTAGGAAGAAAATTCATCCCCTTATGGCTCATAGAATGGTGTCCAGTTCTGGACACAATATGCTAAGAAAAAAAGTCAGAGAAATGGGAAGAAGTGCAAAGAAAGGCAATGAGAATGATCAGGAGATTGGAAATGACTGAAGGCATATGTTTGTCCTTAAAAGAAAATGGAGGAGGGATAAGATATCACTTTTCAAGACCTTTTTTTTCTCATCCCAGGAACAAGACGTAGAAGGAAGGTCTTGACTTACACAAAACCAAATCCACTTGAAGCTTAGCATAAATGTATTAATGGTGTGAGCAATTCAGCAAGATAAACAGTGATAAAGCTGTTGGTAGGATCGCCTTCACCAAATGGTGCAAACAATGGATTGGATATTCCAGGCAACCATTTCTTATGGATGCCTGACATATGACTATTGCATGGAGCAGAAGCTTACACCTGTATGATTCCATGATGTCTTCAGAAGTAAAAGATCATGCACGATGGGATGCAGAATGAAAGAGATGGGCTTCCCCTCATTTGTTATGAGTCTCTTGCTCAAGCTCTACTTTTATATCAATAAAACCTCATGTCTGAACACAAAATCTGACCACTCTCCATCAGGGTCATCCTTCCAGGACTTGATCATGCCCAGGATAGGCTCTGAGGAACAAGATGGGCAACATCGTCCCGCAGTTCCCATTTTCTGGAGCAGATGCTATTCTGACCTTGAAGGAAGGATGAGCCAAATGGGTCTAAACAGCAGCTCAAGAGCAGCAAATGCAGCTTGGCAAGTCTCCAGCCTCATCTTGCTGATTTTGAGCTGACCCATATAGACTCCCTGCAACAGAGAGCTTTGGTGTTAGACAAAAGTCAAATGTAGATAGCATTCTCTAAGGGATCCAGCACCAAGGTCCACTCTTTATGACCTCTTTTCCTTGTATGTCTTTTTGAAGGATCATTACTCCTTCTGGTCCCAAACTTCCAGAAAATTCAAGAGAATGGTTAAATGTGGAGGGTGGGGGAGAAAGAGCAAGAGATTAGCATTCTGTCTAATGCTTTTATAAAATTGGTACTCTCTTTAGCATCCCATATCTAAAAACTGGAGCAAACCTTCCTTGCCTTTCTTCCTCTGCTCCTCAACCTCCTTGAATAAATCAGACTGAGTCCTGCCATTATAGCAGAGATCAAACTGTGATTGTGTCTGGCCTACTGCTGGAAGTGCCTGCATAAAGCAAGCAAGCTTCATGGCAGCCGTCGAAACGAAATGGCTGCATGTTTCCCATTATATCAGGGATTCCAGCAAGACCAATCACAGAGGGCAGAAATTGGAATTGGCTTCACTCAGCAGAGTAAACAAGCAAAGAGGACACCAACTGGCTTCTTTCCCCCCAACCCTGCTCAGACAGTTTCTTCTATTGGCCATAAAGAGCAGATCTACAAGTGAAACTGGCAATGGAATAAGGGAGTTTTCCTGCTCTGTTCTATTTGGATGGGTTTGTACAATATGAGAAGTCAAATGTCTGGTGAGCAGCAAGCTTGTGCACCATGTCATTTCACTCACACATTGTCAACCCTTTGCAAGAGGCCAGGTCAACAAATAGATACCACAGAGATTCCAGAAATGCTAGGGTTTTTTTAAAAAAGAAGAGCATCTTAAAAGTCTATCTGAGTTTGTCTCTGATTCATCTTATACTAAACCAAATCAAGGTGGGGTTATTTTGAGCCTCTTTCTCATGCTCCCTTCTGTCTCAGGACTGTGTAGTCTCTTCTCCAAGTCCTTCCTTAACAACCTTGCTCCTTTTTTCCACCCTTGATGGCTCTCTCATTCCTTCCCCAAGGTCGGTTCTAAATTCCTTTACACATGCCATGCGCTCTTTTTAAATCCATTTTAGGCTCTGATATGGTGTCTTATCATCTCGCCATCATGTAGGTTTGTATTCTGGTTTCCATTAACTAAAAAAGGTGGCCGTTTCAGAGTTCAGTGACCCCGTTACTCTAAGGGTAGCTGGCTTTGACCCAGTGATTCTAAGGCTCCGGTTACAGAGAGAGCGGAGAAGGTTCAAGAGGCAGAGGGGTTCTGCTCGCTGACCAAGCTTTGGAGCATAAGGCATTGTGAGAACCCAGCCTTATTATACTGAGAGTTCTAGCTTCTGATGTTCTTGGCTTATGAACTTCATTGCCTGCTTAAAGGCTTTTAAAATGGATTAAATGCCTTCATGATAAGGCTATCAATAGTTACTAATGATGGTTATTTATTATCTCCCATAAGAGAGCCATATGTTTCTTGATATTGCTGGCAAACACAGCTTGTTTGCTTTGGGATTTCCCAGAAAATTTGATTGGCTATGTAAACTAGGTTGTCACAAAATACTCATGCCACTCTGAACCAGACACGACCCATCCCACTTGAAGCTAGTCCAGCATGTTTTGTGAATCCTGCCTATGAGACCAACATGTTGGATAATGGACTTCTGTTCGACACAGCGTAGTTATTCTTACCTCCTTATGCCCTTTCTCCCTCTGAATGTGATTGAAGAGCCAAGCAGAAATTCACATAATAAATGTATATGTTCATTGTCGTTGGAATAGATTTATTTGATTCCCCACCACTGCCTTGGGAAAAAAAGTCTCCTTTGCAAAAATTCAATTAAAAACAGTTGGACTAGCCTTCCTGGGTTTGCCAGATGCTTCTTCTGATATTAGATGAAAGAGATCACTTGATCTGACAATTATTAATTTTCTGTGTACCATTTCAAAGTCAATTAAACTGGGTAATTGAGCATATTTGGAGCATTCTGTAAATCCATTTTTCTCTCTTAGGAGACAGTAGCAATTTCCATTTCATCGTATCAACCTTCAATATATTTGGCATTGTATTTATCACTTAATTATCACCTGTATTCAGCACCTCTGTGTCAGCTCTGACCACTGATAGACAGGCTAGGGAACCTGTGAACTTCAAGTATCGCCGGACTCTGACTCCCTTCATCTCTGACCTTGAGGCCAGAGCCAGCCAGCTAGTGGCCGAGGGTCCCCGTCAAGGACCTACAAGGAGGAGTGGGTTAGTCAGGACACAGAAAGTTTGCTTCTTACTTTTGGGGGTGGAGGGAGCTTGTTTGGGTTTGATAGAGTATGTACACATATGCTAGTTATAACAGGCTTCATTAGATTCCTTCACACTAACTTCTCTACCACCACATCACATTGTGGCTATAGTCACGTAGCACATGAGAACCCATCTACTGGTACCTCTGAGCAAACACTTAAACCTGTGAGCTGGTAATAGATGCCCTACTCAAACTAGAGAGTGGTCATCAACCCGGCCACTGAAAACATGGCTAGGGAGGTAAAGGGGATGCGATGGCGTAGTGGCTTAATGGCGCTGGAGTTTGCCGGCCAGAATGGTCGACACTCCAGCGGTTCGAGCCCAGCTCCGCATGACGGAGTGAGCTCCCGTCATTCGTCCCTAGGTCCTGCCCACCTAGCAGTTCGAAAGCACGCCACCTGTGAGTAGATAAATAGGTACTCCCATTTCGGTGGGAGGAAATGCTGGCGGCGCTCTGCGCGGGGGACAGGAACCGGTGCTGGACTTGCCTAGTCCCGATCAGCAGAAGATCGGCAGAGGAAGAAAGCCCGGATAAGCCGACTTCCCTGCGACTGCTGCTGGCCGGGAGAGAAATTAGCAGTGGTTAAATAAATAATGTCACTTGTATGAGATGGGCGGCTATATAGATGCGATGTATAAATAAATAGATAGATAGATAGATAGATAGATAGATAGATAGATAGATAGATAGATAGATAGATAGATATCTGAAAGGTCCTGATTGGGATCAGGGTTACCACAGGCAGAATGGAAGGAGGCCTTATCCATTCTCTCACTTTTTGTCCTTTTTTTCTCCCCTACCTGTGGCAGTGGGAGAGAATAAAAAGAAACATGATTGGTGAAAGCAAATTCCTAGAGAAACTCTGTTTGGGCCCCATTGCGGTCGGCCCTTGTCTCTGTGCTAGCAGATGGAAGGAAGGATGAAATGTGCTTATCTTGTATTAATATTATAGTAATCAATTCATATTTAATATATATTAAAGTAATTAATTCATATTTAAGAAGAAAGCTAGCTGGGTGACTTTGGGCCAGTCCCTCTCTCTCAGCCCAACCCGCCTCACAGAGTTATTGTTGTGGGGAAAATAGGAGGAGGAAGGAGTATGAGGTCGGTTCGCCCCCTTGAGTTATTTATAAAAATAAGAAAGGCAGGATAAAAAAAAATCTAAAAATAAAAATAAATAAACATTTGGATGAGTCTGCTGCTTGGGACAGCTTGGGATTCAGACTCACTGTCTTGAATGACAGCGGTCACTGTATTACAGTGCTCGGAAAGGACACTAACTCACCACCGCCACCATAAGCCAGCTGCCATAGCTTCCATAGTAAGTGCAAGAACATCGCACTCCATTCATGACAATTTCACCAAAATGCTCTTCTCCTCTGAAAGCCACTTCAAACGCGAACTCTCTTTCATTCAAGCTGAATAAGAATGGATAGCAAATAATGTAGGGTATTTTTTTCTGCCCGGTGCTATCGTAGCACTTTAGCAGTTCAAAGCGAGATGGGAATTCCACAGGCAGGACTTCTTCCAGACAGAAATGCTGCCGGGGCAAAATGTAGTAGGTCTGATAGTCACGTGGGTCAGAACAGAAGCTCAGACAAAGGGTGGCAAAAGGCTGCTCTTTGGTTAATTCTACGCCGCACGGTCCTTATTCCAAAACTGAGTCTTGAAAATACTTCCCACCTAGGCCTGAGTCTAGGAAACCAGTGACGTAACCATATATGGTTAACTGTCGCTTCCATTCAGATGTGGGGACAGGGAGCAAGACTGAAAGAAACAGGACATCCTAGACATTCTTGATTCTAACATTAATGATCAAAAGGCACTTTTTTTAAATAATTGATTTTCTGGAGCCAGTACTACCAGTTCCATAGTTATCTCAGAAGTCCCCATTCCTTTCCTGTGCTGAATGCTACAGTTCATATTTTAATAGGTATATGCAATAAAACAAGCATTGTTCACTCTTGCCTTATGGTAGGTCTTTGATCAGGGAAGTGTTAATTATGCTTGAAAGTGAAAGGAACAGGCTAATGAAAAGGAGATCAAAGTAAGAGGCAATTAATCTGAGTTCACAGTTATTTTGCCTTGTGGGGCAAATCTTCCTTTCAACAGGAAGTCACCCTTAATGTTTTTTTTAGAGATCAGGAGAGATCACACCCAGTTCACCTACTCCCATAGCACCTCTCAAGATGTTTCTTCTTACTGAATCTTCAACTAGATTTGAATCACATTAAAGCATGGAAATCAGGAGTGTTTCAAATGTACTGTGGGACTGTTAGGTTACTCTTGATCTAAACTTAGGCTGAAGAACTAAGCAGTAGTGGTTCCAGCCAACCATCATCACAAAACCTGGGACTTATAATTCAGCAATGTCTGAACGCTACCAGTTCCTCACATCTGAGTTAGGAAAATTGAGAAGTCAGCTTCATAGATGCCATCACCAGAATGACCTTATCCACCATTTCCAAGCAGAGGCATGGATGTGAAGCAGAGAAGCCACGTTCAGTGTGGTACATTACAAATATGTTGACCTTTTTATTTTTATTTTGGAGTTTGTCTCAACCTTCATGTCATTGTTCCTCTTCAAAATCACACCCTGCCTGTGTTTTCCCCAAACTGCTACTTTGTCCTGTATAGACTCCATGCAAGCAGCTGTAGTTCACCTCCATACGCTGCTCTGAGCATCAAAGACAACCCAATTTGCCTCATGAAGGCCCTTCACATCACTCCAGCTGCCTCCTTCAGCATCTCCAAGAGCTGGAAGAGGCTTCTGTGGAGATGCTGCATGCTTGCCTGTTCAGAAGCCTGATCTGGATGCACTAGAAATGCTGGAGAAGGCAGCTGGAGCAAAGCAAAACAACTCAAGGCTGGGCGCAATGTTACTTTGAGAAGAATCTTAGAAGGGATATTTTGCTGAAAGCATCACTGAAGTAAGCAGATTTTTGAAGCTTTCCATGGCTCAACATCATATTGGATGTTGTCCAAGATATGCCAGTCATGTAGTCCATCCATGCATGACACAACCCCCTTTTGAGCAGGAACCACTGCCCCAGTTTCAAATGTGCCACCCTTCTTGGCAGAAAGCTCCATTTTTCCTTCTCGTACGCTGGATTGGGGATTCAGGACTTCCCCAGATTAATAACGTCTCCAATCAAATTTGTGACTTGGTTTAAATCCATATTAGATAACTTTTGGGAAGCAGAGAAGTACTCTGGAGAGTTTTGTAGTGAGTTTAATATGAAGCCACTGGAGAAGCAGCAGCATTTTGGGTTTCTTGTTTCTTCTCTTTTTCCTCCCAAGAAAGTTCGATCAGTGCAAAGTGGTCATCAGTGGCTCTTCAATGGCTTTTCCCCATACAGATATAAATTGCTTTCTGGTGCACCGTTGTTCCATAAATATGTCTTATGGTCACCCTCGTTATATTCCTCAAAATATCTAATAGTAGAACTGTTACATCCATCTCTCTCTATATATATAAAACAGAAAAACAATAAGTATAATAGGATCTAAAAATAATTAAGAACATATGTAATAAAATAAAACAGGATAAAAATAGTATTATAAGAAGCGATGAGTAAATGAGTATCCAACCTTAATTAATGGGGCGGCGTATTGTACAGACGGTAGCACCAACCTGGTTGACTTGGGAAGATATTTTTGAGTCCTTGTCTGAAAGAAGTAACACTCTTCTTTGTTAGAGGAGTAAGAAGGAAGTAGAAATCACACTCCCTTCCCAGAAATTTCTTCAAGATTGGATAAATGAAGGTCTGTCTAGAGTCCTTATACAGGGAGCAACATAGCAGCCTATGGCTTAGAGTTTCTACCGGGCCCTCGCCACCAAAGATACGTAGGACTGCCAGAAACGATTGCTGAGGGCATTGCATCCAGCCTGGCTAAAGCAACTTCCTTCAGTAAGAGTTCATGATGCCCCGTCCCCCATCTGGCATTGCTTCCCACTTCATGACAATGTTAATCATCCTACCCAGAAACCCAGCCCCTACCAGCCAAACTATTATATTTTGCATATCTCTGTTAGGACTCCAAACGAGCTTTGTGATAGCCTTGGCATTCAGTCTAAATCCATCTTATCCTTTCAAGCGGTTGAAATATATATACCTGTACGGCCAGTATATCATTTTCTAGGCTTCTGCAGTTACACCTTGGAGGAAACACCGTTGTTTTAAGGTAGTGTGGACACACCATGTTGTGTAAACATTCCCGAGTATCTTGCTCCCTTCAAATGCAAACCCCCATTCAGCCTGGATATCTATTTATTGAGTGATCAAATTGATAAGCCACCCAACTCATATCAACTGTGTATGGTGTGCAAGATGAAAACCATCCAGTCCAGTGCAAACAGAAGAAAGTGATAATCCAGAGATTAAAATACTGACCCATTACTAAAATTCCTGCAGCGGACACATTTGAGGAAAAGTCAGGTATTTGAGGTCCATTTTAAGGTGAGCAGGATCAGGGTGACTCGAATCTCTGGGGGATACTCTTCCAGAAGGCAGATGCTGCAACAGAAAAATCCCACCCCGTAGGTCCCATCTGATGACACAGTTTCAACAATGGGGCCTGAAGCATGTTCATTCTGCAAGATCTTACCAGACAGGCTAAAACAATGGGAGAAAAGCAGTCCTTCAGATAGGTCAGCCCTATCCAGGGACTCCTGTCCTATCTTACAAACATAAACCTAATGGTCAACTCTGGCTGTTGGACTTTTCCTCTGAATAGTCTCATTCCTCCTCTTTTCTGTCCTTCTGATCTCTTCACCCTGAACTGCCAACTTTCTTCACACTCTCCTTCCGGTTGGTATGATGACTGGCACGCCTCCTGGGTGGCTACTAAATGATTTATTGTTTCTACCAGCATGGATTCTCCCTGGAACAGTATATTTTTAGTGCTCAATATTGTTTTAATAATAGCTACATGCACAGTTTGGCAAAACATTATTTGGGGAGTTGCAAAAACAGCACTCCTGGTCACAGAAATAAATCAGATGCCAAGTTAATTGCTTTGTAGGGTGAAGGCGAGGTAAGTCCTATTCTGCATAATATTCACCTTGCTCAAAGGATGGCCATTTTATTTATCATCTCAGAGCCCAACATTAAGTGTTGGCCTGCTAAAGAAGGTTGCCTTGTTTTCTTCCCTTCTATAGATTCTGTAGATAGGCTCCACTTATCATGACTGATGGAGTGACCGTGGTCATGACTCCAGTCACTAACAGTACTTGAAGTCAGAAAGATGTTATGATAGCAAGATCTGTAACACAGACTAGGCAATGTCAGCTGGTCCTTGACTGAGTATGTGCCATCAAGTCATTGTTGAATCCTAGCGACCACATCGATAGATTTTATCCATGACAATCTGTCCCTTACCTGGTCTTTCAGGTCCTCCAACGGTGCCCCCATCACCACTGTAACTGAGTCCATCCACCTTGCTGCTGGTCATCCTCTTCTTTTTCCTTCCACCTTTCACAGCATTAGAGCCTTCTCCAGAGAGCGAGGTCTTTGCATAATGGGTCCTACCTTTAGACATAATGAGGCAACTGCCTCAGGCAGGAGATACTTGGTGGAAGATGGGCCATAATGACAGCCTCCTGGTTGTTACTATCTGGTCCCCCTCCTGGGAGATAGAACTGGTCATGTCTTAAATTCTCTAATACAGATGGTTGCCTTTGGTCTAATAAAAGATGCTGTTATTGCGAACAATAAATAGCTGACCTGGTCAACTTCCATATGGGTGCTGGGGGGGGGGGGAGGGATCTACGTAGTTTCTCCCTTAAAGGATACCAGCCCTGAGACTATGCAATCAGTGGTTGTCAGTAAACTGAAATCCCTCATTTGCTTTGAGGTCATCCTCTCATAGCAGCTGAAAACTGGTTCAAATTAGTCTTACTTCTACAGAAGATGCCTTCTCCGCCTTCTCTAAGCCCAGCTTTACTCTCTATCCGCCTTGTCCAGAGTTATCTTTTTTGATTGGCAGGGGCTCTTTCCAGAATCTCAGGAAAAGGTAGGGGCTGCCAGGTCTAAACTGCCTGTTTCATTTGACTATGAGAACTGGGTTGCAAAATTCCAAAATATCTCTTTGGGCAGCAAAGAGATACTAAAAACTCAATATTGTAGGTATCCTCTAGAGGTTGTCTGGAGCTTCACAGCCCAGATCTTGTAGCTGCGGTGTTAAGTAACAAAAATGCATTTATACTTTCTGAGTTAGTATGGACATCCGAGCCGAGTGGGTTCTTCCATCTGTAGAGCAGGAGTTGTTGTAGGTGACTGACTTTCTTTATGAAGAGGCGGGGGGAGACAGGGTGGAAGAGAGGGCAGACAGGGTCCTTGTCAACTGGATAGAGAGAAGCAGCACATGGCTCAGTGTCAATCTCCTTTATAGCAACCACATATTAATACTCTAGGAGTGTTGATCTGAATGAATACAAGTGCAAACACTCTAGAAGTAGATGCCCAGCTTTTTATTTTTAACCCAAGGCCCTGGGTGAGAGCATCTTGGTCTCAGATTGGCAGCCTTCAATTGGTAATGACAGAGGACCCCCCCCCCCTAAAAAAACGCCATTGCACTTTTTAAAGCTTCTCAACAGTTGGTGGGTATGTTTTAGGTAGAACTTGGGTTTGCTGGAACATTTATACTGGCATCTGCTTTCTTCAGCATCGAATAGTCTGTTGGATTTATTTTCCTGGGATTATACCTTAGGAACTGGGTTTCCTTGCAGGGGAATGGTATGAATAATGGCACTATTCCAATGAATATTTTCCCCCCAATTTTTTTTACTTTGAATTTGTAATTGTTGCTATTCCCATAGCAACTTGGTTCTCTCCGTCAGTTAGAAAATACAGTTCTGGCCATATGATTCCCACACAGACCTGGTAGAAAGGACTCGGGTTTTGAGCAGCAAACATTGCTAACAAGAAGCTGGTTTCTAAAGCAGGTGTGTGAAATTTAGCAGGACAAATGGCATACATCTAAAAAATAACAAAGGAGACATCAGAAAGTCTGAAGCATGGAACGTTCTAGACCGCATGGCTAGCTTCACGTGAACCATAATATGACAGGCCTAGTTCGGGCTTAGCAAATTGAGTGAACTCAGTCATTGTGGTTTGTAAAAACATGGTTTATGGCGTAACATGTTGAGTATATTCAGCCAATTGTGGCTTGGCCAATAAATTATGTTTATGTGCATCATAGTTTAGAGCAGTGTTTCTCAACCTCATCAGCTTTAAGATGCGTAGACTTCAGTTCCCAGAATTCTGGCTGGGGACTTCTGGGAGTTGAAGTCCACACATCTCAAAGTTGATGAGGTTTGAGTTGATGAGAAACACTGGTTTAGAATGATGTGCGACCAATAACTGAGTGGGATTTAGCACTGACTTGATCTGCTCTATAAACAGAATTGTTTTAGTTGCTGTTGGACTATACTTGAAAATAACTTTCAAAGTGCTGTAGGGTTGCCCAAGGAGCTGAATCATTTCTGAATTCTGAGGCTACATGTAGGCCTCATTTAGTGACTGTTCGCAGTTACAATGGTGATGAAAATGTAACTTTGCAACCCATCCTTGCATTTATGACCTTCGCAGGTTGGTAAAGCAAAGGAAAGCTGAAGTCAGACCATAAGCACAGTTGTGCTTCACTTAGCAACTGCTTCACTTAACAACCAAGTGGCCAGTCCCAATTCTCGTTAAATGAAGACTAACTATAACTCACCCAGTCTGAAGTGATATGCACATAAGAACATAATCTTTTGAATTTTGAGTTTTCCAATGTAGTTCTGGAAAAGAGGGAAGGTCCAAATATTTTTGCATGCACTGGTATAATGCGAATTTAGTAAAGCATGCATTCAGATAAATACCCTGATAACCATGCATTTTCTCCAAAAATATTTTCAACTACAACTTTTAACATCTTCTACGACTTGTTACAGACCGTTTTTTTTAAATTAGTCTCTGACTGTAACTAAATAAATAATATTTGTTAGAAAAACTTAACAAATGCGTTGCAATGCAAGCTTTTACACATTGAAGTCTACTTCATCAGAGGTGAACGGCAAACTATAAAAAGTGAATGCAGTCACAATTTTGCCCATCTTTAAGGAGCCACGAAACTCTGCTTTTGTTGCAGCAGAACAAGCTATCCCTCTTGGAATACACTTAATCCACGTTCTTATGCTTCTTTCTTTAAAGGAAAAAAAAGGGGAAATGCAAAAGTATTTCAGAAAAGGACGGGATGGATTTGCGTGTGAGTCATATATGTAAAACAGGCGTGGCTTGGAACAGCCCTACATACTATGGTGAGAAGAAATGGATTATGCTTTGGAAAATACAGCCATTCCATGCGTGGCCAAGTTCCCAAGAAAATATGAATCTTGGCTCCCGACAGGAAGATAAAGCAAAAAAATCTTCTTAAAAAAAGAAGATGAAACAACGAAAAAGAAAAAAGGGATGTGTGGGTCAGAAGAAAGACTCTTGCTACAAATGACATTTCCACCATACCCCTCCTCCAACAACAACGCTGCGTTCTCTTATGTTCTCTTTCCTTGTTCCCTGCAATGGCACCCAACTTTTTATAGGTGTCAAAGTTCACACTGGGGGCTTGAGTGAAGACAGCAGTTGTAGCAATTTTGTCATAAGCTGACAGCACAAGTGTGAAGCCAGAGAACTGATGCTGAATCCCGTACAGTATAGCCCTTCACAGCCAGGATTCTCTCTGGGCAACGTGGGCTGAAAGAAACCATGTTCTGGGAAGATGCTATGGACATCTTGGTCAGAGAGCATCAGGGGACCGTGGTCCATACGGGGTCTGCTTCTCTCCCTCCTTCAAGCGATTGAAGGAGAAGGCCCCGATGATTAAAATAAGTTGCATTTCCAGGAGCCCACCTTTTTTCATATGGGGCTGGGTTCATGCAACAAGTGAATTGGGTCAACCCCAGCTAAGTTTGGTTTATTCTTTTGTGGCTTAGGATGCTGCGTTCACTCAGACTGTGGGATTTCTGATTTAATAGCCTGAGCAAACCCCAAACTCAATTAACTAAGTAAGGGTATTGGGCTACTCCTTCAGTGTGAGAGACTCCTGAAATACAGCAAAATATGCACTGGAAGACCCTTCCAACCCCTTACTTTTTATGTATATACTGGTCTGCTCCTCTTTGTGGAAGGGAGGGAGGGAGGGAGGGGAAAAAGAGGGAGGGAGGAAAAAGGAAGGAGAGGACATTGGCACAATTGCATCCTAGGAGAAATCATGATAAATGGTGATCTCCTGAGGCCAAATCATAGAATCTGGAGTGCTGCTTTCCCCAGCTGTTAGAACAATGCATTCCCTTCTCAGCTCCCTTGAAACCTTCTGAAATTTGGGGAGGGTGTATTTTACTGGAATGTTTTTTGTGACCACCAGCACCTCATTTAAACCTCCTTCTAAATTAAGCTTTACACTTAGATGATGGATAGTTACTACAAGCTTGAACAAAATTGCACCCCACTCTTTGTTTCATATCTCCCACCAGATGCCCTTTCAGCGAGCATGGTATTTTATGGCTGATATGAAAAGGCTCTTCTGTCAGGCGAAAACTGCCCAGCTTCTCAAAATCATTCAAGATATTATTAGGGAATGATTGGCAGGTCTGTATCCAACCCAAGTTTATTTTTAGTAACTCTAGCAAGCAAACTCAGTCTCTCTTTCTTTCTCTCCAGTTCCATCTTCATAAAGGGACTCATTTCCTTCTGTTTGTCAAGCTGTATGTGTTTCTCAGTTTCTTCCATATTGTTGCCTTGCCTTTTTATGAAACATGACATTCTGCTGTTGGAGAGTGGCAGAAGAAAAAAACAGAAAGACAGTAAAGGGAACGAGCAGAATTCTTCTAGAAAAAGCCCAAAAATCCAAGATTGAGAAGAATATCAAGGTAGCATCATTGTTGGAACCATAGAAGGAAGCAACTTTTTAATTTTAATCAATCCCGGGGATGGCTGGCGCCCTGATGACACTCCCTGAGCTACTTGCCAATTAACATCAACTCTTGGATTATATTTATTCCTTATTTATCTAGGTCTATTTTATATTGTATTTTTAACTGATTGTAGCTTTTTTGTAAACTGCCCAGAGTCATGTTTTTTTAACGAGATGGGTGGTGACACATTTGATATATAAATAAATGAAATATAAACTTGTTAGAAATAGACAAGTTGGTAAGTTGGTACTCCCTCCCCATTAAATGTGTTTGGATTACAACTCACAATGTTACACCAATGTTTGTGTAACATATCTAAGGATTCCCTACAGGATTCTGGCATCTAGGATTCTGGCATCTGTCCACATTTGCTGCAACATTCCTGAAAATAACCATTTACTACCATTGCCCAACCTTGAGAGAATAATTGGAGTCTTCAGTTCCTTGGCATTGTCCTTCAGACCAGCTGGTGGGGTGTGATGTATTGGGTCTGTGAAGACCTCCAGATCTAACCAGCTGTTAGAAAGTGAAATATTGAGGAAGCATCTCAATATCCACTAACTAGACCTACAATTAAATTGAAAAAATGATGGGTTAATCTGCTAGGCAACTTCCCAGTCTTGTATCAACCTATGTTAACAATATCTCCTTTCAGTGTTCTGTTGTAACCACTGCTATCATTCATCCATTTTTTCTTCCATGAGAACAGAATGAGTTCAAGGGGGGAAAAGTGGGTAAGATATGGTAGAGGGGTGTCAGACCATAGAGAAAGTGGATATTTTCCTCCTTCTCCTCCTGTCTAGTTTATTTCTCATTATTGTACCCATCACTGGATTCAAGTCAGGCCAAAGGAAGGTCTTCTTCTCATGCATAATTACTTGGTGGAGTTTGTTATCTCATGATTGCCATTCACTTAGCTAGATCTAAAATGGGGTTATACAAATCTATTGAGAGCAAAGATACCAATGATTAATAAATATCTAGATAATATGATACCTTCAGGATCAGAGAAAGTAGACTGGAGAAGAACTCTGGGAGAGAATCCCACCCAAGTTTTGGATTTGCCATATTTAAAGGATGGCTTCTACAGGAAATGGAGTACTGAACTGAATAAATCCATGGTCTGTCTACATTTGTCTGATTGGGGCAGCATACAAATACTGCAAAACAAACAAGCAGACCTCTACATTGTGACATTTTGTTGCTGTTTTCAGTCTTAAATGTGTATTTGATACATGTACTCTGCCTTCCTATTTCAAGGAGCAATGGCTTGCAATTAGAAGTATAGCAATCGCCAGTGAAATCATATAATTTATCCCAACTGATCTGACACATACATACCGACAACAGTCACCATACTAGCTTGAGTAAAATCAGAGGTCAACCCAAAAGCCAAAACACTGTTATCAAAAACTAATGGGAAAAAATTGGTGTTATTTCTTGGGAGAAATTCTTATGTTTTGCAGAGTTGGGTGGCTTAGGATGAAGGAAACTGGGAAAAGGCTTTCTGGTTAGACAGCTGCAGAATAGCAGCATTCCCCACTGAAAGCACCCTCTTTCCAATGGGGAAAAAGAACATCATTCATAGGGGCATTTTTTATAAATGTTAAAAATATATATATGGGGCAGCCACCTTTAAAAATAACAGAAACAGAGCAACAACAATCAAGAAGATGCCAAGAAAATCCTCTTAAGTAGACTCTCTCTCTTGTTGGAGAAGCTCAGGACAAAATCATAGAAGTTGGCTGGAAAAGTCCAAGGAGACATGGCAGCCTGGCTCACCACTCTGTGTGTGACAAAGCTGGGCTAGAAAAACAACTGAGAACACCAATATGAGAGGGCAATGAATCACAACAGTTAGTTCTTCTGCAGCCAGGGAAAAAGAGGTTGATGAAACAGAACAGATGGAGAAAAATCAGCCTGGTCAAAAGAGGATGCCAAGTAGTCTCTTACATAGGATGGTGTCAGGTTTCTAGCATCCACTTACATCCAAGAAGACTTGACTCTCACTAACTTATCAACCAGTTCTATCGAAAGGAAAATAGAGAGCTGGGTTACAGCACCTGGGAAATTGGATATGTGTGCTTAAGCACCCCACTTATCAGGAAGTGCATTAGGGTGGGAATTCTTTGACCATCTTGCTGACCACCTTAGATGCCATGGAGAGGTGGCCAGTCACTTCCAGGATATGGGGGGAATGCTCAGATATTTTGCAAACTGTTGTCCTTTTCCCCAGGCTCCTGAGAAGTCCATTAGAGATGGGGAGGAAAATGAAGCATAGATAAAGCTTGTTCTTCGATTACTGCCGTTGCTGAAATTCTTTGATGACATTCTTCAACAAATCTTATTTCTCGGCATTCTTGTCCCAAGTGTTCATTCCTGCCTGTGAAGGGAAGCCTGACATGAATCAGGCAATTCCAGCTGCAGGACCTGGAGCAAAGGATCTCTTCAGGGAATCATGTATAGTCTTTGGTCAAAAATGGAAAAAGAGCATTTGTGGAAGGAGCCAAGAATCAGGCACATCATTTGTTTTGTGGGACCTCCTGAAGGTTGGGTGCCTTCTTCTTCCAAGACTTGCCAAGCTTCAGTTGAAGACCACAGCTGCTAATGAAGGCACACACACACACAACACACAAATATATATTTCCTTAAATGGGTTATTTGCTTCCCTATACTATTCAGCATAAATACCGCCTTCTGTCTCTTAGCAGAGATGCACTCTACCTTTTATAAGCCATTTTAAGCACCACTTCTTACATCAATGACTTTAAATTAAAAAGAAAAAAGGAACAGAGAGAGAGAGAGAGAGCTCTTTGGAATATAAATGTGCCATTTACTTCCATAATGCCTCCCTTATGCTAAGCTACCTTCAAGCCCATCAACGACACTTTAATAGATTAAGCTGAACACCTTGCATTTCAATGCAAATACATGTTTTCTTGCATATACTGCACTAGGATCATATGTCAAAATGCATCAATGGTGAAATCTAGAAAACTAGAACCATAAGGAAACTCACGTGGTGGGCTTTGATTTACTTGCCCTTCCCTGAATGGCCAGAATGACCTCAGATGTTCAGTTAAGCATGCTTCTGAAATTCTCATTCATATTTCCAATGGATTCTGGAGTCCAATGAATTGGATCTCATAACACTAGAGTCTAACAAATCAAAGTCAGGGCTCATGCAGTTCCCTCCCCACCCCCCCACCCCCAGGGTTCTAGGAAATAAGTACCTCTCATACTTTCTTGCCAGTCCATCCCTGTAGGTCATGCACCAGATGAGAAATCAGAACCAACGAGAAGATCCCATCTTTAGACTTAAGCTCTATAGGTCTTCAGTGTTAGTGAAATGGAGACAGAAGGTCAAAAGGTCGCTGTTCATTTCCAAATCTCATTAGATCAAGTTGCTCATTTGGAGCTATCTTTCGTGCTGTAATTGTGAATCTGTGTTGCTACCATATTATACTTTCCAAAATCCGTATCAGGACCAGGTTGGTCAGGTCAGACGATTCACCCAGCTTGCCTTTTTTGTAGTGTTTCATTAATTTGGGAATGCTTTATAATTTCATAAGACAGAAAACGGCAGGGAGAGCAAAGGGAAGTTCCAGTGAGGCTCCAGATGGTGGTTTGAGGCCAAACGGCGAGTTCCAGCAAGAATTTCAGTTCAAGAGATGAAGAATCTCTAACAAGTGTAAACAATACCTTGGATAGTTCACATGTATTTTAAGGATTGTTGGCTCACGAGCAGGCATAAAACCTCAGAGCTTTCTTCAGCAAGAGTAAATCCAAGTTGGAAGCCTCTCGTAGTTGAAAGAATTTGCCTTCAATAACATAAGGATGACAACAACTCTTTTTAGG
Organism: Python bivittatus; assembly: GCF_059951505.1. Taxonomy (NCBI): domain Eukaryota; kingdom Metazoa; phylum Chordata; class Lepidosauria; order Squamata; family Pythonidae; genus Python; species Python bivittatus. Next base: position 5,205,484 of record NW_028277085.1, on the reverse strand, counting down.
CTGGGGGCTGGAGTCCTTGAGTGATAGTGGTGTAACATTGTCAGATTGTGAATCAGATTTGGAAGATGAAGATCTAAGCTCCTCCTATATAGGCCAAAAGGGGATATAGCAATTCCTTATTCTAAACTGAACTAAAATTAGATTCTATACTATGAGTTCAGATTCCAATTAGTCAACCAAGAAATCTCTTCCAAACAATATATGAACTGAATGTGGATTCCAATGCATAATAAAGTTAGCCAATTTGCTTGCAAAGGAGTAGTTTGTATATAATTTCTTCTAGGGATATGATATGGTAACCATCCAATTTCTGCACTGCTAAAACATTGGTAAACTGACCTAATTGGAGGATATCTTACTTGAACATTAGAAGTAAAAAAGTGAATATACATTGATAATCAATACGTTTTCCCTATTGGGACTATTGACTAGGGTTTTATTAAAGAGAACTAGAAACTGATCTCAAAATAAAGAGAATCTTTCAATTTGTAGCACTGCATTTAAAATTCAGGGCTAATACTTCTATACCGGCAGTTTCTCCCCATGTGGAAATGATCCACCCCCATGAAATCCACATTTCCAATACTTAAAGCACAAATATTCGCAGGTGACAAGTCTCGTTAGAAAAGTATTTTGTATTATGTTTTGCAAACTAAGAAACATAGTAAGTCTGGTTTAATAAAGGTAACAATGTTTAATTGGCCTCCCTGTGGCATAATTATGACTAGGTCTCTTTCCAAATTCTCTTTAAATGTGTACTATAAATTTCAGTTTTACACTAAAACTATACAACATATTGTAATTCTCTGCCAAACGTTCCTTAGAAGAGTGATTCAGCTTTGAATGCACTGGAGTCCAAAAATGTGGTATATAGATTTTCAGTGTGTTTCACCCTCTAATTCAAGAAATGTGAATGTTATCAAGAGGGGGCAAAAATCCAGAATGTACTGTTTTAACTCAGATTTGTTAACCAAGCCACAAAGATTTGGTTCACCCAACAATGCAAAGCCAACATTATTCCACCTGCAATGGTCACCTTGATCAATTCAGAATTCTCTCTCTCTGCAGTATATATAGGTCAGGAATACAGAATCTTTTTTTAACCAGGCTGACTTATTTGCATCTGTCTTTTGTTTCAGCCACCTCTTTTTCCTTGGCTACATGAGAACTAACTCCTACCATTTGTTGCAATCTGATTTGGGGGTTCTGAATATTTTTTTCTCCTCCAACTTTGCCCCACACAAGGTGTTCAGCTAGGCTACCATTTCTCGGTGATCTCTTCCAGCCAATCTCTGATTATTTTGAATTCCCCATCAACACCCCCAACTAAAGAGGGTCAACAGGGTTTCCTAGGAGTTTTCTTGATTGTTATTGCTCTGTTTTTGTTTTTTTTTAAAGATGACAACCCCGTGTTCTTTAGAAACATTTGTAATGGTGATCAATGGCCACCCATTAGATTTGAGGGGTGAGAATCTTTACTTTTATTTTTTCTGGATGTAATGGCTCTTTTACATGGGTCAGTGCTTTTTTAAAACACACACACACACACACACACAAGTACATTGAAATGAGGTGTTGAGATTGGAGCTGAAAGGGAGATAACCCCTACATTCATGATGAAGCCAAGAAAACTATGTTAGTTCATCTCTTTCAGTTCCAGGAGGACCTCTAACTCATCAAAGACACAACCCCAGCACCTAATTTGGGATTATTGTCATCTTTTTTTTTAAAAGTCTAGTGCTTTTGTGCTTGGTGCTATTAAGGTAGGGCTATTATGCCTTCAGCAATTCTTTCTGCTAATGCCAAGTGAATCATGTTGCATTACAATGCTACAAGTGCATTGTGTTAGAGCCAAATGATGCAATGAAAGTATGTTGTCATGCACGCACCATGCTGTACACATTTTGTTTCTTTATGATCATTCTTCCAGACGAGAAGAAAGGCTCTTAAAAAAGAGCAAGTGTTTGTTATCTCCCAAACTCCATTATCTGAGTTTCACATAGCATTACTGTCATGCAAGCCTCCTTGGAGGATGATCTGACTCTACCACTGGTCATGCAATGCCTTCTCTGCAAAAGCATGGAAGGGAAAGAAAATACTCTACTGTCCTTTCTAGGTAGGCGAGGAGAAAACTCGATGAGAAACGTCGGGGTTGAATGTATGAACATGAAAATTACAGTACGTTAGAAGTGGTCACCCTAAACCCTGCAAGTTGCATGGGGTCCCTGTTCCAGCCTCTGAGAATCCCAAATTTGAGCCACCCAAATTCAGGAGCAAATTGATAATTTACACCTCACCCTTACTGAAGTGAGGTTGCTTCCTATTCTTCCTCTCAATCAGATTAAATTTCTGCAAGTGTTCTTCATGGCCAATGAAAGAGCCAGAACAGGCCTTGGAACAGTGCAAAGTGAAGCAATATGAATGTTTCACGTCAGTCTTCAGATCTGGAAAAAAGTAGATCTAAAGGGGGTGCATTGGTTTGTGAAGCAGAATCATCGCTGGAAGCATTGTCAAAGCAAAGAACTCTTTTGAAGCTTTGCACACCTCTTATTTTATATGTATAAACACTTTCTTTCAGGTGTGAACCTTATACACAAGATAAAAAGAATGTGTCAGCCCTTTGGAGAGAAAGCAGATAGGAACAATCTCAGGAAAACAATCTCAGGATAGTGGGGAATTCTTTCAAAAGGAGATGCTCAAAGCAGAATTGCAAACAATTGCCAATAGGGAGAAGCCAATTGAATGATGGAAAAAGTGCACTGAAAACTTGAAAATAAAAGAAGGATACGTATATGGAGGAGGGAAGAAGGATAACTCACCAAATGTAAGTACATCCAAGTAGCCTGGATTTGTATAGATCGTGTCAGGAAACCAAAGGTCAGGATGAGCTAAGTTTAGAGAAGGATGCTAAGAATGACAAAACCCTATTTTCAGATAGGTTCAGAATAACAAGTAGAGAAAAGAAACAGTATACCAACTGATCCAGGGAAATGCCAAAAGGGTAATAGGTAACAAAGAAAAAACAAAACATATTCAACTTCTATTTTGGTTCAAGCTTTTCTAAGAAGAGAATTCCATTGGACTGTTGGGTTGAGCTTGTCGAAGGAACAGGAATCCGGTTTCAGTTTGACGGAAACACAGTTGACGAATAAATATCTCCTGTTGCGTTCTCCAATCACACAGTTAATCATCTCAAGGAGAATGGTCAGCCACATCTGTAAGTCCAAACCAGGAGTTGCAATACCATGATTTGGAGGGAAAGTCAAAGATGTGGTTCAGAATTAGCCATGGGTTTTAGCACAAATTGGAGTAAGATATCAAGCAGGATGCCATGGGGCTTACTTCTGGACTTAGCATTCTTCAACGTTTTGGATAATGGCGTGGAGAGACTGCTGGTCAGATCTGCAAATGATGCAAAACTGGGAGCAATAGTAGGAAGAGATAGAATGGTTTTGATCAGTTAGAGAAGTGGGATGAAAATTGCAGAATGAAATTTCATTGAGAAAAATGAAATGGTCTTCACTCTGGAAACAGAAATCAAATGTACAAATATGGAAAATAAGAAGTGTGGCTTGGTGATCATCTGTGTGAAAAAGATCTTTGATCTTAAATAAGGATGTGGGTGTTAAAATGGCAAATGCAATGTTAGGCTTCACCGACAGAAGTAGAGCTTCCAAATCATGGGAAATCAACAGTAAGAGCAATTCAACAGTGGTACTGATGACCAAGAAGAGGTGGGCTTATCTTCAGTAGATGCATTCAACCAGAGGGTGGACACTCTTCTGTCAGAGGGCTTTAATGGGGATTTCTCCAGGTGGGGGTGGGGGTGGGGTGGGGGTGTTAGACTGATGTCTGAGTAGCCCCTCTCAGCTCTGTATTTAGACATTGTATCCTCTCTCCTTCCATCCCTTATTTTCAAAATCAACTGGGGACTTGTATCCCTTCCCCAAGCAGTATGATTTGAATTCATAGCTTTGGAACATCTCTGCTAAACCTCTGTTGACTTAGATTTATTTCCTTCCCTTTGTAATGGCAAAATGGGATATGATTTATGACTTGGCCTTCACGGGGAAGTATTTATTCCATCAACATGTTAATCAAGGGGATATTTTTTCATAATACTTTTACCTTCTTTAGAATTCTGGAGAGATTTGTCTATTGGTGACTTTCTTGCCATCTTGCCTCCTAAGATTTCTCTCCCCCACCTCATGGTGTTCTGCCCCCAGTCTTCCCAACCTTAGGAATCTGGGATATTCATCCCCACATGGCTGATATTTTGCAGCAAGCCAGTTTCCCTGCCTAGGCACAATATGCTTCAGTGACAATGGATTTAGTATTTGAATTATTGATTTGCTACTCTGCAATTATAACCTGAGCATATGCCACCACAGCGTCCTGATTTCAGGGCATGAAGTATAAGAGACAGTGGCCAATGGACTGGAAAGTGAACACTACTGCCAGCTACCAACAACCGAGTGTGCCTTCTACACTTTGGGAAGTTGCAAATCAAGCCATCTCAAGCTTGGTGAGAGGTAGGACATCCTAGATATCTTGTGACAGCTGAAAATTCCATGGCTTCTCTGGGTGGAATTGAGCTGTCAAGGTAGTCCCATAAGCAGAGAGTTTACAAAGCAATTGTTCTAGCTTGGGGGTTGTTAGGGAAACCAAGTCACCTCTTTGAGTGATTACTCAGCCCAAATGCTGACATAGGTCTTCAGATTACCATGGGTGGTCAAGTGAACAGAAAAGATGCTGTCCTGAAGCCCTATTTTGTCCAGGTGATTCAGCCAATGCAGGCAGAAACCTTTACTCTGTGCCACTCCTTCACCAAGGACCACTTGTTTGACCACACATCATTCCTGTCGTGTGGGCTCCCTGGAATATATGCTCAAGACTAACCAGCTACCTTTCAACCTGGACATCAATGTTTATGATGCATCACTTTATTTTGTATTGATTTATTTATTTTGCCCACCCCACTGGGTATGCATTTTTTGTTCATTTCTTCTAATGTGCACCTCTTTGTCGTCATGTTGGTCTTATATGCACTTTTGCCAGCAATTTCCCCAATATAAGACATAATTGGGTGTTATTAGCATCAACATATGCATTTGTTTAGTGGTAAGGTTAAACCTAGTGTGATTTCCATTGATCATGTCTGGGTTTCTGCCTTATTCTCCAAGGAAGACTTCTCCAGCAAACCTATTGTCCAGGTCCCCGCCAGCTAGTCTTGTGTTTTCAAAAGTAGGTCTGGTGGTATCCAGTTCAGCTTAGGCAAAGTAACACATACTAAGCACACTGTGGCCTGGCTGGTGGGGACAGTACTGAAATTGGCTAGCTTTGCATTTTATGCCTGTTTGCATAATTTCATCTTTCCAACCCCATTAATAACCCTTGTCTCCAAAGGCTGAGATACAGCTCTCCAATGAGAAATGCAAATAAAAAGGTCTGTATCAGGAAGTAAAATGCACACAAAATGCCTATATCAGGAAGAAAAATATGGCAGCACCCAATGAACGATCTAAGATTGATTGAAAACATACCTGGCTAAGGGTCAACTGCATACAAAAGCTTGTGGATTTAGAAAGTTTGCAAAAACCCTTCCAAACCCTTCAAACTGGTGGCAAAGCGGGACAAACTTCAGAAAACAAAAATACCGCTTGATTAGATTCTCTTTATAGGATGGCCCTGTTAATCTCAGGATTATTCCTTGCAGGCGGTTGGTCCCACCACATCCTAGAAGGAAAGACAGCAGTGAACTGAGTGCTGTCTTCTCAATGTGTGACATAAAGATCTGTTCTTTCTGTGTTCCTGCTGCTTCTTATCCCTCTGGGCCTTACCAAGCAACTGTAGGTAGAGATGGGCTTCAGAAGAAACAGAAACACAAGGATGATGGTTGTGTAATCAGCACTCCTCTCCATAATAGGGAGAAAATCACTGAGCATGCCAATCTCATTGTTCCCCAAGCAAAGCTTCTCCAGCTCAGTCAAGTGAGGGCAATAGCAGGGGGAGGAGGCGAGCACAGGAACATAGTTGGCAAACAGGAGCTACTCCTTCCTTTCAAGCACATTTCTAGTTCACTGGGAACACATAATAGCAACCTCTTGAAAACAGAAGGAGAAGTCTACATTTATCTAGAGGCCTATCTCACTAGCATGTTGTTTCTAAAAGTGGCCATCCAAATGGGGGAGAGAGAAAGAATGCCTGATGTAGTTATAGCCTTGCTGCTCTGGAGATGTTTCATCTGACTAGCTTTATTCTCAGGATATTTATGTTGACAGGTGTCCACCTCTTACATTCTGGTGTCTTCCAGGTAATCCAGGGAAGCCAAGCCTTCAATGACTGAACTGGATTCATTCCAGAGCAAACAGGAGGTGTTGGCAGACAGGGGCTCCCTGGGAAAAAAAGAAACAGGAGGACTATGAGGAGGAAGAGGAGGAGGAAGGGAAAGGGAAAGGAAAAGGGAAAGGAGAGGTTGTCGGCAGCAGCAACAGCAATCAGGCCAATGTCCCTTCTTAATTGAATTGTAGCTATGACCTCCATTGAGGAAAGATGGAGAAAAAGAACACAGGGAACAAACAGCAACTGTGAAACCAAACGTTTGATTCACTTCTACTTGAGAGGTGCTAACATCAATAAACTGCCAACGAAACCAATTTGGTAGGGTTCATCAGGAGGATTAGCTCTTGAAAAGACAGTTAGATTTCCCTGAGTAACCTCCCTGACAAACAAGTATGCTGAGAAAGGGGCTGATGGAAAAAGATGCACCATTTCTTCACTGGTGGAATAGATGCCTGCTGATGCTTGGAGAACTCTGAATGGCAGAGAAACTGGATACCAGAAATCCAGTTCATTTCCTGTGGCCTCTCTCAAGTGGCAGTATATCTCTGCAAAACAGTTGCCATAGGGAAGGATAAGGGGAGGCTGTTTATCTCCTGCTCAAATGGCTTAAGTGTCTATCAGGCATCTTAGAAACAGGATCCTAGTGTGGTCCATCTGCAGGTTCTAATGACTGAATTTATTGCAAGGAGAAACACGGGTAGCTAAAGAATTGTTCTGTGTTGGTCTTTGGCTATCATAAAGTTTAAGTTTCAAGTTTCACTGATGGCTAAATACTCAACCAAAGCCATTCACATTCTCGAGACAATTTATTTCTTTATTGAAGTTAATGTATTAAGGCCGCCCACTCCAAAAGTCTCTGGCTGGGTTACAATATCCTGATATACAATTAAAACAGCTAAAAGCATAAAATGAAGATTGACGGATATTGGGTAGAGAACTTTATAAGTAAGAGACCGTTCTGAAGTGAAACCCATTGCTTACCAAAACAAAAATACAACTGCATCTCCTATTATCCTCCGGCCTTGCGGAAGTGACTCCTCTTCTGACTCCTAGAATGACTTGGTATGTCTCTAAACATCTGATGATCATGGGTTAGGAAAGTCTGGAGGAGATGAGATCTCCAGAAACCAAGGGCCCAAGAGATCTACCCTTCCAGCATCTACAATGGAAGGTGAACATAAAATGAAAATTAACATGGAATCCATTTCCCTCGATTTAGGGGTGTTCTCATGTTAAATGTTTGGATTTGTTTCATGGATTGTACAGTCCAAGGCACAATCCACAGCAAAGCTCTTTGACTTTGGTGGGGCTCATTTCAAACAACTATTCATAATGTTGTGCTAGAACCATTTTGCTTTGATTATGTCATCTTTCCAGAGTTGGTCAGACCTTTTTCTTGCAATCAGCCATAGACTTCCTCCCCACTCCCACTACCTGCAGAAACTAGTAGGTGATTTTGACATTCCATCTTGAAGGGTCAATAAAAAGAATTTAAATCCAGTCATCTACTTATATTTAGATGTGCTGAGTTCCTCTGAACCGGAGCTCCCAAGCAAGCATCAACCAAACTTCAAGTCTCACTAATGTCTTAGAATAATATTGTTGGCAGAGAGTATATATGTTAACCCTTTCCTTCTTTTGAACTCCCTGTTCTTGGAACACAAATAAAACCCGAACATGACCTGTACATGATGTTCTCAATTATAGCACTGGGTTGCTAAAGAACAAGCCAGGGGTTTATTTTTATTTATCCCATTATACTTAGATCCCATCGCTCCTCTGAGGAGTTTAAACAGTATGCAACTCTCCTCTTTCCCTACTCACACCTTTTAGCTTTGTCCTCCAGCTGAGAGACAGGTTAGGCTAAAAACACATCTATAGAAAAGGAAGAGCCATGTGGGGGACACCGGTCACCATTTTCTCCATGCAGTTAAAGTGACATGGAAGTAATACGCGAGCAGTGGAGTTCCCGGCATGTCGTGTAGGGCATTCAGATACTTGTGTTTTGGCCAGCTACCCAGATTCCTGCCATTTATTTATTTATTTATTAAAAAATTCTACAGCAAGCAATAAAATGACATTCTCTGCCATCTTGCAATACAAAAAATCAATCAGTCAATCAATCAATCAATCCTTCAATACCACCAAGGAAAACGGAAAAGAAATTTAAAAGTTCCTGAAGCACGTGGTGGAAAAATAACCCTCTTCTGCAGGAGAAAAAAATACTGGGGGAAACCAATTTGACATAGATAAGAATCAGCTAGCAATCTGAAAGGATCCCACCATTGTTTTAGGATTTACAGAGAGGGTGGTGGTCAGTATTTCCTGTTGATTGACCCTATTTCCCTGTGCCTCTTAGGCTAAATCATTAATTATAGCTTCTTCCTAAAATAAGATGGTTGCCAGGAAGTTCTGATCATAACAAGCTCAGAATCTCTTCCCATCATTATCAGAGAATATGGAATGCATTTATAGAATCTAAATTGCTTAGCATCGCCCTTTCCTCACTGCTGTTTTTATCTTCTTCAAATGTCTACCATGTTCTCAGGCCTCTAAGCAATCAACCAAAGCACTTATACCATAAATATATTTTTTATGGCTGTTGACAGATCAGCTCTTTTTTTTTTAACAAGCTGATTGCTGAGTAATGGTCCACAATGGTCAGTTGATGTTCCGTCAATGGGAACTAATGGAGGAAGATGGTCTCTTGATAGACTGAGATCATTTTCAAACACTCTAGAATAAGATGCCCATCGGACCTTGAAGAAAATAATAGGGCTGAAGGAGGGGGCAGAGAAAGGGCAAAATAAACAGTGTGGGTGGACCAAGACAGGAAGGGGGAAGAAGAGAGTTTAATTGGAAGCGCTAAGTTCTTTGAAGAGATGCCATGTGCTGCAAGACTGTTGAATCTGTTCCAAGATGATTAGTTATTCCTCAATACAACCAAAGATATTGTAGGTGTCCAGAATAGTTTCTTCAAAAGACAAGGAAGGGCTCGCTTTTTTTTTTTTTTTTTTGCTATCCTCAGATTTCCCGTTTGCAGATTTTAATATTGTTCCCTTGCTGTCTTGGAAAATCTGTAAGAAAAATCATAGCTGCTCTAAAATGTTGAGCTATGCAGAAAGTATAGAAGTTCCCCTCCCCCAACGTTTTCAGCAAAACTCAGCCTCTTGAGAGTTTGAAAAAAGTCAGCAACCTGACAGCTGACCCTCAAGCTGATCATCTTAAAGTTAAGATCTAAAAGGAAAAAAAAGGAGGAAGGAAAAGGAAAGGCAGGTCCAAGTATTCTCTGAGCTGAGCCAGGAGAGTTGGTTGGTAGAGTAACTGCTGCTAGGTGACCAATTCTGGAGAGAGAAGGCTGTTGGAACCAGATGATGATGCTGACCGTGATGTAGTCATATGTTGGGTTGTATCATAAGATGGTTTGTTTGGTTTTGGCTTAACATCTTGGGTGAACCTAACCACAGTTGTCTATCATCCAGGAGAGGCCACCTTTGGTGAAAAAGTCTGAATTCATTAGTTGATTTCTTTATTTATTACATTTATGTTTGACCTCCCCACCCACCCTCCACCCCCCAAAAGTAGTGTTCAGCACTGCTAATTGTAGTAAAACATGAAACAATAATGAAACTATGAAAAGGAAAGGGAAGGGAAGGGAAGGGAAGGGAAGGGAAGGGAAGGGAAGGGAAGGGAAGGGAAGGGAAGGGAAGGGAAGGGAGAGAGAGAGAAACGATCCAGATAAAAAGAGCTTCAGAACCCAATCCAGTTTAAATGTTAGAAAGCCTGCTGGGATTAATAACCATTTTGCTTGCTGGTGGAAAAAAAAAACAATAGACATTATTCTAGATACATAAATGCACATAGAAAGAAATAGAAGTGGAAAGGAAACAACCAGAACAACAACAATCATCATTATCATCATCTTGGCTAAAAGAGAGGGGGGATGATGATGATGATGATGATGATGATGATGATTATGATGATGATGATGATGATGATAGGACAAAACAAGGGACAGCTCACAGCACAGGAGAAAAACTAATAATTTGAATATTCCAGCCTTGTTCAGTTTCTTCCCTTGTCAATTCCTGAGATCAGGAGCTTGTATTAAGCATTCAGTGATATCCTTTGTTGCCCTTGATGACTGCACAAGCTGTGCTATTGTTTCCCAATGAAATGCCATTCATCAAGCTGAGATAGCTCTGAATGGGTACGTTGGGTTCCATCCAGTTGCGATGATTACCTGCTGTGGCAACAAATCAAGGGGAACACCCGGTTTGTGAGCCTTACAGGGAGAGGCAGTAAGGCCGAAACAGCACACGAGGGTGGAGCTAGGATCAGTCCTAAAGTCCAGCTGAAGACTTCATGAGCCCCGCATCCTCAGAACACCTCAACAAATGCTCCTCAAGAAAGGAAAAGTGTGATGGAGCTCCCCATTACAGTTGTTCAATCTAGTGAAGCTACACACAACCCAAAACACATTACTTTTCCTTTCTAACTCACCCCCCCCCCCAACAAATCTAAAAACTCATCATTTGGGCAATAAGGAGTGTATATAATCCTAGCTACTAGACCTTGGTTATCTTGGCACCCACCTGTTCTTCTAATGCTAATTTATGTTCCTCCCCAGATGCTGGTGGCAAATTCCTTAGCTAATAATTGAGCTAAAATTATGAACTAAAAAGAATTTCAGTTATTCTGTCCAGCTATCAGGGCTGTGCAAAAGCCCCACCCAGCATGTATCCCTGGAGGGTCTTGTTCTACCTGGTGAAAGAGAATTTGTTTTTGACATTTCTTGAAACATGGAAGAGAATTTTGGTAGAATGCAGGGTAGGAGAGAACCCTCTTAGATGGTTCAAGGGGTAGATGAGACAAATTCAGAGGCCAAGATGGATCTTCTCATGACTTAAGCTCTACTCAGTGAAGCCTGTAATGGTATGTGGGAATGACCTTGGGAGATCAGAGGAAGAGCCGCAGACTAGGCAATGGTCAGATAAGAGGCAGCTGAGCCTGCAGAAGGAATGGAGGTATGGCAAACATCTCAGAAGGGACCTTCCCTAGTTTCTTGGACTGTAAAGGTGAGGGGGAAGAAATGTACTTTCAGACTTGCAAGATTCTGTTAATATAACCTTACAATAAAGGTAGAGCTAGTACTCTTGGATGTGCTTCTGGTCTTGGCTACCTTGCAAGGCTGGCAAAGCCCTACTATTGTATTCAAGGAAACAAAGGTTTTCACTGAACTTTCCTATTCAGAGAAAAAGCTGTGGCTCCCATGTTTTCAGAGTGATATCTTGGAAGCATCTGGTGGACTACCACAGAAAATGAGAGTTAGATGAAGTGCCTGGATCCAGCAAAACTCTTCTTATATTAGTGCTAAAGGAAAACTGTGGACATACTGCTATGGTTGGCCTGCAAGTCGTATCATCCATGGAGCTGGTGGACAATGAGGTCCAGCAATATCTAGAAAGCTAGACATTCCTTACTCCTATCATAGATTCTCACATTTAGCACCTGGTGTTTTTTTTTTTTTTCCTTACCAAGCAAAGAAGTCATTTTAATATGTTACTATTCAGAGGGAATCAAAGACGAGGTGGCAGAAGTTTGTTCTTCTCGTGGTGGAGACGGGTTGAAGGCTGATCAGGGCCTGTTGTGGCGATTAAAAAATAATTACCAATCTACAACAAGGAATCATTTCAAGTACTTTGATTGTGTAGCACTCCTTATTTCCTAAATGATAAAGTTTTAGATTTGTTGGAGAAAGAGGAAAGGGGGGGGGGGGGGATTCGAAAGGAAAAAAACTGTTTCTTGGGTAGTTAGTAGCCTCGAGGCTTCAAATTGTATCTGCTTCAATCATTCCTATCATGCCGGAAATGCCATCTGGAGCATCGACCTTTGTAGAGTTTTTCCTCTCCCAAATCTACCAGTCTTTGTTTAAAAAGCAAAAAAGAAAAAGCAAAGCAATCTGTTTTTACTTCACAAAAGGAGCAACGCTGGCTTTTCTCATTTCTCTTTACTTACTTTGTATCTTACACAAATATGAGGCCGGGCGCACCATTGATCAAAGTCACCAATGGGCACGTTGGTGCTGATCATTTTTCTTTCTCTATCCCACTTTATCAGTGGGAGGTGTTGGCCTGATGATGGTGGGGGACCTGACCTCCCACCACTGCTGGCCTCTTATTCTTTGGGAGTCTCTTTCACATCCTATGTGTTTCCATGTATGTGATGGGTGGAGGAAAAGATAGGAAATGCAATTGCTGGGTAATATCATCACTACCCAGGGATCCCCCTCCCTGAAAAAAATTTTTTCCAGTGAACAGTAGGTTAGGAAGGCCCAAGAGGGAAGAGGGGAGGGTGAAAAAAATTGAGCCGAAATGAATGAAGCTATGGAAGAAGGGCAGGTGGGTAGAAAGCCAACCAGATGTCAAACTCCACACAGCTGGGCCAAGATCAAGAAAGCAGGAACAATACAGACTTCAGTAAGTTACCTGTTCTGTTGGTCTTGGGGTAAATAGCTTGGAAATTGCAACTGGAATTCCCTAGCCTCATTTATTGTGGGTTCTTTAAAGTGGAGTTTCTTGGAAGGATTCGAAATGCTTCTTCCCGGGTTTCTTACCACCTGGGCTGAGTTGCTGTTTATGAGAGAAGCTACCAAGAGACTCCCTTCTTATCTTGTGATTGAAGAAGTCTCTTCTCCCTCCCATTCCTTTCCCAGCCCTGTAATCTCTCACATCAGGGCCACGCATTGAATTCTGCCAAATTCTTCCTCTTATACTAAATGAACCCAACACAGCATCTCCTCTACCCAGTGTGGCACTTGGCATTGTTGCTAGGCTGTAGCAGATGCAGGAAGCTCTACGCTCGATCCAGTTACCTTGAAGATTTGTATCAGGGCTTAACACACTTTTCCCAACAAGAATCCTTTCGGGCCAAGTATGCCAGCATCACAGAGTTCAAGCATTTTTGCAGCACTTGGGATGGAGTTAATATGCACTCTGCTTTCAGCTCATAATGAGTTGCTGTATCATCAGCTCCAGGACTCTGGAGTGAACTAAAATGGAAGGCATGCTAAGTGTCAAGTTATTTCCAACTGCTACAATCTATGTTTTCAACATCCGTCTGGATAGATTTGCAGAGCTGAGTCAGAAGTTTCTAAAGGATGGCCCCCTCCCCTCTTAGTTTGAACTGATGCCCTGTATTTCTTGGGTGTTAGAGCCAGTCCTACTGATAGGTCAATTGAACATGCTACACTTCAGTAAGAGAACAGGTATTTTGCATAACAACGCATCCAGGTGTATTATTTTGCTTAAGGACTTTCTTTCTTTGATCCTAACTTCTATAGGTCTATAAGCCAGCAGGGAAAAGACCCTAAACAAAGAGGTGTTCTATTTAGAAACAGTGCAATTGCTGAGAAGGAATGGACAGGAGAAGGCATGAACTGGATTTAACAGGGGTGAGGGCAAATCTATTGGAAGATGATTCCGCACCCATGGTGCAGACATACATTATAGAGGAATAGGGAATGGCCTTGAAGGACAGCAGGAAGAGCTGCTACCAAGGCAATGGTCAGATAAGAGGCGCTTGAGCCCAGGCCAAGAATGTAACATGAGTAAATGTCTCAGACAAGTTTTGGGGTGCTCTTTCTTCCTCTTTCTCCCCACTGCAGCTGGGGAAGTCTCACCTAGGTCCTTGTGTTCATCAAGCCAATCACCCTCCAAGGAAATATTCTGCCCTTTGGATGAGATTCTCCCCATGCCTTCTTGCTCCCTGTCAGTCAGAGTTAGTCACTTGCAAATGCTTCAAAAGAAAACAAAAGAAAGTCATTTTCTACGGCACCACGGCCATCAGCATTCTCAACCAGCCCCTTTGGGAAGACTTTACAAGCAGACTTTCCTTCCTGCGCCCTCCCTACTTTCACAGACTTTGTGGGGTGGGGAGAAGGAGTACAATAAGAGAAGGAGAAAGAGACAAATGGTTTTGCAGATAAATATGCAGATAACGTTTGACAACACCTCATCTTTCTCTGTAGCACCAAAGCTTAAGTTATCTTCCCAAAACTGAATAGGGGAAGTTATGTATTTGCAACTGGAGTGGGAACATTCAGTCCAAAGAACTTCTCAGCTTCCTGGATGCATTTATCATTGGCTGTATTCCTTCAGCTTGGGCTCCTGCAACAGGCTAAGCTGCAAAAAAAGCCAAACCAAAGTTATCTCTAGCCAAGCTTAGCCTGTTCTCCAAATGCACCAGCTAGATCTCTGGTGGGGCAGGTAAGGCATGTTGCACATGTTGGCAGGTAGCCTTCCTCAGTGGGTAAAGTACATGAGAGAGCCGGTGGTGTAGTGGTGAAGGCACCAGGCTAGAAACCAGGAGACCAGGAGTTCTAGTCCACATGAGGTCAACTGGGGGACCTTGGGCCAGTCCCTCTCTCTCAGCCCTAGGAAGGAGACAAGGGCCAACCACTTCTGAAACCTTGTCAAGAAAACTGCAGGGACTAGTCCAGGCAGTTGCCAATATTTTTTTGAGAGCCAGTTTGGTGTAGTGGTGAAGGCACCAGCCTAGAAACCAGGAGACCAACAGTTCTAGTCCCATCTTAGACACAAAGTCAACTGGGTGACCTTGGGCCAGTCACTTTCTCAACTCTAGGAAGGAGACAAGGGCCAACCACTTCTGAAACCTTGCCAAGAAACCTGCAGGGACTTGTCCAGGCAGTCACCAGGGGCCAACACTAACTCAAAGGCACACACACACACACACACACACACACACAATGTACATGTAGAGGTGAAACATACACTTAGAGTAATTATGTTTGTAGATAGAACTCCACAGATGGGTGTTTGCATGAATGAATACAATACATAAAGATAATTATTACTAATGAAGATGCATTATAACAGGAAAGCTTAAGTCGCCTAGACTGTCAATAGCTTAAAACCAACACAAAGTTTTGTCTAGTACTGGGAAGAGAGAGAGGGAGTATAGATATTTTGGGAGAGAGAAGCAGTGGGATTTCAGTCTGATTCCAGGGAAATGCGCTATACAGAATGAAGAAAGGAAGCAGTTTCTTTGACAGGAAGGCAGGTAAGGGTGCATAATCCCAGTGCTCCCTGCCACCACATCTCCTAATGTGAGCCACCCAGAGTTGTCATACAATAACCAAACAAACAAACAAACAAATAACAGCCAATAGGTTGATAAGGTGCAGAACATATGTGGCCAAGAAAAGCCCCAATGACATCACGTGCATTGGGATACCATAATCTCTTCACACTTTTGGGTTGGGTTTGCTCAACAGGCTAGACTACGCTGGAAGGAGACGGGTAGTTTGTGCTTCAACATGTTGTGGGTCCCCAGCTTTGTTGTCTGAGCCAGACCACCGCATTTAGCCATCACAAGGTTGGTTGACCCATTGTGTGATATGTGACTACAGCAACTGGGTTTTGTTAAGCTCTGTTTAAGGTTCCGCATGTTGTACTCAGCCTTTGCTTCCATCCCTAGTTCCAAAGCTAAATCGTAAGGCAAACCAAAAGGCATACAGGAAAACTGTTGTGTGTTTTTGCAGGGCAACAATAAGCAAGGGAAGAGTTTAAAGCAACAACATCGGCTCGCACGTCTCCCTTACTGACAATTCTCTCCCTGCACCACACAATGGACACATTTGGGGAGAGACCTCTCTTTCCCCTTACAAATTGACCGAGACCCATCTTCCGCAGAATCTGAACAAGGATTTTTATGGCGGCTGTTTTCCAAGCTGCAAGGCAGAGAGCACAACGTACCCCCCTCTCCCTCTGCCTTTCTGACATATAACACCTCTCTCCGGTGCAATGTGGTGCTGTACTGGGGTTTTGCAAAAAGATATTTGGAAATCAGCAAGATGTGACAAACAGCTTGAGGGGAAAAGGGACGCTGAGTGAAACGCTACAAGCAGGAGTGTTAATGCCTGTTATGTTGCCGGAAGGGGAGAAATGAAAGTGGGGGATTTATGTCCCAAAATCAGAAGGGATTCTCTCTGGATATGGAGGTTGGTGGATGGGAGGGAGTAATCAAATGACCTTTTGAATAAATCAAGTGCTATCAGCATTGCAGCTCTTGCTCCGTAATAAACATTACATCTATGCCCCCCCCTTTTTACCCCCCTCCTTTGATGTGACATAATTAACAAGGATGAATTGTTATTACATGAAAATAGATGGTGTTGCTGCGAGTTTACATAATAAACTGGAGCTTCACGTCTTCCTCCTGATGAGCTGCGCAAAACTCCAGTGTGTAAAACAGAGGAAATTAACAACAGGGCTGAGCAGGTAAGAAGCCTCCGTTTCTCTGTAGAGAAAAGAGCCCGAGGACAGGTTGGTGGTCCTTAACGTTGTAGCTGTGGGTCTCCACCTCTATGCAACAGCTAAGATGGGCCATTTCTTTCTCCAGGAAGGTCCCAAGGGGGCTGGTTCCTGCCGATTCATGCAAACAGCACGGTCAGGACATCCACAGCTATTTGGAAATGGAATATGATTTGCCCTGGCCCAGAGGCATCCACAGGACCCAAGGCTTTCAACATCAACAACATCATGCTGGCCTCCTGCAAACTCTGCTCCTTCAGGCAACGTCATGACCTGAGTCCCAAAGGGGCAGAGTTGACCTTCATCAGCCCAGGCTGTTTTTATGATTGGCCCCCTATTTACCCCACTGCCTGGTCCTTGATGAAAAGCATGAAGATGAATATGTGGTGGGGGGAATGAAACCACATAAGTAATTTCATTGCCTGAGCCCACATAAGCCTTTCATCCAGTTGTGGGTACATTCAACAGGAATGGCTGTTGAGAAGTCCACTGCCTGTCCCTGGTCTCTTCATTAGATTTATCTCCCACCTTCCATGCAGGAACTCAAGGCAGCCTACAGAGTGCTTCTACCTTCGATTTTACCCCATAATAACAACCCTGTCAGGCAGGCTGGGCTGAGAGAGAGTGATTGGCCCGAAGTTCCCCAGTAAGCTTTGAAGGCTGACAGTGGACTAGAACCTGGGCCTCCCCACTCCTCATCCAATACCTTAATCCAGAGCTTCTCAACCTTAGCAACTTTAAGATGAGTGGGCTTCAGATCCAGAATTCCCCAGCCAGCCAAGAACGTGACATTTAGTTCTTGGGCACACTGGCATCTCTTTATGGCTGTTTAACCCCCGCATTCTGACCCTTACATTGACACAACACAAGCAGTCAAAGTCCCCAGTGTATGCCTTGACTCTGTTCCTCTGCAGGCCCTCTCACCCTGCCCTGCTTACGTGGTGCACTTGGCGCAGACAGGTCAAACGAAGTATTGCTTTTAATAATAACCAGAAGCACAATTGCTCGATTGCATGGAGAGACGTGGGAACCGTATCTGCAGACAGGTTGGTTATTTAAGGCAATTGCCCAGCACTGTTATGAGAAATAATGCCAGCTAGTAAATGTCAGTGGTTTAGCTCCATTTGCATGAATACAACTGACCTCTGCTTTGCTTGCTCTTTGAAAAACGAACACAATGGAGGGTTAGAAGAAGAGGTGCTGCAGAAGATTCCTTCAAGTCCAAGACAAACTTAAGCTTGGGCCTTTCTTGACCCCTGCCAAGTCTGACTTGGTTTCAAGATTTAAGAGTCAGGCAGGGAAGGTGTGCTGTACCCTTCTCAAATACCCTTTTTGCAAGAAGCTCTCAAAACCCTTTTTACAGAGACTTGTCCAGGCAATTGCCAGGAGTCAACAGTGATTCAGAGGCACCCAAAAAAAAAAAAAAAAGTCCTTGAGAAGAAACTGACACATCAAAATGAGAAGGAAAGGGATTCATTTAAGGAGAAGGGCCTGTTACTCATCCAGAGTGAACAGCATCTGGATTGTCGACGAAGCATGTAAGCCGTTGGACTAACTTTTGGAGGGGAAGGGCCCATCTGTGAAAAGTAGGTTTGAATAGTTTCTGCTGCCAGGAAAGTAAAAACTTCATCAAGAAGAAATAGACAAAATAACCCATCTGTAGTCAAGAGTGCTGCGCTGCATAGCCTTCGTCATGGCCAGCCGTACCGGGAAGTGAAGGAAAGCGGTGGCCTCAGTTACTGAAGGCAGAAGAGCAGTGTGTGGCAATCAGATCTGAGGGACTGCAATAAAGTTGCCAGGCAACCTGTGAGGAGGGCCACCTGGGTTGTGGGGTTGGGGACACGGGGTCCTGGACATCTTTATGGATCTTTGTTTCTGTACCACCCAGGGACCATTGGAGTTGGATGGCTATAGCAAATCTAAATGAATGAATGAATGAATGAATGAATGAATGAATGAATGAATGAATGAATGAAATCTGCATCTCCTTCACCCCTAACCATTGGCTATATCATGATAAAGAGAGAAGAAAAATGTCATCAGAGAGAGAAAAACAGAAAAGGGTACCAAAAAACACAAAGGGGGTGCCAAAAAGAGGGACCTCACCCACTTTGTGCCTCAGTCCAGTCTGTCATTGGCATGTGATATGTCCTCCAATAAACAACTCCAGAAAGAATATGGCCCTCAATAGGAAAATAGTTAACTCCCCATGACTTCATGACCAGGTCCACACATCCTGCTAAGCCATAACGTGGTTGTACGCAAACCTGGCCCTTGTGACTAGTAAACCCTGTTTCGTGGCCTTGCGGAGCTGGTCAGCAGTTACTTCTTCAACAAACCATGACTGAATGACAGTCTAGAGTGATGTGAGAACCTAGCCAGTAAGGATTGCTAAACCAGGATGGGCCTGGGGTTTTTGTGAATCATGGCCTAAGTCCTACTCATCAGCTGCAGTGTCCACCCACCAATGAGACTCTTCTTGATTCTTCCTGGAAACCCCCTGCTGGTTCCCAGCAATAAAAAACAAAAACAGAGCAAATGCTGAATGGCTTTTTCAAATAGCAAAATAGGCCAAGTTGGTCACAAGACACGTAGCCATTGGATTTGCGCTCTCTCTCTCTCTCTCTCTCTCTCTCTCTCTCTCTCTCTCTCTCAATCTCTCTCTCTCTCTGTTTTCCAAAGCCTGGTTTGCTGGCAAGTTTTCAGATGCCTGCTCTGAGTTTTGACTGCCCCACTAGGGATAGTCAGTAGGCTCTACTGAGAGCCAAGCCTGGGGGGCTGTGCCAAATTGAAAAGGCTGCTTAGCAAACAGAGCACTGCCATTGAACCCCCTGGAGCTGTGATCAGCCCAGGGGGTTTCTTATCATGTCAGATGCCATCTCCCCAGCTTCCTTTTCAGGCCACGCTTCAGCAGCATCTCTTGTTAGCTCCTTCCCTTCCCACATGGCTCACTTGTTGGGAAATGGCGCCATGCTTCCAGACTGAACAGTTTATCCACAGAGAGAAGCCTTGGAGAGTTCTCCTCAAGTTTTTTGGATACAGCTAAGTCTCTCCCCCTCCTCAGATGCTTGAGGAATGCAAAATAACCCAGGGGTGGGGGAGTAATAGGAAATGTATATCTTCATTCTTCCTTCTGTTCTCTATATTCTAATATAGTCTCTCTAAATCTTTCTATGCTCCAGATGTACCCTTCTATCAGTAGCTGGCCAGAAAAGGCAAGCAAAAGGAAAGGAAAAACAAGATAAGAAGCTGAACAATACAGACTAAAACGTCAACTGGCATCATTCAGAACAGCTAAACAGAAACAAACTAAAGAAAACATATATCTATTCTGATTCAGTGGCCAGAATTGATAAACAAGTTTTTATTTCCTTGAGAGAGAGCCAGTTTGGTGTCGCGGTGAAGGCACCAGGCTAGAAACTAGGAGACCGTGAGTTCTAGTCCCACCTTAGGCATGAAGCCAGCTGGGTGGCTTTGGGCCAGTCCCTCTCTCTCAGCCCTGGGAAGGAGACAAGGGCAAACCACTTCCAAAATCTTGCCAAGAAAACTGCAGGGACTTGTCCAGGCAGTCACCAGGAGTCAACAGTGATTCAGAGGCCCCAAAACACAAAAAATCCGATACATCAAAATGAGAAGGAAAGGGAGGAGGCCAAAACCAAGGGTGAATCCTGGTGAGAACCATCACAGATACCATGACCCATAAAGTATAAAAGATGGAAATGTGGCATTAGAAAAGCTGGCATTCTCCCAGCCATTGGAATCTCCCAAGTCTTTTGGTCACTTGACCAGTGAAGAAGAAGAAGAAGATGATTTTCTCTGTATCTATCTCTGCTTTTATTCCTTTGAGGTAGGTATATGGGGCACATGGGAATAGATTTGGGGGCCTGATGGTTGAATGTGTTCTAATAAAGGAATGAGAAAATGATCAACCATGCTCCAGGCTAGTTAGGTGAGACCTTTACTGTCCATGCCCTTCACACTGCATGTAAGATCCTGTATGATTTGTAACAGAAAAGAGAGGCCGTTCAGACAAGACAGAGATCACAATGGATGGTTCACAAGAGGAGGGTCACTTTTATGCCATGATTCCATGATCACCATAACATGCTAGGATAGATACAGCCCCCACCTTGCCACCCTGTCATTTCTCCTTTATTGCATTTTCTTCCAATCGATGGTAACAGGAGCCTTTGGCAACAAAGGTATGGGTTATGTAGATGCAAGAGAATGGCAATTGCTTCTCAAAAAACAGTGAAGGATACTTGCAGAAGCTGAACTTATTTTTTCTTGCCCTGATAAAAAAAGACAAAAATGGATCCACCTTCTCCTCTTCTTCCTCCTTCTCTATATCAGCCAACAGGAATAGTGTTATGCAATAGTGTAGTTGTGTATAATAGTGTAGTATGATATACACCATTGATATATAGCTTTTGCCAATCTGCTGCCCTCCAAATATTTGGACTTCAGCTCCCATAATCCTCCAGCCACTACAGCTGTTGAGCATTCAGGCCAGGATTATGGGAACTGAAATCTAACAGCTCCATAGGAACGGGATGGGCAAAAGCTGAGATATGAGGACAGGTCCTTGTCTCATGGAGCCTGCAGTCGAAAATGCCAAAAGGGGATTCAACAAGGGAAGAAGAGAAAAGAGGCTATGCATTCATTAGGGCTGGTTTGTGAACCTGCTTAAAATTACATCACAAAAACAGAACGGTAAATTAAGGTTCTGCGAGGAAGACCCCTCCCGTACTACATAACACAAGAGTTCTCCTCAATTATCTTAGCACCTCATTCAACGCATCACTTATCACGAGAGGGCAGAAAGTTTTCGCAAAGTGCTTGTTTCCCAGTCTAATTAAGAGACTCACAGATGTTGGATAATCAATCCCTCTGCTTTCTTAATTAAAGCAATGGAGGCAATTTTCAAACTCAGTTTGAGGATTAATTTCCACAGAAAGTTGGTTTCGCAAGAAAGGTTTGAGATGTGTTTGCTTAAGAAGCAGGAAGCATATGATCCTGCAGGGTAAAAGTAGGATTGTTTAATGTTGTCATTTGATGGCTACCTTATCGGAAATGCCACGTCCAGACAATCGCTCAATGACTCAAAAGATATCGATATCTCCAGCCTGCCACCTTACTGGTGTCCACATATTTGCAGTTCAGATTTGATAGCAATAGTTAGATAGAAAGTTTATGACCTTCTGCTCTCCAGCCAAATGTAGACCCCGAAGGAGAAGGCTGTTTGAATGTTGGTACTGGTAATTAAAGCATTTCACATCTTGCCTAATTATAATGCAAGCTTGTGATGAAGTGTAAGACTCAGTTCCCCAGGGATGTAAACTATGTCATAAAGATGTCCAAAGAAGAATACAACAAATCCTAGGGGACTGGACATTCACCGCCCCCCAAAAATGCAGCTGGTTCCTGGATTTGATCAAGGGTATCCAAATCTCTCCAGATCTAATTGGAATCATCAATCTGATTTGATGAACTCAGCTTGATTCAGATTATTGATTCAGGTTAATGGGGTTCATAACTTCAATTTGAACTGTCAATCCATTTTGGAAAAAGGCATCTACTGATTAGAGAAAAGACAATATTGATTAGAGAAAAGACAATATCTACGTTTATTGCTGACTGGAAACCTCTTATGGACTTTTTTCGGAAAACAGAAAAAAAGGAACTTATGATTTATGGTTTTGATGATTAGACAGGATTGATTATAGAAAGAAGAGACACATGTAACTTTAGAGAAAAAGGTAAATTTATAATTGTACTTATAACTGCTGCAAAGCCACGTCTTTATATCTTTATATCTTTTTTTCTTTCTTTTCTATTTTTCTTTTACTTTTTTTCCCTTTCTTGCACTTTTAGCCTTCTCTTTTATTTCTTTTCCTTTTCTCTTTCTTACTTTTTATTAGTTTACATTAGTTTTTAATCTTCTTTTTTAAAATATTTAATAACATTATTTTTTTAAAAAAAGGAAAAAGGCATCTACATGTCCTGGATTTGAATGCACCTGAATCAATTTAGCTAATCAAATCTATTTAATGATTTGATTTAACAACTTTCCAAAGGGTGAGGTGATCGATTTGCTTCCCCCACCCCACTTAGCACCTGGAACCTTTTCTCAGCTGTTCATTGCTCATAGTTTCCATAGATGAACATAAGCTGTAGTCAGATCATCCCTGATGACAGGAGTCAGGAATGGGTCATCACAAACAAATGGCCACAATCTAGATTTCAAAGGGAATACAGTAAAGAATAGGAAATTTGGTTGATAGCTATTCTTTGGGGCAATGGCTAAACAAATCCTGGGAACCAGAAATAGATTCGTCCAACCTCAATCTGGTCTCACAGATACTTTTTTAAAAGGCATGTCGTGGTGTATTGGCCACATCAAAAATGAATTTGGCCATCTTTTGTCATTTGGTGGTTGGCCAAGACTTGAAGGCCACCTAAATCCATTCTGACTTTCTAGATCCAAGGTAAATAAATGAGGGTGCCAGACGCTAGTGCAATGATTGAACAAGCTGTTGCTCCAACTCTTCCCAACACTTTTCCCTACCATTGATGTCAGGATCAAGATCATTCTGTTTCTATTAACCTCACTTTTTGCAGACAGTCTGGGATATAAGTTGGCAAGACTGGTGTGATGCAAGATATTATCAGAGTGTCTTAGGAGCAGACAGTGATGAATGGGCCTTCATTACTCATTTTGAAGCACATACCTTAAAAAAAAACCATGCACTTGCGATGGGATGGGATGGGAAACAAGGGGAAGAGAAGGCAAAGTGAGCAGCGCCCACGGATTGGCCAGCTCTGATGTCAGCTGGTACCTTATTCTTCATCCACATTAAAAAAAATTGAAACAGAGGGAAGGAAATGAAAGATACCAGTAATAACAAAAAGTCCTTTCAGTAGGAAACAAGGGAGTCTGGGGAATGGTATTAGTAGAAGCATAAACTTGTTCCAATAACACTGCTATTATCTCATTCTATGTCCTATCAGGCCACACGGTGATTTCTGACCAAGTGAATCTATTTAATGATACCAGCATAACAGCCAGTTATCAAGACTTGGGGATCGGTACAGAGCTGGTCAAGAGAGAAAGACATAGACCCAGAGCCGGTCCAAAGACAGATACCAACTTCCCATGTTTTGCTATTACTCTTTTTTGTTTTAATCTTGGAAGGTCACAGAGGTGCAGTGAGTGAAACAAAGATGTCCCCAGTGCGGGTGTACCCAAGATTGTCAGATTGGCTCTGAAACTTTTGAAAGCCTCAGTGAGTTGTTTTAATGCCAAATAATTATGTCAAGTCTTCCAGACGCTTAATGTTTCTATTTTATCTCTTCCTTCCCCAAAGCAAAGCCATGTGCCTCCAAAAATAAATTTTCTTCCAAATTTCAGCAGCATGATCTTCCCCAGTTTACAAAAATGCAATGCGTATGGCTCGCAGGCTAGAAGGACAAATAATGAAATAAAATCAAAACCAGAGTTTGCACAGAATTTTCCAACCAAGTGGGAAGTCTTGACTACATCAAGCCCAATTCTCAGTGACTTCATAAGTGCATCCGTGTAGCTTTGTGACAGGTTACAGAAGTAGTTCACCTCTGCGAAATGGGAGGACAGCTTAAACTGTAAGCCCTAACTTTAACTCCCAGCTTAGCCTCATTCTGGGGTGAATGCAATAGAAGCCCATCTCTATAATTCCATGCATAGAAATGAACACTATAAATTCCATGAATACGTTTCTCAGAGGCCCCATTTCCCATTTTACCATCATGTTCTACCTGTTTCCTACTACCGATAAGCTAGAAGCCACCTTAGAAAATACTCCTCCAGTAACGAAATCCAGGCACAAGACTTCAGCCAATGTATGACTGGTCATTGCTCCTCTAATGACTTAACAGCATTATCTAATCATTCAACTGTTATTTTGCTAAAATAACAGTAATGAAGACAGGTTTTATATCACTTCAATGATGGCTGCATGAAGATGCTGTAAGTCACTAGTGGGGAAATGGCTTTTGTATGCAGGTAGTACCATGTTTTTAAAAGAAATCCAAACCATATTATGTTATCTCTGCTGCTTCAATTTTAATTGACATCCCTATTGTCATTGGCCACACACCTATCTCCATATCTTCATCTCTTTGAAAAGAGAAAGAGAGATGCCCAGATTGGCTTAAAGACTAGAATCACATCAGCTTTCTTATGACTGGATTTAATTATGTGATGTGATTTAAACTTCTCACTGAAGATCTCTGGATATCAAACGGAAGTCTTTTCTCCATGAACCAATGGAATTATCTCCTCCCGAAAAACATTGCCAGCCCCGTTGGGTGGAGCATCCTGCCTGCTGTTGACTATGCATGGAACAACCCAGATTTCTGAGGCTAACATTCATCAGATTAATTTAGCATTGGCCTGTTTGTGTATGTCAGGGTGGAGCTTCCTGGCTGTTGGTGGAAATGACTTTGTTTATAAATGCCGTGAAAATAAGCAGCCAGGGAATCGTATAGGGGAAGAGATGAGGGGAATGACTTAGGAAAATGAATGAAGTTTTGCAATGATGTTCCTAAGATCCCTGATGGGAGTTTGCTTTACCCTCTCATAAAACAGTATCACAGTGATAGATACCACCTCATCTCTGCTGGATGAAGGATGTGCTGGGTATACAGTATGCAACCTTGCATTGTTCATTGTGATTTCAGTATATTGACTCTGGAGACAACTCCCTCGGCCTTGGACCTCCAGAGGAGCTACAGAGACTGAGATAGAATGCATTCATAACTGAGGAAGGGGGATAATGCATTGTCAGTGGAGAATTATACATCAGTGCAAGGAGTCTTCAAATGTCATGCTAAACCTACTTCAGCCAAGAAAATATTGACATCTTCCTTTTTGAATGTATCTACAACGAAAATAAAATACAGTATGTCCAGCAGACTCTCTCTCAAGGACTGGGGAATAGTGGGGAGGGACTGTGCCTCTCCCAAAGCTGTTGAATTCCAGCATTCCTCACCATGTGCAATGCAGTCTGGAAAAGTTGGGAGTTACAGCTGAGCAACATCAGAAAGGTCTCAGCTTTTCCTTCCCTATGGTGCCAGAGAGGAGGAGAAGGGAGAAGCCCTGATCAAAACGGGAATATAAATCTTGATCATTAATCCGTTAACTAGTTGTGCAGGCCCACCTCTCCCATCTTCTCCCATTGCCTGTTCTTTTTATTAGAGCTATGGAGATCTTTGATGCAGATCTGCCACCGACTTCTTCCCCGGGCCCAATTATAGAGGCACATAGAATCCAGGAACTTCTGCTAAAGAATTCTACACTACAAAAGCTAAGAAGTCATTATGAAAGTACTCCAGTGATTACCGGGGATCAAAAGCAAGACTTATATATACTCAATGTTCTATTTTTGTACCTCTTTTTCCCACTTACACAGTGCAATGGATTAGAACAGTGTTTCTCAACCTTAGCAACTTTTAAGATGGGTGGACTTCAACTCCCAGAATTCCCCAGCCAGAAATGCTGGCTGGGGAATTCTGGGAGTTGGAGTCCACCCATCTTAAAGTTGCCAAGGTTGAGAAACACTGGATTATAAGGACAGCATTCTCTTTTGGGCTGATGGACCCGTTTCCATCTCTCTCTTCTTTGGTAGCGGTTAGATCTGAAATCAGGTTGTTTTCTTCTGACAAGGTGAGAACCCTCACACTTTGCTTCAATGAAGATTCAAACAAAGCAGCCTTTGAAGCTGTTTTATTAAGCAATACAGCCCCCTTGCTTCTAAGAGTGAAGTGAAGTAGCTCCATGGTTTCACCTCCCTCGCTTTTCTTTACTTCTTCCATAGTATTCACTGCAGGACCTGGAAGAGGATGGTCCAGAGTCAAGGTTCACACTTTTGCCTCAGTGAAGAAGATCATGGCACCACCATGGCACGATGTTCTTTGCTGAGGTGAACCAAAGCTGCTTTGTGCAGGCCTACTGTGTGTGTGTGTGTGTGTGTGTGTGTGTTCCTTTGAGTCAGCTTTGACTTCTGGCGATTACATGGACTAGTCCCTGCGGTTTTCTTGGCAAGATTTCAGAAGTGGCTTGCCATTGCCTGCTTCCTAGGGCTGAGAGAGAGTGACTGGCCCAAGTCACCTAGCTGGCTTTGTGCCTAAGGCAGGACTAGAACTCACAGACTCCCGGTGTCTACCCTGGTGCCTTCACCACTACACCAGGCTGGCTCCACTTTGTATTTTACTGGTGCTTTAAAATAAATTTCCATTTTTAAATATGTTTTTGATGGGAGCTCCTTTGGGATTCTCTGAAGTAAAGCAGGATCTCTTTCTCCTAGTCCCTTTCTCTCTGTCCCATCAGCTTTGTTCCAGCTTGCCAGTGGCATTTTAGTAAATCATATTTTACACATTGTCATAACATTCTTTTACTCTTCCCTCCCTCCTAAAACTTGCTGCCTCTGTTAGAACGGTAAGGTCACAGATCAGGTAATGCAAGCAAACTGGCTGCCATGGAATTTTCACTGTGATTCACTGATGGTTGTAAATATCAAAGAGCATTTCAACAAAGGTGCCATGGGGGGCCACCAAGCCCACTTTCAGAGAAGCAAAAACTTTTTCATCCATGTAAACTAGATTAACACTTTCATTCTCAGCTTGAGAATATACATAGGCTATTGTGTTGTGTTGTGTTGTGTTGTATTGTATTGTATTGTATTTTCCCATCAGTTAAAAAAATCAGCTTCTGCATATCTTCCCATGTTTGCTGAATTCCTAGTAGAGGTGAGATCCAGGCAGATCTTGGAAGAGCTTCATTATACCCCAGCTCTTAGGCCAATTTTGCTAGATGTTTGAATCAACTCTAAGAATTTTCTAGCCAACATGACTGCAGCTGAAAAATCTGAGTGTTCAAAACTTTGAAGGACCTTCAGTTGGGAAAGCTGCCTTCTGATTTTCTTAATTTCTCTTTTTGATTGGGATTGTTCTGCATCAATACCCATTCCTCTAAATACAATGAACTC
Organism: Python bivittatus; assembly: GCF_059951505.1. Lineage (NCBI taxonomy): Eukaryota > Metazoa > Chordata > Lepidosauria > Squamata > Pythonidae > Python > Python bivittatus. The sequence goes on along the minus strand of NW_028277085.1, from coordinate 5,177,784 downwards.
ATCTTGATTATTTTGTTACAAATCCAGGACAGGAAGGAAAATTTCAATCCAGATTTCTGGCATAATCCAATGGCAAGCCTTTGGATTTGGGTGTGGTAGACATGAACTCCATATGGTAGACATGAACTCCATATTGTGCATTTGCCTAACATTACACTCTGTGATATAGTGCTCATGGATGGGGTTAGTATAGAATCCTCATGTGACTTGGACTACACTTTCTGTTTCCACCTCTGTTGGCTAGGACATCCATATACATGAAACCCTGTTCTAGATGTTTACAGCCTAGATGATTTACTGGTCACCACCACCACAGCAAGTATTTAGAGAATAGGGTTCAAATGAAGGGTTCTTCATAGGAATCATTATGTGAAAGTAAAGCATTTCTGTCAATGCTCCAGATACACCAGTCTTCTGACTTGAATGAAACTATCTTCTCCACTCTAGGCCTACATACAAATATTTGGGGTTATAGTTCCTATGTCCCTAATCATCAGCTATAAGATGACTGGGGGTGGAGGGATATCCTAAAGAGAAGGTATGAAAGGCTAGTCTAGCTCCTCAAAACCCACTGTGTGCCATGATGATGTCACAAGCATCTTGATGTCATGCAATGCCTATGATATCATTAGCCCTTCCCTTCCCTCTAAATCAGGTTTTCTGCTGGCTGGGGAATTCTGGGAGTTGAAGTCCACCCATCTTAAAGTTGACAAGGTTGATAAACCCCGCTCTAAATACTCACAGCCTAGATGATTTATCTACTCTGAGTTGACCCACCCATTCAGGCAATCATGAAATATTCTCTGGCTGTTCTTAATCCATGGAGCTTTTTCATTATTTGTTGCTCCCATTTTTCCTCCTTACAATTAAATCTCCAATGTTACTTTTTTTGGGGGGGGGGGATGAAATGTCTAAATGAAAATGATTCACACATTCCAAGCTATTAACTCCCAAATGCCACCTTAAAGTTTAAGGCAAATTGTTTTCAGCTCCTTGGTTTTGCTGATGGAGATGCCTGATTTTTATATTTCATATGAAAAGAAAAAGAATGCAGCTTGTTACCCCCCAAACCATATTACAGAAAATGTATTGGTGGAAGTGGACAATCTATTGCATTATAGATGAAGGAATATTGATTTCCCAGGTGTTTAGGTTTTCCTTTCTTGTATCTTTTTCCCCCAGTTTAGGTAGAAATCTTAATAAGGGAAGCTGGAACATAAAGAAGTCCTCGATTTAATTGGAATTGATCGAAACCGCAACATTATCACAACTTGTCATCATGGAGTGGGACCAGGAGCGATGTGATGCAGCCTGTGTGATTAAACACTCCGTTACGTTGTGATTATTAACATGATTCAATGGAACACTTGTAAATATTAAACACACGCATACACGCTCACTCCAACATGCGTGCACCAAAATCCTCTTTTGATGATCCATCTGGGCAGTTAGCATGATTCAAAGAAACTTGTATGCTTAAATGATATGTTACCAAGCAAGAGAAAAGCACAATTGCAAAAGTTTACAATGCAAATTTTGTGTAATCAATGACCTGGCAGATACTTAGAAGAGGTGGGTCTTGGTTAATGTAGGGAATGAATCGCTTTAACGTGAGATGTCTCTGAACTGATTTGGGGTGCGTCTGGTATGATCAAGGGAGATCTACAAAGACTTTCCTTGTTAGTACAGAAAATATGCTCCGCTCAACCTGACCTATAGCTTCCTCAATCCACTATCATTTCTCTCATAATGGCTAATAAGCATCTCCCGGAAACTCACAGTAGGTTGTAAAGGTACTATCATTCCCCTCCCTGATAATAGACTTATTTTCCTTGAAAAGGCGCTCAAATTGCTTCTTTGAAAGTGTTTCAGAAGAGTGTCAACCAATTTCATAATGTGGAAATCTGCCCAATTATTCCTTCTTTAGCTCTGCTTCCATCCTGCAAAGAAACCTTTTCTCTGCCTTTGGTATGCTAAATATGGGAGAAAAATGCTTAATTCTCCTCCCCACTCCCCCAAAAAACCTAAGAAACCATCACACTTAGCTGAGAGGTAGGCTAACCAACAAGGGATCCTTTACTGTTTCATCATAAATGTGATATGGAAAAGATTCAGGAAAGCTTGTCAGATAATGACTTCCATCATGAAATTCCTCACTATTCTCTTCTCATTTTTCTGGGTCATCTTATCAGCAGTTTCTTAGCTGCTGGCCTCATGGGAATATGTTCCTTTTAGAGATGCTGGGGACTTAGAGCCTAACATGGTTAAGAAACGTGAGTGGTCTTTGCATTCATCCAGCAAGACCAGCAAACCCATTGGCTAACCTGCTGATTCACAGGACCAAGAAGGCATATTCAGTTATACAAAATACCATTCAAAATTAACATCCAGCTTTGCTGATATAAATAACTTTTTCTTAACTTGATGGGACTTCATTTTTGTTCATTGCCTGCTAGGAAACAAAACTGTTCCTCTAAGGTGGCTGACAAATTTACTGACTTCAGGATGTTCAAATTCAGCCGCTACATTTTAGATGCAACGACTTAGGGTATAATTTGGAACTTAAATGGTACCTTGTAGATTTGTCTCCTCCACCAAGTCTCCCACAGATTTCAGAACCCTTAACATTTCACTTGGCATGCTTGATAGTCTTGCTGATTGGAGAAAGGTGGGGCTGGAAGTCCTGAACAACTGAAGGTCACCACTGGAGAAGTCAATTGTAGAGCCCTTTAAATCTGCTCCTTTCTTGCTACTGCAGCTCACGATTCTAGCCCTGCAGGCTTCTTGATTTCTACCCTCTTTCTTCCTCCTACTTCATGTGCCAGTTAGACTGACAACAAGGTTTTGCACTCTCGAGAGCCTGCTGAAAATATTGTGCATGTTTCATTGCTCCCCATAAAAGTATGCCTGATGGTAGGAAAAGAAAAATCTGCCCCAGGTGAATTGGGACCAGTGCAGCATAGGTTCGGTACGTCTCTATGCATCTAAGAAATCTACTCACTCTGGGAAGGTTGCCTGAAATACTCCCACCACGCTGAGAGGCTTTAAGCCATTCCCCAAACACAGCGAGTTAGAAATCAGGAGAGGAGGGGTGCAAAGCTACGGATCTCATTCTCTGCCCCACGAGGCCTATCACCCTTTGTCTCTCTGTTCTGCTAGCATCAGTTTAATAAAGGACTTTATTGCACAGGTGGCTAATTAAATGCTGGCTTATTAGAAAACATGTTTTGTTTGAGGTTTAACAGCTCCGTCAGGTGCAGCTGCTGCTGCAGTGGTACTAAATATAAATAGGCCTACAGTTGCGGCAGAGAAGAAGGGTTCTTAAAGGGGCAGCAGACACCCATCTTTCTGCAAGAAAGAGGACGGGTGAGATACAGGCAGAGGTTGACCCGAGACTCATGAGCAATTATGGTGCAAGGTGCAGGTAGGTTTTCTCAGTTTCTAGTTTGGAATTAGAAACCCTCTGGGATTATAAAATGATCTTGGGGATCAGGTCTCCCTTCTTCCTTATTAACAGTGTGATTGAAACTAATTGCCCAGCCACATCTTTTAAAGGGGATGGAGGGTGAGCTCAGTCTATCAACTGGCCACTGGAAGGGAAACTCTTAAAGCTGACTTGCAGAAATAGAGGTCTCCTGGCCTGTGTCTGCTTGAGCTGTTGCCCTTCCATGGCTACAGTACAGTGAGAAGAAAGAGTTGGGGATGGGTAGGAGCCCCTCCTGTGTCATCTGGGATGGCACTAAACTTGATTGAACCACCACAGATCTTCCTTCCTTCCTCACAGTGGGAAAAAAAGCAAGAAACTTAAAGCATTCCAGACTCTTTCATGGTGTCTTGGATAACATGAAAACATCTGACTGGGCCGTAGATGATTTTATCCCAGGGTGTGTCTGACTCAGATGTATTGTATAAATGTGGCCATCTTCAGTTGACAGTTAGATGGTCCAAAAGCTGACTCACTTCTTTAAAGTGAGCATTTTTGTATGCTTCTCCCAAAATTGAGCGCACATCCCAAATGCCTGTGCCAAAGGGTCAAGCCATCAGGAAAGGAAGGAACACAAATGAAAGGAGACATTGATGGCAATTGTTCAGACTGACAATGATGCTTTCCCCCAGTGGAGAACATCCACTCTACCTCCTCCCAAATCCTTTTAATGGAGACTTGAACCTGGGACTGTCTAGGTCAGTGTTTCTCAACCTTGGCAACTTCAAGATATGTGGACTTCAACTCCCAGAATTCTCCAGCCAATGGCTGGCTGGGGAATTCTGCTAGGTGAAATCCACATATCTTGAAGTTGCCAAGGTTGAGAAACCCTGGTCTAGGTGTATGTCAAATCCTCTATCTCCGGGCTACATTCCTCTTTCTTCTTCTTTTCAGATGCTTGCTTGCAACCAAATAAGAACATCTCTCTCTCTCTTTCTCTCCCCACCCATATGCAACTTTTTAACTTTGGATCACCATTTCTGCTCCGGCTGCTACTAGTTTCACGATCAGATGCTATTTACGCATCCCCTTAGTCTGTTTGCTATAATTCCTACCATATGTTTGCTGCTCTGTTGAGTTTATTTAATAATGCAAATGTTGTGGAGGGGAGGAACAGGCAGAGATGGCCATTAAGGCAGAGGAAGCGAAGAATTTTTTTTTCTTCTAACCAAACCATCACTAAACTCCCCAAATAAAAGCCAAAACATCACACTTTTAATATACCACATTGCTCATGCACACACAAAAGAATGGAATAAATCATGATATCATCTCAGGGAATGCTAAAATGAATCTTTAAGTTATGTTATTGAAGGAGGCATATCCATTACTGAAGTGCGATGGGTTCAGAGCGAAATACTTTCTTGTGAGCGCTGTTCTGCTATTTTATAATTAATACATGCAGGAACGCTAGCTTCTGTAGCAATTTATCCCAAGTATTCTTTTTTGAAAGAAAAGTGAAAGCCAGTTTTCTTTCATCAGACTGAACAAAAACTGGCAGAGAAAAAAAACGCACCCATATTTCTCTGCCCAGCATTAAACACACAACTTCTCAAACAGGGTGCTATTAAGTAAGTACAATCAGTCTGCAAATACAGGTGATTGTTTTGCACAGGGTTGAAAAAGTGACTCGGATTCAGAGATTGGATTTTTTTTTTCATATAGTTAGCCCCTGGGCATTTGGCCACCATTTTGTACCCCAGTTCTTGAAAGGACCAAGCAGGAAAACCCTTTATTATGACCTCCCCCATTTGCTTTCTCATCCCTCTGACAAACACCCATTGGGAGAATGAAAAAATAAGGGTTGCCATCTTGAAATACCCCCCCCCCCCAATTCCTCCTCTCTCGCTATCTGAAGAAATGGACCAGTGCAAGATTTTCTAGTAAACCCTCTGTGGATTTTTTTTACTTTTTGGTTTTGTAGCTTCCGACAAAGATGTCAGCCACTTGGAGTAATTATCCAAACGAGTGGACATTGTGCTGCCAGAGGAAAGGAAAAGAAGGCAGCTGGAAGATACAGGGACATGGCATGGAAAGCCAGCTTCACAAAAACTTCTGTCAAATTCAGTAAAGATGTAATTGGGCCTGACAGCACCAGTGCTAATCACTGAGTCATTCTTTGGATATTCCTGTCACACCACTGAATGGACTCTTGCTGAGGAGAAGGCCTATCAAGTTGGCAGCTAAGGCTATGGAGATGCTCAGCCTTGCAGGGTGGTTTGAGAGTCCACCCCCACTTCAGGTATTTGCCTTCCCCTTTCGGACAGCCAAAGGGGTCATAAAGGGAGGGGAGGGCAGGGGAGGGCGGGGAGGGCAGGGGGCTGTAAACATGTGAGACGTCTTGAAGAAAAATGCTAGTAGCATTGAATATGAGCAGGAAGGTGAAAAAATTGGGTTTCTTATTGAATCTTTCAGCTTATCTAATATGGAAATGGCCTTCTAAATGAAAACCAGATGCCCCCTCGGCTGAAGGTCACTAAACTGGACAATGCATTTGGATAATGATGGAGGAACACACCAAAGGGCTAGCTACAATCCCAAGAGAAGACACCATGAGATATTTGCTCCCATTAAACCTTTTCTACATGAATGCTATGCTCAGGGGGAGTCCTGCCTGGAGAAAGTATAGGAGGATGTTTTCTTCTGGAGAACTTCTGCAAAATTTTGCCATTTGTGTCCACATCTAAGTTTTGTTTCCTTTGGGAAATTCTAGAGCAGGTTGACCATGTTTTTAGACAGCATAACAGAGGCGAATTTTCTTCTTGCCTTATGCCCTTGCCTCATCTCATAAGAAGAGGAAAAAAATTAGGAGCACACACTTCTGGTATGAGATTGTCATTCGCATGATGAGAAGAGGCTTGGGGGGTTGAATACAGACAGCCTGGAAAAAAAGGGAGAAAGATGGGGAAGGCCTGATCAAAGTCTGCACTTGAAATGCCTCCAAGGGAACAGCAAACTTAAAAGAAGGAGATTATCTGGCATGTCAAGGGATGGCAGGTTGTGGAATGATGGCCTAGAGCAAGATACAGAAAAGTAGAAGTATTGGAGAGAAAAAAGGGGGAAGATTCTTACAGCAGAATTACAAAAGAATGGAAGATTTCCCTGGAACAAGGAGATTAGACAGCAGGTGACTTCCCAGGCAAAGTTCTCACGCATCTTCTGTAGCCAGGGCTAGAGCTGCATTTCTATGATCCCTAATAAAGCTTCCTAGATATGAATGAATAAGAGTGCCATGACCTGTGGTGTTCCCAAACCACCCCAACAGAGGCTAAAAGGGGAAGTGGTGACCCTGTGCATCACTCTCCCTTGTGCTTTGCAGTCGCAGTCTGCAATCCATGGGTTGGGGGCAGTGAATGTAGCAAGGTATTGTCCCCCTGAAATCTGCCATCTAAAAGCACACGGCAGGTAAACATGGAAGTATATGCTTGACAATGGTATGGTCCTCCCACGGTACAAACAGGAAAGCCAAAACAACTCACCGCTTTGGTAAATGATGGAACTCTACCAGGCAATGCCATTGCTGTGTTGTTGGGGGCATATGATCGACACAAAGGGATCAAGCTGCAGGGATGAAGTGTTCCTCAGCTCTGTAGGAGACCACAGAAACTAGACCTCTCCCCCTGTAATGGTGTGTGGGAAAGACCTTGGGAGACAGGGTGAAGAGATGCTCCCTAGAGGACAGTTAGATAAGAGACAGCATAGTCTCTTATCTAACTGCAATAGATAGTCTATCTAACTCTTATCAAGGACCGAATCCAACCGAACACAGGTTAGAGCCGCTATTAGTCGATCCTCGACTAATTTTTCGGCAGGAATTGTAGACTTGGCTCTGCCAACTTGCCTGGGGTGAGGAAAGATACAATTGATCCTGGGGAGGGCTGGCACCTTGACGATGCACCCTGAGTTTATTCACATCTAATTAACATCTGCCTCTTGGATGTATTATAAAGGAAGTGTGTTTTGAACATATGGTAATTATTTAATTAATATTTATCTATTTTAATCAACATTTATTCTATTTTTACTGTAAACCGCCCAGAGTCACCCCACAGTGAGATGGGGGTGACAAATTTGAAATATAAATAAATAAACAGTCTGCAGCTGGATAATGGACAGGTCAAGAGGCTCAGAAGAGACCCTCCCTAGTTTCTCAGGCTGTAAAGGAGACGGGGAGAGAGATGTCCTTTCCGACTTGCACGATTCTGTTATGTAGCCTTACGATAAAGTAGAATTAGCTCATCTAATTGTGATTCCTGTCTGGTCTACCTGGTAAGGCTGACGGTCCCCAATCCCCAGGAAAGGACACCTGCTATCACATGAAGGCAATTGTTTAGACATAGTCTTATCCCATAGCAGGTTTTTTTTTTTTTGGTAGCCTTCAGACTGAGGGAGGAGAAGAAGGAGAAGGAATGCTGCTATTTTAACAGTTTTACCCAAGAGATTGCATGTGGAAGTTGTTGAAATCTTACAAAGTTTAGCAAACATATGAGCACAGATAATTTAGGGTGATTTAGAGATAATTTAGGATAGGGTTCCTCAACCTTGGCAATTTTAAGACGGATGGACTTCAACTCCCAGATTTCTGGGAGTTGAAGTCCACCCGTCTTAAAGTTGCCAAGGTTGAGGAACCCTGATTTAGGGGACATAGCCATGAGTCCTATGTGTGATGGTTCCCAAAGGCTTCTGGTCCCCGTTGCAAGGTGCCACCTCTCAGCTTACACGTAGCATAGACCCATTTGTTCCTGTTCCTAGTCTCCATACTTCCTGATATGTTCAGTGAATAGAAGACATTGGTAAAATAAACAGTTTCATAATCAGGAATCTGGAATGCAAATTTTTAGCTTCACTGGCTCAGAATTACCGTATTTGAAACTGATCCAGCTTCAATGAGCAGAAAAAGCATTCAAGAGTTTTAAATTACCTGCCACCCTTTCTTTTCTTTTCTTTTCTTTTCTTTTCTTTTCTTTTCTTTTCTTTTCTTTTCTTTTTTAAATCTAGGATAGGAAGAATATTTTCCTTCGCTCTTCATTTAAAATTCAGAGTATTTAAAAAATAACAAGGAGAAGGAGGGGTGGAAAGGGAGCTTGAATAAAAGCAATGTACCAGGAGCTTGTGAATGAAGTGTATCTGGCTTCGAGGAGTCAGCCCAAGATTTCCCGTTAGGAGGAAATCCTGATTTGTTTCAGCAGAGAGGTTATGTAAGTTGCACTTAAAGACGTGCGATAGGTACAATATCCAGTATGCCAGTAAGCTATAGGCAAGGCACTTGGAAATAAGCTAGATGGTTTTCTATATGAGTAGTTATAATTTCCGCTGTGTACAGAAAGAGATTATTGGAAACACTGCTCCTTCCTTCCTTCCTTCCTTCCTTCCTTCCTTCCTTCCTTCCTTCCTTCTCCCTTTGTCTTCCTTCTTTCCTTCTTTCCTTCCTTCCTTCCCTCCCTCCTTGTGTGTGTTCTTCTAGGCTTGTACTTGGCACCAGCAGAAGGTAATCTTCAGACATTTTGATTTCCCACACTTCTTTGCATCAATGCCACAGTGGACTCCACAGGCATTTCCCCACCCGCAGCGCTCAGCATCTCACCATCACCGCACCCAAATAACAGTAATGAGGACAGGCAGCCCCTGTTTCATTTCAACGATGGCTGGGTGATGCTATGAAGGTGATGTGAGTCACAAGCAGGGAAATGGCCAGGAAGTTTCTTCAGACTTCTACACGATGCAAGGACAGAAAATGCCACTTCCTGTCCTTTGAATTTATGTGCCCTTTTCAAAAAAGACAGACTTGGAGATTTACCGAACTGCTGTGCCCCAAGGGTACCACGTCTTGGCTGCAAAAATCTGGATAACCCAGGTATCAAGGAAAGTATCTCTGGGCACATTGGTGCCCATGAGCACCACGTTGGGGGAACCTAAAGCAAATGGCCCCCTTACGCTCTGCCAATTCCTGCTCTGCTCTGAGCCTGTTCCCCTGAGCTACCCATTCATCATGCTTACCGCAGGATACCTTTGAGATTGGCTAGGGATGATAAGAGGGAGAGGGAAACAGTTGTAATTTATTCCTCTCTCTCTTCCTGATTGCTATTCCCCCAGAGTTCCTTCTCATCGGAATCATTGATTTTTGAGGGTTGCAGGTAGCTTGGTGGAAAAGTTTCAGCCCCTCTGTGTTTGCAGAGACTAAGAGCTCTCAGCAGACAGGCAGGACTTTGCTGGAGTCCCTCTGAGTCGCCGTCGCCTGGGGCCCCTCCAGGCTCAACCGAGAAGCAGAAATGTCCCATTTGGCCAGGCTGACCCTGTGCTGCCTCCTCTTCTCACCCATTCCACGGCTGGTGCTTGTCTCTGGGTTTTTTCAAGGTTGCCAAGTAAAGGAGGGGAGCGAGGCTTTCAGACGTGCAAGATTCTGGGACTGTGACCTCACAACAAAGGTAGTGTTAGTACTCATGGTCGGTGCTGCTCATCTGGACTACCTCAAAGGGCTGAGAGGATCACATCAGGAGATCTACTGTGTTGAGGAAAAGTATGTCAGTCCCTTTGCAGCATCAGATGCACCACTTGTGGGCTGGTTTAGGATCAATTCCATATATCTCTTTTTGTTTCATTTTCCATATTTTAAATACCCTACAATGAAGATGGAGCACAGGGCAGATCCCAAACTTTTCCCTTCTCCTCCCACATCAGGGTAGTCACCAGTCTAAGATGAAGGAGACCTCTATCTATCTATCTATCTATCTATCTATCTATCTATCTATCTATCTATCTATCCATCCATCCATCCATCTATCTATCTAACAATAATCTATCTCATAATTCACATTTCCAAAGCCTCCCAATTCATTGACGGGTCTGCTTCTAATTGCCTCGCTCTGCTTGGAAATGCATTTGAAGGACTAGCTAGGCAAGTTAGTACTCCATGGTGGAAAGATTTCAAATATAATTGCTGTTCTTTGCATAGGGAGGGAGGAAGGGAGGGGGGAGAGAGGGAAGGAGGGAGAGAGGGAAGGAGGAAAGGAGGAAAGAAGAGAGCCATTGACCATGGAAAGGAAGGCAGGGAAATAGTGTCCACCTGCAGAACATAAAAAGGCACTCTTCACCACCGTCAGGTTTTAAGGACTGCTATCAGCTTGAGGGTATGTCAAGGCACTGCCACATGACATTTGGGTTTTCCCAACCCAAGGAGAGGTCTGTTGATGGATAATTCCATCACAAGCTGGCATCTCTGAATGTTCCTCAGATGTTGCATTGAAATTCAAATTACACTTCCTCGTCTGCCACTTCTTTAAATGACTAATTGTCACTTTAAAAAAACTACACATAGAGAGAACAACAGCTTAGGGCTGGCAACTTGGAGGGGTAGGGGTGAGGCAGCACTCCCCCCCCCCCTTTTAATAACAGATCACACACAACTCTTTGGGGAAGGGATGGTTTCCATGCAACAGATGCTTCACTTTTTCAGCACAGTGATCTAGGCACTTCATGATTTATGACAAGCTTACATTGAGGTTCACACAATTCATATTATAGTTATTTCTGAATGATGCAATTCCTGCTGGGGAGGGAGGGAAGGAAGGAAGGAAGGAAGGAAGGAAGGAAGGAAGGAAGGAAGGAAGGAAGGAAGGGAGGGAGGGAGGGAGGGAATTGTGTCTCATATCCCAACCACCAACTTATCCTTAATACATTTTTAAGACAAAAGCAAATTAATTCCTCCCCAAGCTGGCAAATCTGCTGACACATTTAGGCTCAAAGTGATTTTTAATTAATTTCTCTATACGCTATACTTCTATGCTTGAAGCTGTTCTGTCTTAAATATAAGAAAATAACCTGGCGATCATGAATGAAATTGATGATCATATATACTCACAAATAAGCCGAGAATTCTAGATGCCAAAATGCACCCAAAATATTGGCTTATCCGTGAATGGGCTTATCCATAAGTATAGAAGATAAAACTTTTTTAAAGTACCCATGTTTCCCATATATACTTGGGGATAAGCCCATCCATGGATAAGCTGACCCTTGAATTTTTAACCATTTTTCATGGTGTTTTGGTTAAAAATTCAAAGATTAGCTTGTCCATGGATGAGCTTATATGCAAGTATATACAGTAGGTCTGGAGATGGGTTACTCAGCCAATTCCTCTGAGGGTGCACTTTGCTTCCTTACAGCTTTGACCAAAGTGCCTCCTTAAAGTGAAACAAAGCAGTTGCGTCCCACTTCTGAAACATGAGTGAAGCAGAAGCCTTGACTTGATCTACACAATCATTGGAACTTCTCTGTTTGCATTGGAGGCCCGCACAAGGAGACTTGACTTTGTGGCCTGTGGACAATGCAGTTGCCACTGTTGAGATGAAGAGGCTCCATGATTTTCCTCAGATAGTTGTTTGGCATTGCCTTGAAGCCAGGGCCATCTTGTAGACAGCCACAAAGATGACCTTGGAGAAACTATGCAGTGATGGTTACAAAAACAGGCGTTCAGCCTGGAAAAGAAAGAGAACATTAGGAAGAAACTCAGACTAGCTCTGCCTTAACTCCCTGTGGTATAAAGAGAAGGAAAACACCACCAGGCTTTCAATATTCAGTTACTATGCCCTATATCAATAAAGTATAGTTCCAGTTAAACTTGGGGAGTTGGTTTTCTGATCTGGCCTATCTTGAAGGGTGTGTAAGAAAAAATCAAGATGGCAGCTATGAGCACATGATGGAAGGCCCACCACTTTTTTATATGCATTATGGTATCGACATAAGTAAAAACAGGGTGGGGTTTTGATTGCACGGTTGAGGTCGCTAACTTGACTTTTTTGACACACCCTGCAGACACCCCTGCTTGAAACCCACATAGCAGAGGAAAAGTGCATGACAGTTTGATTCTTTCACACAATACTTTTAACCCACTTCCAGAATTAGCCCATTTCCTGAGTTTGCATAGTAGGTAAATCCATCAATGAGTCAAACAGGTCTCCCACATGCTTAGCCACCAGAAACCAAACCAAGGTTAATACTAATAAAGTTTAGCATGTGGCGCAAATACCTCTGCTAAGTCTTTGCTTGACCTGGTTCTGTTTGTTGTATGAACACAGCCATGTGCACATTTTCAAGAGATGGTTATTTTTGTTTCCAGAACAGCTTGGTTTGATTTATTTTCTTGTCTCTCTCAGCAGTAACTCCTCCTAGTCAAGTGCCAGCTGGGCTGTTTACGACAGCCGTAAAAGTCAAAGGCAAACATAAAGCTGCACCTGTCATAATTGGGGTTGATATATATACCCAGACATACACACACACACACACACACCCAAACAGATGGAAAGTCAGAGTGGATCAATCAAAGGGAGAACAATGAGAAGAACACCTACTCAGCTTTATGGGAACATGAATTGTTGCTTTCAATGTAGTCTTACCCTATTCAATAGCTAAGATGAGAGTCAATGTGGTATAGTGGTTAAAGTATTGCACTGGGACTGGGTTGACCCAGGTTCTAATCCCAAATCTCTGGTGACTTTAGGCTAATCACTTTCTTTCAGCCCAGCCTACCTTTCAGATTGTTGCTAGGAATGGAATAAAATTCTCCTATATGCTTGATAGATATATAGCTTGAGCTCCCAGAGGGAAGGCAGGATAGAAACATGATAAGGAAATAAAATGGAAGGGGATGAGTGCACCACGATAGTCTTCTTTCCAAAGGTTCTCTCTGTGGGCCACTTCCTGAATATGTAGATCTCACTGTCCTTTTTATTTAGCCTCAAAGAAGCAAACCCTAGTTAAAAACTAGGAGTAGCGTACAAGGGCTAGATTTTCTACCTACTTTGTTGCCAGCTAATGCCCATCTGGAGTTTTGTAGCCATAATGCCAGGGAAGGTGGAAGAAAGAGAAGAAGTGGAAGCTAGTTGGATGAACTTGATTACAATGGGGGCACTGTTGGTAGACTTGAAAGGCCAAGTTGGGCACAAATCCTCCTGGAGAAGGACTATCAATGTGGTCACTAAGAGTTGACACCAATTTGATGGAATATAATCCTCTCCCTCCCCCCCAATTAAAAACTACACCATAAAATACCCATGTACCCATGTACCAAAAACTATCAACCTTCCAGTATTACCACCTTTCATTTACAATGAAGGCTCATAACTGTCATCCATTGGACGGAAAGACAGAAATAAATTCTGCTGAATTTGATGGCCCTGCTTCTGTGCAATTTCAACTTGTAAAACACTCTGAGTTTTAGGGGGGAAATTCAGCTAGCTTCAAATAACACCTTTAGCTTTTAATTAGAAAGGTAAATGATCTTGCCAAGAAATGTTCCCATTTACAGCAGTTGATGTGAAGGAGGAATACCATCACATGAAAGGACATCAATCTTCAGTCTCCACCCAGTTATTATTTATCATTCTTTAAGCATCTCATCTGCTGGTGCTTTAGCAAATAATGTGATCGCTGAAAAATAAATCCAGTGTTGCACTTTATTCCTTCTCCATTCTACCACTCCAGTTAAATGATCTTTCAACTATCTGATGGCTTCCAGATTGGATGGATTTCCCCTAATCCCAAGATGCCAAGGTCATTGGGAAATGAAGTCCAGTCCCTCTGGAAAACATCTGATGATTGAAGGCTGGTTTAGGATGATCACCAGCAACAATATAGGGATCAAAATGGAGATATTCATGTTCTAAGATACTGGACCTACAACTTGTTGTTGGCCCTCAGGAAACATTCTAGCAAATATTCTACTACTTTAGACTTCATGGGCCTCAGGGATACTACCAGCTTGAGTGGTCTTCCATTTAAACCAACCAATCCACCTTGTATTAAAAAATAAGCAAGTCGTGATTTGGCTGGAAATGTTTATTCCTTCTAGGCTGGTTTGGGAGGAAGGGTTTTTTGAGGATGGATGTGATAAAGTCTTTGTCCACTTTGTGGGAAATTATTGCCAGATTGCAGCTGATCGTTAAGGAGGTCTTCTGTTTCTCTGCAGCAGAATAGACATTTGTCAGTAATAAAATGTTATTGCCAACAGATAACTTAACCTCATAGATTAGCCAATTATCACAGCTGGCCATTTAGAAGTTGAATGAGAAGTCAACCTGTGGACTCACCAACCTCCACAATCTATCACTTCTGGAGTGGGAGAGCCCAGCTTTTTTTAAGACCATGTGTACAGGCCACCCAAGCCCCAACCAGGGATAAGAGTGAAAGAAATGGGGATCAAACCTTTATTGTGGCCCTGTTACCCCAACTTCATTCAATAGGATGGGGGTTAGTAGGTACATCAAATATGGATTAATTGACTCAGCTGAATTAGATTTAACCCCAAAGAGATCATGTCTTGCATAGGGTTAGACTAAGTACACTATGGTCAGTCATGTCATGAGAACTGCTGATTTATCCCTTCCCTTTCCTGACCCAAGTCCTAGAGAAGCTGCATGCAAAGAAGGCCTCTCTAAGCTCCTGGTCTCCATGGCTGCTTTTCTCCTCTGCCTCCCTGCAGCGAAATAGTGGATGAAAAGGAAGCTGAATAAGACATTCATTCATTCATTCATTCATTCATTCATTCTGGTTTAAGGGGAAAAAGGAAAGTGTGTTAGTAACTGACACCCTTCCATCTTCCTTTGTAGTTAGGGCTTTCATATCATGTCAGTTAACCACTAGATGGCAGCAAAGAGACACAGAAAGCCAATATTTTGCTGTCATCTAGTGGCCGTCTCACATTTTGCAGCCCTGCTGTGGGAGCAAAAGCCATGGTGCCTGGAAGGAAAATTAAAATGGCTGTTGTAACATAGATCTACCCACCAGGGCTGGGTTTCTGGCACAATAGGAAACTGAACCCATGTGCAACCGAGAGTGGGGGATTCATGTATGCCCCCCTTCTCATTGTTTGCTTGCTTCCAGCTCCTTTCTCTGAGCCTTCCAGGTTGACAACACTGATATTCAATGGTCCTGTCAAATTAAGCAATTTGCCAGTTTTTTTTTTTTTTTAATGCAGAACAATAGGAATGATAAGCTTGGAAAGGCTTCAAACACCTATTTGTACTAATTAAATAATAATCAATGCCCAACCTCTATGCCCAGAATATCCCCAGAGCATCACAAGATCTGCTTTAGCATTTGATATTTCCCCATCCCCAAAAAAAAACCTTTCAGATGTGCCCCCCAAACTCTTAAGTATCCCCAAATTCTTAAGTGCCCTCATCCCCAATTTCACTACATGAGGATCAAGGATAGCACCCTTCCATTCTCTTACCCCTCCCTCTTGCCATCTCTGCATCGATTATAGAGTGACCTGAAATCTCCCTGGAACATCAATGCTGGGTTTTTTTGTTTGTTTTTGCAGAGTTTCTCCTCCCCCCCTTTTTTTGGGGGAAGGGTAATACATCGCATTGGAACAGCCGCACACATCTCCTGGAGAATTATAATGAGCGTTTCGCTGGACTTTAATAGGCAGCCTTCTCTGCCATTCTCCAATTCCAACTAATTCTTCCATTATCCTGTCTTAATGAACAACTGCAGGCTCTTACTTGCAAGGCATGTTAAGGACATTTTGCTCCAGCTTCCCATGAGCTTCCCCCAAACTCACTTTTCGCCGCCGCCTCCTCTCTCCTCCCCCCGCCATGTTATAAATGTCCCGGTTTCTGCTGTATCTAACACCCCCTCCCCCCCAAAAAGGGGGGAAATAATTGGATCAAAGCTGGCAACGATGTTTTTTCACTTTGCATTGCTCCCAAGAAAGACCACGAACAGGCTTCAAAAGTCATCTAGTCCATCCCCTGCCAGGATGAAAATTATGCTTCTAAAGCAAGCGGGGGCCATTTTCTTGACCCTGGGGGCTGCACTTAATCCATTTCAGGGGCTGCAAGGGGTGTGGCTAATCTTTTCAGCCCTTGAGCAAAGGGAGGGGCATTTAAGCAGGAAAAAAAATGGGGCCTTAAGTGTGGTGGGCTTAAGGCTCCCATTTTGCCCATAACATCATCGGATGGGGAAAAAAGATGGGGAGGAGAGAACTGGCCTGGTAAGCCAGTTTTGGCTCAACAACCTCTAAGAATAGAGAATCCCCTGTCTTTTGAGCCTGTTCCACCGTCAAACACTTGCATCATTCGTTTGCTCTAATATTTAGTCAACATTCCCTTTCATGATAGTTCAAGTTCTCTCAGTTTGAGTCTTTGACTCAGAGATGGAAAACTCATCTGGTCAGTCACTGATGAACCAGTTCTTCAAACATTTGGAGAGTGACCATTGTGTCACCTCTTAATCTGCTCTTCTCTGGGCTCTACTGAGTTCCTGGAAGTAGGGCTGTGCAGGGCTGTGGATCCACAGCAAAAAAGGTGGGTGCCTCTCCCTCCCTGAACCCATTTCCTCATTATAACCCATCAGAGATCTTCTTTTCTAACTCTCCATAGGTATGAGACCAAGAGAGTCACCCTAGTGGTGGCTATTGGCTATATATGGGGCCATGTACAGCCTTTAGCTGTAAAAGTGTTGGCCTTCAAAGCCAGGGTTCACACCACTTGCTTAACACATTGGCCAGCTGATCAACTTATAACTCCAGCCGCTTGCTTGGGGCTCCCAGATCTGGACTATACAAATCCAGACCACTAGAGGGCAGCAGAGGTTGAGCTCTTCAGCTCTGCTGCCATCTAGTGGTTGTCTGAATCTTCACAGCTCAGATCCAGCAGCCCTACCCTTGCTGCTAAAGGTGGTCAAAGTCACCAAAATCTAACTCATGTCACTTGAAGGAAGGAGGAAACATGTTACTTTCTCCTGCCTTCTGGTGACTCAGTTCACTTAGCAGTGGGAAACCAGTAATCTTGAGCCAAATTACCAGGAGCGGGTGGCTTTCCACCTCCCTCCCTTTCCAGCTATTCTGCTTAAAATAGATTTTTCCCCCTTCTGCTGGAAATGAACATACAGCAGAAGAACCTCTAAGAATACAGAAGCAACCAAAATATTCACAGTATTGTTGATGGCACATAGCTAGTCATAAGCTTCACCACCTTACAGGGTTGCTCTGAGGACAAAATAGGAAGGGAAGAAGGAATGTGGTTACTATTGGACCCTTGGTGAGAAGAGTATAATGTGCAATAAATGCAGAAATATGTTCTTATCTAATATCAAAGCTTTGGTAATCCTGAACTTTTTTGAAGGCAGGAAAAAAACAAGATATTCAAGATAAACAAGAACATTCAAACAAATCAATAAATGCCCCATAACTAAAACACCAAATCTAACAACTCCAAATGATCAAATAGCAAGATAAAAACAACACAGGACTTTTGCTGGACAGCCCCAAAACATAAAGCAAATGTATTTATTTTATATATTCAGCTAGCAGTCATCATTAAATCAAACAAGACCTTAATGCTTTCTCAGTTGCTACTAAAGAAAAGAGGCCACAGGAATAGTTGTGTGCTCAGCAACAATACTCTTGATGTCTGGCAGATTTTTTATATCCCATTCTTTAAAAACGGGTATTCTAAAATCACAATAAAGCTATCACTACAAATCTAGATTTTGTCACAGCCTATTAGGAAATGCAAATTGAAAATGGCAGCTTTGCCTCTCTCTCTCCTGATCTATTAAGTTACCCTCCTTTTTCTCCTAAACAAGAGAGAAGTTAGATTAGAACAATTTCTAATTAGTCTCTTAAGATAAAGTTTTAACAGTTCAGGATGGGACTAGGAATGGCTGACAGAGTTGTAAAGGGAGAACCGATGTAAACAGCTGACACTTTCTGTAAACTACAAATATATGTCCTGAACCAACACCATTGTGAAGAGTTGCACAGAAGGTGTTTGATTCATGGGATCCACCATTCTTTTTCCCCTCCTTTACCTTCTGCTGAGGGGAAATCGCCATTTTCAAGCAACTCTAAAAGGCATTAACTCGAGGAAGATTCTGCCCAACAGTTCTGACTACCATTAAATCCACTATCAGCCCTTGATGACGACTTGGTCAGTGAGAGGCGCATTTTTTCACAATCAGGGGAAAATGCTTGAACACTTGAAATTAACAATGGCTTTTTGAAAGGTAAAGATGCCCAGGTTTTCAAAGAAGTCTTTCCATCTCATTAATCACTTCTATTCTCTACGCTAAATACCAGTCTTTCTGCATCTCTTCCACTTCTACAATTCTTTCCTCTCCATTCTCTACTCCATAATTTCTCTAGTCCTTAAGTTATCCTTCATATTCTTATACACTCCATTGGTCTCTTCCCATTTTCTCTTTTCCTTTATTTATTTATTTATTTATTTGCTTGTTATTCACTTTCTTACTTAATATATTTACAGGTTTTTTCTCCAAAGAGTTCAAGACATTGAATATGGGATCACTCCTCATTTTACTCCACATAACAATCTTATAAGGTAGATTGGACTAAAAGACAGCAATTGGCTCAAAATCACGCTGAACTCCTTGGCTATAAGAGATTTGGACTGGAGTTTCTCAGATCTCCAGTCAATATTCTAACCAGTACATGACACAGAATCTTTTATATATGTGGATTTTTTTCAAAGTTCTATCTTGGGTCTCCTTCCTTCCTTCCTTCCTTCCTTCCTTCCTTCCTTCCTTCCTTCCTTCCTTCCTTCCTTCCTTCCTTCCTTCCTTTTCTATCCTTCTTCTTCTCCCCTCTATGAGTCATTAACTGGATTCAATCACTGGTTTTATGTTATTGGTCATTGAATATGTCTCTGTATTGCTTCCTTGCAACTGTATCTCCAAGTGCTTTGCAAAGAAGGCAGTTAAATAACAAAAAGCATACACTAAAATCCACAAAGGCATAGGTGAGAACCAGTCCCCAGGCACTGAGGCAAGACCAAATAAATAGCAGATGGAGGGTTAAAAGGACAAATGGGCTTAAGCCAGCCCTTTCAAAAGAGGGGGCCACTACCCAGTGCTTAAGGCAGGAGTCAAAATGCAATGTAAGGTTTCGATGTGGTTTTTCTATATAGGGCTTGTTTTTAAATCTTTATCATTGCCGAAATTCTTTGAGTTTTGACTTCTTAGTTTTCTCCAGTAAGAAAGTTCTAGGTTTTCTTGACATCTTCTAAGAGGTCTGCCTTGGCAGTGAAGTCTGACATATCCCTGAAGCTGAACATGATGTAGAGACATTTGCTTAACATTAGGTCCATATGCCATGCTTACCTTGGTCAACTGAAACTTTATGGGCTGGCTTTGTATAACATGTTAGCATGAGATGTTGGTTGATTAACCTTGGTTAGTTTGGGAGAGGGTATAGCATCTTGTCTAAACACAGCCTGTTTGGCTCATTCATGATTCAATTAATCCAGAACATTGACTAATTCTGTGTCTACATTGTGTGTGTTGAGTGAATGAAACTAAACTCTAGCTCCAGACCTGGACAGTTGAACTTCAGTTGTGGGCATCTTATATGAGCCACAATGATGCTACTCATATGTGCATCATGACATCTTCATGCAAATGCAGTGAATGTCATCATGAGGACTAATGCACATTACATAGTTTGCACCCTTTGTCCAGTGATGTCAAGACACATGTGATGTCACTTCCTCTACCCAGATGCCCATGGCTTCAGCTTTGCTTTCTTACATCACATTACTTGGTTCTAAGACATAGTAACCCATTTTGGAGGATTCCAGTTCTGTTTTCCTCACTCTGTACTTCTATTAGACAGTTTTCCTATTTTCTTCCTGTCTCAAGCTCATTATATAAAGTTTTATCTCGGGGTTCCTTTCTTCCATTCCCTTTGCTGGTTCACTTTGTTCTAATGCACAGGAGGGAAAACTACAGGTCACATGAAAAATCATTGCAAGAGGGAGAAAGAGAGAGAGGAAGAGACTGGAGAACAAAATTCTATTTAATAATGGTTAAATGTTGAGCATACGAGTGGGTGGATCTGTACTCTTTCTAAATAATATTTTTAGAGAAGCATACAGGCCTGGCACTTACTAAAGAAAAATAACATTTTTAAGGAAAAAGGTTGTAGAACAATTTAAGGAACAGAAAAGGGTATTTTGTGGTTGAGTGATGTCACACATGTTGCTCAATAACAACCATTTTCCATGCAAGTCTTGAGTCATTGTTGCGTTTTGCTTTTTAAGAAAAGGACATGGGTCTTCTAGGGAGTCAGTTTGCACTAAAGGGTGCTTAGAAATCTGAACTTCTGGTTTGGTAGGTGACCATAGCAGGCCCCAAAATCACAAATGGAGGCTGTAATGGTGCCATCATAGCCATGTATTGTAGGCAGAGATGCCACCATCAAAAATAGCCTTCTCTATTCTCAGAAGGCTTCTTCAGCCTTTGCTTCTTTGCAGTGTTATAGCTACAGGCTCTGATAATACAGCTGTGGCTATAATTATTCTCTCTTGTTCAAATGTTCAGGTTGTGAATGCCATTTTTATGGACCCCAAGTGGCCTACCCATGCACAGAAGGAAGATGAAGAGAACAGAGAAGGAGAGTTCCAAGTGGTACAGAAATTCAAAGAAAGGAAGATTTTCCCCTCTCCAGAAAATAACCCAGTGGAGATTCAATTGGCCAAGAAGACAGACTGATTATTGGTGGAGTGGAAGAGGCAGATCTCATTTCTCTTCTGTGTAACTTTTGCATACGTTCATTCATACATCTACTCCGTATGAATGAGATGTGGTGGAATTTCCTTCAGGAGTGGCTTCTAACTAGATGACTATCTCTAAATGATCCAAAGTAGGCTGGATGATCTTTGAGATCCCATACAATTCTACAGTTCTAGGAACTACAGCAAAGGAAAGTTTGGGAATGATTGCTGATCATGCAACTTCTACTTTGTCCCCGCCCCAATCCATGCAAGGTCTCAGGGTCTCAAAAGCACCCACATTGCTGACAAGTACCAAAGAAGACATCTAAACAGCAACAGAAGTTCTGCGTGCCTGAAAACAAGAATGAAAGACTGAGTTAGCTCATTTTTGGTTATGCGTGCAATAAACAGGTCTAACAGCCACCCTTCCTGCTCTTTGCAAACTGCTTTGATCTTTACTTTGTTGTTACTATGGTGACAGCACAAAAATACAGAATTTCATGTCATGGTTTACTGTAAGTGACAATGTTTTATCTCTGTTGCAACACTGAACACAGATGCTGCCTGTCCATGCAATGTATGAATCCCAACATTATACAAAAACAGGGACCACACCATCAAGTCTGCTCTTTTTCTCCCATTTACCCTGTGCCAAAACCTCAGGCTCACCCACCTTACTTATTCTGAAGTTCACACAACACATTGATCTAGGCTAAAGTGAGGTTGAGTAGTTTCAGGCTCAACCCAGGAATCCAATCTTAGTTATCAAGCCATCCTATTATGTTATAGCAGACTCTGTTGGTTTGGATGAAGTGAGCTATGGCATGCTATGGAAATCTAGCAATTGGAGCTTGTTAACCCGTGTATAGGATTTTGTATGTTGAAATCGGTTAGAGCTATTTACATCGTTCATTACAATTCAGGGCACTGATTAGCACCTTTAAAGTTATATATGGCTCAGGGCCTGGCTATCTTCAAGACCACCTGCTCCAAAGTGAATTTGTCCATCCTGTAAGATCTGGGAAAGAAGTTCTGCTGAAGGTCCCATCTCCAAAGGAATTCCATCTACAGGGGGCCTGGAGCGGGGCCTTCTCAGTGATGGCACCCCACATGGAGTAGCTTACCCCCCACCTATAAGAGCTGCTTCCTCCCTACTGAGTTTCTCAAAAGAGGTGAAAACTTGGCTCTGGAGGAGACCCTGGGGGTGGGGGTGGGGGGAAGATGTTAGATTTCCTTTTATGACCTACGCCCTTGGTTAGTGCTGTCGTAACATTTATTTATTTATTTATTTATTTATTTATTTATTTATTTAAATGCCCTTCCGCAATCAACCAACTCTTGGTAGCTTACAAGATATACAGTACGACAGCAATTAAAGCGTCCACAGTAATTCCAATCCTAAAGCCCAACGAAAAGAAGAAACGCCACCATAATAAAAAAAATGAAAACAGCGCCAGGTGCAAAACCAAGAGAAGGCCCTCCGTAACAATTCGGCGTTCAATCGCTTCCTGAAAGACAAATCTGATTTCCCAGGGAAGGCCAGTCCAGAGAAGCAGTGCCGCTGGAGAAAAGCAGCGCCTTCTTGTCTCGGTCTTCTGGAAGCATGGGGCCACCAGCAGTGTCCGTTCCCTACACCCAGGGCATTCAACATTTTCACAGCGTGAAACCTGTTATTTTATCTAGCCTGACCAAGAGGCAAAGTTCTAGGGGTAGAAAATTGGCTTTTTTTTATTTTTGCTGAGTCTCCCAAGGAATACAATCAAGGGGGCTGCTGCAAGCAGGCATGCACATACAAAGACACCATGACGCCAGGAAGCCAAATTAAGTTTTAAAAATCAATTCTCCATTCCGAACACCAACCGTGTGTGCGCACTTATGTCAGATTCCACAGAGTGCCGTATACCAATTCAGAGAAGCCGTACGTATCGCACAGTCAGAAACTCTCAGCGCCTCTGCCATCTTCTGCTGAGCGTATATTTTGTTTAGATTTTTTTTATCCCACCTTTACTTTTAGTAACTGTTTTTATTTTTAATAAAATAAGAACCCTAACCCTAAGGTGGCGAACCGACCTGATATTACTTCCTCCTCCTATTTTCCCCACAGCAACAACCCTTTGAGGTGAGTTGGATTGTTGCAGTTCCGGGAAGCTCAGCCGGACAAATGCAAGATGCACCGAGTCGTCTACGCGTTGACAAATAACACCTCTTGGTCTTTCAGTGGGTTACCTTAGAGAACCCACTGAAAGACCAAGAGGTGTTATTTGAGCTTTACCTTACAGCTTATTCCCAACTTCCCATCTCGTCTTAACCACTGTCCTGTTTCTCAATAAATAATTAGCAAATTAAATTGTTAAGGATGAGAGCCAGTTTGGTGTAGGGGTTAAGGCATTAGCCTGGAGACCATGAGTTCTAGCCCCACCTCAGACATGAAGCCAGCTGGGTGACCTTGGGCCGGTCCCTCTCTCTCAGCCCTACGAGGGAGGAGGCAAGGGCCAACCACTTCTGAAAACTTGCCAAGAAAACTTCAGGGACTGGGCCAGGCAGTCACCAGGAGTCAACACTGACTCAAAGGCCCATATTGTTTGTTTTGGCACTGTTAATCTTTACTTCCGTTGCATGCTGCTCAGAGCCATTATGGAGCAGAGCAACAATGCAATACCAGTAATCCAATCAATCAATCAATCAATCAATCAATCAATCAATCAATCAATCAATCAATGAGATGTACAAAACTATAAACACTAGAGACAGTTATCAATAACTCTCCCCCGAAGAAGCATTACTTTTTTAATTGGCAGAGTGGAACAAGTGGGTGTGCAACATCAGCGTACCTGAGCAGAACTTCTTTGGGGGGGGAGCAATTTGGGG
Source organism: Python bivittatus (assembly GCF_059951505.1). NCBI lineage: Eukaryota > Metazoa > Chordata > Lepidosauria > Squamata > Pythonidae > Python > Python bivittatus. The sequence continues at coordinate 5,153,919 of NW_028277085.1, read as the reverse complement.
GGACTAGGAACAGCACAATGAGAGTTTGAGAGCGTGTGACATGCACAGTTACAAAATGGTTGCTGGGAAGTCTTGCCTGTCCAGAGAATACGGCCAAGCTGAGTATGGCTGTTCACAAAAATCCTTTGATCCGATGGCAAGTGAATTTCTTGGGGGTCCTCTACATTGCAGTGGGACCTTTGTGGGGGCCAAAGCATTGTTGTAAATCAAGATAATGCTAGAGGCTGATGCTTTTCCTGGTGGCAGGTCCCCATCCTGCTATCTATTTATTTTAAATGAAACCATTTTTAAAAACTCTGACGGGACAGAGTGACCATCAAGGGGGGTTCCTGCAGGAACATGGACTCTCATGATGGGAAATCTCACATGGTTTTGAAGTTGGAGTGAACCTGACTGTTGATATTAATAAGGGGATTTTTTCCCCACAAATCCCACCAAAGAAACACTTTTGGCCAACCTGAAGTTCCACTATTTGGACTACAACATCCATTTGAAACAAGTCTTCAAACTGATGCTGCCGAGAGCTGATCCGATTTCTCTTCCTCCCTGTGACCGATGTTCCCTTTTTGCCAATCATCTCTCTCCTCATGTAAGTAGATAAGAGTGAGACCTTCTTCCAAACAGTTACACTCACCTAGGGTATTCCAGTTCCAATTAGTAGCCACTTTCTGCTCCTGTTATGAATCATTAATGAGATATGGTGCCCCCAGCTACCATGTGTCCTCAGACGCACCCAGCGTGTTCACTCCATTACCCAAGAGATCACATGTCCTTGGGGTTGATTTTTTCTCTCTCATCACACTGGCAGAGTGTGTGTTTAAAGCTCTCCTTCCTCAGAAGCTGCTTTTATTGCTGTCAATTACTTTTTCCTAAATCTCCAGATGTTCTATGGCACCTATCCAGTAGTACTGTAGACATACAGTACAAGAGGGAGAAAACCGAATATTGGTTCTGAAAGCCATTCTGTTTCACGGAGAAAAATGTCGCCTAGCTTGTTACTCATTCATTAAAACATCATTTCAAAACTCCCATTCATTGTCCGTTTTCCATTCCTCTTGTCCCCCCACCACCTCCACTTTCTCCCACAGTGAATGTCTTCTATCAGTTCTATTTCTCCAGACTCAAAAAGAATATCACTGACCTGGAAAACATCCAGTCTGGAGGCAACCAAAACAATTCAAAGTTTGCCTCTTTTAATTTTCCTTGCAAGTCCAAAGTGACAGTGTTCTCTGCTTGCTTGTTTGCTTGCTTGTAAAGGTTTTGGGGAGGGGGAGGGGAGAGGAAGAATCATTACACTGAGAAACATGCAAAGTTCCTTAAAATGTATGTATATGCTAGAGTAAGGGAACTGAGTAATTTACCTTTCTTTCTTCCCATCTCATTACGCTGACGGAATTTAGAATCATGCAATGGAATGAGTCACAGCACGGCTGGCATTATTTGTTCAACCCTGGCTGATCTTCCAAAGCTAGATGTGGTTGGACCTGGAGGAAAATCCAGAATTGTGAACTAGAGAGAACTTCCTGGAAGAAAGCAATGACACCCCACTTTTGTAAGGTTGCCAAGAAAACTGCATTGGTGTATCATGCAATCCCAAGGAGTCAAGCCCACTTCAAGGGAACCTTTGACAAAGGAATTGATTTGTCAGATCAGAAAAAGGTGGTTCATTAGACAATGCATCAATTTATGGAGTCTAGGTCCACAATGTCAGAGGATGGCACCATTAGTTATGCGCCTTCGATGAGGAATAGTCATGTATGCAAGGTTTATTCCAGTCTTCCCAAGCTAGCACCCTCGAGATTTGTTTGGGACTGCAAATCTCAGCATTCTTAGTTAGCATCAAGGACCTAGGTGAAGAAGTCTGGTTTATGATCGTATTATCTAAATGGACATTCTCTTTCACAGATAGTATGAGATACCTTGTTGTTATAGGAAGGATAAGAAACCCCTGGTTTATGCTGGTCCCCAATCTGATTTGCAAATCTCCCTGGTACTGAGTGAACCCGTTAGGCCCAACCCAAGAACAACAGGGAAACAATCCAGCCAAGTTCAGTTCCTTATTGCTTACACCATATAGACAGAATCTTGCCAGACTAAATCTGCTAACCTAATAGATATACTCCGGGAGCATCTAGGGAGTGACTATCTTAAGTCTCTTCTTCCCATGCTCCTGCTCTGGACTGTGTTGCCTCTTGTCTCCCCCTTTTCTTTCCTGGAATGCATTCCCTCCTTCCTGAGAACCTGGATCTCCATTGCGTTCCATCACATCCCCCATCCTAAAGGACTGCTGCTTGTCTTTTCCCTCCCTCCTTCTGTGTGCAGAAAGGGAGGTAAGAGGAGATGGGTCTTCATCCAGTAATCTGCTTTTCTAAACTGCAGGACCATTTCTGAAGCTGTCGTTTCCCAATAATCAACGGCAGTTTTATAATGAAAAGGAAGGGATAAATTATCACATTTGGTGTACATGTCTAAATAGCGGTTATGATTGTACCTAGCTGGCTCAGAGTATTCTGGACAATGCATAAAATGTCATTTAACATGCTGAGTTGGAGAAGAGCCAGAGAGAAGCCATTCATAATAATGTTAAGCGTTATGAGCTTGACCAAGTCCAGTCCCGAATCAGATCAGAGGTGGCCTTTTGAAAGTCCCCAGCAAACACATACACAAAGAAATTAGGCAGATGATTTCTCAGAATGGCTCCAGGAGAAGGAGATATTCTCCAACCATTTCCCCAAAGCAGGATTACCCCTTAATGTCAAATATAACACCATTCCTAATACAGCAGTCTGAATCAATTCAGCAATTCCAACTGGGAAATCAATTCATTTCAGGGATTCAATCAAATCACCTTCAAATCAAACCTCAGAACTGAAAATTTACTTACCTTTAATGCCTCCCCTCGGGAATTAGTGGTAATATGAAAAGCCAAGGAGGCCACACGCTCTTTGGAGAGTGATTTATACCATGAAAGATGGAACCGTCACAAACCCATTCTTTATTTCATCATTAAATAAATCCAAGGACACCACTTTTTAGTTCATGGAAATTTCTCTGAAATTCTCTTCTCCTTCTCCTTTCATCAAGTCTCATGAGAACTTGTGGGAAGAAAAACAAATCAGTTCTCTGTCTAGCATTTTTACCAGCTTTGGTGACATCAGGACTAGATTCCATCAGGAGGAAACCTTCATGCCCATCTGCGCCTCCTTTTCTCTCAAATTTCCTCCAGGTTTTATTGCAAAAGGGTGAACGAAAGCATACACTACAGTTACATCAATTGTCATTTCTGTCCCTATGGTAGTCTGGCCTAACCTGACATATAAGAAAAAAGGGGTGAATCCAAGTGGAACTCACAACATCAGTAAAACGATATGTCCAGCTTCAGCTTGCTTCATCACGTCTGTCTCTTCTTCTAAGCTAAATCGGCAGATAGGTGGACTGCATGGAATCTGAAAGTTGCCACTTACCTGTTCCAACTCTAAAATGCAGTGTTTATGGAGGATAAATAGGTCAGCTTCTCCCAGAGAATAAAGGGATACAAAAGGATTATTTTAAAAATGACAATACCCGGAGCATCCCGCTACTGACCTCAAAGCCATCATTCCTCAGCAAAAAGACTCTAGGAAAATTTGTAAATAGATGTTCACTATCAATGTATGTAATCACACTTGGTTCAGATTTCATTATTCCTGGAGTGTGTTATTTTCTTTACGCAGTAAATCAGCAGGCAAAAAAGGATATTGTTACCTCCAAGAGTCCCCCCCCCCCATTTGACAAGGCTTAAGCATGTTGAATGTGGCAGGCATACAGCTTTTCCTTGGGTTTGGTGGCCCTTGGGGACATGGGTCATCTTTGCCTTCCCTGCACATATGTACATGCATGTGCTAGCCAAATGCATGGGTTCTTGAGTCCTTAACAAAATGCTCTTAAAGATATTGAAGCTCACGCTGCTATAACACCGTGCCTTAGTTGTCCTTAACAGAACGGTTCACTATCCTAGACTGAGATATGACATCCTTATAGAAGTCCACAAGAGACCGTTTGGTGTAGTAGTTAAGACCCCAGGCTAGAAACTGGGAGACCGTGAGTTCTAGTCCTGCCTCAATATGGCCTTTGTAGTGTTAAATATCAGATGTTACCTTTTAATATTCCCCCACTGCACCCTGGAGAAAATGTATATGAAGTTCCACTGAAGCTTGTAATAAATTGGACTTGACCTGAGATTGCTATACCGAAAGACCCATGGGACAGAAAAGGAATGAATCTAAGCAGGAAATTTAGAAAGAAGGAGATTTTTGCTTTTTAAGGGGATGCATAGAAGAGATGTGTAGAAGAGATCAAGGGGAGAGGAAAGAAGGATGTGGAAAGAGGATCAGAAGGGAACTAAATAGAAAGAGATTAAAGGAGAATGTTGAAAATTAAAATTAAACACCATTAAAAGGAATGATGAAAAATGAGCAGAAATCGAAGAGCAGAGGGCGTTGCAAATGCTGCTAATAGTTCCAAGCTGAGGAACTAATATTTATGGTAAACTTTGAATATATGTAATTGGTTTGTATACTACGAAACCAGGTTTGCCTTGTGTGCACAGGGAAATGAATAATTTGGCGAGCAAATGTCTTGATCATGCGGTTTCTGGGTGGAAAGTGGGAACTCACCTGAGAGAATATAAACTGGAGGGAAGTGTTAGAACTCCCTACTTGCATCAAATTAGTACATTTGGAGGGTTTATTTATTTTGCTCATACGGCTGGGATCTGTCTTCCCTGAAATCTCACACGTGATGAAATCCCTCAAGGTCCACCTTGTCTATTTTGTCTCAAATATCTTCTGGCTTTTAAAGCAGGGTTCCTCAACCTTGGCAACTTCAAGACGGGTGGACTTCAACTCCCAGAATTCCCCAGCCAGCCTTGCTGGCTGGGGAATTCTGGGAGTTGGTCCACCCGTCTTGAAGTTGCCAAGGTTGAGGAACCCTGCTTTAAAGGACACTTGTAGAAACTCCATAGCAATACTGCTGGATAGGTAAATGAACTGGTTAAATACTTTCTGGGATCCAGGGTGGCTCGAGCAATTGCATAACGCAGGTCACTACGTGCAAAATTGCACTTTACAGCTAGTTACATAAGTTGCATGCAAAGTGTGCATACTGATGAAACAGGCATCTCAAACTCAATTGACAAGAAGCGCAGATTTCTTGGCAATTCTTTTCTTTTGGGGGAGGGGGAAAAACCAGGACAAATATGCTGAAAAAACCAACAGTGAGTCCTTAATGACACAGATAATATTGATACTGGCCTCTTTATTTCTGTTCTAGCCAGGAGAATGAACAGCGCTCTTTCAAATTACTGAATATGTGGTTCTCCTCGTTGCATCACATTCAGATCAGGGACAGGAAAGCTTCTGACAGGTGGGGGTGAACGCTTCGCATTTTGATGGGGCCACAGATGGCAAGGTTTTCCAGGGATATAGTCTTGAGTCTGTTAAGTCTATTTTAAGCCTTGCGCATGATGACGATGATGATGATCAAAATGACAGGAAACTGGGTCATCACTTTTCAGTAACTCTGGTTAGAGATGGCTCTGGGCTACACAAATGGAGTTAGGATTGGGTTGTTTTGCATAAGAAACACTTAAAAGTGCAATACAAGCCCTAAAATAGGCTTAAAGGGTTTTTGTTTACAGTCCTCGCTTAGCAACCGTTCGTTTAACGATGGTTCAAAGTTACAAAAGTCTTGGAAAAAGTACTTTATGACCTGTACTTGCACTTACGACCATCACAAACTGTTGCACCCCCCACAGTCACATGATCATGATTTGTGATCTTTTTTACAATGGTTGTTAAGCGAATCACATGGTTGTTAAGTGAATTCCAGCAAGAAACATCCATTGGGGAAGCTGGATTCACTTAACGACCATGTGATTTGCTTAACGAACATGTTATTCACTTAACAACTATCATGAAAAAGGTTGTGAAATTGAGTCCAGTTACCTGATGACTTGCTTAATGACCACCATACTTAATGACTAATTTTCCGGTCCCTACTGTGGTCATTAAGTGAGGACTACCTGTATGAAAAAAAACACCAGAAACCAAGACAGATTGCAAAACTCTTCCCACAACCCCAGGAAAACCAAGACCTCATCCTCTTTTTTGCATCCTTACTACAGTTCCTATGGCTAGTCTTTAGCACCCACAGGTTACCCACCTCTGACTGAAATGCAATTTGAATTTATTGCCATGCTGTTGGGTGCTAGAAGGGGAATAGCTCTCACCTCTTGTTTTTTTAAGAGGCAGTTTCCAGAACTCATATTTGAGAGGAGGTGGGGAAAATCCTCCAACCAGAAAGAAACCTTGTTTTGATTTTATTACCAGATTTGTTTTGTAGCTCTGTGCAATAGCTACTGAGCTCAAAACTATAATCTGTTTAGTGATCACATTCCCAGCGCAAAGCACAGAACAGGATAAATCATAAGCATGCAATTGATTTCAAAGTAATTAAAAAAAGGTAGGTAAAATTGATTCTAATCTAAATTGGTTTACATTTCAAGCAATAATAATAATAATAACATATAATAGTAATAATAGTAATAATGTATTAAATTTATGTGCCACCCAACTTTTCTTTTTCTAGATGATGGCCCCAGTCCAACAAAGCTTTAAATAAACAAAGCTTTAAATAAATATTGTTGACATCTGTTGTCCTCTCTTAGCCTTTAACTGCAATTTTTAATTTTTTTTGGATGATCACTGTTTTTATGTATCTCTGTTTTATAGTTTTATTGTACGCCACCCAGAGCCCCTTTGCCATGAGACGGGCAGCCATATAAATTTGATGAATCAATGAATCAATCTACGAATCAATCAACCTCTGCCTTGCTCCAGTCTGCCAGAAACGAGCAAGATTTTAATCGGTTGCCCTGTTGTTCTCTTAAGAATGTCAACCTCCCCAGAAGAGGCACGGCCTTTAAAGAAGCGACAGTTTTATCGTCGGCAACATCGCAGGTCAGCCTCTTCTTCTGCCCATCCACAAAAGCAAGTGATCAAAAGCGCTTATGAAGGTGAAAAGGTCTGAACGAATGCAACCCAACTCTCTCCGATGGCCTTTCCCGTCTTGTTGGGTTGTTGGGTTGAAGAGTTTCCCCCCACCTTTTGGGAAATGGAAATGTACAGGAGCAAGATCATTAATTCTACAGCTCTCAAATCTTCCACAGTCACCGACCGGGACTTGAAGAAAAGTATAAAAACTTCACAGACACGTCCCCCAAAGTACCAGGGCAAGAGCACATGGGGAGACGAGAGGTATCATCCAGAAATAGATCTTTCAACATATGTGGGAAATCCACCGAGTTTAATTGCAGTTAATGATGATTAACAGCACTTAATGATCTACCGTGACTGTGGCTGAAGAAAGGGGCTCATTAAGATATCTTTATTCCTTTTTTTTTTGCACAGTAATGATTTATTCATAAGCCTATTTTTCATCAATATTTATTTGAAAGGGTTGTTTATGCGGCTGCGTAACAACTGCAAATGTTTGGCTCTGAAATTAATTTTACTGCTGAGAGCAACCCAATTCCTTTTCAGGGGCACAAACCCCTTTAGAGACTGGGGTTTAATTTTGTCCAAGGTGTTCAGGTCATGATGCTCTGGATGGAATTGTGATGCTATTTTTAGAATTAATCTCATTAATTTTTTTTCCCCTTTTTAATATGGGGGGAGAGAGCTCACTTCATCCCTGTTTGCTTCTCCAAAGCACACAAACCAATCTAAGGCTTACGCAGTTCAGGTGAAAACCCTGGCTTTAGATTCTCCGGAGCAATGCAGGCACCAGGAAAAGTTACAGGAGAAGAAGCAAAGGAGATTCCTAAATGAGCTAGCTGTGAATCACCAGTTATATTTCTGGGCAAAACTCTTTAACTTCAGAGAATAGATAAGGGTTCCTTGTGGACAAACCACCTGTTCTAAGGGGTTTTTCTCGCTTCAGCCTCCTCTTCCTTGGAGGAACGCCTACTTAGACACCTGAATACTTGTAGATTTTTATCTGTTTGTTTGCTTCCTTAAGTTTAACTTAGGGCCACGAGGACTGTCCTTGGATCATGCGTTCATCTTGAAGCTGGGATTTGCAGCTCTGATCAGGAAAGGTGATGTCTTTTTTGAGCCAAGCTCAACTCCTGGAGATTTCATGAAACATGTCCACATATGTTTTCTTGGAAGTGATATGGTTGGGGTTCGTTACTACTTTCTTGAGGATTTTTCTTTTAGGTTCCAAACTAACCCAAATTTCTAGACACTCTCCATCTGGGGATGAACTCACTCTGTCCCTCCCTAGCTTTTTAAGATCAGCCAAGATCCTACTTAGAAAGTTTCATCTAGATGGAGCGTGAAGAGTATGTAGCTCAAATATATGCTCAGAGACAGGCCTTTATGACCCATGCACAATCCTCTGATCATCCTGAGGATGAACAACATTGGTCACTGCCATGCATTTAAAAAAAAAAAAAATTAAATAAACCCCATAGAGACCTCTAGAGTTTGGGCCAGAATCTCAGTTTATCCCATTTGTCAGGAAGCTGTCACTTTTAGCACAACCACCAGAGACATTATGTTGTCCTTATCTGTCCTTAAAGAACAGAGGAGTACCACCTAGTGGCATTCTCTTGGCAGAAATGGCTTTTTTTGGGGGGGAGGGGGTTCATTTGCTGCTACATGCTTTCTATCCCTGCTGTCTCTGCCAATTCAGCCCTGGTGTAACTGTTTTCTGACTCACTGCTTTGTAGGCTTCTCAGAGCTACCAGGGAGTGCAAAAGTGAAATGTGGGCTTTGGAGACCCATCACCCACCCTTCTCAAACTTGGCTCCATCTCTGGCAAAGAAAACACATAGCTGCTAAAACAATGCCATTCTGGAGAGCTGGTCCCTTTGCAGAATGTTCATGCCATGCAGATGTTCCCAGCTGGAATAAAACAATTGATTGATTGATTGATTGATTGATTGATTGATTGATTGATTGATTGATTATGTGCCATCAAGTTGTTTTTGACTCCTACCAACCATATAGGGAGATTTTCTCCATGATGATTTGTCCCCAACCTGGTCTTTCAGGTCTTCCAATGGTGCCCCCATTACCACTGTAACTGAATCCATCCACCTTGCTGGATTGTCCTCTTCTTCTCTTTCCTTCCACCTTTCCCAGCATTAGAGCCTTTTCCAGAGAGCTCAATTTTCACATAATGTGTCTGAAGTCGGATCATTCATGCCTTAAGTGAGAACTCTAGGTTGATTTGTTCCATGATCCATTGGTTTGTTTTCTTGGCTGTCCACAGTACCCTCAGAAGTTTTTTCCAACATCAAAGTTCAAAAGTGTCAATCCTCTTCCTATCCTGCTTCAAAGGAAGGAATCCCACTGGAAAGGGAAAGAGCTATTCTTCAATATGCGTCATTTTGCAACTGCAGCAAACATGCATCTTGGCTGGGCAGCTTAACTTTGAAACCTCTCAGAGTTGTCCTAATTTCCCTTTGAATTGTTCTGCCTGTGTTGTGTGAGATCCAACCAGAATGGAACCTTCTTGAGCAGCCTTTGTGTTTGGAGATTTCTGGTTCTTGGTTTCTTCCGTATTGATGTATTTCTTCTGTATTTGGAGCATTTAAGTGGCCATCGTTCATACATCTGATGGGTTGCTAATGTTCAGTGATGATCCATCAATGTTCCCCCAATGGGAAACATTTCTGGGCCATGATGATGAATAGCAATTTCCTGGATTTACTCTCCAGTGAAATGATGTGACCTGCTGAAACAGAATCCATTGTGGCCTAAGTGGGCATGTAAAACACAACTTCTACCAGCATCTGTCTCAAAATATTTCTCAGCTTAAAAACATTGTACAACAATGCATACATCAGGGAAAGTTGCATGCAAAAGTATTTGTGATTAGAAGTCTATTAGATTTATATTTTAAAAATGCGTATGTTGGGTGGAAAGTTACATGCAAAAGTTCATGAGGTGAACAAAAACCTATGTATTTCTGGATACTAGTAAATGGTATCCAAAAATACATTGATTGGGGAAAGGTAGGTGAGAAGGCCATCAATCTGGGCAAGGTGCATAAACAACTTGCAGTAGAGGATCTTCGGAAGAAACATACTGATTCTGACACAGAGTTTCTCTCAAAATATATTTTCCAAAACATTTCCCCCTCCAACAGGATTGTGGACTGAGCCACAACCTTTCAGGAAACATAAAGAACAAGGATAATATAATCATCATATTAGTCTAGAAGGTATAGATGAAGCCAGATTATTTTGGACTTTAGAGAAATTGAATTCCACTGACATTCCTTTGTCAAGATACCTGAGCATTTGGCTCCAGTTTGGCAAATATTAGTAGGTCCATTTATATTAATAACATTTGGTTGTATGGCAGTGCTTGGACATTTAGAAGGAATGAGTTGACATGTTGGCTAACACCATGCTTCTGAAGTGTCATTCAGCAGCATCAAACACACAATCACAAATTGCTGACAAATTTAATTTTGTCAGCCACCCAAGGACCTTGCCAATTACTCACTGGCAAGAACAGCAGCTTGTCAAAAATTAATATGTTGCACTCCTACGTTTGCAAAATGTATTCTTCTGCTGCCAGAGGTTAGATGGCTGCTTTAGAAATAAAATAGCCATGAGTGGTTTTAAAAGACTTTGCTAAAGTATGGAACATGGGGAGGGAATTTTCTAAGAAGCTATCAAGCTAATTGCTGTAAACATCTTGTGAAATATTGATGTTATTGGTAGCTGTGTTGGGTCCAGAGTGTGGTCTTCTATAGGATCAGTGTATTCACCTTCCTCTTCCAATGCTTTAGGGTGCCTAAATTTGCTCAGAACCTTTATCCATCTCCTTTAAATTCCATTTTAATGAAGAGAAGTGTTAATTAAAGCAAGTAAGTTTAAGTTGAGTTTGGTATTTTTCCACACATTGATCAAAAGAATGCTGAAAAAGTGTCTTGAGTTGATTGTTGGATGTGTGGGCCAATGTGGGTTCATGCCACATGTGTACATTTAGTATTTCGTTCCATTTAATTGATCAACAAATCATTTTAAAAGAGGAAGAAGAAAAAAGAAAGCTTAACAATCCACAGTTGTCATCATTTGCATTTTGCTCTTTTAAAAATGCCTATGTTCTTCGCAACTAACATAATTACCTCAGAATCTTTTTTTTTTCCCCTGAGCCACTACCATGAATATGCTTTTTATTTTCCTGTAGCATATATTATCACTTTCAAAACACTAGACCAGGATTTCTGAACCTTAGCAACTTTAAGATGGGTGGACTTCAACTCCCAAGCTGGCTGGGGAATTCTGGGAGTTGAAGTCAACCCATTTTCAGGTTCCCAAGGTTGAGAAATACCGCACTAGACTGAGAACGAACCAATGAAGCTGATTAGAAAGGGATTTAGAACCAGTAAAAAGGATGCTTCTTCATACTCCAAGGCAATTAGCTGATGGAAGTTATTAAAACAAGCCATGGGAATGTCCATAACTTAGATTATTTTGCAAGGGTGTTGAGTAAATTCATGGAAGATGTGTAGATCAAGGGTTAACAGCCTTGAAGACTCAATGTCACCTCCAGATTGAAGGCAACATGATTGCAAAAACAAAAAACAGTTGAAGGGGAACAACAACTTCATAAGAAGGAATATCTCCATACCGTATCCTGCTTGTAAGGAACCCACAAGCATTTGGTTGGCCACTGTGAGAACCAAAATGTTGGATTAAGAATGGCCTTGGTCTTCTTCTTCAGTTCTTATGCTCTACCCAACTTATTTATAAAGTCACATAGGGACAAGAGTACAGTAGATTAAACAACTAAGCAAACCATGATGACCCAATTGGGGGATGAGGCCTTCATGTGTTAGACTCACACTAGGCAACAAGTGATGTTTTAACTTTATAAAATCTGGGGAATTGAGAAGGTAATCGATAACCTTTCCCATCCCAGAGTAGGCAGAAGAATAAAAATCAGGCCCTTGTTTATTTTAAATTTTATTGGGAATGCAACCGAAAAGGATATGTGAAAAATCACCTCTTACCCACCAGACTAAGACACACGAGCTTGCAGACTGACTGTGGAGATTTATTGAATGTCAGCTGCTGTGCAAAAGCCGAGAATTTCCATAAAACTCCATTTATTGATATGTATCCCCTTGTCAGCCTTTTGTCTTTTTTAGACTTTAGCTTTCTGGAACCCTTTACAAGAGAATTTTGTTTTCATTATGAGAAATGATTGCTTGGTTTTCGTCTTGAATAAAGTCTCTGGAGTGATGGGTCTGGCTGTGTTGCTCTTGAAAATATTATCAATACTCAAGCAAATTAGCTGCAGAAGATTCATGGTTATGGGATAGCTGTTTCCTAGGCAGTTATGTGTTCATCCGTGGAGAATCTTATATTAAAGAAAGGCATAAACTAGAGTTTGTGAATCAAACATGCTTGGTCAAATTTTGCAGAAAAAATGGCTAAGTAGTGGATTCACTCAACCAATGGAAGCTCCTTACTGAATTTCTAATAAGATGTTGAGAGGGCATATTTGTACAATATATTTTGCCAATTCCTATGGAGGAGGAGGAGGAGGAGGAGGAGGAGGAGGAGGAGGAGGAGGAGAACTATTCCTAAGTAAGAACCCAAATCATTGGAAAATACTTAGTCTAAAGACAGCGATATTCACTGGATTCATCATGATCATCCTCATGATCATCATAAACATCATCATGATCATCCACACGTCTTATTCTAATCAAGACTTGAATGTTTTATATTTCTTTCAACACTGCAGCTCACTTCTTGGTAGTGCTAATATTTAAGTGCACATTCTTGAAAGTATCAAATAGAAGGGAAAGGGGGCTACATAATGGGAGCTTGTCTTGGAGAAACCCAGAAGCCCTGAATTTGTAAAATAATTACACTATCTATAGAGGTGATCTACAGCCCCTTCTTTTGCTTGTACTGGAGTGGAATATTTTCAAAAAGTGGTCCATAAAGTAATCAAGTTGCCAAGATCAATAATTTCTCTAGAGTCTTGTGGCACCATAAAGACTAACATATCTACAATCACATGAGTTTATGTGGGTCAGAGTCTTCCTTAGATCAAACTTCTCTGGATTTTGGCAATCTCTACCCAGGTTTTTCTACCACATGCGCTGACTGACGTCCTGCCACAGCAGAAATGGTTCTCTCTTATTGTGATGACAGGTTTTTTTGGCACAAGGTAGAATTTGTATTGGGTTCTGCCTTTTGACATCTAACCTGGACCATGCTTTGGAGTTACAGAATGGTGCCCTATGTCAAAAGGTTCCTGTGCAACTTTTTCCTCTCCTTTGACCTGTGATCCCTTTCCTCACCCCAAAGAGACAACAGAATCCCTAAATCTTGAAAGAGACATCAGCCCCAAGTCCTGCCAACATCTGTCCCCATCTATTCTCTTCAGGAGCTATAAAAATGATGGACAGAATACATGAGGGAGGAAATAGCGGGATAAATCAAGGAGGAAAATACGTATTTGTATTCATTTAAAGTTTCCACCTTGTGAAAGGTAATGACTTTCTCTCTGAATATATGCCTGTGTGCGTGAAGAGAAATCCACAATGATAGATGTCCCCCAGCATTGGCATTTTTCAGGAAATATCTCCAGAACTGTAGACCTTAGAGTACAACCATGACATGCTTGGTTTCTGTGCCTAACAGAAATGCAGAAGGGGCCATTGAGAAGGGAGATCCCTAAAAGATGTGTCCAGAAACTAATGTCAGGAGCTACCAAGTTGTCCTAGCTTATATTGTGGAGGAATTTAGTTTGAGGACAAAGTGACCAGATCCAAAACATCCCTCAAGTCAAAGTCCAGAGTGAGTCTTGGGGCAGAAAAATAAGACCCAAGGGTATCTAGGGTCTCTCCAAAACACCAGAATCTGCTGACTGGTTTCAAGGGTTTAGCAGGACATTCATGATTAAGGCAATAATAGCAATTCTAAAAATATGGGGACAGCAGCAACTATGTGAACAGCAGCAACTAATGTTGCTCTCGCATCTAGCTGGCACCAAATGAAGGCTTTTCTATTGGAGTTTAACAAGTGTTCATCCAAGTCCTGCTGGTCTGACGACTCACCAATTTGAAGTGTTTTGCTACACAGGATTAGCGTTCACCAGACCTCATTCAAGGGTGGCTGATCCTAGCAGGATCTGGACACCTTCACGAGATTTTGTCAATATCTCTGTGCACTTGGGTGTGTAATATTTCATAAAATATTTCAAATTAATGTAACATTTAATTGAGGGACAGGGGTCTGTGAAAAAGATCTAGCAGGATCCTAGTCCAGAACTAGCAGGGGCCACACTCTCAACCTCTGCCTTGCAGTGAATTCTGCAGGGATCCAGAAAGGACCTTTGGCTGCAACGTTCTCTACCTCCATGAAGTATGTTCTTAAACCCATGAAAAAAAAGCATTAGAAGGACAAGGAGAAAGAGAGAGAAAGAGCAGACCATTCCATAATGGTTCAGCTACAAAGCAACTTATATAAATCTTGGCCCAACTTTAATCTCCCTCTTTCACAGGAAAAGCAAAGTGAAGGAACCAGGTCCCACCATAGCATCTTTCCCTCACAGGCACAGCCTTATTTCTGAGTTTAAGCCATTGGGAGCCTCATCCTTAGAGAAGGAAGAACCAGGGGAAAAGCTTTTTATCATTCCCACAATCCAACTCTTATGAAGAAGGATTCTCAGTTGGCCAACCTACCAAGTTGAAACAGGGCCTCCCAATTTCTTCCAAAACAAAACCCATCACCCAGTCCCACTTTTCAGTCCCTTCTTCTAATGCTTGTATCTTTCCATCCACCTTCAGCCTGCTACTTCTGTACCTCTCTCTGCTTCACCTTCTCCATTGTCTGCCTTGCCCCCTCTAACACCACTGATCTCCCTATATTCTCCTTTGCTTTCTATTGGGCTTCTTTGAACCATCTTTCTTTGCATCGTTCTCACTGCATTTCTATTACAGTCCTGCGAGAACAGGGGGATTGGACAAGAATTATTGTTGTGAGTTAAGCCATTTTGATTATGGCCAAATGGGCCTGTCAACCAACAAGGGAATAGTTAGAGGGCTTAAAGAAATGAGCAGCAATATTCCCCTAACAGCTGGGAATCCCCTTCCCCAGGGGTAGAGCTCAGGGCAGTCATGGAAGTAGGGAAGTAGGAAATGCAGTTGGGAACATATTTGTAATAGGAACAGGGGAACTGATTACTGAAAATGTTTAGAACAGCTCAACCAAGCTGGAAGCATCACAGAGGAGGCTGGTGATTGATTCTGCATTTATATTGGCCCCTGTTTAGTATAAAGAAGATCCCACTTTTGTTACAGGATCCTTTCAATTTTTCCCTTATCTCCTCTAGACAAAATTCAAGGCTTTGCACCTTTTTGTCTCGCTGCCCATCAAATATTGTTGTTCATTTTCCATATTCCAACCCAGAAGGATCCGATAGCTTGATTTGTTAGATGTACTTCCTGCCAGTTCTTCAGGAGCTTCGAGCAATGTAGACAGGGCCCCCTCCTCCTGTTTTCCCCCAGAACAACCACCCTGTGGGTAAGTGGAATAAGAAAAAAAAGATATTTTCTTCACTAGTAGTTGTGAAGAGTTGGTTGTTACCTTGCTGGAAGACATTCTGCTCTCACATTAGCATGCTGGAGAAACAGATAGGAAGATGTGATTATGATGATTAAAATTAAGATCATCACATCATGACATTCCTTTCTTGGGGCTAAGCGGAACAAATCTCCATATACTCCAATATACACCCAGAGATGGAATCAAATCTGAGCCCCATCAGATAGGACCCAACTGCACCAATGTGTATTGGTGGGGGAGCAGGAGGTCCAAAAGCCTCAAGTATTCTGGAAACCATCAAGGTTCTTGGCGTCTGCCTAAGGCCAAAAGCTCTTCTTCTCCCAGCATGATTCTCAAAGAATCTTTTTAGTAAGATTTATTGTGAAGAAAGGGATGGAGATACAAGAATTCTGCCATTTGAACTATTTCCCATCTTCAACCAATATACACCAAAATATATTAGGGTAGAGATTTTGATTCTCCTTCTGCCTTCCGGTGAATCGGGGAACTGGCAGGTCTTTTAATTGATAATGAAGAAGTTGGGTTTTTTGCACAGAGATCTCCTGAATTTTTATCAGTCTTGGACTCACCATCAGCCTTTGATGGAGCTGCTATTTTTCTCCTGATGAAATGCAGAAATGACTAATACAAGGAGGGGTCATCCTCAAAACTACCTTTAACTAATTCCATTTTAGTGGATTTCCAAAGGGAGCAAAATCAAAGAGTCCTTTTTTCTGCCCTGAAATGGTTTCTTCTGGACTCGCCTACTCGCCTCTGACCCTCCCTTCAAAAGCCAGGTGTGACCATCGTTTCGAAAACACGCCTGCCCTAATCTGATGCATTGCAATGGCCTCCTGCGAAGATTCTCACTTCAAAGCATACAGGCCCCAGTGGGAGTCAGAAGCAGTCTAGGTGGGACAAGGTAAGCCACTGAAACGTTCATTCCATCTTTACAAATCACCATCAACGATAAATAGGACAGCATCTGAGTAACTACCCAACGTCCTTCTTCTAAAAAGTGTGTGTGTGTGTGTTTAGGTATATCGTAGTGGGTCTTAGGTTCTTTATTAAGAGTCATTGGTGGGACTTAAAATACTGAACCTGGAGAACCTGCAGGACTCCAGCTTCATTAGGAAAGCACTCTGCAGACCCCCCTCCATCTCTCTCGGCCCAAATAATCTCCTGATTTGTCAGAGGGCACTGATAAATCTGTGCTTGCTACAGAGATCTCCTAAGACTCAGAAATTAGCACCTCATCAACCTTTCAAGAGATGAAAAGGGGCCATTCTCTCTAAACTAAGTGCTGTAATGATGCACCTGGTGGGGAAACTTGGTTAGTAATATGCCAGCAGGGGGATTTAAAAAAAAACAAACTGCTGTCAGGTTGTCTGAAGCCAATTACTGAGATTTTTTTTCCTCCGTTCCCCCCCCCCCCCCCGCTCCTTCTTCAAGGTAGAGATGCTAAACAGCCTTTCCTGGACCCATTCATGGTATGGGCGAACAGTCAAACCTAGTCTTCGTTTACTGGAATCTGGCTGGGCTCAGCCAGACGAGGCCTGGACAATCCGAGGGGGTCAAAAAAGTCAAGATGGACTTCCCAACTATACCGTGGAATCCCTGCCCCTTTCTCATGTGGGTCACAAGCATCCTGAATTTGAACGCACACGCACACACCACCTATTATTTCCACTATTGATTCTCTACTTCTTATATCATCCATTCTGGAGTAGCGCATTTCTTTTAATCTTCGGCAACTTTCCTCGTTTTACATTTGCATCGCCCCAGAGGTCATAAAGAAGAAGAAACGGCTCATGGAGGGTATTTTAAAAGAGATGCTTTGTAATAAGTAGGCCACGAGCTAAGAGCTCCCATTCCTAAAATCTTGTCTGTGAGCTGGTGCTTGGTTCTTCCTTCTTCGTGACCCTGGGAATTTTTGGTGGGGGGGAGAAATTGCCTTTGCAGCTTCACATCTGCATCTAACTTCTGACCCTTTGGGGCCCAAACGTTTAAGGCAGAAGGGTGCCTGCTGAGTGTCAGGGTCAAAAAAAGTCAATATGGCAACTGGGGTTGTGCAACCAAAGACCCGCCCCTTTCTTATGGGTGTGGCCACCATCTTGACTGAGTGCCTCCCCTTGGAAAAGCCCCCAGAAAATAGAAAAGCTGAAAGTAAGGTGACCTTGAACAGAACAGTCAGTGTTGCCTTTCCTCTATTAGAAAATAGGACATAGAAGAGGACAGGGAAAATCGCCTGTTCAAAATGGGGTGACGTTTTTGACTTTGGGACACTAAGCCAACATTGATATTGCTTCTTTACAGCAACAACTAAAAAAATAAGGCTCCCAGGAAGCTTATCGAGATCTCTCTGATTTGGGGATTATAATCCAAAAGATAGGACGCAAAAGGAAAAAGGGTTGGGAGGGAAAAGGAGCAAACCAGCTCCTTGAATCCTCTTGGATTTAATTCCACAGAGTAACAAAAAATAATGTTTGCGGGTATTGGACAAGGAAGGGCAGTCACGTTCCTACCGTTGATGTAGGAAAGGCTAAACGTCGTGTATGTGAAATGGGCGGCCATATAGATTGAATAAATAAACAAACTGATTTCCCCCTTGCCCTTATGTTCCCCCACCCCAGAAACCACAGGAAAAAAGGGCATTTGGGATCGCCTGAAGAACACGTTGAATCCGATTTGTTCCAGCTGCATTCATTCTCCGAGTTGCGTTATTGTTGATTTTGTCTGAGGGTTTGCCAATTCAGTCTGAAAAGGAACATCACCTATTCAGACATCTCAAACCTTGCTTTCTCCTTTTTTCCCCTTCTCTTTGGGTCATGCGTTGGTTCATTTGTTGATCTGTTGATTGAACTTACAGGGTCGCCTAAGTCGGGTGGCGTACCCTAAATCACGAAGCAAAAGGAAAGAAGGGATTTCAGTTGCAATCCAAAGCATTTGTAGGAAATCGCATTCATATCCCCTTCTCCTGATGGGAATTGTAACAGTCTGGGGGAATGACCTGGGGAGACAGGAGGAAGAGCTGAGCCTGGACCATCGTCATGCAAAGGGTGTCTCAGCCCACAGAAGGAAAAGGGGCGTGGGAAGCATCTCAGAAGGGAGTCTTCCCAGTTTTCTGGAGAGTGAAAGGAAAGGAGGGGAGAAACACTTCCAGCCTTGCAAGATTCTGTTGATGTAATCATGCCATAAGGGTAGGGCTAGGATTCATGGTGGTGTTTCTTGTCTGGACTACCTCGCAGGGCCAACAGCAAGCTCCAGTAATCCCAGTCCCAAAGCTAGAAGAAAAGGGCTGTGAGAAGGCAGGGAGAAGTGAGGGCCTCAAACGAACCATGTTTGCTAGGGGAGAGCGCTGTGCACCATGGGGCAGCCTTGGGGGGGGACAGCGGGAGGGAGGATGGGCAGAAGGCACACTCGCACCAGAGTGAAGAGAAACGGCAGGGGGCGGCTGTTGGGTCAAGTGGGTATTGGAAAGTGTATTGCGCTGATTGGATTCGGAAAGTGGGATGTCTGCAGTTTTGCGGTTAATTAGCGGTGCTCCGGGGCGGTAAAAAAGGTGAGATTGTGAGCCAAGCCCTCGTAGGAGGGGGAGGACAGATAGGGGGTATAAAAACCTGTCAGACCTTGCTTCGGGGTTCCTCCATTGCTGCGGGAGGGACCCACCTTTGCAAACGTGCCCAATAAAAACTTCTGTCTACTGGACAACCGAACCCGTGTCTGTCGTTTTCTGACAAAATTGGCGAGCCAGCCAGGAGTCCTCGACGTGGACCGGACTGTGGGGAACCGGTGAGTAATCGGCCGTAACACCCCGTTGAGGTGTCTCCCATTTTCCCCGAAGTCGGGTCCGGGACGGGACTCCAGTCGCCAGTCAGACAGAAGTAAAGAGGAAGTCGGCCGACAAGGGGACCTCTGGGAGGTCTGGTGAGTACAACCTACCCATAATCTCGGGGAGATTAGCGTGGTTACGAGGCGTTGGACGCCGCAAGGGGACAGAAGAGTCCGGGACCTTCTGTAAGGTGGGAAACGTAGTCAGGAAGGATGGGTAAGGCGCAGAGTAAGAGTGTAAGGCCAGGGGCCAATGGGAAAAACGCAGTAGGGGGAATCCCCACGGATTCTCCATTAGGACAATTGTTGCAACAATGGGAGACACCCTGGTTGTGTCCATTCACCAGGGGTCTGGAAAAACCGACCATGATAACTTTGTGCACTAAAGAATGGCCAAAATATCCACTAGTGGACCCCAAATTCTCCTACCATTGGGATACTCTTGGAATCCCCAGTAATTACTGGGTGACCCAACTAAAAAACTACATTGTGGAACATAAAATGTTAACACAGGAACCCTATGTGGAAGTCTGGTTCCATGTTCATTGGGAGGGGCCTCGACCCAAGTTAGCCAAAATTTTTGTCCAAAAAGAACAGGAGGATGAGGAGGACCTCTGGCTGACTGGACCCCAATGGGGGCCGCCACCTCCTCCTCCTCCTCCTCCTCCTCTTCCTACCGCTCCCCCTCCGGCGCCCCCACCCTATCCCAGGCTGCGGAAAGAGCTGGACCAGCTGAACCAAGACATTCAGAACTTGCCCTTTATTCTAAGGACGGCCAGTGCCTTCCCCGTCCGGGAAGTCCCGAACGGAACGAACGCACAGGGGGTGGCCGTCACGAGTTACGTAACGGTTCCCATCAAACCCAGTGAGTTGAGGGAATTAAAAAATACCCTCCCTCGTATGCAAGAGAATGCCCATACCGCCGCCGAACAATTGGAACTTTTTCTCGGCCCGGTGGAATACTCCTGGGGGAACTGAATTACATTTTAGCCCACCTCTATACGTCAGAAGAGAGGGGCCAGATTCGGCGAGCTGCGCTCGGGGCTTGGGAGCGAAGGAATGCAAATGTCCCGGCCGCAAATACTAAATTCCCTCTGGCAGACCCAAATTGGGATCCCAATAATGCTGAACAACGGGAGAACATGAGAGGAGTTTCCCCCTGTACGACTAGGGGGGTCATGGTTCCCCAACCGGAACCCATGGGGAACCCTTGGTAAACATCACGGTGGGTCCCATCGGCGAGGAACAGCAGTTCCTCGTGGACACCGGAGCCTCTCGAACATCGCTGTGCCAACCGATCCCAGGGATTGCGAAATCCCAGGGCGCGTTGGTATCGGTGATGGGGGTGGGAGGCTCTCCGGTCAAGGCAGACGTACTGGTGGGAGTAAGATTGGAGTGGAATGGGAAGGAGGTAACTGCAGATGTGTTACTGATCCCACAGGCGAGAGTGAACCTGCTGGAAAGGGATCTAATGGGTAGTCTAGGAGTGGAGTTGTGGAATGTGGAACAGGCAGAAAGGATGTGTTTGTTGCGGGAGGCGGACATGGAGGTTGTGAACCCTGAGGTATGGGCAGGAGGGGGGGGCGGGTCGGTTTCACATCGCCCCAATTAGCATCCCCTTGAAACCGGGGGTGACGGGTTTGCGGCAAGCCCAATACCCACTATCCCGGGATGGGAGGTGTGGGCTGAAGCCCATCATAGATGGGCTGAGGCGGCAAGGGGTGTTGGAACTGGCTATGTCCCCCTTCAACTCCCCTATCTTAGCTGTGAAGAAGAAGGACAATAGTTACAGGCTGGTGCAGGAACTGCAGGAGGTACCGCTGGAGGAGGGTGAGGTCTGATTTGTGGATGGGTCTAGCCGAGTAGAGCAGGGACAAAGGAAGTCAGGGTATGCGATAGTGGCGGCGGAGGGAGAGACAATAGAGAAGGGGGCACTACCAGCGGACTGGTCGGCCCAGCTGTGTGAAGTGCACGCTTTGAAACAGACACTAGAGTTGGGAAAGGGAGTGTCCCTCACCGTCTACACAGTCTCGCGATACGCCTGGGGAGTAGTGCACACTTTCGGGAAAATTTGGCTGGAACGGGGTTTACTCACAACTGCTGGGAAGGAGGTGAAAGCTCGGCAACTGATAGAGGGGATGATGGAAGCTCTTCAAGAACCCGACAGGATTGCAGTGGTGCATGTAATGGGACATCAGAAGGGGGACTCGATGGAGGCAAGAGGGAACCGACTTGCTGATCGAGTAGCAAAGGAGGCAGCGGAGGGTGTCCCCATTGCCATCATGATTGCAATCCCCCAGATAGAAGAACCTCCGGCTTGGACGCCAGGGAAGTTGGACGAGGTGCTGCTGGAAAGGGAAGGTTGCAGGGAGGAAGCAGGTCGTTGGGTTACAATTGAGGGGACCCCAGTAGTGAGCCATGCTGACATGAGGGGGATGTTGGAGAAACTGCACGAAGGGTCTCACTGGGGGGTGCAGGCTTTGATAGACACTGTAAAGCCATGGTACTGGAGCCTGGGGGTTCGATGGGAACTCCACACCCCTTGGCATCCTGACTCCAGTGGGAAAGTGGAAAGGGCCAACGGGGTGTTGAAGCAACATCTCACCAAACTGGGATTGGAAACAGGGCTATCTTGGACAAAGACACTTCCGGTTGCCCTGCTTCAAATGCGGACAGCCCCTCGCAAGGATGTGGGGGTCTCCCCGTTCGAGTTGATGATGGGAAGACCTTTCCTGGCTCCAATGGGAGAGCCTATCCCCAAGCTAAAGGATGCCTTCCTAAGAAAGTATCTCTTGGTACTGTCACAATCTCTCTTGTCTCTAAGAAAACAGGGACTCCTCGCTCAACGGCCCCCTTGCTGAAAGACCAACACCCCCACAAGCCAGAGGATTGGGTCCTGATAAAGACGTGGAAGGATGAGAAGCTGAAACCGTCTTGGGAGGGACCATACCAAGTTCTCCTGACAACTGAATCAGCGGTTCGGACCCGACAGGGGGGTTGGACCCACTACCATCGGGTTAAGCGAGCTCCCGACCCCCGACCGTGGACTGCCCAACTGGGAGACGGACTCAAAGTAAAACTTAAAAGGAACTGAACTAAGGCAGGGGAGGAGATGACCAACATAAAGGCGTAGAATTGGCACAGACAGCTTTGATCACTGGGGATGATCCCCCGTGGGGGGGGGATGTTCTATCATTTTGGGTCTTCTCCCATACCAAGACCCTGGACTAATCAAAGGCAAATGGCTCTAAATCTCTTGGGGATAACCAATGCAACTCAATGTGTATATTTCAACAATACTCAGAACCGTACCCACCCACTGCCCTCAAAAGGTCCTGCTTTCACTTGTGGAGGGGTCTATAATATCCCTTACGCCTCAACCCCTCTATACCTACCTAAAGGTTTCTTTTTGTTATGTGGACATGAAGCTTATACCTATGTTCCAGCCTATAGTTCAGGGGGCCCTTGTGCCATAGGGCGCCTGACCTCTCTATATGCCCTGCCTCCGATGCAAGCGCACCCATCAAAAGAAAAAAGAAAAAGGGAGCTGCCATCTGATTGTGAGAGTGATGTGACACTCTTGTCCGAAACAGAAGCCATGGCTCTGGCCCTCTCCTTAGTAGGGGTTCCTGCACTAAGCGGAAGAGCTTACCTGGACCTAAGGAAGGTGGCCTGCCTCCTGGCTAAAAGTGTCAACCTTACATCCTCTCTCATTGTAGCCCTCACTGAAGAAGTCACTGAGATCAGGAAGGCGGTCATTCAAAATCGGATAGCTATAGACTATCTCCTATTAAGGGCAGGACAAGGCTATGAATCTTTTCAAGGTTGCTTTAACCTAACCAACAATGAGAATTATATTGAAGCAAAACTAGCCAAGTTGAAGACCTTAGCCTCTCGCATATCCAAGGATCCAGAGGGATGGAATTGGTCGTGGCTCACTAGTTGGTTACCTAACTTTGCTTGGTTAAAACAACTTTCTGTGCTAGCTATTGGCTTCATTGCCTTACTGGTCCTAGTATGTTGCTTAATGCAATGCCTCCCTGCTTGTGGGAATTACCTGTCCCAGTGTGTGAAGCCCCGGGTCCGGGATGAGGGAGCAATCCTGTTAGCCAGGTTTGAGGCCCAACAGAGGCGTGAAAAGAAAAAGGGGGGATTGTGAGAAGGCAGGGAGAAGTGAGGGCCTCAAACGAACCATGTTTGCTAGGGGAGAGCGCTGTGCACCATGGGGCAGCCTTGGGGGGGACGGCAGGAGGGAGGATGGGCAGAAGGCACACTCGCACCAGAGTGAAGAGAAACGGCAGGGGGCGGCTGTTGGGTCAAGTGGGTATTGGAAAGTGTATTGCGCTGATTGGATTCGGAAAGTGGGATGTCTGCGGTTTTGCGGTTAATTAGCGGCGCTCCGGGGCGGTAAAAAAGGTGAGATTGTGAGCCAAGCCCTCGTAGGAGGGGGAGGACAGATAGGGGGTATAAAAAAACCTGTCAGACCTTGTTTCGGGGTTCCTCCATTGCTGCGGGAGGGACCCACCTTTGCAAACGTGCCCAATAAAAACTTCTGTCTACTGGACAACCGAACCCGTGTCTGTCGTTTTCTGACAGGGCCATTTTTGCTCCCAAGAAAAAGACCATTTTTGCTCCCTTTCCTTTTGGAAGGCCAACGTGATCAGGACCAGCCATATTTGGGGGAGGGGGAGGGACATTATTCCAGAGGGCGTCAGAGGGCATTGCTTCAGGGAAGAGACCCAAAGCATGCCCACCCTACTGGAGCTTGTGGCACGGAAAGTTATCAGTGAGGAAAGGAAGGACTGCAAATATCAGTCCTGTGCCATGTAGGGCTGTGTGTGTGATAATCAGCACCTCAAATTGCATCTGGAAGCCTGTGGGAGGCTAATGCCAAGGTCATGCTCTTTTCTTTTCTTTTCTTTTCTTTTCTTTTCTTTTTTCTTTTTCTATTTTTCTAGCAACCAGGAGCTGCAAAACAGCCATTCATTTCTGCTCGGGCTTCTCTGCGGTATGTTTTTTTCATTTTTTTTTTTTAATGCAGAAAAATAAAAGGCAGAGCAGGAGAAAAAAAAAAAAACAGAAAGAAAGAAAGAAAGAAAGAAAGAAAGAAAGAAAGAAAGAAAGAAAGAAAGAAAGAAAGAAAGAAAGAAAGAAAGAAAGAAAGAAAGAAGAAAAAGTATCAGGGCTATTTAACGAAGCAGCGATACCAGCGCTTTTCAGAAAATAAAACGGTTTGCCAATCATAATCCTGATTGATTGTGATTTTTATTTTTTAAGGATGGCGACATGCTTCTGGGAATCCGCTGGATTTTTTCAATAGAAAAGATTGTCCTTTGCATTGTTCTCTCTCTCTTTTTTTTTTTTTTTTTTTTTTGCTTCCTGGCGTTTAGGAAGCAATACATTTCAGATGAATAGCATAACAACCAGGTTGGCAAACACAGCACAGCAATTGCTGAAGCTCCGCGTCAGACAAAGGGGCCTGTTTGTTAACTTTCTGTTAAGAAATCAATGGAAACAGGCAAGGAACGATCATCTCTTGCAAACAGATGTAATTGCTTGGCCTACCTGCAGGCTAATGAGGGCACGTGTGGAGGCAGGAAAGCAACAGAACACCTGAACAAAAGGTGAAGGGATTATGCAAGCCAAGACCCAGCCCGCTTGACTGCTCCTTGCAGTGGGACCATTTAAATTGTGTGAAGGCGAAAGATTTCAGCCCTGGATACACTTCGTCTCATTTGTTCATGGGCAAGGTTACTGGTTGGTCAGGAGAATCATGCCTGACTTCCTTCTATCCCAGGGAAGAGTGTGTGGCTTCTAGACCTTGAATGGTGCATGGTTGGAGGAGATGTCAGAAGACCCAAAAGAAGTGAGCCCAAGGGCCTTTCAAGTGAGCATCCAGATTTTAGCAGAGATTGACTCAAGAATTGAACCCCATGCAAGGACTTGCAACTCCAGTCGCTGCGGCTTAGATAAATGTGGAGTCTCTGAGGCCACAAGAGCAGTGCCACTGCCATGTTGAAGATCAAATCACAGAAAGATACAGGAGGGCCAGACTGTGAGGGTGAAAGCTCTGAGAGTAAGAACATCCTTGTGGGATGGATTTCTGCAGAACTGCTGATGAGCGTAGGTTGCTCTTCTGGAGAAGAGTCAGACACTCAAGGTAGGAGAAATATCACAGTGATGGAAGCCACATTTGTTGCAGCTTGATTGATACCAAGTGTGGGAAACTTGGCTTGATTATATTTGGCAATACTTTTTGCCTGATCCATTGGCCTAATCAATATTATATTTCTTCTCCTTTGATCTACAATCTGAACTGGGCTAGCTTCTTGCTAAAGAATCTGGCTGGGACTGACATGTATATTCTCAACTCTAATAGCCTGCTGGACCATTTTTGGTCACCCTCTCACTCTGCACGGGGGAGTGATGTTTGTTGGCTGTGATAGCTTGTCTTACCAACCTTAACTGGGGCATTTTTTGTTCCTTGATTGCTTTTGGGATGGGCGTTTGTTTCATCTTTGATTGTTTTTGCTTATCTGCTGCTGGTTCCTGCTTATCTGGGTATTGGCTCATAGATGTGTGAGGAGGAAGAGTGTGTTTATAAACAGTCAGCAAACTCCCCATGCACTGATGATGTTACCTAGTCTAGTCACGAAACATCTGCAGAAGAGAAGCAATCTCAAAGAACACCAGGAACCCAACAATCCAACCATAAATTCCATATATTCTCCATTATGGTATCTATCTATGCCTTTCTTCTAAGAGCTCAAGACAGCTTACATGGGGATCTCCATGTAATCAACCCTATGAAGTAGGCTGAGCTGAAAGAGAATTACTTTGGTAAATTTGGGCCCATCATTCTCCCTCAGCCCAACCTACCTCACACAGTTGCTGCTGTGAGGATAAAATGAATGAAAAGAACTCTTGGGATTACATCTGAGTGGGTGAGTTATACTTCTTGAATGAAAAACACTGATCCAGTTGACCGTTCCAAATCCTGAATACGTTTCAGAGAGATCTCTGTCATGAATCAGGGCCCAGAAAAATGGCAACTCTTCCTGGGTTTGGCTGGTGAAGATGGCTGATAGTATTCTTGGGCTTATTGTTGGGGTGGTGATTTTGAATCATGCATTTTTCATGAATCAGAGAGACCTGTATTTTTTTTTAAGTCTTGAGAAGGCAAAACTGTAAAATCAATTCATCCCTGAAATTAGGAAGAAAAGAGAACTCTAGGAAACCATAATGGGGCTTTGCTCAAAAAATGTGAGATGGTTTTAAGTAATTATCTTGGGAGTGATGCCTTAGGCTAGGTTCCATCAACTGGCCCTCTGTAATTTTTTTGTTTCCCTCATTTGTCATCTTTTTTTTTTTTAATTGCCTGGGTTAGCTTTGTTTTAGCTATACAAACACACACACACCAATTTAACTCAGGGGAAAAACCTTAGATCATCTTCTTGAATGTTAGATGCACTCAAGGTTTCAGTATTTTTTCCTTCGTTAGTTATCAATAATTAATATGTTGATTCAGGAGGGGAAAAAATCATAAAAACAGTAAATATCTTTAAAAAAAAGAATGGAAACAACATCAAAAAAGAACTAAATTGGTTGTTCATCAAGAAAGTAGAAACTCCAAAGGGAAGCATTCTTAACTGCTTCCATGCCAAAACATTCCTTTTGTTTTTTCTCGTCTGTTGGATAGCATTTTTTACAACTTCAACAGAGCAGCAAGAGACCTCTGCAATAATAATAATAATAATAATAATAATAATAATAATAATAATAATACCTTTAATATTATTAAACAAGAACATCTGCCTATCCCAGGTCCTTGGGATGGACTCGACAGGTGGACAAAAATGCCAAATCCAGTCTAAACATCTGGCTATGTGACCAACCATAATAATAAATTCTGCACCTCAAACCCTTCACAACAGCCAGATGATATCTATGAAACCTTCACAAATACCTGTGGAGGCCTTGCTCTTTCAAAACTCTCCTCCCTCTTCAAACCTTTTCCAATTCCAACTTCTTTCTCTGAATGCAGGAAGCTTCTCAACCACTTGGACTGTGCGATTCTGACTCCTTGTCTTCCCGTAAGATGGTGTTTTCCAAACATGGCAACTTGGAGATGTGAATTCTTAAAGAATTCTGGGAGTCGAAGTCCACAGATCTTAAAGTTGCCAAGTCTGAAAAACAATGTAAGGGATTGTGGAGAGGCTGGAAAAGGAATGGAAAGGAGAGGGGACATAAACAATCAAGAGACAGAAGGCAAGTCCGTTCCCAGTTTGCCTCATGAATGGCCACTCAGCCCAGGTGGCAAATAACCTATGAAGAAACATTTCAAATTCTTCAGAGACTCTACCTTAATTCCTCACTGTAAAGGAGGCTGGAAATTCCTCTTCCAGTCCCAAGGTTCTGTACCTACCCTAAATGAACAGTAAAGATATGCTACTAAATTTTGTGTAGTTCTCGCTTCCTTGGTCTTGCCCAGTTGTGTGCAACTTGACACATCCTTAGAAATTGCACAAGGCCCAGTGAATACTTAATCAGAGATTTGTGTGGGTTGGTCAAGATCCATCAGTGTTGAAGTGAGGGCGATCCAACCTGATCAAAACAGTACGGCTATACCACTCTGATGATTAGAAGTGGAGTCAAGTTCAAGCTTCAAAGAAACCTTGTGCCCCTTCTGAAATGCACAGCAACTCTACTAAAAAATGGAAGGTAACATCACCTTCACAAGCATCTTTCAGTTAAGTTCTGCAACACTGACCTTCTAATTGTAAGAAGTAGTTCCACTTGCTGTAGAGCCTCACCAGCTTGGGGTTAATTAGCTCTGAGGTCTTGTCAATTCCTATGATTTCTATCGCTCTGGAAAGGATCTGGTGTGGTCTTTTTAAACAGAAGGAATCGTTCCTCTTCTCTCTGTGAAGTGGCTGCACTCAGTTGGTATCTTCTTTTCCCCAGTCTTCCAGGCTCTATAATCTGCACCAGTGAAGGAGAATGGCAGGGGAGGAACAATCTCATGGACCTTGCTCATAAATCAGTTAATGTTAATTTCACTCTCCCACTGCCTCAGGCCAGTTTGATACAAATTAAATGTCATGCAGATCCATGTTAGCTCCCGCTAGAAACACTCTTGTGTTTGAATGGTGGACATCTACAGGAATCCTACAAAACAAAATCCTCCTGCCTTTTTCCCCCCACCAATCCTACCAATCCTTGTAGAATTGGATGAAAGAGAATTTTCAGAGAAGAGGCTTCCAGGAAATTCTCAGGAGTAGGCTGTGGCTCTTGCAGTGTTTAGTTACAAGGCAGAGAAGGAATGAGCATCTGTTAGAAAGACTTGTTGGTCGCTGTACAACCCTCTCCCCAAAAATCTACAGCCTCCATGTCTTCTTCCACTTCACGTGAATCTCCAGAAAAGCCCTTGAAGGCCTTTTCTGAGGGCCTTTTTCAGCTCTGGAAACAGAGGCAGCCAAAAAGCCCTTGGAGGGATGGAAGTATGGATCACAGAAGATGAGAACTCCTCCTTTATCTCTAATTGTGATGAACATCCAGCATATACGAGCAGGTAGAGAAGTTCCAGTGGGATGCAACGATGGACAACACCAAGCACCCCAGAAGTAGCCACCACCACCTCCAACAATAAAGACCCCCCAAAAGCAGCCCCCAAATGAATTTGAAAGACATTCTTAAGCACTCTGAAAATAAGGCAATAAAACAAAGACCTTTCTCTCAGGGAACAAACATTTTGGAGAACTTGCAACCCTGTTTGTCATTCCTTGGGTGAGCTTTACAAAGATCTTCGTGGCTGTAAGGTTTGTCAATCTGCTTCATCGTATTATTACCTGTAGAACTGCGCAAATTTCACTCAGAAACAGCTGCTTAGTGCTGAATCTGGAGTCCTCCATTGCTCATCTCTTGAGGCTAAAGCGAGAATCCATTCAGGCAGGAGTGAAAAATTTTTTTTTTTTTTAAAAAGCTGAACTCGGCTTGCACATTGTCAGCTGCTAAAATTCATGATCATGCAGTAGAAAATAATTGGTCTAACAAAGGTTTCTGCCTGCGAGGAATGAGCCTCTGGATTGTGGCTGCAGAATACTCAGAGTGACAAGAAGATTTTCTAGCAGAAGAGCCTCCCTTTTCAGAAGCATACTTCTGATTGTTCAGTTCTGAGAACAATTACCAAACAATATTTCAGTCTCAGATTTATCGTACCAGATTCACTTGGAACTAATTGAGTAAAGTGAGGTGTTTGTTTTCCTTGGTAGCCCCACTGGGGTTGGGTCTCTGGATCACCATCCAGGATGGTAGAACCCAAGAGAGGAGACATTCATGAATATTGGAGATTAAGCTGCACACCTACAACGTTAGAGGTGCTAATTTTTAAAATTATATTTATTTTCAACATGCTGTTTTCTGCAACTCATTCAGGCGTATGTTGAAACTTAACCCCTGGCTAATTAGAAACTTGACCCACACATAGAGCAAGTTATACTATTATATATATATATATATATATATATATATATATATATATATACATACATACACACACACACACACACACACATACACATATATTCTAAATTTGAATGGCTCACACTCTACTAGTGTGTGAAACAAGCACCACAAATCTCTCTGAGTTAGTCAGAAGTAAAGTTTATTGGAAGCGTTTGCAAAGGCTGGTGGGCTTCGTTGCAAATAAGAAGCCACGCCCACATACATACTCCGGCCTAATTATATACATTCCTGATCGCAAGTCCCTCCCCTTTTCCCCATTGGCTAAGGTACTCTGAGTGTACAGTCTTTCCGGCCGCTCTAGGATTTCTCCCTGGTCCCTCCCACCTCATCTATGGTAATTGCTCAAGGTTTCAGTTAATTGCATTATACTGATAAAGATTGCTCCAAATTAATTTGTATTTACATTGTCCCACACAAGGAGACAACTTCCTATCTGCCACTGTTTGATAACCGTAACACTTAACACTACTTCCTTATCTCTCACACAGCTGCACTCTTAGCATGCTCAAGCTACTATTTCTTTGTCAATAACAACATATTTTATCCATCTCTCACACTAGTATTTCGAAGGGCCTTAAAGACCTGGCTGTTCGCCCAGGCCTTTGGGGAGGATGACCAATGCCTTTTTCTTCCTTTCTGTTCCCCTCTGGATTTATTTTCGTTGCCATTGTTGCTCTTTGGTCTTGTACTTTTTGTGGGTTTTTTTCTATTGTTCTTTGTTTTTAAATGTTTTAACAATTGTAAACCGCCCAGAGTTGCTGGGAGTCAGGTGGCGTATAAATTTAATAAATTATTGTTAGGTTCAGAATCCAAAATTAATAAGCTCCAGTTTGGTTTTCTCCATACTGTTATTGGCATTGGAGTGGTTTTGTCAGCCCTTCAGGATAGACCAGACTAGGACGCCAGAGTTATGAATGCTAATACTACTTTATTCTAAGGTTATAGTAAGGGAATCTTGCAAGTCTGAATGCATTTCCCCCCTCCCTCCCTCTTCATGAGACGCTTACTCAAATTACATCTCTGGCCCGGACTCAGACTTCTTTTATCTGACCTTTGCCTTGCTTGTGGCTCTTCCTCCTGTTCCTCAAGAATATTCCTACTGTCCATTACAGGCTCTCAGAAGAATGTCTCCCACCAGAACTTCCATCTTCTGCTCTGACCTCTATAGAATCGCTACATTGCCCCATATTCCAATTCATAATGGAGTTTGGGGAAACAATGGGGCCCCTTCTAATAGGGAAGCTAATTTTGTGGGAGAGATGTAGCACCCATTTCTAAGGATACATGATCTTAAAGAAGTCTCTTTCTCAGTAGGGCTTGCTCAGTTGTAAACAAGTTTGAGATAGCAGCTGCTAAGGTGCTTCAACCTATTTTAGGAAGCTTTCTATTCTATTTCATTTCCTATGCCCTATCAAACATTAATGACATGCATGGATGCACACATATTTATATTAATTAGGACATTTATGTATTCTGTCTTTCGATCGTAGCAGAGATTTGAGGTGGCTAGCATCAGATTCAGACAACATTGTAAATATGATAAAATGGGATTTACAGTATCTTGGGCAGCAATCTTTAATGTACTGATCTGATTTATTAAGGGGTCACCAATGTTAAAGGGATCCCAGTTAACGGGGCTGCACTATTTTGAGAAGAAACTCTCAACAACTTCAACAAAAGAGATACAGTACTTTGAAAGAAACTAAGCAGAGCCCAGTTGAATTCATGTAAAGGCCTCTGTAGGCATCTGAAACATGGAAAAATAATAGAAGGGTCCTTAGCACAGAGAATTTGCAGCCTAAAAAAAAAAAAACACCACGGGGTAGTGCTGAAATGTTTGGAGAACCTCAAGAGAAGTATGTAGACAAGCATATGCCAATCATCTCACAACTCTCCTCCATGAGGACAGAGGTGGCTTGTAACCACAGAACATTGACTGCTGTACGACTGGAAGGCAGGAACCATGGTGAGAAACAGCCCTGTTAGGAAAGGATAGTATGTTTTCAGATGCTATTGCACATCTGGCTAGTTATAGCTGATCTGGACAATGATATTTGTGGTTTGGTTTGGTTCTGCTTTAATCAGGATACAGTAGCTGGGAAATTGCTGCAGGGGGTCCCCTGTTAAAAGCTGCTGTTGGTGTATCACTAACTGCTAGTTCAGGATAGCAATTCTTTCTCTCTCTGCCTTCTTTCTCCCTTGAAGTTCTTCCCTCAGAGCATCAGAAGTGGAGAATTAACAATAATGTGTTCTGCTGAATCGGCCAGGCGAATGAAAAATGAGTTGTGCATAATGACTCCATCTTCTTTCACTGTAGCTCCCATTGATGGTGTCTTCTGAGGATGGTGAGGCACCAACTTCATTGGGTTGATTGTGCTGGGCCTCTGGAGCTGCTATGAATTCTGGGCTGGAAGAACATTCTGCCAGAAGAAACATCCAGTTGCTAGGAGTCCAAGATTTCTGAAGATGTTTGTAGTCTGGCAGCATTTTGTCAACCTTGACTGACCTCAAAAAGCTGAATCAGATCTGGTTCCTACCTGAATGGGAGGTTGTAGATTAGAGTGGAAAGTCAAAACAATGTCCTTGGGAAACAATAGCAAACTATTGCATACTTCATGTTTGGCCACACAGATTTTTATTATGGGATGTCAGAGCTTTTGGGAACCCAGTGAACTAATTCATATGCCTCCAGAATCACATTGGGAAATATCTATAGGTCTGCTCAGCAAGGACAAAAACCAACAACCCACTCGAATCATGTAGAAGCAGGATTCAACTAGCGATGCCATCCAATGTCCTGCCTAAATTCTTTTCTTTTCTTCTTTTGGTGGGGAAAAGCTATAAGATTTTAAACTCAGAAAATAAAAGACTCCACAATCACAGTACCAGGAACTAAAATAAGACAGGATGAGCAGTCGTTATTTCCAATTATCAAAGTATTCTTTCTGTATTCTCTTGTGGATAATTCACCTGGGAGCTGTATGGGATGAGTGGAGCCAGAGCCAAAAGTGGCTGGAGCCCCAGCTTCTAGTAGGTGGGGCTATCCAGGCTTCCTCAGTTTGATTCCCCATTTTTCCCTTTTGTGATGTCTTCTTTTCTCTCTTTCCCTACCATGCAGCAGACCCTGTAGGAAGAGGAAGCCTATCCTTTGCAGAAATCAAAACTGATCCCTTGCAAAAGGCTTTTGGGATTAGGCAATGGAGTGAGATCCAGCTGGAGGAAGTTTAGATGTAATGGTATGTGAGAAAGACCTTGAGAAATGGGGTGAAGAGATGCTGCCTAGGGAACAGTCAGATAAGAGAGGGCAGGGCCCGCAGCTGCATAATGGGCAGAGAAAGAGGCTCAGAAGGGACCCTCCCTAAGTTCTCAGGCTGTAAAGAAGAGGGTGGGAGATTTGTATTTTCAGACTTGCAAGATTCTGTTAATGTAGCCTTACAATAAAGTAGAATTAGCTCATCTGGTCATGTTTCCTGTCTGATCTACCTGAGAAGGTTGAATTAAGATCAGAATAAAGCTTCCCACAGAATCCACCACAAGAAAATGTTTCCAAGAAACCCAGAAGAATCTAATAATAAGTTCCTGTTTCTTGGCCTTTCAGCAACTGGCATTCCAAGCCATCTTTCCCTCAGCCATCTCAAGTCTATCATCCACAACTTGGAAGAAGAGGCAATAGAGGTCCTCGGAGGTGGCTTTTGGCCACCTCTTCTACCAAGCTGCTGCAAAGAAGTCACCAAGAACAGTTTCTACTTTCATCTTAGCTCTGTTTCTGGCCGAATGCACAAGCAATACAATAAACACTCTTTTTAAAAATTATCATGTTTCTGCACTTCTCTGATGGTGCTCATAACTGCCAATCCAATTCTAAATTGAGCTGTGGGGAATTTGGCAGTTGCAAAACCAACCTGCACTGTATTGCAGCTTCTGGTCTGAAATAAATAGGCATTGCTTGATGCACCCATTGGGGAAAAGGGACCTAACCGAACTTCCTTTTATTACAGAGCTGTAGGATCTGGGGGCTCAGGATTCCATGCCTTCCCCCACCCCAAACTGAAATGTAATCCTTCCAAACATTGCTCTTCAATTGTCATTTTGAATATAACAGAATGGGGCAAAGGTTAAACAGAGGGTGTTCCATCCAATTAATGCCATTTGAATTCTATTTCCACTTACGTGAAATCAAGGTTGGTTTCTCTCCTACCTTTTCAAATGCAGTCCAGATGTGTCTCTTGGT
Source organism: Python bivittatus (assembly GCF_059951505.1). NCBI lineage: Eukaryota > Metazoa > Chordata > Lepidosauria > Squamata > Pythonidae > Python > Python bivittatus. The sequence continues at coordinate 5,119,705 of NW_028277085.1, read as the reverse complement.
CTGACAAATGTAGTTCCCATGATTCTACTGGCTTTGTTGAAAGCCACCATTGGTCTGGAGCATCAGACGTTCTTCTACAGCTGACACTATTCATTCAGATTTATCTAGAGCTTAGTGTTTGAGCAGAATCCCTAATTCAGTCTATAGTTTGTGAAATTAAGAAACCATGGACTCTTCTGAATGGCAGAAAACAGCCTGAAATGCTGCCATTACTAAAGTCTACTTTTTGGGCTTCAGTGTCAAAAACTCCAACAACAACAACAACAACAAGCCACAGACAATTATTTTCTGAGTATATAAAGGGAGATGGAAATTGCAAAGTATGTGCTCTGTTTCTTCCATCAGAACTAATCTATCAATTTTCTCCCCCTGGCTCAGGAGTGATGTCTCCACGAAGCATCAAAAGTGAATTCCCTTTATTTATACACATCATCCTGTGCTTTCCCCAGATCAATGACTTATTCCCTTCTTAACATCAACAGTCCTACAAATCAATAGCTATTTACTTTTAAAGATGAAGAGGCACCTCTTGTCCTGAGAGATTCTTGGGAAAGGTGTAGAGGTGTGTTTTTTTTTCCCTGACTGGCCAGATCCCAAAGGAATCTTCTGACTCTCAGTGTGTCTGGAGATCCAGTGCCATAAGAGTCCTATCACTGCAGGCGAGAGGCCTGAAACAGTTGAACCAGCCATGGTTCAACAGCTGCAGGGCACATGTTGGAGGTAACCCACTGGGCTGGCTTCTTTAAATTCACAACACCTCCCAGAGCCATAAGGAACTGTATTCTTGTTAAATTCCCAGCATCTGGTAGTCATCACCAGCAGTGTAGATCTGACAGGCTAAGGAATTTCTGGACAATTCCTGAAGTGCGTTTGCACCATGAGAAGTAATGGTAGATAATCCCATAGCTACTTTCCTTTGAGTCCATCAAGGCTGCTTCACACAGGAGGGTTGCCTTTGAGTGCTGTATGAATCGTTGTCTTTGTCTTAGAGGACTGAGAATTGATTGGGAGGTATTGTTACCTCGAGCATCATGAGTCATTTTGCTTGTAGCCATTGTTTTAATCCTTGTATGCCACCCAGAACCACTGTTGTGAGACGGGCGGCCATAGAAATGAAATTAATTAAACTGTGTTATTCAATAATCCATGGTTGAGCAAATGATGGTTTAGTGTTTTATGTGAGCACCATGTGCATCTTGACGGTATCTGATCCCTTGGAAGAATGGCTGGTGTGGTTGAGTGAAGGATCAGAGCTCAAGGCTAAAATACCTGCTTTATATGCAGAGCGGGCTAAGTGAAATCCTTAGGGTTTCCAGGCAGAGTTTGGAAAAGTCCCTGCTTGGGCCTCTGAAAAGCTGATGTTTGGCAGAACAGACCAATGTTTACCTTAGAGCAGTGTTTCTCAACCTTGGCAACTTTAAGATGTTGGCTGGGGAATTCTGGGAGTTGAAGTCCATGCATCTTAAAGTTGCCAGGGTTGAGAAACACTGCCTTAGAGGGAGGTAGGACTGTAAATTCATAACTTTGTGGAAAGCAATCTTCAACCCCTGTATTTTCTTTATCATCGTTATAATACATCTTATTGGTAAACAGCCTCAAGGCAATAGCGATGTTCAGAACAAGGAAGATTAGAAAAAGAAGCTCAACCTTCTGAAAGGCAATAAAGCAGTTGACGAGTTAAAGGCAATTAAGAGCAGCTGATCAACATAGCTGGCCAAAATCCAGATGAAATATCAAGATTGACCATTACAACGGTGCTCAAACCATTTGAAAGGCCTTAAGGGGCAGACGGGATGGGATGAACCTCGGCTGATGCTGAAAAATAATGAAAAAGAATAACACACAAAGCTTAAGGAGTAACATGGTTTGAGCAACACCTCAGAAAAACCTTTCATCTCCTGTATCTATCATTTACCTGACTTTAATATCTCAGGTTTATCAAGTTTACCACCTCAAAAGATTCCAAGGAGAGAAATGGAAACTTGGATTTTAAGAAAGAGAGAAAATGAAACTTTACTTGGGATAAACACATTAAAAAACTATAAAAATCCCTTGTATGGACATTTCTCTTTTCAGCACTATAATTTGTTGGCTAGTGTATACAGCCAGCCATTACAATTTGTAAACCAGGATTTATGGCTTAAATGTGATGTATTTAACATGTTTAGCTAACTGGAATGAAAACAAACCATGGTCTATCGTTTCATATGAACTCAGAACTGAGTCTACCTTTTCTTTCAATTCCTCACCTGAAACCCAAAATCAGAGTCCTAATTATTTCCAAAATGAAATTCACCCTTTTCTCAGCAGCTAATGTTGAGTTTGTTCAATGACACCACAAGCCAAGGGTGCAAGTATTACACCCCAAGGACTGCCCACCCACCCCCCAGAGCAAGTGAGGCCAAAAAAATGGACCTGTTTTCCATTTTTGTAGGTTTGTGAAAGTTTTAGGAAGGAAAAAGGAGAAAACTAAACTTTAAGACATTCACTTCACCAGAGACACAGTGTGACATAAAGATTAAGGTGCAGGGCTAGGAACAGGAAGACTTAGGTTATAGTCCATACTCACCCATGAAAGCTTACTGGATGACTTTAGGTGAATCCTTCTCTCTCAGTCCATAAGCCACTGTGGTAGATGGTGAAAGCGTTGGATTAGAAGCTGGGAGATCCAGGTTCTAATCCACAGAGCTGATGGGAAGTTTTGAAGGTGTTGAAGGTCTGGACTCCATTCCCCTTCTCAACCATGAAGGCTCCCTGGATGACTTTGGGTGAGTTCCCCCACCCCACTCAGCCCAAGAGCATAGCGGTGGAGATGTGGACTAGAAGTGGGGAGACCCAGGTTCTAATCCTACCAGGCATGGAAGCCAGCTGGGTGATCTTGAGCCAGTTGCTCCCACTCCACCCAAATCAGCATCAGACGTCATGACAAACTGGCTGATAGACAAAGCTTCTCGTGCACTGATAAGCTCAGATTTAAGAACTGAGCATAGTACATAACAAGTGGCTCCTGCAACTAAGTGGGACAAACAGTGAAACATTCATTTCACCCCTGAAGTGGGTCCTACTCCTGGCCCCTTTTAGAGAGCATCTTTCACCATGTCATGCAAAGACTGATGTGGCCTTCCTTGAGCTAAGGTTTGTACTCCTGCACAAAGCTATGGTTTGCTTACCCATGGTTTAATGAATAACCTACAACTGGCTGGGTTCAGCTAGCACACCACACTCAAACCAACAAACTACATTATGGCATTGTGTGTCATACAGACCCTGTCACTAGGCTGACATTTCCATTGTACCCCAAGATCCCATTTCGGGGCAGCAACATTGACTTCCTGCACATATACAAGCTTAAACTATTTTTTCCTTGCCCCCTCCTTCATGATTAAAGAGTTGCTTATCCTAAATTGCACTAATGGCCCTCTTCCTGTAACACCGTCTCCATTTCTCATAATAATAGCCTAAAAGTACATTCAAAGGTTTTGAAAGTTTCCACAGTTCCGTAGTTTCAATCCTGAACATTCCCTGTCTCAAAAATGAGAATAAAGTCCAAATGGTACAGTCCATGTCTACCAGCATTGATTGTCCCTTTAAGCCATTAAATCTGATCGATGCCTCTGTCATGAAACCAATGAAGATTTGTGGAGTTTCCTTCTGATCTCATTCCAAACATGTTGGTTCCTAATATTTAACGGATTATCCATGCTAAAATGACAGGCAATAAAACATCCAACCCTCTTATTAAAAGTGAGATCAGCTGAGGATCCCTGGGAATTGTTTTGTTCTTTAGATCTCTAATACCTGGAAGAAAAGAAATAATTTTGATTTCTACTGGGGCCCTGAAATATAAAGCATCTTGGCTACGCTGCAGGGAGCAGGACCAAAGGGAGATAGAAAAACATGGCTAACAAGGTTACTCAAGAAAGAGAAGAAGGCAAGCTGCCAAGTTAGGACTTTCACTGCTGGGGACCAAAAGTACCTTATTAAAGTGGTTATCTGTGTACCCCTATAAAAATGTCACATTGTTAGTGATGGTGGTTACATCTGTTGCCTCAATATGTTCCTGAATGGCAGCCAAGCTCAGTCCCTCTTTGAAAGAATTCCCAGTTGATGCTAGCTCCACCTGTCCACAGAGTTGCGCAATCTCCCAGATTGCACAATCCCAACTACTTTGTTCTCGCCAATCTTGGTGGGCAGATGAATGCATTTTCTGGCAAAGATCTCCTGGCCAGAAGGGCTAAGCAATATAACTGGACAAATTACGGAATGCAACCTCAGGGGAACGCTGGAGTCAAAAACAGGGTAGCAAAGCAGAAGGCAAAAGCAGAATCAAAAATGGAGTCTTCACAGCCCAAGGTCAAACATCAAAGTTAAGGCTGAAGCTTAGAACAGCCAAGAACATCAATCACAGAAGTTCTTCAAGTACTTACTCATGAGGAGGAGGATTCTCCAGCAAATACTTTATTATTAAATCTTGCCACCTAATGATTCCCTAAGGTTGGATGTTACTCTGTCCTCTTCCTTCATTCCCTTGACTTTGCAGAGATAGCAGTCAACCTGGAATCTAGAAGGTCTGGTTTTCTGCATGCTGTGCAAATCCACAGATATAATAAATCACAGTAAAGCAAATCAAGGTTTAATATAAGAGGTACACTTAAGTGTCTGAATAAGCTTTGGTCTAATGATAGGAGGCGGTCTCTAATCATCTATTCATTCCCAAGTGAAATGTTTATTACTATCTTCAAGACACAAAGGGAGACTTCATGTTTGGGTTGAGATGGCTACCATATTGCCATCCAGATTACCAAAACTAATTACCAGGAGATCCTGAGATCATATGATAGCAGCCATAAAGATGGCAGGATCTTCAAGATGACCCCTTTTGTTCCCACCACCATTGGTGCCAAACACAGACACACACAACACCCGAAGCAACATACGCACCAAATGAGGGTGGACTGCAATAAAGGTGACTCTTGCAAAGGAATAACAAAATGAATATGAAGGTCATGAAGGAATAGGGAAATAGCAGAGATCTTTAATAATGAAAATGAATGGGATGACGAAACAAAATGAAATGAAGCCTCTGTCCTCTCCCTGCTGACCATAGATGAGCTTGGTGGCACCTCATCTGCCGAGTTGGAATCTAATTTGATCCGATACCATCCGGCTAATGACTTTTGTACCATCTTATTTGGTATACAGTGCTATCCCTTTTCCTGTCCCCACCATTTCTGAACTGCAGCCAACTGAGCATTGATTAACCATTCATTTTGCTGCTCCTTTATGAATCATCTCAATTTATACCACGGCCACATGCCCTTGCAAGGGTCATCAAGCCCCCTTGGAAAGGGGGAACTAGCTTTACAAAAGGAACACCATGTGGAGAAAGGGAAACCACATGGTGGTTTCACCAACAGCTGAAAGAATCTGGGAAAACAGTTTGCCCAGTCTCCAACCCATAGCCTGAAGCGGCAGTAACAGCATCCATGAAGGATGGCCATCCAGGCTCTGCTTGTACACTTCCTACAAAGAAGCCACCACAAGGTGTGCACTCTCCAACATATATTCCCCTGGGAAAGTTATTTCAATATTTTGTTATTCTACCATATTGTAATAGAAAGCATTCGTGGAATTCCTGCTGTGCCTGTTTCTTTATCGGTCTTGAAAGCCTGTTCAGAATTCTCTCTGTCCCATCTTATACTAAACAAAATCAAGGCGGGGCAATTTTGAGTTTTTTCCCTCACATTTCCTTCTTTCTTAGAACCATGTGATCTTTTCTGCAGGTCCCTTCCTTAGTGTCTCGCTCATTCCTTTGCTATCGCCAAGGTCACCCTACATTCCTTCACACTCTCAAGCTTCAGAACCATCAAAGGCAGCCCCATCATGACTGCATTACAGTAGCCTTGGCCTCCTTTCAAAATGATGATTAGTTTCCTACTAAGATGTGCCTTGGTTGTTTTATACCAGACCTGGCTTAATTGCTGTATGCAAAAAAGGGGCAAATTCTTTCCTTTTGTCTCTTTCCTCTCTCTTGTCTTCTCGTTTTCTTCTCGAAGATCTACTCTTGGCTACAGATGCTCACTTTTCTTCTTCGTTTTTTGTCTTGGCATATTTGAAGCACTTGGCATTATTTGCAGCTGCAAATAATGTGATTTCTGCTCCCTGATAATGAAAATCACTGATACTCATTTGTATCCCACGGAAGCAGTGAAGATGAGCAAAAATGCGTGGTGCGACATAAATGCTCTCCAGACATGGAATCCCACTAACAAACATGAATCCAGGTTCTTAAAGCATATGGTCTGTGCCTCAGTGGCCTCACATCCAGGACAGAGAATCTGCTGTGCAAAGAAAGAGCATTACACCCTCTACCAAAGTCACTCCCATTTGGTGTCGATGAAAATTAAATTCTGAAATACAGATGCCTTGTGCAGATGGAGTAAATTAAACGGTGTAACAACACAACCTGTGCTTTGCATTATTAAGCAGGGTTTGGGAGAACTGATGACATTTAGAACTGAACATTAATCCATGCCAGCACCCAGAGCCCCCTCTACATGTAGGGTCAAATCAGTGAGTCTTTTAGCCATTATTTTAGTAGTGTTGGAGAACCTCAGGAGTCTAACTGTGCAGGCACTAGCTGACACTGAGCTTATCTCCTCCAAAGTATCCTTGGGTTAGGTCCTCACATCAGATGGGTCCCATCTGGCAAAGACTGTACCCTTACATAGGTCATCAAAAAATAATAATTGATGCTAAACAATGGAGGTGTTTTGGTTTAGCTTTTGGTTCCACTTCTTTCAGATTCAGCCTCCCTGTGTAGGCAGAGAAGATGGATGTAACTGTCATCTGAACATAATCACAACTTTTAAGGGATCTAACACAATCGTGGTTCCTGATTCAGCAGAAGCGGTTAGAACCTCAACTGAGTGCAATCCTTTCTCCTCCATTCAGGAAGATCAAAGTGGAATTGATGAGTCCAAACACAAATCTCCACATGTGCAGAACCATCTAAACGTTGCCAGCTTGATGGACCAATGCTCAGATTCAGTAGTCATTCCACAATGACTACTCTTTGACCTTTAATGTATTTTGCTAAGCCATTATTCTGAATGGGACTTCATGCAATGTGTGAACTCAGCTACTATGGCTTTAAACAATGATTTAGAATGGAGGTATTCATCTAGATCAGTGTTTCTCCACCAGGGTAATTTCCAAGGGTGTGGACTTCCATTCCCAGAATTCTCATCTATGGCCAGGCTGCTTGTAGAATTCTGGAAGTTGAGTCCACACCCCTGGAAATTGCCATGATTGGGAAACACGGATCTATAGAATACCAAACAAGACAAATCCCCAGTGCATGTGCTCACACAAGCAAATTATTATATTTTTAAACAGTGTTTCAGTCATGTGTTTTCATAACAAACACATGGAGATTGGTCCTAGCATTACATTTTCCAGACGGCCTGTTGCCAGAGAACGGATGCCAAGAGAGGAAGAAGAAAAAGAGAAATTGGGATGCATTAGAAGTGACTCCAGCAGTTTGGTAAATTCAGGGGAGGAATGATGAGAACTTTTTTTAGCTCAGATTAAAATCCACAGCAGGGGAAAAAAATTAACTTGCCTGGCTCAACTTGTTTCACAAGATACGTACGAGAATTTCCCAAGCTTCATGTTTCAGAGCCAAAGTATTAGGTATTCTTAATCCTTCCTAATTAATTAATGTATGCATTGGATGAAGCAGCATAAAGGATTATGCACCAACAGAAACTAACAAGAGAACAGAAATAGATATTGTGTATTTCTATGTATGCAATGAATTAATAGGAAGAACCACCAGTGAAGCAGCATCCTGAAGAACTCGTGTCTTTTTCTCTATTTGTACAAAATTTACCCCCAGAAGTCCCTTTTGGAAGACTATTTAGAAATTGTTATTTAAGAGTAATATGCCTTTGTCCGTCCTTCCTTCCTTCCTTCCTTCCTTCCTTCCTTCCTTCCTTCCTTCCTTCCTCCCAGCACATTATCCCAACGCAGCCACCCGAAATGATCTCCTGGGCTGATCTCACAGGCGATGTGTTTCTGCATCAAGAACGATATTCCTGGGATGGCGAATGAGATTCTGGGAGTCCTAATTAGCATGCAACGCTCATGATCGGCAGCAGGAGTGCTCTGCCAGCCTGCTTAATAACCTCGCTGCCTTTGAGGTCTGCTGGAAAGCTTCCATCAGGGACAGAGATGATGCCATGTGTGAAATATTTGCAGTACCCCCAAGCCTTGGCCCAGAAGCTCTCAAGGGTTCCACCTTGGCCAGTAAACTTGGCACATCTCTAATGCCTCTTTCTGCAGAGTTAATTCATTTAACGATATATTGATTGCCCTTCCACCACCTACTGGCTCTCCAAAATTCGCTCAGGCTTTCAATAAAGATAGACCTGAAAACTTATGCCTTTCTGCCCTGTGGCTTCACTCAGTGGTGAGGTCTGCAGCTCTGAAGTTGCACCTTTTCCACCATGCTGCCCTAGAAATCACAGCAACCACCACAGCAACCACAACACAAACATGATGAAATGAAGGATTCAATGGGTATCAAGCCACAAATGAAGATTTTGTATAGACAAAATTGAAACTGAATCATGTAATTAGTGGGACAAAATCGCCCTTGATCTTGACCACCCAGAGAGATGGCCCATCCTTCATCGGTCCCTGCAGCCTGGGCTCTTACCCCCAGCTGGAACGAATATCACATTCTGAGATGGGCATTGAGGAGACAGAATGGAAAACAAAAGGAGAAAACAAGATCGATCTGCTTGTTCTGGCAAACATTTGGAACAGAAAGAGAAAAAAAATCATCTTTCATCACACGCCTAGAGCAAAGGAGATGCAAAGTAAGCTATATCCGATGAGCTGTGGTCTCCTTCAGGAATACTTCACTTCGTTTTTAGCTACAAAACAAAACATGTGAATAGATATTTTTAAAGGAAAAACTAAGGAGATAAGAAACAAATCAAACAAATAGAAAACTACAACAATACCTACCACTAGATGGAAATTACTACAACTCAGATCTGAAACAAATTAAATCTTGACCACACAGAATCCTAGTGTTAAGTCTTTCCTTAGCGTTGAGAAAGACCCAGTTCAAAGGCTGAGAGCTGACACATTTGGTAAAGTCTCTGGTACAAACATGTCTTTCCAGAGAATCCACTTATAACACATGCACGGAACATGTGCACCCCTTCCCCGTTTTAGGAACTTAAATTCCACCATGCTCTTACATCATGGGTGGGAAATTCATGGAGCCCCAGAAATGGCCAGGCAAAGGAATGCCCTCTTGAGAAACAACCATTCTTGTGAGCAATGGACTACTTATGAGCCATTCAAGAGTCTCTCTAATTGCCAGGAACTGAGTCTTTTGTTGAAATTCAAGAGCACAGATTTATCAGCCTTCAATTCCAGATTTCTGGATGCTGGAACAACATTTGTTCACCTGTTTTATGCATCCGGACTGTCCATGGGCATCCAGTAGAACCCACATTTATGTCCTGACAAGGATCATATATGCACAGCTCCAGGTGGTGACCCAAACCACCCATTTAGGCTTTCTAAGAACCCCCCCCAACAGATTATTCACTGAAGAGTTAAACCCCCATTGCTTGCTCAGATCCCATTCTGTCCATGTTGCAGTACAGCAGATGTTATTCTTGGTTCTGCCTCGGGGGACAAATGTGAAGCTGTCCTAATGTCCAGTTCTGTGTGAAGACAGCTTTTGTGAGGTTGGAAACTGAAAATGTAGGTTGCTGATGTCATGAAGAGAATATCTCATTTAACTCTTCCACTGAAATCTTTGGCCCAACCTGACCATCAGGCCTCTTCAGGTTTTTGATGTAATTAATGCCGAAGCAGCAATTTGAGAAGCTCTCCGTGCTTGAATAAAAGAGCTTTTCTAAGCAGGAAAATTATTCTTCCTTTTTGATGCTTCTTCTCCCTTCTTTTCTTAACTTATTTGAATCTTTTCCAAAAACACCTGTCAGCGGTTAGCTGAGAGCCTCCATGATTTTGCTTGTTCCGAGCTATTCTGATGGAAATGAGTTCCAGATAAATTGGAACCAATGCAAAGTACAGAAACAAAACAACGAAAACAGAGCCCAGCTAATGCAGGGTGTAGAGTCTGTGTGATTTGTGAATTTTTTCAAACAGTGGGGATGGAAAATTCAGGCCATCCCAGAGAGCAGGAAAGTGTTGCAGAGGTGTGAAGGACAGAAACGTGGAGGTGTGAAGGACAGAAAAGCAAATGAGTAAGGACCATTGATGATCAAACATGGACATTGAATCAGAAGATTAAGTGTTTTGCTTCTTCCAAAAGAGGGTGGCATTGTCTTAGGAAGAAGGAAGGACTTGGAAAAAGGATCAGTGGATCAGTACTTATACTCTGTTTCATCAAATTTCTTAGTGAACTGGTGATTGATATATGGGGGGAAAAATGATTGTCCTATAGTTTTTGTACATAGTTTTTCAGCCAAGCATACTTTTCTCACAACTGACCATGAGCTTTCCAATCTGCTATGACCTCTTCCAGTGAAACCACTCCTAAAAATACTCTTTGGTCTCTACTCCATCCCTTGTGGATTCTGAATTTAAATGCAACTTTCCAAACGTGTTCTTGCATTGTACACCACTTTTTCAAATGTTCACTGATGGATTGATCTTACAAAGCACCCCACCATCAAAGGGCACAAACATTCTGTAACCAGCTGCATTCTGCAACTGCACCACCACCATCATTCCTGCCTTTCCCAGACTCACTACAAAAAGAACCTCCTCGCTAGGAGACTGATTCCTGGATGATTCCAAAGGCCTTTTGCACAGATAGACTATTGAACCCATCAAGACATGTCAGAAGCTGGTTGTCAGGCCCAGTCCAGTCTAGTACAGTTCCTTTATTTGCTTACACCTTATAGACAGAATCTTGCCAAACTTAATCTATACTATAGCAGCTAGGGGATCTACCCTGGTAGACTCTAGGGACTGGCTATCCTGAACCTCTTACCCTTCCCACGCTCCCCCTGCGGACTGAGTTGTCTCTTGTCTCCTTTCCCCTGCTGGAATGCACCCCCTCCTTCCTGATAGTCTTGATCTCCCACATCACTCTCCTCCTTGTAGATAACATTCCATCACACTGGTTGAGCTCATGGTTCATGGCCTGCATGATAACCAGAGAAGCATCCTCCTCACCCATGTGGAAGGGAAGCTTCTATAAACAACTGTGGTGGAAAAATAATAAAATAAAGCTAGAAACTCTGTCCCCCTCCCCCTTGCCTCTCCTGCAGCAAACTCTTCCCTCCATTTCCCTCTGCCATTTCTTGCCCCCTGCCACTTGCACATGTAAAACAGGACCAGCCCCAGACTATGGCATGCATGACTCAAAGATAACCATGTTTCCACTGCTGAAATAGCCCTCTTAACACCATCATACTGAAACAATGGCCATCGCCTGTCTGCTTAAAGGTTTGCTGTGGTTCTTATCTCACAATAGAAAAATAATTTAAAAACCATTTATCCCTCATTTAACACCTATCCAAACCTATCCTCAAATCAGATCCCTCAGATTTCCCAACTCTCAACCTCAAATTGTATAAATTCTATGCTTTTCTATTGTTCAGGGGGTCCCTCTGCCTTGGAAAGCAGGCGCCCAAGGGTCATTGCAATAAACATGGTTCTTGTCCTCAGCATTGTGCTCCTGTCTTTGGCAAAATTTCCATGAGTCCACTCTCTTCTCAAGATGGTACCTTATTTTAGTGTGCATTAATAAAGATGGAACAATTGCCATAAGGCAAAGTTGAAATGTCTTGTCTCCCCATCTCATGAAAGGTCCTGTGAGATTTTTATTTATTTATTTATCCCAGTCATATGGCTGACCATCTCAGCAAGTGACTCTGGGCGGTGAAGAGAATTAAAATAGAATAAAAACAATAACACACATTATAAAAATTAAAAATACAGGCAGCCGAGAAACAACAACCCAAATCACTAACACGACCAAGATTGAGGTTCCTGCAGACATTTGGAGGCCCAGGCCCAGAACCAGGTCTTTAGGGCTTTACAAAAGGCCAGCAGAGTTGGGGCCATCCTGATCTCCAGAGGAAGAATGTGCCATTTTCTTGGGAGAATGTTGAAATCATGCAAGACTTGATGGTTTCCTGAAAATGTGGGCTTTTTAAAATACATACCTAGATTAACATTTTCATTTTAAAGAACAAGGGTGTCCTCTAAAGTTGGGGCAGGACCAATCCCAGCTGTCATGCGTTGATTCTTGGGCTAAAACCATTCCACCAAGTTTTCTCGGGTGCACTGAATCAGCGCAGGAACAATTTTCTGATGAATCTCTGCAGCCTACTTCTTCACGCCTGGAGACTGCCACTCCCTTGTTACATCACCCTTTCATAGGCTCTTAAATAATTAGCCAGTTCTTTTGAGTGTTTTCAATCTGGAAGGAGAAGAATCATGAGAGCCCATTAGAGTTTGTTCACTGGAAAGGATTCGACTTTGATGGCCTGGTCTTTGTACACAGCCTTTTGTGACAAGCTGTGGGCCGAGTCTCCTTCAGCAGCTTGTCATTCATGCATTTTCCAGCACGTTGCTGGATATGCAAACTTCAAATAGATGGCTCCCCATCTGAGAACCAAGCCTTGCCTAGATCTCTTTGAACAGTTCAAAAGAACTTGAGAAACATAGGAGGAAGAAAGAGCAGTCGCAATCCTACCTCATTTAAAAGATGGGGAAGGCAGTCAGAGGAGCTGAAAGAGTCGTTAGGAAGAAGCTGGATCCAGGAATGTTATTTCTTTGTTCTTCCTTTGTTAGGTTGAATTTTCACCAACCTATCAACCATTATCAACTGCTAGATGGCAGCAAAGAGGGTTTCTTGTTCTTCTTGGCTGCCCCCTAGTGGCCATTGGGATTTATGCAGCCCAAATGGGATTCAAAGATTAAAGAGAAGCAAAAACAGCCAAGGAGCTGTGTGGATGTGTCCATAAACTTTCCTACTCTGGAGAGAGGAATCCTATTATGGGATGTGGAAGTCTTGAATAGGGTACATGGGAAGGAAAGGGAAGGATATAGCAAAAAATACAGTTTTCTCAACTCTCCTCTGCCATTCATTTATTTATTCTCCCTTACCCTGCTGTTAACATTTCTTTACATGAACTGAATAAGAATGCCCTCCCCCCCCCCATGAATTATTGTATTGGATTTTAATATAAAGAGCAAGAAATGGTATCAACATAAAACTTTTGAGAACAACCCCTTTTCACCCCGGTACATTTATAACAGTCAATACTTTCCAGAAAATATCTACCTTTTCATTATAATCACCTAGGGGTTTTTTCCCCTTTGTATAAAACAACAATAGAAGGGAAATTTATATTCCAGGAGAGAAGGAATGAAGGGATAGAGAACACGGGAGATACTACAGGCTTTGCTTCTTGTTGAAAGAAAATCCATTGCCTAAGCAAAACATTAAATTGTGATGCAGTACTAATTATTAATAAGATTCACTGGTTATGAGAGAAAGAGAGATTTGGCAATATTCCCAATTCCATCTTACTTCCGTGGTGAAAAAGAAATAACATGTTGAATGTGAAATTTGCTCCCCAAACTTTAAAATTAAGGGTTTGAGATTGGTTTAGGCTGAGACTGGATTTGCCAGTCACAGATCATTCGTATCTTAGCACCTTCAACCCAAACTTTAGATGTCATTGCCTGTTAGATACTGAAGACTGTCAAGGACAATTTGGGGCAACCAATACTGCTATCGAATATCCTGTGGATAGTAGCTCCCTTATTTAGAAAATGTCAAATAATGGGACAACAGAATATTCCAAAAGAAACCTTTGGGGGATAAATTTAGTTTCAGCTCCATAAAAAAGTAACGGGATATCTGCTTTTCATGAAACTAGTTCCAGTTCAATCCCTGTCATCTCCACATAGATTGAGGAGAAACTCTGGGGGACCACTCCAGAGTGTCCCTGCTAGTCAGTGACACTAAAACCATACTGTTTCCTAACATCCCTATAAACAGCAGTCAAGAATTCCAGAAATCATTCCCCAACAGGTATATCTTCTCTCTGGTGGCTGGAGTAGCAGATGGTTCCAGTAGGTGGGCCCATGGAATACCTGTTGTTATTCTTTGTGCCTGGTTTTTATACTTTATAAAAGGCTTCCCCAAGTCCAAACTGTTACAGATTAAGCCAGTTAATCTCCTCTGTGTATCCAGGAAAGGTCATTGTAGTCTAACCCAAAAGAGACATTCTTAGCTAGCTTATAGAGATAAAGCTTCTTTAGAGGTTGTCAAATGCTTACAAGGAAGATTAATCACAATTACTTGTAGTAAACATAGTTCAGCTAAGCACTTAGTACTGGCTGACTTATGAAAATCCCATCAGTCAGTATACATCAAATTAACTATAGTATTAATAATGGTTGCTAGCTAATTTACAGAAATACTATGAAATAACTTTGAAATAACAACAATTACATCACACTTTAACTGGTTATATTTCTAATCAAAGGACCTTGATCAGCCAACGTATGATTTATTTCCATCCTTGGGACTAAATAGGACTTCCAGTTTATGCCTTTCCCTAGAGTTTGGTGTCCTTATTTGGCTGAATTCACCCAATAAACTGAGCCATAGTTTGTCTTGACTTCACCAAAGGACAAGTGCTAAAATGAAGAAGGTTAGGCAATCCTGATGAGTCTTCTGCATGAAGTGAGCATAGGACCCAAACCAGAATCCACCCTAATACCATAAAATCCTGTGCAGGGATTCTACCATATTGGTACAGTCACTCAGCCCACATGAATGGCAATGCCGCCTGATTGCAAATTGGAAGATGTGAAATACCAAAGGGTTCACTTACAAGAGAGAATGCCTTAGGAGTGCTGGTCTACTTAGGAGTAGCTCGGTGACCTTGCAGTCAGATCAGGGTTGAAGAGTAAGGATCAGGTACTGCCTTCTTCCAGTATGAAGCACAGTTTTAGAGCAGCACATTTCTGGAAGCACACCTAGTCAGCTTACACCATTGATCAACCTTGCATCTTGCACCTCTAGTTAAACTCCCTTCACATGTGGACCTTCTCCTTTGTTTTCTTCTCCTTGCTGTTTCCAGTCTTAACTCAGACTGGTTTAGCTTTGACTTCTGGGCTAATTCTCATTTGGAATTAGACCTTGTACTGCATAACTAAGATTTTCCTGTTCCTAATCTTGACCCAGGACTGGTTTCCCCAACATGCTAAACTGGGCCCAAACCAACCACACTCAGGTATACAAACCCAGTGCAACTGACCTGGATGGAGCAATGATTTGATTTTGTATAATGACATTTCTTATGACCCAAAACCCTAATACATGATTTGCTTGATAGAAGGGATAGATCAAAACCTACTCCTTCCTTCCTTCCTTTCTCCCTCCCTCCATTCCTTCCTTCCCCTGCCTATTCACTACCCAGCAGGTCCAAAACGAATACAGTAAATAGAGGATCAAGAAGTCTACCCTGTTTTGCTTTCTTGAAACGTACATTGCAAGCAAAGTGCATTCTTTTCCCATTAAAGTTTCATTTTGAATGGATTGGTTTCATGATTTTTCCTTGTCCATTAACTATCCCTAGAGTTTGAAGGGCTCTTTTCTCCTACAGTTGTCCTGCCCTATCCTTCCACACCTCCATCGTTCATACTTTCCAATCCATTTGCAGTTTGTTTTTGTTTTTTTAGCAAAGGAAATTTCTGCATTATCCACAGCTGCTTGAAACCAGCGCATGGACATCATGGATGACCTTCATAGCTACATCAAAGGCATCTACCCAAACCTAGATGCGTATGTCAGATCCAATTTAGAATACAATTGCTATCCTCTCTCACTTACCAACCAACATTCTCAATAACTGAGAACTTATTGTTAGGAATATTAAAGGGAAACTGGGACCAATTCTATTCTTACAGCTGGGTATAAGAGCTGGTGTATTTATTTAAATTTGTTAGCCACCCAACTCCAGTGGACTCTGGGAAGTTTTGTTCCCAAACAAATAAAGGCTCAGGAGACTATTTGGTAAATAGCCACCTGCAAGGATCTCCATTTATAAGATCTGTACCTTGTATTTATTTAAACAATTTGTATGGCCATTCATCTCACTTAGGTGATTCTGGATAGCTTACAATACATTAAAACTGTACAATAACACACACACGCACACACAAATTAAAACTCTTAACAACAGAGCACACTGTAACCAATGCCATATACTGTAAATCACTCATACCTGCAATCATTTGGTCATTCAGTGGGGCTTAACTAATATCTTGGCCAAACACTTGAGAAAATGGCCAGGTCTTTATACCTTTCTGAAAGACTAACCAGGATGGGGCCAACCAAACCTCAGAGGGAAAGCTGTTCCAGAGGGCAGGTACCACAATAGAGAAGACACATCTCCTAGGTCCCGCTAGATGACACTGCTTCACAGAAGAGATCTGGAACTTGGAAGTCCCCTCCTTACCAGCTATCAGTAAAAAGATCCACTTCCTTTCACATCACAGGAAAGCTATTAGAAAGAAAACCAGAACATTTCGACCCTAAAGAAACAGATATGTTGCTTTTAAATGGGAAGGAATTCAGTTGCTGGAATGTTTGTAAACTCATCCCATTTGTCTCAACATATCTTGTTAAAGAAACTATGTGACAATCCTGCTTGGAAAGAATCACTTTGGGCTAAGAAGCCTTAGACTGGGTTTGCATACTAAGCCACATACACACTAACAAATTTCACACTTTGTGCAAATGCAACCCCAGGACTTCAGTGAGCCTGCTAACTAGTTAGCATTCAGCCAATGAGTTTCCAAGGTTGAAGGTCAACTTGGTTCTGGATCTCCCAGGTCCACCAAATCCTTTCTTCAACCTCTGAGTTTTTCCTTTATGACCTCATGTCTCTGTGACTTCATGGCGCTATGGAAACCTATTTTTGTTCTGGAAGCAGGAAATTCTCAGCCTCATCTCTCCATGGGTTATTTACTGGATGGAAAACAAAAGAGAGAGAGAAGTTCAAAAGAGAGTCTGACTTCTTTGAAAGTATAAGGGGAATGAGGATCTTGCTAACCCTGGATCATTATCAACATTGAGCAATGAAACAGAGGATGGACAGTGAAAGGTTTAAAAGCCCAGCCTCATCTGAAGAGGACCTTAAAAGATTCAGTGCATCAGTCTCAACAATATTAGTAAGTTGCTTTCTTTAATCCTTGGGTTCCATCCAAAGGCCAATCATGGTCTACAACTCAGAAGAAGGTGATCATATGGAACGTTCTCCCCTTGTTCTTTTGTGGTCCCCATCAGATCAAAGTTCCCTGTACCATTATTATTCTAGAAAGCAAGATAGTTGCTACGCAGTTCCTTCTCAGCAGGCTTTGCCATGTTCTCCATTTCCACACTGACACTTCTTTTTCCAACCCAAAGAAACTCCTGCACCTTAAAATTGAATCCCATTATTTCTTTTTCGATTTCAGGAGCTGCAGACCTTCTGTGATTCTAATGAGATTTGCTTAAATGGCCCCTCTACCTGATTTCATTGATTTTATTCCCCCACGTTCCTCTCATCAGGTTGTTTGTAACTAATTATGCATTCAATCTTGTCGAGCCCTGGTAACTAAATCTAAAGTACAAATATCTCACTGCTCAGGTTTTCCAATTGGAAAATTCATTGCTATAAAAAGGCAGGGAATGAAAAACAAGATAAAGATGTCAATATGCACATAGACAAAATTGATGCTTATGCACAATGCAGAGATATAGATATAGTTATAGATATAGATATAGATATAGATATAGATATAGATATAGATATAGATATAGATATAGATATAGATATAGATATGGCTGGAACACTGCAGGAGACCTTTCTTCGATGGTTTACTAGCTTGACCTGTTCAGGGTGCTCCTGCATACCAATAGCATACTGCACATTATGAAGATCTCACATGGGTTTCAGGCAACATCCACATGTATCCTCCAGGTACAATGGGTTTTTCCAACATTTCTCACTTTTATAACACCCTTCCTCCCTTCCCAAAGACTCCTTTCTATGGTCTTTGTCTGCTGTGCAAAGATCTCTCCAATGAACTTTGGGCAGCAAGCAGCCATTCTGAATTACCCACAATGCCCCTGACAGAACATCACTCCAACATTGTAGGATGGTGCTGGGTGGTCAACTGAACCTGATCAGATAATTACAGCTGCCGCTACTGCGATATGTGAGGTGTGATGGGAGAAGAAATTCTCCAGAAGGCATTTTGGTATCCCCTCAGAAGCTGGTTTGTTTATTCTAAAATAGCCTGTCTGGTTTTATTAAGGCAGCCTGTTCTGTTACCCATAATTTACAGCTTCTGAATAACCTTAAAAAGGGACATAAGCCACTTAGAACCTAAAACACACAGAGGTTCATTGAGTATTTACAAGCTATGGGGAATTTCCATATTAAAGCCCGAGATTTCATTGCAGCAGGTTGTAATTTGTGAAAGATCTATCTTTCAACATGCAAAGGGATGTTTCAGGGGTGGGGAAGATCTTTTTGAAGATTCCTTTGATTCTAATGACCCAACAGATGCTAGTGCTTTAGTATCTCCTTCTTCATCCTCCAACTGAAAAGCGGGGGGGGGGGACACATTTTGGAGAATTTTCAGACTTTCCTTCTTCTAGAGTGCTGTTCTGTGTATCATTTGATGGTTCTGTGACCCGTAATAAAGGATTCATTCATATATTTATTCAGCAACAAGATCCCTGGCTTTATACGAGCAATAATTCAGCACAGATATCAAAGGTTCCTCTTTGAAATAACCACATAGTTTCTGTTGGAAGGCTAAGCCCTAAAGATTGGATCTAAACTGGGGCAACATTTTGAATTTGGATTCAACTTGCTAAAACTCCACTTGCTTGACTTTGTGTTCAGAGAATCAAGAAACTGCCCATCGACCCTTCTGAATGGGATAGCTATTTCGACGAGAGCGGCCAGATCCTCAAATCACGAGACTTTGTGGCAGCCCAAATTTTGGAGAGGGTGAGTGGTCATTGAGAACAATAAGGAGCATGGTGGTGGTGGGAGGCTCAGAAGAGAAAAGGTCCATCTTAATTCTCCTCTTTACCATTTGCTGTATTTTTATCTGATCCCAGCCTTATCCCAACTTGGTTGCATTTCAGACTGCAGTTACCACAACCAACCTAGCTGTTGTACAGGCTTGATGGGAATTGTAGTTCAAAAACACCTGGAAGATACTAGATTGGGGAAATCTGTTTTATCCTTTAGTGGTCTGATTCCTATTTTTCGATCTGAAGGGCCTAATTTAATATGAAGGAATATCATGCAATATCTGCCCTGTCCACTGAAGTTGGAAGTATGAGAACTCAGAAAACCATCTAGAACTCATAGAGAACTAAACTCCAGGTCATAAGTATGTTTTCAGTGAGCTCCCTGAGAAGGCTGTCCTCTCTTCACCACAATTCTTCTTTTAATCAAGCTTGACTCTTGATCCTTTCATGCTCCCATCCACATTGTTCTTTTTTTTCATAACTTCCCAGTCTAGCTGATAGCCCTGGTATTCTGTGGTGGTCTCCCATCCATGCTCAAACCAGATCTGAATGTGCTTAACTCTTTCTGGGATCAGCTGAGATTGGCTAAGCTCTTCTTCCTGTTAGCATTCTCCTAAAGATCAGTTTTTAAAATACTAAAGCAAATTTGGGAAGATTTGCTTTGCCACAATAGAATCTGCCTGCCCAACCTGGTCATCTAGAGAGTTCCTGTTAAGAATCCCCACTTCCTGCAGGGTACATGAAACATGGACAAGACAGAGGGCCTTCTCAGTGTCAGCCCCGCTTTGTGTAATTTCTCCCCCTGCAGATTTCCATGTGGCTTCTACCCTTCCTGCTTTTCAAAACAACTGAAAAGTGTCATTTTCCAACACACCTCAAGCTCAAGCCAGATGGGGAATTGGACATAAGAATTTTATGTTTTTCCGGTCTTTATTGTTTTAATTTTAAACTTTACTGTCCACTACCAGTAAAAGTTGGAATTGGGCAACTTAGAAATATGGTCAATCAATCAGTGAAATAATAACCTAAATTTAGAAGAGTGGGAACTTTGATATGACAGTCCCCTTTTTCATGGATTCGTCACATTTTTCTGTGCAGGGAACATAACTTTTGACTGACACATGGGGCCAAAAATCAACCAGGGATCCAGCTGTCTTCGAACACCCAATTCATGACTTTTCTTCCTCAAGCATCTTTCTCATGTCTCCTCTGCAAAGGTGAGGTTGTCATGGAGATCAGATGCCTGGGCAACTTTAGAGAAAAATGCCTCTCTGGAGTTTATTTCTTGGTGGTACAAGTAGATTTGTCCAGCCAATTGGTTTGAGGTCAGGAGAATTTGCTTTTCTATGAGTAATCCAAGGGGCTGAGAACAAGGTCCATTGTTAATGCAGAATTTCAGGTGGAGACAATAGTTGTAGCATCTTAATTGTCCATGTTTTAATTGAACGAGTGGGATAATTTTTAATTTTAAAAGTCGCTTTTATGCATTACCAAGGATAATTCATTTTCATCCCATTTATCTTCTCTTTACATCAGAGCCACCTACTGCCTAGACAGATGGGGAATAATACTGTACAAGACAATAGCCTGGGAAAATGATTGACGGGCCCTACAAAAGTATCCTTAATAGAAGGAAGTAAATAAAAGAATAAGTAAAAATGCAGTTCACAGCCAGATTACAATTTTGAAAAATCAGCAAGCCTAGACATGTCATTAAAGCCCTATTATTTTCTAAAACAAGAACCCTGCCCCCCCAAAAAGGCAGCATAAATTACTTAAAACTGTAATGAGAAAGGAAATGGCCTACAGTGGAAAAGTATTTAAAAATCTGAGAGCTGCAAAGCTAAGTTGCAGTCTTGTAAACTTCAATCTTCATCTAACCCAGTGTTGCTCAACCTTAGCAACTTTAAGATGTGTGGACTTCAACTCCCAGAAGCTGGCTGGGGAATTCTGGGAGTTGAAGTCCACACATCTTAAAGTTGCCAAGGTCGAGAAACACTGATCTAACCAAACTGACTGGGGGATAATAGGACCTAGAGATGGGCAAGAATTTGGATCTGAAGCAGAAAAGGTGCTTCAGATCAGGATGAGCTCACCTGTTCTCAGCTGCACCATAAAGAGATTCCTATCTTTCCATGTTTCTCCAGGAGGTCAATGAGAAAAATTCCCTTTTGATGGAAAGGATGGAAAGGAAGGGAGAAAACCAGGGGGGCTACAAACTATTGGAAGGAAGATGGTATGGTGGAAAATAGAGCATTACGCACGCTTCTTAGCCTTCTTGTGACACCCCACTCCACTTTTTTGAGATGGTCACCAGAAGAATCATCTCTGGTGGGGGAGTAGGAGGCAACAGTGTCCATGGGAGAGAGGAGATCAACATCAGCAAGAAGGCAGATGGAACGTTGTGATGCAAGCCCCGCCTCTTTGGAACGGTGCATTCCAAAGGGGCGGGGCTTACATCACAACGCCCTGTCCACCATTATTATTGATATTTATTGATTTATAGGTCACGTTTACACCCAGGGCTGACCGCTTCAAAGAAAAACCCACAATAACCATGAAAGTTTTTAAAAACAAAACCAACAGACTAATCAAAATGCACTAATCTAAACTCCAAAAGGCATCTGGCATCTTGACGATGTTGACCCCACCCCGAGTATGCCACTGATAGGAATCAATTTCTTTCTTTCTTTCTTTCTTTTTTAATTCCATTTTTATGCTGCCCGACTCCAACTGACTCTGGAGGCTGACAGTAATAAAAGGCAACATTCTAATTTTTTTTTTATAAGGACTTCATTAAGTTATAAAAAGCATAAAGGTGAAAGCAAACCAATCATCGAGGAGAAAAGTAGAGGACAAGAGAGCTAGAGATAAAGAATATAAAAGTGATGGAAAGTAAGGAAAAGGGAAGAAAAAAAATACAAAAAGAATAACTTCTGACTTCTTATACAGCAGATATAGATAAATCATACAATAACCTCTTACTGTAAAACTACATCTTACACACATCTTTTGTATAACCTATTAATTTAACTAATCATCAGATCCATATATCATAATTTCATTGTTTTTCTGTCTCCTGCAAAAAGCCCCAAAGAGGCTTCCAACTGGCATTAAAGTTATCCAATTTTTTTCTCCAAGCAAAGCGGTCAACCTTGCCATCTCAGCCAACTCCATCATCTTCACCATCCATTCTTCCCTTGTAGGTAATGTCAAGTTTTTCCACCTTTGAGCATATTATAAAAAGCAACATTCTAGCGACTCTAATGCCAGCAGAGTGCAGGAGAGAGCCCCCCACAAGCCCACCCACGACATGATATGGCATTGGTGATAACATTGGAACAGATAGATAACAGAAAGAAAAAAGGGGTAATGCAACCCTCTGGAATACTTTGATAAACTGTTGAATTGACCTTACTGTTACTTTTCACACTTGGAGTAGCCTTCCTGAGGTTTATCCACACGTACCATAAACGTTAGTGTTTCTATTGCACTCTCCTGTTACCTCAACCCAGGTACGGAAGGGCAAACGTCTCATTCTGCCAACCGTCTCCAAACCAGGGTCGCAGCCCTGGGTGTTGGGTTGTGTATTTATACTATTTCCACAAAAAGCCACACCCCATAACCCTATTCTATATGCCTAATAGAGTTGGGACGCTCTCTACCACCCCAAGCTGGATAAATGTAGCTCATACCACAACTATACGTTTAGTCCTAGCGTCTTTTTTTTAAAAAGAAAAAATGAAATTGCCAAGTTCTTCCACATCTGCCTCTCTTGTCTCTATTATGGAACCCCTACAGCAACTGCCCTTGGCACGAAGGAGATCTTCTGTTTCCCAGTCTCTAAGCTGGCTGCTGTTTTTCCTGGCAAAATGGTATGATTGTGTGTGTGATTGCTTCCTTAGGTTTAATTATGCTTTGGCACTTGGAATTCCACTTCTGGAGAAAGCATGACGTTGGCTACGCCTCCTGTCTTCCTCAAAGCATCCTTTGAAGGTTTTCATCAGGCCTGATATTTTCATCGGCCTGGTTATGAGCAAATTGTAGCCTTCCCAAACGTGGTGTCCTCCAGGCCTGTCAGAACTCCCAGAATCCCCAGGATAATTCCCAACGTTCTAAGCCTGCATGGACAAAAGTTGGAATTCTGGGAAATGCAGTCCCCCCACATCGGAAAGGGGCTAGGTTGGAGAAATTAAGCACAGAGAATGCATTGAGGATGCCCTTTTGGGAGCATAGATCCCAAAAAGGAAGGGGAGATCAGATAATTTTGATAGCAATCTCCGACCCTTGTATTAATACTTCTAAAGCCAGGAGACACCTTAAAAATGCATACCTACTAGCTGCCTATTGCTTAGTATGCGGAATTGCCGTGGCACAGGCACAAGGCAATGGAGGTATCAAAGGTCCTATATGGCCGGCCTTACATCAGAGGTAGGAATTGGAGGGAGGCAACCCCATGGAAAGGTGGTCATTGCAAGTACGAGCCATGTTCTATGCTTGTGTTAAACATGGATTGGGTGTCCTGGAAGAAGACAACAGCAAACCCCATCCACAAGTGAGCTGTTTCCATGGACTCATGGAGGTGAATATGATGCTCTGGAATGATGATGATGGTGGTGATGGCGGTGGTGGTGGTGGTTCTTATTTGTGCGTGTATGTGGTTCTAGGAACTTTGTAATTTCATTTTTAGTCTGGGTGCTTTATTCCTAGAATATATATATCCATTTGTCATTAACTGGCAAGAATCTGGTTGACTGCTGGGGGCACAAATGAAAAAGATAAATAAATCCACAAGGGAAGCCCCAGAATGAATGAAGAACACTTCCCCAACACACACATGTACACACACATCAACAAGTGATGGGCTGGAAGAAGATTGTAAGTAACGAAATGGTTTACTCTGGAACAAAATGAATCCACATTGGTTACTCAAAACCCTTTTTTAGAAAACACACCCTAGGGGGCTAGGGGAAGAGGCTGGGGTGAGACTGGAATAAGAAACCTGAAGATCACCCTTTTTTTGGCTCCACCTCCCTCCATTTTTTTAAACTTGTCTTTGTTGCAGGGTTTGGATCCTTCTGTCAGATCAGAAGCATGGAAATTCCTCACCGGCTACTATTCCTGGAGGAGTTCCTGTGATGAGAGGCTCACAACCGACAGCATGAGGCGGTGTGTAGATTGGGTTATGATGTGGTTAGTGCCCACTTTCTGCAGCCCAGCGTCTTCCAGATCCACTAAGAGGACTTCCCCAGAATTTGCAGCTAACACAGTGAACAATCTTGCAGGCTAGGAATTCTGATAGTCGTGTCACCGGCACACCTGGACAGGGACAGGGCTGCAGAAAGTGAGATGCTCTGCCAAGTTTCAAATCTACATCTTCAGTTAGTCAGTCTTGCCATCTATTCATCTCTTCCCCTTTGTAGGAAAAGTTATGAGTCACTGTGCAACATGTACACCAAGATCCAACCGCTGCTGGAGACCGAACATCGAGATTTCACTGAAGTCCAGAATGTCATACGTAGGTATCCAGGAAGGCTGGGAATAGGATGCATATAAAATTGGTAGTGAATATCATTATAATAAGATACATTTCAGGAAAAAATAAGGAAGAAAACTTTAAACATACTTAGGTTTTGGTGCACATTCTGTAATAAAATCGTAAATTAAGGCTGAAATGGGATGATGTAGGATGAAAGATTAGTGAAAGAGACATCGGATCAAAATAGCTTTGGCTATCCAGCCACATTTCTCTAATTCAACTATATTCCTTCCTTTCCTAATTACTTTTATGTGCTAGCAAAGACTCTAGAATCATCTCCCCCAATCTGGGACTCTCCAGTTGCATTGGTATGGCACCCAAAATCTACACTGGACAGGGAGTTGTGGGAGTTGTAGTCTCACGCAACTGGAGGACACCTGGTTTGAGATGGGCACTCTAGAACAATCTGGGAAGCAAAGGGGTGAAAAGGAACAATATAAGAGAAGAAAAGAAGGTTGCTGTTCATTAAGTAGCTGTAGGGATTTGGTGATTAATGTAGATATTTCATTTATTTTATTAAAGAAGCTGATCATGTCTGTTATGTCAAAAAGGCAAATTGGTCTACAACAGGACCGGAGTCACAGATGGGCCCCCCAAAAGCTTTAGGTATCCCCCTACAGGGCTTCTAAACATTGTTGCTGAATGGCTTCTGTTAATGCCACAGAAGGAAATTATTAAATATATGGGAAGTAATTCCATTAAAAATATTTAATTCATTTCTTTTTTAAACAAATTTTAATGTCAACGAATCTACTTTTGGTCTTATTCAGGTCTAGTTTTCTGAGTATAGGGTGCAGCAGACTGCTCAAAAACCAAGTATGGCTCTTAATCTGAACCAAGCCCAGCACTTAGAACTGTTGAGTTGAACCATCTAGCTCAACCCTCTGCAACGTGCAGGAAAATCATATGACCCATCCTCGAGGTGTGGCTGTCCAGCCTCTTCAAAACCTCCAGAGATGGAGAACTCACAGTCTCCATAGGTTAACTGCCCTACAGCTTTTTCTAAGCTGAGGCCTTTCTTGAAATTGATATTTGCATGACTCGCCCAGTTCTGTTTCTGGCTAGGAAGGAAGGAGCTGAAGGAAGGTGGGAGAAGCTTCTTATAACCTAGCTGCCTCGGTGTCTGCTCTTTATTTGGAGAGCAAAGGAGTGAATGAATGGGGCTTCTCCAAAGATGCAACAATAAAATCCAGGATCAGGGATCTGTTTAACCATGATTAGCATATGTCATATTCTATAGTCATTTTTCTACTAATAGCTTATAAGTTTCTCTACACTCATCCAACCATCTTTGTGCTAAAGGAACAGTAATGTGAACAGACTTCACATGTCTTCAGTGGTGGCTTGGTAATGCAATGAAGATGCCATATGCTACCAGTGGGAAAGTGACCTTTCTTCTTGCCATAAGGTTCCAGTTAAGTGACTAAAAAACAAAAGGAGGAAGGAGAAATATTTTCAGTGGCACACCTGCTACCCGTTTTGCAACGTTGTTCACATATGCTATTCTTCAGCCATTCTTTAAAACTAGTCCCCACACGCTGTTTTTGATGCGACCACTTGTTAAATGCTTTCTCCTAGCTTGAAAGTTGCATTATTCTAGAATGAGATCAATAGTCCCCAGAGAGAGAAAGAGAGGCAGGAATAAAAAAACAAGCCAGAAGGTGGAAAAAGGAAGAAAAACCGGGAGGGGAGGGGAGGGGGAGATGGGGAGAGAGAGAAAAGATAAGATGTAATTTCGGAAAGGCCAAGTGGAAAAACACCTAAGAATCTATGTTCTCAGATTGGATACGAAGCCTATGATGGATTATTATAATTGTATTCAGATCCCCCCTTCTGTCTTCCCTCAGCTGTCTAACAAAAAGAATATTAAACGATACAGCAAAATTAAGGCTACAGATCAATGAAACGGACATAAATCAACCCAAGCGAGACTCAAGGAAGATTTACAACTTAGGTGGGACGCAGGCCAAGCCCTTCAGATATAATAGATATTCCCTCTTGATGGAGGATTCTTTAAACAGGTCACATACTGGGGAAATGTTCCCCTTTATTGCTCGTTCTTCTCCCCAGCATTGGAGTCAAATGAAATCATTTCCCACTTTTATAGAAAAAAAAAATGGCATGTTAGATTGCCGCTTTTCAAGCGTTACACGTTTCAAAGCCACTTGGGGGTTCAGTATCTCTCACCTTCTACGCTTGGAGGTTGAAATATCCTGCTTTGTTTTAAATTGCCTTGCTGTTGGTTCTTTTATTATTATTTTACTTGCTCATAACGATCAATTTCAGCCTTCAGTGAGGGACTGTTTAACTTTGAGATGTGCTACTAAATTAAGAGGTGCCAATGAGCAGCTGTTATTGGCACCTTCTTGGTAGCTCTTCCAGGAGCAATTGTGATGCTTAATTCAAGGAACGCTGTAGAGCAGTGTTGTCCAAACTTGGCCACTTTAAGATGAGTGGACTTCAACTCCCAGAATTCCCCACCCATGGCTGGCTGGGGAATTCTGGGAGTTGAAGTCCACTCATCTTAAAGTGGCCAAGTTTGGACAACACTGCTGTAGAGGGAATAACCTATTACTCATGAGTAGGGGATTTCTCTCCAGTTTCTCTTGACTGGGTTGGGAGCTGACTTTGTTGTGGTTGTTAAAGGGGCCACTGCTAACCGGAAGTCTCATGGCCTGCCTCGGTTTCCCCAACTGAACAAGGCCCTGGGAGAAATTCCCTCCCGATTTTTTTTTCCCCTTGGGATTTTGGGGAAATACAGCAAAGCAAGGAGGCTGTAAAACACTGCCAGGAATGATGGGAAGATAAGAGAAATTGGGAAGAAATTCTCAAGCATCCTGAGAATAAGGTCAAAAAGTGGAAGCCGCTTTCACAGGAGATGAAAAAAATTAAGAATTTGCAAGGTGGGTTTTGGTACAGCAATAACACACCCTGGCCAGCCAGGGAATCAGGATTCCTATGTGATAATAGGGAGTACCAACAGATTTTAATAGGTGAAATCCAGGGAGGAGGAAAGTTTAGGAAGAGCATAATCCTGTTTGTCAAAATGATAGCCTTGTGTACAAATAATGCAAACCTCGAGTCTACCAGCAGATGACTCTACCCAGTCCTGTTGGTCCTGTTCCTCATTTTCCCCTCTGTAAATCCATGTTCAACCCTAATCACTTATTTTCTGTCCTTCCTTCCTTCTTCCTTACCCTTTTTTTTCCTTTAGCACTCAACTGGCTGTTATCCTTCAAGCCTTTTAAAATGTACCGATTTTAAAAGTTATAATCTGGCCTGAGCAATGCATAGGGATTTGAAGGTGGGGCTAGAAATCTGCCTATAAATAAATCAGTGTCTGCCTCTGACGGTACCATCCACATAAATAAGTAAACAAGAAAAAGTCCACAAGGAAGGGAGAATTGGCTGTCGCTGTTTTAATCGTTTTATGTTTTTACGATTGTTCGCCACCCCGAGTCCCTTGCTGAGATGGGCGGCTATAGAAATCAAACAAAAAAATAAAATATAAAAAATAAATAAATAAATAAATAAATAAATAAAATAAAATAAAATAAAATAAAATAAAATAAGAAGAGGGGGCCTGCTGAGGACTTCTGGCTAAGGTTCCCTAACCTTAGAATAGCAGAAAAGAAGCCTGGAATCACTGTTTTACAATAGTGAGGATAGCAAAAAGGTCTAGAGATAAAAGGATGTTGGCACTGAATTTACATGAGGAAAGGAAGTAAATGGACATCAAACGTTTAGATACACACGGCGAGATCACAGTCAGCAACTGAACATATTTTCTGACCTTCCAGCATCTACTGGAGCATAAATCATTATAGCTAGGATGGACGCCAAGTTCTGGCTTGGGGAAAATTGGCAAACTTATCGAGGGAATGTAGGCTTTGTCCTTCGGCACTAGTTTTGCTTCTGGCAACACCTCCTGATCATCCTTTCTTTTCTCAGCAGAGTCTGATGTTCAAAGACTTTACATCAAAGATGCGCAGGGCAACCCTCTCGTTGATAAAAAACAACTGGAGAAGATTCTTTTGCTGAATTATGTGTGCAACGTGGATGCTGGTAAGAGGAAAGGAGGAAAGCCTGAGGTCTAAATGTGTTCGGCAGGATGGAAGTGACATCTTCAATGTTTGTTCAGACGAGTTAATCTCTATCAGTTTCTAAACCACAAAATCTGGATGGTCCCACATTTAGAGCTACCAAATCTGGGCTGCAAAAATATGGACCGACACTAGATAGAAAGTAAAAGTTGGAGTTTTCCATATCTCCTTACTGCCATCTAGTGATGATTTGCTGAATGACAAGAGAAATTAAACCATTCAATACTATGAAGTAAAACACCAACTCACTGGAAGCACTAATAATAGAGATAATAAAAATATAAGGTTAGATGTTTTGGACATATAATGCAAGGGAAAAGCCATTGGAAAAAACCTTCATGCTTGGGGGGGAAAAAACTGCGAGCAATCAAAAAAGAGGCTGAGTGAAGAAGAGTTGGTTAGATGCAACCATCAATGACACGCATATTGGAGATCCAAATCCAATGGCTTTTTCATTCATTCATTCATTCAGCACCCAGGAAGTAAAATATACTGTAGCGAGAGCAGTATTTCTCAACCTTGGCAACTTTAAGATGTGTGGACTTCAACTCCTAGAATTCCCCAGCCAGCCATGGGGAATTCTAGGAGTTGAAGTCCACACATCTTCAAGTTGCCAAGGTTGAGAAACACTGCTCTCACTACAGTACATTGTACCATGCTGGCTGGGGAATTCTGGGAGTTGAAGCCCACACATCTTAAAGTTGCCAATGTTGAGAAACACTGCTCTCGCTACAGTATATTGTACCATGCTGGCTAGGGAATTCTGGGAGTTGAAGCCCACACATCTTAAAGTTGCCAAGGTTGAGAAACACTGCTCTCGCTACAGTATATTGTACCATGCTGGCTAGGGAATTCTGGGAGTTGAAGCCCACACATCTTAAAGTTGCCAAGGTTGAGAAACCCTAAGGATTTACTCTCTGCCTCTCTTTGTCTGAGAGATTGATAATCTGAGGTCATTTCCTTCTGCCTTTCTTTGCTGGCACATATCCATATGTTGTTTTAGCTCTGCTCCTGGTAGGATGTAGCTAGCTAGACACTAGTGTTTGCATATCCCTAGAACGTCTTCCCTGTAAATAAATCAACCTTCTGTTATTGTTCTAAGATCTGCTTTACTCAACAATGCTCAGGTTAGATTCCTCTCTCACACACACACAGCCACCAACCCATGTCAGCTTAGAGCAGGAACTTAAAACAGTAGAAACTGGCAAAGAATCCTTGGGAAAATTTTGTCTGTTGGGTCACAAAGAGTCCAAAGTGATCAAACAAGCAGCCATTCAGATTTTTGCAGTTCTGGTCACCCTCCCATATGTACCTGATGCACTTCAGCAATGTCTTTTGTTCCTTTTTTTGCCTCTGTCTTATCCTGTAACAGTTTCTTACCACCCAAATGCATTTTTGCCCTCCTTAATGTGGGCTATTCTAAGTCCTGTTGAAGCTTTTTAGGGCAGCTACATCTTTAATTAAAAGCTTTCTGTTCTGGTTCAGGAGAATTTGTCTCATGGACAGTCAGACCATTGGCCAATCTAGCTTAGTTGGGGTAGGTTTTCTGCAGGGTCCCCCATTTGGAAATGTCAAAACTGAACTTGTCTATTTCTGCAACAAAAAGCTGAATTTTCTACCATCTATCTAACTATCTAAGTATGATTTCCTATATAACCTCTGTTTTGATTCCATTTCCAGATGGTTGCAGAAAATCAATGCCTCAACAGTGTTAAAAGGCCCTAGGAGATACAGGCAAATCCTACTATTCTGAGAACATTGGAACATTCCCAGAACAGTAGGTTTTGCACATACCCAACCTCTTGTACAGAAACATCTATCATTTCTGGGAAATGAACTGCTAGGTGTTTTCACTGAGAAAGACCAAAGGGTCAAACCAATACAGGGGATATCTCTGAAAAGAGAATCTCCAAAGTTTGATAGTAGAAATAATGAGATGTCAGGTTGGAAGTCTGAAGATCTAGATTCTTCAGAAGACAGGTTTCTCAATCAGTTTCCCATCTCTCTCTCTCTCTTTCTCTTTTTCTGGCAGAATACCAACAAGGTTTCCATGAAATGCTGCTTCTCTTCAGGTTGCTTGTGGAAAAGGAGCATGAGATCTACTGGCTATTTCAGTTTTTCCTGCAAAAAACTGTGAGATGGTCCAAACCAAAAATAATCCAGTAGAATAACTCAATAGCAGAGGAAATAGGGTGACATCATATGAAAACCTAGATAGATGGCCTGTTTCTTAGGATGTCAGAGAGAAATAGTGGTTTTTAATATAAATTTAGAGTAAAGTTGGAAGGTCTACTGAGTTTATGGTTCTTTTCCATAGAATTAGAAGTGTGTTGGTTTGTTTTTAATAGCTGAAGAGTCCTGAGTCTTGATATGGGTCTTTTGTAGCAGCAAGTCTCAGCCCTTCTGTTGAAAGAGGGGGCACAGCATTGTTTGTTCCACACTTTTGGGGAACCGAAGGGAGCATCTTGATGTTTCACTCAATATCCTCATGAGACAATCAGGAATCTCAGCAGAATAAAAACCTGTCTTTGGAATTATTTTGAGCTATGATGAGGCCCAAGCTGTTTGAGAACAGATTAATTTGAGATTAACAGATAAATCTCATGGACTCTATGACTAGATCCTTTCAAGTCTTGGGTAGTGCCCTCATCTCAGATCCCC
Organism: Python bivittatus; assembly: GCF_059951505.1. Lineage (NCBI taxonomy): Eukaryota > Metazoa > Chordata > Lepidosauria > Squamata > Pythonidae > Python > Python bivittatus. The sequence goes on along the minus strand of NW_028277085.1, from coordinate 5,088,282 downwards.
AAGCTTTATCCACAGATTAATATTTGCACTGTATTTAGCAAATTTATTTAGCAGACAGACAATTTGGTGTAGTGGTTAAGACAACAGGCTAGAAATTGGGAGGCCATGAGTTCTAGTCCCAGTTGAGGCATGAAGCCAGCTGGGTGACCATGGGCCAGTCCCTCTCTCAGCCCTAGGAAGGAGACAAGGGCAAACCACTTCTGAAACCTTGCCAAGAAACCTGCAGGGACTTGTCCAAGCAATTACCAGGAGTCAACATTGACTCAAAGGCACACACACAAAAAATATTTAGCAAATTTGTACGGCCACCTATCTTAATCAAATAACTCTGGACAGCGAACAAGGAATACAAACAGAAATATACAAACAAAAGCCATATAAGAAGCACAATAAGGTGTCACCCAACTGTGTCTAAGGCAGGAACAAGTCTAGAACGCCCAGGGCCTTTAACCACACTGGCTCTTATGCTAGTTACACAGCTGTATAATATAGATTTGGGAGGGTCTAAAAAATTGTGTAGGTCCTAGACATTATTCACTTTGTACGCAATGGATAACCAACCCTGGGAGACTGAAGCACTCCAATGAAAAAGAGAGCCAGGTTGAGTTTATTTATTTATTTTATTTATTTATTTATTATTAAATTTGTATGCCACCCACCTCCCGCCAACGGGTGACTCTGGGTGGCTCACAGTTAAAATCAAAAACCCCATCAACAATTAAAAATACCCCATAAATAATAAAACAAATTAATCGATTAAAAATCAAGTATAAAAAACAAGCCCTGTACATAAATACTAAAAATATTCAAGATGTCGGGGGGGGGGGTGAGGTCAATCACCCCACAAGCCACCTCCACTGGTGCGAGCCCCCATCCGGCCCCCAGGCCTTCTGGCACAGCCAGGATTTCACCCCTTTCCTGAAGGCCATGAGAGTAGGGGCACACCAGACCTCGGGAGGCAGATTGCTCCATAGGGTGGAGTTGCCCAACTTCTTTGCATTCCTTTGTAAAGTTTCCGTTCTTCAAATGCTTTGTTTGTCAGGAGAACAGCTGCATCATAAATGTTGGGGTACAGAAGAACCTGCTCATGCTGAAAGCCTTGATTGCATTTATGGATCCAATCTTTGCAAAACACCTGGGTAAGTTTTGCCACTTGACTGAGCTGGATCAGATGCTGTCTCCTTGTCTGCTCAAGAGTGTAAAAGCCAGATGACCAAACACCTCTGGCAACTTCCTGGGCGTTGTTAGAGGTTTAGTTTATTTATTTATGTACTTCTTTAAAGAACTGATATGGCTGCACATCTTACATACATAACCCTGGGTGGCTAACAACAAGCCATGAAAAGAAAAGAAGAAAAGAGAAGAGAAAAAGAAAAAGAAAAAGAAAAAAGACAAGACAAGACAAGACAAGACAAGACCTTTACTGCACACAATATATTTTCCTTCATCATAGAAATTTGTAAAAGCGCTTTAAAAAAGCCAAGATCAGCACAACAACATTGGCAAAAGGCAAAATCTTAAGGGTTCATTACATTTATCTCCCAACTTTCCTCCAGGAGTCAAAAAGGCATGAACAGAATTTCTTCTCCCCTACTCCTTCTGTATTGTAAGACTGGATTCGCAGAATATAAACCTTGATTCTTTGTGGTTTTGCTTTTATTTTTTCCAGAAGCAAAAGGCCAAGTCGTGTCATCATTGTTTCCCTGGTTCTGTCTTTTTTTCCAGCGTGTCTTCAAATCTTTTGATGATGTCTGGAGACTGTGGGAGGTAAGTGTCTTCTGATACTTGCTTAGGGGTCCAGGCCCCAGTGAAGAGCCTGGATGTTCAACATCCATCAATATCTTTTTGGTAGGCATCAAAACAAAACTAAGTGTAAATGATTTTTTTTTTAATTGAATTCACAGTAAATTAAGTAAACAAAATACATTCCATTAAGGTAAAAGTAAAATCTTCTTTGAGTCAAACTCAACTCCTGGTGACCACGTAGAAACATCTCATAGGAACTCCTGTTAATCCCCCATCCCAATACTTAACCAAATCCAACCCTTTTTAGGTCTCTGAGATCAGTCAAAATTAGCTAGATGCTGCCACTTAGCTGGGCAATTAATTATTACTCCCATGTATTATGTTGTTCTTTTCTTACTTAAAAAATTACAGTGGAGGAAGATTTGGAGCCATATTCAAGACCTCTAAGGCGACACATAGATAGAGCCACAAGTTTTGAACCTTGCCCCCAAAGAGTTCAGGAGAGGTGCTATTGCCACCCCCCACCAAGGAATCCTACCCTTGAGAATTGTTGGGAGAATTTTTCCTTCCCCTAAACAGATTTGCAGAAACTGTTGGCCCATGTCTTCTGCCCAGAAACATTGGGGACAACTTCAAAAGGCCATTTCTGCCCAACTGTACTCAAAAGAGATGAAACCTACAAGAGCAGAGTGGTTCAGAGATCTTGGCACTTCAGTGCCCGAGATGAGATCATTCCAGCTGCTAGGGTCAAATAAATAACTTTTTGGAGTGGGACCAGAAAACACATAAAAGGATTGAATTGTTCTCTGGTATTATCCCTAGAAGATCTCGCTAGAAACCTAATGAGGGGCGTTTGCTGGAGAATTCTTGCTGTGAGGCTCCTCTTCATGCTCAGCTGATATTTTTATAAATAAAAGCAAACATTTCAGAAGGTCCTAAACTTTTTATGCCTGCCTTCCCAAGGAAACTGAATTCTGGGAAAGCACTCTATTCCTGTTAAAGTCTCACCTCTTGGAATTGGTACACATTCTCAGAATACCGATAATGTTTGTGCCTTGCCAGCTAGCTGGGTTTGGAGTGCTTTCCAGTGTCACTCCAAAGACCAATAATCCATCTCACTTCAAAATGTTGTTCACTTAAAACAACAACAGCAATCTTTCCTACATGCCTTGAAAAGGAGAAGAACACCCACTCTGCAGATTCTGAATCAAATTTTATTGATGGAATCTCTTTCATGTGTTTCATGGATTCTCTGGACAAACATGAGGGCACCCAGCAGTGTCCACATGTTGCCGTCAGTCCCCACCTAATGCCATTTGGGCATCCGGGAGCAGCTAACTCAGTGCCTTCCTTTCTGGCTGTCAAGGGGGTCCTTAACAAGGGCTGGAGCAGTTGCTGCAGCAAGATTTCCAGCCCACCCAAATTGCCGCCGTTTATTTGGCTGGCTCCCACTCTAGTTCCATCCTGTCACCATGTCAGCTTTTCTTATTTCAGTTAATATTTGCAAAGGCTGAGCATCTCCATATTTGCTCTTCTTGCTGAGAAGGTTGTCACACACCAGCAATTTGCTGGTAATTATAATGGCAGGAGATGTAGCAGCTCCATTTGGGTTGACAAAAAGAGGTTTTTTGCAGTTGCTGCACTGAGAGAAAGGCCATCTAGATGAATAACTCCTCCTCCTCCTCCTCCTCCTCCTCCTCCTCCTCCTCTTCTTCTTCTTCTTCTTCTTCTTCTTCTTCTTCTTCTTCTTCTTCTTCTTCTCTTCCTCCTCCTCCTCCTCCTCCTCCTCTTCTTCTTCTTCTTCTTCTCTTCCTCCTCCTCCTCCTCCTCCTCCTCTTCTTCCCCTTCTCTTTTTCCTTCTCCTTCTTCTCAATATGGGTAAACTTCCTAGATACTTCTCAGGGCACCAATAATTTCCCACAGCCTAAAATGGAATATAGGAATAGGAAGAGGCATAAGTAGTAAGCATGGATCACAAATGGAATCCTCCGACATTATCTACTGATTCTAATTTGTGTTGTACTTCAAGGTGTTTCTGACAGGACATCCCTGTAGAAACTTCCAGGTGATTATTGCTTACACAATGCTGCAGATGGTGAGAGACCAGATTCTCAGAGAAGACATGGAGGGAGATGACATTTTAACAGTAAGTAAGACTAACAAGAGAGAGAAACATTCAAGCACAGGGTGAGTATCCCTGAATTCCCCCACTGAAAGCTACCTATGAAAACTGTGGATAGTATGGAATTACGAAGGCCAGGATAATTTTTTTTTTTTTTTTAAAGCTGCATCTGGTAAATTTCTAGATTTTAGCCGCCTGCTTGTCAAGAATATGATGCATAAGTTCATTCAAAAAATCATGTTGTAGCTTGTGGTCTTTTCAAGAGTTGTTGAGAAGGAATCTGCAGGTTTTGGAGACTAGGCAAAAAACCCTCCAATCTCAAAAGCTGCAATTAGGGACTGGCACAAATAAATATTAAGGTAACACTTCAGTAGATCTAGAAGAACAAACAAAGTTTGGTTATTGTTCAGGGGTATAGAACCTATGGCTTTTAGATGTTCCTGGACTACAGCTCTGATCATGCTTTTCTATTGGCCATTCCAGCTGAAGCTATTAGGAGTTGTACTTCCTATTGTCGTTCAAAATAATTCTTAGTAAGAGTAGAAGTTGAGCAAGCTGTGGTTGACATCTGACTTGCCACTGGGATATCTGAACCTTTAGTTAGACCCACCAGTACTTCCAAGTCTTTATTATTGGGTGGTGCACAATTAGTAATTATCATCACCATCAGCCCCATTCTTCTTCCATTATTTATACATCAATCTATATTGTATTTGAACCATTTCACGTGACCATGTGAGATAGCTGATGTTGTCACTTCTCTTTCCAAGCAGCTGTGCAATAGCATTGTAGACCTCGATGCTGACGAGTTGATCGCCAAAGCCTGTAACATATATGAACTCATCCTGAAACATGAAGACAAGGTGAAGACTCTCATGATTGTTCCACACAGCAGGGAATCAGAGGGGATGGATCCTTATGACTAGGCATCCAAAAAGAATATTCTCACAGTTACACACAACCAAATGCACACAGGTCATTAGATTTCAGACCCAATTAGCAAAAGGATATGAAATTTCCCCAACATGGACCAAGGGGTTCTCCACACTACAGACTTCATTTGCTTGTTTCCCGTGCATAAATCAACTGGACACGAAGCCAGCTAAAGAAATTGCCTTTCAGATTTCCACCCTTTCATCCACTTTGGCCTCATAGATGGCCATAAGTCCTGTCCAAACCAAGGTTAACGTGGCTCCTGCAATGGATAGATTTGCCTGCTTCTCTTCCCCTCCACCCCGGCTAGAAAAGCAAGCCTCGCGTGTGTTCCCTTCCTGGACAAGTTTTTTAAAAAAATACTTTGGAGTTTTATAGTCCTTTCTGCCTTTGGGGCTAGAAGGAGAAACTTGGCAGAATTTTCATCAATACCACCCACTTAAGAGGAACAACATCCACTGCTAAACCTGTTCTTTAAAAACATGGTTGGAAGGTTCGGCCTTTCGTGGCAGACAGCCCAGCAGCCTAGCACGAAATGGTCATCAAAGACAGAGAGCAGGGACCAGGGGGACACATCTGTCAGGGCACCCACCAGCCAGCTGGAATGGGAGGTTTATGTAGGATGGAATGAAGCTCAGCAGGTGGACCAGACTGCCCTGCCTACACCAGCAAAGAAAGAAAAACACTCCTTTTGATGTGAGGCCAGAAACCTTGAATGGAGGTCACCTTCCCAGCAGACCGGGGGTGAGCTGAGAATGAAAGAATCAGTTTCTGCCCTCCCCAAATGGTAGGTGGTCTGTCCCCATGCTGGGGCAAGCAGGAAGTGTGGATCAGCCCAAAGAATGGTCTTCCATGTCCTCTGTCAAAATACATGAATGGGGAATATTCATCACCACTAGGAGGCACAAACGAAGTCTTTTCAGCTGTGTAAGGATGTTCTACCAAAAGGTCTCCTAATTATAATATTCCCCATTACTCTTTTCCTTCCCTTCTCTATATCTGAGGTGATTTTCCTTCCCTTTCTTCTCAGGTTCCAGAGGATTTCAAGGAATTTTTCAGCCAGCCGTAGCAACAAAGAGGCCGTGCTATAAATCAAGAAACTTCTACAGCCAGAATAGCATGAGTGACCCAGAATAGATAGCATTGGGAGGTAGAAACATCATAAATACTGTTCACCTAAGACTGGATTCGCCAAATTGGATTATCTGAGGCTAGGTCAATGCCTTATCTGTCTGCATACTATCCATAAAGTTTGTTGAAAATTTGATGTAGCAACTCTACATTTTCTATTTCATTTAAGGCAGGGGTGGACAACCTTTTGAGGGTTGGGGGCCATAACATTTTGGGGGGAATTCATTGGGTGAAGCTATGATGCAAAGTGGGTGTTGCTGTGTTATACCTATGAGGAGTAAGAATTATTGTTTCTTTTATTAATTTCTTTTTGGAGAGTGGGGGCTTTTTTCCTTGGTTGTTAAACCTATTTTAAGGCATCCATGTCCATCTTTGTGTCTCAACAACTCTTGGAAGTTTTATCATAAGAGCTTTTGGAGACTACAAAAATGTTTGTGTTTTGGGCTGTGAGTTGGACATTCCTGGAATCAGTTACTACCTTCATCCCCTTTTCTCAACGATACGAAAAGTTCTAAAGCAGCTTTGCTTAAGTTTGATCATTGGGGTGAGAAAACACTTATGGAGTATATGAGTGTGCGTGTATGTGTGTGTATGTATATGAGACAAAGTGCATCAGACGTTTTTGCAAAATAAGAGATCTGCTATCTTATATTAGATCTACCTTCCCAAGAATGTAGGTTATGTAGCCTTCTCAGGTTTTGCTGAATATCTGCTTTGAAGCAGATTGCTTAATCTCTCAGACTTTACCTCCTCCCAATCAGGAACCATCACTTACACATCTTTTTATCCCTGAGGCCAGATCCCAAAGTGGTTTATAAAGCTAGAATTTTAAAAAGCTAGAATAACAGCCAAAGAAGTAGATCTAATCCCGTGCAAGTTAACAATGGCAGTATTGCACCGTCATATTGCCTTTCTCTTCACCAAAGGTCTGAACGAAAGAATTCATTCCACAAATAGAATGGGGACCACCACAGAGAAGTCTTCATCCTAAGCTTTGGCTCTGTCTACTCTTGAAAGCTGATCTGTCCAGTTCTTAATACGTGGGGAAGTTTGTAAAAAAAACACACTCCTATTTTAATGGTTCAGTTCTGCCCCTAAGGTCTGAGGGATGAAGAGAATACCCAGTGGTGGAAGCCAATGTGGAATCTTGGTTAATGTTCCTGGGTTAGGAACAAAGAGACCCAGCTTCATGTCCACCCACAACTTTGGATGCTCACTGAGTGTCTTTGGGCCAGTCATCCCTCCTTGGTCCAGCCTATCTCACAAGTAGGCTGGGATAAAAGGAAGGGAGATCCCCATATAAGTTGCCTTGAGCTCCTGCAGATCATGGAATCTAAATCCCACAAATATCAAGCATGCATTCCTTTAAAACCAACAAAAAGCAGATTAGGAGAACATCTTTTTCTCCTTGAGACTTCGGATAGCTGCTTTCAATCAAGACTTGGATCCACCCATTATGAAGTTACAATTCACCGTAACCCTGATTTGTGGAACAAACTACGGTGGGTGGGTTTATATTTCCCAAGAAACCTTAACAATGCCAATCACACTGTGGCTTAGTGCAGAGCATAAATTCTCTCATTTAACAGTGGGTTAATTGGGCAAATACTGTGACTTGTTAGGATAAAGCTGCAGGAAACAAAAAAGACTCATCATTATTTGTGAGTTCATTCTGGTTCCCTCTCCCATTTATTTATTTATTTATTTATTTCGAATTTAGACACCAACCATCTCATGAGGAAGTGACTCTGGGTAGTTTACAATAAAAAAATAATACATAGTGCCAACTGATTTCATAATGCATGTGCTCCTTGAAAGAGAAATGCAGAGAGGATCTGGTGGAATAAACACTTCCATTGTCTTTCTTGTGCCCCGGTCTACATCTCCCTTCCTATTTAAGTTGGACACGCAAGCAGCAATCTCCACAGGTGCTCTTGGCTCCTTTAAGATGAAAATAAGCAAACATAAGATGAGGAAAATGAAAAATGGCATGAACATAGCTGCTTGGCCAATTGTGACGTGTTGAGAATGACCTTGACAATTGGGGGAGACCCTTGATTTGACACAGATTAGATGCGACAGCTGAGGTGTGGCTCATCTGTAGACTTAGACCAACTTTCTCCAGTCCAGCACGCTTGGAATATATTAAGGCACTGGCTCATAAATATGGGAACTCGAGTTCCGAGACAACTGGAGGAGACCAAAGGATGCCTAAGTGAGAGTAATGTAACACATTGTAAGATCCTGGTGGGACCTCAACTTGCAGAAATGAACTATGAGCCATGGTTCAGGAATGATGCTTGATGTAAGGCAATCATCTCTACTTTCCATGCAGATTTCTCTGGCTTTGGGCAGATGTATATGCACCATGGTAAATGATGTGAAAAATGTTATCCTAGGGCCTTGGAGAGTCCCAGTTAGCTTAATTAGGTAAAACAAAGCCATATGGATCAATAGTCTGAACGTGTTGTGGGAGCATTTAATCATACCATCTGGGTCAGTTGGTCCTGTTGAGGGAAGACAGAGTCCTTACCCACCTTCTCCAGGATGTGTGTGGTCTCCCATGAGTTCTTGAGCCAGAAGAGGACTGTCAAGGCTTCGTTACAAAACTAGCCCCTCCCAGACAGGAAGCAGTAGGGATGGCCTGACCCCAGCAACCAATCAATATTGAGGAGATATATTCCTGAATATGGTCAAGCTTCAGCAGGGGTAGGGCTGACTCTTTGTCCCCATGTCTTTCTCCCCATGTCTTTTTCTTGGAGGACTCAGTAGAAAGGATAGGTTATCTGACTGGGTTTAGATGTTCCCATGGCTGACTTGGGAGAGTTAGTTTAACTCTAAGATTGGGTCAGTTTGAGGCTAAATCTAACCTCCCATGGTTTTGTTAACCTGGTCAAGGGACTCCTTTGTGGCATTTCCACAATAGACTAACTTTTCTATTAAACCAGTCCTGGGAATAGGATTTGAATAAGAATACGCTTAAATTCTGCAGACCTCTTACATCTTATTAGTTTCCCTAACATATGCATGTGTGTACACATCCCTTCCTAAAATCCCCGTTTGGACATGTTCCCTTCTTAACACTTCTTTGAGGATGTTTTTCCCTAATCGATGTGCATATGCATCGATTAACTCTCGACAACTCTCCCAGTGCATGCCTTTCCAAATATAGTCTTTTTCTTTCATACCCTTTCCCAAATGCACCCCCTTTTTTACACAGGCTATGAAGGGAGAGGTAGTTTGCATGCAACGTGTCCATTCAACCCACCTCAGCTTTTGCTGTGAATGCCACTTGCACCATTTTTACCCGGGCAAGAAAGCCACGGGAGAGATCTTCAGCCTCCGTTCCCGTGTGGTTGGTAGAGATCAGGGAGGAGATGGGTGGAGGGAAAAAGAAAGCCCTTCATAATTAAAATGATTTTCAACACCAAAAGAGAAATGCTACGGATTCTATAGCCTAAGCCAGTGTTGTCCAAACTTGGCCACTTTAAAGATGAGTGGACTTCAACTCCCAGAATTCCCCAGCCAGCCATGCTGGCTGGGGAATTCTGGGAGTTGAAGTCCACTCATCTTAAAGTGGCTAAGTTTGGACAACACTGGCCTAAGCCAATCCCTTATGCGAAAGACTGCCTCTGTAAACAAACAGCAGCAACTTTGCCATCGCCTATTAGAAAAACTGTTCATCTAATCTTGATTCTACACGCATGGGACTCCCCACGGAATTTAATAGCCGGCATAGAATTTTAATTGGTGGACTTCTTCACTTGACAGCCCTTTTTTTTTAATGTTTCCTTATCATTCTGAAATAGTATTTGAATACGTGGAGGGAGCTGCTCTTCAAAGGAATCTCTTGCACGTAGCAGCTCATTTCTCCCCCAGCCATATGATCGGACCTTCAGTACCGCAATTCTCCCTATCCTCCAAAAACTTCAGAATAACCTTCTCTGAATTTACAGACCAATGTACAGAAATTCAGATCTGGGGATCCACACAGAGTCTAGACTAAGGTGTAGTGGGAAATCAAAGGCAATGGTTTGATTGGCACATAAGCTGGGATTTGCTTAATATTGAATAAGCCACATTTAGGCTATTATCCATGGTTTAGAAATCACAATCGCTGGACTTGTAAGCCCAAACCAAACAATTACATCTTGGCATAATGTTACAATGAATCATGGTAAGATAGGTTAATACAGTGTTTCTCAACCATGGCAACTTTAAGATGTGTGGACTTCAACTCCCAAAATTCCCCAGGCAGCATGGCTGGCTGGGGAATTCTGGGAGTTGAAGTCCACACATCTCCAAACTGCCAAGGTTGAGAAACACTGGCTAAATGGGTTCCCTCTTTCTATGAACTCTGCTATTGCACTCACAAGTCCTTTTTTTTTAAATTTGAAATTAACTACAGTTCCTTGTAACAACCAAACTTAGGAACATGCGGTTTCTCTCTCTCATTCTCTCTCTCTCTCTCTCTTTTTCCTTCATTATCTTTTTTTCCAAACAAAAAACTAAAACCAAGAGCAAAATATGCATTAATCACATTCAGGGGGTTTATGGAAGTTAATAAAAAGTACATCATCACAGTTTGTGACAAATAAATAACATTTCATAAAACTGCCACTTCAGGAATTAATCAGCTCTCCCCTTTCAGCAGAAATGCTCAGGAAGAGAGAAGAATGGGGTCTCAGAGGACACTCTCAATGACCTTTTGTTCTGAGGTCCTAAGCTGACTTGCTGTATTCAGGCCCAGTGAAAAACCCAGCCATGGTCCCTTGAATGAGTCCACACTGAAGGGTTAGATGAGGAACCAATGGAGCCAGGAGGGCCCTTTCTCTCCCAAGGTCTCAAACCCAACCAGAGACTCAGGTCCAGAATCATCTCTGACCATGCCTCAAATATACAACCTAGATACCTGCTCCAAAAAACTGTCAGCCTCCTGTCAGTCTTACTACTGTAGGTAGACCAGACAGGAAACATGACCAGATGAGCTAATTCTACTTTACTGTAAAGCTACATTAGCAGAATCTTGCAAGTCTGAAAGTACAATTCTCCCACCGTCTCCTTAACAATCCGAGAAACTAGGGTGGGTCCCTTCTGAGCCTCTTTTCCCGCCCACTATTCAGCTGCGGGCTATGCTGTCTCTTATCTGACCCTTCCCTAGGAGGGGTCTCTCAAGTCACATGCCTTCTTCTTTTTGACTTAAGCCATGTTTTACCCCTTATCACTTTGGTAACAGAACTGGCCTATCTCTCTCAAGGTCATCTTCCTTACTCTCTACAGGGGTGACTTTGAAGCAGTTACTCTCTCTTAGACAACCTACATCACAGGATTGTTGTCCTGCAGGATTTCTATCTGCCTTTGCTAGAGACAAACCTCATATACACCACATTGAGATCCCAGAAAAAAGTTGGGATGCAAATGCCATACATATTAAAATGCAGGAAATTAATAAGCTAAGTCCATAGAAGGGTTGAACTGAAGAGCTGTCTCTGAAGTCCTTTCCAGTTTTTTTTAAGAACTTTTGCTGTTATCTGTTGATTTATGCTGGGTTTTTAAAAGGGTTTTTTTTTGCTGACAAATTATTTTAATTTGCTGTGCAGTGGTTTTAAGAGTTTTCTGTTTTAATGGATGTGGGTTTTTAAATGTATTTGCATGTCAATTTGAGTACTCAAACAAGTTGGGGAAGCAGATTGATCTTTTTTTAAAAAAAAAATTAAAAAAAGAAGCTGCAGAAGAAGTAACCTTCAATTCCAAATAGCGCTGCCAAATTTCCTGCCTATTTGTGAGTGGAACGCTCACCGTCAGTTCTTCTAGCCTTCTCCAGCCTGTCCTTCCTATGTGTACCCCAGTTGGTTGCACTGGAGTTGAGAAATAAAGACATTAAGGATTAGTGTAAGCAGACAGGAAGTTCACTTGGGCGCTGTCACCCAAACTGGAAGAAATCAGAAAAAGAGGAAATAGGTTCCTTGGAGATGTTAAGGTAAGTAAAGAGAGACATTAAATGTAGTGGTAAGAAGCTTCTTGTTACAGCTTGGAATTAGGAATGAAACCAAGGAAGGGAGTCTACCCCAAGGAAATGAAATTTTGAAGAAGAAAGATATAAAAAGTTACGCTGGTGTTGATTTTTTTTCAACTGGATTTCCCTTGGTGGGCATCACAAGAGTTTCTGCTAATCTGGCCAAGATATCCATGCACTGTTCACTGTAAGCCCTGTCCCTGAAAAGCTGTTAGAGATTTTATTTTTCCCTAGAGAAATCTGGTTGACTGACATAGGGTACCCTTTGTTCAGTTTCTCCATCCCCCAAGCAAACTGTTGAGAGTCCTTTGCAAAAACAGGTCCAGTGCCAACTTCAGATATTACGATGCATTGTGAAATTGCCTGGGTGCATGAACGAGCTCCAATTCCTGGGAAATTGAGTGGATCTTGATTTTCTACATTGATTGGGGGGGGGAGGAGGTTTCTGATGCAGAAATGTGGAAATGTGGCCATTTCAAAGTGCATCGCGTAGTGCTACGTTTGTACCTTCCAGCTTTCCATACATACTGTTACTAGGGTTGTGCAAAGATCCAGTTTAGAAACTCAATCAAATCTCTCCACAATTTCTGCACCGCTTGATCAACAGGAATCTGCAGGGGTTAACATTATACAACTAACTGTGAGTTGGCTCCATTTTGGGACCCTTATTCCAGCTTTCTGAGTTACAGAAGCAAATATAGTGCGAAGACCCATATTATCTTGCATGGCAATGGTGGTGGTGACTAGTGGCCGTGGAAATGGAGTTGAAGGATGCCTAGTTGGGAGTTGAGAGAAATGTCTTCTACGTAGTGAAGCCTAAACAATGGAAAAATTCCGACCTCTAAACAATTTGTCTTTTCCCATCTATTTTGACTATCAGCAAATTGACCCGCCTGTGATGTTTGTAAACTGCCCAGCATATACCCAGGCATCCTGTTCCCATTCTATAAATATTTGGGGCGGAATGAGGAATACTCCATATTTATAGTGCCAACGTCATTCACCAGACGAATGGATTTGCAAATGCTGTGCCTATTTTTCTTCTTGACCTTGGCAATTAAAATCTACTTCTCTGTCTGTTTGGCATCCCTGGGCAAAAGATTTAATGGGAGGAGCTGTTAAAGAACTTGATAGAAGGAGGTGCCTGTGCATTTGCTCCTCTGGGAGTGTGTCACCCGCACATCTTGAAGTGCCCAGATGAGAAAAGATAAAAGGAAGGTGGACCAAATCGAAACTTCTGAAGACTCTAGTCCTGGCACCTAAAAATAACTCCATGAATAAAAAGGGCTTGTGGCCTTTGCCAGGTTGGTCCCAAGATTAATGGAGTGGGCTGGCATCATGCCACTTCTTCTCTGCCTTCCAGCTGCCTCTTTCCAACATCGCTCAAGTGTGCTTTAACAGTTGGGATGCATCCAGGATGCTCTGGTGATGTTTGCCCAAAAAAACCTAATCCTCTAATCTCATTACTTATGGGATTTGAGGTTTTGATCACCGCGCAGCTCACGATACAACCTCTCCCATTCCTTCCCTTTGCTTGAAGCATCAACCTTTGGATTGGCATAGGGAACCAGTTTGGTGTAGTAGTAAAAGTGGCAGGCTAGAAACCGGGAGACCCTGAGTTCTAGCCCCAGTTTAGGCACGAAGCCAGCGGGGTGACCTTGGGCCGGTCACTCTCTCTCAGCCCTAGGAAGCAGGCAATGGCAAACCACTTCTGAAATCTTGGCAAGAAAACTGCAGGGACTTGTCCCGGCAGTCGCTAGGAGTCCGAGCTGACTCAAAGGCACCAAAAGGGGCGGGGGGGGAACCTAGCTATCTTTTATTTGTATTGTATTGTATTTTGTTGTTGTTTTTGCAAAGATTGGCTTGGACCCAGGCCATATCCTTACTGTCTGGAAATTCTAGGTGAAAAAAGCTTTTACTAAGGCGAGAACCCAGATGGCGATGACTGCTTGTTTCCAACTGAAATAAGAACATAAGAAATGTCTCACTGGATCAGACCAAGGGCCCATCTAGTCCGGCATTCCATGATGCAATGCTAAATCCAGTAGATCCAGGCTACTCACGCGTGTGGACAGGAGAATGATCATCCTCTTCCACAGTTCTTTTCCAGCAGCTGGTATTTTGGTTATCCTGCCTGTGATCTAGGAGGTAGCATTCAGCTAACAGAACTAGTACCACTGTTAGCGAAACCCATCACAAACGGGTCTCTTCCCCTTTTGAACACATCTAAATCGATGGTCCCCAACAGGTGGACATCTCACTGCATAAATCCGAAATTGAATTATGCATCATCTAACCAACTCCTCTCCTCAATCTCCCCCCCCATTTGACTTCAGTAGAAGACCTGAATTTTAATATGATGAGAACAGGAAAAAGGTCTTTCCACTCCATGCATGATTTTCCAACTCTATCCTATCTCCCCAGCTTTGCTTTAAATTAATCTCCCCGAATGCTCTGATCTGTCTTTGTATGGAGCTGCTTTGATTTCCCTCAGTCATTTGGGTTTGAAATAGCAGCTGCATCGTTTCATGCAGTGATTTCAGACGCAGAGCAGGGAACTAAGACCTATAATGCTAATCCTTCTCTCACATGGGCTTCACTGTAGTAGAAAAGACTGGCATCTGATCAGCCCTTCAGAATCTAACCCCTCCTTCCCAGAATAACCAGGTAAAATTTCCACTAGATTGCAATATTTAAGGGAAGGGTCCTGGAGTGGGCCAACTGTATCCTACCTGAAAGGGTGGGCAGACACCCCACGCCTCCTTTCCTTGAAGGTATCTGCCCACCCTATCAGGTAGGATACAGTTGGCACACTCCAGGTCCCGTCCCTTAAATATTGCAATCTATGGGATCTAGGAAGTGTGTCTTTTCTGTAGCAGCCCCTACCCCGTGGATCACCCTCCCCCAGCAGTCTGGCAGCCCCCCACCTTTTCCAGAAGGCTAAAAAAGGCTAAAGATTGAAAAGACCTGGCTCTTCCTCCAGGTGCTGGGGTAGAGTGAAATGGGAGCCTGTTGATGGTTCATTGGGAGCATCCCAGGATGCTGGCTGAGGGGCTGAGTTTCTGTCTTTGTTTTTCTGGGTTTTTTAGTTGTTTTTGTGGTTTTATGGGTTGTGAACGACCCAAAGTTGTCATCTAGGGTGGTCAGTCATACCAGTCCTTTAAATAAATAAATCCCAAAGAGTTTGGGGGTAGGGTGGTGGCTTTTTGGAAGATCACATAAAGCCATTCGTAGCAAAACATCGGTTTCTTCCTTATCCCTAATTCTAGCCCACCACTTGATGTTTTGGTGGACCAACCAACACAAAGCAAATGGGTCAGCCTAAGTTAACCCTGGTTTGCCCAAAGACAAGGACACCCAAGTGAATGTGTTCCATCTAGAACTGTTACAATTATTCAAGTTACTTACAGGATCTCAGGCTGGGCTGCAAATTCTGAATCTGATAGATAAGAAGGAAAAAAAAAATGATTACTGATGCAAAATGATCACGTATGTGTGGGGGGGGGGGGACCCTGAAGCCTGATCTCAATAGGAGTTTATCATTCAGATTTGGGGGGAGGGGAGTAATCAATCACAAAGTGACACATCTATTATATGTACAACATTACTTGACATAAATACATCTCATAATATATTGCAAAGCAATACCAAATGATATATAAAGACAAGATTTGTTGCAATATGCTTATAGCGTGCCTATAATTAATCTGCTGTGTGGGCTTTTTTTTTTAATTCAATTCCCCCTCCCCTTGAAATGTGGGGATTCCTCAGACCCACAGCCACTCTCTCTCCAAGGCAGGAATGTCAAAAAAGTGATCAGTATTTAAAAAAAAAAAAAGAGTAGTGGACAGAACAGAAAAATCCTGAAGCCCAGAGTGAAAACGATATTGAAGCAGGGCACCGTAATTGAAGGAGCCCTCATAAGCCAGATGGGGAGCTGAGAATGGAATGACAGGCAATGAAATAGAGCTTCCCAACCGGACGCCATTGTAATTGAACTCTGGGTTCTCCAGCTGGCTTGACTCTGTGGTCTTCTGCTTGAGTCAGATGCCATCATTCATTCTGATGGAAAAATATTTGCCTTGGAAGCTTCTTTCGGAGGAGAATGGAATTCTGGGGAACGCTCATACGTTGAGTGTAACGTTCTTGCACGAGCGATTCCTTGAGAGCCAGCTTGGTGCAGTGGGGAAGGCACCAGGCTAGAAGGCAGGAGACTGTGAGTTCTAGTCCCACCTTAGGTACAAAGCCAGCTGGGTGTCCTTGGGCCAGTCACTCTCTCTCAGCCCTAGGAAGAAGGCAAGGGCAAGCCACTTCCAAAAAACCTTGCCAAGAAAACTGGAGGGGCTTGTCTAGGCAGTCCCCAGGAGTCAACACTGACTTGAAGGTGCACACATCCCACAAATGCTACCACTTCCATGTGCCAGACTTTCATGACATCCCTGTAGTTTGTTATAATACTGCTGTAAAGAATGAATACAGAAATATAGCTTTGTAGACTTCACAGTCTTATCTGTTATAGTTATTACCAGTCTATCAACTCTAAATGATAATGAAGAGCAGGCTTCTTCATCCGGTTGCTTTCTAAGTGTATTGTGAGTAGAACTTCGTATATTCCCAACTAGCAGGGTTTGGTGTAGTGGTGAAGGCACCAGGCTAGAAACCGGGAGACTGGGAGTTCTAGTCCCACCTTAGGCACAAAGCCAGTGGGGTGACCCTGGGCCAGTCACTCTCTCTCAGCTCTAGGAAGGAGGCAATGGCAAACCACTTCCGAAATCTTGCCAAGAAAACTGCAAGGACTTGTCCAAGCAGTCACCAGGAGTTGACTTGAAGGCACCAAAACAAATAGTTACAATAGCACTGAAAAAAGTGACTTATGACTGGTCCTCACACTTACAACCATTGCAGCATCCCTGCAGCCACGTGATCAAAATTTGGGCACTTGGCAACCAGCATGTATTTACAACAGCTGCACTGTCCCAGGGTCATGTGATCGCCATTTGCAACCTTCCCAGGGGGTTTCCAACATACAAAGTCAAAGGGGGAAGCCAGATTTGCTTAACAACTGCAGCAAAAAATGTTGTAAAATTGGATGCAACTCACTTAATGACCGCATTGCTTAATGATGGAAATTCTGGTCCCAGTTGTGGTTGTAAGTCAAGGACTACCTGCATTCACATGAATTAGGGAAGTGTCTATCCGAGCCACTTTCACATTCCTTATGCTTGTTTTGGACAAGACATATTTTCCCCTTGTTGCTTTGGTAACAGATCTTGTCCATCTCCATCAAGGTCCTCTGCTTTACTTTCTACACCTCCCCAAATAGTAGATGGTCCATCCACATGCTGGGGTAAGTAGAAAGTGTGGATTCATCCCTAGATCTGAGTCTTCTAAAATAATTTATTGTCTCTTAAGCTTCTTAATGTAACTTATTTATTGCATGCAATGCCCTGGCTGTTTTGATATTTAAATGAAAATATATTTTTCTATCAAGCATTTGGTTAAAATTAAGTAGCAGTATAGTAGCAGTTCTGGCTGTCAAAAGCCATAAGCATTTGTGGGTTTTCTTCATACTATAAAGATGGGGAATTGATTTCAGGCCAAAGACTGAAATAGACATTGAGCAAACATCAGCAGGCAAATCCCTAGAACAGCCCCTATTGAACACATATGGTTCTGATGTGCTCCCAGAATTCCCCAGCTAGCATGATCGTGGCTGAGCATTCTGGGACTTGAAGTCCACACATTAGGAGGTAAAAAACAAGCAGTGTTAGTATTTGCCCTGTATCTATAGATGGTCTACACCAAGGATTGGGAACATAGGTTCTCCAAAAGATGTTGAATTACAGTTCCCAGCAGCCCCAGCCCACATGATTCAGGTTTGAAAAAACTGAGAATTACTCAGCAACATCTTGAGGGCCACATAATCTGAATTCTCTAATGAAGGATATAAACTGGCAAATCAAGACTACCTATCCATGTGAATATGATGCAACCACGTATGGGGAAAACAATTGTCACAAAGGCCAAGTTGAACTTTGAACTGATGGCCACAGTGGCGGTTCTTCAGCAAGAGCGAAATGGGTTTGATTCACAAGAAAAGTGGTCCTTTCACAACTTTCCATCATACTGATCTTGTTTTTTGCAGAGTCGCATTGTAAGGACCCATTAGAATTAGAAAAGAGTAAACCACTCTTACGTTATTGAATTCTGTATCTGATCCAGTAGATCAGAGAAATATGGTCCATTTGTGTGTGTGTGTGTGTGTGTGTGTGTGTGTGTGCATGTTCTAAAAAAAAACCCCAACTGTTAACAGATGACGATGCTGGAATTTCGATCTCCATGGTTGCAGAGTGAATGGACAGCCGCTGAGTCCTTTTGCAGGTAAATGCAAGATTGTTCTCAAATGAATCTGTTTCTATTAATTACACTTCATTCCCGTTGAGATTTCTTAATGAGATCATTCTGTCTGAGTAGCACTGCATTCTTTTTGAGGAGAGAGAAAAAAGAATAATATGTGTGTGGGGGGGGGTATATTTTTATATATTTTTAATTCAATTGGGAGGAAGATCTGAGGTTTCTCATCTCTACGAAAGCTGTTAAGCAGAACTGAGCAACATGTAACAACTTCGGGATGGCTGATAAATGAACAGGTGTGAGACTGAACAGGAAGGAAGGAAACGGTCCCCTTCGGCTGAAACCTGAACATTGTAGTTTTAGTTCTAAAGAACGCATAAAAGTGACGAGCTGCACAGTGCCGCCAAACACAGCTCAATCTTTTCCAAACTGTAAGTCAGCCAACCCCATTTGACATCTTCCAGATGTATAGGACACTGGCAAAAGGCTGGACTGGTTGGGGTGGTGGGTGTAAAGTCCAAAGTATCCACAGGGCACCAAGCTGGGAAAACCTAATATAAATGTAACAATTTATTTTGCTGTGGGATGACCCAGCCCATATTCCCCAGGTGTGATGGCTCATACCACTCAGCCCCCTAAGTCTTTGAACAGGTACACACATTGCCCACTTATTTTAATTCTTGGAAGAACCTCTCTGCATTGCTATCTTTATCAGATGGGTACACACCAAAGGTGGAGAACATGTGGTTGATCCAGAAGATGCTGAACCACAGTTCCCATTTCCCTGCATCCCGTGACCTATGGCCACACTTGCAGGGTTTGCTGGAGGACCTATGCTCTCCGTTCCTGGCTACAACCACACCACTGAAGCCCAAAAAAGGGTCCCCGAGGGCATTTCACCTTAACTGCAACTCCAAAGTTCCAACCTTCTTAGGTTTGTAGTATACATGGTTGGACTACTGAAAGGCATATTGTAAGTACTCTCACAAAACGGTTACAACATGGTGGCATTGTGGACTGGTTTACTAAAAAAGACAGCTGCTAAGATTGTTTCTCATTTCGTCCATCTAGCCCTACAGAATGCTGTCTACCAACTCCTAGCTTACTTTGGTCTTCTTTTTTCTGGGCAAGAAGATGCATCGGAATCTTCTTTTTCACTTCCAAACATTGCTTAGAAGCCCTGCCAGAGCCCAGAGCCACCTTGGGAACAAAGATAACGTTGGAGGCAAGTAGTTGATTTCAGCTGCTCTGGAAGGGGAAGGAACCTGTGGACTTATTTGCAGGTGTATTGGTACTACATTGGAGACCTGGGGCCTCCTCAGTGAAAAAGCTCCAGAGAAACAACATCCCTAGCAAGATTTGTACCCAATCTTGACTTGGTAGCTCTAACTAGGATAGCCTACGTTCCAACCATCAAGATATTTTTCCTATATACACAATCTCCTGTTCTGTAGCTGAAAGTGGACTCATCCTGTTCAAGGGAGCAGGACAGAAAATGTTCCTCTGCTCTGCATCAATGAATAGCATTCTGAAGTAGGGAGAGGAATGAAAACATAGCCCACCTCCAGGAAATCTGTCCCCAACCTGGTCCTTCAGGTCTTCCAAGATTGTCCCCATTGCTTCCATAACTGATTCCACCCACCTTGCTGCTGGTCATCCTCTTTTTGTCTTTCCTTCCACCTTAGGAGCCCATCTCAGGGCCCCAGAGATTGTCCTGGAGAAAATTCACCTCTGTGATCACTAAAAGTCAACACTGACTTGATGACACATGATCCGTCAACCAACCACAAATCACCTCTCTCAACAGAGAGGCAGAGAGAACAAAAGAGACCCCGGCAATTTAATTCCAAGGGAAAGAGGTAGTTCATTAGACCTCATGCAGCTTCAATCTTTTAAATGCAAAACTGCCAATTTTGGATAACTCAAAAGCCTTTGACCCTCCAAATTCCCCCCTTTTCACCTACAGGCCCATGATTAACTGTTGCCAAGGAAAAGAACAGAAATCTGGGCAGCTGTTTTAACATTTACGAGCACTGAGATCATATTCTCAACTGCCTGCTGAACTATAATCAACTTGCTCAATATTGTAAAAAAGAGCTAACAGAGGAACACACTTTTATCTTTATACTCTGAATGACTCTCAGCATTGAGCAGCTCCTGACTGTGTTCCATTTCCTTTGTTTATTATATTTTTAAGAAGTCCCCCACCCACTTCCAAAGACAATACTGAGCTCCAGACACCCTGCATTACTGGAACAAACTGAATACTAGAACATGAAATAAACATTAAGGGGATGCAGATAATTGATTCATTGATTCAAACTAGACAATCCAGTCAATTCAATTTTCCAAATAGTTTTTTTTTTAAACAGGAGGAGGCTTTTGTATCTGGCTTGACAATTCAGTCAGAATCATCTGTTCAGTTCAGAGACTCAGTCGAGCCACGTTTGAATCAAGTCAACAAAAAGCATCTTTGCACAGTTACAGAGAGGATTTTGATTTAGCTTCTGCAGATCTAAGATACTGAGGACATTGGAACCACCTAGGGATGGACAAAACATTCCAGGCCACAAAGTGCTATGTGCACAGAACAGCTAATTTGGGGCAATCAATGCCCAGACTGAAAATGCATGTTGATCTGGATGCCAACAGAAATGTATTTTTGGATCAGAAGTAATTTTGGAGTAGGGGGAAAGGGGAAAAAAACCCCAAAGGATATTAGCAGCAGTAGCAGATAAGAAGAGGTAAGGAAAAGGAGATGCTGGAGAGATCAGCTGGTGGACCAACACACCAACCATGAAGAGAGAACAGCAAGAAGGAAGGCTTACCAGTTTGGTTCTTCTCATCCTGTAAGACCGGTCCAGATTTTGTTCTGAACCACCACCTGGTATGGTTTGATAGAACTTCTGGAATACAATGTGCTTATTATGGGTTCAAAACAAAATCCATCTCCATTTCATACTCTTACCCTCTTAATACCCTTTCGATACTCAGTGGTTCTGTTCCGGCATTTCTGCTGGCACACTCTCCCTCTATGCTTGCAGTTAGAGGGAGCAACAAATATGTGAGGAACTAATCCCAAAGTGTTGGTGAAATGTGTGTTACGTTAGTCCAACAACAATTGCCTGTAAAAGCTTGGTCTGCCATGCCAATCATTTCCAACTTTCGGAGACAGACAAGCAGCTGTGCCAAAATAGCCACGCCATTCTCATCATCACTGTGCTCAAAAATCTGAACAACTCCAAATTCAACACCTGAAGTATAATCAAATTTAGAGCTTCCCTCCTGTGCTGCCCTTCTTTTAATCTGCACCCTGCCTTTGGTTCCCATGGAGAAATGTTTCTAACATATTCTGCTCCTGCAGATAAACCCTTTGCAAGTACTAAAATCGTTCGAGTGTATCACTCCTGGATGCCATGGTGCAAAAAGTCTCACATGGGACCATCTAACAAGCAGCTCTCTTGGAGGAACACAGTCTCCTGTGGGTGTGTGCACTCACCTGAAGGGGTCCTTTCGAGAGGGAGCAGTGTTTGACCCAGCAGTTCTTGGATCCAATGCAAATAAATGTTCTGAGAAACCCGAAGAATAGACAAAGGAGATAGTCATTTGATCTCACCGTGCATTCCAGGTTGGGAATCTGACTTTGGCTGGTGGCATCGTCGAAGCTCCGTTCTCATAATCGCTTTAGCAGGACTTATTCGGGGAAAAGGGATGGGGTTAACAAGCATTCTGGCATGCCTAATGTTCTACTGAAAATGAATTGTCTAACTTCAGTAACTATAAATGGACAGATAGTTATTCCTGAAGTTATACAGTGATTATTGAAATACATCCTTGTTTTAAATTAAAACATTCTCCCATCTGAAATGGTTCCCATCTACCGCCAACATACTCCAAAGTACACAAAGGTGGAATCTTCCTCGCTTTCTCCTTTTTTATTGCCTTTCTGGGAATAAGGCGACTCACCCCTGTTTATAAAATGCTGGATTGTAGGTGCTCCCGGGTTTCATCAGCCTTGGCACCCCCACGTGCTTGGGTGGACTTGATCTGTTAAATATAATTTCTCACCATGTTCTGGAATGCCCAGTGTGAGAAATAAGCTAAGAGAGCTGATGAAGGGGGATCTTTGTGAAGTTCCTTCTCTATGAACAGATCCAACTCTGAAGGCCATAATATCTTTGCTGGTTCAACACTTTTTCTTTTCTTTTCTTTCCTTCCTTTTCTTTTTTTGCTCATCTTCTCAGTTTTAATACAGTCTACAACTTCAGTACAAGGAGATTGATATGACAGATTCTTAATATTCTGTTGTTTAGAGGCCTTGGAGTAATGAATATAGATAAGTGGATTTACTATCAATATTAACTACAGTTTCAGATATTAATGTTACAAGCATTATGATTATTTGACCTTTTCTTCAAAATTAAAGGCAACATTGAAAATGAAGAAGGCAGGAGAGAAAGAGCATACATCAAGTCATTTTATCATGTTTCAGTCTTAAGCTAAATTACTTGATATTAAAGTCTCCATTGTGTTATTACCGGTTCAAACTCTTTCCTTCTCCCTCACATCACCTTTTGCATTTCCAATCTAAACTCAAAAATAAAAACCTGGCTAAGCAAATGTCCTCCCTTCCTTACTTCTTCCTCACCCCCAAAATGGTAAAGAATATTACGATGCCACAAAGGAGCGACAGGAAGAGAAGCATGCTTCCATTCCCCCGCTGAAATCGCAGCCTGATATTAAAAGAATCGTTGGATTGGAATCAGAATTGAAGGTAAAGGCGATGGGTTTTCTGAACTCTGGAACAGCTGGCAGAAGAAGTGAAAAGGGCCAACGGATGTCTTCTTGCAAGTCTCATCTGGAAGCAGGACAGATCAACCTGCTTTTTCCATCAAGCCCTTCTCCCCCGCCCCTCCACATTTATTTATTTTATTTATTTATTTATTTATTTAAAAGATTTGTATGGCCGCCCATCTTAAACAATTCTGGGCAGCTCACCGCAGCAATAAAACCCAGGAACCGTAAAACATACCCATAAAACCATCAAGCAAAAACAAATACAGGTGCCTTAATAATCCCCCGCAGCGAGCTGCAATAACCCTCATTCCATATATTCTATTCCAGTGTTTCTCAACCTGAGCAACTTTAGGATGCCTGGACTTCAACTCCCAGAATTCCCTAGCCAGCATGGCTGGCTGGGGAATTCTGGGAGTTGAAGTCCAGACATCTTAAAGTTGCTCAGGTGGAGAAACACTGCTCCATTCTATCCTATTCCAGTGCCTGGGTTAAAAAGCCAGATCTTGATGGCCTTGTGAAGGCTAAAAGGGTGGAGGCCTGAAGTCTCCAGGGAAAGGGTGTTCCATAAGGTCGGAAGAGGCATGCTTCTGAGGTCCCACTAGGTGGGAATTCAGGATTTCAGGGAAGGGATCTGGAGTATGCCTACCCTATCCGATCTAGTGGGATGGGCAAATATTCTTATACACATAGTGTGTATGGGGGGGGGGGTATTTTCAGACTTGCAAGATTGATGTCGGCCTTGTAGGGTAAGCCAGACAGGAATCACCACCAGATGAGCTCATTCTACTTTATTGTAAAGCTACATTGACAGAATCTTGCAATTATGAAAGTACAATTCTCTCCCCACCCCATCTCCTTTACAGCCCAAGAAACTAGGGAGGGTCTCTTCTGAGCCTTTTGCCCCACCCATTATCCAGCTGCAGGCTATGCTGTCTCTTATCCGACTGTTCCCTTGGCAGCATCTCTTGACCCAGTCTCCCAAGGTCTTTCCCACATACCATTACTCACACACTGCTCTCTCTTTAGCAGCAAACTGTTACTTGCCTCCAAAGTTTACAGTATTGTGGACAACTCAGCATTGCAATCTAGATGGGAAAGGTAAAGGGCATTTTCGTAGAAAAATAGGGGATGCCGTTTGGAGAAAAGGAGAAAATTACCCTGGCCATAGCAGTGAAATGAAACCTTTCAGACAAGAAGATCTGGCAGGCAGAAGGACATCTGTCAACGAAAGAGCAAGGTCCTAGCAATGCTGCAGTTGTATACCTGGATCCCTTGCCTTGTTAAGTAGAACATGCCTGCATAGGGGCGAAGAATACTGGAATCACCGCATATAGTTTTTTACTGATCTTGATAGATGCCATTGAGAAAGAGCATCAGGAAACAAGAAGGCATGAGGTCTGGCCCCAACTCTTTCCACCTAGCCTTTTTCACCCATGCGCCTTTTCTCCAAATCCATTCACCCATGGTTAATCAATGTACTGAACCACCTTCCTGGGTTCTCCCATGACATTCAACATAAACAGGCTGATTTTGCACAAGATGCTCAGCCACCAACAAAACTAACTAAGGGGAACATTAACTTTGTTAGTACAAATATAGCAACGTGGTTTTAACGGCCTTGATTAAAGAGGTTGTACAACAGCCAGCAAGCTGCTAATTGGTGCTCCCTTTTCCTTGGCTAAAAATAAAAATTTCCTATGCTGCACGTTGTTGTCTTGACTTCCACGTTTGAATGAAATCTTTGGTTCTGAGTTCTTGGTGCATTGAAGCCTTGCAAATTCAGGAAGCAAATCAGATGATGTGATACATTCCAGATTCCACTTCCAGGTTTCAAGAGAAGGCAATCAGATAATGAGAGATGGAAAAGGCTTTTTATGCGTGATAACCTAAAGCAGTGATTCTCAACCTTGGCATCTTTAAGATGTCTGCATTTCAACTCCAGAGTTGAACTCTAAGAGTTGAATTCTAGACATCTTTAAGTTGCTAAGGTTGAGAAGCAACGAATTGGAGGACTGCTGCTTATCAAAGCTGGTAATATTGGGGTAGATGGAAAATTAAGTCTGATAAGCAAACATTCTGTCTATATAAAAGCCAGTCTGTACAGCTCACACTCTAACAGCTATCAAGCATGTTCCAAAAATAGGTCAACACAGCCAAACTTAATTCTCATTCTGTCCAATTTCTGGGTTTACACTGTGCATCTCTGATGGCTTCCAACAGCTGAAAGGCTGTAAGGAGACAGAAGAAAAAAAAATGCTATCTGTTCCTTCATTTTTTTAAAAGAAGTCTTTTTATTGAAATTTTATAAAATGCATATTAATTTATTTAAATAATTTATACGGACACCATCTCATTTCCATGACTCTGGGCAGCTAATTAAAAAAACAATTAAAACCCCTAACAATCCAAATAAGAGTTAGAATAATGCTAATTAATTGATAGCAGCGGTTGAAAGCAACCCTTATTAATTTCATTCCAAAGTATTCCACCACAGTTATATATCTGAAGAGAATGCTAAGTAACACACACAGGAACGAAAAAAGAATAGAACACAGTGGTACACTAAAAGTTTCTCTATTTTTCCACAGTAGTAAAAATAGTAATGTCGTGATTGTAAAATCACTGCCGTTCAATTTTTAAACAACAAACGAAGCCAGAATCTGTGGAATTATAATGTCTACTCTTCCTCCCTGTGAGTAAGGAGTTAGTTCAAAAGCTGAGAGCTGATCTAATTCATGAAGCCGATCCCTGGTTGCACACCCCTCCACAAATTTGTATCTTTTCTGCAACAGCCCAAGCACGGTATATTCTCAGCTCTGCATAAATAAATAAGTTCTAGCTGGAAAGGATGTAATTTAGCAACACTTAACATCTTTCAACCTTAACTTCCTCCGAAGAACCTGGTTAATCCCAATAATTTTTTTAAATTTATTTATTTATTTATTTGTCAAATTTATATGGCCGCCCATCTCACAAGAAGTGACTGGGTGGCGTACAGCAAAAAAGTATAAAACAATAAACATGTCAAACACAGTCATATTAACACACACAGACACACACACACACACGAGATTCAATCAGCAACAGAGCTACCTCAGGATCTCACGGCCCACCTGAGACCCCCAGGCCTGAGGACATAGCCAGGTCTTGAAGGACTTCTGGAAAATAAGGAGGGATAGAGTTGACCTCACTTCGGGGGGAGGGGGAGAATATTCCATAAGGCGGGCACCCCAGCAGAGAAGACCCACCTCCTCAGACCCACCAAGTGTCCCCCGGATCTGATGGGATGAACAGATGTAACTGGGGAGAGGCGGTCCCTCAAATAACTTAAAGAATATCTAGTCTCAATACATGCAACCCACTTTCGGTTACTCCAGGGTGAAGCATTCACTCAGGACTGGATACCACAGAGAAACAGATTGTGGTTTAACATCTCAAGAACTTTCCTCGAGGTCAGAATTGTTTGAAAGTAGGGTGGACTGAGGAGACAGTGAGTCTTTAAGCAGTGGCTGGACTTACATCCTGCCTTGAGTGGGGAGAAGGGTTCAGAATGCAAGATCTCAATGTCTTTATGATCCTAGGTCTTAGCTGAAAGGACTGGCTCACTTAAATTGTGGAGATCACTCAATTTCTCAACAGCCGGTTGTATGGTAGGCGCATCTGGCGCTGATTTGGTAGAAAAGGATGATGTTGGTGAGGATATGAAAATTCAGGCTGCCTGTTGGTGATCCCTTGGGCCCACTTGAACTCATTTAGGCCACCTGACCTTAGAGCTCATGTGGGGCCTGTGGCCTCAAGACACACTCCCTCTGTTATTCTAGTTGAAATGGGAAGTTGTACAGATTAGAATCTGGATCCATTTCCCCCAAGTTCAGTTTGAAGCAAAGAACTTTCTTGTGTATATGGAGGAAGTGTTGCCTCAGCACAAGAGGGGAAGGAGAGAATTATTAGTAATAGCAATCGGGATGTTATCGTTTCCCTAATTAGAGAAGTGCACCTCCCAAGTGAGAGAACAGGGCTAACCTTCCATTAATCTTGCAAATGCAGGGTGGTGAGTCAGCCAACATTTTTCCTTTAATGAAAGGTCATGGTGTTACCCATTGGAGCTTGTTTTAATGACTTGGCCTTCGGGATGGTGTACAATGCAGAAGCTGAAGCATTTTATTTCAGAAAATCCTTTCAGCTATAAAATATCCGGGGGGGGACTATTGACACATTGACTTAGCTATCCTTTGAGGGAGCTGTTGAAGATTAGGTGAGTAATTAATAACAGGGTGTTGAGTTTAAAATGTGTTTCACACACTTCTAATCTTCTTGCACCAAGCTGCATCTTGTCTTATTCTTTAAAAAAAAAAAAAACTCAGGGGTAGCCCCTGCCCAGTTTTGCGGAGAAGCCATCCCACTGAAATAGCCCGTCAATCTACTCAAAATGGCACCGATTTTGCATCTCAGCCATGAGAATTTCACTGACATTTTCTTCTCCCTTTGGGGAGAAAAGAATCAGATTGCAATCTCTTTTCCATCAAGTTGAATGAGAACAGTTGGAGGAAAAATACAGGAGACATTTTCGGCATTATGTAAAAACAAGGGACTAAAACCACTAGGAAGTGCCTACATTTATAATACTGGATTTAGCCTTGAGCGTCTTGAGTTAAAACGATCTGAAGTAGTCTGACCATTTAGAACTCTCTTTCTGTCTAATTTTCCTCTGTCAAATCTCGGAGTTTGTGAATAAGTGGAGCTAATATATATTGCTCAGCTGCAGCATAATTCCTTTTGATCAGTCACTTCTTCAGAATGTTCTGCTGTGTTGCATGACAGGCAGTGGGGTGAAAAATCCTTTGATGCTGGTTTGCTTTATCTCCCAACCAGGGTTAACACTTCACCTGCTGCTAGGGAGAGGTGTTTCTCTTCACCATCTGGTCTCAGGCCACCATCACTGTAACTGTGGGCCTTCTGAGACTTTTCTGAGAAGTAGGAGAGAAGTTGAATCGACTTCCAGTTCATGTAGATGAATATTCAATTGCTCTAAAGAATTGCTGGTTTTGGAACAGTACCAGAATGGGCAAAACTTGGAGAATGTTTGGAGAGGCAACTCTGTTTAGAAACCAATTCTGAGTCCTAGTGGAGGCTAAATGTATGAACTTCCTTCTGAGAAGTGGGACAAACTTCATCTATAGTGGTGGCTGCTAGGACCTTACATAGAAGCTTCATGCTGTTTTGGATCTGAGTGAGTTTCTAGTTTGTGGTAGCTGCTCAAGATGGGGCAATCTTTTAAGGATGGAGCTATTACCTTGCAGTTTCTCAAGCCAGACATAAGCTGAAGAAATCAGGAAGTGAGGGAAGAGAAGTCATCCAGAATGTGCATACTGCAGGACACAGATCAGGAGTGACTGAAGAAAATTCCAAGCAGGGCTAGGAATTATGCAGAGTTTCTGGAAGCAGATCATGAAGGGTAGCAAATGAGATCAAGTCTCCACTTCCTGCCATTCTAACCTATTCCACCAGAAGAGTGCAGCTCTTTGGAGGGAAAGATCATCTCTTACTTGCCTTATATAGATCACTAGAAGGGGTTCCTCACAGCCATGTCTTCTGGAGAGGAAGTTATTCAAACAGGCAGCCCCGTGGACCACCTCTATGGTGCCCCCACAGGGTGATGCCTGTAGGACAATCAGTAAATGGAAATGCTGTGCTAAGGAAGGAACATGTGGGAAGGATGAATGAGGAAAAGGGTGGGTCCTCCTTCCCTTACTGAGTGCTGGTAATCAAGACACGTTGTAGTGACTCCATCTTTTCCCCCAACCTCCAAATGGAGCTTTTCCTAAACTGTTCCCCTCCAGATGTATGGAAATGACAATTCCCAGAATTTTTAGTCATTGGCCATGCTAGCTTGAAGTTCTGGGAGCTGCAGGGACTCCATTCATGGAAAGTACTAGGTTGCCTTAATGGTTTCCATCATGGCTGAGAAGGATATCCACAAATAGGACCAATCTCCATCTGAGCATAGCTCTTTAGAGACCTGAGGCTGCTGATTCTCTGTGTATATGTGGAGAGAAAGAGAGAGTCATACTCATCTCCTGACCAATGGCTTTCTCCGGCTATCCAAACTGGTGGTTGTCTGCATTTATAGAATCAAAGTTGGAAGGGGCCAGTAAGACCCTTGAGCCCAATCCCAAATTGTTCTGTATGTATATATACATTATATCAATGTTTCTATTGCCCCATCCCCAAACTCTTGAAGCTTTACAAAGAATGGACAGCAACATGGTAAAAATGAGCAGGACGTCCACCATCGTCCTGAACCCAGCATAAAGCAGATATGCCTTTAAAAAGGAGACATATGGACCACCCAAATATATTCTGCCCTTAGATCCAGTGCTGTGCAAAGAAGCCCTTTCTTCCGTATCTGCTCCTGCTCACTCAGTTTTCTTCTTCCATGCACCATTATAGCTAACTCTTGCAGAAAACAGCTTCCACAGCTCGTGCGTTGGCCCACGCGGCAATCCTCAGAGTCCCTTTCTTGTGATTTGCAGTTGAGGAATCCCCTTAAAAGAGGAAAGTGCTTTAATACTAAGAAGGCAGCCTGTTCAAGTCAAGATGCAGATGTTCTCCAGTCATATCTGCGTTTGTCAGTCAGCCCCAGGCTTCTAATTTTACCCCACCGGGAAACAAGAGTGGAGAGACATCAACAAAAAACTAGTTGGGCAGGTATCAGGGCTGGAGAAGAGGAGGAGGAAGAGGAAGTGCTAATCTGATTATCGGGAATCTTTTCAAAAACGGTGGGGCAGTTGGGCTCACTGTTTCCATGCATGCTTATACCTAGCCAAAAAGATTGCCATCAACAGCAAATGTAATAGGGATTTTTTTGTACTTTGGTGCAGTAATACTGCAGAATACAAGCAGAAAAGCCACTGAGTTGTGTGTTTTGGGGGGGGGGGGGAAGAGTGCACACACAACTGTTGCCATAGCAACAAGACCCCTTTCATTCCAGAAAGGTAATACAAATCAGAGTGTGATACGATGATACGGCCTTGTGTTCTGGGAATTACCGTTGAGCTGTGTATATTAGTGAAAATAATGTGCCAATGGTTTGCAGAAAAACAGCAGCGTATCTTAAGCTACATTTTGCATTAGAAATGTACACAGGCATAGGAATTTTTGCACAGGCGTTAGAAGTAGGAAGTTTGCAAACTGATATAGAAATGAATCTTAAGGGTGGAAAAACTGATAGATTTCTGCTTCTGGAACAAGGTAGCCCAACTCAACCCTTCGCATTAAAAGGCTCACACTAAACATTAGAATGGTGTACTTGCTGTTGGCTTGGCATGTTGTGTGAAGCCATTCACTGTTTATTAACCTGGTTTATGGCTTAAGGCTTCTTCCCAGAGCCATGGTCCATTTTAACCATGCTCAGCTTAAGCCTCCAATTGTGATGGTATGTGGGAATGACCTTGAGAGCCAGGAGGACGCACCACAGACTGGGCAATGGTCAGATAAGAGGCAGCTGAGCCCACAGAAGGAATGTGGACCTGGCAAACATCTCAGAAGGGATCCTCCCTAGTTTCTTGGACTGTAAAGATGAGGGGGGAGAGATGTATTTTCAGACATGCAAGTTTTTGTTAATGAAATCTTACAATAAAGTCAGAGCTAGTACTTCTGGGTGTGCGTCTTGTCTGGACTACCTCACAAGGCTGACATCACTCTTGCAAGTCTCCAAGTCTTCTTCTCATGTCTTCACCAGTTCTGACATTGCACTGTGCAACCTCACCCTTTGCGGCCAAGAATGAGGGATGCTGGGAATCTTCAGCAACATCTGTCATAGGCCAGGCTAAGGTCTCCAGGATGCTGCTCCATCAAAGGTCTTGAAATGAGTTGGGTGAGATCTTGCTTGCTCCAAAACATATTTGAAATTCCAACAGAAGGGACTATCTGTAGCTCAGGGTTGACCTGTGGAGGCCTTGGTGGTCTCTGAACTTGGTTGTTGGCTTGCAGATGTTTCATTATCAGACTAGGAAACATCATCAGTGATGTTATCAATGTTATCAATGACATCATCAAGTAATGTCATCAACTGATGATGTTATATAGCCGGGTAATGAAATGTCTGCAAACCAACCACCAAGCTCAGAGAGCACCAAGGACTCCACAGTATTTGGAATTCCATAGTCCTTTTCCTCAAAGACCAGCACATTATGTTACAATATTCTCCTAGCTTTTCACTTGCACCCCAGTCAAGGTGTGGACCTGAGTTCTGCATGGACCCAGCTATTATTTTTTGTGGCCCCCCCCCCCTTGGCAAAATACCTTCTGATGAACTTCTTGTATATCAATTAACCCTAACAGGTCTTCCTGATAACATTCTTTCTACAGTAAGCTAATAATGGCCCTCTTAATTTCTCGTAATGCCTCAAGGTAAGTCTATATTGGGGCATTGTGGGAAACTAAGCTCCTTCTTCCCAAGCCAACACACCCACTTGTAAGTGCAGCACCATAAGCAAACATTTCTGAAAAAGAAACTTGAAACAGGTACAAATGTTAACACAATGTGGCTTGCTCTATAACCAGTGTTTTTCAAACTGGGCAACTTTAAGACGTGTGGACTTCAACTCCCAGAATTCCCCATGCTGGGGAATTCTGGGAGTTGAAGTCCACACGTCTTAAAGTTGCCCAGTTTGAAAAACACTGCTCTATACTAACATCAGCCTTACTCTGCACTAGTGGAACTTCCACTTTTCAAAGCATCCTGCTTCAACTACCTCCCCAAGCCACCACGTTAAATAATTCCCTTTTACTGCACAGTTTCTGAAATCTGTGAGTTTGCCTGCAGTTCCTAAAAGCTCTCCTGGGCAGCGATGTGAGAACTGACAAGCTCTCACTGTTTCCTTGCAAGTTGAATACACACAGATGTATCTATTCTACTTTGCAAGCGTCTCCCAAAGGCAATGCAAACCACAGTTCCCCCCGCCTTTCCCCCCCTCAATGCCTGTGTAATTACCAGGAAAAAGACAGAATTCTCTTGAGTGCCCCCATCTCTTTGCTATATGAGCTCCATTTCTGCACAAGATGAGAACCGCAGATTTGCATTTCAGGGCAATTATTGCCCTTTTCAGCCAGAGAGGTCAAGGCCGTCTTGAGCAAATGTTTTATGCCATCTTTCCCGACGTGCTCGTTTAGCCCGTAATCCAACTGCTAAACGGCCTCCTCCTCATTTCTGCCAGGCAGAGGCAATGCTTCATCCACCCCACCTCCAGAATACACCATCGAAGCCTGGCAGAGGGGACTGATTCGGAAGACCCCTCTCTGTAGCCTCCCCCCTGACTTGCCTCTTCTCCAGAGACAGAAAACAGCAAAACAGCTGGAGTTTCAATTCAGTAGGCTGCTTTAGAGAGAGGTAGCCTGCACGGCTGAACCAAAGCAGAGGGGTGGAAGAATACTGAGAAATTACGTGGCAGAACATCCCATTGAAAAGAAAATGTTCTAACATCGTCATTTAGGAGGAAGACTATGATTTAGCCCAGCTCAAAGTGAATGCTAACAGACAGATGTCACATTTGAAGGAAACATTCAATTTATTAAGAAATTAGAGTATGTATGAATGCACCTACAAGATGGACAAACAATTCCAGAGGTGCCCACAGATCCCTCTTCCCCCCAAAGATGGACACCGCCACCCCCGCTACATGATTTGAACCCTCTCCTTAAACCAGCCCCTTAACCACTCAATTCCCAAAGCTCTCAGTGTGTGATAGTTTTTATTTAGAAGAAAAGGAGCAACTGTGCTGCCTCTGGTTCTGACGTTGCATAACTGAAATAGGTGGGGTCCTCCTTTGATATTCCCCCATCACCATCCCAGTTTTAATCCAGTGATACTTGTTCTTATTGCAAACACAACTTGGGTGGGGGTGTAAAGCTGCATTTACCTAAAAAGAAGACTGGATGTTTTTTTTCCAAATGACTGTATGTATTGTTAAAATGAGAGGATCACCTTACATTCACTGAGAATTCAGTACTAGGGACAAACAAGGTTTTGCTCTCTGATTTTCCCTTTTTGGGGTGGCATTGTCTTAAATTCAAGGTCATTTTCCCTTTGGGCACACAACAGTTGACAGTAAGCGGGGTTCCTGTGTATATTCTAGATCCTTATGTTCTGCCAAACATATGTGTTTTGTACACACAGAAATCATGGGGCAACTTAAGAAGATGTCAAGAGCTGAGCTACGAAAGAAGGAAGATGATCAGGTGCTTTAAAAACCCAGTTGCCAAAATCAAGTCATTCTTTCTAATCAACACATGAAGATAAGTTCTCACCATACGTCCTGATTCGGACACTCTGCTTCCCCAGCTCTTTCACTGTCCATCTCCATTCATCTTTGCTGCCAAATTGTCCCCTCAGCTTACATGCCAACTAAATTGTTGCAGTCTGCTCAACTATTACTCAAATGATCCCTTTGGTTTAAGCATTAACATGTTCCCTTCCTCTTTGGAGAACAGGCACTGTGTATTGCGTGTCCCTTATTGGAGGAAGTCAACTCTGTGATCTCCAGATTAATGTTCCATGGAGCAGCAGCAACAACAGTTGGGAAAAGGTGATGAGAAGAAGGGATATTAGGCATTAATCTGGACTGGTGACTCAGGTCACCTGAAAAGGAAGATTATACATTCGCTGTGGGATTAAGCAGCAGCTGCTGAATCGTAAAGGAAGGGCCCGATAAGCAAACATTAATTCTGCCTGAAATAATAGTGGGAACAGATTACTGAAGGATAAAGCTGCTTGTTTGAAAGATTCCCCTGCTATGAAAGCCCATCAGTAGGGATTCAATATTCGCTCTGCTGAGAATGTTATAATTAAGGCTGTAAAGGTTTTTTCTGGGGGGAAAGGCTCAGTTTTCCCATGTTTCCAAAAAGAGCTGGCTGCATTGTCTTGCAGAAGAACAGAAGATGCCCCCACTGGATGTGATCAAAGTAGAACAGCACCTCATCTCCCTTGGAGGGTGTAGAAACCTTGAAGGTTTCTTGAAGGCCCTCCTGATTCCACCATCTCTTGCTGTACTGGCCAAGGATCACAGGAGTTGTAGAGAAAAATAGACAGTGGGTACTAGGACGTGTGTTTCTCTCTCCTAGGGTAAAACACCAAGTAGGTTTGGAAATTGGTTTTGAGTTTTGCTTCTGAGGATCACCAGGCAGGGGTGCTGCCTAACCTGTTAAGAAGAACCAGTTGATAAATTCATCCTCTTCCAAGGAAGAGACACAGGCACAGCAGACTGGGGTTGAATGGAGAGCTCACAATCTCCAACAGCATGTCCAGACTGCTCATCTTTGCATTCCTACCACTGCTTCCTCTACATCCATGGTCCTCATTGACATCCACTACCCCCCCCCCTCAGGAATGAAGCAACACCAGTTCCATTGCTAGGAAAGATTCAGGACAAGAATTTGGTGGGCTTGTCAAACTGGAAGGGGAGGAGAGGGGAGAGCAAGACTGCTTGCCTGGAGTTAAATCAAGAGATTCAGAGGTAAGACAGGATGAGGATTGGGGAACAGGCTGGCTAAGGAAACAGGGGCAATAAAGAACCATCCTGAGGTTGAGTCTTCTCTTCTATGCAAAAGTGGAGGTGGGGAGAATTCCTAGCACTGAATCCTCTGCCCCCTTTCTCCAGCAACCCTCTCTTTCCCATGACCAAGAGGTAAGAGTCAACCACCCCCAGCCTGATTTTACTTCCACAAAGCTAGGGTGTGACCTGTCTTGCAGGGGTTCAAATCCTGCACTTGCCAGACCGGATCTTCTCTTCCCCGCTCAACCAGAAAGGAGAATCTTAGATAAAACAGTATTCTAAAAACTTCTCTAGGCTGGGAGGAACAACATGCTGCCACTCCATTTCATTGGCTGATGGATGGCATCAGGCTGACCTTCTTCTTCTCTGATGGTCTTCCCGTCAGGAATGGGAGCACAGTTAATGAGCTTTGGTTCCTAACTTGACCTCAAGGTTCTGCATTATGTTATGCCTTGCAGCCTGCAAATTATCAGGATTTTGAGGAACACCCCATGGCCAGACCCAGGGACATGCACAATCTCAACCTAGCTCCTGTTCATTTATGACCAAGGCCATCTTCGTGCTCCTTATTATTCTCTCTTGCTGGTTCGTCCCTCCTTCCCTCCTTTCTTCCCCACTCAGAAGGTTGCTGGAAAGGGGGCTGCTCACTCTTGCTGAAGTTCTGATGAAAGGGTTCTGATCTTTAGCTGATGCTGGTGTTTGGTACAAGGCCCACCCACTTCAGCATCACAGGTGAGAGGCAGAAAGTTTGCTCAAGGTTCTCCCATCTCCCAGCACGACCCTGTTTCTCAGCCTCTCTCCTCTGCCTCCTAAATAAGGTTTGCCTGCATCTTTCTCACGTTGCTTGCTTTCCCCTTGGTGTCTTCTGATCAGATGGAAGTCTGTGCTAGCAGACCACACTGACGTTTTCTGCTTGATTTGGACTAAGAACCGCATCTCTATAAATAAGCTATTCCATGAAAATACATTGTGGGCAAATTTTAAAAACATATAATTATCTACTTTGCCTTGCTAATGAATTCCTCTCTTCCAATTCTTCAGGAAGCAGAGGAAGAGAAGGAAGGGGGGGGGGGATCTCCGCAAGATGATGGGACAGACACGCAAGAGGAGAAGAACCTGGCAGTTTGACATTTGAAATGGAGTAAACAGAAGATGGGAGCAGCAAAGGAAAGTATGCTAATCAGAGCACCTATTTATCATGGGGAAGGGCAGGGGAGCTGCTGAAAACTCTCTGGTAAACCTTGTTCTTGGTGAGCAAAGCATTTTGTTTCTCTCCTCTGAGAAAACTGGAGCAGGCATGATCTCCTTTAAGATTCAGGGTTGATGGATCTTTATAGGCCTGGAGCTGCACCGTCTCAAGCCTGACCCCTACTGCCCCATCACTGAATTGGTTGTGTAATCCAGCCATGGTGAGACTTTGTAGAGGAGGAAAGGGATGGACCCACAGCTAGCCCAGGAGACATGGGGGGCAGAGGGAAAGACAAACATCCTTTCCTCCGATCCACAGTCAAGAACCCCATGAAGGTTTAATTTCAGTGCAATTGAGAAGAAAGGGAAGAAAGGTATCTGTCTGGCCTTACTCCTTATTAGACAGAGGTCATTGCAGGTGGCCCTGATTGGTGATCTTTGAGTAGTTCAATTGATTCATGATTAAATATGATATTTCAACTTCTCTTTTAAAAAAAACAACACACACCCATGAGCCAAGCTGGCAACAAAAGCATCAGAGAGAGAAACAGCATTAAATGTTAGCAAGGCAATGCTGAGCAAGTCCAACAGCTCATGCTGGGTTGCTGCTATTGGAAAAAAGATATTGATTGCCAATTGGATTGTGTTTGGTGGTAGAAATATACATTTAGAAGGGCTTCTTGCTTCAGGCCAAAAATGCCTCGGGACCAATCTTGTTTTGTAGCAGCATGTATCTAGTAACCTTGGTTTTGTCATGTTAAGTAGGGCCCATAAGTGACCAGCCACAGTTATCAATCAATCAATCAATCAATCAATCAAATCTTTATCACAGTCATAGACCAGCATAACCACAGTTAAGTAATGGTTGTTCGTATCATTCACTGAATGGTGCAAAAGGTAGCTCCTTTAGGTCCCATTTTTGGTGCAGACAGCTTCTTACCACCCAGGTCTGGGGATGCTCATTAAAGCAGGAAGCCTAAGGAAACTTCTGGGACCAGAGCAGAATTCCTCAGAATCCCTACACGTCATTGAATTTGCTGCCCCAAACTTTCAGTGGTAAGTCAGATGAATGTATAGAGCAGGAGTGAGCTTGGAATGGCTTTCAGACACAAAGTTTAGGCATGGACTTCATAATCAATGACAACAACATCTAGACGGATTACCAGCTTAGGTAGCATTAGGTGGAGTTGGACATCTTTATGGATGATGACACTTTTAGTCAGGACAACTTGAAATTACTTCCAAAAACAGAGGCAGCATGCCTCTTAATGGTAGTGGGGTGAAACCATGGAGAAGGCTGATGTCCTTCTTGATGGCTCCCCGTAAGCATTGAGTTTGTTGCGGTGAGAAGCAAGATGATGAGATAGGTCCTTGGTCGGATTCAGAACTACTATGCAGCTGTCCCATAGCCTTTTCATGAGGGATGGGAGTTGGACAATAACTCAGTAGTGTATGACACCTCTTCCTTATGCCAAGCATCTCAAATTTAATACTTAGCATCCACACTGTGAGAGCTGAAACCCAGTCCATTGGGAACCTCCAGACTGGAGAAAGCTGGGATAGAGAACACTAGACCAAAACAGATCATCTGTAAAAGTCAGATTCCTTAGGCTCCTACTTCTCTGCTCATGCATCTGCTAGTCAATTAATAGAAAATGATTGTAGTCAGAGGGAGGGCGACTAATAAAGTTCTATTAATTATTGAATTTAATTTAGTTCTCAAGAAGGGGCCTATCTGGGACATTGCTTCTGCTGGGTTGCAAATGCTGGTGTACCATCGCCAGGTAGCCTCTATTTTCCTGCACGTGGTTTGGCATGCCAAAGTCTAATTCATCTTCATTCAGCGCTGAAGCTTATGAAATATTCAAGGCTGTTGCATGTTAACCATTTGCCTATAAATAAGTTATTTCCTTGATTTGGTACGTTGCTTGTATGGCCCAGGATATTCCAGGGACCTGTTTTCCAACTCCATGAATGCTTTGTCTTTTTCCTGTACTCATAATGAATATCTGGGCTATTTAGGGTGCAAGCTGAATGCTCTAGCAGTGTGCCTGTTCACAATAGTAACATCCCAGGAAAGCATTTGTCCTCACCCCAAAGGAACATGCAAAAAGATTAATCTGCCATCACTGACATAGAAGTTGGACCATCAGCAGACAGCTCTCTATTCAAGCACTGAAACAGGACAGGGGGTGGTCTTTCTAAGCATGGCTATGATGCCTGGATTCAGGGATTGACTTATGAATGTACCCATTTCAAAACATTGGGATCCATGGGCTGAGAAATGAGGAATTTCACACTGGAAGATAACTGGGATGATTGCTTTGAACCTCAGATGAGAGGTGACCTTAAAGCCATCCTTTTTTACTCCTGAACATTAGAAATCTTGAGGACAGGACTCCACTGGAGCTTCTGTTCTCATCATTTGGAAGCCTAGCCATTCTGGGATTTGTAAAACAGAGTCATATTGCAGACTCGCTAGTACAGTAATTGGCACTTTGGGGCTCGTTGCAGCTAATAAATCATGTGGCGCCTGGGGAAAGCTCTCCTGTTGAGTGGTCAGCAGCTCTCAGCAAGGAGCAGGACCTTTACTTGTACAAAAAAGGTCACTGCTAAAAAGTTTCCATCGCAAGTCTCCCATAAACAGGGGCGGCTGATTGGTCCAGCCCTTGGAAGCACGTACGATATCCAGAGTCAGTTAGGGCCTACTGAACAGCCTAATAATTCCCTACTGAAAAAGTATTTCTCGAGACTTAACTAATGATGACAAGTGCTTTGGAGGGAAAACTGTTGGTGGAAAGGTGGTGCTGCTAGGAACCCCAGACTGAAAAATGGATAGTCGCAGCCCACAGGCCAGGTACTACTCAGTTCCCCATGCCTAACCAAGAATTCAGCAGGGGAAGGTGGCTGATTCTGAGCCAGACCATCGATCCCTCTGGAATTGTTTCTACTGACAGTCTGGGACTACCCAGAAGCATTCTGCCTGCAAAACTGGCATTTGTCTACTGTGCTAGGAATGGGCTGCTGTGATGATTACCATCTTAGTTGGTGTGCAAAAAGAACTATCATCTTTAGCCTGTCTTTGCCTTCCTTTCAAACTCACAAGCCGGATGCCTGTGAAGGGCCACATCCTTTTCTCTACCTGTTGGAGGGACGCTGGGCCTTTACAGACAGGGTGACACTACCACACCCACCCTTCTTCGCCATTGTCCACATGACCTGAAGCTTCTTGAGCTGTAGGTCAGCAACATCTAGAGGGATGCAGGTTCCACAACTATGTTCTCCTGAAAATGCTCCAAAGCATTATGAGATCCATCTACTGGTGTAGGCTTTCATAGGTGGCATCAATCAAACAGTGATCAGCTTTCTGGCTGAATGGCCGCGGTCTAGTTTTCCCGTGTCCTGACGTTCCACTAGCAGCTGTGGCTGGCATCTTCACTCTGCCTCTGAAGATACCAGCCACATCTGCCAGCAAAACATCAGAACACCAGAAAGCTAGACCATAGCCATTGAGCCTGAAAGCTCATCACGGCTTGATTCATTATGAGATCATCCATGTATGATGTGCTCAGGAAAATTGAGGCATGAATTCTAATTAAGACCAGGTTACATATCCCCCTCAGGAGGATTTCCATTAGAGCAATAGAGATCTAAAGAGGACACTTTCCATTGCTGAAGGCAGAAGCAAACCAGGGCCTTCAAGCTGCTGGATAAAGCACCATCACTCTTCATCTTTAAGAGTCAAACAGCTTGGATACATTGTTCTACTTGGTCCATCTGGACTGACATCTGCAAAAGCCAGAAGTCTTCTCTGCAGGAGGGGCTCAAGTAAACAAGACAAAGCAGGGGGACCCATCAGGGCAAACAAAATCACCTCCTTGCCTCCATGAAAAGAACTGGGTTCAACTCAAGGCGAATCTAACCCACCAACTTCACACACTCCTGTTTTCCACCACTGCCTATCACAGGAAATGTGCGAGACTTGGGGAACTGTTTTTGTTATTGCTCTCACAGTGTATTCTCCGCTGCATTAACCTGATAAAGTGGAGGAGCAGAAGAGATAAAATGTGGCAAGATCTAAATGGCTTTGTTCTGCTACTTGGGTGTGCTCATTAGACCAGGGTATAGATTTCTCCCCATCACACAGGGTATGTCTATTTCCAGTGACAGTTCCCTAACTCTTGATGAATCTGCAGCATCCTTTTTTATTACCCCAAAGTTTAGACAAACATGTCTAGCTAGGGAAACAAGGCAGCCAGGCTCTTCTGCACATGAGATCAAACCAGGCAAGAAGGATTCAGTGCAATGGGGAGTTTGAAGCCACACATTTAGCTGTATTTTACGTACATTATTTTGGTTCTCAGTCAGCAGAATCTGGGGTGGGATGTTATCATGGGGATCACCCAAAGCCTCAGGCTAAAATGCTGGAGAAGTAAGAAGCTGTGAAATGTTCAGTTTAAAGACGTTGAATTTGAGTTAGCCCATCAATGAACTTTCTGATATAGACATATATGGTCCATAAGGTTTATCAGCTCCATAAACCCTGCCCATCAGAGCATTGGGGAGAGTGCCACTTCGCTATTTGTCTCTCACCCTCCTGTAAGAATTTATTTAGGCAGTTTCACCCAGAAAATCCAAAGAAAGGGTATTCTTATTCCATTATTGTTTTGTTAGTCAAGTTTACCCTTTCTTACATGATTCTCCATTTTTCCTATCCATACCTTTTAATTCTTTGCCACCCAATCTATTTGTCTGACCCATAATAAAGTCCCCATTAATTTCTGTATACATACCATCTATCTGCAGTTGTAATGGTATGTGGGAATGACCTTGGAAGACAGAAGGAAGAGCCATAGACAAAAGAACCATCATGCAAAAGGTATCTCAGCCCACAGAAGGAAAAGGGGCGTGGGAAGCATTTCAGAAGGGACCTTCCCTAGTTTTCCAGAGAGTAAAAGGAAAGGAGGTGAGAAACACTTTCAGACTTGCAAGATTCTGTTAATCTAACCTTACAATAAAGTTAGAGTTAGTATTCATCATTGTGCTTCTTGTCTGGACTACCTCAAAGGGCTAACACATGGGGCGAAGGGAGATGAAAGAGAGGTACATCAGAAACAAGCTTACACAAATACTTTTGCACTGCTTCACCTTTGCCATATTTGCATTTCTGTGATCCTTCTTCCTTTCCACATGAAATGCACTTGGGTTGAACCAGAGC
The DNA here is from genome assembly GCF_059951505.1 of Python bivittatus. Taxonomy (NCBI): domain Eukaryota; kingdom Metazoa; phylum Chordata; class Lepidosauria; order Squamata; family Pythonidae; genus Python; species Python bivittatus. The sequence continues at coordinate 5,047,225 of NW_028277085.1, read as the reverse complement.
CTTGAACTAAAACTCTGCACATGAATTAATATTAAAGGCACGATAGGTTAACTAGAAATGGCGGATTTTCTGCAGTAATTCCCAGATCGGGATACAGAAGAAGGGCTTTGTAAGGGGGTGGGAAGCAGCCAAGATTCTGTTTGAATTTAAGTTTTCAAGGGAAGGTGGCACCATCTGAGTTAATCTGAGATTCCATGAATGGCAAAGCATCGCAGCTGCTTGATTTTTGGAAGAAAGGCATGAAAGTTGCAAAGTGGGTAGACTTATAAGGGATATTGATCTTGAAGAGTTTCAATCAGATAGTTTCAAAGTTTAACCCCAATACATTGACTCTTTCCTTTTCTGGACTGGCAAGCTATCTCAGGGTTTTATTGACAAGGTTGGCACCTTCTAGGAATGATGTAGCATGTGCCACAAAACTGTACAACTTTTTTTTTTTAATAGTTTGAGAAGTGTATTTGTTTTTATGATTGTGTAGGCAATATACTATGATAGGAAGAACCTGAATGGAGCTATCCAGTTTCTAAGATTTGGCAACCTATCCCCTTTTCCTTTTCAGTCTGATCAATGAAGCTCTGATAGATTTCTTAGCTGAGGCTTGACACCCATTTTTATGGACCCTCCTAAGACTTCATCTTGTTAATCATTGATGTTGGGGGAAATTAGTTAGACCTAGGCTGCATTTAATCCCCTTAGGGCTGGATTAGTAAATTGAGTCTTGGAGTCTGCATACCACATTCCCCAACCCCATCCTAAGATAGTCCTTGTTGATATGAGTCTAGCAATCCCTGCCTTGATGCTAGTTTCTATGACTCCCCTGACTGTCACAGGCAGAGAATGGTATCACCCAAATTCAACTGGAAAGACTGGGGAGTATCTGGATCTACATTATAAGGGAATGAACGCTGGGCCTTCAGCATGAAGAACAGGTGCTCTACCACAAGTCCTCTCTCCTAGGAAGAAGACCACTGCTGTAGCTTGTCTGAATTTCCCATGACGGTAGGAAGGAGAAGTGTGAAACAATACTGAAGCCTGCGCACCTTTCAGTAGAGGGACAACAGTGTGACCTTCAGAAGGTTGTCACCGTAGATCCTTCAGCAGATGGAGCAAAATCTCTTTCCTCTAGAGACAATATGTTTTCATTCTGACGGATTTTCCACTCCTAATTCAGCTTCTTTGCTCTGATGAAAAGGGCTATAAAAATCGCTCCAAGGTATTATTATTACCATCAACCAGAATCTTAGTGGCTTTTTCCCCCCCCGACAAGGCTGGCATGAAAACAAGGAAGTTTAAAAAAAAAAAAAACAGAAGCAATGTTAATTATAAGCTTCATTAGAAGCAGAAGGTGTGGGGAAGGGTTGTTGGCCTGGAGAGATGGTGGGGAGGGAGGAACTCCATGTTAATTGCTAAATGGAATGGGAAAGGATGCAAAATTGCCAGTCAGGCGGAAGGAAGGAATGTTTTTTGCCAGATTTTGAAAATGCCAACAGAGCAAGGAGGGAAGGGGACAAGGGGGCTGTTTGGGAGACAGCCCAAGAGACAGGATCTACTTCATTAAATCTTGCTCTTTCCACTTTCACGTACTGAAATGTCGGAATGTTTCAGCTGGTCCCCACCCAGGCTGCATCTGTGCTCAGAAAACAGAGATAGGGAAGCTCAAATGAACCCGTGTGCCCATACAAGGTAGCGATTCAGCGGGTGGACTAAGAAGAAGGTATCCAAGGTTCAACTCCAGGCTCCAGCATAAAAGCTGACGGATCAGCTGCAAACCAGCCTACCACAGACAGCTGCTGGGGGGTGGGGGGTGGGCGAATCAGGAGATGGAAATGCTATCTATGGCACTCCTGGTGGAAAGGTGAAATAAAAATCAAACCGGTGCATAAATGAACAAAGTGATAATGGTGTAAATGAGAACTCTGCCAAAACAACAGTGGAGACACCCACCCTCGGGTGTTCTGGGTAAGACTGTGCCAAAATTGGTCATCCAGTTTCCAAATGCTTTCTTCCCCCTTGAAAAGGAGGCCTGTGTTCTCCTCCCTCCTTCTCAGAATGTTTCCAAATTTCTATGCCATGTTTGGTGAGGTTCTTTGAGGGCTTGTTGGAGTGGCCATGGGAAGATGCTTGAGGGAGTCGTTTTTCCTTTTCTTTTTGCTGGTCTTGCCATCGCTCTGTCTTTCGGGGCTGGCTGTACTTCCTGATCTAAAAATGGCCCAGGGGAGGGTGAATGAGCATTGTCAAAATTATAAAAGCCAAGGAAGCATTCTGCCCAATGCAATTTCATGCGAGCTCTACCCCTTTCTTGCCGACAGAGGGCAGCCTTGCTAAGGCACGCAGGGGTGTTAAAAACAAACGGGATCATTTCTTAAGCCAGGATGAATAGAGAGATGAACGGAGACACTCAGCCATCGCCTCGATGATCTGAAAATCCCAGGGGCTCTTCCTGTGTGCACCAACCTGCGTGTGTTCAAAGGGCAAGGCTTGAGAGCTCCAGAAGAACATGAGCTGTGCTTCCGGTTGGTAGGGCCAAGCATTTTTAGTGAGATGCAGAGATAAAGTGGTGTTGGAGAAGACTCTTAAGAGTCCCCTGGACTGCTAGGAGGTCAAACCAGTCAATCTTAAAGGAAATCAACCCTGACTGCTCATTGGAAGGATTGATACTGAAGCTCAAGCTCAGATACTTTGGCCACCTAATGCGAAGAGAAGACTCTTTGGAAAAGACCCAATGCTGGGAAAGATTGAAGGCAAAAGGAGAAGGGGACAGCAGAGGATGAGATGGTTAGAGAGCATCACTGAAGCAATGAGCATGAAACTGAGCAAACTCCGGGAGGCGGTGAAGGACAGGAAGGCCTGGCGTGATGTGGTTCACGGGGTCCCAAAGAGTCGGACATGACTTAACGACTGAACAACAACAAGAGATAAAGCATGTGCCATTCCACCTGACGCACCCATGAGAGTGAAAACACCCTGCCTTACATAGCATCTTTTGTGCCCTGGATAGACTTTGCCCACCTCGGCTGGTGGTCAGATCCAGGGAGCTAGCCAGACCATTAAGCGAGGTCTGGAAGTGGCCTCACATTGCAGAGAACAACCAATCTTAGCTCTTATATGAAGACACGCTTGTATATTTACTGCCAGCCTTAGAAGGGATTTTCTTTCTCCTGGGCCAACATAATCTGGCTGGCTGTGGGTGCAGGGCCCCCTGACTTGGGTGATCACTGCAAACAACGAATTGGCAGCAGCATCTTCTTGGTGGGAAGGGCTATATAGACTATTATCCTTTTATGTTTTATATCAGCAAACACCCCACATTTCTTCCCATTTCCATCTCCTTTTGTACGCACAATCTTTTCTCCCCATTCTTTTTCCTTCCCTTCTGTTTTGGGCTCTATCCCCTTGCTCCCAAGGTAATTGCTCTGAATCTGTCAGGTCAGCCCAAAGAACTCCAAGAGACAATGCACATACAGTTCTGTTGCATTTATTATCTTCCACCTCAAGACAGAAATCTCACCAGACTGAACTCTAGTTCCCAAGCCAGCCATCCACAACGCCGTGAATTCCTTAGGGAGGTGCCAGCCTCATCTTCCTGAACTTCCCACGCTCCTGTTGGGGGCTAAGAACACGCTTATCTCCCTGAGCCTGGCCTTCATAAGTCCATTCCATCACAGAATCATACTTTAAAGCAGTGTTTCTCAGCCTTGGCCACTTGAAGATGGGTGGACGTCAACTCCCAGAATGCCCCAGCCAGCCATGCTGGCTGGGGAAGTCTGGGAGTTGAAGTCCACCCATCAAGTGGCCAAGGCTGAGAAACACTGCTTTAAACACAAGAGTGCCAATTTTGCTATACTGGTAACAGGACTTCCCTTAGCACAGAGGGTAGATATGCATCAGCCCTTAGAGGAAGACCACACAAGGAAGCGAAAGTAATGAATACTAATGCTACTTTTATTATAGAATCTTGCAAGTCTGAATGCGTCTCCCCACTCCCAGACTTTATCGATAAGAGAACTAGGGAGGGTTAACTCTGAGACGCTTTCTCAAATTACATTTTTGCCCCAGACTCAGATTTCTTTTATCTCACCATTGTCTTGGTCTCCGCTGTTCCTGCTGTTCCTCAAGGTTATTCTCACAGCCCATTACGTCATGTTGATCAGAGCTTCCCACAACCTCTGGCCATTTGGGAATATGAGAATTGTAGACCCCATCTCAGAGAAGGGTCCAGATTATACACTTGTCCCTTAGCAGTTCATGCCCATTTATCAACGTGCTGTGGAAAATCTCATCAGTTTTTTTTTTAATATTTGATTTGTTTTAACCCAAGAGAGAAAGGAGAAAACCAAATCATATAATCAGACATACAAACAACAGCTCAATTTTTAAACATGGCATTAAATTTTGAATACACCCTAAGTAATATTGGTCAACCCATCCATTACATGGATAGATAGCAAGGTCTTTTGATCATTTATTTATTTATTCAATTTATATAGCCACCCATCTCACATACATAACTCTTCAATAATCTTCTCTGAAACATCCCATGCTCGGTAAATCCAAAGTGGTTTGTGTATTGATCAATTTCAAGTTGGCAGTCTATAATTCAGTGTCAGCCTTCCCAGCTCCACATTAACAAACTTTCAAATATTAAACCAAAAGAAGCAATAGTAGAACAAGCCAATAAATGAATAAATATCCTGCATCGTTTTAAAATTTAAGGGTAAGAAGGTTGTCTTTTCAGCTTATCAAGTAGCTATCGATGTGCAATGCGAGAGCAATCCAAGCTTTTTTTTAATCCTGGCCTTTTGGCCACTCTGTTTTGAAAACACTGGCTTAGAGAAGTAACATCCAAAAGATTGTAAAATGCCCAATGCTTCCATTTTATATGTTAATATCTGGAAATCAAGTCAATTAAATTCAGCGGCACATTTCTGAGTAGACACATGTATGATCACGGTGTTAACCTGCCTACATTTTCATTTAACAGTGTTGTGGAAAAGACTTTTGTCTAATATTTCAATACCACCCTGCACACTTTGTCCAAGTGCATGCCTCTCTGTGGTTTTATTTAAGACTTCAAAGGAAAACACACAATTCAAAGCAGGGAAAGGTGAAATTAAAGTAGTGAAACAGCCCTTTCTCAGAATAATTCTCCATGAAATTGTTCGATGGGAGCATGTCTTGAGAATTAACTCCATCAGGAGGAAGTGGAGAAAATTCATCTTTGATTTTCTTTTAATCTTTTCTTTTCTTTTTTTTTAAGGCCAGGTCAGAAAAATGCTTTTGATTATGGAAAGGTTTAGAAGGGCCAATGGGGGAAGAGATATTTTCTAAGCTAAGATCAGCCTCAAACAGATGGCAAAGAAATCTTGTTCAAAACTTCACCAGGATCACCTCTGATTTAGACTAGGAATTTTCTTCATTTCACACAGTATATCTTAGGAAGGGTCGATTCATTGCTGCTATTAGCTAATTTCAGTCAAAAATCCTGATGATCTCCTGTAAATTAGAGGCTTATCTCAAGGTGGTTTGCCCACATCTGAACCTTTTTGAAAAGTTTGTCCTCTGTAAAATAAAACTTACACCTGGACCCTTAATCTATATCCACATTTCTTCTCTGGATATCGCTTTACCAAAGCTTAATTCATGAAACACACGCATGGGTGCCCGTAGGATAATGCTATATTTTGCTTTGAAGCAGGCAATTTTAATCATGCAACTTGGAAAGTGAAGTTCTGTCTCCCTGTATGATTCAGAACTGAAGTGGAGAGGCCCAGGTGTGCTAGCAACACCTTTTTTAAGAAAAGGGGATAATCCTGTTCAAAGATCCCCTGTGTCTCATTAAGTTTCATTGCAAGTCAAATCTCTTTAAATTATGACTGGGCCTCCTCTCTCTCCTACCGTGCCTGATTGAATTTAATCATAGAAAACTTCATCTATTTTTAGTTTTTATCTGCTTTTGATTCCTGTGATCAAAAACAACATTAAGGTAGTTAATTATATTCTGCTTTAAAGTCCAAACACCATCATCATTGATGTTCTGCAGGAAAAACTCAATCACCATTTCATCATCTGTGTAGCAAAATATGATAGGATCATCTCCAATTCCTCTCCAGGCTAGGCTATTGTAAGCAAGCTGCCATACAGAGTTTTTTTTTAATGCAGTTACTTGCAAAGTAATTGAATCCCTTCTGATGTAAAGGAATGGAAAAACCCTAGCAATTATTTTGATTTATTTGAAGTTGTCACTGAAAATGGCAAGTCTGTTTAATCATACCTTTACCTGCTAGCAAACACCTGGGAAGATGTCTCCAAGACTTTGCAACCTCTTTTCTTAAAGAAAAGCAGGATTATTATTATCATCATCATCATCATGATCATGATCATCATCATCATCATCATTTCAAAAAAGAACTTTCAGTCCTCCAAATTATTGCAAAGAGCAGGATCACTTACATAAAAGGTGAAGCTGGGTTTTGGGTTTATTCATGGGGTGTCTTGGATATTTGGTTATTTCATTTTGCGTGCGTGTATACACAATTGTGTACATGTGTCTGTGTATCCGAAGCAGATGGGCTACACTTGATAACCACTGTTAGTTTTTATCAGTTCCAGCATGGTTATTGAAATGCCTAGATGAGATATTGCCGAAACGGGTAAAATAAAAATAGCAAGTCACAGGAAACAGACAAATCATACAGAAAGAGAAAATGGATGGTTTTATTGTATATTGAAATTCATATTATAATCATATTCTGCATGATAGATATTTATTCCCGTAATTTTTGGCTCTGTGCTCATTTATAACAGAAACAAGACTGGGGGAAGAAGAGGAGAATAAATCAGGAAAACAGAAATCCACATTTCCCACCATGTTATATTGCCAATACAGTTGTCTGGTTTCATTTTTACTGTGATGAACCTCAGAACTTCTGCATCTGGATAACAACTGTACCACCAGAGCCTGGTTATTAATTGTGTGGACAACCTCCTGAAGACAAAATGAAGCAGGCGCTGAAATGTCAGGCGGAAACTAGGGAGGCTCAATCCAACTCCCCCTTGCAGACAGGGGAAGCTTATTGGAATGGCCTGTTTCTCAGCCTCGTATGGTTGTTGTAGGGAAAAAGAAAGTACGTGGGAGAGAGAAATATATATGCTGCCTTTGGGCCAAAAGAGGGAGGGAGGGAGGGAGGGAGGGAGGGAGGGAGGAAGGAAGGAAGGAAGGAAGGAAGGAAGGAAGGAAGGAAGGAAGGAAGGAAGGAAGGAAGGAAGGAAGGAAATGCTGCTTTAAAAAAAGGAAGAGGAAGAGAGAAGACATATAAATGATTATCTAGTGAGCAACAGCTTATGAATGAATGAATGAATGAATGAATGAATGAATGAATGAATGAATGAATGAATGAATCTTAAAATGAGTGTGAGAGAGATTGTGGGGAGGCTGGGAAATGAGTGAAAGTGGCAGGAGACATAAAGAATCAAGCAATAAATGGGGAGTCCATTGGCAGCTTATATCATAAATGACAACTCAGCCCAGGTGGCCAGAAACTGGGGAAGAAGCATTTCGACTCCGTAAAAGAGACTCCGCCTGAATTGATTCACTGTAAAGGAGGCTGGGAAATTCTTCCACAGTTTCCAAAATGTACCCCCAAAGAGCATTAAAGATCCTTTACTGAAAGATGTATTGTGTGGCTCTTGCTTCCATGGTCTTGCCCAGCTGAGTGGGGCTTGGCGGGGGTCTTGGTGGAGGAGCCTCCCCAGGAAAGGCCAAGAAAAGGGCACCAACGGCCAGAAGGGGGTTGCCAAAGGAAGCAAAGGAGAATTCTAGAATGCTGCTCTTCCAACTGCCGTCCTTCTCCTTCTGGGGGCTGTTGAGACCCTGCAGCCCTGGACTGGAGGAAGAGCAAATTTAAGGCAGGGAGAAGCGAGGGAAGTACACTTGAAAGAGAAGCTGACCAGGAAGGCAATAACCCTGGCTTGGACCACATGTCGAGGAAGCCTGGTCAAGCGGCGGTATCTGTGGTGGGGTTTGTTGTGGCAGCTTAGGCTGAAGTTGCCGATGCCCCTGTTGGGCCGCCAGATGCACCAGAGGATGACCCTGGGCTCAAACGTTGAACCCATGAGAAGGAACAGTCAAGCCAGACTGCAGCGCCTCCAACAGCATCTGTAGGTCAGTCCCCAAAGGAGGCCAGCGATGCTGGGAAGGAGAGCAGGCAAGGCTGAGGATTAGCCCCCAATAAGAATGAGGCCATTTGTGTGCTTTTCCCCATGGCTTCTCTTGAAAATCCCTTTTGTTAGAAACTTATGGGGCTGGGAAGAAGGAGATTAACCCAGTTCAGGTTTCCTTGCAACCCACTAGATCACCACTTGCAGGGTTATCATGATTTCGGGCAACTTGGAAGAGCACGGGGTCCTGTGACACATACACAACCTTGCAATTTGAGCTGGCATAGGTTAAAAGATTAACAGAGTCTTCCCCACAGAGGGCTCCCCAGATATGTTGGGACTACAACCCCCAATTCCAAGCCAGCATAGATGTGGTAGTCCCAACATTCCATGGCTGAGGGGGGACTAGAACCATTATACCATCCTGGCTCTTGGCCTGAGTGGGAGGGACCGGCCCAAAGTCCCCAAGAGATCTTCCATGGCTTATGGTAGACTTGAACCTGGGACTTCTGAGTCCAAGTCCACCACCTTATTCATTATACCACACATTGTCTCAAAGGGGCAGGAGAAAGTTAGACAGACACTTGTTGACAGAACATCCCCTTGGGCTTATGATTGCACAAGGAAATATAGCATGGTTGTGCAGTGAACATAGACCAAGGAAGATGCAAGTTCCTGTCTCAACTTGGTAGTTATTATTCCCACCTTTCTGCCAAGATGCTTAGAGTAGAAGAGGCAAATGTGGGTTAACCTTCATTTTAATTCTCCTTGTAGTCTTGAAAGGTAGCTTAAGCTGACAGAATATATATATGGCCAAAGCTCACCCAGAAAACTTCCTGGCTGAGTGGAGACTGAAACAAAGCCAGGCCAAATTCCACATGTATACACAGGGCATGCCACACTGAAGGCCTAACTGGACCAAATCTAATAAAAATCAAAGGATAGAGATAGTTGTTCAGAACAAGACTGGGGATGGGTGGTGATCAGGCAAGAATCTGAGATTTCTTCCTTCCTCCTGTCTCTGATGCAGCTCTTGCCATAGAACTCAAAGGAGCTGGAAAACTTAATAGACTCACTAATTCTACCCATGGAACTGATCTACTACAGATTGTAACTTAGCTTCTGTTCTCATCCTTCTGATCTATAGAGTTTCCATTCAAGATTCTCAGAGGACATGGATTTTCCCACAAAGATATTCAACCAACGACAACAGGCTTGTTTGATTGACAGCATCCAAACCATACCACCTGGCTGGGGAAGTGTGTCTAGATGCTTACAGAAGTCTTACACATTCAGTTCTAGCCAGCTGCCAGATGAGACATGGAGTCTGGCATTCCACCTCTGTCATGTAACCTAGTCACCAGTCAATAAATAACATGTTTTTCTTATCCTGGAATCTTGCCTTGGCTAGCTACATCATGGGTAATAAGACAATGGGGTCATCTCAACAAAGCTGTTCGAGATGACATTACAATGTCTCAGTTCTTCTTTATAGAAATCCCCCCCTCCCAATGTTAAGAGCATAAAGAAAAGACTTGCTAGATCAAAAGTTCAGCATCCTGCTTGCCGGAATGAGATACCAAAGGATTTTGGCAAAGGGATGGGGTGGGGGGTGCCTTGAATGTGTCTTTCCATCTCCTAATCTGAGTAAGTTAAACTGGGAAATGTTAATTGGTCCAAATTCAAGTAGTGAGCGTCACGATCAGCAAACATTTAAATTCACATCTCCCTATTCCCAGTCTGACAATTGCTGTGTATTACCCTAGCTCTAGATCATGAATACAGGGTTTGGGTTTTTTTTTTTAAAAAAAAACAGGCTGAGCATTGCACTTTGAAAAGTGCGCTGAGCATCACGGTCCCCGAAGTTTGCAGGATAAAAATGACATTTGATTTAATTGACAGTAATTAAATGACATTGCATGATTGAAATGCAGTGCCAACCGGATATACTCACAGATAAGCTGAGAATTTTAGGTTCCAAAGTACACTCCAAAAATTGAGTTTGGCTTATCTCGTTACCAGAGTTCAGATGTTTTAAAACCCATCCTGGTCTTAAAATTGCACAGTTTTATCAATAAATTTTATAAGTAAACTTTATGAATAACTCAGTAATAACAAATGTTGCTTCTGTTGCTAAACAGGCATGCATTTGAATAGTAAGCTCATATTCACTGATTCTCACATGTATAGCCCCCCAGGTCAATACTGATACACATTTCTAGACGTGCACCCTTCTCTTCAGAAAAGGAAAAATAAAGACGATATTTGTCTTATGCAAAACCATGGATGTTCCAGCATGCTGGCTAGGGAATTCTGGGAGTTGAAGTCCACCCATGTTAAAGTGACCAAGTTTGAAAAACACTGATCTAATAGTACAGTTTCAGAGTGGATGTAACTGAGATGGTCATTTTATTTTATTTTATTTTATTCATTTTACTTCTTTGTAAAGTGCCCCATTTAGGGAGGAGAAAAGGAAGCAGGAGTGTCCCTTTTTAAACAGGAACAAGAGGAAGTGGTGGGGTTGCTTTGAAAAAGCCCTCCGCATTGTTCCTCGCTGTGGCCAATCTCTCCATATGGACCGTGTCTTCTGTGCTTTGCTAACCCTCTCTGTAATCAGGAGCAACCTTGTATATTTCAAGTCATGTTGGGAGCGCCAGGGGAGAGAGAAGGGTCCCGCTACCCTCGTTTCAATTCATTACCCAGTTTAATTGCATTTTATAAAGGTGGCTGTTGGGGGGTGGGGACCTATTAAGTGAAACAAACCCTCTGAAAAGATTTCCTTTCCTCCTCTTTGCCAATGTTTAGCTTGACCTCTGAGACAAGGCAGCTTCTGCCTCTCATTCCTCTGGGGAGGATTCCTTAGATCCAGTGACTGAGCTGCCAATGAACTGAAAAAGCGGGATCAGCATCCTAACCAGGGCAACGTGCACTTCCTGGATCTTCTCCCCCTACCCCCGGCAAAGTGCATATTGGCCTAAAAGGAAGACCATCCCAAATTTAGAACATTTGCCCAGTGCACATAACCCAGAGGAAGAAGGAAAAGATTATTCTGGAAACAAAAGAGACTTTAGTATTGTCTCCACCAATCTGTGACAATCCTGCCATTCCTGATGGTAAATTATTTGGAGAGAAAAGCTCATTTTCCATCCCAATGCAGACAGGATTGTGACAGAAGAGGAGACATTCTGGATCCATAGATGAGCACTATGTTCTCCACCAAGGTCAATCTGAGGTCTCTGGCAAAGCCACAAGCTGAGTAGAAGAGCATTAATAACCTACTGTGTGAGTCACACTGTTAGGCAATTCAGAGCACAAGAGCCATCACGTCCAGGGTCCGATCAAATTATCCTACCAAAGATTGGAGGGGAACCGTTATTTAGGTTATGGCACGTCATTTAGGTTTGTTCTTTGTTCTTTGCTCTTCTTTTCTCCCATCGTTGGTCCCATGGGAATTTCCTTGCAAACGAAACATTGTGAAGAAGATCTCCTCAACTGTTACACCAGGTTTCTATTTGCACTGTGGCAGAAAACTAAGCAAAATACATCATTCTGAGGGCCACGTACCCACCTCGCAGAGTCCTGACAGCGGCGCCTGCAGAATTCAAGTCAGCATCCACGTGAGGTGGGGGAAGCATCTCCATGGCTTCTTTGAGAAGTAAACAATGGATAATAGGTGCCTTGCCAAGATGTATCTGAAAGGTACTCATTTTGGCATAGTTTGATGAGCAAGTAGATTACTGGCCGCCAGGCAGTGTCACAATGAAAGAAACTGGTGATTTAATGACTCTGTTTTTCTCAACCAAGTTTCCTAAGTTATCCTGTCTCTTCCCTTTGAGGAAGTCAGCCATGAGAGACAGGAAGAGGCCTGCAGAGAGCTTTGACTTACATATATGATTGATTGATTAATTGATTGATTGATTATGTGCCATCAAGTCATTTTCGACTCCTAGCAACCACATAGATAGATTTTCTCCATGATGATCTATCCCTAATCTGTTCTTTCAAACACAGAGACCCCAACTGCTTGGCGTGGGACAGAGGCAAGCCCAGGGTTAAACAAATAGGTCTGATGTTGTCAAGTGTACTTTGAATCTTCTTCTTGAGATGTTTTGGATGGTGGAATTCAACAGTTGCATTATGGCACCATCTAGTGCACAGTCCAAATTTCCTTGCCAGCAATACAACTTTAAAATTCACAGACTTTTAGGAGGTAAAAGGAGATCCCATGGCAAATTTTTACATGACAATGTTCTTGGGCACACATAGCCCACGTTGGATTATCAATCCCTCCTGGATCTGGGTGGCTTTTTCTTCAGAAGAAAAGTGACCATTTAAGTTTTTAAGAAGTGCATTTATCCTAATGTTTAGCTTTGTCCTGAGAGAACAGCTTTGTTCACACACTCACGTGCAAAAAACATCTATTCAGGCACTTTCATTTCCAGTTGTTCACACCCAAAACATGAGCACCAGAGGATGAGGGCCTTATTCTGATTTCCCATAGAAGGGCCTGAAAATGGGATTCGTGCATAGATAGTACAGCCAATATTTATCAGTGACAGACATCATTGTTGTGCCAAGAACTCAAATCTGTGCCACAGGAGCTATCAACACACTCAGCAAAGATTAACACAGTCTATGGATCTTAGAAAGGCATACCTTCTCCACACTGGGGTGTTTCTGCTTTTGCAAACCAAATGAGGTCTTCTAGGAACAGGATTTGAATGACAGACTCCTTGGGAATTACAAAGCTGTTGTAATATTTGCTTTATTTAGAAGCATACAAGCATTATGTCAGAGGAAGCAAGCTGGCACTTGTGAGACAGGGACAGCCACCAACTTAAGCAGCTCCAAAAGGGATCTGACAGCTTTGGGGTGGAGAAGGCTATCCAACAGCAGTTAGCTAGAAGGGCTATGTAATATTATCAGGACCAGAGGAAGTATTTCCTGGGATATCTGTCGCTGAGGGAGGATAGCAGCAAGAGAAGGCTGCAGGCTTTAGGGCTCTGGTCTTCCAAGAGTGATCTGTGGAAAGAGCTATTCATCTAGGTCAGGGGTGGGCAGGCCATGGGCTGTGAGCAGCCCCTAGTCTATTTCAACACGTCTGAATTGCACTGCTAAAATTTCAGCTGTAAAATTGCCCTTTTGAGGTGGTACAATTTCTCCTATGTTCCTCCATCCCAAATAAAGGCAAAATAAATGCATTATAACTCTGTAAAGCAGGACTCATCTATTTTGCTCTTTAAACAAGGAGGAGGAGAAGGGGAAGGGGAAGGAGAACAGCCCTGGTCACCCTACATCACTGCATCATTAGCCATGACCCCAGTAGGTCATGGAGATCTGAAGTATATGCATACATTTAAACAAAGAGAAATGTTTGATTCAGAAAGTTTACTCCCACTGAATCAAGTGTGAGTTGGTGTGAACTGGATTATCCAACAGAGCCTCTTCTGAAGCTCTTGGTTCATAGTGTCTTGGTGTCTGCCTCCTCCTGACTCACATCCTCAAACTTCCCTTTTCTAGGAACCTGCTTATTCACTCTTTGGAATGAGCTCTTCTTGCCAGCAAAAGTAGGTCAACCCCAGCATGCTGTCTTCACTGGTGGGAAAGCTGCCTTCTACCATGGCAGATCATCTCAAGCCACCTTCCCACCTCCGTTGGTGGCCCTGCTTGTTCAGCAGACAGCACTTCTGCAAGACTCCCACTCCAGGGCTTCTTTTGGTTCCTCCTATTTTGGAAGGTGAGGTACCAGCCCTGTTGCAACCCAGCATAGTTGGGACATAGCCCAAGGCAATAGAGACCCTGTTCCTGCAGCCAAGCCAAACCCAGGAGACAGCAGCAGCTTGAGGGATGGAGGCTGTTATGTTTACATCAACTAGGATTCCTGGATAACAACCCTTGGACCGAAGGCATACCCAGATCTGTTTGCATTTTCAAAGGCTTAAGTAATCTGAAACAGGATCTCTAGTCTCCACCTCTTGTAGTCTTCCTTGCTACAGTGTGAGAAACTGCACTTATTTTTACACTGTAATGTTCTTCTCCAAATTTGCATCATTATGGCCCTCCAGATGTTGCACAACTCTCAGCAGCCCCAAGCCAGCATGGCCAATAAGGAGGAGGTGGCATTCTGCAACATCTGGAGGGCCTAAAATCCCCTATCCAGGATCTAAATCCATAATTGAGCCTGGGCACTTCTGATGCAAAGGTCCATCCTCAGCTTCAGGAGATGCACCTTTCTTTCTTGGAGACTGCCATGCTTAGGTGGCCACCTTCTGAGAGGGAAAAAAAGAACTGCAGCCTGTAATCTAGTTAGACCACAAGGTCTGGGCACAAACCAATCCCGTTGCAATAAGCTTGGATCGAATCCGTGTCTCAATTTTTAAATTAGTGTGCGGATTTGAAGCCGGGGGGCGTCTGTCATCGAAGGACAATTGTTTGAATAGCCGAATGCAAACCCTTATTGTTTTCCAAGCAAGCATGTTGGTTGACTTGATCCTGCACCATGTCAGGGGGTGGGGGGGAGGGACGAGGGGAAGATGATATGGATGGGGAAGAAAATGCCAGGAAAGGCGGAGCGGAGCCTGCGAGTTTATCCAAGATTTCATTTCTGGCAAAGGCTGTCTCCTCATGACATCAGCTCTGGTATTTCCAATCCCTGAGGGGAAAACGGGGGGAGCAAGGAGGGTGGAAAAATAAATAAAGTGGAAAATAGGCCGAGATAGGACACATTTCTTTTGGTTTCTAAAGGATGCCCTGGCTTGGGGGTGGGTTCGTTTTGAGAAATGGTTGGATGGCCAGCTGTCCCCCAGCTGCAACTTGAAAAGCAGTGGCCCATCACCGCCTTTCCAACTTGATTTTGAGCCTACCGCATCTCCCCTTGGCTTGGCTGAGCTGGCCCCATTCCTCCAGCCTTTGAGCTGAGAATTGGAAGCAGCAGGGGAAAAATAAATTAAAACACAGTCAGAGTTTAAAGATACAAAATCCTTCGGTAACTTTTCTTTCAACAGCCTGGCTCCCCAGGGTGCGATGGGATGCAAGGCTCTGGAGGGCGCTGACATCAAGTTTCAGGGCCAGAATTCGGTGTTCTCCTCCATGTTTTGGAGGGATTTCTTCAAAAAGACAACATAGTTAAGCCAGTGAAGGCTTAAGTACATGTATTTTGCTTCTTCTTTCCCCCTCCCTCAATATATAAACAACACAATAAAATTGCATCACTTGGATTTCTGCATTCTGCCAAGCAACTTCAGCACCCCAGGGATTCATTAAAAGAAGGGGCTAAGCAAGGTTCCACTTTTCCCTGCGCATGGAAAATGGGCTAAGATAGATTTATTCGTCATACCCCTCCTTTCTGCCCATAGCAAGAAAGGCATAACTCAGGGGATCTTGTACAGCCAGGATAGAAGCTGTGGATGCTTGAAAGCAGGGAGAAAATTGCTGATGGAGTTACTTTTACACAGGCACAGATGACTGAAAGTTAGGAGGGGGAGGTGTGGATTCTCAGCAGCAACAGTTAGGAGGGACTGCTAGTCTGATCTCAATGGTCCCTCAAGAATCTTTAATAAACAAGGCTGCTGGGTCAATTCCTTAATTCCCCTTCCAGCTGTAGTGGCTGATGCAGAACTCTTCCTCCAGGATGCTGATCTCCCTCATTCCCACTATCCCTAAGGTGCAATCTTGGGATTCCATTCAAGGAGCACGCTGAACACCTGGTTGTGGTATTTCTCTCCTATGCAATCAGGCTGTTTCCCTCTCAAGTTGCTTCCAAGCGCTAGAAAAACCAAGGTAGATTACCTTCAAGACTGGATCAGGTACAAAATAACACTGACTCCGATGCCCAAGTCAAAACCACAGGGGTTTCCCCATCACTCCCACTCTCAGCAGCCTAGCATCACTTAGCCTGGTTCACCAATCCGATGTCTTTTTCATCCCAACGATGGACTTGAGGCCTGTTTCTGCTTCCTAGTCTGTCCTCTAGGTCTGATTTATTGCTGTGCCTCATTTTGATGACTCCTTTTTCCCAGCACCTGGGTCATCCTAGACCTCCATGCTGAGTCCAGCCTTGGCCAAACTACATATTACATTCAGCTGCTTCAGGTGTCCTCCGTGCAAAAGAAAAGTGACAGCATCACTAGATGGCAACCATTTGTTTTGTTATTGCTCCTGTTCAATGAGCTATTGGTTTAAGGAGGATGTTGTTTAAGAGCTGGGATAGATCGACCAGGCACTACATCTCAACTGTTTAATGGCCTGTTTCACTCACAGAATATAAAGGAGGCCTGTCAACCTTCTGTTATTTTCCCTTACTGACACCCATTTTTTCAAAGTTCTTTATATGCTGCATCTTTTAGGCCAGTGTTGTCCAAACTTGGCCACTTTAAGATGAGTGGACTTCAACTCCCAGAATTCCCCAGCCAGCCATGCTGGCTGGGGAATTCTGGGAGTTGAAGTCCACTCAACTTAAAGTGGCCAAGTTTGGACAACACTGTTTTAGGCCATCCCCATTTCCATGTACATCCTACGTGCTTCAAAGTTACAACATGCTCAGTTCCACTTCTGGGACACTGCCGGGCAAAGACTAGGGAAACTCAGCTGGGCCATTTTCAGCAGTGAAATTGAACAGATTTTGGAAACTGACTTCAGAGCAGGCGAAGGCCCCAAAGAAGAGAAGGGTTACTGGGGTTCCTTCAACAGGAAACAGCCCCAGAGCATAAGAAAATATTGTTGGTAAGCTGACACTTTTGTGCTCTGCAAACGGCCAACCAGGATGTTCATCTCACATTACCTAATTGTAGGGCCAGCCTTGTTCAAGAAAGAAGTTACTGATGTGTCCTTCGCTGCAGAGGCTCCGCGTGGATTCACCCTCTCCCTGCCCTTGAGTTAAATACAACTAGAAATCTAACACCTTTGTATAAACTTCCCTGCGTTCCAAAATAGAAAAACATACAAGACAAGGCCAAAGGGAGGACACTGAGACATGTAAAGAAAATTCACATTATAAGGGATTTGTGTCCTCTGTGGTAGCAACGGATCCTGAGTCTATCTATGACCTCTGACTAGCAATTCTGCCTGTCCCCTCCAGATCCCCCATCCTTCAATAACTTTGAAAATCTTTCTCACAGGACCCTACTTCATCTATCTGACGCATCAGACAGGCAACCATTTTTTTTTTAGTCTCTAAAATGCAGCAAGGTTGGCTCTGTTCACAAAACTGTTAACGATTCTGCAGCCTGATTTGCCCAAGAAGCAAGCTTTGGATAGTATTAACCCTGGTTCATTTTTTGTGGTTTAGCATGTTACACAGACTTAGCCTGTTCACAGTGTATGGTTGAATAGATTACACCCAGAAGATAGAGTTAAGTCAGTACTGTTGTGGCAGATTCCTGTGCAAGGTGGGGAGGGCAGACTATATGATCTCCAAAGTCCCTCCCAACCCTTACAGTCTATGATTCAGATGAAAAAGGTTTCAATGTGGTTTTGCTGTCGCAGAGACAAATGCTCCTTTTGGAATTGCAGAGGGAGTGCTCGTATGAATGAAGACAAAACTTGGACCGGTTTTCTTTCATGAATCTTTTTAGAAGGAGATACTTTTGCAAAAGAATCCCCGTCGACTGAAAAGCGTACAGAAAGGGCGCGTGTTCGTTCCGATGTTCCCAACTAAAAAACAAAACAGTATTTGCAGGCTGAGACAACGATGCATTAAAGATTCTGTGCACATCAAAAGCTGTTCAGCTTCCTCAATTATAAGATGGGCTATAAACTGTTTGGTTTGGCTTGGAGAAGACGTGACCTTTCTCTTTTCCTTCACCTGGATCAATGAAGCACAAGAATGCCATCTCGATACAATAGGGTAACTCCTTCTCTGCCTATTGCAGGAAATGTTGTCTATTTTTTCTCCAAATCTTTCTTTTCAGAATGGAGGGAGAGAGCAATGCTGGAAGGCTAACCGAGTAAAACGGGGTGGTTTTTAGGACCCTGTGAGCAGATGGCTTGCTGAGAGTCCTAAAACATCCCCAGCATTTCTGAGAGCTTGTAGCTTATTCATTCAGAGCAGGAGCGAAGCCATCCAGCAACTGGGATCAACCAACGTCCTTTGCAAACAGGCATTGCAGCAATGTAAAAAAAAGCAAAAACCCAAACACACAGAAGACCAAAGTCAACAAAAACTTTTGAGGTTCTTCTCTCTCTCTTTTGCTCCTCATTCCTTGCAGATTCTTCTCCTCCGCAAGCTCGAGATGAAACTTACAGAGAACTGCCAGAGCAACTTAGCAGAAGCGAGGAATGGACAGCGTTGAGATTGGCTTGCTGAGGGAAGAAGAGAAGGGGAGAGGCGAGTCATCAGAACTCGACCGCTGGGCTGCTTCGCGGTGTTTTCCTTCTCCAACAAGCATCCACCGAGGTCAAGCCTGTTGATCTTGGCCTCGCCATGACAGCTCACAGCTTCTGGGACCTCTGGGTATTGGTGGGTTCTGCTGCGTTCCTGCTGGTCCGCGGACAGTATCCACAAAGTGGCACTGCGGATAACGGTCACTGGAGGCAGATGATCCAATGGGAGAATAATGGAAGGGTGTACAGTCTCCTGAACTCGGGCTCGGAGTACGTCCCGGCCAGCCACGTAAGAGCCGAGAGCAGTGCCAGAGTGGTCTTGGCCGATGCTGCCACGAACCAAGGACGAAGGGGTCCAGGGAACACCCGGAGGCAGGCGCCAACCTTACCGGTCAGATCAGGGTCGGATACGGTCCGGGGACAGACGAGGCACCCCTTCGGTTTTGGACAGGTCCCAGACAACTGGAGAGAGGGAGCCACCGGAGACAGTAACTCCAACTCCCAACGTCCGTGGTCACCCACTCCTCGCCAGAGGCAGGTTGGGGCTGCTTCCTCCTCCTCTTCCTATGCCGCGTTTGGACAGCTCTACCCGCAGGGCTCCTATCCTCAGCCCCCTTTTGTCAATCAGTACGAGACCTACGACCAGCAGGTGCCCCGGGTTTACGACGAGAGCTACAATTACTACCGCACCACGGGGGTGGGAGGGGGCGCTGTGGCTGCAGCCGCCGCCAGTGCTGGAGTTGTGTACCCTTTTCAACCCAGGGTGAGATACGAAGAGTATGCAGAGGACCAGAATCCCTACCGAGCTCAGCCCTACCCCCCTGTCCAGGAGAGACCTTACGTGCCTACTTCCCAACAGCTTCCAGCCTCTGATGGCTTAGACAGACGGTATTCCCACAGCCTCTATCACGACACTGGAACTAGTTTGGACCAAAATGTCCCAGATCCCTATGCATCCACCCAGAACCAGGGCCATGGGGTCCCTCTTGCAGACAACTTGCATATCCACTCTGGATCGCCTGCAAACGCTGGTACCAGGTATGGGAACGAGCAATGGGCAAGGCAATATCCTCCCTTTGGGGAAGTTCCTGAAGAGCCCTACGTTCCCCCTCGCAACGTGGAACCTCAGCCACCCTTCCGGCCCTTAGACCCCCATGGGGTCCCTCGGCCTGAACCCTACCTTCCTATCCGGAATTCTGAAACTCCCCAGTTGATTCCAGACAACCAAGGAGTCAACCAAGCCCGAGTGAGCGTGGGCAGCATCTACAGACCAAATCAGAATGGACGTGGTGAGTCAATGAACCTTTGGCTACGGGAAGGAAGATAGGGAGGAGAGCAGTGGGTCTAACTGTGGGGTGGTTCTTTTTCTGGCCTCCTGAAATAGCTTCCTCTTTGGGTTAGGAGAACCCAGGTGGGTAATGTCACATAGCAGAGCAATGAAGATTATAATCAAGAGAATATACTATCATATCTGGAATAGGAGGCACTGCCATACATCAAAATTAACTACGGCAGTGCTCCTTGGAAAAGGGACTAAAGATTCATCCATTCTTCTTCATGGTCTATTCGTGGTTTCTTTCTGTTTCTTGTCCATGCTAGGCACTGCTGTTGTAACATCTGTATGGTCAAACTATGGTCAACCATTGCTTTCCAAAGCAAAATAGGAAACCATGGATTGAAATCCTGAATGATAATGACGAAGCTTAGCTTAGCATCACAGCTGACATCTGAGCCAGATGTAACAATCAGTACCTTGTAAACCAGAAGTCTCCAATAGGGTTCCTATAGATATCAAGATGCCCACCAAGACCTGTTCTCTCCCCCAAAACACTTTTCTGTTTCCTTATTTAAATTAGCTTTGCACTTAATTGTCCTTCCATCTTCTCAGTTGTCAACACACTCATCACAGTCAAGATTTATGGATGGGCAACCCTCCCGTGGCAGCCATTTTCCAAAGCCTTCCTGGCACTGTCCAACTTGTAGATGGACTCCCGGGTAGCCCAAATTTTCGGGACTGTTGAAATAAGTAAGGTTGAATAGATCAGGATCATGGTGTATGTCATGAATTTCCTTCTTTATCCCCTTCTCTCCTGAAACACTCATCTTTATGAGCTGTGATCCTTGTTGTGAGGAAGACCCTAAACCACAGGTGAAGAACATGTGGTCCACAATGCCCCCTCAAGCTCTCATGTCCTTCAATCATTGTTCCAACCACCCGTTTTACCCAATAATGCATTCTCTGGCCAATGTTGTCCAGCTGTCTGCCAGCAGTGGCTCCGTTCACTCACATTTTCCTTGGATACCTTCCACATCCCTCACCCATCTCCACCCATCTCCACCCACTTAGATCCAAACCCTTTCTACCCAACTGATCTACCACCTGGATGTTTTCTAGCCATCCTTCCCACTCACCATGCTTCTTCTCCCCACCCCAGTAAGCCTTTCCAGTCTTGCTGCTGGGTCAATCCACCCCCCCCCCAAACTGTAAAGATTGAGTTCAATCTGTTCTAAAGGTTTTAGAAGGGTTTTTTTTTTAATTAAAAAGGTTTTTTCCTCAACGCAGTGTCATGCCATGGGGGGGGGGGGAGAGTTTCAGTATTCTAGTGCCCTCTACTGACAAAGAAAAATATTGCAGGTTTTCTTAATTGGGCTATTTTTAAAAATGTGTGTATTTTTTTAAAAAATCCAAAAAGAATGCTACAGTGCAATAGAAATAATTAAATAAAAGGCAGTGTGAAATGTTTTAAAACAAAAAGGGGCCCTGCCCAGTTTTTGGCCCTGGCCCTACTCCCTGCTGTGGCCTGCAGAAAGAGTGCGCCCCCCACTTTAAATTGCTGTTTCCTGTTTCCAACAATGGAGGGATCTGTCATTTAAAGAAGCAGCAAGCCAGATTAAGCATTGGTTTGGCTTGCAGATTGCACTAAGCCATGGTTTGTAAATAAACCACAGTTTATAGCTTACCGAAGGGCATGAATCAGGCCCCCTGGCTTCTTCTTCCACAAGCCTTTTGATTAAATCGATCGGAGCCACGTTCCCAAAGCCAGGGGTCTGAGAGCTAGATGGGGCCTTGGACAGGCAATCTACGGCCTCTTTGCAAACACACCCACTCTTTCCCATAAGCCACACCTGACCCAACGACCAACAGATGCAAACCGCTCAGAATTGGCACGCCTGCCTTGGCCACATCCACGTCTCTGATTAGATTTATTTCCGTTTCATTCCTGTATATGTACGGCGGTCACTTAGCAACAGCTCAGCTCGGCATTCTTGCCTCAGCGTCCCACTGGGATTTTTTTCATGCTTGAGTAGGCGTTGGGGTGATTACACTGTCTCCTTCCTCCTTCCCACTTACTAAACCGTAGGAAGGCCAGGCCTGGGGACCCTTGTGAGATAACCTGGCCCTCCAGGTCTTCTCCCCGCTTCCCTGTGCACCCTGAGCGCATGCAGGGAGGCCTTGACCCTCTTTGCTGAAGGTGGCCTGGAGCAAATCCTCTCTTGGCTTCTTCTGGGGACAGTAATTCATTTCTGCCTGATTGGAAATTCCTTCTCCAGCTTCCATGAGTGAAATCTTTCTGCTATAAACAAGTCAGATAACATCACTAAGCACACAAAAGCTGTCCGCTCTGCCTGAGAAGCAGCAGCTTTTAACGTGCCCAGATGTTCTCAGATGTTCTAAGAAGAAAGGCAGGGCCACGGGGTCATTTCTCCAGACCCAGCAGAGGCCCCTTCATTCTGGCCTCTTTTTATAAACAAATGCGCATGGGGTCCTGCTCGTTCCACATAGCTGAGGACCCCCCAGCTTCTTCCAACTTGGAGTCCTGACACAGCAGCACCGTCGTTGGAGGCTGTGTGGGCTGAGGAAGTCGAGACTGACCAACACGGTTGGAAAAGACGGTGTAGGATCATAGACCTGGGCTTCATCTGCATGTTCTCCTTGCCCTGGTACAAGAATGGCTTACTAACCATTTCTCAAGGGCAGGTATGCACATCATCCTGCACCCGACCCAGCCCACCGTGAAGACAAATCTTCATCTTTTCTTGCTCTGCTTCATTGTTTTCTGACTTCTGCTGGCACAGAAGGGCTGGTCAGTCCATCTGCTGGGTTTCATTTCATGCCTCCACTACAATTGCCTGTTGTACCATTTGACTACTATGTTGAGAATGCCCCCTCCCCTCCAATTACTAGTCACTACATCCATAGCCATCCAGTCCTGGTCTTCTGGCCCTCTTCTGAAGGGGCCTTCCTGTGGTGGACCAGATAAACCCTAACTTATGCTACCGAACTTGGGAACAGTAGCTTTGTTTTTTTCCAGGTTCACCGCAGACAAGTGAAACAGTGGGCCTTTTTATTTTTAGCAAACCAAATGAAATTGAGCCAGTTTCTCTCTCTAGCCCAATTGAAAGGAAAAACATTAAAACTAGTTTTACACA
Organism: Python bivittatus; assembly: GCF_059951505.1. NCBI lineage: Eukaryota > Metazoa > Chordata > Lepidosauria > Squamata > Pythonidae > Python > Python bivittatus. The sequence continues at coordinate 5,024,317 of NW_028277085.1, read as the reverse complement.
CACAGACACACACACTGGTTCACCAGTAGACATGCCAAACAGGAAGGTGTCCGATGGCAGAGAAATGTGGAATGTGGAGATAACCTTGAAGAAGACATGCAGGAACAGTGAAGTCAAGATAAGCGACAACTGACTCCTGGAAAAGGAGAAATTATTACAAAGAAACCCCACCCCGAGTCTGTTTGGTATAAAGGGGATAGAGGGAAAGCCTAGGAGGCTTTCAAAATTCTGTTATTATACCCTACAGAAATAGAGTTCCAGGAGTCCTCGCTGTGCCTGTTTTCTGACCTGGCCTACCTCGAAGGGCCCCAGGAAAGCAAAGTGTATGAGAAGGAGACTCAAGATAACTCCACTTTGATTCTGTATGGCATAAGAGGGGGAGAGGGAAACTTCATTAGCTTTTGAGATTCTGTTATTATACCCTACAACAATACAATGGAGTTCCAGGAGTCTTTGTGGTGCCTCTTCTCTGACCTAGCCTAGCTCAAAGGTTTGACATACATATGAGAGGGAGTCAATAAAGTGGGGCTCACACAAAACTTTCTCACGTGTCTTTAAAGACCAATCCATGGAAGGAAAACCAGCATGGGTGGGAGCAATCAAAAAGCAGGGAAATCCACCATCGGACAGAATGCTTGGCCAGCTTCATTGTCAAAGGCGGAGAACAACTGAAATCCAGACAGTGATGCCTTAAACCAGCTTCATTCCCTGTTGGTTTCATCCCAGGAGACAAGCAGCCTCAGCCGGGCTGTGCAGAAGAGCCCTTAGACTGGGTTCGAAGATTATGCTAAGCTGTTGAATAATTCATCCTTGGATTAACTCAGTGTGTGCTGATAAAGCCAACCACATTATGGCTGAGAGTAACGTATGGACCCTAACTTCCTCTGTGAAATGTTAGAGGGTTATCCCAGCGACTTCTAGTAATAATTGCAAAAAAATCAAATAGGAGGAAGCCACTTCTAGTATGTAGCAGAGAGAGGTAACTCTTCTGCTGGAAGGATCCCCGTCTCTGTCTTGTGTCCCTGCGACATACTTCAAAGCAATGGGGAATTTTATCAGCTAAACAGTGACAATTCCTACCCCAACCCAACCTTCAAATGCAAGTTTTGTGTCACTTAGTTGAGATCATTCCTCCCCCTAACCCATTGACGATCAGCTTCAGGAAGAAGTCTCCTCTTGGTTTAAGTTTTTTTAAGGAAACAGCCCTGCTCAAACAAACCAAAAATGTTTTCCCCCACCCCCCTAATCCTTCTTTGACTACTCTTAAAGTAAGACTCCCCAGTGGCTTACATCAGCAGAAATGATCAAGCGAGAGGCAGGAAACAAGAGCTAAACTGGTGACGTGATCCCTCGGAGGAGAACAGTCTGAGAAACAAGAAGACATTGTTCTTTCTTTGCTTTTGGAAAAACAGATCAGGGGGCTGTCAAAATCCACAGAAGAGTTTTTGGGATCCAGTCTGACTAATCTCATTTGCTCAGTTCTTTTTCGCAGAATCTCCCCGCTTTGGGCTACCTTTTAGACCCACTTTGAAAAAAAAGAATAGGTGGCTTGTCAGCATCTCTTCGTACATCACGAGGGCCTCTCTCAAGGAGAGAAGAGTCAGCCCTTGATTTGGGGTATTTACGTTCTTTAAACAAGAACTTCTCCAACGACAGAAGGAAAGGACAGGAAAAAGATTGCAATTAAAAAAAGTGAAGGTGGGATGGGAAGGTTGAAACGCCATGTCTGCAGATTTGTTTGGGGGAATTTGATGAGAGTTGCCACCTCCTCTACTCAGGCTGGTGGCTTATCTTGAACCGTCCAAGGTTGTCCACAAGATATGGTCAGAACGGTCAAAATGGCAGAGCCACCACAGTGCAAACAGAGCTCCAGCTGTTCTCTGTGTGCCTTCTTGTACCATATCCTGCAGACACCCCTGAAAATCGCTGCCCTAACCTTTATAGAATTTGACCATTATGGGTAAATGAAAACTCCACCTGCACAGGTTGAAGTTTCTTTATTTAGAAGAACTTCTCTTAATTCATTTTCATAAATGGAACTGAAAGGAAGTGGGATATTGTGTTTGTGTGCATGTAACTTAAATGAACATGAGACATGTTTAGCCAGCATGAACAACAGTCATACTCTCTAGACCGGTGTTTCTCAACCTTAGCAACTTTAAGACGTGGGGACTTCAACTCCCAGAATTCCCCAGCCAGCATGGCTGGCTGGAGAATTCTGGGAGTTGAAGTCCACATGTCTTAAAGTTGCCATGGTTGAGAAATACTGCTGTAGACACTAGAGTGGAATTTTGAAACAGTGTTCAAAGCAAAAAATAGCTGTATGTAGTTTTTTTTAATTAAATTCAATTTATCCTATGCTTTTGACATCTAAGAAAAACACTGACTAGGAAAAGGGAGCTATAGAGTCAATCAGGAAGGACAGGAGAAAAATCACCTTAGGTACACCAAGTAAGTAAATGAAAATGCTCATTTAATCTGCCGTAGAAGAAATGCCCAATATATTTTTATTAATTTTTACGTAATATTTTGAAAGCATATAAATGAAAAGACTGTAAGTAAGAGAGATCGTTATGGTTCCTGGGCTTAAACGGAGTGTCCTTGGCTAACACAGTGTGAATCACTGACCAAACTATAAACCATAGGCAACCCTTTAGAACATTACTAAAAGTCCTAGATCAAATTATGATATTATTCCATGGATAAGAAAACCCACATTTCAGATGTGGCCCAAATCCATGTACAACATGATAGGCCAAGAATGGCTTCCAATCAGAGTTAAAGAAATGCCCAATATATGCAAACATATGATTCTGATATGTTCATTCCAAAAAGGGGGTTCTGATTCAGACTGGCAGCTAAGATGGACAACCTTGGAATGGGTCTTCTGCTCTGGAGAACTTAAAGAAAGTCAGACCAGCCAGTCCTGTTGGACTGCATATGAACCCCCCTGTCTTCTCCCTGCTCAATCAGTCAATCAATCAATCAATCAATCAATCAATCTTTATTACAGTCATAGACCAGTACATCTCCCTGCTTTCCCCACCAGGTCTCCCTGACCTTATACCTGATCCAAACTATGTCCAGGCTTCCACATATGTCCAGAGAGCTCACCTCTACTCCCTCCGTTGCGCAGCAGAAGAGAAGTGCCTTGCAAGGTAACCCTCTCTGTGTTTTATTTCTTTGCTTATTCATCATGAATTCATTCATTCATTTGTTCAGCTTGTATGGCCTCCCGACATGCAGCGTCTCTGGGTGGTATACAAACAAATTAGAAACAATCATTAAAAGAAAAAAATACATGTCAAAACAGCAGATCAAATTGGCAACTAAAGACACTAACCAATATGTTACCATAGATATATTATCTATCTATCTATCTATCTATCTATCTATCTATCTATCTATCTATCTATCTCTTTCTATCATTTTATTGATCTATCTGTCATTCTATCTACCCTTGTATCATTCTATCATTCTACCTACCATTTTATCTATCTATCTATCTATCTATCTATCTATCTATCTATCTATCTATCTATCTATCTAATTGTTCAATTGTTCTATATATCATTCTATTGATCATGGTATCTACTATACTATCTGTCTACCATTCCATTTCTCTCTATATAGTTCTATTTATCTATCATTATGTCTATCATTCTATCAATATTTTTTCTATTGTTCTTTCTACCATTCTATTTTCTATCGATCCATCAATCTGTCAGTGTCTCAGATTTATCTCCTGCCTTTTCTCAGCATAATATCACGTCTTCCCCACAACAACAATGCTATGGGATTGGTTGGGTTCAGCGAGAAAAAGACTTCTGGGCCCAAAGTCACCCAGAGAGGTTCTGTGTCTAAGGATGGACTAGAACAGTGTTTCTCAACCTTGGCGACTTGAAGAAGTGTGGACTTCAACTCCCAGAATTCTGGGAGTTGAAGTCCACACTTCTTCAAGTCGCCAAGGTTGAGAAACACTGGACTAGAACCTGGGTCTTCCTGGTTCTAGTCCAGTATCTTCACCAGTACAGTATGCTGGCGCACGTTCAGAGGATCATCATCAAACGAAAAATGGAAAAGGAACAACTAGTTTATTTCTTGGTTTTTTAAACCAGTATTGCATGCATAAAAGTACATTTTGCTTCTGCTTTACAATGTGGAAATCATTTCAGCCTGCCAGCCTGAGAATCCAAGCCATGCATGTTATTCAAGGCAAGCTCTGATGCTTTTATGGTTACAGAGAACGGTTTGGAAACATTGCGTAGGGTCCCATCCCACCCTGCCCCTCCCAATCACTCTTTCCTTGCCAAAATAACAGGAGGAAAAATGCCACCCATTACCAGATTTCAAATCTAGAATCACCAATGAAAGCTCAGCGCAGAAACTGTCTCGTTCACACAGAATTAAGTCTCGTAGAGGTGAAGAAGACCTATCCCCAAAAGACATATTTGTCAATAAGTTTAATCCCCCAAAATATGTGGGGCTAGCCTATGAAAAATTAAGGAAAAGTCCAGCGTGGGAAATATTGCTCCTAATCTTGAAGACAGGTCATGAGTGTCAATAGAACCAAGGAACAATAGAGAGATTTCACTGTCAGTAATATGGAGGAAACCCTGAGTTTTGCAGAAGGGGGGGACTTTTTGAAAGGAGGCCAAAATAAAGGGGGGGGAAAGCCGTCAGGAACCGAGCGTGGTTGGGAGCCATTAATATACATGTTGAATATATTTCCTTGCTAAAGAAAAAAAAAAAGAACCTGGGAAATTATCCAGGCCACATTGACTGGCCTCCAGACTTAGATTACCAACTGGCCAGAATGATAATTAAAACAAAAACAAAAAAACCCTCAGCCTGTTCAACTCCGTTAAGTGGAGATTTAATTGAAGAAGACTTGGACAGTCCTCTTGGATGCAACCGTTCAGGAAGGCCCTTAATTAAGCTGGAAGTTTAAGTCGAGGAGGCTGAAAAAAGCTTGAAAAGATACTTGCACTGATTGGAAGAGTCGTATCTTCAAGGGGGGGGGGGATGTTTGCACAGAGTTCAAACTTTGATGGCTGCATGGGATAAAGTAAGCTGTAGTTCACGAAAGCTTCTGCCTTTTCATAAAATGTCTTGGCCTGAAAAAGGGCGCCCAGACTCCTCCTGATTTGTGGCTTCCAGAGACTAATTTGGGCTTGACCACCTCACTATAAGAAGGATCTATTGTTCTAATTAGCAGTAATCAGTGGCTGCTTTTTTTTTAATCACATGGGACAAAACAAGATGATAATAAATCAGAGTTTCTCAACCTTGGCCGCTTGGAGTTGGGTGGACTTCAACTCCCAAGAAGTTGCCAAGGTTGAGATGGGTGGACTTTAACTCCCAGAATTCCCTAGCCAGCATGGCTGGCTGGGGAATTCTGGGAGTTGACGTCTACACATCTTAAAGTTGCCAAGGTTGAGAAACCCTGCAGTAGATCAATCAGCAAGTGCAAGGTCCAGACTGAAAGTCAGCCACCTTGCATCCAGCCTTTCAATTTGTTCAGTTGTGAATTGCATTTATTTTTTTGTTATAGTCATGTTATTAAAAATTACAATTAAAAAGAAAAAAAAGAATAAAAAAGAATAAAAATTAAAAATAGACAGTACAGAAAAAATAGGAAAAAAATAAAAAAGAAGAATGCAGAAAAGAAAAGAAATATATAAAGAAGTTCCCCCTTTATCACAAGTATAAACAATTTTAGTAACTTATTACCTTCTCTTAAAATGCAACAAATAATCTCTTCTTCCCATACCCCATCTCTGATCCTTAAAGCCTCGTCATTTCAGTCCTGATGTCAGCAAAAGTCCATTAAAGGCTACCAGAGATAACAACATACCTATTTTAACCTTGATCAAATAAACCAGCTTTATATTCCTTCCTTTCACTTCTAACAGTCTTGATCTTTAATGCCTTCAAATAATGTCCTAGAACTTGATTTCTTTTTCATTTTTTCTTTATCCCTTCTCACAAAATTCTTCAAAGCTTTAACAAGTCTCTTGTGTAAATCCAATATGGGAAAGTTATCCAGGTCACTCTTTTGGTTTGTAATTTGTACATCCCTTTTAATTATTAAGACATCAGCCGGTTTCATTTGCATATCCGGTGGAGCATCTTTTTCCATTTCTAACCCTCCTTTGCCCAGGGAGCTCAAAGCAGCTCACCTGTGGGTCTCCATTCTTCATTTGAGCCCCACAACAATAACCCTTTAAGATAGGAAGGGTGGAGACAGAGCAGCTGAAACAGAAGCATCCAAGGAACTCCAGGGTGGAATGGGGACTTGGGTCTTCCTGCCCCAAGCCCAGCATCGTAACCACTAGACCTCCTGGGCTGATTCAGCTGAGCAGCAGAACTACATTCCTGCCCTCATATCTCGGTTTCACTTTCGTCCAGCACCGCTTACACTCCAGAAGCGACAGATTACGACGTCCGGGTGCTACTGCGTTTCCCGCAGCGAGTGAAGAACCAGGGGACGGCTGACTTCCTGCCCAACCGAGCTCGCCATACTTGGGAATGGCACAGTTGCCATCAGTAAGTAGGGGTCATTCATAATCAGGGTGGGAACATGTGCAGTGCTCCTGTTGAATTCATCCCAGGGTTGTTCACAACCTAATAACTGCATCTCCATCCAGCACTAAACCTGGTTAGTTGTAAGTTGTTTGCTTCGGGAAGTTTAGCCTAATGAGCGACCCCTTCTCCAGCCTGTCTGCATGGCTGAGGGTTCAAAGTTTTGGACACATCCAGAAAACATATGAGCTTGGTACTTGCTATGATCGGCACACCTTCCTTTCTTGTTCATTTGCACTCTCAGACTAGGGAGCTATCAGTGTTGGGGCCTCCTACTAGAAGCCACAAGATCTGTCCCCCAAGGAGAGCTTCTAGCTTTGTAATCCCGGGGTTATGTTCACTACAGACCAATAGGAGGCACTATACAACTGGTCATATAACGCCCCCTAATGGTCAAAAGTGAACTTAATGAACGTACAATTCAGTATCAGAAGTATCCAATTGAGCTCATTGTGCAAACTGAGCTGTTTTTGTGTCTGGGGCACATGTGGATAAATATACCCCCAGAAATGCTAAGGTACACTGAACAGCAGATAGGTGTTTTCCTCACTGCAACGGCCAACATACATCAAGCAGACAAAGTATATCAATCTGTTGCTATAATGCAAGATTTCGGCAGTGTGATGACCTTCGGCATTAAAGCAACTGTGGCATCTCCAGATGTGGAAACTTACAAGTCTTTTTAATAGATTTGTACTATGTTTATTTATTAGATTGTTTTTCTCCAGGAGCTCTAAAGGCTTATCTAACTATCTCCCTTCCTCTTATTCCAACAACAGCTTTGTAGGATAAGTTGTAGGATAGGTTGGACTGAGAAAATTGGTCCCTATGGCTGCAAGGAGACTTCAACTTGGGTCTCCCCCAGTCACAGCCCAAGATCTCAACCACTCTATCACACTCTCTTTTTAAGGCCCACATTTCATGAGATTCCCAAGAGTGGAGTTTGCTGAAATCTCATGAGATGTTGGCTAGTTCTCCTTCCATCTTTCTTTTCCTTTTGGCACCTGAGCCCAAATGCTTGAAAACCTTGTCATAATCTGTTAGAACAGTTGTGATTTCATGGTAGAACTTTGTTTCCAAAACACAGCCTTGTGGTTCAGGCCAAAAAATAGAAGCCAGGGCTTCAGGAATGAGATGGAAGGTGGGCCCAGTTCTGACAGTCATCGATAGCATTCAGATTCAAAATCTTTTATGGGCACCTTCTCATGTGAAACGCTCAAAGACCTTCCTGTATCTGACTCTGGTTGTTCCTAAGCAATTGTTCTCCATTCCCTAGGCATTATCACAGTATGGATGAGTTCAGCCATTATGACTTGCTGGACGCTTCCACGGGTAAGAAGGTGGCCGAGGGTCACAAAGCTAGCTTCTGTCTAGAAGACACCACATGTGACTTTGGGAACCTCAAGCGCTATGCCTGTACATCACACACCCAGGTGGGTCTGATTTGGAGAGGGATCGCTTCTCAGAAATCCTAGTGAAACTAATGCAAAGAGATGGATGGATGGATGGATGGATGGATGGATGGATGGATGGATGGATGAGGGATGGGGAAATATCTTTTTTCTGCCATTATTTCTGGCCTCCAAGGGCTGTGGAGGTATGGTGGCAAACTATGACATCACCAGAGAGTCAAGATTGACATTTTGGGCCCAACTCTTGGAGCTTTGAAGGGTTGGTGCAGTTACTCAGAGCAGGTGCATTAGGGTTACCCAGGGTTAGGCACATCTCTTTGATATGTGTGTGTTTAAAACTGTGCTGCATAAAAAAGGCAGTTTGCTGCAAAATTTGAGCAGCACAATCTTGGGGGCTCTCAGAGGCTTCAAACATTTCATTTTTATAGCCAAAATGTATGTGTGGTAAGGTCTAGTTCGGTTGATGAGCAGTTGAAGTCCTAGGCTCTGTGTCTACCCTTGACTGAGGAGGAGGAGGAAGAGGAGGAGGGGAAGGGGAAGGGGGGAGAAGGAGAAGGAGAAGGAGAAGGAGAAGGAGAAGGAGAAGGAGAAGGAGAAGAAGGAGAAGGAGAAGGAGAAGGAGAAGGAGAAGGTCTAATTCCCTCTCTATCATGCCTATTTTCCCATCAAGCATCTTTTCCCAGTCTGACAACTATAGTCTTTCAAATGTTATGAAGATCTGGACTGGGATTTTTTTAAATTGTCCACTTGAAGGTTCAAGCCATGCATTTGTTTTCTTTCAGGGCCTGAGTCCAGGCTGTTACGACACTTACAATGCTGACATAGATTGCCAATGGATTGATATCACAGATGTTCAGCCTGGGAATTATATCCTAAAGGTACAAGGTTGTTTGCAAGACTGAACAGAGTGAAATACTGGCATTACATCAAAGCCATTTTCCATACAAGGTTCTGCTATGCAGAAACAGTCACAAGATTGTTTCCTGCAATATTGTTGGCAACTGAATGTCACGCCACAAAATTTTGAACCTCCCAAACCCTCATGTGTTGCTTTACATCCTTTAGGGAAGTAGAGAGCAGGTTATAGGTGAGGAGAAATCTAGTTCAAGTGGCTTTTGAAAATGGAGACCAGGAGTGGCCACAGGGTATGGTGAGAAAAGTCAAGATGGCAGACACGATAGTGCTTTCAAACTTCCGCCTGGTTGTGTCGCAACACCTGTAAAAACCAGGCAGAGTTTCAATCGCACCATCATGGTTATCATCTCAACCTTTTTACCCATATCCTACAGCAGTGTTTCTCAACGTCAGCAACTTTAAGATGTATGGACTTCAACTCCCAGAATTCCCCAGCCAGCATGAGGAATTCTGGGAGTTGAAGTCCATACATCTTAAAGTAATTGAGGTGGAGAAACACTGCCCTACAGGCACCCCTCATGGGAATGGGCCAAAATACATTAAGGAGCAAAGTGAGGGACAAAATGGTATCCCCTTCCCATCTGAGAAGCCGACTCTGAGATGGCCAGAGCAAAATAGTGATTTTTGCTCCCCCACCCACCCACCCATTTTCTTCCCACATCTATGTGACCTTTTCTTCTCTAACATTTTTCCCATTAAAGCACTGGTCCGATAAACAGGAACGTTGGGAGAAGTCCAAATACTGAAATAACTGGTTTGTTTCGCGGCCTTGAATGAGAACTATTGATCCATTTGAGCATTTCAGATATTGGATAGTGCTTTAGGTAGGCCCCAGTCCAGGTGTGGGGCCTAGGAAAATTATCTCTCACCCACAACTAAGCCCAGTCCCTGAATAATGACCTCTTTACTGCATTTGAAAGCAGAAGACATGTTTATGGAGTGCAGGACGTCTGCAAGAAAAAAAGCAGCTGAGAAGAGATGATTACACAGGCTTAGGGAGAAGTTAGCATCTTCTGCTCAGTGGCCGGGTTGGTTTAGCAAAAGTGTTTGTTTTCCTTATTGCAACCTTTGTTGTTGTTGTGTTTTGTTATGGGAACTTTCACCACCCTCCTCCCCACTCCCCAGTTCCATATCTAAGAGGTTGATTTGCTTTTTCACTTTCCCTCAACATCTCAGGTTCAGGTGAATCCCAAGTACATCGTGATGGAATCGGACTTCACCAATAACGTGGTGAGGTGCAACGTTCACTACACCGGGCGCTTCGTCGCCACCACAAACTGCAAAATCTCCCAGTAAGCCTCTGGAGCCACTTTCTCTTTGGGAGCGCGGACAGGCTGAGTCCAATTTTTTTTTTTTTTTGGCAGGACAGCCTGGGTTTGAACAGGGCCACCATGACACTCTTTGAATCAGACATTCTCCACTGTCCCAAGAACAGAGCTAGAACTCATCATCTTAAATCTGGTTCAGTGCTAGTAGGCCAGTTTGATCCGAGAGCCAACAACCTATCAAAATGATGGTACTCTTTATTGGCCTGAAGTCACCTCCTCCTATGATACTTCCAGAAGGAAGGCAGATTACTTTGAGTGGGGTGGATCCCTTTCCTGCCCCTTCCCCCCCTCCCCTTCATCATCAATCTAATCAAGCAAGGTTTTTCTGACTAGCCTTCCCCAGTCTGGATCACCTCCATAAAATCTGGATTACAATGCACCTCAACATTTCTCCTTGGCCCTGTAGGCCAGGCTTGGCAGGTATTGCAGGCCCAAACATCTGGAAGGGATCCCTTTGGAGAAAGTGTTAGAAAGCATTCTCAGAAGTAAGACTTCTTATATTCAGTTGGGTCATACCATGTTTGTCAGAATGCTACCTTTGGGCCCATCTCACACTTCTCTAGGCTTATCCTTCAACCCCAACCTTCTATCCATTCCAGTGTTTCTCAACCTTGGCAACTTTGAGATGTGTGGATTTCAACTCCCACAATTCCCCAGCCAGCAGGCTGGGGAATTCTGGGACTTGGTCCACACATCTTCAAGTTGCCAAGGTTGAGAAACACTGATCTATTCATTCTTAATCCTGATAGCTAAAAATGGAACATCCACTGTCAGGAGGAATCTGCCTGAAGATTCCAGCTGCTAAATTGGGAGGACCGTTGGCCTAATCCAGCTGGGCTGTTGAAATGTTCTCATGTTCTTATTTGGACAAGCACCCAGACGTCATGAATATGCAAATCTCAATGCAAATAAAGTGTTTGGGGCAATCTAAGCCCCAACCACTCCAGGTTGCAGCTTTTCTGTTTCCTTTAGACCCAGCTCTGCCTTCCCCCATGCGTTTGGCTTCCCGGGGCGGCCCCCGGTCTTTCTTTCATGTTTCTGATCCTGGGCACTGGACAGCCAGCATAAACAGCAGCCACCTCAAAAGCACGCTGAAACGCTTGTTGATCTTGACACAGGAACTGAGGGTCGAAAGAAAGAGGAAGGGTGTGATTTCTTCTAAAATTATATAGGCATATCACAGCTTTAAAAAAAAGAAACTCCTTAAAAAGAGCTTTTTTTTCTGTATTTTGCTGCAGTTGGGGTTTTCAGGGAAAAAGCATGCAAGCAAGCAAAATCCCTTGAGTGAGAGGGGGTTTCAAAGGCAGAGAAGTATAAATCTTAACAAAAGAAGCAGCACACGCTTCTGGGAGGCTACGTTTCGTAGAAAACTCAGCTGCTTCTGGCCCATTCTAGACCAGAGACCTGATCGTTGGACCCATTTCCAACACTAGACCTCAAGAAGTAGTGACTGGTGTTGCTCCATGGTGCATTCCTTCCAGTTTTCTTCCAAGAATTGCTTAATAGACCATGCCCACAGAAGACACATTCTTCCAGGCCTGTTCTGTCTGAAGCTTGCATGCTGAGTTTTATTTTTTCAATAACTTGCATGCTTTTGGAAAACCCTAGGGTCCCCAAGCAAGTTGATTGCTCTCCCTTTCTGGGGTTGACGGTGCCACTAAGCCACATGAGGACCAGCTTTGCAGAATCTGTGAGCTGTTTGTGTATATCTCAATCTTCCCCGTTCCAGATTTTGCTGGCTAGAAATTCTGGGAGTTGTCGTTCTCAGACAGCAGGAGAACTGGGGGAGGTTGGGGGAAGCCTGGCTTGATCTGAAGCAGTGTTTCTCAACCATGGCGACTTGAAGTTGTGTGGACTTCAACTCCCAGAATTCCCCAGCCAGCATGGGTGGCTGGGGAATTCTGGGAGTTGAAGTCCACACATCTTCAAGTCGCCAAGGTTGAGGAACACTGATCTGAAGATAATTCTGCTGCTCCTGGATTTACATCTGATTTTAAACTTTGCTTCCCGGTTTCTTCTTTGCAGGTCTTGATTCCAACCAGGATGGTAACAGTTCCTCTGCCTGTCTTAATTGCCCCTCATCTTCTGCAAAAGCATCTCTCCAGGTGTAGCCCGCTAAGAGGGACTGGCCTCATCGCACCTGGGGTCTACACAGAAATGGAAATTGTTCCACAGCTTTGTTTTGAGACTATGTTAAATGAAACGTGTCACTTTAATACTTTTATAAATACTTTTGTTCTTAATCTTGTTTTTTTTCACAAATGCAGAGGGCTGCTCATGTGCAGGCCTGTGAGTTGGGGAGGGGAATCCAGGATGTAGCTATGGAGTAAATACAGGTAGGCCTTGCTTAGTGACTGCCTTGTTTAGCGACCGTTCACAGTTACAACAGTGATGAAAAAGTAACTTTGCAACCCATTCTCACATAGATGGCCTTCACAGGTCTGTAAAGCAAAGGAAAGCTGAAGTAAAAACATAAGCACAATCCTGCTTTCATTTAGCAACCACTTTGCTTAACGACCGAGTTGCCAGTCCCAATTGTGGTCACTAAACAAGGACTACCTGCACATTTTTTTCAGGTTGTCTGGTTCTATACCAGCTTTTTCCCGGCAGATACTTCCCAGAAGGGGTTGGACTACAAGTCCCACAATCCCTTGCTGCTAGCCAGGCTGATGAGAAGATTTTGCTCACAAGTAAAGGGAGATATAGACAGAGATGGATGGATGGATGGATGGATGGATGGATGGATGGATGGATGGATGATAGATAGATAGATAGATAGATAGATAGATAGATAGATAGATAGATAGATAGATGATAGAGATGGATGGATGGATGGATGGATGGATGATAGATAGATAGATAGATAGATAGATAGATAGATAGATAGATAGATAGGGATGGATGGATGGATGGATGGATGGATGGATGGATGGATGGATGGATATGACAGAGTTTATAATGATCATAGACTAAGACAACAAAAGACCACCACCTCTTGATTTAGGGTTTAGGTTGTTGTGTGAACCCAGCCAACTGTGGCATATGCAGTTAACCATAGTTAAAAGGGCTATAATCCAAAGCTTAACACAGTGTCTGAACATATGGCTGACTCTGCAGTTACGTACTGATGGGCACTTTCAAAGATTTTCTGTCCCTTAAAAAGCTTGATTCTCACAATGATTTGGTGTGCAACATCAAGAGTACAAACCATCGCCTTCTCAACGTTCAAAGCAGGAAAAAAAAGACTCAGCTGGATTTTTTTTTCAGGGAAGGACACTGAAGTCCCCACTGGGGGAAGAGGGAGGGGAAGGGAGGTGGGGGAAACAGCTGAACAAAAACACTCAGAGCACCTCTGGCCAAAGCAACAAACTATGCCCGTTGTAGACCACCAAGTGTGTGGAGACAGAAACTTTGTGGAAAATGCTCACCCACAAACCACAAAAATATTTCCCTGTAAATCTAAATCTGCAAACCGGTGCCAAGCTGGTCCACAGGACCTGTGTTTTGCGCATACCTTTTTGACACAACATGAAATCTGCCCCTTGCTGAGCTGAGGTTGTCCTCAACCAATTCACAGAAGGCAGGAGAACGTTTCAACAAGGAAGCCGCATCAGAACTGAGTACTGTTTGTTCTCCTGCAAGCATTTGTTCCCATTTACATTGTAAATCGTGAGCTGGCAGTAGCTCTTCGGGGACTCTGGCAGCCTGATTTCATTTTTCGCTGAAGTACTTTTAACCCCACGCTGTAGCCAGGAAAGGCTTTCAGAACAGCTTAACAAGGATCAGGAGCCAGTTCTGAGCTTCCAATTGAAAAGGCATGGCATCAGAGGAGGTGGGGGGAGCATGCTCACAAACCCTTCTTAGTGTTGCCATTCTTATAAGTGGAAGGTGGTGGAGAAAGAGAGAGAAGGTGCCATCTAGGAGGAAGAAGAAGACCAGATCCATAATTGGGCAGAACGATCTATGGGACCAGGCCAGAACACAATCCACAGTCAGGGAGCAAGTTCTGAACTTTCCAAAACTCTTAAACCAGGTGGAACAAAAGCCTGGCGATGGGAAGCAGAGAGATCCAAAACTTCTGGCCAGAGGATTTCAGTTTATTGCCAGCCAGAGGATGGAGGAAAGAAGAACTGCATACAGAGCGCATTACTCACTAGGTGTGGCAGGAATCAACCAAACCTAGCCTTCTAGGAGAATACAAGAATGGCCCATCCTTCTCCCCCACTCAGGGCTGAAGATAAAAAACCAGGCACCTCACCCCAGCTCCAAAGGAACTGGTTCAGGTAATCTAGGGGATTAGCTGGGGAATGAAAGCCTGACAAAGACCTCTCTTGACAGAAGTGGTTAAACGGGGTCTCACTTCCTACAAGATCTCAACAAAAAAAAATATAACCCTACTGTGATGCTAAGGATGAACTCATTCTGCTCAGCTGGAGCAGATGGGGGGTGACTTTGCGTTATCAAAAGCTAGGTCAGGGTTGGGTCTGACATGCCAGTAGAACCAACAAGTTCTCATTTTGGGGAGGAAAATATTGACATTTTTCTTTCCCAACTCAAGTAAACTCTTTTTTTTTCCTACAGGAAACAATGCCATCAATCTGCAACGACTGCACCACTAAAATGGGCTAGCAGAGAAATTCAAGAGGCGTGCAAACAAGGGCGGGGGGGCGGGAGAGATAGAGTTGGTGTCAGCCTTACGAGGTAGTTCAGACAAGAAGCACGCCCAGATGAACGAATTCTACTTTATTGTAAGGTTACCTTAACAGAATCTTGCAAGTCTGAAAGTGCCTCTCTCTCCCCTTGCCTTTACAGTCCGAGAAACTAGGGACGGTCCCTTCTGAGACGTTTGCCACACCCACATTCCTCCTGCGGGCTCAGCTGCCGTTTATCTGACTGTTCTCCTGGCTGCGGCTCTTCCTGCTTTCTCCCAAAGTCATTCCCACATACCATTACAGTTGGCGAGTTCATATATGCACAACATCTACAAATCAGATAGCCTCCCTCTGCTTTCAATTTCTGAAAGGGGGTGTAGTCATTACCATCAAATGGCAGTAGAGGGCAAACTTGCCAAGGAAATTAACTTCGTCTGCTAAGCGGCTATGCTGGTGAATTGTTTTGTATCTTAACTTCTTCCTATCTGTCTTCCACCAGAGAGAGCAATAAGCTTGTATTTTTTTCACTCTTCACAAGATCACCTTTAGTTCTTGTTTTCTTCCTAGCAGTTTTCCTACATCTGGTTTAGAGCCCAGAGCTGAAGCTTCCATGCTTGTTCTTTTAAGGGATCTTGCTAGATTGAGTAGCGCTCAGGAAGATGGATCCCTGAAGGACTTTGATCAACAGGGTTCTCAGGCTGGTTTTATGCATCTGTCATAGCGTGGTGGGCTTGGCTTGTGTATCATGTGAACCTAATCAATTGTGGTTTAGTCTACAAACCACAGTCTGGCAATCCATGGTTAAGCAGCAATGCATGAAACAGGTTGGAGAAAGCCTTTCCTTGCATCTGGAGCCATGTCAGACAGGACAGAAGCTTGCATTCTGCTAAGTCATTTGTGGACTAGACCACAATGGCTGAGTCCCCACATTGCATGAAGCCAGAGTCTGTTTTCTCAAATGCAGTGGCTCATACAGCACATCTCGTGCAGAATATTTCTCCTTCCCGTTGCTCATCTGCTCAGCCACTGCAGAAGCAGAACTGAATTTGGGCTGAACTAGGAAGGCTTTCTGCCAACTCTTCTACAAGAGATTGTAAGGTTCTCGGCTACCCAGAAAACTTGAAATCAATCAACAACACTAAATAAGAGACTTCAAGCAGGGACTTCTCTAAGCAGCTTTTTATTTGGCCAAGCAAAAGTCTGGGTGCCCACACCATGCACTAAGAGAGAGCAGGGTGGCACATACTTGGAGACAAAAACACAGCCTCTTATAGTATTTTAAAAGGGCAGAACTTATCACCATTATAATGAAGATGAGTTATACAGCCAGTCAAAGAAACTTAAGCAGAATACATTATTCCCCGCCCTTGTTTGCTTACATTAATTCTATTCCCCCTAACTCTTATACCTGATCAGTCCCTGCAGACCCTTGTTCTGGGTCCTCCTTCCCCTTATCAGGCCGCAGACTTAATTTGGGGAGGAGTTTTCCCTATTATCTGAGCTAGTTCATCTGTGGTTAGTTGTTTCCTCTTGCAATTTCGCTAAGTGCCGTTAGTATTGAAGCTTGGCTATAAAGAACTCTGTGCATGCTCTGAAGCAATGAAGCTAACATTGCCAATTTAGATATTGCCAATTTAGTTATTGATCCCTTCAAGATCAAAGCTGGACCTACGACCCAATTCAGTGCAAGGGCCCAACCATGAGACTGTAAGCCCTACATTGTTTCTATAACTCGTTATACCCTGGGTTCCTTTGGTCTTTCAAAAGGTGGAACGAAAACTCTTCCGTAAAAGTGGCCCAATTGCAACACAGCCTCTGTTTTTCCTATGGATGGGTTACCTACAAAATTGATAACTCCACAACTGGCTTTATTCTGGTTTGTTTAGTCCTTTGATAGATTCCACTCCAGGGCAAAGGACACAATCCATAACAATCCTGAGGTCAACCAAGTAGCCCCAGTTCCAGAGCTGATCCTTTCCAAGCTCAACCTCAAACCCTCTCCTGACCCTTTCCAGCAGAGATGTTTTTTCGGCCCCACCACAGCTGCAGACAGCTCCAATACCACCGATGGGGGACCAGTTCCAGGAAAGAAAGAAAATGGCTTTTTCAAAAGCTGGTGTCTTTCCTCTACCTCCTACAATGCTCCCTTACGCTATACTAGCCATTTATGCGTCCCTTCCTCAAAAGAGCAGCCTTCATTTCAGCAGGTCCAAAAAATCAGCCACTGTGACTTTAAAGTGGCAAGTCAGTAGATCTTGGGGGAGGAAGAACCGAACCAAGTGAGGATGGACAATCCGACGGACTCAGCTCATTAAAACGTTTTGTAAGAACCGTGGGACTCAGTTCCCAACGAAAGCAACTCTCATTGAAACCAAGGCAGGTTCAAAGGAAAGTTCATTTATTGGAAAGTAGCACACAGCTCTAGAGCATTGCTGGAACTGAGTCCTGGGCGTGCCAAAACTTAGTTTTCTCTCACTCCTGTTTCACACACACACCCCTTCTTTGAATCTCTCTTGCGCATGTCGAAGATTTTCTCTCTGGTTCTCACGTTGGTACGACCTTGGGCATTCCTGAGAGCCAGATAATGGTCCATCTGTGCCTAATGGTTAACCTTCCAACCTTCCCTCCCTTCCTCCCCATTGCTGTAATGGCAGAAACGAAGCAAGCAAGCGATTGATTGCAAGGATTCTGACACATTTTCCAGCCTGGTGGAGGTTTTGTATAGCAAGTCTCTCAAGATGGCCCTTTAAGCCTGGGAAGGTCCTTCCACTGACTCTTATATGAATACGTAGATGCAGAGGCGTATGTTGCTTGACCCATGATGGGGCTTGGTTCACACGTTGCACTGAGCCATCTTATACTTGGATTATGTAGACTATGGCTTATAGGAGTATGCAATGGGTGGGTGGGGAGTCATCGAGCTGCAAATTGCCCCTAAACTAAATTTCTCAACCTCAGCAACTTCAGGTTCTGTGGACTTCAACTCTCAGGATTCCTCAGCCAGCATGCTAGCTGGGGAATTCTGGGAGTTGAAGTCCACATGCCTTAAAATTGATAAGGTTGATAAACATTGCCCTAAACACTCATTTGCAGCAAGGTAACATTGTGGTTTCCCAACCCTTTTGAGGCAGAAAACCTGGAGCCTTCAAGTAGGTCAGGTCTTCAAGTTGAACTTGACTCCTGGTGACTAACTTGGTCTTCCTGGCAATTCTGAAGAAATGTTTGCCACTGCTTTGATTCTTTTAAAACCTTCGAGTCTAGTCTAAGTCAGCTTGCCAGAGGGTTTCCCATCTCCCTACTAACCAGATCTTTGCTTAGCCTTTTGCAATCAACCAAGGTCATCTCAGCATGCCCAATGGAGGCAAATGAGGCCTATAGCGGTCATTCTCCTCTCATGAAAGCGGAAAACTTTAAAGCAAAGCCTAAGCCATTAAAATATGTGATAAAGGAGGTCTCTGAAGCTCCAGAGAATCAAACCTTTAAGTAAACTGGTTCTATCGGGGAAATGAATTCAAAGTTCAAGGTAACCAGTGACAAACAAGGTAGTGAGCATAGTGGAACGAATTCTATATAGAGAATGTGAAATAAACCCCTCTGAGATTTTTTTAGAAGTTTATTTAAGGAATAAGAGTATTATTCAAGGTTCAACGTGTAATTAACATTCTCACTGTCCAATTAGTAAGATAAAGCATAAGGTTTATATACCTAGGTTTCAATAAAAACATTGTTAACTTTCTCCAAGGTATCACTCAAACTTAAGATTATCTGTCCTGAATGGGGTTTTTTGTTCTGTTTGATCTCATGGGAATTTTTTGCCACTTATGAGGTTTTGGGGCTTTCAGTGGTTACCAATTATGTGAGCTGTGTGTTAACATGGTTGCCTTGTATCAGTCTAAATCAGTGTTTCTTGACCTTGGCAACTTTAAGACGGGTGGACTTCAACTCCCAGAATTCCCCAGCTAGCCATGCTGGTTGGGGAATCCTGGGAGTTGAAGTCCACACATCTTAAAGTGACCAAGGTTGAAAAACATTGGTCTAAATAGCCATTTGGTTATAAGTTCACACCAAAACATAGATCCACAACTGAACCAAAACCAAATATACCACATTTTGGTTTAGCATAACATGTGAACCCAACCACAGAATACGGTCTGTTTTTCTGATTTAGCATATTTGTGCGAGCCCTGCCAATTGTGGTTTATTCAAGAAACCATAGTTAACTTCCCAGGATTTCAGGCAGATATCTTTCTCAAGACACATCCAGATCCCCCAATAAAGCGCATTCTGAAGGAAAGTAATTTCTTACAATTTATTCAGAACTAGATTTTAATACAACCGAAGATTTTGAATTGGTGGCCATCAGCCTGAAAGAAGTCGGTCAATTCAGCAAGCCGGTTTGACTTGCTTGCTATTAAAACAAACAATAAAGTCCACCAGATGGTGAGACCAAGGAACTTAGGACAGAGCCAAGTGCCAGGGAAAAAAGCCAAATTCAGCCATTAAAAGTGGCAGCTTCTGTCTTGAACGGCAACTCAACAAAGTGGATATTTCACCTTTCCGAAAACTGCAGAAGGGATGCAGCTGTGACAGGCAACGGGTGAAACTTCAGGAATGTTTAGACTGCAACTCCCATCCTTCCTGGGACTGATGGGGGATGTAGATGTTAACAACATCTGGAAAGCTATGTAACAGAATAAGGCAATTAAGCTAGGACGATTGCCAAGCCAGCAATAAAACGAAAGGAAGAATTAAAGTTACTGGTTCTCTACATCATCACAATAATAAATTTAAGCAAAAGATCCACTTTGCCTTAGTTGGTTCATCTACAATTCTGGTTTGCTTGCTTCTTAAAGAGTGCGCTGGACATACAGTAAAGGTTTCGGAATTCCAAACAATCCTGAAAAGCAACTTTGGAGAATCGAGCTTTGGTTGGAAGACTAGTGTTGATTTCGTGCTGGTGTTATCTTAGGAAGCAAAAAAGAGGCAGAAAGACCCCAATTCAGCTCAGAATAGCAGCAAGGAGCTGGTACGTGCATACTCTGGTTCTGCAAAGATTTAATTTGGAGTCAATCCAATTCAATCTGTGCATTGAATCAACCTTACTGGAGAGCTGAATTGAGTAACTGCCAGGGTATTTTGGTTTGAGCACAGAAATTGTCTTTTCTCCATCAGTTTGGACATTTGGATCAGTTGTCCTGAACTGATCTGAATCATCCAATCGATTTTTCAAATCCAGCCAATCCTTCAAATTGCATTTTTCCTGGTTTGCACAGGCTATGAATATAATGTGTTTTAAAAAATAAAAAAAGCTGCAGTGCCAAGTTCCTTCAGATTCCTGGAAGGGTAATGTTTTCACAGCTTCCAGATTTGTAGGTGTTGAAATGTAACCATCAGGTATTTAAACCAAAAGCCATTTTTTTCCTACTCCAAGGCTTTCCCCACCTTAAAGAAAATTCAAAATCTAACTAACCAGAGTTTCCCGCCCCCCAACACTGAACTTTTACATCTGAAAAATTAGAAAAACAGAATAGTTTCATTCTCTTTGGTGCAAAGATAGTAAGAAATACTTTAAAGACATCGTTTAAAAGATCCAACTTAGTATAATAAAAGAAGCTGTGATGCTACTTTTGGAGAAAACATCTGCGTGTGGACATCTAGCCACGGATGCAGAAGAATGGTAGAAACTTTGGCCAGCCTGCATGAGTTCTGCATCCAAACTGCCCTTCCTTAAAAGCTCATAACAGAACAGAGCCAGCTGCCTTTGACATGTCTGGTTTCAGAGAGTTTGTTTTTCCATGTAATAAAACTCAAATTCCAATTTAATAAATTGTCCAGTTATGAATCGTGGCATTGACAAAGAGGAACGGCTATGTTTTTGTTCCGGTTCAGACATTCCGGTATCCTTCCAATCTTGCTGAAGATGCAGGAAGATTCACTTTGCTTTGAGATCTGTAGGAGTAACCCTACATATTTGGAAGTCACTGTTGGCAATTCAATACTTTGGGCCCTTCAGGAGTCACCATTGTTGATAAGGGCCTTAACTCAGGATGGACTAAAATGGCTCCTCTTCATGGGAAGATCATCATCCCTTTAGCCAATGGCTTCCATGAGAACGCAGGAATGGTTGCTCTCTTCCTATGGGTTAAAGGAGAACTAGTTAGCATCTCCATAAATAGTCCTAGGAGTAAAACCAATTGTCCCACTTGATTAATTGGCAGAGATGTTTTTGGGAAAGGGATTTCAAGGGCAGATCTTATACTTTGGACCAACATAGGCTGGTCCATCAGCTGCCCAAAGTTTGCTCAATATTCAGCCTTGGCTCTGGGTTCACACACTGCCCTAAGCTGTCATATTTTCGCTAAGTGCATTGAGTGAACCAAAAATGTAAGGGTCAGAAGTCTTGGAAATCATCTAGTTCAACTTCCTGCCCAATGCAGAAATCTATAACTAGAGAAACCAGCCAGTATGGTTTGTAAACTATGATTAATGGCTTAATGCAGTATGTGAATCCAGCCAACTGGGACTTAATTAAACAAACTACATCTTAGCATTATGGGCAAGCCCAATCAGAAGGTTCACCTTGCAAAAGAGGGCAAGGAGGAGAAAGAAAATCTCAGGTTTCTGTATCCCCACTCACCCACTGGCCGATCTAGTTTCTCCACCAGTAGTGTTGACGTAGCTAGTCAGAAAAGGCCGGATTTCTATTTACTTTGGTACTAGTAACCACCACTTTTGGAAATTTGACAGGTAGTGTCACCTGCCTGCCAAAATTAAATAGCCCACAGCTTCAGACAATATCTTCAGATTCTGAGTACACAGATCAATTCAAACATCAGATCTTGTGATGCATGGGAACTGGTTTGTCCTTAGAAGAAGGCCATAGCTGCCACCGATCCCGATTACACTCGAGAAGTTCACCGTAAAGTCTTAACCAAACTACCCCACTGGACTTGATATCTCACTAGATTTTTCCTCAAGGGCCTCCTTGCAGGGAATTCCCACATTCCAAATCTACCTCTTCAATAGTCGCATGGTATCCTGGATTATCCAGCTCAAATGCCTCTACATCTACTTCAATATCACGCGCTCCGTTAATTGTAATCTTGTCTCGCCGGCCAAGCGCTTTTGGCTTAAAAAAAGAAAGAATAAAGCAAGATGTGGGTTGTAACAAGGTAGACACCTTTTGGTTTTCTGAAAGCATGCTACAGATGCATTTGCAAAATGGCTGCCTTAAGGACTTGGCTGGTCACAAAACAGAACTTTCTAGAAGTTAGACCAAACAATTGCTCCCCACCACCCTTTTCTGGAACCTCTAGCATGATCCTCACCACTTCAGCTTTTCTTTGTCTTTCCTTTCTTTCAAAGCCTTGGACTGCAGCCGTTAATCATCTCTACTTGCCTGCAGGATCCACATAGAAATAAGCCAGAGGTGTCCACAGAGGAGTTCAAGAAAATCAAAGCGGCAGGGGAAATTGAGTGGTTGAACTCCTACCCCTTTTTACATGCATGCAATGCACACACGATACCGGGTCATATTTATTGAAAGGGTACTTTGGATATAAAGTACCCTTTATAAGGGCTGGCTGAACCAAAGAACATCCATATTTGAACAGGATGCAACCTCTCAGCAGACCAGCCCTACAAATGACATTTCCTAGTGATCATAATGAATCATGGGCTTAATGAACTATATGATAAATACTGTCTAATGAAATACGTACGGTCCATTTGAGCACAGGGGTGTATGGAAATGCAACAACATGTTAGAGTAAACTAATGTGCCAAAGACCAGGAGATCAAGGTATGACTGATGGTCAAGGCTGTATCTCTCCCCAAATTCTCTTCTAAATTGTAACAATATTCCATGAGAATGTTGATGAAAACCAGCCCAGCACTTTTAGACTATAAAACAAGAGACCAGAGGAACTCTTTGTGTAAACTGGGAAAGGTGTGAGAAGTAAGGTTGTGCATGTAGCATAGTGTGGAAGAGCAGCTCTATTCTACAGCTTACTAGTTTTTGCCTACAACTTCTTTCACTTTCTTTCCCATACAAGGGAATCTTTCTGGAATCAAGGAGCTACAAGACAACTTTTGGTAACTGTATCTACTGACTAATTTACATTCATTGGGAAAGTCCTGTTGATCAGCAATATGTACCTCTAGTTGTGTTAGAACTGAGAAATGTATTAAACTGTATTCAAGCTTTGATTCAATGAACCTATACAACTGTACTCTATGCCATTGCCTCCTGTAGCGATTGTGTCCAGCAAGGACAATGATTCTGAGATGGAAAGAAATGTTCTTTCTGTTTTCCCCTCCCAAGGGTACCCACCATTTTGAAACTGTTGAACCCCCTCTACAGAAGTCCCTGAAATAAACCATGATGCTAAAAACTGGTTCTTCAGTTTGCAACAGGCCAACAGCCCATGTATTTCTTTTCATTGAAAGAACCTCATAGAAATAAATTCAGGGGGACAAGGGACCGTGTTAGACGAGAGTGGCCTCCTTCTGGAGACTCCGGTGTCTGGGGCATAACCCTAAAATATAAACTGAGTCAAGGCATTAGTTCATCATAGCACATCCAAACTTCAGTCTTACCAGCCAAATGAAGATGGGGACAGCAATTAAAGCGAGGAGACACAAGATGATGAGGGCTACAGCATAGCCAGGAACACCTGATTTTTTCAAGGAAGGCTCCAGCCCAGCACCTAAGAAATTAAAAAGAGATAAATCAGGTCACATGCCTGTGGCAAACTTTAGTTCATGCCACATTATCCCAGACAGGATTAAAGAGCCTTCCCAATGTTGCCAGGCTAGAATTCCCAGCAGCTCCAGTGGCAAGCAAAGCCAGAAAGTTGAAACTCATGAAGATCTGCAGATTCTCCTTCCCCTCTTCTAGCCTTTTAGTTGTTTGGAAGCAAAACCACCAGACATTTTCCTAGGAAGCCAGATTCAGCAGGCTTGAACAAATGAGAGCTGTAGCCCAAAGTGTGTTTACAGGACACTTGGTGCTTCCTCCTATGCCAAGAGGTCCAAACTGAATCCCACCTGCGACAGTAAAGGAGAATGGATCCACTTGAAAGCTTGATGAATCCAGGTAACCCTTTGGGCCAACCGAGAATGCCAGGGTCTGTAGGACATCCTTGTTGCTTGGAGCTGGACGCTGGAATATCACATCCCCGTGACAAACCAGAGAGCCACCTCTACAACCGCAAGAGAAGGCATGGCTGAAGAGTTTGAACTGGTTCACACCTGATGTTAAAACTAGTTTGCTGACCTCACAACAATCAGTTAGATTTGCTCACTGCGCTAACCCAGAATCCAGAAGCCATATTACAGCTTAGTTCTCCGAGCCCAGCCTTTGTACCAGTTATTTTAGAGGCTCCCAGGGTTTGCTGGTTTCAAGAAATGGGTACCATTATGGCTTCACCTTAGACCCCAAGAAGCCCTCTAAGAGAAGCTCTCCATATAGGCTGGATACCAGTATGACCAGGCTACTAATTGGCAAGCCATAATCCAACCTAACTGGTAGGCACGAAATTAAGGAAAAGTGGTCCCTCCCTGTCTTAGATGTCCTTAGTAACAGGCTACCTAATGAGTAGGCTATGAAAGATAGATGGTTCACTGTTAACTTACGTGATCTTACGGATTGCCACTTGGAGGAGATTTTCATATTTGCCAAGTATACGTGTAAGCTGGAAAGCAACCATTTTCACAAGGTGAGCCCAGACTTCAGAGCCCTCCTTAGCCTTACCATCACTTTTTCAGCTGTTATACCTCTCATAATTCCTGCCCTTTACTACTCCAGTTCCACCATGTCCCTTGCCTTATACTTTTGGAACTTAAAAAAAGCAGAATGATCTATAGTTGCTTACCCAGGGCTAGATCTCCCATGCATTTCCAAGTCATGACTAGGGGATCTACAGCTTCCATTTCATCATCATCAGAAATATTAGAGAGATGAGTAATCATGATCTCTCCTCCTTCACTAGAAAAAAATTCCTACCATTCTCTTTTCAACCCGCACTAAAAAAGAACTTTGCATGGGTTGCTTTCAGACTTTACAAACTATACACCCTTTACTGTTTTAAACAGGCATAGAAATCTCCTACTGTACATCCTTTAAGATTTACAGTACCAAGCACCAAGAAGAATTTTCAATATATTTTGTAAAGGAAGAATTTAGATTTCAAGCAAGCATTCATCTCGCCTACTGTATCAGAAAGATCCTTTGCAATGTTCTGATGTTCTACAGAAGAACGGTCCAACATCTTCTCATTGAATATTCTGTTGGTTACCAAGAATGAAACTGGAAAGACCTGAAGACTGAGCCTTGAACCTAGAATCAGAAGGTTGCACTTAAGGAAAGAGGTACGCTCCCACCTGTACCCAACATCAGGCCTAAAGTCAGTCATAGGCAGTTGTTTTTTTACCCAGTAGCTACTGACCATTGATGGAGAGCGAGATGAGGTCCACTGAGAAGTTTGAAAGCCCAGTCAGTGCTTTCAGAGCCCAGCCAATGTCCACATGAGCATCACTCTTGATGAAGATATTTCCATTTATACCAATGCCACCTTGGATATTTCTGTATGAGAGAAAGTATGCTACCTTTTGTTGATTAAGACTTGCCTTGCCTTCCAGGAGATGTGAAAATTCAGTATTTGATATCCATTTGACTATTAGCAAAATATTTTCTGCTGTTTCAAATGAACACATAACCCATTTTTGACCAGTCAAATGTCTGGCTTGGAAAATGTCGAGACCGTTGCGTTTCTCTGAGAACTGATGCTCCCCATAAATCCAATGACAGGTATGCTATATTAATACCTACCTGAGGTCAACAAGTGAGATCAAATGAACTGCATATCGGGTTCCAAGCAAATGTTTCATCTGTACAGGCAGAAATTATTGTATCATTGAGTCATAAGTTCAGTTTGCAGATGTTAATCTTTAAGGATTAACCCTGCATCTCAACAAAAGTACTTAAGACCTTTATGGGCAAGTTCTTAATTTCTCATCCCTTCCCCCCAAAAAACCTAGAGCATACTTACAACCCATTAAGCTTAAGGTTTCCTGGCACGGAAGTTCATCAAGGAAAGTTATCGGAGATCGTAATTTTGAAGCAGTAGACCGATTATGGGTGTAATCTGTCCACGGTACCTATCCCTATCTGAAGATCTTTACTGAAAGCTTCAAAGCCCTTCTTGGTGTTCTTATCTCCATAGGCTTAAGCAAGTGCCTTCCAGGTAGAATGTCTATGGTGGTGTTCTCCATAGTTCTCCATTTCCTTCAGGCTTTTTTCTCCTTTTCCTCCTCCTCTCTACCACCTTTTAAATCAGCTTTTTCCAACCTGGGGTCCCTAGATGTGTTAGGTGGGGATGAGAGGAGATACATATTCTCTTACCTCAGAAGACCCTAGGTTTGAGAAAACTGCCTTAAAGAACATGGCTTCTGGCCAGTTTTTATCGCTCTCTTATTAGCTGAGACTATTAGACAGCCTTCAGGTAATTTTAAAAAGCTGCTTTGAAAACCATGGAAAAACAAAATAAAATTGAAAGAGTTGTCACTAATAAGTGACTACCTGGGCCATTTAATTTAACCAAGCAGGATTGGCTAAACTCATCCACACTGGGCTGTCTTCTATAAGCGATTTTCCATACCTGAAGTCAAAGGCCTCAGTTTCTTCCATTACCTTGATTTTCACACTTTCCAAGTGTTCTCCAAGGATCTTGTCACCAAAGGCTGATGTGGACCTCAGTCCCAGTAGAGTGAAAGATATGGCCAAGTTCTCAGGTTCTAGATTTTTCAAGCTGAATCCTACAGAGGAAAGAGAACAATTCTAGGAAGGATGTCTACAAGGAGATACTTCTTCCTCCTCTAGTTACCAACACAAGCTCTGAATGACCCGAATGGGTTAGGGTTCTCACACTGCACCAAGCCATAATGTATCTTCAGTTTTGGCTTCAGGTTAGCCTAGCCACCAAGCTGTCTCCATGTGGCCCTCCAGATGTTGCTGAATTACATCTCCTAGTATTCTTTGGACCATGCTGGCTTGGCCTCCTAGGAGTTGTGATTCATCCAGATCTGAGAGACCACATGTTGTACATCCACTGGTATGGCTTAGAATTAAACATAAAGCCCATCATAACTTAATCAAGAAACCATGGTTCAACTATGCCAAGGCTTAACACAAAGTGAGAATTTGAAAACACTGGCAACTTTTTCTACTTTGAAGCTGAATTTTGAGTTGCTACCCACCTATAACCCCATTCTCTTCAAAAGAGAGATCAAGTAGCAATTCCAATAGTGGCTGATGGTCACTGTTGACAGCCAGTGTGGTAGAATGGTTAAGATGTCAGACTTCCTATTGAGGAGATTCAGGATCAAGTCCACATCAGCTCTGGAAATCCAGCAAAGGACTCTAGGCTAGTCCCTGTTTCTCAGCCCAACCTACCTAACAGGGTTGGGGGAGTGGGGAGAAATTGCAAGAGGGAATGCTAAGCTGGGGGAAAGGAGGGCTATAAACCTAACAAACAAATAAACAAACACCAGTAAGCAAATGAAGTTTGCTACTCCCTTGTTGCAGTAAGCAAAGGAAGTTCCTTGACCAAGCCCACTGTTCAGCAACTCACCATTTGAGTGCAAAGATTTCACATCCATCCTCCAGTCAAAAAAGGCATCCATTCCCCGGAGCTCAACCTCTGTCACAATTGTCCGGATGATGTCAGAGGGGGTGGGAAGAGGGCCCGTTGCCCGGAAGACCACCTGGCTCTCCACTGTCACGGATCCATTGCTATGGAACAGAATTCAGGAGAACATCTCCATCCACTTCTTGCAAACCTCGTGGCCCAGCCTTCACAACACAGCCCCTTCCTAGAACGTTAGAACTACTCCTCCAGGAATTGCCAGTCAGCAAGCCAGGGCTTATAGGTTCAGCCATAGGAAGGGTGCTGGACAAAGCTGTTACAGTTCCGTCTCAAACATTGATGCCATTGTGAAAAAGAGCAAATCTCTGGAAAGAAAACTCTCTGCACGGATCACTCCATTTTTCATTCTACATGGGGAGACAAGACTAATGATGGGCTAGTCTTAACACAGGTAAATCCTTTGTCTTTTCTTCCCTTGACCAGGCAACTTTAAGGGGAACTGCCCTAGCCAGCCATTCTCCTTCTACTAATTGAAAGGGAAATGGCTAGCTAGGCCTCATCTCATCTTGCCTTTTTAGATACCTACCCATAACCATAGTCTCTACCCACAAGTCCAAAATCAGCAAGGTTCTCAGATCAACAATTAAAGGGACATCTTTCTCATTGTACCTCTATGGCAGACAATGATGCCCACAGCCTATCTCTGCATTGATGCAGTGCCCCCTGGATATCAGCTGCTAGTTTCCAGTGCCAGAGTCCCTGAGGGCTTCTGTGCTTTCCAGATAGATCTCCAAGTGAATCCAGAGAAACTAAGATGGAAGGGGCATGAAGGAAACACCCTTTCATAAGCCCATTTCAGGCTGCGGCGCTGGTCAGAGAGGTGGTTCTTCATCTTTAAATAACCAGCCAGAGATCACACCTAGTCAGAAGTTTAAGAGAAGGCAGTGTTTTTCAAATGTGGCAACTTTAAGAGGAGTGGACTGCAACTCGCAGAGTTCCGCAGCCAGCATGCTGGCTGGGGAACTCTGGGAGTTGCAGTCCACTCCTCTTAAAGTTGCCAAGTTTGAAAAACACTGAGCTAGAGTTTAAAACAGTACAGAAAGAGTCAGTCCCATAAAAAGGTTCATGGATTGACTCCCATGCAAATCACCCATTCAAATGATCCAACTGATTTGAATCTGCAATTGGTCTGGCAAACGGATTCAGAGCTTCAGCTCTAAGCATTCAGTTGGGGGAATTCTATTTAGATGTAAAATCAATTTAGATGGACCAATGAAAAAAGGGCCATTATCCTACCTGCCCTTCCAAAGCTAGACCCAATTCAGAGGCACCTGTTGCAGAAACCCAAGTCAGTGCAGGGACCTGATCAAATCTCCACACCAACATCTGGGACCATTCTGTACTTAATTCCACGGGTCCCTTCCTGCCTAGAAACCAATTAATATACTCAGCACTATACTCACAAGAAATGGAGAATCTTTGTTTGCAGAAAGCTCTCATAGGTAGATAGTATCTTGTTTAACTGGAAGCAGAACATTAAAATAGCTTTATTGTTAAGGGGCACTTTGTCCAGAAGGTTAAGAATGTAGGATTCTAGCAATATAAGCTCCACATGGATTATTTTGCTCAGCATTTCTTTCCTTGCTCAACAACCAGCCTTACTGCAGTGCCGGATGTCAAAACCCACATAGACAAGATCAAGAAAGCAAGAACTACAAATTTCAGTAAGGTCTCTTTAATGCTAGTCTTGGGGTAAATACAGAGACTTGGAAATTAAGAGAAATTTCCAACCTTCGTTGATAGCAACTTCATTAAGAGAGTCCCTTTGAATGATTTGAATTCTTTCTTTATGCATTTCTCACCACCTGGGCTGAAATACCATTTGTAAGATAACCTACCAATAGACTATCTTTCTCTTGATTATTTATGTCTCCTGTCCCTTCCATTCCTTTCCCAGCCTCCTTGCACAAGACACGGTGAGGAGACAGTGTGGTGTGACCCACATTTCCCTTGGTACCTTACATCAACACCATATGATCCCATATCACCCCATACTGTAGTACTTTCTTGATCCTGCACTCTAGTTCTGTAGACTGCCTTCTAATAACCTTATCCTGTACAGACCTTGATGCGCACACACCTGCTGTCCTAGACTTGTGCTATTTATTTCAACTTTAACGTTGTTATGGACAGATGTATAGCTCTCCAAAAGGGAGGATGAATTGGTCGATACCTGCCAAGAAAAGAAAATTCCCCTGGAATGTTCTTGGCAGGCATCTCCAGGTGCTAAATCAGATCACTCTCCCTCATGAAAACATATTTAAGCCAAAAGAAGTCAGGGTGGGATGGAAACTTCAGCATAGACCTAACCAGGAAGATGCTACGTTCCAGCTGGCACAACAAGGGACCCATCTACACTCTTTTGCAGAGTTCCTGTCTGCAGAAAGTGCACTTAGGTATACATGTTCCTATAAGTTATATTACTTTATTAAATTTCTGGGCTCTTTGCTCTACATGTCTATTGTCTTGAATCCTAAAGAACGTACTGGTTCTGGCACCCATTGGGTGCCAAAACATCTCCCCACAATCTCTGACAATGGGGACTGTTGTTGACAGCATCTTCTGTGTAAGAAAAGTTGCGCAAAGCCATTATTCTGACTGAAGAAGAGACTAAATTTGTTCACTCATGTAGATTTAGCTCAGTAGTCACCGCAGGTATCCTAAGGAGAAGGATCTAGAATCAACTTCCGGCAACTTTTCTTGATGGATTTCAGGTATAGCAAAGATCACCCTCTGCAATAACATATTAGCAGATCAATGATCCAATTGGGTACCCAGTACCTTCACATTATGGCCTGCCTCCTTGCCCATGAAGAAATTATGGATACAGTTTCATCCATAGATCAATGCTATCTAGATTGGTGATTGAGAACATGTGACTCTCCAGATGTTCCCCAACTCTAGTTCCTTACAGTGCTAGGCAACATCTCCAATGGTTAAGAACATTGGGAGTTGTAATCTGATTAAAATCCAGAGGATAGTTATGTCACCTACCTCAATCTACCTAAGTTAGACTGAGGAGCAATGTTGCAGAGGACTGCTTATCTGTTCCTGCAATCTCTCTGATGCTCTTTAATATCTTTAAAGCTAAGCCTTTAAGGTCAGAAGCTTTAGCCTTTTGAAAACCCTTTTTTTGATCTTTGCCATCCAGAGCTCTCAGTTGTACCTGGTTACGCTATACAATATAGAAAGACTCGCCTCTCCCAGCGAGTCCTTTGTTTTCTTCCAATTGACTGAGTGTCACTAAAGAACTACAGAAGCACTGTAGACTGAATCAATGGAGGAATACCCTAGCAATATCAAAATGGGATTATATTCATTAAAAAAAAAAGAAAGCTTCCAGGAAGGGAAGGGAAGAGAAGGAAGAAAATGCTTACTGTTAACTTAATTTCTTTTTCCAGTTTCATGTAGCTTTTAGAAGACCTGTTCTTCAAGGAGTGTTTATATTGTATTTTGATGAGACGAAACCACAAAGATAGAGTATGCACTGTTGGAACAGGTGAGATGGGTTTACTTAGGATCAAATTCTTCTTCACTGACTGGTTCAACAGTGGAGTTGTGAATTTGGACCTGGGCTGTTGTGAAGCGTGATCATGTTGGACTCCAGTCACGGTTTTTGTTCTGGGTAACACAGTTGTCTCTATCTCTTCTGACCTGGACACCCTGGCATCAAGAGCAGCAGGGGTCACATTCTTATTGGGATCCACTGTCCCCAAGATAGTAATCAAAAACTTTCTAGTCAAGAATGGTGAGGATGTAATGACTTGACCCGATGTACTCTGAGATGGTGTGAAGACACTCACTGGGCAAGGGATGTTCTCACAAGTGGTTCTTTTAGTAGATTTTGACTCAACTGGAAGAGTTCTTAGACTGGTCAATAGTGTAGTTGTAGCAGAAAACACAGGGGTTGCCTGGGTGGATTTGGTCTCGAGGACAGATGATGGATGTGCAGGAACCTCAGAGTTATTGGATTTGGTGAATCTCGAGCTGCGTATGTGCAAAGCTGTTGTGCCAATCCTTTGTAGGGCATCTGCAGTGGAGGTACCTGTAACCTTGTATCCCAACTCACTCCCCAAGTCAAACATCACAGCAGACGTATTTACACCAACTTTAGGAGCTTTTGTAGGTAAGAACGGTGCTACTCCACCCATTGTATTACTTGATTCTAGAGAAAGTGGTGTGGCTGTTTGGGTGGCACTCAACGGCAGTGTAGTTCTAGGCACCATCTGCCCCTTCCTAGCCAAATAGCCCTCTGTAATGTTAATATACATTTTCAAAGTTGACTCAGGAACACTGATTCTAGAGAAGGGAATGGATGTAAAGTTTGCTGATAAAGAGCCATGGGATGGCATGACTAACGATCTATCAAGTTCTACCAGATCTGGAAGAGAAACTGTGGCATGAGACAGTGATGGACTGGCATGTTTCTGTTCAGTAGAAGGACTATCAAAAGACTCCACTGTAGCACTAGTGGTATGTCCTCCTGGAAGACCAGTATGTGTCATTCCAGCCGAGATTGCTCTAATTGGCTGTAGAAACGCTACCGTATCTAAATATGGGAGTGATGGAAGAGTAGAGTCATTTTTTTCAGTACCAAGACTAACTACTTTTGTCACCAAGAAATCTGTAATTGTTTCAGGCTCAGAAGACTCCTTCGATGTTGAAGACAATGGAGTAGCTCCAGTTCCCCTCTTTGGCAAAGCATCTACTGGTTGAACACTGGCCAGTTCTCTGATTGAATCAGTCTCCACAGCAGTAAAAGGAGACTTTGAGGTAGGTATCTCTTTCATACCTGCTGTGGTCTGTCCCTTTCTTCCATGATATTCAGTCTTCAATGGCTTCCTGTAATCAATAGTGTTAGCTGTAGTTTCCAACAGACCTGTCTGGAGAAGGGGAACCCTAAACCCAGTTTTAGCACTTCCAGAAAGCAGCGTGCTAAGTGGTGAAGATCTTGAAGTCTGATGATTCAAGAAACCTACACCAATGCTGGCATTTCTCAATGGCAACGTAAAACCGACTTCAAGTTGTTGAGATCCCTGCAAGATGGAATCTGCCGTGGATTGTTGGCCTGAAGAACTCACTACTGTAACAAAGCTATGGATAGGTGGGACTATGTCACTTTCTTCATAAGGAACAGCTATTCCCATATGGATTGTTGTGGAATTCTCTGGATCAGGATGGGATCTATCAATTGCAGTTGACAGAGGAAAAACCTCATGTGACTCAATAATTCTGGAAATGGGTCCATGTGAAGAAAAATGGATGTTCAGAGGTTCCAGTTGCTGCCCAGTAGAAACACCAGTGGTCTTTTCTGACTCCAATCTTGTCAAGGTTATAGAAGTAGGCACAGCAACATGAGCTATGGTTTCAACTGAGTATCTAGGAGAGACCCAAAGGGAGGAGAGGTGTTGAGTTACAGGAATGGTGACACCTGTAGGGGGGCTGGTAGCAACCAGTTGAGCAGTATCATATTCTTCATTATACATGGTAGTCTGCTCAAAGAGCATCTTCCTTGAGCTTGCAACGTAAGATGGAATAGAAGTGAAACCAGGTAAGATACTGGTAGGAGGTTTGAAGAGCTTGGAAGCAGCAGAACTATGGGCTACTCCTTCACTACTTGAATGAAGAAACACTGATCCTCCCTCAGTAGTACCAAGAGAAGCTGTTCCAATGGGAGAA
Source organism: Python bivittatus (assembly GCF_059951505.1). NCBI lineage: Eukaryota > Metazoa > Chordata > Lepidosauria > Squamata > Pythonidae > Python > Python bivittatus. The sequence continues at coordinate 4,991,039 of NW_028277085.1, read as the reverse complement.
ACTAAGTCCTGAAGACTTGTACCCATTGAGTTAACACTAGCTGATGTTAAGTAAGGTCTTTCGGTCCTTTTTCCCTTATCACTGAGAGTATCAGCATGTTCAGGAGGAGGGGTATGAGGCTGGCTAGCATTTATCTGACCTACCCCAGTTCGATGAAATGATCTAGTAAAAGCCGAGTCCTTTCTTTGTTGGCCCGGTTGGGTGTATCCAAGGTTTGTGGGTTTTTCAGTAGAGATGATTGTGACCCTAGAAGTTGGCCAGCTGGTACCAGAAACTGTATTTAAAAAGGCATGATCTTCCTTGCTCGCGGCAGTGGTAATGAAAAGAGCAAGAATGGTAAAGAGAATGGGCCATGTCTGTCTTTTGGCAACTCTTCCTGAGATGGTAGGAGGGCATAAAACTCTTCTCTGGGCAAAGGGCAGGACTCCAGGCTGTGCTCCTGTCCCTTGACATCCTGCAGAGGAACCCAACATGGCTGCTTCACTGTGAAGTAAGAGGAAGAAAGGTCACTTGATCAGATGTGATGTCCCAGAATATCAGTCCACCCATATCAAATTGGGAGCAACTGAACGTAGCTCCTAAACCCTCTTTTTGTGCCCCCCCAGCCAAGCAACCCAATTTGGGGGGGGGAGGTTTCACAACACCCAAATGCATCTGGCTAGTTTGGGATCCATTAGGTTGTACAAGCCATTATTCACTGCAACTCCCAGACATCTTAGCTAGCAAGTTTTGGGCTGTGTGTGAATGCATAGCCCCTTCAGTCGCAAAGTTTTGCAGTTTTATCAGTTTTTTGGAGACTGCAGTTTTATCAGCTCAGGTACAGCAAACCTCCCTCCCCGAGTGTCCTTCAGGTTTGGCTGGACTGCAACTCCCATCTTCCTCAGCCAGCATGGCCAACAGCCTTGCAGATTTAAGCTCAAGGATCCAGTCTTCTGGATTATGGAAGAAAATCCCCTTTTTTGCTGTAAAAAGGCTAGGCTTGGAAACTAAGCAGAGTGAGGTCAGGTTCATACAGGGATGGGAGACCACTAAGAAACCCCAGGGCTGGAGATAGAATAGGAAGTCAAAAAGTATCCCCAATGAAGGACCATAAACTGCTTCCCAGCCAACTGAAAGGCCTTGTCCTCAAACCCCAGAAGGCTGAACTCAACTTTAAGAAGTTTTTTTCTATCCTGGGGTCTCTCATACCTGTTGCAGATGCCAAGTAGCTGCCTTCTCCCTTCCCCAAGGAAATGGAGCTTCTTTTCTCAGCCAGCCCTACTCCTGGTGGGAGTATCTGATACAACCCTACTCCTACAGCAACCCTACGCCTACAGCATCAGATACAACCCTACTCCTAGCAGAGCCCTGAATGCTGGCCCAAGAAAAGGAACCTGCAACTGGAAGGCAGTTGGCTGAAGCTGCCGAGAGCCGGCCAGCAGAGGAGAAGATAAAGCAACGGGCCCGGGAGCGCCTGGAGAAGAGGAGAATCGGGAGAAGGAAGCGAGGCGCAGACCTTGGGGAGCCAAGAAATGGCTCTCAGGGAGACTCCAAATGGTTTAAAGCCTTTTGGATTCCGCGCGCTCCAGCGCGCACACCCCCAAAGCCGCCCGGCGAAGGACGCCTGCGGTTCACGCCCCTACACCTCCGCCCAGAGACACGCGCACCCCAATCCTCCCAGGTGCGCGGGCTGGTCCGGAGCACCTGCTAACCGCATCATTTCAACCCCGCTTGCCGAGCCTAGGAGGCAGCCTTGCTCCAGAAGCGTCTCGCCGACCACGCGGCGGACTACAACGCCTAGGAGGGCCAGCCAGCCCACCCAACGGGAATTGTAGTCCCCACGCCTTAGGAAAGGCTGGTCCTGGGAGACCTAAAGATGCGCGGGGGCTAGTGGGACCCTCAAAATGGGGCCCTCACCTGGCCCCATTTCATGCAAAGCGCCGCTTACCTGCAAAGCCGCGGCCTGGAGCGAGGCGAAGTCTCCGCGCCCCTCCAAAGCGCCTAATTCTTCGGTGGGGCTTTCGTGGGGCGGGGACTGTCTCGGATTCCCAGGAGGCCAATTAGCACCTTGTTTGCAACTGATGGGCGCCTCGGGCGGAGCTCGGGAGGGGGTCGCCGAGGCCAGGTTTTGCTCGTCCGAGTAGGCTGACCGGGGAATGGATGACCCAGGAAAGCAAAGCCAGCTCGTTGAGAAACTTTGCGTTGCGGGATTGCCAATTTACTCTAGTGCTTCTCAACCGTGGCAAGTTGGAGATGTGTGGACTTCAACTCCCAGAATTCCCCAGCCAGCCTTGCTGGCTGGGGAATTCTAGAAGTTGAAGTCCACACATCTTCAAGTTGCCACGGTTGAGAAGCACTGCTCCGAGCCCTACACCTACGCCTTTAGCAGAATGACAGTGAGTCCCAGTCTATGCCTGAAGTGAAACGCAGAGACTTCTAAGCATATGGCATCCAGATTTACGCACCAACTCTGTCCGCTCCGCTGAATGTCGAACCTGCGTCCCGGGGAAGCCAACGCGGTACTCTCCGAACGGTTTAAACTTAGTTTACTAGCCGTGTCACCCAGAATAGCCATGGGACCGGCGTACTACTGGGGGTAAACCCTCTCTCCTCCTGAGAACCCCCTCGATTGAGTTCACACGTTGCGTTAAGCTTTGGCGTGGCTTCATGTGAACGCGCTTGTGCATGGCCAGCTCATTGTGGGTTATTCACTAAACCGTTGTGAAATCAACAGTGCAATACCTGAATTCAATCACAGCCCTGATTTCGGAGGCAGGAAGTGAACTTGACTGACTGACTGGTCATATTTATATAGCCACCCATCTCACAATCAAGTGACTCTGGGTGGTGTTCCACACCTGGGTATAAAAAGCTTCTCTAATTTAAAACACCTGTCTATCTTTTATTTTCCAGGTTAGTTGGCAACTCTAATTCAATAGGATTAAACAAAACCAAGCTACACCTGTCTCTGCGATGCTGTGAAACTCCACGCGTTGGGTGAGGTTCATGAGATCTTCTGCAAAAAATAAATCCGTGGCCTCACCAACGAAGATACCGCAGTAGTTGTTCACCTAATTCCTGCTGAGTAAATGGGGTGGGGTTGAAATGGTGTACCTTTCAATAAAGTATTTTGAATGGGGAGTATAAACACGATCATTTGGTAACCGTTGCACTAAATCAAATTACTGTTCAAAGGACAGATTCCATTCTGGAATGGAAAGTTTGCTATTATTTGATTTCTATATTGATGTATTTTCTACTATAATTCAGATTGAAGAATCCAAAACAATAACTCCATTAAGAAAAAAAGTGGAAACTTCTTAGGAAACGTTAAAACCCAGAGACAGACCCAAACCACCATTTAAAAGAAGTTATTCGAAGAGTGACTTTCGTCACTCCTGCAAATCACAACTAAGGAATCAGCAGTTTAGGAGAAAGCAGAAGGAAAAAGTACATCAGGCAGGGGAAGAGAGACCAGCTTTCTTGGAACCCTTAAAAAAATCCCAGAGTTTAACAAAGATTGTGAGTTGGCAGAATCTTACTAAAGAAATTTAAAGGGGGGGGGGATAAATATGGGAGAAAAGGAAGGCTCCTCGTAAAGGCTTTGTATTTGAGTTCTGGTTTGTTTCTGTGCTTACGCAAGTAGAATTAAAAAGCAGCAACACTGAATTCGTCTAAAGACTTAATTGTCATGTCTATGGGCTCAGTGGATGTGTTAATTGCTCACAGATGCAAACAGTTGTTGTGGTGCCAGAAATCTTTTGTGCACGGCTGCTAATCTATAGCGATTATCTGCAGCTCCTCAGCCTCCCTTTGACCTCACCATTTACTCTTCCTCCTCCTCCATCCCTCCCCTCCTCCAGGCCCAGGATACACCTTCACCCAGATAATAATCCAGGCGTAGGAGGAAGTGGCCCGTGATCCACAGAAGCTTGCTTAGACCATCATAAAAAGGGTTTTAAGCTGTCACAGGCCCATAAAAACGGGTTTCTGCTACAACAGGCCAACACAGCTACCTCTCGGGAGACATTCTAAAAATATTTTAAGGTTTATTAAGTAAGTGACACAAGAAGCGATGGTAACAATGGTTAGCAAAGGTCTACCTAGTCCATAGAATTATAGGTGGGAAGAGACCTTGGACTCTTCTGGGGAATTCTGGGAGTTGAAGTCCACTCATCTTAAAGCTGCCAAGGTTGAGAAACCCTGCTTTCAGAGGGAACCGTGAATGGAGACAGGAAGAGTGCTTCAAAGAGAAGTCAAGGAGATAACCAGGTCCAAAACAGTTGCTTTAATTTTAACGAAGCACCTCTTAGAAACTGCACCCTGAACCAAAAGAAAAATTAAATAAAAAGGCACATATGCTCCCGGTTTATGTACAACGTTTACAGTATTATGCATTTCTTTCCAAATGGCAGCACAGTACAATTTCATCGTCTTTGCTTTTGTTGCGGTTGGGTTGGTTTCCCTGGCCAGAGGGGGCAAGTGAGGGATGGACCTGTGGCTTCCCCACCCCCCCAAATCTGGATTGATTTGCGTGTTCAACAGAGAGGCCCACAATTTAAAGATAAGCAGGTAGAAACACATGGACGTTGTTGGAGCAGAGGATCCAAAATGCGCCTGCTGCACGTCCGAGATAAAAACGAAGCCTTATGTTTGTAACTAGCACGGCTTCATCCCCTTTCCAAATTCTGCCACAACTGGGGGGAACATGCATGTTGAACAGGTCAGCCCCCAAAGGAGCCATCGCGAAATTTCATTGCCGTTGACCATCTCAATTGGTTCAAAACAGCGCAGCCAAGAGAGGACCATCTTCCACGCTTGTCCCCGGCTCATTTTGGCTCTTTAGAAACGAACCTAAGGGTGCTTTTAGAATTATTTTATTTTTCTTCTTCGCTGCTCCCCTTCTCTTTCATTCTCCAAGCTTCATTTCTCAGAAATGAACTTTTTCGACCTGGGTGCTTCAAGGGAGCTTGACCTATCCACGTTTGATCCTTCCCACCAGTTTTAAGACACGGTTCAAGCCTGGAGCTTCTAAAATGCAGTTGCAACTGAAATCTGCTACTCGTATCAAAAGATCACACACAAAAAGTATCAAACAGGAAGTCTAAAAAAATAAAATAAAGTAAAAACACCCTTGAAATCAGCAGCAATTCCTTATAAAGGCAAAACAAATCACATTTCTAAAATGTGGGAGTTTGTGCCATGTTTATGCCCGTCGGCGTCGTGGAACTAGCACAGCCCTTCAAAAATCAAATTTAAACACGTGCATGCTGTTTCGTTTCACTTTGTAGGTACACAAAGCCGGTCACATCGTTTTTTAAAATACAGATGTTCTCAGAAAAAAGTGTAGAGTGTTCTTTGAACTGTATATCTTCAGGGGGGCTAACAGGACTGAAAAATCCTTCAAGTTGGGTTCCCCCCCCAAAAAAGGCCTGTATGCAGAAAACTAGCACGTCAGGGAGAATGCCAAGACAGAATTTCTCTTCCTGACATGCGAGCTTTCTGCATGCAGGGATCTTGATTAGTTTGTTCCAGGAAAAGTGAGGGCGTTCCTTTCCTCAGCTCACCAGGTGCAACAGGAGAGAGAAATTCCAGATCTCCCATGAGTTTAATTCTTAACTTTAACAGTGGGGGAAAGCAAACCAAGAACCGCTGTCTCTTCTGCCAGCGCAGAAGACAGAAAAACACGCCACAGCTGTTGCAACTGCATGCACTTCTGTAGTCATTGGTTGCAACACTAATGTGGCCACCCTGCCAGTGACCGCAAAGGTGCATGCAGTCACAACAGCTGTGGCAAGTTTTCCCTGCAGTGGCTACTTTCATCCTTCAAGGATTCTCCAAGCTGCTGCAGCAAATCAATCTGACATCTCTGGATACTTGAGCACGGCTCAAATCCCTTACAGTGGAAAACTCCGTCACACTCTGAGCCCAGTTGTCGAACTGCAACTAAGTGGAATGCAAGAGCTTCTTCAGAGTCCCACCTTGCAAAACGGTCTCCCTGAGTGTGGTCTTTTTCGGGCATTTCCCCCTCAAAGTCAAGTCGCTGAGAGCTACACCCCCACCCTGCTAAGTGGTCTGGCCATCGGAAGACATCTGGAATGGCTTTGCTTTCAATTTAAGCTTTAGAAGGAGCCCCTTCCTCACACCTTCCCACAATTTACCTGGGACGTCTGCCTCAAAAGCACTCATCCCCATCAGCGGTGATGGTGGAGCAGGAGTTTAGGAAATTGTTCCATGGGGGGGGTGCATAAAGCACGATCCATGCGCTATGATGTGGCTCAGATCTATCAAGTGGAATTGGAGAACATCCGAGGATCTGGAAGCCCCTACACCTGGGGAAGATTCAATTAAAAGCAGCCTTGGAAAGATCTTTGCGGCTCCCCCGAAGGTTGCCTTCTTTCTAGTAGGGCCAACTCAAGAACCTAACAATTGCAGAGACTTACAAGTATCAGATGAAGCAGGAGGGAGAAGAGGAAAGATTACTTTCAACCAGAGGACAAGCAGTTCTGATGTCCCCCAAGTACCCTCTTCCTGAAGGAGTTGTACCAACACAGCTCTGTAAAAGCAACACACGAGCAGTGTGGTCTGGGAACTACAGATACTACTTCCATAGTGTGTGCACCACTGCTTTTCTACAGACATGGCTACTCCAGTGGGGTTGGTTTGGTCAAAAATGAAGGGCTGGAACTCATCAGGGTGACCATCAGCCAACATCCCAGGGTTCCTCTCCATGCTCCAAGAAGGACAAGCAACTATCAGTAGCCATCCTCTGGGTTTTCCACAATGCCCCTGGACAAGCTTCGTTCTAAGATATTCTGGGAACTCAACAAACCCGTTACTCATAGCTGCTGGAACAAGCCAGAACTGAGCACAGAGGATGGGCCCACCAGGGAAATTTCCCGGGACGTCCTCAAAGCTCCACCTATGTAGAAGATTTGTAAAATGTACAGTGAGATTCATATTTCATCTCTGGTGTCAGTTGGGACAATATGAGGCCGTTTTGTAGACCCAGCTCCAGTTCAAATTGTTTTTTGACAAAGCAGTGACCTGAAAGCTACTCATGTGTGGTGAGTTTCTGGAAGTGACATGGAGCCCTGAGGTGTTGAGCACCATAAGAGGACTATCTGAATCAGGCCAAGGTCACCTTTCTCCATAGTGTGTCATGTGGGAAAACAGTCTTAACCTTGAAACATGATTATCCTTTCAACTGTGTTCCGATCCAACAGCAGGATAAATCAAATTGCCCCTCTTTTCTTTCACACACACGTAAACACCCATCTACTCATTCAGCCAGCTCCACCCAACCTTTCTTATAATCCTGCAGAATCTCGAGGTAATATTGCCACTCTGGCTCACTGTCGTACTTCACCTCATAAACTGTCTTCAAAGGGTTTTTGTGGCGTTTGTGGACGCGAAGCACCACACCCTGATACCAGGCTTCTGTCTTGTCCTTCTCCTCATACAAGTGCCTGATTCTCTTCCCAACAAGTTCTGGATACTCAGAGGGCAAGGCAGACACCCTGGCACTACTGCATCTCCGCCGCTTGAAACTCTTCAGGAGGAGTGCTGGTGGCACTTTCTTTCTCTTCCTTGAAGGACCAAGAACCTGAGGTCCCTGAATATCCTGAAGAGCATTCTGGAATTGGATGTGAACCACGGACTTCCGCAGGTGAAGGATCTTTGAGGCTCTGGTTGTCCTCCTAGCAACCTTAGCAGTCAGTTTCAGCTCAAGAGTCCTTGGCCGTTTATGGGATGGCCTCTTAGCACCAGAGCAAAGAGCGAGTCCCTTGGTTTCCAAGGCTGTGTCTTCCTTAGGAAGCACCTTCATCCCATTTAGCATACAATCGTGTTGGAGGGAAGGTGAGGAACATCTGAGAAGGGTTCCTGTATCTACTGGTTGGTGAGTCTTGCAATGCAAGCACACAGTGCCAAGACAGGCTGCCAATCCATATGCTTTGTCTTTGGTACTCTTCCCTCTGAAGTCCTGGCCACAAGACTCGGTGGCTGCATCTGTTCCCAAAGCCTCAACATCACTGTTTGGGATCTCCCTCGCAGGATTCCCTGGGAAAACGAAAAGCACAGAACAGTCAACCGAATGAGCATCTTCTCTCAAGGCAGAGATGCTGTCCACAATTTTGGTCCTAAACTCTTTTTCCAAAGGTTCAACAGATCTCTTCATTCTCCAACTAATCTAATTCTGTTCTAAAGGGAGAATGGATCCCATTGGCCAACTTCTAATACTTCTTCTTTTCACATGATGGATTAGGGATTCCTGGGCTATGTTCCCATCCCAAAAGATCTCTCAATCCCAGAGTTGTTATCTCTTAACAAAAGCAAGCACTCCAGATGTGTTGGAATTACAGTCTCCAGAATTTTAGGCTGACAGCCATACTGGCCAGAAGAAGGGCAGGGTAGTCCCAACACATGCTCCAGGGAAGACACCAAGTTAGAGAAGGTTGTCTTAATTAAGAGCCCCCCACTATGCCTTCTCTTCTCCTGATGCTCCTGGGGGGCAACATCTGAGCAACATAAAAACTGCAGGGACACCCATTTCTGCTATATGCTAGAAAATACTTCCCTCTCACCAATTAGATCAGCTGCTAGGAGGAGAAGTGGGCTAGAACATTTAAGTGGAGGTTGGAAAGCTACAGCTGCACATTGTGTTGCAGCTCCTTCACTAAATTGGTGGGGAGGGACAAGAGGACCACACCAAAGGGACATAATCTGAGGTTCCCAGTGATTCACAAGAGCCCACCCAAATCCCTGCTGAATTCTGCAATTCTGCAAAAGAAGGAAAAGCTGTCAAATGCATGGAGAGCACTCACAGTAGCTACGTATTCAAATCCAACCAGTACCAGCTTTTTTCCCCCGCCCCCGCCTATTTTTTGGAACATGGCCCTCAGCACACAAAAGGCTAAGTGAGGCTGCACCCCCAAATCTAGTTAATCTCCAAAATCTTTCCTGTGGAATTCAGCCGTGTTAGAAGTTTCTGGTTGTTGCTGGTTTAAAAAAAAGTAAGCTATATAAAAACGGAGAGAGCCAGTTTGGTGTAGGGGTGAAGGCACCAAGTTAGAAACCAGGAAGCTGTGAGTTCTAGTCCCTCCTTAGGCACGAAGCCAGCTGGGTGATCTTGGGCCAGTCATACTCTCTGGCAAACCACTTCCAAAATCTTGCCAAGAAAACTGCAGGGACCTGTCCAGGCAGTCACCAGGAGTCAAGACTGACTCGAAGGTGCCAATATATATATATATCGATTCTGATATATAGAATGAATATATCAGAATCCATATCTATCTATCTATCTATCTATCTATCTATCTATCTATCTATCTATCTATCTATCTATCTATCTATCTATCTATCTATCTATCTCTGCATATATTCTGTATATATATTATACATACATATATATATGTAAATAAAAAGGAAGTCAGGCCGCCGCTGTTCTATATATCAGAACAGCCATTGCTCTTCTGTACACCAGATATCTATTAACCCAGGGAAGTCAAGGACCAAAAGAGATATAAAGCCCCACTATTTGTTAGAAGATGTTCCCCGGCTTGCCAGACTCGCAGAAGCACCATGCACCATTTGAGATGTCCTTCAGGGTAGTAGGGGGACCTTCAGCCCTGTCCAGCCGCACCACCAACCTCCAAGGGCCTGTATTTTCCACCTGCAGTGGTATGTGGGAATGACCTTGGGAGACAGGAGGAAGAGCCACAGCCTAGACAATGGTCTGATAAATGAAATCTGAGTCTGAAGGAGGGATGGGGGTGGAGAAAGCAACCCAGAGGGGACCCTTCTTAGTTTTCAGGAGAGTAAAACTGAAGGAAGGGAGGGATTCTTTCAGACTTGCAAGACTGATGTTACCCTTGCGAGGTGGTCCACAGAACAAGCACAACCAGGAGTACGCTCTATTTTTATTGTTAGGTTATATTAACAGAATCTTGCAAGTCTGAAAGCACCTCTCCCATCCCTTACTTTTACTCTCCCAAAAACTAGGAGGATCCCTTCTGAGACACTTTGACCACCCTTCTCTTTCGGACTCAAATTTTGTTTATCAGATCATTGTCTAGAGTGGTGTTTCTCAACCTAGGCCACTTTAAGATGAGTGGGCTTCAACTCCCATGCTGGCTGGGGAATTCTGGGAGTTGAAGTCCACTCATCTTAAAGTGGCCTAGGTTGAGAAACACTGGGCTAGAGTGTGGCTCTTCCTCCTGTCTCCCATGGTCATTCCCACATACCCTTACAGCCCCTGAGCAACACAGCTACCTGCCAAAATCACAAGAAGTCTACCACCTCCACTTGTGCCCAAAGGCATTCCACACTCAAACTAAACCAAGCAGCAGCGAGCAAGACACACCCACACAAAGAATGGATACCTACTTGGAGGCGTGCAGGCCCGCCTGTGAACTTGGACCTGGAAAAAATAAAGGTGTCGAGAATCATCTGAAATGACAGTAGCTAGGGGACAGTTGGTCAGAGCTAACGAAAGAGAGACAGTGAGTGTGTGCGTGCACGTGCCTGGGTGTACGTGTGGTGTGTGCAACGGCATCTTATGTTCCATCTTGCCCCATGCTATCTACTGCCAGCTTTGCTAATGTAGCACCTTCCAGCTGGACTGAGACTACAACTCCCATAGTTCCCAGCCAGCCCAATTGCTGTCAGGATATAACACGGGTAAGAAAGATGTTGCTGAATTATAGCTCTCAATATGTTCCTCACCTCTGGATTAAAGGCCATTTGCCAATACTACAGGCACCCAATTCCATGCCTTCTTAGCCAACAATCTCAGAACATCCTCCCCTCTACAGTTTAGCCAACCCCGGATCTGCCAGACAACTCTCTTAAGCTCCCTTTCCCTTGTCCTCTCCCCACTTAGAAGGCGGAACCCCAACCACCTCTGGAGGAGACACAGGAATTCTCTCCCAGGCCTCAACCCTGACCACTATGTAGATTTTCTACCCATATCTGTAGGGAAGACCAACCGAGACTGTGCCCATGCAAGGGGGAAAGGTGCAGAGATCAAAGCCCAAGAAAATCACAGTTTGTGCAAGACAGAGGAGGAGGAGAAGGAGAAAAAGATAAAAATATGTTTAGTTCAACACTGAAGTTTCAAAAGAAGGCCCACGCTCTTACCAAGCTGCTGCTTGACACACTCGTGCCAGTGGAGGTTCAAGAGGTCAGGGTAAATGTCCGGCAGCTGTTTCAAAGCCAGCAGCTTCAACATCCGAGAAGTACAGCTCTTGAGGTCCAGGTCCCTCAACAGCTTCTCTTCAGACAAGGTGGTAGGACGCAGCTCTACCTTGTGGTCCTGTAAGACATGGTCAACCAACACACCAGAAAGGTTGGGGAACAGTTCCTCTTTCACCACGTGAATAGGGATGAAGGTGGTGCCAGCTCGAATCACGTGAGGAAAGGGGCACCTGTGACTGATCAGGAATGTCTCCAGCTGAGATAGCAGCTTCCTGATAAGCACCGCTACATCCTTAAAGGCCAACCAGATCTCTTTGCCCCTGGAGGGTTTGTGAGCTTCAGAGAGCTTTGGACCATTTTTGGGCTTGGTGGAACTGATCGTCTTCTCCTGCAGCTCCACAGTGGACTCGGCCATCTCCAACCATTCCTTGAGTTGATCAGGGGAGGAGGCAGACACCGAACAAGAAATTATAGTGCAGACAGACGTATGCAAAGCAGTGAAATACTGCCTGGGTGAATGTTGCTGACCAAGAGGTTTTCCAGTGGTGGGATCCAGAACTTGGGCCTCTCTAAGCACAGGAGAGCCAGCAGGGGTGCTAGGTGGCAGGGGCATTGAAGCATCTGGCGGTTTAGCATTAAAGCCTTTGATCTGCAAAATCGGAGTTTCAGATGGAGTTACAGCCTGGGAAAGGTTGGACCCAACCAAGGGGGCATTTTGCTGAGTTATCTGTGTGTCAGAACCTCTTTGGAGAGAGACATCCTTGGCCCCAGAGCCAGCCTCAGCTGCATGAGTTTTAAGGATTTTGAATTTCTTGAACAGAAATGCCGCAGAGCTGTGAAAATGTCCGTTACCCCAAGAACCGCTGTTGACAGGCAGCACCAAGGCCTCTCTGCTTGTCTCTGAGACAGTCTCCTGGCCGTTGGCTGCTCTCTCTCTCGCTTCTTCACCTTTGATCTTTGAACCTCCGCTGTCTGGAGCCTCAAGCTTCTTGGGCAGCTGCTGAAGATCAGGTCCCTCTGCCAAGCTTTCCGTTCTAAAGCTGAGATCTAACACATGGTCTTCTTGGGCAAGTCTCTCAACTCTACCATTGGAACAACTGGTAGGGGATGGCTGGCAAGACACAGGATCATTTGGATTCAAAAGCTTGACCTTGGAGCTTTCCCAAGGCCCAGCATTATCTCCGCTATCTCGTTCTACCTGGACACTATTTTTACCCACGTCAGCATCTCCAGGTTTCGTTATTGCATTGCAGGTGGTTTCTTTCCACCCAGGAAGATCCACCCTAGACTCATTGGTCAATCTTTTAGAGCCTGTCCAAGGCAGACCTTCATCTTCCACACTGTTGCCTCTGCTCCTGGGAGACAGTTCCTCAGCGTGGCAACTTTTAGAGGCATCCAGTTGCACCAAATCGGCAGAACCTTCTAAGTACGCTTGGTATGGAGCCAAGCTGAAAACGTTATTGATAACAGGCATAGGAGGAGAAGAAGTAGTTGAGGAACCTTCACGCTGTTTATGAACTGCCTTTGGTTGTTCCTCTGAGGACCACTGTACATTAGATATACATTGGATGTTAGAAGCCTTGAGAACATTTTTGGGCAGGTCTTGCTTGGAGCAGGGATTGTGGGAGATAACTGGGCTATCGGAAATAACTATGCAGGCTCCTGATTCATCTTTGTGGGTGCTGGTGTTCCTAGATTCAGAGGTTAAGGAGAATTTTTTGTGTGTCTCAGAAGATTCCTCTTCCCTCACCGTCACCTTTTCTGGTGGGCAAAGATCCTTCTTGCAGCCACTTTCCTGTAACTTTCCAACCGTGTTGTAGCAATGAGATAGCCGGTCTACTTGGTAAACAGGATGGAAATCCTGTAGACCAGAAGAATTTGTGCTGGCTTCTTTTGCAATGCGGCTGCTCTCACACCAGTCTGGAAGACTACCTCTGCTGCGCCAAGGATTATAAGCTGGAGGAGCCTTTTCAGGCAGAGCACAGGCAGAAACAGGACTCTTTGGCGCAAAGTCTATTTTGGTCACTGAGTTCTGTGGGTGCTCATGTTCCCTTGAAGAGTGACGCTCAAGGGGGGTCATAGGAGATGGGCCAACAGCCTGGTAAAGATAGCTCTCCAGATGACCAGGATAGTAGCTGCGAGAGGTTTGCTGAAAATACGACCCAGGAAACAGCTGGGCGTCTTCACTGCTTGGAGACCCAAAACCTTTGCAGGCCGCCAAAGTGAAGACCGAGTTTGATTTTTCTGCTTGCATGTAGCTCTGGTGATACAACAACATCTGTTCGTGAGAGGCGAGGGGATAGGATCCCAAGGGGTAGCATGTGGGTGATCTCTCCTGATATGCCAGATCCTGGGGATTCACCAGTAAGCTGGGAGGAGGAGGAGGAGGAGGAGGAGGAGGAAGCCTGGACCACGTGTGTTTGCTGGGGTTGCTACCCGGGGTCTCCGAGACGCTTTTCTGGCATACGGCGGGGGAGCTGGCATCCAGGGAAGAGGCACTCTGAGACCCCTGGCATTTCTCAAATGCCTTATGGTAAGGCAAGAAGCCCGCAGAATGGGCAGTGCCCTCTTTGGGCCCCTGCTGGAACTGGATGACACCAGCATCAGGCACCAAGGCTTTCTTGGGCCCCACTGTGCTGTAACTACGGCTCTTGGTGCCGGTGGGCAAAACCGAGGGAGAGGGAGGCCATTCCAGACGCTTTGAGAGGTTTTCCATCTGCATTCGCAAGGCTAGAGTGCCTTTGGGGGAGTAGCCAGATTCCGCCCCGTAAGGGTGGCTTCGGTAAACTGGTTTGGGGGCTGCCAAGGTGGGGCAAACGGCAGGGGCTGCAGGGAGCTGCTGGGTTGGGTATCCCTGGATCCAGCCTTGCTGAATGACACCTGAGTGACCCATGTAGCTGGCCCACCGCTCTTGGGTGGCACATTCGCTGACCTTCTCAGAGCCCCGGACTCTCTGACGGGCTTCCAAACCTTCAGGTTCTGGCTTGTACGTGGGTTTCTCTGTCCTTGGAGACTGGCCAGGTGCACCTCCTGTGCAATGGCTGTAGGTCTCAGCGGAGGGCCAGTGAGTTAAAGCTTTGGGCCCTTCGTGGCACTGCAGTGGGTAAGTAAAATAGGAGCCTTTGTAACTGTAATGGTCTTCCGTGGTGAGGTCGGGCAGCCCATTCGTCCTGCACAAGCCCACTGGGTGGATGTGGGTTGGCTCCACCTCCAGTCGAGGGAGCTTGCTGTAACTCATGGCACTCACCGCTTCCAAGAGTCGCTTCTCCGCCATTATACACGCTTTCTGGCCACCGGGCTCAGACAGGAAACAGAACGGTCGCTCTGGATGTTCTGAAACAGGAGAAAAGAGAGAGAGAAAAGTCAGCCTTCGAACCTGACCCTGTTATTTATGCAACTGGCCATCAGGAGGAGCACACCTGGTTGACCCATCCCTACATCACGCTCATCCAACTGACTCAATTCAACTGTCTGGGGCTAGTGAAAGGCCCCAGAAAATAGAAGTTTGGAGGATCCCATCACCTTGTTCTTGAAAACTGACCCAGTCACCTTAGGTGACGTGGAAGCCTTGAACAATATCCAGAGGCTGCAACTGGTGTTGGTTCCCCCGTGGACAGTTATGTGCACCCCCCGGATGGCACGTTACACCTCTGCTCTGTGAGTTGCGTTGGCTGCCAGTTTGCTTCCAGGTGGAATTCAAGGTGCTGGTTTTGACCTTTAAAGCCCCACGTGGCATGGGACCAGGTTATCTGAGGGACCATCTCCTTCTGATCACATCTACCCGTCCCATCAGGTTGAGCAGGAAGAATATGCTGCAGATCCCGTCTACTACAGAGTCCCATTTAGCAGGACCCAGACAGTGTGCTTTTTCTGCTGTGGCCCCCACCCTCTGGAATATCATTCCCCCTGAGGTGAGGTCAGCCCCATCTCTGTTAGCCTCCTGGAAATCCCTGAAAACATGTTTTTTTCCAGCCACCTCGGGGATCCCATGGTGAACCTGCAAGGTGGCTGTGTGATGTCAAGTGATGGAGGTTCTCCCACAATCTTGGGTTATTTATGTTCTTATGGGTTTTTTTTTTCATTCATGTTTGAGAGTTCTATGGTTTTTAATGTTATTAAGTTTTGTATGCCGCTCAGACTCATGTTTCGTGAGATGGTCAGCTATATAAATCAGATGGATGGATCCAGCAAAGATCTAATAGAAAAAAGATAGAAAGTTCTACTGTTGTCCTGAAGACTCTCTTAACAGAAGATAATCTATTTATTATTCTGAAGAGAGGCTACTGAGTTCATTTTTGCAGATAGTTATTTATGAAAGGTAGAGTTAAGTTTGCTGCTAGCTTCTACGACAATTTATGTCTGTCCCTACTGTCTTTCTGCCTCTTCCCACAAAGGATGCACAATCTATAATCCAAATCAGGAGAGCTAATTAAGGAAGGGAGGAAACTAAAGGCAAATGAAGATGAACTTGTTTTTATTCACATAGCACAATTTCTAGCAACACGTCAGGAACAGAATTAGTCTCAGCACTAAGTTTCCAGCTTAGGCTTTTAATCCATCTCTTTCTCACCACTGGAAAAATCCTACCACCAGTTTTGACTCTCTTACTCCACAATCTCTTTCACTCCATCTGTTTTCCTCTGTTTCAGAATAGGACCTTCTTCTCAAAGCAATTTTCTCATCTCGGGTATCAGCTGCCAAGGGTCCCATTTGCGCCTAACTATGAACCCCCATGGGTAATCTGGGGACACCTAGCCTACCTCACAGGGTTGTTATGAAGGCTGGGTACATCAGCTGAAATCCTTGGATGGCCAGGCGGGCAAGGGGGGAGCAGGGATTAAAGTATATGCACATAAGTGAGCAAACAGTGTGGAAACCTAACTGATGATGCAGGGACCGTAAATGAGAATATCTATGCAGAGAAATCTATGCACCCTGTTATTTGAAAGAGAGGCAGGTCCCACCTGTTATAACCTGTTTCCTTGGGTGATGCGCGCAGGATGTTCCAGCTGATGGAACCAGCTGCACGAGAAAGAATTTATTTTCCAATCTCCCAGACCTCATAAAACACAGGCAGGCAAACCCACAAGCCCTCAACTGACCACTCTGGTTGAGGCAGATGGGAACTAAAGTCCAAAGCGTTGGAGGAAAGCATAATGTTCGCCCTCGGAAAGATGCTCGACTCCTGGTGACCACGTGGACAGACTCCACGTAATTGTCTTGGCAAGAAGACCGAGGTATTCTTCGTGCAAGATTTTAAAGGTACGGCCCTGGAGGTTTCCTTGTGGTCTCCCATCCAAGTACTAACAGTGGGCTAAAATACATGGCACAAGATGGGTTTCTCTGTTTGAACCCCCAATTCAGTCCCCTTTGTGGGGGAGGAATTGGAGAAAAGATTAAGAGAAGTAGAGAGTACGTTACAAGACCGAGGGAGAACCAACAGAACAATATTTCGATCACAGGTTGCTGATCCGAACATTGCAAAAGTTAAACGTGTTCACCGCATTCCCCTCTACACAGTGACATGCCTTAGGTTAAAATCAGAAAATCAATAAAGAGCGTGACAGGCCACCCAAGGTCTGCACAAAACTTCTCAGAAAGCCTTCAAAATGCTTCGTAATTGAGATATTTTTGGTCCCTTGGCTTTTCAGAAACTGCCAAGTCAGAAGAAAGAAGAGGAAAGAAGGTATGAGTCATATTATCTAGACCAGTATTTCTCAGCCTTGGTGGCTTTAAGATGTGTGGACTTCAATTCCCAGAATTCCCCAGCCAGCCATGCTGGCTGGGGAACTCTGGGAGTTGAAGTCCACACATCTTCAAGCGGCCATGGTTGAGAAACGCTGGATTAAGCTAACCAGCCTTGGTGGTTTGGTGGTTTATCAGCCTTGGTGTCTTTAAGATGTGTGGACCTTGGTGGCTTGGTGGTTTCTCAGCCTTGGTGGCTTTCAGATGTGTGGACTTCAACTCCCAGAATTCCCCAGCCAGCCATGCTGGCTGAGGAATTCTGGGAGTTGAAGTCCACACATCTTCAAGTGGCCATGAGAGTTGAGAACACTGGATTAAGCTAACCAAATGACTCCAACCTTCAATTCCAAGGTTGAGAGTGACATCACCACTGCTTTATCTACTTATTTTTCAAGGATGAAGGAGGCAAATCCCTACTTCACAAAACCGGCACTATGATTTCTCTCCCAAGCGCAGCTGCAGGAGTTGCAGGAGGGGAAGGTACAGGCTCCCTCAGATGAAGAAAACTCTTCGGAGGCTTTCCCATCCATATGAAGCATTTGCAAGCCTTCCAGGAGATACCTGCTGACCTGGACTATCAACCCCATGGACCGCACTGAGCTCTACTTCTGGATCAAGCGATATGGAAAGTCGCCTTCATTTAACAGCCTGCTTGAGATCACTACAGCAGGCTCAATCACATCATTTCAGCCAAGGAGGAAGCAAACACTGGGGTCAACACAAACTATAGTAATCAATGCCCCAACACGACTTTGGCCAAAAGGAGAACTGGTCCTCCTGTTTCTGGGCCAAGTGTAGATGTGGTTTGTTGTTCTCTCTTCCACCAGTCCAGCCAAAGGCTGTAGAATTGACAGGTGCTCTTCCATCTAATTACTGAGTTAACCCTACTTAGCTTCCAAGTTCAAGCAAGGTCAACTTGGCAGCACCACCTGCCACGGCTGCAGGTCAACACGGACACCATCATTGCAAATTGGCAACCAATTCAGATCTTTCAGTAGAGGCATCATATGATCCCTGTATCTTGCACCAATGAGGGCCCCAGCTACCACATTTTGCACCAGATGCAACTTGGGGACACTTGTCAAGGGTAGCGTGTTGGCTCTTGGAAGTCTCCAGAGATATGAGATGGATGCTACTGTAACCTAAATGACCATCGTCGGTCACTCAGAGATATCCAAGGGTAGATGGGCATTGCCCTATCCCACGGCAATCGTTTGCCATTTTGTCTCTTGGCCTGCCACACTTCCACATAAAAATTAATCGAGCCTTTTCTTCCTGCTAGATCCCTGACAGCATTGAAATGGAGGTCCCTCACTTAAGGACCTTAGCTGCTATATCACTTTTCCACTCTTTGCCGGCAGCTATCGTACCACCAACCGTCTTGCTTCATTTTGTGTTTTTAATTTAGTGTTATATTTTGTAAGCTGCCCACTTACAACATGGAATGGGCATCTATATTAAATCTAGAGGAGGAGGAAGGAAGAAGGGGAGAAGGAGGAAGAGAAGGAAGAGAAGGAAGAGGAGGAGGAAGTTTCCCAGTGCTTAAATTTTGCAAGTTTTTTCTGGTGATGGGTCACCTACACCTGAAGCCTAACCTCACATCTCCTCCCTAAATGCAGCGTCACCATTAACTGTGCCAAAGTGAGCTGGGAATATTCAGGCAAAGAAAACACACGATTGCTAAGGCTTCCCATCAACGTGGCCTTGGCCGGGTTTTACAAGAGTAGGAATGTTGTAACCAGCTTTTATGATCGATTCTGTTTGCTAACTGATTACACGCATATAGAGAGAGAAAAAGAGAACTTATAAAAGACTTCAAAAACCCTCCGGAGGGGGAACTGACCGTAAACAGGGAGAGAAATTCAACCACATGCAATCAGAAACGTGTTATAGAATGATACAACTAGGATACATCCAGTATCACTCACACTAGTGTTTCTCAACTTTTTTTTCACCCATAGCCCCCCCAACCTTGTTTTAATTCTGTGCCCCCCTCCCCCCGTCCTGGATTAAAGACATGGGAGAGCAACTAGTGTGTTTTCTAGTGTCAACAAGACACTATTTGCAGTACTGCACACTTTGCTTTTCTGTGGCCCCCTCAGCATGTGCAATGGCCCCCATTACACATTTTTCACCTGTGGCCCTCTTGAAATATCCTTGGGCCCCACTGGATTTTTTTTTTAAAACTTTTTGTGGGATATATAAACATTGAATTATGTTGTATAGGTTTGATGATTAGAAATAATATGGGTTAATAGAAATAATGGAAGTTATGTAGTAAATTTAGAGCAAGACTTTGATGTATATTGTTACTTACATCTGTTGGGGGGTAGGTTGGAAGTCAATTCTTTTTGTGGTTATTGTTTTTTCTTTTCTGTAGTTTTGCTTTTTATTATTTTTCTTTTTAAATTTTTTTCTTTTTTCCCCGCTATTTTTTATTCTTAGTATTAGTCTTGGTTAGTTTTTATTGTTTTTTATTAATAAAGATAGAACAAAAAAAGAAAAAGAAATATCCTAGGGCCCCCAGTTGACAACCACTGACTTACCCAATATTTCATTTTAGCTGTTATTGAACCTCCTTTTCAATATGTTAATGTGTTTTATTACGTCTAATACTAATTTTAAAATATTCATAACCAAGTAGCATGGGGAAACGTAAGCTTGGGTTTTTCTAATAAGTCAACAAAGACTGCATTCTTCATCCTTAACAATCTGGGTGGCTGGTTATTGTTAATTAATATTAGTATTACCCCCTTTCCCTCTGGGGTGGAGGGGTTGAATTGAGCAAATTCTGGCAGTAGAGTCCAGCACTGGGAGATATTCCTCCCCATTCAAAATTCTCTTAATCAATAGGAAACTGGTAGCACCTTTTCAGACAATTATTAAAAGGCATAAGCACTCGTGAGCTGTAATTCACAAAAGCATATGCTTTTTTATAACTCTTGTTATTAAAAGGTGCTAGCAAACTTCTGATTTTTGGCTACCACAGGCCAACACAGCTCTCCTCCTGCAACATTTAATCTCCTAATGTGACTGTTTTGGCTAAGTGATTATTTATGGGAACATCTCTGGCATTTTGGAAGTCCAGCATCGAATTGCCCTGAGACCTATGTTCTCTGGAGTGGTAGACACACCTAATTTATTTTTAAACTGTTCTCTTAGGTAGTGTACCTTCCTCTCTCTTTTTTAGTTTAAAGATTTAGCCAATAGTTATCAATAGAATGGAATGCATTAGCTTATTACAAACAAATATTTCCTTATCTAGAGTTAAAACAGATGTCTTCTTATTTATAGTTAAAACAGATGTCTCCTTATCTAGAGTTAAAACAGATGTTTCCTTAAATGGGCATTTTATCTTTCCTATATATGTTTTTCTATACATAAGATATATGTTTTCCTTTACATAGGTTTTACTATGTGATGTGCTCCTTTATTTATAATGGCAGGAGCAAGCCTTTTCCTTTTATAAAACGGCATTACTACTGTCTCTACAATTTTTCATCAAGCCTTGATTTAAACCAATTGTAAACATATAAGGAAAATATTCCAACAATACATTCCTGGGGGAGATTAATGTTGGCAAAAACACACTCCCACATTCTGAGACCTTGGTGCATTATTTTCAATCATTCTTTTTAACAACTTTGCATCACTTCTCAGATGTCTCTTACCCAAGAAATGTGCCATGAATTTATGACCTTGACATCTTAGACTTTAGGGGTTCTCAGATCTGGTTTCACTAACATAGTACCAGAAGATCCTGGGCAAATAAATGTAAACTGCACGGATGGCTGCTGCTCCTTGCTATAGATGTCCTTCCATGTTTGATGTCATAACTCAAACCAAAGGAGATGATTCCTATTTTGTCTTCCACCCGCTTCTTTCAGGTGGAAAGAAGGCCTGTGCTTTGTGTAAAACCTGCAGAGCATTGCAGCTAAGACTCACCTAGGAGTGATTTTATAGAAATGTTACTTCTGACCATGTATTTGTTGTTCTTTTGCTTGACAGGTTCTCTGGGCAGATCTTAAAGTACTGGGTATTTGTGTTGTACATGGCTTATCTATATGTGAAAATCAAGACCCACAAACCCTAAAAAAAATAAACAAATAGCAAGTGAGCAAATATATAATTTTTGCCATCTATTGCCACCCCAACTGAAATTTGGGCACTAAAAACTCCATCAGCATCTTAAAGAGCTGGAAGACAGGACCTATTTCCATCTGAAAAGATTCTTCCTGGCTATTTTCCCCCAAAGTGCCAGTACTACCCTACTGAAGCCAGTGAACTCTACTCATAAGAAAATATGCACAAGACAGAAGATAGGCCCACGTCCTAGCTGCATTAAAAAGAAAAAGCAGAGCCAACCTGAACAACTGGGGTTCAAAGTGCCAGAACAAGCTACCTTGTTCCTGATTTCTTGACTCTTTATACAATTGTGTTTTTCGGAACAGCCCCGACCAATCAGGACCAAACAAACGTGAGCTTCTCGTCCAATCGTCGCTCACTAACTCACAGCAGTGGCATTTCCTACACTCCCCCCCCCCAGCACCTTTGTGTACCCAAGCACTATAGTTACTGCAAACATTGCTTCTGCGGCTTAACCCCTGCCTGCAACTATTCGGGGGCCACATGTAGCCTTTTAGAAGCACAGCAGGCCACGTGTCTGCAGAGAAGCCCTAAGCATGCATTATGTGTGTGCAAAGGCATATATACACACATATACACACACCCCGGCTATAAACCACAGCCGTCACTTGGGCAATCCCTAAAGAGCTCAAGGCCACTTTTTGTAACCCTCCAACAAGAAACAGATGATCTTGGGGGAGCGCATAAGAAAAAGGAAATCTCCTGACACTCAAACAGGAGGGTGTAGTCACAGTCCCTTTAAACACTTTGTCGAATGCAGAAGAAAACCAGCTCCCTTCCGAGGTGGGACTGATGCAGAGTGTGTCAGCTAAGGCAGCAGATGTGGCAAAATAAAGGCATAACAAGGAATCAGTTTGTTTGCTTTTTAAAAAAAGCACCCCTACTTTTTCTGCTCGCTCCAGAAACTCAGCGCCACCATCTTTGTTGAAAACCCAAGCAAAACTGACATTAGCAGGGCTCCTCCAAACACAACGCAGAGGCTTGGCACCCAACTTTAGCGCAGCCGATTTCGGGGAGTGGATCCTTTTTCCCACCTTCCTTCGGCGCTACCCATCTCGGCAGTCCCTTCCAAATGATCCTGGTTTAAAGCCGGCCAGTTGCGCCCAACGTGGAGGAGGAAGCGGGGAGTCACAGAGCATGACGCCGGTATCCAAGGTTCCCACCCCCAAGGCAGTGTTCTGGCCGCCTTCCAATCCCACCATTAACAGACTAAACAGGGCTTTTTTCATCGTCTTATTTTTTTAAACATCTATTTATCTGGGAAGAGACACTCGGTGCCAGCCACCACCCAAACAACACCCCCCTCCCCGCAGAAAGAACACCTGGGTGCCCTTGGACCCCCCCCCCCGCCGCAAAGTGATGCAACAAGAGAGCCTATCCTGCCAGATCTCTTTCGACACAGGCCCGTGCAGATCAAACCTCCTTCCCCAGCAGAGGCGCTGGCAGGGGATGATGGGAACCCAAGTCCCACGGAGCTGGAAGACGTCCAGCCCGGGGGGAAGCGGACGGGAGGCGGGCGCGCCTCCAAGGCGAGAGGGGACCCTCTGCACGGTCGCCCGCGAGCAGCTCCCCGCAGTCCGCCCGGGACTCCTGCGCAGAGTTGCCCGAAGTTACGCGCTCCCCAAGCCGCGGCCACTGCGACTGCAGCACCAGCAGCAATAACAATCACGACAACAACAGTAACAGTAACAACAAGCCCATGCTTTGGACCGGTCGGGATGGGGGAGGCGCCCCCGACTCCCCCGCGCCTTACTTCGGTGTAAACACGCCTCTCCCTCTCTTCCCACGTTGCGCCTCACGTGCAAAGCGGAGGCAGCCCTCCAAGCGCCGCGGGGGCCCCACTCCCTTCCTCCGCGGCCCCCGCGGCGCCCGATGGGGGTCGTAGTCCCCCCCCCCTTCCGGCGGCTCTTACCTCCCGCTCCCGCGGCGGCTCCTGCCCTCGCCGCCGCCGCATCTTCCTCCCCGGGCGGCGCTGCGCCCCGGGCGACGGGGGCGAGGGCGAGGGCGAGGGCGGTGCGCCGGGCCGGGCCGGGGGACCCGCGCGCGCGCCCGCTCGCCCGCCGCCTCCGCTCCGGAGCCCGCGCCCGGCCGGCACTCGCTCCGCCGCCGCAGCCGGGTCTGCTCGCCGCGCGCCGCGGCCCCTGGCGCGAGGCAGGTCCCGCCGGCTCGATCCGGAGCGGCGGCCGCTCCTCGCCTCTCGCGCTCTCGCCGGTCCCTCCCGCGATCGCAAGTCAAGGGCGGGGAGGGGGAGGAGGAGGAGGAGGAGGAGGAGGAAGGCGCCCGCGGGGGAGGAGGAGCCGGGACCCGGGCGCGCCCAGCCAATGGAAGCCCCGCGGGCCGGCGGCCGCCCGAAGTTTGCGCTCCTCGGCGGGGGCTCGCCCGGGGAAGCCGCGCCTGCCCTTCCTCCCGCTCGCGCCCGCGCGGGCCTTCCGGAGGGTCTCCCCCCCTCCCTGGCACAACAGCCCTGGCAGGTCAGCCCGTCGCCGAAGGGAGTCCTCGCTTCGCTCCCCCCCGCCCCGCCCCGCCCCGCCTGCAATTCGACTGGGAGGCTGCCGGTCGCCGGCTTCGTTCCTAAGGCGGAATCCGAGCTGCGACGCGGGGAGGACGCCCCTTCCTCCCTTCCGCTGCACTTCGAGGGCAGCCCGCCCAGCGTGGCACTTCCAGCCCGGCCCTTGCAGGACGCGCGGAAAGCCAGCAGAAGCTTGGGGGGGGGGGCTGGGGGGGGCACCCGCCCTCTGCCTGCCACCCGGGGGCACGGGGAATGAGTGGTGCGGAGAGGCGCGGGTGCGCACGTGCCCTGACCCACGGGGGGGGCACGGGGGGCGACCTCAAGACCAGAAGACTAGGAAATTGTTGTACGCCGCCCAGTCACCTCGTGTGAGATGGGCGGCTATATAAATGGATGGATGGATGGATGGATGGATGGATGGATGGATGGATGGATGGATGGAAGGACGGAAGGAAGGACGGAAGGAAGGAAGGAAGGAAGGAAGGAAGGAAGGAAGGAAAAATGTAGACAGTGCAGACAGGGAGAGATACCTACTAAGACTACTTCGGACGCAATATGTGGAGACCCAGCTCTCTGCAAAGGGCTGTAATTTTATTTATCTATTTTATTTATTTATGGTATTTATATAGCTGGGAAAGGGAAGAGAAAAGAAGCAGAGGACAGCCAGCAGTGAGGATTAAAATGTATATGCTCGGCCACTAGGAATAGTTTCCTGTCTCCTCACCTTCACCCAAAGAGGAAGAAAAATAGGATAATCCTCACTGGCAAATCGCTGAATTTGTCTTGCCTCTGTTTGAGGCATGGACTAATTATTTCTGTTTAGATTTCGGCTAAATCAACAAGCACTTGCTTGGCAGGGCTATCCTGAACCCATCAACTCACAAATAACTCCAAAACTATGAACGGGACTTCAGGGAAGGGAACATGACATACTTTGTAACCCTTTGAAAGAGAGCAAGTGGATCTCAAAAGTTTGCTAGCAAATGGGCTCCCCCAGCCCACTGAACCACAGACCCCCAAGCCGTCCTTTGGTGGGTTCACACAACTCCCTAATCCAGTGTTGTCCAAACTTGGCCACTTTAAGATGAGTGGACTTCAACTCCCAGAATTCCCCAGCCATGGCCATTCCCCATGGGCTGGCTGGGGAATTCTGGAAGTTGAAGTCCACTCATCTTAAAGTGGCCAAGTTTGGACAACACTGCCCTAAGCCATCACCCAAGACTTACAAATGACAACGCTGGGTACACACAGCCCTCAACCACTCAGCCACCCCAGGGATTCATTAGCTGGGGGCCCACCAATCAAAGCAGGGTTAATTCAACCCCACTTTATTATTCCACTCAATTGTTCAGAGCTTGTGCAAAACTGTGCACCGTACCGTGAGCCCCAGGGTTGGATTCGCACAACCCCCTAGGCTAAATGGGGTTGATGGGTTGACAGTCGAATGGACCCTGGGTGGAAGACCATCCTAGTGTTGCATCCCACCAGCTAAAGCATTATTACCCGTTCCCCAGCTTCCCCGCACCCCACTTTTTCCCTCGCCTTCCTCTGGCTACCCTTTACCAACCAGGGAGACTTCCAGCATGACGCAAGGCCCTTCTAGCTTCTGACAATGCGCCAATTCAGAGTGGAAAGTTTCATCTAACAAGCCCCTCGGGGAGGAAGCCTTTGAAATCCTGCAGAAGGAGCCAAGTCAGAGGAGCTCGTCCCTAGGGACAGGGCCCAGTGCTGGCTGGATTACAGCTTCCATGGTGCTCAGCCAATGCTTGGGTTGATGGGGACGGTTGTCCAGGACCCCTAGGGGACCCTGCCTGGGAAAAGGCCGGGCTCTAGAGCAGTTTCTCAACCATGCAACTTGAAGAGGTGTGGACTGAAGCCCACACCACTTCAAGTGGCCAAGGTTGAGAAACACTGCCCTGGAGGGAGGGTTAAAATGAGAGTCATGCTGTGAGATGAGCCTATAAACGGATTTATAAAACAGCGCTTCTGTTCATACATTTCTGGATGGCAGGACCTCCTCCGATGCTTCAGCTAGAAGACTCTTAATTTCTTTTCTTTTTTTATAAGAATGTTATCTTTCCAGCGTTTGCAAGCCTGGCTGCCCCTGTTTGTGCAATTCCTGATTTTAAAAAAAAAAAGTTTATTAATGAACCTATTTCAGCAATTCCCTTTTGGAGTATTTATCATTTTACCTATAGACGTGGTAAGCCACTTCTCACTGGTGCAGATCTCAGGGGTTTAACCATCACCATCCTATTAACCATGGCTATAAAATAAAATCATCCCAAGCAATTACAGATAACTTGACCTGGATCAGGGTGAAGTCTGGTAGTGTATATGAAGGACCCCAGTGTCTTAGCCTTGGATTAGAGACACAGGTATATTAGCCGTGGATAGGGCTACACACACTTTAATAGACAATTTAATCGTACTGGGGATAGCAAAACCTTTGAGTAAACCATGGAAAAGCATGCTGCGTAAATTGGTTGGGTCTGCCTAAGCTTGTTATGTAAACGTTTATTCCTTGAATTATGATTAAGCAAACTCTGGCTTTGCACAATGTACAGATCAGGTCTGTACTTTGTTGTATCAAAAAGTACAATCCGAGTCTTATTGACTCAGCAGCAGCGCCTATTGATTTAATGGGACTTGGACCCAGGTCAATGATAGAGAAATAAAATTCTCCCCGGTTATTTTCTGGTTTGCATCAGCCCTCTTCCACTCCACACACACACACACACACACACACCCAATTTTTTGTTGTGCTTATTTTACTAAGTGGCTTTTAAGTGCCTGGTGAAATGGCTTTTAGAGGTTTTGCAGTATCTTTTGTGTGGGGTCTATTAACAATCCATCTGCTTTCATTGTTTTAAACCTTTTATTCAACTTTGTTTTAGGCAACTTCGTCCCTAGAAATTCAGGGACCGGATGCATGACAACAATTACTATGATTAAGACTGACGCTTTCTTATCCTTTTTTTAAATTGTGATTGCTTGTGGTGTCTAGAACTAAACTCCCTTACAGGCCAGGTTTTATTAAGAGTGGCTTCTCTTCTCCCGGAAAGGAAAAGATGATGAAAATTCAAGTTCCATAAAAGGGGGGGTGGGGGGTGGAAGGTCGGTGTGGGACAACATCAATACTTAAGCTGCCCCAAAACTATGCAGTGATCTCAGTTTACATAATAGAAGATGCCAAATGACAAGTGGCTACTGCTTCCTTAATTCCCTTCTTTTACTTACACAATCACTGACTGCCACGAGAGGCCAGGCCATTGTTCAACCAGTGTGCCTACTTTCCGGTCCTCTAATTGTTCCGCCACTAAAAGGAACAGCCAGGCTCCTGGGCTAGATGGAATAATTGCATAATACATTTCCATTATAAACCTGAACTGGGGCTTCATTAAGGAGAACTATTCTGTTTCACCCACCCCCTTGGCCTGTCTCAGTGAGTTGGACACTTGCAATGGTGTCTGAATCTATCAGAAGCTTGCTTGCTTGCTTATTCCTTCCTTAATTAATTAAATCAATGAATCCATTTATTTGTTTATTTATATGTCACACTTATAAAGCCGTCCATCTCACACAAAGCGACTCTTTAAATGCAATGAAATCAATTAACATTTATTACTTATGATTACTTATTGGGGCGTACTTCTGAGTAAATAAGGTGTAGCATTGACCTGTTACCTCAGTGTTGTCCAAACTTGGCCACTTTAAGATTGAGTGGACTTCAACTCCCAGAATTCCCCAGCCAGCCATGCTGGCTGGGGAATTCTGGGCGTTGAAGTCCACTCATCTTAAAGTGGCCAAGTTTGGACAACACTGTGTTACCCCAATGATTTTCAAGCTTGGCACCTTTTAAGATGCGTGGACTTCAACTCCCAGAAGTCCACACAACTTAAAGTTGCCGAGGTTGCAAAACACGGTGTTAAAACTGTTGTTCCTGCTCATGTCATCCCTTCTTTAACCACATTGTAGGTCATCTCTTTCCCTGAACGTTAGCCTTGATTTGGGGGCAATATCTGTTCTGCCTCATCCCAGAGAGCAAGACCCAGAATAGCGGAGTGAACTTTCAGATTCTGACTGTTTAAAAAAGATTTTTAAGAAGTGCAATTCGGCACTGGAACCAGTTTCCCAGAAAGGTGGTAGGTTCTCCTTTGCGGGACGGGTTTGGGCAGAGGCTGAACGACTGCCCCACCAGGCCTGCTTTGGTTTGGATTTCAGTTCTGCACACAAGTTGGACTCCTCCTAACTCTGTAAGTTTAATTCCAACATTCTCGTGAGATAGGCTGGCAAGCAGACGGCAACTTTGAGTTCAAGGCCGTTCAAACAATGGAATTCTGATCAGGCTCAGGCTCAGAAAAAGAAGCAGCTTTTTATCATCAAACCCTTGTCTTGTTTTGGCTGGTTTGCTGCAGACTGAAGCCCACCTCCTCCTCTTGCATGGGCTGAGCTCTCTGTTTGCATTTGGTCACGTGAGACACGCTTCTGATGGGTTTAGCGATAAAGCAGCAAATGCCCGGTGTAACCACAAGTTTCACTTTTTAAAGATGAGTTAAGACTTTGTAGCTCTTTCTTACAAAGTTGCCACCGTCCCAGTGGATGCATTGGTCCTTGCAAGCTGGTCACACCTATTGGAGGAAGACAGCTGCGTTAGTCTATGGTGGCAGCTTTTCTGACTACTGCATTTTATTCAAAAGCATAAACTTTTGTGAGCTGCTGTTCCCTTCATCAGATGCTCTGTGCAATCTTTGGGGAGGAGGGCGAAGGACACCCTTGCCCTTGGAATGACAAACTGGGGGCTGCCCTCCAAAAGGAACGTGGCGCTGAACTCAAGTTTAAATTGGATTGGGTTCAAATTGAAATGGGACTAAACTTAAGACTGAACAAGATCCCCATACTGAATAGATTCCAATAAAGCCGAGGTTCCCAAACTCTTCAGCTCATCGACCCCTTCATGAAATTTCAGGTTGTTCGCTGAGCCCCCCAACATTGATCATATGAAAATAATTTAATAAATATGGCTTTTAACTAATCGTACTACTAATAGCAGCAGCAGTAGTGGCTAGTCCCATCAACCCTTGGGGGTTGAGACTGACCACCTGAAGACCCGTGTGTCAAACTCAGTTATAACCGGGCAGCTACTGGACGTCACAGCCACATTGGCACTGGGGGTTGTATTTTCTTAGCAGCAGGTGCATGGAGTTAGAAGTCCCCACGGTGTGGTCCAAAAAGTCAAGATGGTGGCTGCAGTAGTGAAGCTTCAACTGCACCACTGAGGCCACCACATTGACTTTTTGGACCCTACACTGCAGACATCTTGCAAAGGAGCTCATGAAAACAGTCTGGCCAGAGGAGATGGGTTTTTGAGTGGAATAAGGAACTGGAGGGTGTGTGTGTGTGTGTGTGTGTGTGTGTGTGTGTGTGTCATGCCCTCCATGAACAAAGCCAAGGTCTTGATGAGATAGGCTCATATACATCTGCTCCACCTGAGGTCCATCATGGGGACAACTTTTGGATGCTAGTCAACTGATGCCCCTTTGGGGTAGCTAAAGAGGATAACACCTGGGTGCAGAACGCAACAATCTGGCGTACTCTGCAAACACAGGAACAGCGTGGGTTTATCCCAGGGCCCGAGTTTGGAACCGAGGCAAGGAGAAGGAATAGGTAAATACCACTGAAGAACAGTGTTAGCTTTGGAACAGGATTTTATTGAACCAATTAACTTTCTTTCACTTTGGCTATTAATGAGCTGGATATGGTGTCTCAGCTGATGGCTTAGATAAGGAAGCAAAGGGCAGAGAGACCTATACTGGGGCATTCACCATGGATTGCACTGCCTCTGAATACTTCCACCCAACACAGGTAGTTGTGTGGGCTCATTGAACACACTCAAGACTTCCTGGGCTGGTTTAGGGGTTGGGTTTCTCCTCCCTGCCCCCAAAACCCTTTTCTGCCCCTTTGAAAACCCAAACTTCCTGATGCCTCACTTCTTTGTCTCAGCACTGCTGTCTGCAGTGGAGCATGCTCCATTTTTAAAATAATTCTTCCACGACCTACAAATCTTGGACATAACAGGAGCAGCAGGTGGGAAGTTTTGTCTCTGAAATATACCCTGAAGGGCATACGAACTAGATTAGGGATGAGCAGAAGGTAGTTTTGGAATAGAAGTGTGCCTTGTTTAATGTTAGCCTGGCAAGGAGTTTTAATTCCTAAATATTCAGCAATGGCAACAGAAAAATGGCACGTATGGAAACACGCGCATTCCTGTATTTTGAAGCTGAAGATGTAAGCAGGAGTGGAGTTGCGTGTTGACTCTTTGATTCCTAAATTCCAAACCATCTTTGAGCAAATTCTTGTCCTGGCTGGCATTGGGTGAACCTGGCCATCGTCGTTGGAGTACCACTTTGAAGGCTTGACATCAGTGTGACCCCAGCCAGTTGTGGTTTATTCAGCACACCACAGATCAGCAAATCATGGCAGCACCCTGGGCTGTCAGTGGTGGATCCCTCTCGGGGTTTATGCAATAACTCTGAGTCACAATAACTCTGAGTCACAAACTTCCAAAGTTGCAGGATTTCACCCTTCTGCTGCAATGGAGAAATGCTGTGGTTGCCATCACACAACACATTAATTGAAGGGGTTCGGTATAGCAAGGGCGACTCGGGCAGGGCTGTTTGTCAGCCAGGCTTTATGGCATAGCTCGGGGTTCAAACTCAACAAGGCCTCGGCTCGCTAAAATGAGAAACGGATTTGTGTGAGACCCCCCCCCCCGACCCTGGCCGAATAGAGTTGATTATTTCACTGGGGTTCTGGTTGGGCAAGAAATAAATACACCACTTTGAATAATCTGCTTTCCATCATAAAGCAGCTGGGAGCCAGGGTGTGTGTGCAAGTATTCTTGGCACAGATGCCCTTTGACGTGAGGATCCTTCTGAGTCTTTTGCTGTCACAGGCGGTGAGCACGATTGCAACAGCACTTTCCTTTCAACAGCAATCTGGCTCCGCGGCGCAACACACAGGGCCCATCACAAGGTGTATAATATAAAGAAACTCCCTCGCCACCAGCTGCTTGTTTTTCACTCTGGGCGCTCTTCCTGCCACGTTCGCTCCATGCAGCAAACATTCAGCACACCGTTAAGGCCTGCGCGGTTTTTAGGGCTGCCAGATCGTATCTTTCCATTTTCCAAAAAAAGGTTTCTACTTCCTCAAAAGAGGCTTTTTTAAAAAAAAATTTCTTCCATGTTTTTAGAGTGCATTGGAATTTGTAATTGGGGGGTGGGGGGCATTCTGCTCACCTTTAATGGGGGGGAGCACAGATCTGGAAGCCAGCAGGGTGAGGTGTTTAACCTGTCCACTCAAGGCAAGGATAGAAGGCTGGATAAACTCCAAATGACAGTCTGGACAGCCAGCGTCTGTGCCAAGATGTCCTTAATACGTCTTTTAGGGAAGCTTGATTTTAATGACTCCTTGGCCCAGTTCACGCTGTTCTTTTCAGTATTGAAAGAGAGAAGGCCCTAACTCTAAGGGATAATTGACAATATTTCACAGATCTCTAGATGTACTTTCTTGTGGATTTTAAAACCAGATTATGGAGCCAAGGGGCTGTGCCCTGTTGCTTGCGAAGTGCCTGTTCTTGTTTAGCTCCCTAGATTGATTTATTCTTAAATAGAAGGGACTCTGCATGATTCTGAAGCACATCTTCTTACCGTTCTTAAGGCAATGTGCAAATATCAACACCAAAGAATACGAATATAAAATTGGCGAGAGATACTCAAATCCTGAACTGAAAAAAAATCAACAGAAATCTAAAATCAACATAGCCTAAAATTATCTGTTATGGCTGCAAGGTACTCTCTCTTGATGTGTCAAGTCCTTCGTCACCTAGGAGTTGGTTCCTCTCCTAAAACAATGGCTCTCATTCCATTTATCCAATCAAAAGGACATATGGGTGGCTTAATTCAGTTTCCATGTTTCACCACTTGCAGTCTTGGTACTACCTCTATGAAAAACATGCGTTTTTTTTACATCTGCAGAGAAAGAGACCTAATTAAGCTAGGGAGGGAGGGAGGGAGGGAGGGAAGGGGGAAAAACAGATCAGTTCCTAACCTTAGAAATGAGTTGCAATTCTTTGACCCAGAATTCTTGGATAGATGGATGGATGGTCCAGACAGAACTCACTAATGGCCAAACTGACTTGTTTGATTAGGGAAAAGACAATATCTACATTTTTTGCTGACTGGAAACCCCTTATGGACTTTTTGTGTAAAACAGGGGAAAAAATGAACTTGTGATTCATGGTTTTGATGACTAGAAAGGATAGATTATAGAAAGAAGAGAGTCATGATGTAACTTTAGAGAGAGGTAAATTTACCATTGTACTTCTAACTGCTGTAAAGAAGATTGGAAGCCACTTCTATAATTTTTCTTGTACTTTAAGCTTTTTCTTTCTTTTTCTTTTCTTTTTCTTACTTTATATTAGTTTGTATTAGCTTTTACCTTTGTTTATAAAACTCTGAATTTACCAGCCAGACCTCATAATTTGGCGGCAGGTCAAATCCATTTTCTCACCACCTCAAAGGAGATGGCACTCCTTACCATTCAAGCAGATCTAAGATCTCTTCATCACTGCCTCAGTCCCCGGTGATTTAACCTTCTTATCCCACAATCTCTGGCCATGAGTCACACTGGCTGAGTCTGATTGGAGTTGAAGGCCAAAAAGGACCTTTTTCAGACTAGATGCCCTTCAGAAGTATAAGCATATTTCCCAGAATTCTCAGCAACAGCCCTGCATGCTGGGGGATTCTGGAGAATAAACTCCGCATATCTGGAGGAGAAATCTGGAAAATACCAAGTTGCTTAACCCTGTAATCAAGGCATTACCTGTGAAATCTTTTTTTTTTTTTTCTTGGAAATATTTGGTACATATTTTTTTTTTTTTTTTAAAGATTGAGTCAGTAAGGGAAGGAAACGAACACACTTTTCTTTTCTGCCCAATAGCATGTATTGGTGGGCAAGCCGCATGTGGACGGGCCAGGGAGCAAGAACAACATCAACTTCAGTAAGGTATCTTTCATCGTCTGGGATAAATTCAGAATTTTGGGAACTACAAGAGGAATGTCCACCCTTCGTTTATGGCAGTGTTGTCCAAACTTGGCCACTTAAGATGAGTGGATGAGTGGACTTCAACTCCCAGAATTCCCCAGCCAGCATAGCTGGCTGGGGAATTCTGGGAGTTGAAGTCCACTCATCTTAGAGTGGCCAAGTTTGGACAACACTGGTTTATGGTAAACTCATTAATTTAATTTAATTAATTAAGTCCACTCATCTTAGAGTGGCCAAGTTTGGACAACACTGGTTTATGGTAAACTCATTAATTTAATTTAATTAATTAAGTCCACTCATCTTAGAGTGGCCAAGTTTGGACAACACTGGTTTATGGTAAACTCATTAATTTAATTTAATTAATTAAGTCCACTCATCTTAGAGTGGCCAAGTTTGGACAACACTGGTTTATGGTAAACTCATTAATTTAATTTAATTAATTAAGTCCACTCATCTTAGAGTGGCCAAGTTTGGACAACACTGGTTTATGGTAAACTCATTAATTTAACTTAATTAATTAAGTCCACTCATCTTAGAGTGGCCAAGTTTGGACAACACTGGTTTATGGTAAACTCATTAATTTAATTTAATTAATTAAGTCCACTCATCTTAGAGTGGCCAAGTTTGGACAACACTGGTTTATGGTAAACTCATTAATTTAATTTAATTAATTAAGTCCACTCATCTTAGAGTGGCCAAGTTTGGACAACACTGGTTTATGGTAAACTCATTAATTTAACTTAATTAATTAAGTCCACTCATCTTAGAGTGGCCAAGTTTGGACAACACTGGTTTATGGTAAACTCATAAATCTCTGAATGATTTGCAATGCTTCTTCCCGTGTTTCTCATCACCTGGGCTAAGTCGCCATTTATAAGAGAAGCTATCCATGGACTCCCCGTCTCTCTCCATTCCTTTCCCAGCCATCTCTCACAACATGGACCTTGGTGCATTTCCTGCCCCCTCCCCGCCCCCCGAACTGCCTGGTTTTGGTGTTTCAGCTGGTAAAACAGGGCAGAAAAAAAGAACTGATCTTTTACTGGGGCCTGCCTCGAACCCAAATCACCCCTACAGCCATTGTTTATTGGGGGGGGGGGGAGACTCGGAGATCCATCAGCAGATTTTCTGTTACGTTAGGTTTAGGACAAGATAAAATTAAACTGCCAACATTTTTTTAAAAACCCTGCTACGCAGATGTTGGTAACAATAGCAAAAGAAGAAAAACCTGTTGAATGTTCACTTGGCGCCGAACCACAGAAAGCAGCGAGGGAAGGGAAACCAGCAGCCTTGACTTGTCCAATGCACGACAAGGCTAAAAGAGGAGGTGTGGGCAGGAAAAAGAGAAAAAGCCAAGCCAAGGTGCATCTCTTGATCTAACAGGTGGGCAAGTTTGGGGTCTTAGATGACAACGCTTGGGGGCCGCACAGCCTCCCCCAAAAGTAGGTGGGGTCAGAACCAAGAAGGGGGTAGAAGCCAAATCAACCTCTTCAATTTACATTGAATGAAAATAATACTATATTAAGGAAAAATGTTTTAATGGGAATATTCCCCCATAGGTACTCCTCTTCCCTACCATACTAAAAATTACTCTTTGGGGACAAAGTTCGGGGAGGCCGTGGAGCAACATCCAAGGCTCTTAGGAGCTCCTGCGGTCTCAGGACTTTGCACCAGGCCCTGTGCGTTTTAACACACCCACCGCAGCCCAAGTCTATCCATCAGTGCCAAAGCACACAATGATGTCCTTGCCAGCCAAGAAAGGGGGGTTGGTTTGCTCTTGGCAGGAGGGACGGTGTAGCAAAAGTGACTCTGAGCCATGCTTCTGTATCACCAGGGGCACAATTATGCGTTCGTGGCACTGGAGGGTGAGCGTTCTTAAAGAAATCCCTCTGGCATCATTACCTAGAGGTCATGGCAAGGTCTCCCTAAGACTCACCCTGGCACAGTTGCCCGGGGGGCAGGGGGTTGGTTCCTTTAAGCAGATGATAGGAGCCCTTATCTCAATCTTGCGGGAGGCATGCTCCGGCATGAGATGGGAAGTCTTTGCATTCTTTAAAAAGTGTTCACCTGCTGCTGCAGGAGACAATAAAACTAACCCTGGAACAGAATTCCACCAAGGAATTCTGCAATTGAGAAAACCACCTTTTAATATTAACGGGATAAGAAGCAACATCTCGCAGACCAGTCACTGATTTGGCCCGTGCCTCATGCTAAGTCATGGTTTGTTTGATCCTAGTTTACTGAATAATTTGCAATGGCTGGATTCACACACGATCAGCAACAAACCTTGACTGACAAATCACATAAGCAGGATGGCTCAGTGCCTTCGCGTGAAGCGGACCTTAACAGTTGCAACAGATTCATAAGCAGCAGACAGCACGCTCGCTTACGTTCAGAGGGCCAGGGGTCTTATTCCCAGGTAAATGGGTCAAGTAAGTGGGCCTTATTCCCAGAGACATGCCATTTACAGCCTGAGAGCCATTAGCAGACCTTTAGG
The DNA here is from genome assembly GCF_059951505.1 of Python bivittatus. Taxonomy (NCBI): domain Eukaryota; kingdom Metazoa; phylum Chordata; class Lepidosauria; order Squamata; family Pythonidae; genus Python; species Python bivittatus. Next base: position 4,955,865 of record NW_028277085.1, on the reverse strand, counting down.
CAGCCCCTCCAGTGAGGGAAGGGGGGGCAACAGCAAGGGAAAATAATGAAAAAAAAAGCATTAAAATTAAATATTGTTAATACAATGACATGCTCAGCTCTTCTTTGGGGGTCAGTTATCGGGGATGTCCACGGGGTGGGGTGTCAAAAACGTCGGCTTGGTTCACATGGTTCTGGCCGCATTCTTGACTTTTTGACCTCCGCTTTGCAGAGGAGTCGCATTCTTACTGGGGGGGGGGTTGCAATTTATGGCCAGTTGCCCTTACTGTTATCATTTTTCCATAGAGATATCTGTGAGTCATCTATTACTCCTTGTAATATCTGTTTGCTGCCCGCCAGAGGTAGAACCCAAACTCCTTTCTCCTTTGCTGATTTCTCTTTGTGGGTTTCTTTTTCTTGAAGCAAAAGCTTTGATTTGACCCTTGATTTCCTTGTAACCTAGCGCAGAAAACACAGGTGCCCAGAAAACAGCCCATTTGCCACCCCTGATTAAAAATGAATGAATGAATGAATGAATGAATGAATGAATGAATGAATGAATGAACGAATGAATGAATGACAAATCAAGCCATCAAGGGCCCCACCATCAGTGCATGGGGAAGAGCCTGGCTGCATTATGAATTGAAGCTGGCTGCTAAGGCCTCCACAGCTTGCATCTGCCCTCCCATGAAGAGCGAAGCAAGAGAGAAAAACCCTCTTTCCACCCCCAACCTGCTGCTGCCTTCCTGAAAATCATTCTGGATCATTTGTCCCACCTTCCTCTGCAAAGAAAACCCTGGGAATTGCTCGCTAAGTAGCAAGCCAAAGATAAAGGAGTCCAAGATTATTTTTCCCACCTGTGTGACTTGCCTAGAGGAACCATTCTGGATACCTGACACCTGTTTCCCTTCCCTACCAGGTGGGCGACAGCATGTTCCTGGAAGCACCTCTGCTTGCCGGCATTCAGGCCATCCCACTGGGAGAATGGAGTTTGTCCAGCTTGCTGGCCTGTTCTCAGCAGACTGTCCATTCAGGAAAAAGGAGGGCGAAGACAAGAGATCAACCTGGCCTCTGCGGCCATGGAACATTTATAATGCGGACACGCAAGATCAAAACTTCTGGCATGCGAGACAGAGTGTTTATGACAGCACAAGCCTTTGAATCCACTGGGATTTATGCCCCTGGGAAGCCTGCACTGGATTGCACCCCCAGGGGTGCAATTAGGGTGGGGGCTTGGGGCCAAAGTCTAGGACCCGGTGGCCCAGGGAGGTTTCAGATGACCACCTGCAAGAGCAGATGATCAACTGGGTCAAAAGAGGCCCAGCGTCTGCAACTGGGCACGCTGGGGCTTGGCTGGAGCTCGGTCAGCCTCAGGGGGAAGATTACGGGTTGATTTGATTGGATTGATCATTTGTTCGTTCATTCATTTTTAATTGGGGGTGGCAAATGGGCTGTTTTCTCTGCACGGGTGTTTTCTGCAATGAGATACAAGGAAATCAAGGGTCTAAAACAGTGTTTCTCAACCTTGGCAACTTGAAGATGGGTGGACTTCAATTCCCAGAATTCCCCAGCCAGGCTTGCTGGCTGGGGAATTCTGGAAATTGAAGTCCACCCATCTTCAAGATGCCAAGGTTGAGAAACATGGGTCTAAAATGACCTACCTGTGCTATCACACATACTTTAAACTGGGTAGGTCACTGACTCCAAGTTCACCTTCCTCAAAAGAAAAGAGAAATGATGATGGTGGAGGCAGCTAGGTGATATGGTGGAGTACTCAAGTCAATCCTTGAGAGGACACATACTTTATTTACTGCCCTGTCAAGGGCTTAACCACCTCTGTTTCCATGCCTCTGGCTGTTAAGGAGAGGGCCATTGCCCCCTCTGTGTCCAGCATGGAACTGAAAACTACAAGAGTCTGTTTCAGCAGGTGAGCATCTAGCCAAGCTTGTCTGGGTTCAGGAGCTAAGCAGGGTCAGATCTGGTTAAGACCTGGATGGGACAATTCCAGCACCATAGTTGAAAAATTCCTGGACGGAGGCAGTGCCAAACTGTTTCTATGCTGCTGCCAGGAACGCTGCATGGCTACGTCAACAATAATCACTTGGGGTGGTGCTAAATTCAAGGGCACGTTTATGTTTACAGCCTCAATTATTTAATGCAATCAAGCTTAGCCCCGCCTACCCAAAAATGGAAGATTCTAGTGCCCACAAGTGAATAAAGACACTTGCAACCCAAGAACGCCTGGGAGCTTATTGACAAAGCTATAAAGACCTGCTCGGGAAGTTCTGTAGATGTTGTGTCTGGGCCCAGAAGTCTTTTCAGCAATTGCGCTCAGGGCATGGAATAAAACATTGCAGCAAGCTCAGAAAAATATGGCAGGGGTTCAGCCTTCTGGCATACTGATATTTTATGGCACTTTTCACACGCTCATGAAGTATATGTGGCTCGTTGCGTGTTTTGTTTGGTCTTTCCCTTTTTCTTATCAGCCATTTCCGTTTCAACCGTAAAGGCTGAATGGTTTTACTGCTTTAATTGTCAATGAATGACTTTCTCAAGTGAATGGGTGGGACTCGCCCATACTGAGACAGGAAGTCCAAGCTCTTGATATCTCCTATTTAAAACAAAAAAACAAAAAATGAAGGCATTCCTGGAAGGCGATATAACAAGGCCGACGTGCCACCAGCCACACATTCACCCGTGTTACAAGTTAGAAGCCGGCTCTCAGAAAGTTTCCCTTTCTGATTGAGAATTCTGTGAAAAAACGAACACTGTGCAATTCTGGATTCAGGTGAGCTGAGGATATGATGCACACTCCTCTTCACTTCCACAGACCTCATGATCTCTGTTTTATTTTGTTTTAAGCCTCTCACCTCACAGCGTGGAAAAGAATGGCTAAAAACATTAACCTGTTTCTGACCTTGCAGGACATGGACCCTTTTTCCTTATTTTGCAAAATCGAGGGCAAGTTATTTTTACAGTCATGTTTCTGATTGTTTCTCCGACGATATCTTCTCTACTCTGTCCGAATTAGCATTTATCTTCTCTCCAGCAGCAATACATCTCCCATAATTGTGTGGTGTTTTATTCTTACATTAACAGACACAGAGTGTTTTCAACAGTGAGAGTTGTTGGCTCTTCCTGGAAGGTTGACAACGAATTCAGGGTTGCATTTTTCCATTTTGAGGCATGTAATATTTGTAAAGGGTGTGGAAGAAGGACAAAGTCAGATATTATTCATCATAAATAGATTATTGTAAATTGCTGACATTTATTGTAACCTATGCAACTTCCGGACCTAACACTTAAACCTAGGATTGCAAAACAGGTTGGACACATATTGGCCACAAAGAAGCCAGCAAAAATGTAATATTTATGGTACAGTTATGGTAACACCCAACCTAAATTAATTTTGGAAAGTAACAAGAGAGTCCTGCCGCAAAATATTCACAAACGGAATACATCCTCTTCCACCTTTTAGCAACTTCATCCCCTCTAGTCAGTCACCACTCTATGACTACTGAGCATGCTCAGTCTTCCCCCAGAGGTTTTGGGGTCTCCACTCCCCTGACTATTCTCTCTACATCCGCAAAATATTTTCTGAAAATGTTGGTGTTCACCCAAGCTTGCCAATACCTCTGTCTTGTGCTTCAGTGGTGCTGCTTTGACATTTACACTGAACACTGGACATTGAGGGAGCAGTGATGACAATAACAACCACTGGGTTACAGTTTCACAAAGATCTGTGGCACACCTACATCGCCAAGCAGGTCATCTTTAATAGCAGGGAGAGATTCTGACGCTTTTCTATTGCTCACCACACAGCCTACAGGGATAACTTTCTTTCCACTAATAAACCTGGGTGAAATTAATTCAGCCCATGGCCCGTTAGGAGAAAACACCAGAGGCTGACGAAAAACAATAATCAAAACAGCGCCCAAGCGTTCCCCGGGGCAGCCTTTTAAAGAGCTCCATATCCTTCTCTTGGCAAATAAGGAACAACAAAAGCAGAGCCGCTGGGGAACTGCATCTGCTGGCTGATAATAAGGACCATGATGAAACTCTTGTCCAGGCTTGCAAGAGGTCGGGTACAGAAGCAACACCGCCTTCCCCCTGTGGCGGCACCTTCATGCAGCATGCGCTGGATTGTTCAGCAGCAAATCAAGCTCCCTTTGTCGTTCAACCGTAGCGATGCTGCAACTCCTGGCAGGGGCAACAAAAAAGGCATTGAAAGTTGGGACTCCCTGACTCAGGAGAGCAGAACAATCCCTTCCTTGGAGGTCTGTGGCCAACCGGTTAAGATCTTCCAAACAAGGAAGTTGTGGGTTCTTCAAAGATGGGGAACGGCCCTGAATGTGTTACTTTATTCATGAGATCTGGGAATTCTTCAGGCTGACAGGAACTAATCTGTAGGGTTTTTTTCACTAGACTTGTAGGTCTGCCAACAGGACACAAAATACTGGCTTGGGAGTGTCGTCAGATACAAAATAGGGAGTAAGAGAGCAATCCCATCTCCTCATCCTGGTATGACCTATGTATGAAAATACAACTCTATATCTAAATGGCTACCGTTTTAAGGACCCCAATTTTGGGGAAGGGCGGATGGGTGGCTTTTGTTGTTCCAACTGCTGGGCAGTGGGGCGGGGAAGAAAGAGGAAGAGCTTTCAGCAACTCCATTGAGTCCCCCAGTAGATTCTGACCTACTTTCCACCCATCGTAGTTCTACACCCAGTGGCATGATGGAGATATTACATGAGCAAACAGCACAAGATGGGCATCAGTTCCTGCCGTTAAATCCTTAAACCAACAAAATCAAAAGAATACTCTTCTATAGATAAACAAAAAAACCCAGACACCTTTACCTCCCAATTGCATCTTTCCCACTCAAACATCTGGCAATCCTGTTCAAATCTACGCAAACAGCTGGATGTGACTTTTTCCTTGGGAGCTTAAAGGGCTATACGGTCTCTTTGCCGCTTTGTCAACAGAGTCTTCACAGTCCTGCTGCTTGCATTTACAATTCCTCCTGTCTATCACCTAACTTAAGCATCAACATTCACCCTGAACTTTGAAAACTGAAAGTATTAAACCTTGAGGAGATCAAGGTCTATCAATAAAGGTGGCTGGTTTTACAGACTTATTTATTTAAATGGTTTATAATTTAAATACCCATTTGCAACACTGGGTAGCTAACAAGAAATTAAAACCAGAGAGCAACAAAACAACTCCAATTAATTACAAAAGAAATTACTACCACACTCAATCTATAGATCATGTGCCTAGGTCCAAATAGCTCATTTCATCTTACAATCAATAAGAAATTACAGCCAACCAGCCAACTAACAGAGCTCACCTAATACCCCAGCACCAGTGTCTGATGTGTACCAAAATACCACAAATACTGTCATCAATCTCAGATGTTTACTCTAAGTCTTCCTTTGTCCAGCTGTGCAATTACAGATCTCAGCTTTGCAAACGACTGTCCATTAAAAAGCAACACTTAAAAAACACACACACACACAAATTCTGCCTACATTTGAAAATCAGATGGTGGAAAGTAATGCAAAATAGCAAAGGGAGAGCAGGTACCAAATCAAAAAAAGCTGATGTGGAAGGTGTGAAAGTGGTGGCTGAAACTAGATCGGTTGAGATCAGAACACGCAAATGTGGGAATCCCCCACTGTGGTGGGCATTTCTCACAGAGACGGCCGGCTTATACAAGGAAGTGAATCATGCCCATTCAATTCTGAGTCATTTTCCAAAAGATAAACTCGAATTCTCAAGCATTACATCAAAGTAATGTTAGAAGTCTGTCACATAGGCCAAACCAGAAAGCCATTACAGCAAAGAAATTATTTTTAAAAAGTATCTTGGCATCTTATTGCATTGCATTCTTTTTTTTTCTTTTTTTCTTTTTAGCACAACCACATTACAATTTTCATTTTTAAAAAGGCCCCTGGCAAGGTTTCAAATAATGCACTGAAAAGTGGCAAGCAAAGCAGGAATTCATCAAAAATCCACCTTTCTACAATAGCAAAATCTTTGCAGCTATCTTTGCAGTGGCTGAGTCTCTTGTCCTGTTTGCAAACATGGAGATGGCCTTTAATAATTATAACTAAATTCAGAGTAACAACTGTCAATTCAGCTCACTCATGCCTCAGAATATTAGATCTGTAGAGTTTGGCAGGTAGACCTCTTGACTGTTTCCACATATCGTCTCTGAACCCCATAGATCAGGGTTTAATTCTTAACACGTGAGGCCAAAATATCATCTTTTCCCAACACTGGGAAAAGGTCATCTAAGGTCAGATGCATTCTTACAGAACCAACATCCAAAGTCAAGGATGGTCAGCTCGGAAGAAGGAAAAAGGAAAAAACGATCAAAGGGGTTAAACTGAAGTTCTAGTCATCTTCCAAAGTGACACATGAAATGCTTCTTGGCCACAGGGGTGTCATCAAGGAAGGTCAGAAAAGTCAGATGGTCACCACAACCACATGGGTGGCTTTTGATCACATGATTGCAGCAGCCACCTTGACTCTTCTGACTCCGACCTGCTTATGGAGGCTCCTTTCTGGAAATGTGAGAGGACTGTAAGAACCAAATAGTAGGTTCAGACTTAATCCTTCTAATTTGGAGTTTGTTCCCACGGTGGCCAAGCCAATGTCTTTATGAAGTCCACCAGCAGGACGTGAACTGTTGCTGATCTCTCCCATGTGTATATTTGGGCTGGTTTTGTTTATTCATGTATCATATTTTTATGGCCACCCGTCTTACAGGCATAACTCTGGGCGGCCAAGAACCGTCTGTAAGAAAACGGTGTCATAAAACTTCTAGAAACAAAATTAAAAACACACACAATAAAACAATCATAAAATCATAACTGAGGCACCACATGACAAACTCACAACATAAACCACACCTATATCTGGCTGTGCTTTCAGCATGATCTGGAAATGTAAAGAGCTGCATTGTGGACGTTTATCTAGGACATTGTTTCTCAATCTTGGCAAGTTTAAGATGGGTGGACTTCAACTCCCAGAATTCCCCAGCCAGCCTGCTGGCTGGGGGATTCTGGGAGTTGAAGTCCACCCATCTTAAACTTGCCAAGATTGAGAAACACTGATCTAGAACAAGTTTTCTTACTGGTACAACTTCAGAAAGAGAAGGGGAGATGACATATCTAAATATTGTATTTGTCATCCAATGCAGAGCCTGCTTCTTATTTAGGAGCTCAGGGTAGCCTACATAGCCCTTCTCTGAATTCTCCCAACAACAATCCTGTGAGGTAGGTTGTGCTGAGAGAGAATAACTGGCTCAGAGTTACCCAGCCAACGTCTAATGGCTGTGCAGGCCTTGAATCCGAGTTTCCACAGTGCCAATCCAACATCTTAACCACTATACCACACTAGCTCTCCTATGATTTAAAAAAAAACCTATTGTTTTAATCAACAGATTTAACATGATTCCATTTAGAGAAAAAAAATGCTGGCCAGAAAACTATTGGATTAATGCTTTCAGACAGGGAGAGAAATCCAAGATAATTTCGAGCCAACTGTCCAAAATCCACCATTTGGAGACAGGGAAGAAAACAAATCAAAAACTTTGCACCCTAAAATAGTTAAAGGAAAACCTGCAGTGCAAACAAAAATAGAAAATCCCCATCTTGCCTACGCATTGGATATAAATCTCTAAACTTTAACCGCAGTTCCTTGACAACGAACAGTGGCCAAGCTCTGTCAAGAGTGTAGGAATAACTTCAACAATACTAGCTGGTTGTTAGCCTTACATTACGTTAACCCTGCACTGTAAGTCAATGTCATCACATTGCAATTGAGAGCGCTGAGGAGAAGAGATTTCAGTTTCTCATGAGTTTAGTGCTGCGCTATGGAAAAAGCTGCGCCTCTCTCCCCCAGGTTTGAAAATACTTCTACAGGGCCAGTCTTACCGCAAAAGCAAGGCAAAAGTTTTGCTTCGGGCACGCAAGTGTTGAAATTGTCTCTATAGGCTTAGAGATAGAAGATCGGTTCTTGCTGATTACAAAAAGCAGAGGAGGAGAATTCACCCACTGAAACTGATCTTCAGATTAGCAGCCTGCAGTAAATTACCTGGGGAAAACATTAATATCCGAATCAGAACATCCAAATCAGAGAACGATGCCTGTTTTATAGAGTTGCCTTGTCCAGGCCTCATCTCCAACCTCCCTTCTTCTTGCCACCCTCTGAATTGTGAATATATTTGAGATTTGGGTAAGGAGAACATTGTCCCTAGTTGAATTTTCCAAGAGGAAAAAAAAAAAATGCCTATCACACCCCTGTTCTTCTAAAGCATCATTTCTACCACCATTAGACCAGGTAAGCTGATGAGAGGTGGTAGAAAAGATTATATAATGGGGTAGGGGGACCACCATTGGTTATTCTTGCTGGGGCTGCTGGGAAATGTAGTTCAGCTGCATGTGAAGGCCACAGGCCTCCTGTGACTGAGGCTGGTATACTGGAAGAAGCCCAGGAAGACCTGGGTTTGAAGTTCCACTCAGCATATGCTTCCTGGAAAGACTGAGTGCCAATTATTTTCTGCAAGCCTAATCTGTCTCACTGGAATGTTGTGAGGGTAAAAGTGGGAGGATGAGAGCCACATGTTGTCTTAAATCCATGGAACAGGGTTCTGAGACCACATCTTCTGGGCCTTGGGTAGGAGAAGACACAACCCATCACTTGCTGTTGATCTTTTGAATGGCACCTGGCAGGGATCAAAGCAAGAGTTCTCTGTACCCAACCCAGGTACTCAGCCACTTCCAAGTACTCAGGCAATAAGGATGAGTCATAAATATAATCAATAATCATCATCATCACAGCTGAAGACCTTGCCATCTGCAGTGCATTCTGGAGATTTGCAAGAGTTTCTCTTCAACTGATTCAAAGTCTAGGAGAATGCTTGGATTTACGATTAAGGGGGAGGTGGGGAAACTTTTTCCTGTCCAGGAGTCTCCAAAGAATAATCTGTTGCAGATTGTTATATTAAGGGGCTTGCTAGAAGTGAGTGTCCCCAGAATCAACAGTGGGGAATGATCTCTTTCACCTACTTTTTGCCCTCTATTCCATGAAAATAATTCTTCTGCTAGCGTTCTGAACGGGCTGCTTACAATATAGTGAGCTTATTAAATTATATTAAGGGACACAGGTGGCCCGCCCTTGGATTAAAGACAAGGAGGGAGGGAGGGAGGGAGGGAGGAAGGAAGATCTACTGGTCGTGCAATAGGCCATCAAAGTTCCCCAGAGTTACAATGAGAGGACAGAGCAGCTGGACAGTGCACGGTGACCTAAGATCCCACATGCCATCATTCCTGATTAGAAAACCAAGACTGTCCCGTAATAAACAAGTGCAACTGAGGCAACTGAAAGCAACTTATGCTTCAAGAGCCAAGAAAACTATTCATGAACAGTCCTTTTGCAAATAAACAGGATTCTTCCTCTTTCTCTCTCTCAGCACCTGCTCCTGTTCTTTCCCCATTCTAGCAGGAGGGGAGTGCCCTGTGGCTTGAACGCTGGCGGGAAGAGTCTGCCACATATGGGGCCCAGAGGGACAGCCAGAGGCTTTTGCCCTCACTACACTCATGGGCCTTTAGGCTGTAACCTGTCTGAGCTGCAGAATGCAGCTTGCAAGTTGTCTGCCCAGTTGCAATGGAAAAATACACTTCCAGCCACCATTACAATCATTTCAGCCCCAAATGTCTTCAGCAATCAGCCTCTTGCAGTAGAAGACATTGTGTGCACCTCACCAGGCTCAACATTCCAATATATTGGATGTTTTCAAGCAAAGGTGAGACACCCATTTGTCTGGGATTCTATAAAGATTCTTACTCTGGGCAGGGGTTGTCCTCGACTTACAAACACAATAGGGACTGGAAATTAAGTCATTAAGCAGTGTGGTCATTAAGTGAGACATCACATGACAGTGATTTGCAACCTTCCCTGCTGGCTTCCCCCAGTGACTTTGCTTGTTGGAAGCCCCCCTGGGAAGGTCACAAATGGCGATCACATGACCCCAGGGATGCTGGGACAGTCATAAGTGTGAGGACCGGTCGTTAAGTGTTTTTCAGCACCATCATAACTTTGAACGGTCAGTAAATGAATGGTCATAAGTTGAGGACTACCTATGTGCTTTTACATCAAAAAGAAAACTTCACCTTTCTATACCCAGATGCTCTAAGACTGTTTCTCAGCCTCAGCAACTTTAAGCTGTGTGGACTTCAACTCCCAGAATTCCCCAGCCAGCATGGCTGGCTGGGGAATTCTGGGAGTTGAAATCCACACAGCTTAAAGTTGCTGAGGTTGACACACACTACTCTAAGACAATGCTAGGATTTCTGCTACAGTGACTTCCAGCAGCTAAGCAGTCTTAAGACACTCAGCAGGTTTTGTACAGGCTACATGCTTGCACACCTGCAAGAAAATAACATTTTCTGAACTGTTGTAAAACCTGTTCCATTAGAAAAGTTTGGCTTCTCCAGTCTGAAACTTGGAGGTCAACAGGTTGACTCAGTTCAGCATAGCTTGCCATGTTTCTAGATGAGTAAATCTTCCGCTTTATTTAAAAAAAAAAAATAGGCCACACACCACTTCCTCTGCTTTATTTTGTCTACAGATATAAAGGTCCTCGCTCTGTAAGTATTCCTGTATTCCTGAGATAAGGATCCTGTGGCTCTCCAGATAATTGATGAACTACAACTCTACTAGCTGGGAACTGAATCCAGATGAAGGATTACAGCTTCCCCACGCCCAGAGTACTGGAATGTCAAAGTTATCATTTGGAACTGCAATTTCCCAAGACTTTTTCTCAACAATTGGTCACTTTGGAAGTTCAGGTTTCTAATAATCAGAAGGAACCAGGATTTTAGATTTTTGATCATTGTAATTGGCAGTAAATTTAAAGAGCTGATAACTGGGGCAACTGGTATGCTCCTTGCTCCTCAGTTACAGTTCCTATCTAAGGCAAGTTCAAGGTTCTCCAGAAATATGAAGTGATTTCAGATAACTAAGAATGTGGGGCATGAATCACTACTGCACACAAAAAGAAAAGAATCAGTGATGATCTGGTTAGCAGATACAAACTGTTGTAGTTCTAAGAAAGAAGAAATTTCAGACAACACTGGTATTAGCAATATTATATGCAGATCTGCTGTGGCAACTCCTCTGAAGAACTTACAGTAATTTCAAAAACAAATTATTCTAGCTTAACTCTTTGGGAAATATATTTTGTCATATAGTTCCAGAGCTCTGGGGAAAAAATATTATTATTATTTTGTTATTATGCAATTTGTATCTTGCCTTTCTGTCCAGAAGGCCTCAGGTCAGCCAAGAGTAAAAAAAACAAAACAGTTAAAATCCAATGAAGAACAATTAAAATCACAGTCAACTAATTCATGCTGAAAAGAGGAAGATCTTCGCCCCATTGATAAAAGCAAAAAGTATGGCTTTTGTATAACCAGACTGGATTCATGCTTTCTTCTGCTTTCACATCGGTTTGGTGGATGGAGTTGTGGGGGGGCGGGGAAAAGTAATTCTGCATCTGGAGAATCATGATGCATTGCTTGCATTCTTCAAGAGCACATCTGATGCATGGATAGCTTTGGATGATTGTCTGATATTGGATCATATAAATAAAGATTTGAATGAATTTAATTTCAGAGCGTTAGTGCCTTTTTGGGATTCTTCTTGCAAGCTGTTTGCTTGTAGCTTACGGAAGATGGCTTTCTGGGTGATCAATGGGTATTACATGAGCACGTCAGCTTTTGCACAATGCGGCTGCACGTTCTTTTTTTTATGAAGTCATTTATTTACTGCAGATAAAATAGTTACACCATTGGCAAGCAGTCTTAAGCACTGGGTTAGAATGGTTTCAACTTTAAAATAGCTCTTCTTGTGAAGGCACGAACAGGAAGCAGCAAAACTATTTTTTGTTTTTTGAAGTGGGGAAGGAGGAGGAATGAATTCCCCTTCTCTATAATCAATGAGATTAGGAGGGTTTTTTAAATTAATAATTTATTTGTTTAAAACATTTAAAGAACAGAATAAACAGGAATTTAAAATAGAATAAAGAGAAAGGGACATTCAATAAGTCTACATCCTTGAAGCTTTTTAGCCTTCCTCAACATTCCTGGTTTCATCACAAGGACAGAGGTTAGGCAATTGGTGGAGGCTATTTTTTTTCTCAAGTCTAAAAAGAAGTCTAGTGAAATAATAACAATATCAATGGTGGTATTATTATTATTATTAATATTATTATTATTATTATATTATTTCCTTAATAGTATGCTTATCTGTACATTCTGCAAAAACCAAAGAAGGGCAAAGAAAGTTTGATAAGAACTGGTTCCATTATTAAACAGAGGAAAGATAAGCTCAACTGTTGTATTATATGACTCAATAAAGTAATTTAATTCTATTTATATATAACCAAAGAGCACCTTGAGGCCTAGGGAGTCTAGCTGATTAAGTTTGTTACTGTTGTTTTAGGAAGGAAGGAAGGAAAGAAGGGAGGCCTCAGAAGGAAATGTTGATCAAGAGGCTGATGATCTTAACCAACAGTCCAACCAATTTCTGCATTCTCTGAATCCTCAAACTTTTTGCATAAGGACAAATAGATAGAATCCTGCACTCTATGCTAGAAAACATGTTTTCAGATCCTTACCTGGTGATAAGGCTTTATCAATCATGCTTTGAGGCACCAAGATAGAACTGGTGTGAATAGACTGCCATGTATTATCTGCTTTCTCAATGTTCAAAAGATCTTGCTTGCACCACCGTTTGTTCACTAGCAAAGGCCATGGATGATTTTAAACATTCGGATTTGACTCATGACCTGCACTGCAGTTTGTCGTTTAAAGCTGCATTTTTGATAAACGTGGCAGACTGCCTGAGATTATACAAAATGTTGGAATAAACTCTTCTGTTCTGGGTGGTGCTATAAATTTCAGACCAAATTCTGCTACCCTTCTGATTATTCTCTTTTGGCACTTCCAACTGACTCACTTTTCCTTGGAGCCTGTGGAACAGACAGAAATGGGAGTCAGCTATCGGTAGGAGAGAATGAACTTTAAACACACTATTTCAGACCTTTTGGTCTGGCCATGTTCTTTCCACTCTGAATGGTATTCACACTCCACCCACCTATATGTGAAATGGGAACTCTTTTCCTCAAGATAAAATAGTCAAAATGATACCTGTGCAACTGTGATTCTCAGAAAACTGGCATATTTAAAGAGAAACAGTAGCCCCAAACAGATCTGGCCTAAAATACTATAGCAACTGAGGTGAAGGACAAGATGATATCCCCATGTGCAGAACCCAGAGGGATAAGCGATTCAATCTTAGCTCAAGGTAGGGGATAATATCCACGATCACACTTGAGTTTAGGAGTCTCAGTATGGGGGTCTGTCCTCTTTAACAGAGGGCAACCCAATAAGGAGGAACATCTAGAAGCTGCAACTGTTGGTCTACTACAGAGAGCTGCTGCTTGAGACAACTGCTTTCCCCTGTCCAATGTCAGAGCTGGTCCAGCCAAAAAAGGATGCTAAAAAGATGGCAGGGCTAGAACTTTCCACCCAAGTCAAAAAGTCAAAAGCTGCCACATCTTCTGTGGACTCCTGTTAGAACACTGGGATGGGGAAATGAATGGGATATGGCTTAAAAAAAAATAGGAGGGAGGATGGGAGAAAGAAAGGAACAGCAACAAGGGGAAAGGGAGTGTAAGTTTGATTTGGCAAAGTCCAAAGAAAGGAAAGACAGAGTCTCCAGAAGCAACTGAGCCGAGAAACAAAGTGGAGAGGAGAAGGGGGTGGAGGACCCATTTCTATCTTGCCATTCACCATCCTGCCCCTGAACAGGAAATATGCAGGTACGAGGAGTTGCAAATTGGATGTGTATACAAGGAGTTCATTTAAGCCTCCTGACTTATAGAACAATAATGACAGATGTCTTGGAGCTACAAGATCAAAGGGCCATTGTGCTTAACATCTCAGCAAAACAGGCCTTGTGCTTTGTCCAAACCCACAGGAATGTGAACTGCACAGCTCCATCATTTTGAGATGGGCAAACAAACCACAGAACCCATGAGATCTGGTGTGGGAGCATATATTTATTTCAATTTAAAGATCTGGGGTCCCAGATCTTTAAATTAAATGCACCCAAAAGCAGCTTTCAAAGAACATCTAAAACAACGAAACACAGCATCACCACTACCAAATAAGAAAAGAGCAATGGGGTGAAGGGGTATCCCCATCCTGCCTAACCAGATGAGATCTCAATCAGCCAATAAATTAATCTATTATTATTTTAATGATTGCAGATTAATGTCACTTTTCTCAGAATAAAGTTATACAAGGCAGCTCATGGTATTTGTCAACCCCATTAATTTTTTGAGATTCATCTACACAACAGAGTCCAGGTGGCATAGAGATACTGTTAAAATTATGTAATGATAATAAATCATGAGACTGTAATAGAATAAAACTACTACTGGTATCAGTGACTCCACAATTAATCCCTGCAGAATTTCTGGAACAGGCATGTTTTTACCAGCATAATGAAGGCCATGAGAATGGGGCCATCCTCATCTCAAGTGGTAGACTGTTTTGTAGCAATGGAGCCCCCACAGAATGCCCACTGTTAGGTCCTCTTTCATCTCATCTTACAGCAGGTATGGACCCTTAGCAAGTATGGTCTGGTTATCTGTCTGGTTATCTGGAGGACAAACCCTGCATGGAAAAGGTGATCTCTCAGATGGCCAGGCCCCAAGCCAAGACCTTGAACTGCACTTGGGAACACCCCAGTAGACATATTGTTGAGTAGGTACAAGACTATGCTCTAAGCCAAAAAAAAAAAAGCTGGTAAGATCAACCTAAGTTCTCCAAAGAGGCATCTTATGCACTCCCTCAGGAAGAGCTCTTGATCTGTTTGGCCATCACTGAAAAAGGCCTTTTCTCATATTCACAAATCTCACAGCCCTCCAGGATGGTCAACAGAGCAGCATCTTTGACGCTGAAATTAAGAGAAAGGTGCAGTCATAGGTGAAACTGCATTCAGAGGATTGAATTCAATGCTGACATTTTAAGTTGAGCCCCCAAATGAAAAGGCTGCTTTAGTGAGATTGGCACAGGATTGGGGAAATATGAATACTTCCTTTTGGCTCAACTTGTTTGCATTAGAGGAGTTTTCAATCTATTCTTAAATACAGGCTCACACCAACAGCAAGATGGAATACATGGACAAGAACAGTCTTCTCTGTTTTGATGTCCTTCAAATGGACTGGCTTTCAACTTCATAATATCCAGCCAGCATGGGGGACATCAAAAGTGCCGCATTACCCTTACCATTCACTCAATTAACCTCAGCACATTTTTGGCTCAACTTGTATGTCTTTTTTGCTTTGGGGAAAGGGACCCCACCTCTCTATTACTTATTACCAATGTTGCTAAAGTTTGAAATGGTGCATGCACTGCATGTCCAGGAGAAAAAAACCCTAGTTCATTATAATCTGAGCCAAAATTTTTGATGGGCTTCTATAGGAGGGCAAGCCAACATGTCTAGCTCATCTTTCCCTTAGAAAGCTCAAGGTGGCATACACAACATTCTTTCCTCCAATTTTTCTCCAAACAACCACCTTGTGAATGAGACTGGGCTGGGAAAGAGTGATGGACCCAAACCCATCCAGCATAAGGGAGTACAGACATGACCTCAGAGAAAATACACAGCGACCATTAGTGAAACAAGAGCTTAGCCTGGGAAAACAGGAAAGGGTGAGAAAGAAACTCAAGACAGCCCTATCTTGACTCACTTTGGTGTAAGAGGGAGAGAGGGAAAACTCAGTCAGGCTTCCAAGGTGATGTTATTACAGCCTGTATCAATATAGTGGAGTTTTAGTATTTCTTGTGGTTTCTTTCTTGTGCTTGATGGGCTGACATCCAGCGAGCTTGAAACTAAGACTTCCTATATGCAAAGTTAGTGAGCCACCAATGAATAAATACTTTTGTCTAAATATGAAATAAGGGACAAATCCTCATATCTATGAAAAAAGAAATGAAACCAGGCAGGTGCATTCTATCCTCTCAGACCACTGATCCATTAAGGTAATATTTTTGACATTGTTTGCTGATCGCTTGTTAGAATTTCAGAGATGTTCAACCTGGGGTTTTCTGGATGCAAAGTTCTATCACTGTTCTTTGACCAAGACCAGTTTTCTCAAAAACAAAAACCAAAGAACAACCCACTATGCCAAGGTCTTAGTGGGTTTGTCGGGGCTTCAGGATCCTTAATAAAACCTTGAAGAGGAAACCACAACAAAATTTCTAATTTCCTTTTGGTAAAATGTAGAAACCTAATCAAGGTAAGGTTTTTATCTATACTTCCACCTTTCGTCTCTTTGGTCTGGCGGTTCATTTTGGAGAAAAGGAATGGGAAGGTGTTCCTCTAGTTGTAGGGAAAAAGACGACATAGAAAGTTGACAAGGAAGAATTTGGAATGAGCCACAGATTTTCAAGATTTTTATCAAGGCAATAATCTGTTCTTTTGCAAAAGCTTTTCACAAAGTTATCCGAAAAAGTGTGCAAGAAGCAGCACATTCTGGTTGGAAATGTTTCTCCTTTCCTATGTATCTCCAGATACTTCTGCCTCCCATTCACATTTTGCAGAATGAATTGAAAAAGCAGAACTAGAACACACAAGAGTACACCTGTGCAAACATGCTTCCTGAGATAGAACTCCAAATGTTGCAAACAGAAGTATTACCAGGTTTTGAGAAAGCTTAGAATGGGGTCTTAGCCAGCCAGTTGCACAAAGAGTGCTGGCCACAACTGGCCTTAGTGAGTAAAACTGTGAAACTGGCTGTGGAAAGCAGATGTTAAACGTGTTGCAATACATCAGGATTCTGAAGACACTGATGAAATAAGAATGGTATTAGATCATCTCAACCAGCTGCCTGTCTTTTTCCAAGTCCAGTTCCAAGTGCTGGAGTTGATTAAAAAAAACACAAATCATTTGAGGTCTGGATAGTTTTAAGAACTGCCTCAGCGCCCCTCTGAATTTATTTATATGGCTAAAATTTCCAGGGAGAACGTGTTCTGTTGAGATCACAGCAACAGTGCCCCCGAGCAGAACCTTCTCAGTGTTGGCCCCCCTTCTGTCGCATTATTTGACAGAGGCAACAATCAGCCCCTTGTCCTCTTCTACCAGATCAAGAGGCTATAACTTAGCTTGCTTATTAGACTATGAAAAGTTGGTCATCTGATGACACGTTTTTTACTTGGTCTCCAGTTTAGCTCCTTCCTTGTTTGAACTGAATAAGCATTTAATTTTAACCGTGAGAGTACACGGATACTCAATCTGATGTTTATTGTGATGAATTTCATTTATATCAGATGTCTTGAAGGTCCACAGAGATAGAAAATACTTGAACAAAGAAACATCAGCCTTCTTTGCATTTCATTCAATGCAGATTGATTCCGATTCCAAACTGAGTAAAGCCGTGGATCCAGATAACAAAGGAAACACCAGCTGAGGTTGATATCTCCATGTCTGATTTTAACGTGGTCCTTAGAGCCAGCAAAGCAAACTGTGCTGTGGCGTTAGTGAACCCTGTAAACAAATACCCAATTAAAAGAAGAAACAACACTTGCAAGTCCCTAAACCTTAGCGTATAAACACCACCAGCGTTGGAGGACGTCCAAGCATTTTGAGCCAATAGGGGATGCAATTTTCTTGCTTTGTTAAGCAATTAAAATTCTGTCAAGCTAAGATTTGAACCCCTGCCTGCCTTTTGCTGTGGCTTCTTTCAGTATCCCTGTGAAATCTGGGACATAACCAGGTTCAGACCAGCTTCCGACCAGATTGTCCATCTAATCAATAGATTCTGCTGTCTACTCTACTCAGCCAAGGCATTCCAAAACCCCGGACAGGGAACATGGCATCACTTGCTACTCGATTCTTTCTAAATTAAGAGGCTCCAAAGCTTCAAGCCAGGGGTCTTCTGTTCATCAGCAGATGTTCTACAGTACTTTCCATGTGAAAACCTATCACTGTAGGTAGGTGAGTCTTCATAGATCTGCATTTTGGAGCTGTTTCCAAAGCAGATATGGTTGACAGCAAGATCCAAATCAGGTTAACTCCAGATGATGGCCCATTAGAGGAAGGTGGGTGTTGCAGGGATCCACAAAGATTCACCCCCAAAGTGATTATATCTGAGCTGAAGCTAAGAGACGATTTCCATGTCTCCCAGTGTACCAACCCCATGGGACTCTCTTCTCTTCTATGGCATACCCATTTTTCCAAACCTAGATGTCTTCCTAAGATGTCAGAAGATTAACTCTCAGAATTCATAGCAAGGTTTTTATTTTAAAAAGCCACTAAAATATTGCAGTCAACTCTTTTTTAAAAAGAAAAATAATTTTTTGACACTTGTTCTACTGACTGGATAGAGCTGGCAGAACTCTTTACAGAAGGTGGCTATCTTCTAAGGGATTCGTGGCTGATGAAATAGTGAGCGCTGGTTGCCTTTCCTTCTGGGAAACGACACGAGCTGACACTGTCCTTCAGGGATGAATAATGTAGAATCCCACGAGGTCAGGAGGCTGACAGAGTAATATCCCTCTAATTGCTACCCTGCCCCTGCCAAGCAGCCGATGTACAACTACAATTAATCTGAATACAGGTCTGAGCTTCCTCTCCTTACAGCACCTTGAAGCACAGCAGAAGTAGAAGGTTTTTTTTAGGGAAGCAGCCCAAACAGCAAAAGCCCTGTCTTCCAGCCCAGGAGTTTCTTCCTTAGTGCCCAACCAGATGCCTCTGGGGCACTCATAGACAGAAGATGACACAACCCTTCTTCCACCACTGTCCTCCTGCACACTGCCCCCAATCGGGAGGTAATAATGAATCTTCAAGACTGCCTGCCCTTAATAGACATGTCCTCCATGAATCTATCCAATCCCTCTTTGAAGTCACCCAAATGTGTGGCCATCTTCAGGCCCCGTGGTAATAAATTCCATAGGTTAATTATATGCTGTGTGAAAAGCTCTAGACTACATTGATGTGATAGACAGATGCCTCCAAATCAGCATATACTTCCTGAAAGGATGCACAACCCAGTGGAGATTGTAACGCCTCTCCTTCCATACATCTACCCAGAGTAGGCAACCTACTCATTTAGATAAGGATGTCTCTGCTGCAAGGAAAGAGGAAATTGTAGCTTAGTTTTCAGGGGAATCAGGAAAACTCGTGGGAGATGTTTATTGTTACAGCAAAAATGGAGTCTCCAAGTTTAGGGGCGGTGCTATTTCTTTAAACTCAGGAGCTTGGAAGAAAGAGCAAGAAATGCCCACCTTCTTTCAAGCTTATTTATGGGTTTTCTGCAAGAAAACAAGACACTACTGTCAGGGAAAAACCACGTTAAACATGGGAGACAGACACACCAGAACATAAGTTACTTCAAAGTTCTAAAAGCTTTATTAAAAGTTAGTTCAATAAGCAAGTAAAATTTAATCAATAACATACATGGTACTTACTTAGATGCATACTGCAATGCGGACCAGCTTGACCGAGCTGTCAGGTAAGACAGCTTGACCAAATGGTACTGACCCCCTTGTTGCAATCCTTTTTATCCTCAAAAACCACAGACCACAGACATGACTCCTAGGTTTAGCAACTGATTCACAACTTCCTTGGTGCTAATTTTACCATACTTTACCATACTTTACCATACTTCCCTGTTCTATTCGTCCCTGTCATGCTCTTCCCATCAGCAGTTTGCTTAGTCCAGCAAGTTTACCCATTTCCTGTTATTGCCCTAAAGGCCACAGTTTAGCTAACTTGGCTTTATTAAATGCAATCAAAACTAACATTAAAACATATAGAAGGCTACTAAGAATTTTCCTCTCACACTACTTTATGTCGTTGTTCTGGCAGCACAATATCCTTAAATAGAAGTGCACAGCATCCAATGGTGTAAAGAAACAAAAAAGATTGGAAGAGAGGTTGGGCGAAAAGGAGGCATGCACAGTTAAAAGCCAATCAGTGGGCAAAAGACTCCAAACTGGCCTGCTAATTCCAGAGCCCAGACAATATCCATTGCTAATTTTGCTCTCTCCAGAGAGAACCTCAACGGCTTGTGAGATCAACCGCTTGCTTGGAATTAACTCCCACCAAGTGCAAAGAGGCCAACTCCCAAGGAAGCAACACAAGGCTGCAGCTGGAGCTTTGCTTCCTCTTCGGTCATGCATCCCTACCCCAACATCCGCTCTTTCCAACCACCACTTTAATCACCGTTCCTGATTCAGGCCACAAGCAACTCCATTAGTTCCTATTCAGGTAGTCCCCAGTTTAAGAATGAGTTCCGTTCCCAAGGTCTGTCCTTAAGGCAAATTTATATGTAAGCCAGGACAGTATTATTGTATAATACTGTATAAGTAGTATGGTGTAATGAACTCAAACCATTGTGTATTTAACTCAAATCATTGAGTATTTAAGTTGGATTTTGCTACAATAGGCTCCATTCTTAACTATGGGTCAACTGTAACCCAGAGGCTACCTGTACACTCAGAGCAGAAGATAAGGACTTTCCTAAGAAACGGCTTGAATTTACATTCGCTTTTGAACTTCTTTTGGGGAAGTATAGGGAAATCCCATTCTTTACATGTTGAAAAGAAAGCAAGAAAGCAAGAGGAAGGGAGGGAGGGAGGGAATAGTGCTTTGTTAAAATGAAAAAACGAACTTCCTATAGGAAGGGGGGGAGGGGAGGGCATCAATGGTGCTTCTAAGTCCAGAAATTTGTTTCTTGCAGGGTCCATCCAAACAGTGCAAGGCTTGAGGTCAACAGATCCTAAATTGTTAGTCCCATCAGCAACTGGTATTTGGAAGCAACAAAAAATGACTGGCGGGAAGAGGAATGAAGCACTCCAGTAATATTAGAAGATATGTCCCATGTGCTTTATGAACTGCAGAGACCCTAGAAATTTGATAGAGTCAACGCTGTACAGAACTGCTAGCTTTGTAATGTAACATTCTCAAACATGAGCGAGGTCAAACTGCCATGGAAGTAGCAAATCTTCATGACACTGGCAAGGCCCACATTCTTTGCTATGTAACATCCTCTCTGGGTCTAAAGAGAGCTTTGAAATTTATGTCAGGGATCCCCGGGTTATGCTGATTTACTCAAGGATAAAGATAACAAACTCACACTTTCCTATGTTTAGAAAATAAGAAGAGTCACACTGTTACAATAACAAGAAAGAGTAATCTGCAGGGTATCTGTACTTTCAATAAGCTGCGCCAATGTGCTGTGACCTCTCTTCCCTGGAGAAGCAGGCACCCCCACTTCCAAAGATGGTACCCTTTAATCCTATCTAGATAAGGACTGTAAATTATTCAGTCAGCCTACATCCCTTAGAATTTGGTGGAACTATCTAAGCTTTGCCTGCTCAGAGCCCACAGTCCCTTTATTTCTTTGCTAGCCTAATAAAGAAAAACCATTTTGGATCTCTTCAGTCTTTTTGGCTTTCTTTGAGTTTTTCCACCATCCCAGCCAAGGAGCCTGACAACTCCAAATGGCCCCTCGGATCGTCTCCCTTCTCCAGTTGTTCAGCTTTCTTGAACTCTGAGCAGACCACTAACACAAGTTATTGGAAGAACAGCGGGTGGGTATTTTAGGGCACTGTTTGGATTTTCTGCTGACACCTGGATTGGAAAAGACGGTGCTTATTGGATTTGCTTACTACAGTTAAGAGTTGCATTATGGGATGAAGAGTTTTATATCTGCTAATTGTGAACTAAGAGGAGGTGAAGAGATAGTGAAATTGTTCATACTTGTCGTGATGAGGGTGGGAAGTTGCTTTCTTAGTCTTTTTCTCCCTTTATTTTTTCTTTCGTTTTTGCTTTCTTGCACTTTTTATTCTCTTTCTATTTTTTTCTTCTTTTTAATTTGTATTATCTTTTATCACTGTCGTCAAAACTAAAACGGAAGAACAGCTGGTCATCAACAGGAACACAGAGATAAATAACATTCACACCCCATTCAAAAGAGACAATAAAAAGCTAAAAAGGAAACAAAAAGACCAGAACACCTCCTCACCAGCAACCAACACCCAGATAAGCAGGGATTAACACCAGGATCAACACCAGACATACAATCAAGCAGTAAACAATATGCTAATCAAAGAACTACCAATTCAGAAAAACAATCAAGCAGTAAACAACAGCCTAATCTAGGAACTACCAAGGAGAAAACCATACTCTCACCAACACTGACAGGGCAAGCTACTATATATAAACAGGGAGCAAACCCCACACTCATTGGCACTGAAGATGTTACCTAGTTGGGTCATGAAATGTCTGCAAGAAAACAACCAAGCTCAGAGAACACCAAGGACTCCACAGTTCAACCCTGAGCTACAGAGAGTCTCTTCTACTGGTACAAAGGGGAAGACAGCTCCTGAATTCTGATCCTTGTACAAAAGCCATGCAGATTGCCACTGGCTTCAGCACCAACAAGGGGATAGCACCCGTCACCCACCATGACTAGTGCAGTAAGAATACCCAAACAGTAATCAGAGAGATCCACCAACCAGAGAACAGAGAAGAAAAGAAATGCCAGGATGCTCAGAGGAGGACCTTGGACAAATGGACAGAGAAACTGTAAAAAAAATGTGTTTATTATGTAGCCATACAGATAACACTGATTCTTTTTCCATTGGAATGTCATGATAAAGCCACATCTAATGTTCATTCACCATACGGATCGCTAAGTGCTTCAGGTGCATCAGGTCAGGCTGGTGGGAACATGCAGTGCTCTGTCCTCTAACTTTCATGAACCTCAGCCAGTTTAACAAGCCTAGAGGACACAAGGTTGGGAAAAGCTCTTCATTCTCACACCCACCAATGAACATACAGTTGACACTTAGAACCAGCTCCAGAACAGCAGCCACACCCAACCACGGTGGTGTTTTTACAGCTCAAAATTCCCCCTTTTCCAAGAATCATATCCTGTCAAAGGAAGACCAAATCAGAAGGTGCAGAATTGGGCGGGCTTGCAGATACCCAATATCACTCCAAGCTGCTCACTCAAGGCTGGCTTCTTGGAAATGTAGAAGCTGGTTTCCAAAGCCCTTTCAAAAATTTCATTCAATAATTTCCCACAGCAGGAGCAGAACAGTGTAAATTACAGCTCACTGAAATCTAAAGGCTGACTTTCATATTTTTCTCAATGTTTATTTTTCTCAATGTTTATTTGTATACCATTTATTTGTATTCCATTCTCCCCTGAGCCCGCACAGTAACCAAAACAATAAATCACATTTCAGTAAAACAATCCACCCTAAATAGAAAATAAAACTTCATACAGACAAGACAACCACTCAATTCCAACATTCAAATCTGTAATTTATGCATGCTTTCTGAAAGTAAGAGCAAGTCATCAAGTCATCTTTAGCCTGGTAATAGGGTATTATATTATCCCTTAATCAAGAAAGACTTCCTTAACGTGACATTGGTTAAGGGAATAGAGTGCCTTGATGTAATAGCTTCGCCTTTCATTTTCAGCAGTGCCTTGATACCATGGCAATTTTAGCAGGATCCTGGGCCGGGCCAGAGATGAGTAGATTTCAGGCTTGTTCAATTAATTTTGCATTTTGCTAGAATCCCAAGGTCCACCACACAGAGCAAGATGCAAAAAAGATATACTTTGAATTAAAGAGAGGATGCCTGCTCAGCAAATCCTACCCCAGGGATTTATCTTTAGTATCAGAACTAAGGTGCGTGGTTTCAATCCAGAATCTATCCCACTGAGCCACCCAAACGTAGACAATAATTAGAAAGAGTTTAAATGGGGACGATGGCCCTCTACGGTTCTGAACTACAATTCCTGTCGTTCTTCACTGTGGAGCAGTGCATCAAAATCTAGAGAGCCCCAGTTCCCAACTCTGAAGACAAATGGGCAGATGAGCAACATACATTCTCAACTGCATCATCTAACTCCAAACTGCCATCTGCTGGGGAGACTGTAGCACAGCCTTCTACAACCTGGATGGCCCCCTAGGTACGTAGATCAACCTCAGAATCCTCCGTCAACGATATGCCTGTTGCTGAAAATTGAAAAGTTGAACTCCATACGTGGAGAGGGTTGTCGTAGCTGTAGATTAGTTGCAAGAAGCAAAGGATTAGACTAATCTTTTGCCTGGACCTTTCTGAAAAAGGTACCAACAAGGACTGCAAATCCCATGCATACTTCCATCAAAATGTGATTAAATGTGTATAGGGTTGTACTGAAGACACTTTGAGGCACACTCTGTGGCAGTTTTTCTCAACCACAGCTGCTTTAAGCAGTGTGGACTTCAGCTCCCAGAATTCCCCAGTCAGCAAGCTGGTTGGGGAATTCCAGGAGTTGAAGTCCACATGTCTTAAAGTTGCTGAGGTTGAGAAACACTGTTCTATGGAATCAGCACACTAGGGATTCTCCTTGCCTTTTTCTCAAACAGGGCAAGTGCGAGAATGTTATACTCAATGACCTCCTTCTATTTTCATACTGCCAAGCTTGTTCTGTGGGGAAACAGAACCTGATTTTCTGTACAACATTCCTTGGCGTGTCTGGACTGAAGGCAAAAGAGCTGTATTTTCAACACTGCAGAACAACCTGCAGAGCAGTGGGGGCTCCCCATACCTTTATCTGCTTGGCCTTGCTTGCACAACGAGGCAGACAAACATCCGTCAATATTTTTGAAAACTCAACTTAACTGACTGCCCGCCTACAAGGCCACTTTGCATGTGGCTGCAATGGTGTTTGCAAACATGACCTTCCCCTACCTTTTGGGTTTTGGACCACAACATTTCACAACAGGTATAAAAGTCCTCTTCACCCTCGGAAGACCAGAGTCAGCAGGAGCAATGTGGCTGGCAGCATTTAAAGGCCAAACAAGATGTGAAGCAGGAGGTCTGGAATAAGTTTTACTAACAGGGTAGATGAGTCCATCTATGCCAGCAATGTCTACTGGATGGCAAAAGACCTTCAGGCCTCAAGCTGTTACCTGATCTTTTTGAGTGACAGCCTCACCTGCTACTTGCTCACCTACCTGATCTTTTTGACTGATGGCCTCACCTGCCATTTGCTCACCTGCTACCTGATTTTGGAAATCACCAAGGGTGGGAAACATCCAACTAGACCACTATTCCCAGCCCTGACTAGCAGCAGCTCTGTAGAACTTCAGGCTGGAGTTTTCCCAGCCCAATCTGGAGATGATGGAAGTTGAACCTAGCACCTTCTTTACAGAAAGCCGGTGTTCCATCACTGAGCAAAGGTGCTTCCCATAAAAATAAAGGTTCCAGTCCTGTTGTTCCTGAATAAAGGACTATTTACTTAGAAACACAGAAACCTGCCTTAAATTATTCAGACCTGAAGCCCATCTAATGTAGTACTGTTCACAATGACATCAACAACACAAGGTGTGGCAGGAGGACTCTTGAATTCCCCAGCCCCACTGACTTAAGACCGAAGCTAGGAGCTTTGGCATGTGAACTTAACACTTGGCCAGCTCTGTAAGGCTAATTTCCCAAAAGCTTAGCGCCCTTCACACAAGCCCTCAAGCCTTGCAAAAGTTGTAGTGGGCCTGGAACCAAGCATTAAAAAAAGATCCAGGGAGTTTTTCACTTACTGCAGGAAAAACTGTTCAACATGTTCCTTATGCTGAGCCCTTCAATGCCCAACCTGAATGAAGCATACATATTTGATAGCTGTTGTCCTGTTTGCGGGGGTGGAGGGGGGGACGTGTTATTTGGTTTTTTTTTTTTTTAATGCACTCCAGGATATGTGAACGAACTCTGACTTTATGTGACAGGCCACTGACCCATCCAACAGTCACCCATGGGCGCAGATCAAAAGGAATAGGATTGGCTTGGCTCCCTTTTCCTAATCAATTCCAGATGGCACAGGTCCCTTTCTGAGTACTCCTGTAACAAGCTGTTAATCTTCAGTTGTGCTTTCAGAAGATTGATCCTCTTTCTCGGCAAAGGAATTCCTGGGCAGTCCCACCCCCATCCCCACCCCTTGAAGCCCCAAATCAACACGCTAAGAACACCATGTGTATTGGCAGAAGCACCATCTGACATAGGCATTGTTTGCTTCCCTCTTTGAAGTCAGCATTCCTCACACCAATGGGTCCATCGGAGCAAAGGGCAAGCCCTCCTGATGGTCACCTCCCCAGGCGATCTGGTGCCCCATGTTCCCTGCATCCTGAACATCCTCAGAAAGGAATGCGGGAGCGGGGTCATTGATTCTGGCAGCAGGCCAGAAGTACATTGCTGTGTGCAAGGCAGAGGTCGAGGACCTCTGTTGTGAGCCTAAGCTGCCAATCCAGGAGGTGAACTTTGCTGGAAAACCCGAGTTCCCTGTCTGAATCCACACATCTTATCTCAAGTACTTTTCAAAACCCTCCAGAAGGTCAGTGTTTCTCAACCTTGGCAACTTTAAGACATGTGGACCAACTCACCATGCTGACTGGGGAATTCTGGGAGCTGAAGTCCACATGTCTTAAAGTTGGCAAGGTTGAGAACATTGGTGTAGATGAAGTCCACACCCCTTAAAGCTGCTGTGATTGAGAAACACTGCCATAGAATGTGCTTCAGAGTGTCTTCAGTACAATCCTATGCACATTTAATCACATTTTGATGGAAGTGGATGGGATTTGCAGTCCTTGTTGCTCTTCTTGGTACCTTTTTCAGAAAGGTCTTGGCAAAAGATTGTACAGTCTAATCAGTGTTTCTCAACTTTAGCAACTTTAAGACATGTGGACTTCAACGCCCAGAATTCCCCAGCCAGCCGGAATTCTGGAAGTTGAAGTCCATATGTCTTAAAGTTGCCAGGGTTAAGAAACACTGGTGGAGATGAAGTGCAACCCTCTCTTCAGGCTGAAATGAGGACTGAAATTGTCAAAGAGAAACAACTGAGCTTTTCACCTGTCGACCCCCCTGAGGTACATTGTAGGAGAACCTAAACGCACTGAGTCAGAGGCAGGGAGGCTAAGCACTAGCCCCTGTCTTCTGGGTTTCCTTTCCTAATCCGCTCTCCCCAGCTGGACGGAGCAAACTTTCCGTGAAAAGGGGAAAGTACCTGAATCTTCTAATCAACTCAGCTTCAGCAGGCCCCATTCCAACAGTATCGCCTTTGCTTTTTCCACAATGGTTGAAATTTCTGCCATGGCGCCTCGGCCTGTGTAGCCAGAAAGCGAGAAGGTGGTCATGATCTGTTGTTTCCTAAGGCAAAAATTAGTGCTTTTCTCCTGCCAAGTCTCTTCTATCCATTGGCTTCAGATTCCTTGGTGGTGATTTTAAAACATCTGTGCCCCATGTCCCAAGATTCAGTTTGCACAAATGGACATGACCAGATTTGGCCTAATAGACCCTAATGAACTTCCATAACTGAAGATAGATCTGAACCAAAGCTTTCCCTGTTCTTGTTTTGACCCACTAGATCACAACAGCTGTCTTTTTTATTTATCTGCATGTCCAAATTCAAACTGGTTGCCCTCTGGATTTCCCTTACTAAAAATTAGATCTCTTATATTCTATTATTTAAACTTCAGGGAGTTCCTGCTCACCCTGTCTTCTGCCATTCCTGTTAAGCATGGACATCCCTTTGAAGTATGTTTCCTGAGAGTTATCCTAGGTCTTCAAAGAGGAATCTTTGGAGTTCAAAGTCTATAAAAACCAATGGATGAATAACAGAATAGTCTCGGAAAAGTAAAATAGCTGGGTCATAAGGCATACAATCTCTGAAAAGGCCTTTCTTTGTGAAAAGAAGGCATGTATCGTCTAAGAAGGCACTTGCTTAACTAAAATAATTCATGCTTTTATTAAGTTTTAGAAAACCCATTGTCCATTAATTAGGGTCGTCTTTCTAAGTGATCAAAGCAATTAAAATCAATCAAATGAGTTTACCACTCAGGTTGCCACCCTATGGTACATTTCCTAGAAGCAAGGCATGCTGAACTTAATGGGGCTTACTTCTGAGGACACACATACAGAATGGAACCAAAAAAGTTGCAATGTCTATATAGGACCCAAACAAAAAAATTGGAAGCGCAAACAACATTCATGGGGAGCAAAGGAAAGCACATTTTCAGAGCCCAGTGTCACAATCAGTCTACAGCAGAACTCTCCGAATCTTTTCACCTCGCCGCAATTGCACAGAAAGGAGAAGGATACCAACCTTCATCCCCACAAACCAGTTTCTTCACTGTACAAGGAACCTCTATGTAGCCAAATTCTTTCAGCTGCTCCACCTGCCGAGCTGTGATGGGGTGCTCCCACATAAACGTGTTCATGGCAGGACAGAAGAACAAGGGTTTGCTCAGGTCCCAGGCACGGATGACACACGTCTGCAAAGAAAGGCAAAACCTTAGGAGGAAATGGCCAAAGCGGGGGACCGAGGGAAGATGGCTGACCACAAGGGGAATGCAGTCAGAACCTTGGACAGAGGAATGGAGGGTGGGGCTGGTTAATCTACAGGATATACCAACCCACACAGAGCTTGGAAGGTGCTCCAGTAACAGCCTGGAGCCAGTTGCAGACTCAAATAATCTTGCAGCCAGATGGGAAATTTCATTTCCCCCCACTGAGCAGAACTACCTAGGCATGTTCTATTTCAGACTTCCCCAAATCTGGGGTCTTCCAGATACGTAGGGCTAAACATTTAGAGGGCAGCAGATATGGAGAGTTTTCTAGCCTGAGAGCACCTATTTGTTGGTCCAAGAGACCCCTAGATTCGTGCACTTGGTGAGAAGCCCAATTATCACACAGAGTGGGAGAAATAACCGTCTCGTTTACTGAAGATCAACATAAAGGAGGACGCTTCTCAAAAAAAGGAAGAGTCCCAAACAACTCCCCATCTCAGTTTTTATAATCAATTCCACCCCCACCGTTTACAGCAGTTATAGACATTATATCAATCATTTTCTATTAATAATTCTGCAGATAACAGTGCAAATTTTTGCTTTGAAGCTTTTTCTTTGTGTCCAGTTCCCTACCTGAAGGTCACCTGGCCACAAGGCCTTGCATTGTCTCAGCAAACATCCTGTTTTTTCCCCAAAACCCCTATTCAAGCACTTCTTTTCCCACATTTCCTTGTTCTTTTCCTAATTTTGTTGTGAACCGCCCAGAGTCCCTCCTTGTGGGGGAGTTGGGTGGTGATATAAATTTGATATATAAATAAATAAATAATTTAGGACTAGCCTCATCCTCCTTTTGGCAATCAGGACAAAAGCACATGACATTTGTCGCTTCCTCTAGTTCAACACTCCCCCACTCTGTGTATCCCCCTGTGCTCTGACCTTCCAATTGCACATAATTTTCTTGATCACGACCCTCATATCTTAGCAAGTCGAGAAATCCTTTAAGGGCTTGGACCTATAGGGTTGCTTCTAGAGCTTCAGGATATTATGGGGGATGAGCCCTCCAAGTCAGAAGTGGGGAATATCCCCCAAAGTCTGACCCCAAGAATTTTCCCTCTCTGAGAAGACACCTGTTTTCAAGATTCTCTCCAGGGATAATTCTTCAACCAAACCTTCCCCATTTTCTGTGTGATTGGTAAGAATTAGACATTTTAATTTTTAAATACTAAAATCTTTTTTAATTCATCCACAGAGAAACTGTTTCCTTTTTTTTCAAAAAGTAAAAATATACCCAAATGCATCAAACACAATAATTAACCACCTGCATCAGCCCCACACACTAAGTTGTAGCATGGAGACCATGTCTATGGGAGAGACATGGGGGGGAGGACAGGCAAATGACAGCACGTGCATCTTTGCATCATCACTTAAAGAACTCAATTTACATCCTTCCATCAAATACCATGTAGAGGGTAGAAGGAACAGCCTTGAGGGACAGGAGGAAGAGTGCAACAGTCAGATAAAAGAGGTCTGAGTCTGAAGGAAGAACATAACATAAATAAACGTCTCAGACCGGCCCCTCCCTCATTCTCACAAAGATAAAGGGATGGAGAGGGACACACATTCAGACTTGCAAGATTCTGTTACTATAGCTTTACAATGACCGAGCACTGACCTACATGACATTGGTTTCCTAGTCTACTCTACCCTGAAGGGCTGACATACCATGACGTCATTACATAATTGTATCATCTGCGCACATATCATCCTCTTGATGTCCTTATGGTTTGTACAGATGCCATTAATGCAGATGGTTATGAAACAATCTACCACACAGGTCATAGTGAGGAAGATCTTGGGTCAACCATGGAGCACCTTCCAGTAACTCACCAGTAAGTTGTCACAAATGCCATTTGCAATTTTGGCAAGGGTATTCGCATCCAGAGGAGCCACCAACAAGAGGTCAGCCCAACGCCTCAAGTCAATATGTAGCACAGGATCGGTGCGCTTTTTCCACATCTGAGGAGAAAATGCAGCTTAGATTTAATGTAATCACCCTGCGTGCTTAATCGTGTTCCACATAGGTACAGTCCAAGATACTAAGCTAACATCCCTTTTCCTTGTATGTTGTGGTGGAAAGTATCTACTAGGAGGAGGGTGATGTGGGAGATCAAGGCTATCAGAAAGGAGGGGGTGCATTCCAGCAGGGGAAAGGAGACGAGAGACAACTCAGTCCGCAGGGGGAGCGTGGGAAGAGTAAGAGGTTCAGGGTTGCCACTCCCTAGAATCTCCCAGGGTATATCCGCTACTTGCTGTAGTATAGATTTAGTCTGGCAAGATTCTGTCTATATGGTGTAAGCAAATAAGGGAACTGTACTCGACTGGACTGTTTCACCGTTGTTCTTAGGCTGGGCCTGACATATGTAAAAGTTGCAGCTGGAAAAACGCAAAGTCGAAAAAAGACAATTCTCTGCCATGTTGATAGCTCAGAGTGTGTTTCTTTCCTGCTGATCTTCCTAGGCTCGGTAAAACAAAGAGCAAACCAGCAGTTATCCCAGTGCAAACAGTGCAAGGTATAAAACATAAGATAGTCTGTTGTTGGTCCCCAACCACAACCAAATTCCAAAATGAAATGCTGCAGTCAGAAAATATTAGGTTCATTCTACAGAGTTTGTGAGCTAGGGCGCAAATAAGAGCTCCTTAGCCATAAAGGACAAGCTAAACGTGTCTGAACAATGCTAACCTGCCACTCATCGGAGTCACTGTAGATTCTTACGGGAATCTCTTCAGGATTATAGAAGTGTTTTGCATTCTCTGTAGTCACCACCTGAACTTCCAGCTAAAAAGAGAAGAACAGCGGGAAACGGATGGAATTACAAAAAGAGCCATTTCTAATTTAAGAGTTTGACTCTATAATGCTATACACCAATGCCAAAGAATGAACTAGACCTGTTATAGCAAATACGTATATACTCCCAGTACAAAATGACCAGGTTTGCATGTCCCACTAGGCCAAAAGCAGATGAATTACATTTTAGCTTAGACATGTGAACTAAATCAAAGACTCCTAAAGCATACTGTAGATTATTTGTTGAGGAGCATGTTTTTATGGACTAAAGACTTTAGAGATGCATGAAATGCAATCCTCAGATAAAAAAAACATAAAAGTCTTCCCTTTGCCATGAAATGCTTTATTGCATACAGCAAATTAAGTGGCAACCAGATTTGGGCTGCAAAAATCCAGAAGACTGAGAGGGAAGGAGACAGAGAGGCATCTCTAATTCCTTGACGCCATCTAGTGGTCATTCAGATTTTTGCAGAACAAATCTGGCAGTCGTAACCAAACTAGATACTAGTGGAATAGCAAAGCAGCAATGGTTGGTTTCATGAATAATGCTATGAAAGGAAGCCTTCCCTTGGCATCCTAGGGTTTCAACTTGATTACATTTAATGATGAAATTATTGATAGTTGGCTATGATCTTTAATTGGCTTTTTAACATCTACAGGTCTTTGTTATCAGTGTTCCGTTACACACAAAAAACCCTCTGACCTACTTGTATAGACTTCATTTCATCCAGACACTGTCCCAAGCCCTTTGTTATAATTACAAAAAGGAATACTTTAATACTTTTGTTAAGCTATGCTGCATTCCTTGTCCAACGGATACATGCCATTTCTTGTCACAAGAGAACAAAGAAAGTATTAAGTGCAGCCTTAAGCAATATACTTGGATAACAAGATTCCATGTGACAATGAAGTAATGATTTGTAGCCAACTAGCACTGAATAATCTCCTGACCAGAGAGTACTGGCAAAGGGACCAGTTAAGCAATAAACTTTCAGATGATCCATTCTTCTAGGAACTATCATCTCACATCTATTCAAACAAAATACAGATGGGTGAAGACTTTTGTAAATTAATTAAGATCCCTAATCCTGCAATAGTTTCACCATATGGGTCTCAATATTCAGGAAGAAGAGCTGTAAATCTACTTAGCCATGGTGAAATTCTCCCTCAAATTAACTATGACTCCAAGTGACTCCATTGGCACATCCAGGGAGTCTTCTTGGCCACAATATGGATGTGGTTTGCTACTCTCTTCTTCCAGGAAATTTTTTCAACTGCATTCTCTAATTCAAAGCCTGATATTTCTTGTTACTTCTTGGGATTACTGTTAACACAGTCGTTCTGAGGAAATAAATATATTTCATTCATCCTCACAGGAGCTCCAAGAACTACCAGTTCAAAGTTACTCTAAGAAGCATTCAAAACAGACTGTGATCAAAATTAACTCTGGATCCTAGCTAGAAACCTCTACTGTCCCCAGACAGAAATGCCCAGGATTTTTCCCAGAAATGTATCTGTAAGACTTCTATCACTAGTCTCAGATCCCAAGAAACGGCTTCTAAATCAAATGTGTTCTTAACTTTTATGCAGAATGTGGACTCCAGAGTAATTGTTGTATGCCGCCGAGAGTTGCTTGTGTGAGATGGGCAGTTATATAAATGTGATGTATAAGTAAATAAATAAACCCCAGTTAATCACTCTGAGCCAAAGCAGCAATGTCCACTGAAGGAGTAAAACAAATACCTGAATCGAGACCTAAAAACAACCAAGGCCCCTGAACTCGAGTAAACCTCCTTAACAGCTTGCTTAGGCATTTGCAAATGCTGGCTCATGAGTCATCTTAAATCAGCTCTTGTATTTTAAACCGGAACTAGGAAGTAAACTGACTCACGCCAACCTCCATTTTATTAACTGTGTATTCTCACCATAAGCAGAAAATGTAACCCATGTTATCAAAAATAAGATGAACTGACATCTGACACAATTACTGGTCAGCATTTATTATACAGCTTGTTTGGACTCTCCCTCAGTGGACAGAACCTTGTGGTGTGTCCCCAGCGCTGTTCAAATAAACTTGGCTCAGCAGATTGCGCTCTCTCCTCTCGTCAACTGCATCGTGGGGAATTTTCCCCTTCAGCATCCCCCCCCCCCACTGAAAATACCAAAACTGGTTTATGTGAAACTGCTCACTCCAGGTATCTTCAGAAGCTCTGCCACCAGAAGAGGCAACTTTAACGCAGCTACGCTCCCCGTTACCCCTACAAGGATGTGGGCATTCCTCTTGGAAGCAACGGGGTGGATTTGTGACGCCGCAGGATCCATGATGAGGCCCAGGGAGCAGTCCTTTTCCACCTGCAAGTAACAAGAAAACGTGAGGGTTACTATTCCAGATGAAATGCCTCCATCTTGCGTTGGATCGATTGCAGGAGGACTTACTGGTCAGCCTTACACTTCGAAACGCTTCTCCAACTGAGGAGCAAATCCAGCTCGGTTTCTCAAGTGCCACGTGGGGCTTTTCGGGGGCAAAATCCGCACAGGCCGTCTTTATTAGGCCAGCCGTTGAGCTGGAAGAGGCCCTACAAGAAAACCGCAAAGTGGGAACAACGCCATGAGAGGCTCAAATCTTCGGGCAGCCATGAAGGTTCATCGGGGGGCAATCGTTCGTTCTTGCAGGTTGGCCTACCTTACAGGGAGGGCTAGTGTGAACCTAAAATGGGGCAGGGAGGAAGGTGGACTTCAGCCTTCCCTTTCTTCAGAGGGTAAGAACGGATACAAAAATATCTAAATATACATATACGGTACTAACTCGAATCATTGTGTATTTAACTCAAATTTTGCTATAATAGGTCCACTCTAACGATGAATCGTCTGTAAACGGGCGTTCTTAACCCGGGGACTATATATATGCGTGGAGAGAAGAGGCGGGGGGAAGCGATAAGCTTACCCAACCCACCGACCAATAAGTTCCGGGCAACGGACATCAATAAAGATAGTACCTTCCGGTTCCTTCTGGACCATAAAGAGCGCGGAGACTTTCAACGGGCTCAACTTCCGTCTCCTTTCGGAAGAGATTGACGATAGATATAACGCCTAGAACAAGCAATTCTGACTCCACTTCCGGATAGGATGACCATAGATAGGATTCCTAGACTCACACCCAACTCGCTTCTCCCTCCCTCCTCCGGAGGACGGCTGAGAGCAAGTAAAGGCCGAACTCAGAATTTTTCTTTTCGCTGAATGGGGACTGCAGAGCAAACACACACTGCTTTTAAGAGAAACCTTATATTGCTTCAATGGCTCTCTTAATGCCAAATTTGCTGGATATGGTCTTCATATTACACATCTTGCAGCTTGGGGTTGAAACGTGTTTTTCAACCTCGGCCATTTTAAGATGGGTGGACTTCAAGTCCCAGAATTCCCCAGCCAGCATGGCTGGCTGGGGAATTCTGGGAGTTGAAGTCCACCCATCTTAAAGTGGACAGGTTTGAAAAACTTCTCTAGACTAATGTGCACTTTTGTCTCATCGGAGCAGAAAGAAATTTTTTTAGGTTTTATTGCTTCTTCTCTTTTAGCAATGTCTTTTTGCTTTTGAGAACAAGCTTATGCAGAAACTGCCGCTAGCTCGAGGCGAGAAAGACACCTCAGCAAAAAAATTTCGCAAGAGAAGGCATCTCTGTAAAACTGACAACTTTCCATTTTAGTAAACGTGCATAATAGAGTGCACAAAGGTATAAAAAGTTTCGAAACTCGTCTCTGCCAGGATTGCGACGCCCATCCGGCTGGCCGTAAATAAACCGAGCTGTAGTTTAGGTCCGATCCAATTTTTAAAACCCCCTTGTGAAACATATGGGGGAGATGGGCGGCATACAAATGTAATAAATAAATAAATAAAATATGTAAACATGACCTTTGTTTTATTCAGAATTGCTCTATGATGGATGTTCTTCACAGACATGTGGAGAGGTCCCACGGCTCGCCATTGGTGATAATAAGATTGCGTCGTCTGCGTAAAGCAGTACAGATTCAGGTCTGCTGTGCAGGTCGAGGGGATGGACATCTTCCTTGTTAAGGATGCTGGCCATTATATTAATATAAGAATTAAAGAGTAAAGGGGCGAGAAGACAGCCTTGCTTAACCCCCTTGCTGGTTCTCTGCTGGTATCTGAGAGATGCCCGGCTGCGGTACATCTCACCGTCAAACTGGTTCCTTTCTATGGAGTGTGTATTCGGGTGAGTTGCCATCTATTGACGGCAGAAGCTTTCAATGTCTTCCAGAGAAGTGCCCTGGAAATAGAATCAAAAGCCTGCTTGAAATCAGCGAACAGGCATAGTTACTTTTCCAGTTGGGCTACTTCTCGAGCGAGCGAGAGAATCAGCTCCTGATCGGCCACTGGGCGACCTGCTTGGACTCCCAACAATTCCTCAGTTAGGAGTCTCTCTTCTTCCATCTAAGCATTTCCAGGCAATGGGTTTGACTTCCTTCTTTTCCCCGTGCCCTTGCTGCCTCTTGATTGCTTTCACGGTGGTCATAGGACACAACGGCCTCCCATACGATCCATAAAACGGTCCAGAATTATTATCAAATCTCATAGCCGATAAAACGGAGCTGAATAGAAATAAAAACTAACTAAATAAAAAGCAGTGGAAAAGCAAAGCCGATAAAAAAAGAGGATTTGGACTACAGAGAGGTGTTTTCACATTGCCATCTTTCATCGCTCCCTCCTCACCCAAAGCAGCACTTAAATATAAATAATTGATTGACTGATTGATTGATTGATTGATTCGATTTGTATTTATTTGATTTGTATGTATCTCACCTAAACCACTCTGGGTGGCTCATACAAATCGAATAAATCAATACATTTATTTATTAAATAGCTGTTATTTATTAAGCCATGTTGTCTGAATCCAGTTATTGTAAACTATAAATTACATAATGCATAATTTAACAGTGTGTGAATCCTCTCGGATGCGGCTTGACTGTGGCATATGTAAACCGAGTCCTCCTCTCGCTCAGGTACACGCAACCCACTTTCTAGCCGCTTCACGCAATTCCCCTGCAGTTTTCATCAGAGCTTCCCACCATCGCTCCAAAGTGCCATCCTGCGTTTTGGCATCCACGTTTCACTACCGGGGCCACTGCCAGCTATAGAAGATATGAAAAAAGTATTCCTTTGATACAATTTAATTTATTCATTAATTTCCAGGTTGACACTGTTTCATCAGGGACAGACATGGAACAACTGTATAATCACATGTGGTTGGATGTTTTAAAATTCCCTCTCCATTTTCCATTGAGATATCTATTTTTGTACAAAAAAAATATGGTGAATTAGATACAGCATCAGGATTATGATGACCATGGCTATTCTGGGGATCGGTGGGAAGAAAAGTAGGTGAATAGATCTGTTCTGCACCAAGGGAAGACTTTGTAGGAGAACAGACCTCTGCAGTGCTAGAAGAAGAGGAGCACACCTGGAATCAATGCAAATATGCAGAAGTCCTTCTCTTTTTGGAATAATAGTAACATTCTCAGCTTCTGCTATCAGACTGTTGCAATCAGCTTACAGGTAGTCCTTGATTTACGACCGTTTGTTTAACAACCATTCAAAGTTATGATGGCGCTGAAAAAAGTGACTTACGACCAGTCCTCACACTTATAACCACTGTAGCGTCCCCGCGGTCACGTGATCAAAATTCAGGTGCTTGGCAACTGGCATGTATTTACAGCAGTTGCAGTGTCCCTGGGTCACATGATCGCCATTTGCGACCTTCCCAGACAGCTTCCGACAAGCAAAGTCAATGGAAGCTGAATTCACTTAATGACCACGCTGATTCGCTTAATGACTGGCAAAAAGGTCATAAAATCAGGTGTAACTCACTTAACGACTGCATCGCTTAGCAATGGAAGTTCCGGTCCTAATTGTGGTCGTAAGTCGAGGACTACCTGTAGTCCAACAAATAAAAGCAATCTACAAATTGAAGAATATATACTAATGGTCCAGAATAGTCCTTCTCAATATTGGCCCCGCCCCCCTCCTTTAAGAGCTTCCTTGCATAGCTGTTGCACCACTAAGATCACTAGGAAAAATCCCCAGCATCTCTGGCAATTATGTGCAAAGGCTGCCACTTCTGAGGTTCAGTGTCTGACACAACCTCAAATGCAGGACAAATCCTGAGGACATGATCAGGTTGCCAAAGGAGCTGCTGATTTCCCCCGGAATGTAGCCACCATGAGTAAACAGGAAAAAAAAACCCAACTGAAGAGGAGATAAGCCGAACAAAATTGGAACAGGAGCACCGACAAACAGAAATAGGAACCACAGGCTGGCTAACCATGAAGTTTGCAAAATTAATGGCCGTTGGACTTTCTCTCCCTTCCAGACATATCTCAAGGATCAGAAATTTGGGGAAGGGAAAAAAAATGTTGCGAGACGAAACGGAATTTCCGGACCATTGTGGACTTTTTTTCCAACTCAGCTCCAAGCACCCTTTCCTCAACTACCTTTCCAGGGATCAGAGACGTCCCCCTCTCTTTTGAAACCCGAGGGAAATGAAAGCTGAGCCCACAGGATTTCTTTCACTTGTACGGCCTCCAGTTGAAAGCCGCCGAACTGGACCCCATGCTATATTCCCCAGGACAGAGTTCTGGCAGAGGACTCCTTTGTACCACAAGACCTGCTATTTTTTAGGGTTTGTGCCAGCCCTAAAGGCTGTTTGGCCACTTACAATCTGCAAGATCTGCATGAAAGAACGGATTAAGCCTCTCTCCCTCTTGCACACGCACACACACGCCATCCAGTTGCCACTAGATTCTCACCGAGCTGAAAAAGTTGGGAACGGAGCCTAACACTTGAGCCTCTGGAGGCAAGGACGGACGCAGACGAAGGAATGCTCTCCCATACAAAAACAAGCTCCCTGCACAGAAATCTAGCTTCTGAAGGATCAGCGTGCAACTCCAGCCTTGTCCCTGTCCTGCTGGTTTTCTCCATGCAAGTTTTTCCTTTTTTTATAGGAGGAGCGTTCTGCCTGGCGGTGATCTCCCATCTTCAGGCCACAGCAATGTTAACACTTCAGCGGCAGCTAAACTTTTGTCGGGCGCTCACCTCGTACTTTTCTCTCTTGACAGTGGGAACTGTGTTCTGCTCGGTTTACAGCTTTGATCTGCTTTCCTATTTCCAGCAGTACACGAGTCAATCACCTCTTCACACACCCTGAGAACTCAATGGCTTCTTTCAGAATAACCTGCTCTTTTTAAAAGGGGGGGGGAGGGAAGAGCAGAAGGTTCTGTATTTCTAAAGCCTGACTCAACTGGGAAGGGAGATAAACCGAGGCCAACCCGAAGATTTCAACTGCGCCCACCAACTCCACGTGCTGTGGACGGTGAGCTGCGTTCACCCCATCTCAGCCACGAAACTAAGAAAATGCTGCATTTAGCTGACGTGCATTGGAGAGATGGCTGAGATCAACAGAGCGGCTTAAAACAGCACAGCCCAGAATGCTCCCCCCTCAACAGAGGCCCAACCCCATTTCACAGACTTGACAGATGCTGGAAAGGAGTGGAATCGTGCAAAGGAACAAAGCAGATGGGTCTGCAAGCGGGCCAAAAAAAAGTCAAGGTGTGATGTACGTGACAAATGGGCAGAGCTTGGTTTACAAAGTTGCCTTGACTTTTTTGACCACCTCCCTGCAGATGCCCTTGAAAGGAAAGGAGCTGATATTCTGCAAGAAAGTCAGGCCAGGTCCTAGGTCGCTTGGCTGCTTCAAGATGCATTGCAAGATGAACCCGCTTTTAAAGCGTTAAACCTAGAAACGTTGATCGTGCCATTTCGGAGAGCAAAAACACAGCGCAGGTCCTCGTGGAATGAAGAGTTGGGTTGGAAATCCACCCTAAAATCCAAGTTGGGGGTTGTTTAGTCCTTCCAGATGCTATTAAAGGCAGGCCTGCCTTTTCAGTGTCTTTACTCTGATATTCATAAAGTGTAGATTCATAAAACGTGAACGAGCTCAGGCTGAAAGGGAGCAATCGGGGAAGGTAACAGGATAGAAACGATGAGGAAAACATCCAAGGCAGACTAGGTTGGTTTGGCTTCCATCTCGACAAAAATGCCCTTTCCGGGAATCTGAAATGAGCCCATTTTTAACCAGACTTCTTCCCTGGGTCTTTGCTGTTGGGGTTATGGGGAGAAACCATAATTGAGAAAAGGGGAATAGAGAACAGAGGCATTCACACAACATCTGAACCGAGGGACCAAGTGAAGGCATTATCTGGGCTCATGCAAGACATTAAACCATATAGTAATGCGATGGGCTTGGATCGGTCCAATACGTAAGTCACAAATAGACCTCACCAAGCTCAGCGCTCGTAAGCAGGCTTCTGCTCTGTCAGTTAGTCTTCTGACCTGGTTAAACTGGTTGGGCACACACAAGCCAAGAAGCCACCAGATTCAGTTCAAGGAAAAAGCCATAGAGATTTAAGTGCAGGTGTGCGAGGGATTAATGAGCACCTCGCCCAGGGCCAAAGCATTTTGGGAGCCTCACCCGAGCAAAAACGCTTCTTTGAGGGTCCCCTTCATGGTTACTGAATGACTGTTCCGATCAACTTGGTGAGGAATTGGGTTTGAGCTTGGAGGTCTGCCTCAATGCAAACAAGGGAGAGCTTCGCGGTGCTGCTCCCTCCTGGGTTTTTGAAAGCCACGGGTTGAATACGGACTTCCTGCCGTATCAAAAATGCTCTGGGGTCTTTTGTGGACAAGGGCACATCGAACTAAGCTGATGACTGAAGAAGAGCGTGCAGAGATGGAGTGGGGTTGAAGTCACGGCTTCGAGAGGGAGAAAGAGCCAGAGTGAAGGGTTAAGAAGCCAGCAATCCACTGTACAGCAGGGAGAATCGATGCCAAGGATGGGAAAAGTTCTTCCAGGAAGCAACAATCATGGACTGGAGAAGCAGGGAAATGCCTAAGGCTTCCCTCTCAGAGAGGGAAAGGCCGCTTTTCTGCGGCCCCTCTGATGCTCCAATGCGGCTAGAAAGATCATGATCACCACGAGAAATGTCGAAAAACACCACCGTACACAGTTTCACAAAATAAGGAGAAATGAGCACACACGCACGCACAGGCACCACAGCACAACACAACTGTCCTGCAGGGCAATGCGTTTCTTTGGAGGAGAGAGGAGACGCCGCGGGGTCCTGAGGACGGGGACCCAGGATCAGCCCCACGGGCCGGAAGAAGGATCAAAATCAGAGGTTTTCTATGGAAGTTACTCTCCCGCCCTCTTTTCTCCCCCCCACACAGCCGGATGGTGGGATTCATCCCTCGGACACCGACAGAACACACCCGCACCCACACCCGCACGCCTCCTTTCGCTCTTTCTGCCCACCTACAAGCCAACACCTCCTGGGGTTCACATCTGACGGGGGTCCTCACACCTCACATGTCATTGGGGTAGTTATAGCTAGGGGTGGCTGAATACTGCGTTTCGTGCTGCATCATGGCGTTGTGGGCAGCGCCCACGGCCACATTTTGTGCTGCCTGCTGGACTTGCGGGTTTTTCCAGGCGCCGGTGGTCCACTCCTCCTGGGCCTTGCTGAAACTCCCGCCGCTCCCTCGGTAAAACTTGTGCACCTGCATGGGAAGGAAAACATTGTAGGCAGCCTTTTTATGCAGATGTTTTAGCTCAGTTAATATGGATATTTATGTTTTTACTGTTTGCATTTTAATTGTCAGCCGCCCGGAGTCACCCTCTGGGGGAGATGGGGGAAGGAAGGGAGGGAGGGAGGGAAAAGAGAAGAGGAATAGAGGGAGGAAGGAAGGAAGGAAAAAGAGAAGAGGGAGGGAGGGAGGGAGGAAAAAGAGAAGAGGAAGGGAGGGAGGAAGGGAGGGAGGGAGGAAGGAAGGAAGGAAGGAAGGAAGGAAAAAGGAAGAGGAAGGAGGGAGGGAGGAAGGAAGGAAGGAAGGAAGGAAAAAGGGAAGAGGAAGGAAGGAAGGAAGGAAGGAAGGAAGGAAGGAAGGAAGGAAGGAAGGAAGGAAGGACAGATCCTGGAGTCGACAGGCTCCCTGATTGTTTGGGCTAGGTTGACAGGGCTAAGCTAATCGACCTCCAGTTGTACCATAAAATGGCATCTGCCCTTTCTAGTTAAGTGGCATTTGGGGACTTTTGAACGATCCACTGTCCTGCTGCTCAGAACAGGAAGGTGTGTAAGGCAGCTGGGAAAATTTAAATCCCAAGCACAGGGGTTTCAAAGGGCACGGGCCAATAACCAAACAGCAGGACAAAAACTCCGAACTTCTAAAACAGCAGATCACCCTCCTGAGCAAACAGCTACACAGAAGGATCTCCTCCTGGATCCCCAACAGTGCTAAATGTATTTCCTAGGGATCCAATACCCCCCCTACTTTCCTTACATTTAGGGAGTTGGTAAAAACAGACCTCTCCTGCCAAGCTTTTAAGTATTAATTTAATTGTCTATTTATTTATTTTAATATTTGCTTTTTTTAAAATTGGGTTTTCAAGGTATTGTTGCTATGTGGTTTACATTTTGTATTGTTTCTTCCCCTGCTGTAAACTGTCCTGATTGTTGCATGGGTAGAAAGGTGGAGCTTAACTTCAATAACAAATGAATAAATGATGCTGAACTGCAATTAATATGCATAACATTTGCAAATGGTATGCAAATTACAGCACTGTGGTTTATTAAAGACATCATTTAAAAAATCCTCCAGCATCTTGGCCAGGCTGGTGGGAATCTCAGAGTTGAAATCCCAACAGAAATGGATGGGGAGGCTGTTTTAAGGACTCTTTGTGTCGCATTTCACAAATAACCTTAAGACGCAGCATTTGGTTGCTACAAAGCTAGGAAGATGAAGAACACTGGCATTTTTCTAAGGTTTCAAATATGAGCCAGTGCAGTGCTGTAGCTAACAGGGTATAGTGAATTAGGAACAAGGAGACCCAGTTTTCCTCTTCCCTCCAAACCTTCCTTCCTTTCATGCTGTGCCTCTGGTACTGGTAAACCCAAGGCAGGGTTCTCTTTTTTGTGGATCGGCACACTGCTCTGAAAAGATGAGAGTATAAAGGTTTTCAATGAATAAAACTACTCTCTTACCATACTGAGAGCAATGAAGGAGAACACAGACATGGCCGTGAAGAGAATGGTGGGAATTAGCATTACTACAGCCGAGCCCACATTGGTCCCAAAGAAAGAGATTGCTGCGATCCAGCCACTGTAGCAAAACAAGAGAAAAACACTTTTTAGAGAAATTTGGGGCATTCTCGCCATCACTCAAGAGCTGCTTATTCTGTCTGGATCCATTTAATCCTGTGATGACAAGGATCCTAGCCAAATGATGCAAGTCTTCAGTTTGAAGCAGGTGAAGAAAAGACATGCCTTTCAGTACAAGACTGCAAGTTCTTCCCGCCTTGGGAAAAAAACAACCATCATTTAGCCTAGTCCATCAGCAAATGTTCTGCCCCTGTTTTCCAACCGGCTGTTTTGCTTCTCCTCTACAAAACCCAGCCCCCTGGTAGTTCTGGGCACCGAGCTCCCGCGGGTGACGAAAAACGCCAGGCTGGGAAGGCCAAAGCGAGCGAAACCATGAACCGACAGCGATGCCTTTCACCAGGCGGTGTGGCCCCACTTACCAAACTCCCCAGCCGGGGATACCCACTGCCTGAATGATGCTGATCACGAGCTGCGCCATGAAGGTAAAGAAGAACGCCATGAAACTGAAGGAGCTGTCCGTCCTGGAA
This sequence comes from Python bivittatus, assembly GCF_059951505.1. Lineage (NCBI taxonomy): Eukaryota > Metazoa > Chordata > Lepidosauria > Squamata > Pythonidae > Python > Python bivittatus. The sequence goes on along the minus strand of NW_028277085.1, from coordinate 4,912,877 downwards.
GAGAAAGGAAGTCTCACCGCCTTTGCCATGACAAGGATGGGCGCTGCAGAGAGAAAAAAGGCTCTTCATCCTGCAAAATGTCCTTTGGGCCCAACCAGCCCCTTTGGAATTTCAAGGGCCAGCCCTGCAGAAGCAGAAATGTCTTGCGGAGACCACGTTGCAATTCTGCTAGATCAGCTCTCTCCTCCGGGTAGACCAGCCAGGGCTGGATGAAGGCCAACAGATTCCCCGGGCACAGCCCAGCAGCGCTGCCCCTTGGCCGTTCCATGGCTTAACAGACAGGACACAGAGACTCAGTCAGGGCAGCAGGTGAAACAAGAGAGGAAAAATTCAGTTGTCTTCCAGGTCAGACCCCACAACGATGCAGTATTAAATAAAAACTTTTTAAAAATATATTTCTTTAACACTAAATAGCTGTAAGCCATGTAAGCAAATTATATACTTGTAATTGGGGTGGTAGAAAAACGCAAATTTCCAAGCCTTTTTAATGCATGTTTTAATGAAATCGTTATAAGGGGGGAGGGGACACAAATGCAAACATTTATTGAAGATCAAAGTCGGGTGTGGCGGTGAAAGTGTGAAGGGGGAAAAACTGCAGTGCCCCCCTTCCCTTGGTGCCCTAAGCACGTGCTGCTTTGGCTAAATGGCTCATCGAGGGCTGAGGCCAGCAAGGGGATTTTAAAGCATTCCTGTCATTTCAGACTGTTCTATGTCCAACATACTCCACATTCCATCAGGGGAACCATCTCCCTATGGAGGTTGTGGGTTCTCCATCTCTGGAGGCTTTGAAGGAGAGGTTGGACCCCCCCCCCAAGGACAGTTGAACTGGTTTGGTTAGTTGTAAACGCAGGCATTGGTCGGCAAATTAATTTTTTTATTCCTGTTTATTACTGCCGCATTTGTGAACGGTCGCTAACCGAGGCGGTCACTAAACAAGGAGTGGCTGTAAAGAGGAGGTTCTGATGAGCCAATGGACGCCCTTGCAGAAGAAGGAGAGAGGAACATAAGCCAAGACCCCGCCCTATCACTTACTTGAAGGCTTTGTAAATGGGTCTAAACCAGCAGACATAGGAGCAGGGTGTAAAGAGAATTAGCCAAAGGATTGCCAGTCCAAAGTTAACGGCTCCGCCGCCTCCAATCATCCATGCGAGGCAACCGATCAGATTGACCGCCAAGGTGATGCTATTCACTGCAAACACATTTATACAAAGAGACCGATAGAGAGACAGGGAGAGAGAGAGAGAAGGAGCAAAGGAGCAGATCACACAGTGGGAGACAAAGGGAGGACCCCGAAGATCCTAGAAATGCCCCAGTTCAGAAACTCAATGCAGGGCCATTCCCCATTTCCAAGCTGCACATCCCAAGTGGCTTTATGGGAAACTCATGCATTGAGAGGCCAAAAGAAGAGAGAGATGCCATGAAATAGGGTGGAAAAAGCAAGATGCAATTCTATCAGGCACTTCCTAAATGCAAAGTTCTAATTCAGCAGTTCTCAACCTTGGCAGCTTCCAGATGGGCGGACTTCAACTCCCAGAATTCCCCAGCCAGCCTTGCTGGCTGGGGAATTCTGGGAGTTGAAGTCCGCCCATCTGGAAGCTGCCAAGGTTGAGAAACACTGCTCTAACTGAACCCCAGGAGCCCCTGTGCCACCAAGAAGGCTTAGCAGATCTAGATATGAAAGAGATGTTATAGGTATTTGGGGTTCGGGGGATTTTTGGGACTTGATTCTGAAGTGGGACTAACGGTAGACAATCAGGGTTGTGATGGCTTGCAGAAAAGCAGGAACAGTGGCGGGGGGAGGGAATAGCAAATACATCACCTCCCCTACCCCCCCCCCCAGCCTTCACATAACTTTAATCCATAAGATCTGCCCCTAGCAGTCCTTAAGATCTCCTCTCGGATTACATCGCTTCCCACCAAACCTGTGAGATCATCCATCGCCTGGGGTGGGACCCTGTTCTGCTCAGAGAAGATTGCTCCCCAAAGTCACAAGATCAGCCACTAAAAAGCTGGAGGGGTTGAACATGGCATGGAACAGCTACCGCCAAGATGCACGGCATGATGGGAGCTGTAGTCCAACGCATTGTGGTAGGGCACCAGGTTGGGCAAGGCAGCTGGGACCACACCTGGTTTGGAGAAGGCAGGATTCAGATAGAGGGGAAAAGGAGGCTGCCTCCAGCTGAAATGTGTTCATTTTCCAAGGGAATGCCGATAGATAATAGCAACACATTTTTACAAACGAAACCAAATGGAAGGATATTATTTCAAGGTTATTGTCAGTACGGCCTTGTGCATATAATAGGGAATTTTGCCACGGGAAAATAATATAGTTTTAATTAGAGCAATATATTCTTTTTTTTCCACTGCCCTTGTCTGGGTTTGAGTTAAAACAATACATTCTTTTTTTCCTGTCTGGTTAGTTTATTGCCCCTTCTGCCCGCAGACCCCAAACTCACACATCCAGAGGTAGTAAAGACGTTTGACTGTGGTTCTGTGAAGGGGTGGAATTTCCTCCTCAAAATCCTGGTAAAAACATGGCTTCAAGGGGATGAATCGGGGGAGAGGGGGGAAATTGTTCACTCTTTCTGCAAGAAAAGCGAAAAGTCACTTTGGGGGGGGGTATCCTCCATTCCCAAACTGAAAAGCAAGACTGAAGCCTCAGCATTTCTCTAGGATAAAACACACACACACACACATTTTATAGACTATGTGCAAAATTACTGCTCAGGTTAAAGCAGTATTCCTCAACCTTGGCAACTTGCTGGCTGGGGGATTCTGGGAGTTGAAGTCCACCCATCTTAAAGTGGCTAAGGTTGAGAAACACTGAATTACCTGTTGCCTCCTCAAAGGGGACCCAGAGAAAAAGGGTTAAAGTCTTCACATTCCCAAACTTTGTTCAAAGCACCAGTCAAAGCACAAGGTTTAGTTTACAAGGAAATCTTCACTCACTTACCTCCCATGGTGTTTCCCTGTCTTTTATTTATTGTGTAGCTGGACAAGAATTGATCTCACGTCACCACGGAAGCTGAAGTAAGAACAAATGGGTGGATAGTGTCATTATAACATTGAGTCACTAGAGGGCGATAGATTTGTTTGCACACGGATAGACTCTGAATATTTTTGTATGATTGTCCTCTTCCTCTTAAAGAGTAACCAAGCCTGGGTTGTGTTGCCACATCACCTTCAGCCACAGTGTAGCCTGGGCTAGATTTAGCTTTGCATCTTGGGTAAGCAAAGCCATTGGGGGAATGCACTCTGGTTTAGGACAATCTGCCGTATGAGCCCCGCCAATGGTGGCTTATTGTGATGGAATGGACTTATGAAGGCCAGGCTCAGGGAGATAAGCGTGTTCTTAGCCCCCAACAGGAGCGTGGGAAGTTCAAGAAGATGAGGCTGGCACCTCCCTAAGGAATTCACGGTGTTGTGACTGGCTGGCTGGCTGGCTTGGGAACTTGGGTTCAGTCTGGGGAGATTGATGTCCAGTTCAGCCCAAAAAACTCCAAGAGACAATGCAAATACAGTTCTGTTGTGTTTATTATCTTCCACCTCCAGACAGAAATCTCACCAGACTGAACCCTAGTTCCCAAGCCAGCCAGCCACAACACCGTGAATTCCTTAGGGAGGTGCCAGCCTCATCTTCTTGAACTTCCCACACTCCTGTTGGGGGCTAAGAACACGCTTATCTCCCTGAGCCTGGCCTTCATAAGTCCATTCCATCACACTTATTCAGGAAGCCTTGGTTGAACAACTTGTGGCTTGTTGGATGAATGAATCCAGTGAATAGCCTTGCCCAGCTTTCTAAACAGCACCACAAAGAAATGCATCATCGAAAGAAAGAACAAAAGAGGATATTGATCTGGCCAACATGAACATCTTCTCATACAAATGTGCAGATGAAATGTTGGAAACCATTAATTTAAGGAGAAATGCAGATCAGCCCAACATAGCAAGCAAAAATGCAAATTGGCAACGGTCAAGGCCCCGGTGTGCGTCCCTCTGGTTTTTAATCTTTAAACTTGACTTAGATCAGATAAAGGTCATAGCTCCTTTGATTTTTTTATTTAATTTAAAAAAATACTGAAAGAACGGAAATAACTTTTTTGCCGAAAATGGATAAAAATGACTTGATGATTTCTGGATTTGCTGATTGAAAAGGGCTGAATGTGGGAAGAAGTAAGCTATGTGATATAACCTGGATGGGAGAGGAGTGACAATAAGTTTGTTTGCAACTGCTGCAAGGAAGATCAGAAGTCATTTTTAAAAATCTTTTCCTTTTTCTTTTCTTATTTACTATACTTTTTCTTTCTCTTTTTCCTCTTTCTTAACTTCGGTTTTTATTTTTTTCATGTTTATCTTTTTATCTTTCTAAGCCAACATCTATGATGTTAAAGGAAACAAGCTGAGAAATAAACGTTTCTGTGACCTGCTTACTCGCCCACTTCTGATAGGCCAAGCCAATTTGTGCATTTTACAGTCCTCCCTGGTTGGAATTAATCAAAATCTCAATGACTCTGAATCAGGGAAAGCCTGTGGCCATCCAGACTATGCTGAGCCACAACTCCCAGTACCCCTGTTGGCCTGAGGACAGACACAGCCCATCTACTAAAAATAGGAATACAACTCTCAGAGAAGGGCAGATTCTCTGCCATGGCTTTAAATGTGGATTTTGGGGCTCTTGCATAAGAAAACACAACCGGAACCATGACTTGTAACTAGGAGCAAATGAGACAGGGCTCTTAGTAAAGCTATTCTGGTCCTTTGGCGAGGGCTGCTTATCCTGCCTGTGGATTAGACAGTAAGATGGTCAGCGCAGATCAGACGTAGGCTATTTCAAGGTAGCCAGATGCTAAGTCCCTCTCTCCTACATTGGAAAGTCTTTTTCACTTCTCCTGAAGCCAGTTGTTCAGCAACATGTGCCTGAAGCCTCAGGAGATGGTCAAAGTGACTTGAATGAACTTGGAGGTGACCCTGGTCCAACTATCTCCAAGGGAAAAGAAGCAATAGAGTTGGTATCTATCAATGCAGCATCACCATCAGCCATGGTGGTAGTACAGAGATCTGGCAGAAGCCACAATGACATCATGTGCATTATAATACTGTTGCACCAATAACCAACTAATTCCTTTGCATGATGGTGATATGGTGCATATGACATCATTGTGGCTTGTACTGGATGTCTAGGCATGCAAGGTTTAGCTAGGTTTTAACCATCTTTTCAAAACCCCATGCATCGTGTTAAGCCGGGATTTTCAAACTGATCACAATTTGACGACTCAGCCACAATGGGCTGGGTTTACACAACACACTAAACCCAAACTACCATGCAAACTATGTTAGGGTTACTGTTGTATGGGGTTGTACAAACAGAAGATTGAGATTAGGGCTAGGATTAAGAGAGAGGCAATGTGAGTTTTCCATATGTCATCCAGTTCTGCGGTCGCTACAACCTCTTACTCCTAGTCAAGCATTAAGGACAACAATCTGCAAAGCTTGAAGGATCTTGCTTTGTTCTCATGCCATAGGCAAGAACAGCCTTGTCACTTCCAGCTCAGTTACAAAGACCACCACGAAGAACCTTGCAGAAGACATCTTTCTCTCTCACCCAGCAACCACAGCAGCAGCAGAGAGGACAATGGACAAAACTCCATCCCCTTCTGTATGCACATTGTGACATCATACACGTAAAGGGTGGGACTTACAATGTGACATCACAATGCACATTTCATCATACCAGTTTTGGCTTAGAGCAGGGTTTTTCAAACTTGGCAACTTTAAGATGTGTGGGCTGGCTGGGGAATTCTGGGAGTTGAAGTCCACCCATCTTAGAGCTGCCAAGGTTGAGAAACCTGGGCTCAAAGCAATGTGTGAGCCCAGCCAATGTGGTTTATGGCTTAGCAGTTAAAGTGAACCCTGGTAACTATGGCTTCTTTCAAACCAAATCTTTATTACAGTCATAGAGAGCATACTATGGCTTATTTAACAAACCTTGATTAAATGCTCAGTAGTTTAGAATCATGTAGGAACTGAGCCATAGGCAGTTTCTGCAACAGCCTCCAAAGATGATATTGCTAGCGCAGAGAAAGTTCACAGCACTGGGTTCATCTGGGCAACAGCGCTCTGCACACTGCTTTCAAGGTAGGCTCCCTGTTCTCTGGAGGAGTCTCCCGTGAGAATCTTTGCACTAAAAATCTGCAGTACATTTCCTCACACCCCTTCTCATCTTGGAGAAGGACCTTTTCACCACCACTCTAAATTTAAATACACGCATAACCAAAATACATCCGCACTGAGCTTAGCGGGTGCAGGTGATAAACACGTCATTGCCTCAGAGTAAAAGGGGAGGCTTTGGAGACGCCAGGCAAGCCCCAGTCATCAGTGGAGACCCCCCCGTGCCCCCCCCCCGTGCCTACTGGCTGGGTTCACACATTTTACTGAGCTGCAATGGGTGGGTTGGTTAGCATCATATGTGAAGCCAGGCCTTCCAGCTGGGAATTGCAAAGCCATGGGGTCCTTAGGACTTGTCCGGCCCAGCACGGTGAATACCTAGCAAGAAGGGTGACTCCACCGTTTGGGCTTCAGCACCTTTGCACCCTCCAGCAAGGAAAACTGCAGAGAAGGAAGAGGAAGAGAGAGGAAAGGCATTTGCCCTGAATCCCCCTAGCCAAATCTTTTGCTCGCTAGCCGCCGCAGCTGCTGCCCTCTGAAGGACTTCTCTTAGATCCTATCAGGGCTAAGAACCGACGGCGGGGGGGGGGGGAGCAGGAGGGAGGCTCCACCGCCACAGACCTTGGCAACTGTTCGCGGCTGGGGAGGAGAAGGGGGGATTCATCCAGGGAAGGTGAGCGGATCGGCCGGTGCGCGGAGCCCCTGGACCATGTCGGCCGCGGGAGGAGGAGGGGGGCACGGGGAAGGACCCTTTCCAGAGGCCTCTCTTTCCAAGGGCTGGCAGGCCTCCCCGCAAACCGCTCCGCCCTCGCCCCCATCCTCCCCAGCCGCGTCCCCCTCCCCCAGGAGGGCGCGCGCGGGCGATGCGGAGGAGGGCCGGTCTTCCCCGCAGCCGGGGCCCGCCGCCGCCGGCCCCAGACTCACCACCGACCGCCGCTGCTGCCCGGATCCCGGCCCGCAGCGCCCGCCCGCCCGCCGGCCGGCGCCTCCCGCTGCTGCAGCGCCGCAGCTCTCGCGAGGCTCCGCACGCTGCCCTTCCCCGCGCCGGCGGGCGGCTGTCTCCGGCGGGGCGAGCGAGGCGGAGCGCGGCGGAGCTCGGCGCAGCGCAGCTGTCGCCGCTGTCCAGGGTGCTGAGGGTCGAGGGGCGGGGCCTTCCGAGGAGGAGGCGGGGCTTGGGTCTGTTTACCGTATTTCGAACAGCAGCAACAACAAGCAGGCTGGGAGCGGGGTCTTCAGCTAGAAAGCGGGGAGGGGGGAATCGATGGTCCCTTTCAGCAACACGCGCAAGAGTTTGGGGGCAACCCAAGCTCGAATAAATAGGTAAGTAATATGAGTCGTAAGGAGAGCCCGTTTGGTGTAGTGGTTAAGGTCGCAGGCTAGCAATCGGGTGCAATGGGGGGGGGGGGGATTGTACTTTCAGACTTGCAAGATTCTGTCAATGTAGCTTTACAATAAAGTAGAATTAGCTCATCTGGCGGTGATTCCTGTCTGGTTTACCCCACGAGGCCGACATCAATCTTGCAAGTTTCAAAGTACAATTCTCCCCCCATCTCCTTTATAGCCCAAGAAACTAAGGAGGGTCCCTTCTGAGCCTCTTGCCCCACCCACTATCCAGCTGTGGGCTATGCTGTCTCTTATCTGACCGTTCCCTTCACAGCGTCTCTTGGCCCAGCCTCCCACGGTCTTTCCCACTTACCATTACTTCAGAAGACTGGGAGTTCTAGTCCCACCTTAGGCACGAAGCCAGCTGGGTGACCCTGGGCCAGTCACTCTCTCTCAGCCCTGGGAAGGAGGCAATGGCAAACCACTTCGAACAAAACCTTGCCAAGAACACTGCAGGAACTAGTCCAGGCAGTCACCAGGAGTCAAGATGGGCTTGAAGGCATGCATAAACCCTAGTACTAATATCAGTAATCATCTTTCAGCCTTCTCCAGCACTTACTGGATGGGGGAGAAGCTACAATCCTCTGAATTCCTGGCCTGCATGGGTCCAATGCAGGATGGAAGTGGTCTTTCTGATACCCTTGGATGGCATTGGATTGTTTTAATGTATTGTGCAAATGCAACTCTTGTGTAAGACGTGAGGATGAGCAATAAGGCAGGGCAGAGACTTGTGACCCTCCAAATATTGTTGTGTTAATTCCCATCATCCTAACCCTTGGCCCTGCTTGCTGCAACTGATATGAACAGTCACTCATGCCCTTGTTATCTCCCAGATAGACTACTGCAATGCACTCTACATGGGGCTACCCTTGAAGACTATCCGGAAGCTACAGCTGGTCCAGAATGCAGCCGCGCAGGCTATTTTTGGAGCCCCAAGAAGGGCCCATGTAACACCGTTGCTCTGCGAGCTGCACTGGGTACCAGTTTGCTTCCGGGTCCAATTCAAGGTGTTGGTTATCACCTTTAAAGCCCTACATGGCATGGGACCAGGTTACCTAAGGGACCGCCTCTCCCCCATGACTTCAACCCGTCCCACCCAATCACACAGAGGGGACATGCTTCGGACCCCCTCAGTAAAAGAACTCCGATTAGCGGGGTCCAGAAGGCGGGCCTTCTCTGCGGTAGCCCCCGCTCTTTGGAACATTCTGCCCCCAGAGGTGCAATTGGCCCCCTGACTCCTGGCCTTCCAAAGGGCCTTGAAGACCTGGTTCTGCCACTTGGCCTGGGGTGGGGAGGGAAGACATCAAGCATGGGGAGGGCTAGCCCCATAGAGGCCTGCTGTCTTCAGCCCCAGATTCTTCATCTTCTTGGACTCTCCTTTTCCTCTTTTTTAGTAATGTTTTTAAATGTTGATGTTTTATGTATTTATATGTATTTATGGTTTTAATATTTTGTGTGAGTTGCTCAGAGTCCCCCATTGGGGGGAGATGGGCGGGGGAGAAATTTAATTAATTAATTAATTAAATAAACAAACAAGCAAATAAATAAATAAATAAATATGGTCTGGAGATGAACAATACCTGGTTCCTTCCAAAATCATATCATTCATACACACCTTGTGTTCCAAGCATGTTATATAGAAAATTTTGCAACAATGGCGAAATATCAGGGTGCCTCAACGCCCTCTTCAGTGGAATTGAGGGTAGGTTACCTCAAGCACACAAGCCCACTTTGTTCTGTTTTGTTTTTGCTTCAGAAATGTCAACAAGACCTTTATTTTATCCCCATATAATTCTGTCTCATGCTTTAATTCAGCCTAATTGCTTAGCTGAATTCCTAATAAATAGTACAGGAGGAAGGAGGCCTCGCAACTAGGAAAGTCACTCAAAATTGTCGTTCTTTCTTGCTAGGACTCCTTAAATGTCTTAGTTTAAAGACTTTCTGCTTTCTTTCCATCTCTCTGTCTCTCCACAAATACTCCAAAAAATTCCTCTGGCTTCTGTCTCCCTTTTTCTCTGGGTCCCCTTTGAGGAAGCAACATGTAATTCAGTGTTTCTCAACCTTAGCCACTTTACGTTGGGTGGACTTCAACTCCCAGAATCCCCCAGCCAGCATGCTGGCTGGGGAATTCTGGGAGTTGAAGTCCACCCATCTTAAAGTGGCTAAGGTTGAGAAACACTGAAGTAATTCATGCTTCTTCCTTTCTCCCTGGTTGCATCAACTTTCTGAAGTTACTTCTTTCCTATCAAATGTCCTTCCAGACTTGCATTGTGATATTTTTATTTCTTTGCACACAGGTGATTTCTGCAAATACCGGAAACCTTGGTGAAACATGGTGCCTAACATGCTTACAGACCAAAATGTGCGGAGTTGATGTAGCAATTTTCCTAACTGTGTCCTCATTCACACATGCAAACTCATTTCTGCATGAAACCTTCGCCATAAGAGAAGCCATGAGCAACATTTAATAATAATATTAATGAATGAATAATGAATTAGCAATTCATGATATTTAATAATAAACATAATTCATAAGAGAAGAATTGTAAAGACTATCCAAATCAAACCCACAGATCTGACCAGGAATCAACTGACCTTGAAGTGGTGCTAAATTCTTCATTGCGCAAAATGAACTGCGGCTGGTAATCCATGGGGTTGTCACATTGCACAAAGCCATTGTGTGTTTTTTGGGTTTTGGCTTAAAGTGAACATTCAGCAGATGTGACTTGCAAACCATTGGCCATGCACGAATGACTCACTGTGCCATTTTCAACCAGCTATACAGGAAACCAGCTGAAGTCCTGCTTTTAAGGAAACCAGTAGAATCGACCCTCCAACATTGGGTTAAATGAAGTAAAATCACACGGAGATCCTGAGTCTTAAGGGAAGGCCTTGCTGGGAGCGGTAGAGGGCACCCTTTCCTTTCTATAATCATTTTGTTACTCTGCATTACTGAAGGACAGCACAAGCAAAATTAAAACGATGGTGTTGATACTCTCTGTTCAACCATGTCCGATCCTTGGCAATTCTACGGACCAGCCCTCTCCACATTTTCCAATCTTGTATGGCCTCTTTTAATTGTTTTATGCTCTAGCTGCTGTTGGCTTTGAGGGTGTCTACCCACTGTGTTTTTTGGCGGCCTTATTTCCTTTTACCGCTGACCATTCCAAGCGGTAAAATTAAATTAGTTTAAAGAAAATAAAAGGACAAGGAACTTTCTTCCAGGTCATAATGACTAGTGACTATGGAAAGTGCATTTCTCTTGTATCTGGACTTGTTTAAGGAAAGCAGAGGTATTTAGTTCACAACCGGGTTACATATTTTCAGATTCTCTAGCCTAGGATGAGGGTTGTGGGCCAGGAGAAATGTCTGCGGAAGAAGTAAAAAAAAGTCAAAGATGGAGCTCTCAGCTCAGCCTACCTCACAGGACTGTTGTTGCAGGAGAAAAAAAATAAGAAAAGCTATGCACACTACCTTGAACTTCAAGAGGGAAAATGGGATATAATCAAGTCAATTGATAAATACAAGGACTGAAATGCAATACCAGAACACATAGAATCAATATATCCAATATAAAAATCAACCACTCAGGGGAAGAAGAAGGGATTCCAAGAGCATTTGGAATTTTCTATGTCATTGTAATATACGAGGTCTTTGGCCTGGATTTTTTTATGCACATCTTCAGTGAGTCAGGAAATTGATTTGATTTAATTTGATTTGGTTTGAATGGCCACCCATCTCATCTAAGTGACTCTGGGTGGCTCACAACAGATTATCTATCTATCTATCTATCTATCTATCTATCTATCTATCTATCTATCTATCTATCTATCTATCCATCCATCCATCCATCCATCCATCCATCCATCCATCCATCCATCCATCCATCTATCTATCTATCTATCTATCTATCTATCTATCTATCTATCTATCTATATATATATATCTATCTATCACCTATCTATCTCCAGCCTGTTTTTTCCAGTTCTAAGAAGCTAGCCTTGGAATCTCTGTTGTTGCTGCCAGCTTGTTTCACCCATGGTTAAAATTAATAAGAGTTTAGGGTTTGGGAAATAGAATTAAACCATGGTTAATTGGAATCCAAAGGGGAAACTTCTGACCATCTTGCTTATGCTAGAAGAAGCTGGAGAATCATCAGTCAGTTTCACTCCCCTCATCAATTTGATTTTGGATGCCACTTTTCCATCCAAGCAGGACACTCCAGCCGGCGGGTGTGATTTTAAAAAAGAAAGAAAAGGATAGAATAAAAATACAAAATCAAATTAGCATGCTTGAAACGACAGCCATGAAAACAAGGCACCCCAGAGAATTCGAACTGTTCTTTACAGCCATCCTCAGTCATGACATGCTATTGCCAGCGCTCTCCTCATGAAGGTTGGATCATTTTATGACTGTACCCACAGCACCCAGTCCAGATGGAGCCAAAGATGACACAATATTTCTTGGACAAGCTGCTCCAATTCCTGTGTTCTTTTTCATGGAAAGCAATTGTGCAGAAGGCACAGTTGTAGAAGTGAAGCGGGGGGGGGGGGGGCTTTCATTGTTTCCCACTCTGCTTCCCTGCTTCGCTGGTTAGGGAGTTGGCTTCCCAGTTCTCTCCCCAATTCAAAGGGCTCCAGGCAGCTCACGCTGCACGACAAGCAAACTGCTTTCCTGAGGGAGCCACAGAGCTTTGTCTTTGGCCAAATGTCCCGCTTTCTCCCCTCTAAGCTCACCCTCCCCCCGAGAGACAGAGGCACCCTCCAGCCTGACATCTTTGCGAAGGATAGAGCAGATGTAACTATTACATGCCAACAGCTTGGCCTATTTCCTCGTGGAGATGGGTCACCTGATGAGAAAAGGAAACGAATAGGAATGCATTATGCGGGTGGAGCGGGTTGACTAAGGCAGGGATGTGGAGGACTCACTGGGCAAAGGCTCTTCCAGCCATGGTCTCTACCTGCTCTTCAAGCAGAAGCCACGAGTCCAGAAGGACCCCCAGATCATGAACCTGCTCCTGGACAGGTTGGGCCTGTCTTATCTGGGGATAACACCATTACCAAAAGAGAACCTAATTTACAAATGGCAATCCCAACTTGTTCTTTCCCATCACAGCCTCCAGGCGCTGGGACAGAACATCAACAGCTCCTGGGCAGCGATGTATAGCGAGGTGTCACCAGCATACTGAGGATACTGTTCCCCGAACTGTTGGATGACCTCAATGGCTTCATACGGATGTTAAAAAACAAAAACAGAACTCTCGTGGATTGAACTGAAAGGGCCTGGGTAAGCTACTCTCGTTGAATCTCAGAAGTTCATCATCCCTCCAACGTGCATTTTTATATATTAAATTAACATTGGGTTTTTTGTATATTAGGTTAACATTGTTAATTGTTAACGTTGTTATCCAGATATACAGGGTGGCCCTTGGTATTCTAAGACCTCTTGGGCCAAGCTATGTTTGTTTAATCACGGCTTACTGAATAAGCCACAATTGGCTGGACTAACAGAACTAATCCATTACAAGCAAGCAAACAAACATTTATTGATAACATGACCCCATTGGGGCATGATCCAATCACAATAAAAGTATTAAAAATAAGCCGTTAAAATTACACAAAGGGAATCAAAACAATGTGTGTCACAATATATTTACAATCACAACAAAAATTATTTCTTTATTTATTTATATTTCAAATTTGGACACCGCCCATCTCATGAGGAAGTGAAAATGCAACGATCAAAACCTGAGCTTACCTATGATTTAACTTTACTATTACGATTTACAGTAAAATAGTCCTACAGCCATTCACAATCATTTTCACCAATCAGTCTGCTTTCTTAAATTTTTGAATCCTCCTTCAATGCACCCAAGGATGTGTGGAGTCAGAATGGGGAGAAAGACATAATCCATGGCCTACAAACCTTGGGGCTCAGCCAGCAAACAGATCAAGCCCCAAACAAGCAATCTATGTTATGGATTAATGTGTTGTATGAACCTGTCCATAAGATGCATTCCCCAACCTAGAACCTCCCCAATGTGTTGGGACTCCCTGAATCCCCAGCCACGATGACTCCCTCCCTCCAGCACCATCTACCACAATTGGAGAAATGCCACCTGCACCATCTGGGGCTCAATAAGATAGCCTGTTCAACCGCCTTTCACCTGCAATGCAACATTAGACAGAGACCCAAGGAGTGATGCCAGGCACAGATAGAAAGGTGCGGGGTGCCCAGTGCCAATCCTTCAGTATCAGATGCTCTAATTTTCCATATTGCTCTGATAAAGGACAGGAGGGGTGGGAGGAAACAGCAGGAGGGCCAGAGATCTGATTACCCTGCTCTTTTTGGCCCGGTCCCTGACTGATAATATTTCTTGTTAAGTCTCTCGTGCATCTTAGTTATTATAGCTGCAGCAAAGCTATAGAATGAATGAGAGAATGAATAAGTGAGGGGATGAGTGAGTGAGTGAGTGAGTGAGTGAGTGAGTGAGTGAATGAATGAATGAATGAATGAATGAATGAATGAAGAAAGAGTATATGATTTCCAGTCCCTTAATGGCTCCAGAGAGTCTACATTAAAAACTTCACCTGTACCCAACACCACCATACAAGACAATGCCATTAAAAGGTCTGGAGAAATCAATATGCTTTCAGGCCCTTCCTTCTTCGGCTGTTGTGAAAGGAGAAAGGGTTTCAAGTTGCTCGGCTAACCAGGTATGAGGACCTTCATAGTCTCACCTCTTGACCGGAGAAGACCAAAGCATATATCTGGGGGAAGGAAGTTCAGAAGGAACGCAATCTATTTGCATCTGGGTGAGGAGGGGCATTGTTTCAAGCGTTCCATTTTCTTGGAAGAGAACTACAAGCCCATTATTTTACTGCTCCCATAATAAATGTGTTTTCTTTGACGTGGTCCAATTCATCTGGATGGGCCCCATTTTTGAAGAAAGCATACTTAAACAATTGGAATGGGCCTGAAGGTTCAGGACATGGCTCTTTTAACATTTCTGTTTGGTTGGGGGGGGGTCCACAGTGGTGGGGAGGGTATTTAAAAAGGCCAGATGGAGGTCTTGATGTTTTTAAACCCCATCCCCTCCCTGGATGCCCCTGCCCGGTGCCCATGTCACACAAATGCTATAATGGGGGGTGGGAGGGGTGGGTGTCAGCCTAGGGCAGTATTTCTCAACCTTGGCAACTCTAAGATGGGTGGACTTCAGCTCCCAGAATTCCCCACCCAGCCCCATATTGCTAAATGGGATGTATGAGCTCAGCTGACTGGGGTTAATCAAGCATGTGATTTAGCCCATGATGGATTAGGGAGATGTTAAACAATCATCACTGTTTAAAAAACACCTTGTTTCTGAAGCCACTGCAGGGATCCAGCAATGGGATAAGCTACCCTACTGGCCAGCGTAACCAACTTCTGGGGTTGGGGGAGATCAATGATGGTCTCAAACATTTGGAAATGGAGCCCAAATCATCTCTGCTACAGCCAGTCCTCTGAGGTCTCCTTGGGCCATTCATGCATCAATTCCTACTTCTTCTCTCTCCCTTCCAGCAGTGGTTGCCAAACAGTAGGGCTGGTTCTGCCAAGAAGGTCCAAAGTCACGTTATCTTCCCACTCCAGTTGCTTATTTTCTGCTGAGCTAGTCACCTAAAGCATGGCCTGTTCCTAAGTGGAGTAGAAAGGACTTGTGTCACCCCTTGAAGGAGACATAGAGATGGCCAACTTGAAAGACCAAAAATGACATTTGCTCCCCAAAGGTTGAGTCCATAATTTCCAAATGAGAAAGCTGATAAAATGACTGAAGCATCTCACCCATCTGCAGATGCCAGGGTGCCAGAGCCAGAGATGGTCTAAAAGAAGTTCCAGCCACTTCTACGCCAGCTCTTGCTTTGCATCATGGGTTAAGGAATGCTCTGGAAGGAAGGAAGGAAGGAAGGAAGGAAGGAAGGAAGGAAGGAAGGAAGGAAGGAAGGAAGGAAGGAAGGAAGGAAGGGAGGGAGGGAGGGAGGGAGGGAGGGAGGGAGGGAGGGAGGGACGACCATAGCAAGAAAAAATTCAGAAAAACTAAATATAAGAAAGATAAAAAGAAAACACTGTTGTTCTGTTATTTGTTAAATTATTTGTTAAAAATAGTTTGAAACATCCAAATCTCTGTGCATGATTTTGGTCGGCTTTAAGGGCAGGAACAGAGTTCTGTCTCCAAGTTCTGCCTGCTCCCATCTTCAAAAAAAAAAAAAAAGGAGGGGGGTGGAAGAACTTCTGCATCAGAGATGTTGTTCTTTTGCCCAATTTCAGCAGCATAATCTTAGGGGACCTTCAAGGCCAAGCCTTGCCTGAAATCACCGAGAGGCAGCCGTTGCTGCGAAGTGACCTGTTGTAGTTTGGGGGTCGACGCCACTACATTATGCATGGGGGCACTGATGTTCCAACCCCACTGAGGGTGCAGTGATAAAATATGCTCCAAACAAGGAGACTTGATTAAAAATACTGTCCAGTTTTTGTTTTTAAGTCAAAGGATAGGTCAGGACAGAGAGGGAGGGGAGAGGAAACTGATGGATAGCAATGAGACAGCGAACCAAGCAGAGAAAGAACCACTTTTCTTCTTTGCCCTCCATTTTAATCACTCCCCATCATTTTCTCTAGCCTCTCCTCATTTAAATCAATCAGCCAATTCTCCCAATCTCCTTTGCCCCCCCCCCCCGCCCGTCTATCCCCCCTCCTCCATCCCACTCCCTAATCTTGGCTAGGGCTTTTCTTTTCTTCTTCTTTTTTGCTTGAAGTGTCTGAGCTAATTTCAGCTTTTCTTCAGCCTAGAATAACGGAGACCTCGCTGTTGTCCTCCATCCAATAAGCTGACAGAGTAATGAATGGCTCTGGATGGCAATTAGAGGATGGAGCTGCTAATAATGAAATTCATTTACATTTTAAGCACTGCGGAGAGATAGAGGGGGAAGCAGACTGGAAAGAAGGGCTTGGTGTCATTAGCACCCCCCTTCCTCCTTTCCAAACCCTACCAATCCATTTCAGTGAGGTGGAAACTGTTTAACATGATTGCACCGGTTGTCCTTGTTTAGCAGGCTGCAAAATGAAGAAAAAGAGTTGGTTAAGCCCGGTGATGAAACACCAACGTCGCCTTGGATTTCAATATCCAATCAAGCCTCTTTGGCGGGGAGGCGGGTGGAAATGGCCCCCCATGGGGGGAAACAAGGGGGATCACGTGGAGTGGGCTTGCACCTGCTTTTGCACCTCGGGGTGGTGGGGAGGGAGGTTAGACCCCATGCCAACAATTTGCTCACCAAGGATAGAGTTGGGGAACAAACGTGTTTTTTTTCTCTTTGGAGTCCCGGGTGCTCTCTGAGATCGGTGGTTGGCTTACAGACATTTTGTTAGCCAAGTAGGGAACATCATCAGTGTGAGTTTCTTCTCTTCTTCACCTGTTTCTTCTCTTCCTTACCTGAGAGGGAATCTTGAGGTCCATGGGGGGACTCAGAAGCCATTGCATTGCACAGCACAGGGGGCTGGGAGGGGAGGGGTCAGCAGCAGTGAAAGGCAAAGCGCTGGGAAGAGATTCACCTGCTGATCCGCTCATTCGGCTTCCCCAAGATGCAGCGTTCCCTAGCATGGACCGCAGCTTAGAGTGGGGGGCCCAGCTTGCAAACTGTAGCCTATGCTTGACGCTCATTCTACCTTTATGGGGGCCCCCAGGCAAGTCTCAAAAGGCTTCTGCGGGTGATCTTAATGCATCTCTTTCCCCAAAGCCTACTGCTTGGAAGAGAGTAGATGGGGAACGGCTGATGAAGATGATGGAGCTTGCTAAGATGGTCAAATTGACTTCTTGGATCAGCAAAAGGACAATATCTATGTTTATTGCTGACTGGAAACCCCTTATGAGCTTTTTGCATGAAACAGAAAAAAATCAACTTATGATTTAGGATTTTGATGATTGGACAGGATAGATTATAGAAAGAAGAGGGTCGTGATGTAACTTTAGAGAAAGAGGCAAATTTTTAATTGTACTTATAACTGCTGCAAAGATTGGAAGCTACTCCTTTGTAACTTTTTTCTTTCTTTTCTATTTTTCTTTTACTTTTTTCCCCCTTCTTACACTTTTAACTTTCTCTTTGATTTCCTTCTCTTTTCTTTTTCTTACTTTATATTAGTTTGTATTAGTTTTTATTTTCCTCTTTAAAAAATCTTGAATAGAAATTATTTATAAAAAAAGGAAGAGAGCAGATGGGATCAGAAAAAAAGAGGGGGAAGATGGCCCCACCCACTTTTGTCACTGGCCCCGCCCACATCCTTTTTCAGCCCCGCCCAGCCCTGAAATGTGACTCCTGAGAGATTCCATAACTCTGGTGGGGTGAAGCCAAGAAAGAAATGCTGGAAGGAGGGTCATCCTGGAAGTTTAATTTCAGCTCCATTTCTATCCATTCTCCATCTGCAATTTTGCAACTAGCAGCAACCCATTTTTTCAAAAAAAACCAAAAAACAAAAAGCAGGCATTCATTGCAAAATATGGTGGTCTTCCTAGGGATACTGAAGGCCGGTGGTCATTCCTCAAGGGCTGTTTGTTTTGTGATGGGAAGGCAAATCCCTTTTGCATCCACAGGCAGCTAGGGATGGAGAAAGAATTAAATGGGAATTAATTTTCACAAGAGCTTGCTCAATTTGTCCTTCTCAAGGCCACACACCTAGTGGGGTAGGTTAGTGTGCCCCCAATAGCCAGGCTTTTCAAAATTTTACACTGCATTTTTACAACTCAAAACACGTATGTTTAAAACAACAACACAGGATACTTTTAAAGTGGAGGAGCTAGGATGTACAAAGCCAGCCTTGGCAATTGTGTCTATTTTAAGAGAAATAACTTGTACATTTATTCTTCCTTCAAAAGCAATTGCTTTATAAATTCCTCCATGCTATTATCCACAGAGCAATTTGTTCCCATCGGTGGCACTGATGGAAACCACTTTACATTTCTTATTTAAGCTGACAGCTTCACGCTTTTCTTCCTTCCCTGATCACGGCGTATCAATAAGCCATGGAAATTGTTTCTGGTGCAATCATGAGTTCGTGATCTTCGTTCCATGCTAGCCCCGTGTATGTATGTATTTACTTATTTATTTAGCAAATTTATATAGCCACCCATCTCACAAAAAGTGGCTCTGGGCGGCTTACGAGCAGGGTAACAATTAAAACCATATCGCAACTCAAGAGACATCAAACATACATTTTAAAAAATATACTACAGCTTCTCTTTGCTCAGCACAGCCTGAAGGAGCACCTTTAAGCTCCATAAACCTAGCTCAGCTCAGCAGCCAAAAAGCTGAGCCTATCATGCATGCAAATGTGTAAGATCACCACGCTGGCTTGTCTTACAGACGGGGATTAGTAGTAGTCGTAGTAATATTTAGTAGTATTCCAGATAGATAGCTTATAATACACGCGCGCGCACACATATGCATAGACCAACTGGAGATGTTTAGCAAACAGTCATTCAGATGGATCAAATGAACAAGGCAACTCAGCTGCTAACTGAAATATAGGTCAAGGAGGCTATATAATTGCCACGCTTTATCCAAATAAACAACCTCATCATCAATTTATCTAATTAGATTGCAAATCCCTGGCCTTTACAGCAGCCTTCTCCAGCCTACAGCCATGCTTGCTATGTACAATGGGAGCTGTAATCCAGCATATCTGCCAAGCACCAGATTACAGAAGGTTGTGGACCAGATCATCGAGGGCAGAACGTCTGGGTGATGGTTCCCAGCTGTTTTGCTCACAATCCCAATCTAGAAATCATTCCCACGGTCTCATCTTTCCCCCTTCCATCCCAGCAGCTTGTGGTATATCTGGGTATTCCTGTTTTCTCCATACTGTATTCCACACATCCAATGATGGGGACAATGATTTATGAAAGCTTATGCAATCACCGGTGTGTGCCTCAAGACCCGTCCTTGTGGCTTTTTACGAATACAGTTCCAGTGGGCTATGCTTCTAGAATGCTTCTGTCATAAGTCACCCTCTAAGGGAGATGGGTGGCATTCAAATTTAATAAATACATAAATACATAAATAAATAATTTGGTGGGCATTTACCCCATTACTAGTTCATATACTGTAGTAAGCCATGGTTTATTGAACAAGCCAAAATTAGCCATGATGTCATCTGCAGGGCTTGAGTTCCTCCATCGTGCTTAGCCCAAACCCAACCAACTATATAAAGTTGGAAGCAACCTAAACTCAGGCCCGAATAAGACCAAGAAAACTGAAGACCTTCATGGTCATGTTTGAGCTTCAGCCTTATAAAGAATAAAGCTACCTAGAGCTGCCACAGGGTCTCCCTCATTAAAAGATCAGCCACCAAAATCCCTCAAAACCTCTTTGAAAGGCCAGACGGGATGTGCAGCCAACTTTCACACTAATGAAAGGCATGAAAAGTAATGTCTTCCTTGAACCGACCTCAACTTCTGCAAACGTCTTGGCAACCAAGGCGAAGCAGCACATCCTTACCTTTGGGCCAGATAATTTTTAGATCTCAGAAAGTTAAGTAGGGGTGGTAGTTGGATGGGACAACACCAGGAAATTTTGGAGCTGCAGGTTAGACTGGCAAGACAATAAAACCATCCCTGAAGGCATGTCAAACCATTTTTGTATTGTTGCTAAAACAAAAATCCAACATTGTCCAGGAAGTCACCAGGAACTCAGTTCAGCTAGGAGTCTACCAAACCAATATGAACAAGAAAGAGCCAGAGGGAGAATCTTAATAATGGAACTCCTTCTTTCCAACTTCCTGGGTTAGACAAAGTCCAGCCAACCCAACGAGTGCTTCAAGTCATTAGGCTGAAGGCAAGAGCTATGACATGGACAATCCGTTGGAGAAAGTTCCCTCCAGCAATTCACAGGGGGCTGTTAATGCTGTTCCAGCTCTTCCGCCAATCATTCCTACCAGGACAGATGATACTTGCCTAATCCGGCTAGGGTTTGATTCCAACTTTCTTCGACTGCTGTTGGGACTTCTTCAAGGTCGTGTGATTCTGCTCCGTTTTTATTTTTTCCTGCTTTTAACTCCGGTTTGCGACCAGCATAGAGAACTTGGGGTCCATGGGTGGGATAGAAAGTAGTAAATAAAACTACAGAGGAAAATATCTTCTGCTCCTGGAAAATCGGGGTAGCAGAACTGAATTCCCACATGGAGCTAAGTTGTGGCTAACCACAGTTTACTGAATCAGACAGAATTGGCTGGGTTCACACATCCTGAAGCCAATGGCTTGCAAGTCACAATGGCTGAAAACTCAATAAATAAATAAATAAATAAAATGCTAACCTAAAACCCAATGGCTAAGCCAAGCTCCTCTCATGGAGAGGCTGGCGGAACATTTGGCTGCTTTGATGCTGATCTAAAAATGCCCAAATTCCATCCAGATACTTGACAGACAAAAGGGAGAGATTTACAATCTCTGAGAGGCATAAAAACAGTCCATGAGTGCCCCACACAGCTGATTTCTCAATTGCAAATCAATATCCTGCACAGTTTATCCATCTTTCAACTGTTTCTTTTTAGCCTGCAGTGCTGCAAGTCAATCAAAAAGCATTGCATGAATTTAGTCATAGGAGTGGTACTTCTTCTTTCTTATGGGATAGGAGCAACAACAATACCCTCGGGCCGATCTCTCTGGTGGCCAGAGAGGGTATCTTTGACAAAATGTACATCACAATGTGCCCTTGTCCCTGGAAGCTCACCATTACTGCTTGGCCTGTAAAGATCTCAGGTTCAATTCCCAGCAGCTTCAGTTTTAAATGATCTCAGGAGCCAGCGATGGAAGACCTGGAGCGCCCATGCCTCTTGGAAGCACATCTCTTACTAGAGCACATTTTGCAGACAGAGATTTTCTCCTCCCGATTGTCAGCCATGGCAACAGCAAAATGATGCAGCTGGCACCTTACCCCATTGCCATGCTTGCCTAACTGAGGTTTGTGGGCTAAGCCATAATGGGATTAGTTCTCCTCACTGGTTCAACATTCAGTCAGCCACAGAGCTCAATGCAAGGGGAGGCCCTGCCAATTCTACTGCTGCAGAATGGGGATGAGTGGAATTGCACATTGCATCAAAGCACTGGAGGTTCAGTTCGGTTTTGGCACTGCTGGATGCTTAGATATTCTTTAACATCTGAATTTCTTACCACCTAGCCACTAGCAGGGGAACCCTGGGATTTCAGGAGAAGAAAAACCAAAGGAAATACTGCCATTTCCACCCTACTGATTTGGAGCATCTTAGAACCTCCCGCAGCCTATGTTGTCCCAGCAGAGGGGGCCTTCACAAGATCTCAGCAATAGCCAGAAGAGACTTGCAATGCTCTGGATCACTAGGATGGAAATGGCCCAACTCTGAGCCAGAATAAAACCAATGGGAGTTGTAATCCAACACAGCTGGAGGGCAACTGCTTGCCAAAAGGTTGAAACCGAAGGTAGAGTTAGGCCAGTTTAGAGGGACGCTGCATTTAATACTCAGTTAGGAGAAGGAGAAGGAGAAGGAGAAGGAGAAGGAGAAGGAGAAGGAGAAGGAGAAGGAGAAGGAGAAGGAGAAGGAGAAGGAGAAGGAGAAGGAGAAGGAGAAGTTACTGTTACTTGGCTTCAGGAGGTGAGAAGCTCTTCCCCTCCAGGGAACACAGTTGCTTCTCAAGAGTGCCATCAGGACAGGAGACAAGTCCCACCTCCAGGCTCGAAAGAGAAGGGCTTCCACTAGGGGCCAACGATCTGACTTTCCAGACCGGGGACTCAGAGGGATGAGACCCAGAGAGCTGTCAGGTGAGGGTGGGCAGGGTCTCCAGGGCTACACACACAGACCAAACCCGAAGCCTCTATCCCAGTGTTTCTCAACCTTGGCAACTTGAAGATGTGTGGACTTCAACTCCCAGAATTCCCCAGCCAGCATGCTGGCTGGGGAATTCTGGGAGTTGAAGTCCACACATCTTCAAGTTGTCAAGGTTGCGAAATGCTGCTCTGTCCCGAAACGGCAAGGTGCCTCTAGCCTTCCTGCTAGGCAGACCGCCCCCACCCCCCACCCCCGGGCCTCGTCCTACCCTGCCGGGACGTCCGCGCGGCATCCATCGATGGCAGGGTCCCCTTTCTGGAGCGCTCCCCCTCGGCAGAGGGCTCTCCCGGGAGGCGGGGAGAGAGGCGGCGACGCCTCCGCGACAGGGACAGCCGCCGCCTGCACTTTGCTGACACGGGCGATTCCTAGTTGCGCACAACCCACCCGCGCCCGGCGGAGCCCCAGCGCTCGTCCTTGAGCCGGAGAAGACTCGGGCGCCGCCGAGCGAAGCGGCGAGAGCGCGCCGGGACGCTTCCAGGGGGCCGGGCGCCGCGGATCGTGTGGCCAGGAGCCCCGTCCTGGCGCTCAGCCGCGCCTCGACGGAGGCAGAGAAGTCGGGCGCGGGCAGGGCAGGGCAAATGGGCGCGCGGGCGGGCGGGCTCTGCCCCCGGCCAGGAAGGGCTGAGCCGAGGCGCTGGACGAGGCGGAGGGCTGGCCCCTGAAATCGCGCTCCCTCCCCGGCAGAATCCGTCATACCTGCCGCCCATCGCTCGTGGACGGTCGGCGGAATCGAAGTCGGTCCAGGATGAAGCCGAGAAGGCACCGGCGGGTGCAGCCGGCCGGCGAGACGCAGCGGGCGCGAAGTAGGGCTCCCCGCCGCCCTCCCGCCGGAGGACAGCGCTGGCGATCTCCGGAGCTTTGGGGCACTTGCCTTCCCGGTGAGTCCTTCCCTTGAGAAGTCTTGGCCAGGCGGGGGGCTTGGCGAGCCTCTCCCTTCCTGGGGCGCGGAAGGCTGGGAGATGCAGCCGGGAGACGCCGAGCGGGGGGGATCCTCGTCCCTGGCCGGCGGTCCGCAGACGACCCAAAGACCGAGTTCTGGAGCGGCCGAGGCCGCGGCCGCCCTGCTCCCCGCCGGACCCCCGGCCATCCAGTCCAGGATGGAGAACTTCAGGAAGGTTAAGACCTCAGAGCAAGGCAGCCCCTTGCCCTTCTCAGACTTGCCCCCGCACGTGGTGGAGATGAGGGTGAAGGAAGGCAGCAAAATCCGGAACTTGATGGGCTTCGCCATGGCCAGGATGGAGCAGGAGGAGATCCGCCAGATCGTCTTCAGCGGCTGTGGACGGGCGGTCACCAAAACTATCACCTGCGTGGAGATCATGAAGCGGAAGCTGGGCGGTCTCCACCAGGTCACCAAGCTGCAATACCGGACCTTGGTGGAGGTCTGGGAGAACCAGGGACCCAGGCCAGAGGGTCCCCCTGAACACCTCACCGTCCACAAGAATGTACCCTCCATCTATATCCTGTTGTCCAAGGACTTGGTGGATCCCAACCAAATGGGCTACCAAGCCCCCAGCCCTCCTGCCAGCCTCTGGGCTGAGAGCAGGGCCTCCCCAAAGGGAACCAAGAGAAGATTGCTTGCACCCCACGAAGAGGACTAGCTCAACCAGACAGCCCAAAAGCAAGAATTCTGGGAGGATGCAGGTTGTGGATTTTGTGACTCAGTTGCGCGCCCATCCATCCCTTCCTGCCTTGGGCAAATGTGGAAAAAAAAAAATCCAAGCCATATGCCAGTCGCACAAGGACAATTGGCCAAGGTTGCACTTTACTTTTAGAGATGCTCTGCAAAGAAAAGGCAGGTTGCAAGAGAGGTGGTATCGCTGGTCGCATTGTCGCCATGTACAAGGGGAACTTAGCTTGATCCAACCATAATCTTTTCCCCAGTGCTGACTTGTCTGAGTGGTTTAGAGCCGCATGGAACTTATGCTACCTTGTCTTGGGTGGTGAACAAAGCCAAATTTAGGCGGACTTTGGATGTGAGATAGAGCTGGAATTGTGATGGAATGGAATGATGAAGGCCAGGCTCAGGGAGATAAGCATTTTCTTAGCTCACCGCAGGAGCGTGGGAACTACAAGAGAATGAGGCTGGCACCTCCCTGAGGAATTCACACTGTTATGGCTGGCTGACTTGGGACCTGGGGTTTCAGTCTGGGAAGATTCTTGCTAGAGGTTGTAGCTAATAAACAAAGCTGAACTGATTTTGCATTGTCTCTTGGAGTTCCTCGGGCTAGGCCTGACATCAGTCAAGAAAATGCTTATCTCCCTGAGCCCGGCCTTCATGATTCCATCACAGGAATGGAGGGTAGAGTGGAGGGGGGAGAAGAGAGACTGTCTATTTTGTAGATGCACCCAGCTGAATGACAGGCTGGCTAAAGAGGGTGGCACCTGATGCCCCAAATGCTCAAGAGCCATAGGTGGTACATATGATAAGAGCTTATGCAAAGGAACACGTTTATATCGTATACCAGTAAGAAAGGAAAATATTTTGTAGAATGCCCAGAACGCTGTTACTTTTTGTCCTATGGAAAGTTGCATGAATACAAACCTGTCTGTCTAAAGTACTTGTTGGATGTCCCTTAAGAGGAAAAAAATGGGTATGTCCCCATTGACTCTTAACACAAGAGGAGATTCACACATTGTGGGAAATGGCAGGATTTTTGTTGGTTCGGGCTTAGAAGGTTGTGTAAACCTGGGCACTGTGGTTTGTAAAACATGGGTTCAGGTTTGGAATGTTGTGTGCACCCCACCAGTGGCAGTTGATTCAATAAAGTATGGTTGAACAAGCCATGGTTGAATGCAACCTATCAGCTCAGCTGTCAACTTTC
Source organism: Python bivittatus (assembly GCF_059951505.1). Lineage (NCBI taxonomy): Eukaryota > Metazoa > Chordata > Lepidosauria > Squamata > Pythonidae > Python > Python bivittatus. The sequence goes on along the minus strand of NW_028277085.1, from coordinate 4,887,624 downwards.
TCTTTTGTTGAACCCATATCCTTGTCTGTGGGGGAGGATGATAAAGGGGGTGATAATCATGCCAGATATAGGGAAAACAATCAGACAGGTTCCCCACCCTCCTTTTCCATCATATACTTCCACCTTCTCCAGTTGGTGGGCTCCAGATGTGCCAGACTACCACACTGATCGTCACAGCTGGATCTGATTAGCGTTAGAACCCAACTCATCCAGATGCTCACGTTAGATAAGACTTCCCACCTCATGCTAAATTATAATGTGGTTTGTTTTTGTTTAAGCAGCTTGTACAACTCTTGTTGAGGTTAGTGGCCCCTGGGCCATGATTTAGTATATTGTGGAAATGGAGTTGATGTCAGCTCTTTGAGATGGTACCAATAGAGGTGAATTTGAGATGGATCAGGTTGGGAAATCACACAAAATACTAGAACTCCATTTTATAAATACAGGCTATAGTAACAGATTATTGAAAGCCTGATAGAGTTTCTCTTTCCTTTCCTCTTATAGCCAAGGCAAGTAGAGAGTAAGGAAGATAAACTTGACAGAAATATGCAGGAACCATTGCCTAGGCAAAAGGGGCTGAAACATTTTTTAAGTCCAGAAGATCCAGATAGAATTTGGAAGTGGCTCAGACAGACACCTCCCTGATTCACTGGAGTATAAGAAGGGTGGGGGGAGGAATAGCACAATGAGACTTGCAAGATTCTGCTATTAGGGCCAATCTCAATAAATGTAGTTCTGGTCTTCCCATGGAGTTAATTTCCTGGTCTCATCTCCCTGGTGGGGCTGAGAGCAGGCCAGTCTTGAGTTTCATCCTCACCCACTCCTGTTTTCCTATGCTGGGCTAATTTTTTTTAAACGGCCGGTGCGTACTTTCTTCAAAGCAATCTCTGTACTCCTCTACAGCCAATATTCAATATACTATGGCTTTCAAACCAAGGCTTAGTATGTGTGATGTAGCCCCATTGCTAACAGGGGTGGGGAATTTGTGGCCCTATAGATGTTCCTGGATTCTAATTCCCAGCCTCCCTTACCACTGGCCCTGTGGTCTGGAGCTCCTGAAAGTTGTAGTTTGGCACCCTGAGAGAACTGCGCATTCCTTACCCTTGTACCAGCCCAAGGTGAGTCTTTTCTTGTATACTTCTAGTTATTTTATCCTGGAAAAATGTCACCTTCTCATGGGCCAAGAGTGACCCTACCATGGTAGAGCTCTCCCTGACATCAATCTTCCTGAGATGTTGGATGCTCAACCATAGCTCAATGAGGGGCAAAGGCCCAAATGTCTCCTTGGGACTTAACAGCCCCCAAGTGGAGGCCGGGAACCTCCCCCAAACCACCAGTTTGCAGCCAGTTCTCCACTTGCAGTGATAGGGAGCTGACAAGCCTGCATTGAGATGTCTGGGTTAGCAGGAAGAATGGAAGCCCCGTTGAAGTCACCCCTTCATTACCAGCATGCAGCTGTCGGGGTTATTAATGGCCAGCTCCCAGGCTGCAGCCAAATGATTTGTTTTGAGTAAGACCCAGAAACAGACAGATGGACCTATTTTGCTCTTCTCTTCAGTGCGGTGCATCGGATCAGAAAGATGCAAGTCAGGGACCGGAAGCCATTAAATATTTGGAGGAGCCGTCGCTGCTTTTGCACTACTCCTAGGGTTCACCTCTGTGCCTACGTGGTTTGTTTTATGATGGAACGGATGGACAGGAGCTTTGCATCGGTGCAAAGAAGCCCCGGCTAGATTGTCAGAAAGTCTGATGCTATGCAAGCAATTGCTGCACGAACAGGAGCTGCCTCCGTTCAGAGCTGTGGGGCATAAAAGGTCAGATCCTGTGAAATCATTGATGGGGCAAGGCTGGGGGGTTGTTCAGCAATCTCCCCATTTCTTTTTCCTTTTTTTTTCTTTTTAACAAAACATTAAATGGGCACATAAGGCATCTTGGTCTATCGAATGAGCTATTTTGACTCATCCCCCCCCCCCAAACATCAGGGGAGAATCACACGACCATTTTTCACAGATTGCTATTTAATTTTGGCAATACAATCCTAGGGACTGGGGGAGCAGGCCAGGGGCATCTCCCCTTGCCCTGAACCCAAAGATGAGAGAACTAGTTATTCCTTAGTGAACATCAGGTGTTTTTCTCCTTCCTGGCATGTGTATGGTGCTTTCGTTTAAAAAGCTTTCTAGGCTTCAAGCAAATATTATAAAAGTGACACAATACCAGGGCCAGAGGCTTCATAAAGTTGAGCATTTCAAAAGCAGGTGGAAAACCCATCAAGAGAGATCTTTCTTGGAGACAAATAATGCGTCAGCTGGATATAAGAAATATGTCTAGTTCACCACCATGGAGATGAGAAGAAATATACACTCTCTTTTTTTTTTATAATAACTTCATTATTTTTCAAAAGGATAATAAAACTAACAAAAACTTAATATTCAGAAAAAGAATAAGAGGAAAGAAAAGAAAATTGAAAAAAAAGAAAGTAAAGATCGAAAGTGCAGAAAAGAAAAGAAAAAGAAACGACCACGGAAAAAAAGAATTGACTTCTGACCCTCCTTGCAACAGATATAAGAAACAATATACGTCAAACTCTTACTCTAAATTTAAAACATAACTTCCATTGTTTCCATTAACCCATATTATTTCTATCATCAGATCCATACTGCATAATTTCATTCTTTTCTGTTTCCTGCAAAAAGTCCAAAAAAGTTTCCAGTTAGCATTAAAATTACACAATGTTTATCTCAAATCGAAGCAGTCAATTTCGCCATCTCAGCCAACTCCTTCAGCTTCACCAAAGTATTCACTCTCAAGAGAAGAGGCTGGCCTTTGAAGGATTCCAGTCACAGGCTGGGTCTGTACAAATAATGGGACTTGCTGGCTGTTGGCTTATGCTCATGAACAAACCCAGTCAACTGTAGTTTACTCTGTAGAACTTGTTTAAATAAAACCATGAATTAGAGTGTTCTGTAAACCTAAATCACAGAAGAATGTGCTAAACCCTAAAGTGTTTGGTGTAATCCCAGCCACTGTTGGGTTTAGTTGGCTTTAGAGAGTTGTGTGAACCCAAGCAATTATGGCTTATTCCAAAAAGCATGACTAAACAGGCCACTGCTTATAACCCTGGGTTAACCCAGCTGTAGTCCTCAGCCCCAAAGGTCACATCCGGCCTACTGTTGGGGTGAGCGATCCCACTGGCGCTCTCCATAGTGCTAGAAACAACGAGTCTAACTACTCTTTTTTGCTGGTGTGGTATTTGTGAAGGATGTTATGTGTTGGGATGAATCCTGTCTTAACACTTTTAGCAGATAATGACAATACTTTTTCCTGGATTGTACCTCTTCTATAGAAGCCGAGTTGCAAATTTAGAATCCTTAATCTACGTCTAAATCTGCCCAGCCTTCCTTCATGGTTTGGCATCAGAAGGTCTTTCTCTGTTACTTCCTGATCTTTTAAGGTAGGGTTGAACATTGGACCATCTACATTCAAAGCATATGTTGTCCCCCTAAGCCTCTGTCCTTCTCTGCTGCCTTTTCATCCCTCTCTTAACCCATACAAGATGTCCACATGACTCAGAAGGATGACTTCTGAGAACAAGCTAGCTTCTCATGTTTTGCCCAGGTGGGCAGCCAAGCATGAGATATCAAATTCAACCCTGCACCATGAAACATATTCCAGCTTGCCATCTTTGCAGGGCACTTGGCTCATCAAGTATCAGGGCAAGATTACTAGGTGGACTGATGCCAACCTTCCTTGGCCTTCAGCTACAAGGGATGTTCTCCTTACTTGGGGACACCTGATGATTGGAGTGATAGGCAAGGTAGATTTGGCACCCTTGTAAGGTGCAAGGACTTCTGACACTCCCCCCCCTCAGCCATGCTAAAAAACTCCGCAATGGTGTTCAAACAATAGTCCTCATCTGCTGAATGGATGGTGGAGTCACAGGTTTGAAAGGTTGGCCTCACTTGCTCCCAGCACCCACTAGCTACACTTCTGCTTAATCACTAATCCATTGATTTTAAACATAGATATGTCTCCAGCCAACTTTCAAGACAATCCCCCCTCCCCTGAAAGTAGCCCTCAGCAATCAGTTGCATGCAATTAAAGTACATCATAATCAAACATGATCACAGCCCATTGATAACCAGAATTAAAATTTCGCCACAGTACTCCCATCAGATGCAGCTACAGCTGAAATCCATTCAGGGAAAGAGAACAAATAAATTGGGCATTAAGGCTTTCTTCCAAGCTGGTAATGATCAGGTCTGGGTAATTCATACATTCATGAAAAGCCTCCATCTCTCTGATTCCAGCCAAGAACAGCCTTCAAAGGAGACTCTATGGCTGTGTTTACACAATACCCTTAACCGGCCCAGTTAAAAATCTCGCATTTCCTTCATGTTTCAAGTCTGGTTCATTTTAATGTTGGTGGGGGACTCTGGTGGCCAACCTAACCCATTTGCTTAGTTTAAGGTTCAATGTCTTGGAAGAACCCAGGAAGTGGTGGACTTCATCTCCCAGATTAAGGAAGTTGTGTGAAAGTATAAGCCTTGCCATCTCCTGTGGCAAAGTCCATTTTGTGAGCTCATCAAGATGCAGGTGGGTCATGGAAAGATGCTCATTAAGAACCAACACCTTGTTTTGCATCCGAGGCCACGCGTGGCCTTGGCATCACGTGCTGGGGCAGCACTCGGAAAGACAGGATCCAGGATAGAAGGCTCCAGGATAACAACTGCATTAAAAGCAATTTAAATGTAGGCCTAATTATGATGAAGTTAATTAAGTGCAGGTAGCATGGTTCCGCTTTGTGTATTTAATCATTTTCTTCCTCAGTTGCTGTGGGGGAGGGGGCTCCGAAGGCTGCTCCCAAGTCTTGGGGAATATAAATGTTCATATCAGATGTCCACGAATATACTGTCAAAGGTTGTGCAATGTGTACAGCATATGTCAGAGCGAAAATCTAATTCATGAAGTCCTTGCGCACCCTTTAAATATAGTGCTTGTTTGCATTGTTTTTTCGGAACTCCCTCTTCCAACCTAATAAAGGCTTGTCACATACTCATTTTAAATGGAAAATAATCCTTAGGTACAGAGTTAAGTAGGTGGTTAAAGCATCGGGCTAGAAACTGGGAGACGGTGAGTTCTCGTCCTGCCCGAGGCACGAAGCCAGCTGGGTGACTTGGGCCAGTCCCTCTCTCTCAGCCCCAGGAAGGAGGCAATGGCAAACCACTTCTGAAAAACCTTGCCAAGAAAATTGCAGGGACTTGTCCAGGCAGTTGCCAGGAGTCAAGACTGACTCAAAGGTACACACACACAAAATAGAGTTTTTAGTTGTCCAGATGAGACTTGATTTCTTCTGGGTGGGGAGGAGGAAATGGGAAGACTCCACTCAAGTTCTTTTTTTTCCCTATCTTCCAAAGTTTGCTCGGTGTTTTGCTTTTCTACTTCCTAAGGAAAAAGCTTCCAAAACATGAATTGCACATACAAAGTTTAGAACGAGTGAGGACAGCCCGCTCTTTGGACAGGCAAAGATGGATTCTCCCTGATTCGCCATCTATTTCAATTTCACTGTTGTTAATACAATAGAGACGAAAGGACTGACAAAGATGAACAGTGGAAGAAAGCAGGAAGTCTTGTCTCTGTTGACCCAGTGACAGAAGACGGGATTTATTTGGAAGATCCAGACTGCTGGGGGCAAGTGGATTCCCCACCACCACCACTACACCACTTCTGTTGCTCCACCAAGGAACCCAAGCACTCTCTTTGCCTGATACTTCACTGCATGGTTAATTTCTCATCAAGGTTATAAAAAGCAATCTCTCCATAAATCTCTGCTTCTGCTTATCAGCCAGGCTTCCAGAGCTATAGTTCTACCTCCCTTTTTCTCTTTGCATTCCAACAGTGCTGCTTTGAGCTTTTGGGCAGGAGAACTAACAGAGAAGGCTTCAGACGTCAAGGATGGTAGGAGAAGGCAGAGCTTGGTCTCTAACACCTCCCTAGCCATTATTCTGTCTGGATCGGGAATATCTTGATTTGCCACCAAAGTAAAAACATCTATAGAACATTTTGGAGTAGCCAGCACAAAATGGAGTCAAGTTGCCATTTGGTGCTAAGGATTTTTGCCAGGTGATGAAAAATGTTGGCCTACATCTCTAGATGAACCCGCATCAACTCACAGCTAGCAAGACAGGGCAGGAATGAACACTAGGTGCCCTGTAAGATCTGGGTGCCCTCCCTAAGGTCGTTTTTTTTTTTTTTTCAATCCTGAGATCCCTGTAGAATTGCATCACCCCAATCCTTTGGCAACAGCATACTTTTAAATCTGTACAATTTAATCTCCCCAGTTACTACGATAATTCAAATTCTTCAAATAAGAAAGCCCAGAATATCAAAACAGTCTGTTCCAGCAATGTCTCCCTGCAATCTTTAGAGAACATAAGAGGGGGGGGGGGGGGAATACAGTAGGTATGTCCACCACTGAGGTCAAAAAAGGGCAGAACGCAACTATGTGATTGAAGCCCCAGCCTTTTTAAAAGCGACGGCAGATAGAAAAAGTAATAAAAGGTAATAAAAAGCTCAAACGGAAAACTGGAAGATTTGTGTATAATGATGCCAGGCAAGGGATAGAACCATTTGGTCTCTCCAGGTTAAAGATGATGATTTTTAAAGCAGAAAGTCCAAATGTTGTACTGAAAGGCTAACAGTGAAAGACAGAAACCCCAAGCAAGGAGTTCCAGCATCAGATCATAACAATATTTGTCAAATAGCAGATAATGATTCTTTGAACTGGCCAGATAGCAGTACTCAGTCTGTCTTGGCCAATTTCCAAAGGTTAAGCAAGGTTGGACTGGGTTAGCACTTGGATGGGAGACCACCAGGAAGCACAGATGTATAGGCTAAACTGGGAAATATCCAAGAAGGCAGTGCCAAACGATTTCCAGATTACAACCACATGGCATCTCTGTAGCACACAAACCAACTAAAGCCCTCCAAAACTTCTTAAGCAAACCAAAAGACCCAGTAGCCCTAGAAGAAAAAACAGGAGTCATCTACAACATACAGTGTAAGGACTGTAACAACCACTGTGTAGGACAGACAGGCAGAAGACTGGCAGAGCACATCCATGAACACCAACTAGCAGTCAGAAGACATGATGAAAACTCCTTAATCTCACAACACATGGACAGACTTAACCATAGTTTCAACTGGGAAACTGTCAGCATCTTAGACCAAGCTAAATCCAAAAATGCAAGGGAATTCCTGGATGCTTCGTATTCAGACAAGGCAGCCATCAACAGGCACATAGAGATAAACAACATCTACACACTATTCAAAAGAGACACTAGAAAGGAAAACAAAAGACCAGAACATCTCCTCACCAGCAATCATCACCCAGATAAGCAGAGATTAACACCAAGATTATCACCAGACATACAATCAGCAGTGAGCAATACCCTAATCAAGGAACCACCAGAGGGAAAAAATAAAACAAAATCCACCCCCCCACCCCCACCAACACTGGCAGGGCATGCAAGAGTATATAAACAGAGAGCAAATCCCATCCCATCCCAGCACTGAAGATGTTACCTAGCGGGGTAATGAAACGTTTGCAAGAAAACAGCCAAGCTCAGAGAACCCCAAGGACTCCATGATTTCCAAATGTTGCCCAGAAAACAACTTGGACGGGTCCCTGAAGTCACAGGCACTGAGCTGAACTTGAAAGAGATATTGTTTATATCAGTCAAACTTGACAACTTTAAGATGTGTGGACTTCAACTCCCAGAATTGCATGCTGGCTGGGGAATACTGGGAGTTGGAGTCCACACATCTTAAAACTGCCAAGTTTGAAAAACACTGTTTATATCATAAGCTGTCGCTGCACGTGCAACGTCTGCACTCCAAATCAGAGTTCAGAAAACAACATTGTATTGCGGGTCACACTAGTAAAGGTAATTGTCTGTCAGAATTTGTCCCTGCCCAGCCCTGAATCTAGCTCTCCTGAGAGGAGAGAGGTCGTGCTTTGCCATTTACATCCCTGCAACCTTTGGCTGAAAGTTCACACAACCTTCCCTGTAAACCATAATCTGATTTGTTTCTTGTGGCGTATCTTCCCAGCCCTCAGATAGCCAAATGAGAGGTGCCTCCCCTCCCTATTTTTAGACTGGGGGGGGAAATGCAGAATTCAACATGATGTTTGTGTACCCAGTAGTAATACAGTCTTCCTGACACCAGTGAGCTGGAATAAATGAGGGCAAAGGCTCCACGCCCCCAATGGATGGTGATTTTTTTTTTAATAAGGCATCTATGGGTCATCATAGGGGAGACTCAGCCATCCACGCTGCACTGGGCTGCTGGTTGTCACCTGATCAGCCAGGACTAATCTCCTTCTTCACACCCACCTTGACCTGCATCAACCATTTCCTATCTATTGGCAGGCACTTTCTTATTCCTCGGCTCTTGCTTTTCAGAATGAGGAGAATGCTGCTCCCTTACCAAGACCCTAAACAAAAGGTTGGCAAGAGGGGCACAGCTCTGGCTTTGGACAGACCACATTTGCACACATTTGCATTCCCACCGGCTCACGATCGGCATCTGCAGTCTGTCAAACGCCGTAATGGTTTCTCTAAGCCTCCAACCAGCAGATCGACTGTAACCCTCTCAGCTCGGCTTCTCCGTATCTCTCTCTTCATCTGCCAACTTCTGGTGACAGGGCTGTGGGGTGGCTGCAAAGAATGACAAACCTGGAATGGAAAATGGCACAAACTTTAGAGAAGGTAAGAGAGGGGGAAAGAAGACCCCCCCCCCTTCTGGAATCCCACCGTCTCTCTGTCTCCTATCGTCAAGGGCCCTTTCCTTTGAAAACACCATCCTTGCCCTAATGGAGATGAATGAAAATAAGGAAAAAAGACAGTATGCTCTGTGAAATCCACTGGAGAGAGGAAGGGAGGCTTGTAATAGGATTTGTTGTTAGATTGCCTTCTTATCTCCCAACAAGCAGCTGGTTCCTTGAGGCTAACGGTGGACCCTTATCTCTTTGCAGCACAGATCAATTCACTTTGCTCATCTTCCTGCTGCGTGATTGAATATTAATTTTCAGCTGTTGTTCTCCTTCACCCCCTCGTTGATTTTCTTCTCCCACATCCTTCCCAACAGGGTTGGGACCAGGCGTGGAGGTGTGCAGGAACTCAAACCATCAAGGAAAATGAATCGGGGCCTTGGGGGGAAGGATTGATTGATTTGATTTTGCCCCCCCCCAATCTATTCAGACCCTTGGCAACTTAACGATAAAATAAGTTCCATTACAGCAAAAGAACAAGAATAACTTCAAAGAAGGCATAAACCTAAATCCCATCTACCCAGGATCAATGCCCTCTGGAAGAGTTGGTCTTCAGCTTCTTCTGGAAGATGGTCAGCATTGGGTTTGACCTAACTCAAGCAGGAGGCCATTCTAAAGGCCATCCAAAAATATCAACTCTGAGCATCAGCCCCCTTGACCTCCCCAACATGGGGAACAATTAGCTGTCTCTCCCAGCACAACAGTCAGCCCGATTCCAGTGGGGAGATGGTCCTGTCTTAGGCCTCGGAGAAGATGAGACAATCAGGAAATGACAGGAAATTGAAGCTAGGGATCGAAGCTTGGAGACTTAATCCATCCTTCAGTCTTGAGACCCAACGCCCATCTGTTGCTGGGATTGCTCTTCCTCTTATTGCTTTAGGTTGAGTGGCAATGTGAAAGGACAGTTGTCCATCTTAGGTGCAGATGTCCTTTGTCCAAGTACAAGGGCCACAAAGAGGCTGCCTTTCCTGGTGCACACCTCAATCGGTCCCAATGAGGAGCACATTTCTGCACCTCAACATAAGCTTTAGGTCCCCCCAGATCAACAACCCTGTAGAACAGGGTTTCTCAACCTTGTCAACGTTAAGATGTGTGGACTTCAACTCCCAGAATTCCCCCAGCCTGCTAGCTGGGGGAATTCTGGGAGTTGAAGTCCACACATCTTAACGTTGACAAGGTTGAGAAACCCTGCTGTAGAACATCTGGCTGATAACGGCTAAAGAATTTAGGAAGAAGGAAGTGGGACCTTGGTGCTTTGGATGAAGCTCAGAGTGGCAATTCTATCTATGATGGGGTTGGTTTACTGCTTTGGGGAACTTTATTCATCTTTCCTTTAAAAAGAAAAATCTGCCTCTAAAGACTTCAGGGTCCATAGTGGTGAGACAAAGAAATACTGAAATACCCATAAGGGAGGAATGGATTGTGAGGATGGCAGAATTGACCTGTTTGGTCAGGGACAAGACAATAAATGCTTTTATAAAAGACTGGAAACCTTTTTGCTGAAAATGGAAAAAAGTGAAATGGTGATTTCTGGATCTGATGACTGAAACAGAATGAATAAGGGGCTGAAGGGCTTCTTGTCATCTTAAGGAGAGAGAAAGGATAATGAATTTGTAACTGCTGTAAAGAAGAGTGGAAGTCGCTTTTTAACTATTTTTCTTCTTCTTTTCCTTTCTTTAACTGTATTCTTTTTTGCAGTTTCCTTTTTTTTCCTTTCTTTTCTTTATATATTTCTATGTTTGTCTTTTAACTATGTAAACCTTCTTAATAAAAATTAACTAAAACCCACAGTGGTGAGAAAAAGAGACAGGCACGAGCCGTTTCTTTCTTTCTTTCTTTTTTCTTTTTGGCCTGTTTTCAGGAAGGGCTTAAAGTAAAATAAGTGGATTATACCTATGGGAGGCTTAAGGCGTTTATTTGGTTTCTTCTTTTCTTTTCTTTTTTTAAACCCTCACAAATATCCCCAATTAAATGTGGTGCTTTGCCATCGAATTCCAGCAGCTGGATGAAGGGGAGGCATACAGTTTGGGTGGCATAAAAAAGTGACTGGAAGCCACCGTTCCTGCCCTTGGCTTACAGCCTCAACGTGTTGCCAATCAACATTAGCCAAGACAGGAAGGCGTGTTCCACAGGGCCTCAGGGCTCCCTCGAACCTGAAACTGACTTTTCTAGGGTAGAGATGAATATACGTTTCTTGCCACACCTACGCTGTGAAGAACAAGGACCTCGTTCTCCAGCTGCCATAACAGAGAGAAACCCCAGGTCCTTCTCATCACTCAAACACTCCTGGAAACTTCCACTCCAATGTAGCTGATCTGATTGATGGGTTTAATTTGTGGCAATTTGTGTTGTTTGGACACAGTTGAGAGACGTGATCAATGCCTTCTTCCCTGCAGGCTTTGTGGGGTGGAGAAAGGCTGCCATGATGGACTTGGGTCTTGGAAACTTGGCTAATGCACCCGAGGGGAGGAGGAGGGGAAGAGAGGGTCAGAATTAAAGAGGCACGCAGGGCCATTTTAACTCCCAGCCGAACTAAATACTGCCGTAGGAAGCCACCAGATCATTTCTTCGTTTCTCGCAGGAGACCTCTAGAAATGTCAGAGATGGTCCTGAAGGTTGGTTAATGTGGGCATTTTCCCAGGTGTCATTTCTTGCAGATTGCAACCCCACCCCCCTCAAACAGGTCTCACGTTTCTTTATTTCATTTCGCACAGCCTATCTCAGATAACTCAATGCAGCCTGATCAAAGATGCGGCTACACTTGAAGGATTTCCACATCCTGGAGCAGATCTTGATCCAATCTTGGGCCAAAATCATTCAAAACAGAAAATCAAAACTGAAGATCAGGAAGGACATCGGCATTCACTGGCTGGTGACAACTAGCTCGCTTAGTTTTTCTCCCACTGGTGTCTTCCGATGCCGAATTCCCATAATTATCATAGGACTCTTGCAGAAGACTCTGGGTGGGAATTATGGGAGTTGGCACCCCAAACTTTAAAAGGGCACCTGGTTGGGCAAACTGAAGTGCAACTCAGCCACAAAGTTCCCATCTTTTCTAAGGTCTGCATACATCATGGCTTCCAATGAAGGGTGAGTTGGGAGAATGGAGAAACCAACCTCTTCCCATGTACTTTCACAGGGACGACACATTATTAATAAATATATAGTATATGAATGATAATTATTTTGTTGACTGGCAACAGAATGAGGTTGTACGCCAAGGGCGGGAACAGCAGCCTCAAGGAAGTTTTTGGCTTCCCAGAGAAGGCTCCTTTGATCGTGTTGCTAAAATTAGATGGCAAATCACCAGCCTTAAGTGGTGAGATTTGTAAGGATTTTTTTTTAAGGAGATAAGAAGCCAAATGGAAGCATTCATTCTAATTAATATCATTAGAATTAATCATTGGTTTCCATTTCAGGCAGCCTCGCGGGTGAGAGCACCAGGCCCGTGGCGTGTATTGGCGGCAGATCAGTCATTTCTACAAGCAATGTTTTAAATGTTGTCATACTATATATCCCTAAGGATCATGCTCCACAGGATCCTGGAGTCTCATTTGTCAAATTGTTACAGGCACTAAGAGCTTTAGCGTGCCTATAAAAATTATGCCCTGAGCACCAGGTTCATGAGTCATGCCAAGCCGGCCTATGGGAGAGCTTCATCTGGTGAATTTCAGCCTGTGATGGAGCTTTCAATGAGCACTGTGGCCTCTTGAGCCCAATAAAAATGTTTGAGTCTCACCTCCAGAAACATAAAAAAAAAATTGAGGGGAGTGCACATCCAAGATAGAGCTTAGATGGCTCCACTGTGATTGATCTTTTTACTCTCTCCGTGGGGTTTGGATATTTTAAATTTTTGATAATATTTTTATTCTTAATAATGACATTTTTATAACAACTGTTATATATTCATATTGGCATGTATTTGTTGTTCTACTGATTGTTATATGCTGCCCAAAGTCTCTTTTTGCAAGATGGGCGGCCGTATAAATGTGACAAATAAATAAATAAATTTCAGAAGTGAAATGCAGACTCTATCATAAGAAAGTTAAGCACCCTTTTCAAATATACAATGGCTGGAACTTGTAATAGTATGTGGAAAAGACCTTAGGAGACTGGGCCAAGAGACGCTGCCAAGGGAATGGTCAGATAAGAGGGGAGTAGCCCACAGCTGCATAAAGGGTGGAAGAAGCTCAGAAGGGACCCTCCCTAGTTTCTCAGGCTGTAAAGGAGACGGTGGGTGGGGGGAATTGTCCTTTCAGACTTGCAAGATTCTGTCAAGGTAGCTTTACAATAAAGTAGAATTAGCTCATCTGGTTGTGATTCCTATCTGGTTTACCCCACGAGGCCAACAGAACTGCAGTGATGCAAATCTATAATGTAGTGTATTTAATTCTAATTTAATATATTGCACCAAGCCAACCGTTGCAATTTGTAAAACATGATCTATGGCTCAACGTAGAGGAGTACAGACGTGGCCTTGAAGAAGGTATACAACAGACATTACCTAAACACCAGCGTAGCCCTGGAAGGCAGAAGGGAGTGAGAAAGAAATACAAGACATGCCTTGATTCTCTTGGCTAAAAGAAATAAGAGAGAACATCCCTGTCAGGTTTTCAACATTCTGTTATTATATCTTGCAATAACGGAGTTCCAGGAGTCCCTGTGGAATCTGTTTACTGTCCTGACCTACACTGAAGGACTGACACTCAGTGGGTTAAATAACTCCAGCCACTGGTTTATTCAGTAAGTCGTCATTAAAAACCATAGTATACTAGAATGGACAGAAGGAATAACCTTGAGGAACAGGGGGAAGAGCCTTGACCAAAACAACAATCACATAAAAGAAATTTGAGTCTGGGGCAGAAATGTAATTTGAGAAAGAGACTCAGACTTGACCCTCCCTAGTTCCCTTGAAGATAAAGGGAGGGAAGGGGGAAGCACATTCAGTCTTGCAGGATTCTGTTACTGTAGTATAATCCTATAATAAAAGTAGTATTAGCATTCATAACTCCAGCACCCTAGTCTGATCTACCTTGAAGGACTGACATATGCAGAGTTGTGCAAGCCCATCGTTACTTGTGGCCTGGAGACACAAGGTTTGTTTCCTATTGTAGATGTTAAATATTTTCTGTTTAGAATATCACACAACTGTATACGCTCCAAGCATGCTCAAAACGCAATTTGCCAGCAATGTATGCGCAGAGCAAAAAAAAACCACTTTTGGAATCTGCAACAATCCACCGTGAATGTTCAAAAGAAACAAGTTTTAAGAGAATATTCAGAAATGTGTCCACAAGCCACAAGGTGACATGGCAGCCGAGAAGCGGCTGATCTCACAAAAGGGAGACGGAGCATGAAGCAAAGTAAAAACATCATTGGGCAGTCGAATGCTCACTTGGCATGAAGACTTCCCATTTTATCCCCAGATAGCATGTAGTTGGCACCACCCCCATGAAAATGACAGCGGCATATTCCCCACATGGATGCATAATGCGCCCGTTCACTTATGGACCCTGTCGCTGAAATCACAGGAGGAAGCCTTGCTCCCAATTCAGCGTGCCTAAAATAGAAGGTATAGCTCTTGCATTTGCTTATCTGGTGTACTGATTTTAAGCTTTGCTGCAGAACTGTGTTTCTCAACCTTGGCCGCTTGAAGATGGGTGGACTTCAACTCCCAGAATTCCCCAGCCAGCCTTGCTGGCTGGGGAATTCTGGGAGTTGAAGTCCACCCATCTTCAAGCGGCCAAGGTTGAGAAACACTGTATTACAGTGAGGACTATTATAATCTTCCAGTCACTCCAACCTTTCTCTCTTTCTACTAATCTCTGTCCTCCTCCTCCCCCCCTCTGGGGGAGACAGGCGGCATATAAATGTAATAAATCATCATCATCATCATCATCATCATCATCATCATCATCATCATCCCCTGTAGGGGAGATGAGTGGCATACAAATATAATAATAATAATAATAATAATAATAATAATAATAATAATAATAATAATAATAATCCTCACCCTCCCTGATTGGCTGCCAGCCAGACGGCCCCGCCCCCTCCCCACGTGCCCTCCAGTGCAGCAGAACCCCCCGCCCCTTTCCCTTTGGACGGCAAGCCCCGCCCGCTCTCCTGGCCGGGCCCTGACGAGCCGCAACGGCGCCTGCGCGCGCGCCTCGCTCCCTCCCCGCGGGCCTGCGTGGCGTCACTGCTTGTCCCCCGCGCGCCGCCGTAGCCGGGCTCGTCCCATTTTTGTCCTCCGCGCCGAAGGGTGACCGGGGGCCGCGTGTGGCGAGCGAGCAGCCGCAGTCGCGCGCCGGCCTGCAGGCAGCCTTCGTTCCGCGCTCCCCGCCGCCTGGCCTCGCCTCCCTTCCGCCCCCTCAGCCATGCTGGCCGCCGCCCGGCTCCTTCGCCGCTGCGCCGGCCCCGCCGTGCGCGGACTGGTCCCCAGGACGCCCGCCGCGGCAGGTGAGCCCCCGGGACCCCTCCCTGGGGGGGCGCCCCCTCTTCCCCGCGGGGGACTACAGCTCCCATCCTCCCCTGCTGCCTGGAGGGAAAGTCCCTCAGCGCCCCTCAACGCCTCCTGTCAGATTTGGCGGGGGGGGAGGTGGTCCTGCAGGGCGGCTCCCCCTTCCACCCCCGCCTCCGCCTGCGTGGCCCCCCGCCCCGCCCCGCCCCGAGCGGCAGGACCCCAGCGGCTTCCCCGCTTCCGCCCTCTGCGCCCCGCGAGGGAAGGTGACATTGAAAGAGGCCTGGCGGAAAGGAGAAGGCGAGGCCCGCCTGCGGAAGGGGGAGGCCCGCCGCCGCCCCCCCCAGGAAGCGCTCGGGGGAAGTCGGGCCTTCCCTGGAGGCGGTTAGAGGTGCTCGCCCGGAGGGCTGCTGCCCTGGGCGGCCCGCGAAGGGTTAAAAGCAACGGCTGTGATGGGGGGGGGCTGCTGCAACGGTGACGCTTGGTCCGCTCAGAGCGGGATGGCCCCGAGGCCCAGCCCGGTGTGGCCCAGCCCAAGAGCCCTTAAGGCAGGGATCCCCAAGGTGGCCAGTATCGACCCCCAAGGGGCCGAGGTGGTTATTTATTATTCACGGTAGTATTAAAGTAGTATTGATTCAGTTATTTTCGTAGGATAAATGTGGGGGGGGGGGGCGATGGACCGTCTGAAACTTCATGAAGGGGTCGAGCTGATGCGTGTGGGGAACCCTGCCTTAAGGCTTTCTTGAAGGCCAGCAGGGTTGGGGCTGTATGGACTTGGGGGGGGATGATCTCTGGGGGTTTATTACCCCTTCCTCCCTCTTCCCCCTTTGTGGTTTTATCTGTGGTGTCTTTTGCCTCTGTTGCAGCCCTCTCCCACCCAGCCATGACCTGGCCTCCTATATTTCCTTGTATACTGTGTAATGATATACTATGGAAACCAATATTACAGCATAGAGTGACGTGCATGAGCTTGCTTATCCAAGGGCTGTCTTTTTTTGGGGGGATATGAAGGTATCTGGTGTGGGTTCTCTTGGAAGCTAAGGTATTCTCTCAAGTGGGACGGCTGCGAAAATGCGTATTGTGCCCTTGTTCTGCTCTGCTTCGGTGGATGAAAGCATCATCTCCCTTTTTCTGGTTACACATTTTAAAAATTCTTATGCAGTGCCTTTGGCTTTTCTGAAATGAGATGCAAACGTCAGTCAGTGACATATGTTCTGATTTATACTTATTAACTGACATTACTCAAAATTGAAAGTATGGCTTTGTGTATTAATAGGCCACACCCAGCAATTATGTACAGTAGAACAAAAGCGTCAGAACTTTAAGGAAACTGCAAGGACATTCTTTTGTGTTTTTACTCTCCCTTTTATTTTTTCTTTTATCAGCAATAAGCTTTGGTTGAAGAGCCTGTTAGTTATAACCTCCCTGCCTCCCTATGGACTTTGTACCTTTAGGTCCACAGTCTTGCGTGACTAAATTTTTCTTTAGATTTTACACGGGTGTTCCTTTTCAGCATTTTCCTATTTCAGAGTAGGAATTGTTTTTAGAGGCTGCCTCAAGAGTCACTCCACAGTGAGATGGGTGGTGACAAATTTGAAATATAAATAAATAAAATAAAAGAATATTTGTTACTCCTATTTGCTGTGGGTAGGGTTTTATTTCATACTGATGTGCCTAGAAGCTCTTTACGTCAGGTGTTAGCATCAGGACACGTAGGATATTATTGAGCAGGAGTTGAGCTTCCAAAATGTTTTATCCAGAAAAGTATAAAATAATGATCCTTACAATAATGGCAATTCTAAAGGACCCAGTTTTTAATCAGCTACAGTAGAATATCAAAATACCCAAAGAGAAGTTTTTTCTTTGCATTAATATTTCTGTTATCCTATAAACTTCAGTCTGCTTACCATTATAATGGTCAGTAGTGCTGAAATAGTAAGAAAAACAGATGGAACCAAATTAGTAATGGCAGTAATGGAGATGCAAAGAACTTATTTGAATTAACAATGCTTAAAGCAAACCTAAGTTTCTGGTGCCTAAAAAAAGAAGTTGCCCATCTTGTAATAAATTAATCTTTAAAATGCAGTGAGATCCCTAAATGCAAAATGATTGTGCTTGAAATCAATTGCATATAAGGAAGAAATGATGAAGAAATAAGCACAGTAATTTTCACAGTTGCTATCTTGTGTTGGCAAATGCTGTTGATGACATCTTAATATCTCTAACTAAAGGCCTAGTTACTTAACAGATGTTGACAGTTTAATTGCTCAATGTAGGTAGAAGAATTTGGCAGATGAGGGAAATGAAATTGCATGCATATTAAATACGTAAGGTTTTACATTCATTTAGCACAGTTTATATATGCTCATGAAAACATGCACCTTTTAATAAAAATGTGTTAGTTGCAAAAGATATTACTAATCTCTTTCATATCTGTGGAATTAAAAATTAGTATTAGTCAACCAACATGACAAGGTTGCCTCATTTACTCTGGCATAGCCCACTTTAAAATGTTCTGTGACTAAGTTAGTAAAGTAAAATTACAAAAAATTCAATTAAATTTAGCAATTTCATATTAGTATTTTCTTTCTGTGCCTTGTATAATCAAACTTCTGAAATTATACGATGTTGAATATCCCCAGTTTCTTTTATGCCTCTTGAGTATTTAACTGTCTTGCTGAGTTGAATTATTTAAGCGTAAAGAAACAAATATTCTTTCTGCTCAACTGCAAGAATTCCAAAGACTGTGACATCTTTGAAACATGACTGCAAAAAATAATCCTTAAAGTCACCCTCCTTTAACTGCTTCTCAGCATCCACTATAGGCTACAAGTGAATGCTTTCCTCTGAAAGTACATAACTAAATAGTTCAACCTAGAGTTCTAACCAGACCCTTTGGATACTGAGAAAATTGGTATTAACTCAGAGGTGTCTTGTGTAAGAACACTTCTTGCCTTCACCTGTAGCGTTGTAACTTTACCCTTGAATGTTTAACATCTTTGTCTTTTACTCATTCCCATTTTTGTTCCACAGCAGTGTTACCTGCGCGCTGCTCTTCTAATAAAACAGAGATTACAGATGAAGAACTTGATGCTCGCTGGGTGATGTTCTTCAACAAACCAAATATTGACGAGTGGGAGCTAAGGAAAGGTAACACACATAGGAAATATCAGTGAGTGGGTGGCTTCTGTGTTCTTGCATTACAGAAATTAGACTTTCTAAAGATTCTCGTTGATTTGTGCAAAACAATATGAATTATACATGGCCCTTTCCTGGACCTAATAGGAGCAAGAATCACAAAAATCTCAAGTTTTTTCCATTTTTAACAGCTACATTAGTACAGCAAAATTAACTGTAACGTATTATGATTATGTTAACTCTGGATTTACACATCACATTAAGCCACAAAGTTTCCTTGATTTTGGCACAGTAGCTTTAGGAATTCGTCCTTTGTGTGCAAACCTAGCCATTTGTAGTTTATTCAGTATACTGTGGTTAAGCAAATCATGTATTAACATGTTGTATGAAGCCAGACTGAAACAGTGTTCAATCCTTCATCCTATTCCTAACTTTTATCAATAATCCCATTCTCTTAGGGGTAGAGAGATTAGATTTATTCAAACAGGCTCTCCTACTATTGCACTATCTGATAATGAGAACTAAAATCATGAACTGTGTTGACAGTTGGATTATTTGAAGTCCTCTATTTAAGTTAAAAAGGATGGAGTTGATGAGCAAAGAATGAGAATGTTTAGATACTAATAGTATTATTATATCCACATATCTAACTGAAAGTACTGTATTTTTTAAAAAATTGTGTTTATTCTTCGTAGGAGTAGAGGTTAAAGAGCAGTGGCTAATTTAATACATAACTTCCTGTGAATGCTCCATAATAGGCAGGGAACAGAATATTTACAGATGTACAGAATTTTCAACATTTGTTTTTTAATATGAAATTCAATGAATCTTTGTACTAGAATTTTGAATCCAAAGACAAATGTTAGAATTTGAGATTAAAATAAAGGTAAAAGAATTACAATTTTAACCCTGAAGTAACAGAATTTAAATTTTACCTTAGATTCTGTATCTGAATATAAGCAAAGTTAGGTTGTTACTGCACGTTATAATGCTCCATGGCAATATCCAAAATGGTATGATAAAATAAGGGACATAGAGGGAG
The DNA here is from genome assembly GCF_059951505.1 of Python bivittatus. Lineage (NCBI taxonomy): Eukaryota > Metazoa > Chordata > Lepidosauria > Squamata > Pythonidae > Python > Python bivittatus. The sequence goes on along the minus strand of NW_028277085.1, from coordinate 4,868,151 downwards.
AGAAGAATTCAATTTTATATTACCAAGCTGTTCAATACATCACAAATATGGGAGGGGGGAGGACTAGAATAAATGCAGCGCTCTCCTTAAATCAGTGTCGTCCAAACTTGGCCACTTTAAGATGAGTGGACTTCAACTCCCAGAATTCCCCAGCCAGCTATGAGCTGGGGGAAGAAATGGAGTTGCACTCATAGTCAATAAGAGAGTGGGAAAGGCAGTAATGGGGTACAACCTCAAAAACGACAGAATGATCTCAGTGTGTATCCAAGGCAAACCATTCAACATCACAGTAATCCAAGTCTATGCCCCAACCACTGATGCCGAAGAAGCTGAAGTTGACCGGTTCTATGAAGACCTACAACACCTTCTAGAACTAGCACCAAAAAAAGATGTCCTTTTCATCATAGGGGATTGGAATGCTAAAGTAGGAAGTCAAGGAGTAATCGGAATAACAGGCAAGTTTGGTCTTGGAGCACAAAATGAAGCAGGGCAAAGGCTAATAGAGTTCTGTCAAGAGAACAAGCTAGTCATAGCAAACACTCTTTTCCAACAACACAAGAGACGACTCTACACATGGACATCACCAGATGGTCAATACCGAAACCAGATTGATTATATACTTTGCAGCCAAAGATGGAGAAGCTCTATACAGACAGCAAAAACAAGACCAGGAGCTGACTGTGGCTCAGATCATGAGCTTCTTACTGCAAAATTTAGGCTTAAATTGAAGAATGTAGGGAAAACCACTAGACCACTCAGGTATGACTTAGATCATATTCCTTGTGAGTACACAGTGAAGGTGATGAATAGATTTAGAGGACTAGATTTGGTAGACAGAGTGCCTGAAGAACTATGGACAGAGGTCTGTAACATTGTACAGGAGGCAGCAACTAAAACCATCCCAAAGAAAAAGAAATGCAAGAAAGCAAAATGGCTGTCTGATGAGGCATTACAAATAGCTGTGGAAAGAAGGAATGTGAAAAGCAAGGGTGAAAGGGAAAGATATAAGCAACTGAATGCAGATTTCCAGAGAATAGCAAGGAGAGATAAGAAGGCCTTCTTAAATGAACAGTGCAAAGAAATTGAGAAAAACAATAGAATGGGGAAGACTAGAGATCTCTTCAAGAAAATTGGAGATATCAAAGGAACGTTTAGTGCAAAGATGGGCATGATAAAGGACAAAAAAGGCAGGGACCTAACAGAAGCAGAAGAGATTAAGAAGAGGTGGCAAGAATACACAGAAGAACTATACAAGAAAGATCTTAATGTCCCTGATGTCCATGCTGGTGTGGTCACTGACCTTGAGCCAGACATCCTAGAGAGTGAAGTCAAGTGGGCCTTAGGAAGCATTGCTAACAACAAAGCTAGTGGAGATGACAGTATTCCAGCTGAGTTATTTAAAATACTAAAAGATGATGCTGTTAAAGTGCTGCACTCAATATGCCAGCAAGTTTGGAAAACGCAACAGTGGCCACGGGATTGGAAAAGGTCAGTTTACGTTCCAATTCCAAAGAAGGGCAATGCCAAAGAATGCTCAAACTATCGCACAATTGCACTCATTTCACATGCTAGCAAGGTTATGCTCAAAATCCTACAAGCTAGGCTTCAGCAGTACGTGAACCGAGAACTACCAGATGTACAAGCTGGGTTTCGAAGAGGCAGAGGAACTAGAGATCAAATTGCCAACATTCGCTGGATCATGGAGAAAGCACGAGAGTTCCAGAAAAACATCCACTTCTGCTTCATTGACTATGCAAAAGCCTTCGATTGTGTGGATCACAACAAACTGTGGCAAATTCTTAAAGAGATGGGGGTACCAGACCATCTCACCTGTCTCCTGAGAAATCTGTATGCGGGCCAAGAAGCAACACTTAGAACCAGTCACGGAACAACCGATTGGTTCAAAATAGGGAAAGGAGTACGACAAGGCTGTATACTGTCACCCTGCTTATTTAACCTATATGCAGAGTACATCATGAGAAATGCCAGGCTGGAAGAATCGCAAGCCGGAATTAAGATTGCAGGGAGAATCATCAATAACCTCAGATATGCAGACGATACCACCCTAATTGCAGAAAGTGAAGAAGAACTAAAGAGCCTCTTGATGAGGGTGAAGGAGGAGAGTGCAAAAGCTGGCTTGAAACTCAACATTAAAAAAACTAAGATCATGGCATCTGGACCCATTAATTCCTGGAAAATAGAAGGGGTAGAAATGGAAGCAGTAACAGACTTCATTTATTTGGGCTCCAAGATCACCGCAGACAGAGACTGCAGCCATGAAATTAAAAGACGCTTGCTCCTTGGGAGGAAAGCTATGGCAAGCCTAGATAGCATATTAAAAAGCAGAGACGTCACCTTGCCGACAAAGATCCGCATAGTCAAAGCTATGGTTTTTCCAGTAGTAATGTGTGGCTGTGAGAGCTGGACCATAAAGAAGGCTGAGCACCGAAGAATTGTTGCCTTTGAACTGTGGTGCTGGAGAAGACTCTTAAGAGTCCCCTGGACTGCTAGGAGGTCAAACCAGTCAATCTTAAAGGAAATCAACCCTGATTGCTCATTGGAAGGACTGATAATGAAGCTCAAGCTCAGATACTTTGGTCACCTAATGCAAAGAGAGGAGTCTTTGGAAAAGACCCTGATGCTGGGAAAGATTGAAGGCAAAAGGAGAAGAGGACGGCAGAGGATGAGATGGTTAGATAGCATCACTGAAGCAATGAGCATGAAACTGAGCAAACTCAGGGAGGCAGTGAAGGACAGGAAGGCCTGGCGCAATATGGTTCATGGGGTCACGAAGAGTCGGACGCGACTTAACGACTGAACAACAACATCTTAAAGTGGCCAAGTTTGGACAACACTGCCTTAAATGTTTGTTTCTTTTGATAGGCATTAACACGCTGGTGGATGCAGACATGGTTCCAGAACCAAAAATCATAGATGCTGCTTTAAGGGCATGCAGACGACTAAACGACTTTGCTACTACAATCCGCATCTTGGAAATGGTAAAGGTGAGTAAAGGGATAATGAACCTGAGCAGGAGGCAAACCTTCCACACACACACGAGCTGCATTCACGACCAAGCCCATGAGATTCCTCCCCACTCCCCAGTTCATGGGAACTGCTTCAAGTTCCCTTGTAATAAAGCGTTCACTACAAGCTGAATGGACCCTGAATGGCAAGAGGGGGAGGAATCAGAAAGGAACTGGTGGCCCAGTACACCAGATCGTTTATATTCACTGGCCATATCTCAAAGATAGTATAGCTAGCCTAGTAGGTGGTGATAAAGTGTCTACTTCTACATGTGCAGAGTCGCTCCTCCTAGTTCGTTAACACTGTCATCTGTTTAAAAGGGAATTCAAGGTGCCGAACTTAATAAGCATAGGCTTTGTCTATGTATTATAGCTTCCCTGTGCGTGAATGTTTTTCTTCATCCCTCTGCTCTACACGTCTACTCAGAAATAAGGCCAGCGATAAGAAATAAGTACTCAGAAATAAGTTTGGTGAGACTACGTCTGAGTGACAATAATTGCAGCTTTATAGCAGTCAAAATGTTTACTTCTCACGTGTGTATCTTTGCATATTTATTCTCGAATGAAATGAGGACTGTAGAAAAATTAAGCTTTTGGGTTTAAGTATACACATCTTGTCTTGCCAAATCTACCTTTTAAATTCTGAATTTGTTTTGTGTTCTCTTTGAATTAGTACAAAGCAGGCAGATACAAGGATATATATCCATATGTTATCCAGGAGCTTAGACCAACTTTGGATGAACTGGGAATTTCAACTCCAGAAGAACTTGACATGGACACAATATAAACTTAATAGTAAGGGAATACATCTTCAGTTTTTGGCTTGTGTACATATATCCTTTAATATTCTGTTTGGTATTTAAATGTTAACATAGGTTTCTAAAAATTGTAGAAAACACATTTGCCTGCTGTTTTGATAAGATGGAGAAAAATATTGCTGTCGACAGAAAATGTAGGGTGTGTGATATGTTCTCAATAACTAGAATCTAATTTCCTGCAGAATGCTTAGGCTCTAATGCCTGTGGGATTTAAAGTGTATTAAAAATGAAAAGATAACTCAGTCTTCTTGTACTTGTTCAGTTTACTTTTCACAGGGCTCACTTTTTTAAAATACAGTGGACATCAAATACAGGAAGTCAAGCTCTGTATTTCTAAATATGATTCAAATATAATCCTGTTACCTTCTTAAGTAACTATTTGCTCCTATTGACCCCTTATTTCTCCTGATTCACGCACATGCACATGCACACAGAGCTAGTGGAAGCATTCTGCCAACAAAGCTAGATTAGGGAAATTAGCACAAACAAGTTTATTGTTAAAATATGACAGTTCTATGGAAACTGCATGCTTAGTGGAAGCTTACATAGTGGAGGTGCAGAAAAAGGTCCCATGTTACAGGACAAGAGTAGACCAGGGGTCTCTAACATTTTATTGGCTATTGGGCACATGGGGTCTTTGGAGAATACATTGCAGGCGCTCTTGCAGAATGGATTGGGGCTTCCCCGTTCATAAAATGGCTGTGATGTGGAGGTAACTAGTTACCAAGCCCCAGTTAATTGGAATGCTTCCTGCCACACTTTCTAGTCTCTCTCCTGCCTACAATCTCTGCTTGTCTGTCTACATCAGCTTTTCTTTTTTCCAATCTGTTTTTTAAAATGTAAAGTCAGGGCAAGGAGCCCGCTAGACCTCAGCAGAGGTGTTTTTGTATACAGTAGCAGCCTGGGCATGACACTAAGGATCCCAGGGGCAGACAAGTGGTAATTAAATGGCAAAAGCAGTTCTTCAAATTGCTTTATGTAGCCAGGTATTCATCTGCAGCTAGCATTAAAGTTGGAGCATCTTTTCTTAACCATTCTACCCACTTCCTCTTCAAGAGGCTTGTGAAGAGAGATGGAACTCGAATACATCCAAACTAATTCCAACTATCTGTTCTCTTCCAGATGAACTTCCCATGAGTGTACTGTTAAGGTTCTGTGATTGTACAACAATTACCTGGATATAGACATTATAATTACTTATTTGAAATTATTTCTTCCTTTTATTGAGTCCTGGATGTTATTGTGAAGCTGACCTAATAAAGAGGAAATGGTTTGAATTGACCTTAGTCTTTATAGCCTGTGATTATAGATTAAAAAAGAAATATTTCGTAAGTCAAGATTGAGCAAACATAGGATGTTGAACAACGTATTATTCAGACGTTGAATTCTGTACGTTTCTGCACAAAAGGTAGTTCTCCACATTTCAAAAACGAAACAGCAATCCAGCATTTTAATGTGTTAACACCAATTATAAAATTATAATTTTGAGTGCCTCTGCATTAATTCATGTTTAATTGTATGGAATTGTATCATACTGCTTTCACGGAACATAAATTGGGCAAGAAGTTTGAATGACTTCAGCCACTTACACAGGTCTTAGTGTTTGCCACATAAAAAGAAAATCTCAGAAGTCACCAAATTAAGCACCTTAATGTGTCAGTTATACCACTTTAAAAAAAAACCAGAAGTTTCTAGTCCTAGTGGTTGTTTAGAATCCTTGAAAATATGTCGTGAGTGCTTCATGAGATCTGTTAACTTGCTGGCTGTGACTTCCATTGATCAGGTGGCTTTTTCTTGTATCACTAAGAAAATACTGAAGTGGAGACTGGTGTAAAATAAGAAAACAAGGCAGATGTATCAAGCTTACATAATTTATATTGGTAAATAAGATAGACTAAATGTATAAATGCATTACATCTTGACATGAAACCATTGTACCCCTGTGGTCCATCAAGAAAGAGCTTAGGAAGAGCTGTAATACTGTTGGCCCCCTCTTAACATTATGGCTAAGAGAGCCCCACGTCCCTCTCTGTTACCCACCTTCCTGGAGGCAATTGCAGCTGCTAATGCATCACTTTATGGAAATGGGTTCATCTCTCTAAATCAGTGTTTCTCAGCCTTGGCCACTTTAAGATGTGTGGACATTAGCTCCCAGAATTCTGGGGCTGGCTGAGGAATTATGGGAGTTGAAGTCCACACATCTTAAAGTGGCCAAGGTTGAGAAACATTGCTCTAAATTTTATTTTGCAAGCCCTGGTGTAGCTGGTTTGGTGGTGGTGTGAAGAAACTAGGAGGCTGTGAGTTCTAGTCCTCCCATAGAAATGGAAGCTGGCTGGGTGCCTTTGTGGCCAGTCCCTCTCTCTCAGCCCAGCCCAGCTTAGAGAATGGTGGTCGTGGGGAAAGTAGTAGGTGGGAGCATTATGTACACCACTTTGAGTTGTACAAAACAAAGGCAGTTATAAATCTAATCAATAGAATTGGTTTGAGGTGAAAGAATGTTGGCATATGTATTTTAAGATGAGAAACCCCACTCGTTTTGTCAACTTTTCTCTGAATCTTATAGCATAACTGGGAGAGCTAGTTTGGTCTAGTAGTGAAGGCACCAGGCTAGAAAGCAGGAGACGGTGAGTTCCAGTCCCGCCTGATGCTTGAAAGCCGGCTGGGTGACTGGGCCAGTCCCTCTCTCTCAGCCCAACCCACCTCACAAGGTGGTTGTTGTGGGAAATGTAAGAGGCAGGAGTATTAGGTATGTTTTCTACCTTGAGTTATATATAAAAAGGGATGATGATGATGCTCTTGCAGAAATCAGATTTTAATTTTATTCCAGTTCCTATTTCCTTGCCTAGGTGGTACTTTCATAGTCTTAACAAGAGCAAGAGGAAATTACAAGTCTTAAAAGCACAGCTAGATGAGTATCAGTTATGTGGTTTTCAAGAAAAATTGTAAATTCATTTTAATGTATTCATTGTAGGCACCACCCGACTCCAAACTGGCTCTGGGCGGTATACCATAAAACCAAAGAGAATGGAAAACGCACACTAATAATTATAAAAAAGGAGCAAGAAAGGGCTGGAGAACAAGATGGCTAGTCCAGCTAAGCGCTCGCACTCACCACTGAATCCAGCAGGGGCCCCAACCACCCCAAGGCCTGGGAGGACAGTCAGGTCTTTAAGGCTTTCTGGAATGCCGCCAGGGTGGTGTTACACACGCTGCTCCCAGGTTCAGCTTATGGCCACTCACACAGTCACAGCCTGTCGAGGCACGCGGATCTTGTCAGCCCCCCTTGCTTTCTACCTGGGTTTTCCAGATAGGTGCGGCTGGAGCAGACAGACACACACCCCTGGTCAACAGCCGGGAAATAATTAGGGATACTCACAAATCACTTCCAACCAAACACTGAGGCACAAGAAGTTCTTTGTAATACATGGAGACCCAGTGAATTTAAAGTAACAGCAAAACTTTACTGGTTGCAAGGTACATTTGCTCTTTCTCACACACACACACACACACACACGCTCATCCACACTTACCCACGTCCTTCCCAACTAGGCTGCCAGGCACTAGCTAGAGGGACGGAAGCCGCAAAGTCTGGATCCAAAGGTGACTCAGACAACTCAGAGGACTCCGAGTGGGCGGGCTTTGGGACCCCTTTTATCTCATAGATAAGTTTCCTGGCTTTTGTCCTCTCTGCTTACCTGCCTGGTTCATCTTTAGGTTATGGCAGCTTCAGTCTAGTCTCACAGTGGGAGCCGCACGGATACGGGGGGCGCTTCGTTCCAGAGAGCTTGAAGCTGCATCAGAGAAGGCACACTTCCTGGGACCCCATAGATCAGAGTTCCTCAACCTCAGCAACTTTAAGCTGGGTGGACTTCAATTCCCAGAATTCCCCAGCCAGCCAGGCTGGCTGGGGAATTCTGGGAGTTGAAGTCCACCCAGCTTAAAGTTGCTGAGGTTGAGGAACCCTGCCATAGATGACAGTTTAACTAAAGGGATGTGAATCTCTGTTGGGATTTCTTTGGGGAATGTTATTAGTTGTAATAAATGGGTAAGTTATATTTTACCCATCCCATCTAAGGGCAGACAGACTCTTTTCCTTTACTCCGTAGTGTTTGGAACCAAGTTTCCACCATGGGGGGGTGGGGGGGGGCGTTCAATTTAAATGCTGCCAATTTAAAGGTCCCATGGTGGCAAATGAAAATGGTGCCCGGAAAAAAAGATGCTAGGGTGGCAAATTAATGTTAAATGAGCTTTCGGTGGCGCTCGGTGCTCATGATAGGCAATTGCTACCATTTTTGTAAGTCGCCTGGAGGAGAAAACCTTTGGCTTAAAGCAGCCTTCCGAATTTCTTGGCAATTTGGAGTTACGGGTGGAAAAGTCCCTTGCGTCGACAGTGATGGGAGCTGTAGTCCAAGACATCTGGACCAGGCTGGAAAAATTCGTTCTAACCTTCTTCCCATAAATGAGGCAAGATGACACTTGGATTTTTTGTTTATTTAATAAAGTTACTGGAGGGGGGAGGAGCAGCAGGAGCAGCAGGAGCAGCAGCAGGAGCAGGAGCAGCAGGAGCATTATTATTATTATTATTATTATTATTATTATTATTATTATTATTATTATTATTATTATTAAGCAATCGGAGGGCTTGACACACACCACGGAGTGGAAGACCGCCAGCATCCTAGAGCGCCCCTTCCATTCCGCCGTTGCTCTTCCAAAAATAAAAAAAGAGGATCCGCCTCCCATTGGTTGGCTCTCTTCCCCCTCCTCTGCCAGTAGGCGTTGCCCACTAGAGAGCAAGGGTGGGGCCCTACAGACCGACCAATGAGGGAGAGCGTCAGATACTAATTTTGGGGTCCTGCGGAGGCGCGTTTCCTATTGGCGGAGTGGCGCGATGACGGCCGGAGGGGGCGCGGCTTCGCGGACACTCTCTGGGAGAAGCGGCGATGGCGACGGGAGAGGGAGGCGAGGGGGAGCCGCCGCCGGGGAAGGATGCCGGGCCGCAGCTTGTGCCCAGCGGCGACCTGGTGAGGCAGCGGCAGCCGCGGGCCTCCGGGAGGAGGGCGGGCGAGGGCCCCTTCCCGGTTGGCGGGCTGGTTCTGGGTCGGCCCTTGGAGCTCGGCTGAATCAGGCCGGGCAGTCCTCCCTTTATTCCTCTTAACGCCTCTGGGATGCCGAAAACCACGGCCTCTTGGCTGCTTTCCCTACCCGAGAGGGGAGGGGTAGACTGCTCCTGTCCGGGGAGGCTCCATTCTGAACTGCCAGGCCGTCGAGCAAGGATGGAGATCCGGTCTTTTCCAAACTGGCGCACTTGCGGGGTGGGGTGGTGCCCCCACCCCCACCCCGCAAGATTCGTGGTGGGTGGGAGAGGCTTATATTATATCATATCATACATCATATCATATCTATAAAAAATATACACACACATGCCCCTAGCCCCTTGGAAGGTGGGGGGGGGTCGGTGTTAGCCTCTGCTTCTCAGCTGCCCCAGTGGAAGGTTTGAAGGGGGGGCAGCTCTCCCAGTGGCTTAAAGAGAAATCCTGGCTTCATGCCCCACGTTTCGCCCAGATTCTGGATTCACTCCTTTTTCTAAGACGTTGAGTTGCGACCTGACCCAGCGGGTTCCCCCCAACATGCTGGAGGAGGACAAAACCAGCTCAGTTTAGCATTAACCCGGCACAGCACCTGGGGCCGGTGCCTTGTCTGGGTCTTCTGACTGACCAAGGCAGGTGGCTGTGTGAACCCCAGTTGGGATGTTCTTCATTCAGGGTGCCCCTGCAGAGGTGGTCCTTGCCTGGCATCCCAGCCCTCTAATTTTTTTCTTATTGGAGGTGGACGATGTACGTTCAGATCTGAAACGGCGGGTGGGTTTCTCGGGCAGAAGGCAGTCTCATCAGAAGAGAGCAGATTTGGAAGGGAGGGACTGGAAACTCTAGGACAGTGTTTTTTCAAACTTGGCAACTTTAAGAGGGGTGGACTTCAACTCCCAGAATTCCCCAGCCAGCTGGCTGGGGAATTCTGGGAGTTGAAGTCCACCCCTCTTAAAGTTGCCAAGTTTGAAAAAACACTGCTCTAAGATAACAGAAATCACGGAATCCTTCCTCTTGAACCTCCACGACTCCAGTTCTTGTATTTATTTATTTAATTTTATTTATTAAATTTCTCCCCCGCCCATCTCCCCCAATGGGGGACTCTGGGCAGCTCACAGAAAACGTTAAAACCATAAATACATATAAATACATAAAACATAAAAATTAAAAGAAAATACTAAAAAGGAAGAAGAGAGTCCAAGGAGATGAAGGATCTGGGGCTGAAGACAGCAGGCCTCTATAGGGCTAGCCATCCCCATGCTTGATGTCTTCCCTCCCCACCCCAGGCCAAGTGGCAGAACCAGGTCTTCAAAGCCCTCCAGAAGGCCAGGAGTGACGGGGGCAGAATATTCCAAAGAGTGGGGGCATCCTCTGCTCTTACAGTTAGCTTGTTTGCTTTGCACAAAATACAAAGCAAGGCTTGTTGAGCGTTACGCAGGGAAGAAGTCGCGTGGGCCGCTGCAAAAATCATGGAGTCATTGATAAAAATGGGCTGGTTATGATGAGGAAGTTGGAAGACTGGGAATGTCCATTAATTTGGAGAGAAGGCCCTGCAAATTTGCAGCTGGCACATCTAAAAGGATTGGACAAGGCCCTGCACTTGTGTCTCTTAAGTTTATCTACGGCTTGCAGGTCCATCATGAAAGAGGATTGTAATTGGGCATTATTATAATCACCATTTTCAGGGTATAGTCATAGGGTGTTGCACTATCATCTTGTCTTTATTCTGTCTTCTTGTTATTCTGCAATAGAAACAACAGATAAAACTGCTTATGGGAGGCTAGCAATAGAACATTTTGCAGAACGAACAGCAGAAAATATTATTATAACAATCTTCGTGCCATACCGAAAGATCTGGAAAAGCACTCAGACACAGTGGGAATGAAGAGAAGCTCAACTCATCAATTACAAAAAGTTTCTTTACTTGGAACAGGGCACATCTGACGACAATTTCTTTAACTATCCCAGATTCTTGGGAAGGAATCAGCGGTCAAAAGTACTAAATCCAATCAGAGCTCTTTGTAGACTGTGGGTAAACAGCAACCCCAGAATAACCACCTTGCCAATTTTGCTCTTTTTGTGATTTGCTTTTGAGGTGGATAGTGTTCAATGCAGCTGCTATCCAACTTCTCACTCCTACCTTTCCTTTTTACAGGGGCAACTGGACAAACGAAGGATGTGCCGAGAGCCCCCAATAGAGAAAAGGGGGCCCTACATTATGAGCAAACCATCGTCTATTCAGAACAAGCTGCGTAAGTAAAGAAAACACAGTCTTCAGGCGATCCTCCATCCCCCCAGAAATGTGCTGTTTATATCTTTTTGGGGAAAACAACTCCCCTCCTTACAAGTCCATTAATGTATTCCATTAGTAGCATATTGTAATTGATGGTATTTGGACGTTGCAATAAAACCAAGCTAGGGAACTTACAGCCCTCTGGATGTTGAAGTAACCTTCTTCGCCTTTGACTCTGCTCTGCTGACTGCCATGCTTATAGTTCAGGAGCACCTGATGCGCAACAGGTTCCCCAAGCTGATGCCCTCCAGATGTGTACAGATGGCTATGGCCGGCCAGCATCATCAGCTGCTTCTCAAGTCGATCCAGCACGTCTTTGCAGAAAGTTTACAAAGCTGGTTGGGCTGGCCAAGAATGAGATGCCTCTTCTGGCATATTCCCTCTCTTCCCTTTACTGCGCAGGGAGATTCTGGGGACTTCTCTGCAGGGTTCCAGCTGCACAGGGGATCTCTTTGTGCTGCAGCCTGGATTCCAAGCTCTTGTTGAGAGCTGGCCAATATTTTAGTGATCCAAATCAGTGTTTCTCACCCTTGGCAACTTTAAGATGTGTGGACTTTAGCTCCCAGAATTCCCCAGCCAGCCATGCTGGCTGGGGAATTCTGGGAGCTAAAGTCCCCACATCTTAAAGTTGCCAAGGGTGAGAAACACTGATCCAAATGATGACCCTTAAATTGTGGGTCCAAGTGCTTTCTCTCTCTATTCTCCCCTTGTCCACCAGCAGTAACTGATGCTATAAATTTTTCAGTGATGGGTCATCATTTAGTGAGTAATGGGTTGTTATTTACAGAAGCCCAAAGGGTACAGCTAGTTACTGAGTTCCTCTGACTGTTTTTCGGTGTCGCAGAAAAACATCGTGAGATGGCAAAGGCAATGCTGCGGAGGAAGGGGGTGCTTTCAGGAGCTGTTCGGCAACAGCCCAAGCCAGGAGCCGTGAGGTCTGAGTTCATTTCCTTTTCTTGTTGAATGGTGGGGAGGATTGCTTTTCAGGATTGGCTGGGGTGCAGGGCATATACAGGGGGGAAATCGGCAACTTGAAAATTGGACCCTGTGTATCAGGAGGAGCAAACCACTTTTTGTTCAGGACCAGTTGCGTAGGTGAAGAACACACAGCCTGCAAAGAATTCCCCTTCTCCCTAGAAATAATTTCCTATTTAGTATATCTTTCGGGGGGGGGGGGGAAACAGTTCCCATCATTAGAAGAGCATTAGTCCATTCAGTTAGTAGATATAATGGTATGTGGGAAAGATGCTGCCAGGGGAACGATCAGATAAAAGGCAACTTAGCCCGCAGCAGGAATGTGGATGGGGCAAGAGGCTCGGAAGGGACCCTCCCTAGTTTCTCAGCCTGTAAAGGAGATGGGGGGAGAATTGTACTTTCAAACTTGCAAGATTTTGTCAATGTAGCTTTACAATAAAGTAGACTTAGCTCATCTGGTTGTGATTCCTGTCTGGTTTACCCTGCAAGGCTGACATCAATCTTACTTTTACTTTGATTACTGCTTTACTGCCAGGAATCCCATTTGATATGTCAGGTTGAGACAAAATGTCCTGCTCAAGGTCACTTTGTGGCTGAGATAGGATTTGAACATGGGTACATCTGCTTCTATTCGTGAACCCTGCACCATCCCCTTCCATTCCCCCCTGCACAGCGGTGTTTCATGGCAGTTTCTTCCTCTTCTACCAGGACGGTGAAATTCAACAAAGGCTACACTGCACTCAGCCAGATCTCGGATGAAACCCTGGTGTCCCTTGATTCCGACAGGTGAGAGGCACGTTAGAGTTGCTTGACTTTTTGGTCAGAAAAACCAAAGATGGTTGAGTGCTGTCCCTCAGTTGAGTTGGCTCTATTTATGACTCACAATGCTAATAATCCACTCCAGTCTGAAAAAGATTCTGCACGTCATACAAGTATAACCATGGAATCATAATCAAGGGCTGTAGGATCTTCATCCTGGGGGATATTTAGCACCCCTAGATTCAAACATAATATACTTCTAAGATCTGTGACAGTAATGGGAAAGTAGTTCTCTGTTATGCACCTTTTAGAGGAAACAATTCTGGACTCTCTGGATTGGGGCAAGTAACCTTTCCGGGCTGAAGACCACACGCTAATGAACAGTGAGTGAAGCTAGGACCTCCTATTGAAAATCCCAGTTTCACAGCAAGTTTTGGGATTGTTTGCAGGCCTGGGACCTTAAACTGGGATCGAGAGAGTCCCTTGGGGTCTGATTGAATATGGCACTGTTTTCTGAAATTCTTGTATTGCTGGCTAATTTAGAATTTGCAGGGCGGATACTGAAGTAGGACATTAAAAATGGTGCCAGGACCAAAACAAACAGCATCATGTTTATTTAAATCAGCGTTTCTCAACCTTGGCTGCTTGAAGATGTGTAGACTTCAACTCCCAGAATTCCCCAGCCAGCCATGGGGGCCCTCCTCCATCTGGCACAGTGAGCCCAAGTGGCAGGGACGATCTACAGAATTTGGAATTCATCTCACTAAGAGGTTGGGCAAGTTTTAGAGCCCTGCATTCTCTCCTTGCCCCTCTACCCCCAGAGTTGCTCAGTTTAGACATCCGCAAAGGAAGGTTAGATATTAATGAGGATTAAGGGTCTAGCAAGCACTGGGCTCCTGCTACAAGAAAAGAGGGAAATATCTGATTGTAGTTAGAGCAAAACGTTGGTTATCTCCCAGCTCCAAGAATAAATAGGAAGAGCTAGCTTATCTAAGTAACCTCTCTTCTGGGTGTTCATTGAAAAATGCAGGTCAATCACAGGACAACTTACAGTCTTGTGGGAGGCCCGTTGATTTTTATCAGTGATTGGGTAGCTGAAAATGAGGCCTGCTGTATCCTTTCAACTTGTCCTTAATTTTCTTCTCCTAGTGATGACCTGGAATCGAGATGTTCCTCTGGTTATTCCTCGGCTGAGGTGAGTCAAATATTTTATGTAACGCTTATTCCTCGGTTTTGTTGTCTTACACGCTTCAGAGCTCATCCTCTTTGAGAAAGCCAAGGGTTTGCTTGATCTGTCTGCTAGAAAGCAGGAGAGGGTGAGTTCTAGTCCCGCCTTGGGCACAAAAGCCGGCTGGGAGACTTTAAGCCAGTCGCTCGCTCTCAGCCCAACCCACCTCACAGGGTTGTTGTTGTTGTGGGGAAAAGAGGAGGAGGAAGAAATATTAGGTATGTTTTTCCCCTTGAGTTATTTATAAAAAAAAAATAATAAAGGCGGATAAAAAAAACCTAAAAAAAAATCTCACAGAAACGGTTACCCTGCTCCACACATTTGGGCTCCCAAACTCAGGAGATTTTGAGAAGAAGGAAACTGGAGCTGCAGCAGGAAGATTAAAAAACATCCAGGCCACCCCATTCCACAAATAGGGGTACCAGTTGGGATTCAAATGCTAATCCTTATTTACAGAGGCCAGGCTTAATCTTGTACATGCATGTCCTGGAAAGGGAGGACCAGTTGGAGTTCTAGATACAGCCTTGAATGTGCCAGTGAGGTGTAAATTGGAGGTTATTATTCCATATTTCCCTTTCTCCCTCAGGTCAACCAGGATCTCAGTCGCCAACTGCTGCAAGACGGCTACCGCCTGGATGAGATCCCTGACGATGAGGACCTTGATCTCATTCCACCCAAACCCATTTCATCCTCACCTTGCTCGTGTTGTTTTGGGGAGTCTGCCTCCTGCTCCATCCAATAGGAAGAAGGATTGGAGGACTGCACTGCACGGGTCAAGAATTCAGCACTTTTTCTCCCAACCCCCTCTCTCTCTTTTGGATTTGTGGGTGCCTGCTGAGCCCGGCACAGAATCCTAGGTCACACCAGCGGGGCAGGGGAACCCTGGAGGTTAGGCACCTGGAAGGGCAACGCATTGCACTCTTGGCACCTTGCTTGGAGCTCTGAGCGTCCTCTCGGTGGTGCAACGTCCAAGTGTATTGACTGCAGTTGTTCAGGAGGCTGGTGGGATTCCCCTTGCATAGAGTCACTTCTCTGGATAGGCTCGGCACGCCTGAGGAGTAATCGGAAGGCAAGATCTCCCCATAAAAGGTGAACAGAAAACCTTTGTGTGTGTGTGTGTGTGTGCATGTGTGTGTAGAAGTGAACAATAGCAATTCTGATACTAGTTTTACAAAAGACTGATGTTGCCGAGGTCAATAAATGAAGAAAAAAAAACCCTCAAAGCTGCATAGGGACAGAGGATTTTCCTGGTCTGTCCAGGCTCCTGTAGTCTTGGGTTGCTTTTTCTGCAGGGGGAAAGGTCCTTGAGATGTTTCTGCGTGAGCTCCTTAGGATGGAGATCTTGTCTCGCGCAAGATGGGCAGAGCAGCTGGTGCCAAGTTTCTTGAGGACTTGGGCCTTCTTTTGGCCTCCAGCCAGCCTACTGATGGCTTTGGTGCCTGGAACCATGGATTGCTGATTACATTCCCTTTGGGAAGTAGAAGGGGAGGTGGTTGAAGGTGACTGAGCTGGAATCCAGCCTTTAATTGACCTTATGGAAGACTCCCAAGGCAACTTAACCATAGCAATAGCTTATCCTTTACAGGTGAAGGGATGGGCTCCCTCTCCTGTTTGAAGGTTGGCCCTCTCAGTTCCGTGGGCAGCCTGACAATGAAACTGCTGAACTTAACATGGGAGCGATGGCTGACATTTAGTAGCTGAACCATTGATTCCTTTGGTGATTCTGATGGGACTCGGTGCTGGTTTGGACCCACTTCCTTCCTTGGGAAGTTAAAGGGAATAATAGGGGAGGCTAAGTGAGGAGGACCAGGCTGAGCCATCTTGGGTGCATAGCCTCATTTGTGCCCTGCCTGGCTTGGCCTAATCAGGTTGGTAGGTCACTCAACGCTTTCATGTTACTGAAAGATCCATTACTTTTAACATTCTCTAACCTGGCGTCCTTCGGATGGATTGGATTACAAATCCCATCATTCCCATGCATAGAACCAGCATCTGGAGACCATCAAGTGAATGCAGCGTGCTTTAAATTAACCCATATAAAAGTACCCCTGCATACCCTCAACCCATTTCACCTCTGGAGCTTCTTGTAGGGGAAAAAAAGTAAAAGTTTTAGGCAGCTTGCACGGACAGTGTAAGTGTGCAACTTGTGTGCCAAGCAATAGGAGGGAACAAGGGGGTAAGATCTAATCTTCCTGGATCACCAGCACTGACTGACACAGAACAGAAAGGATTTATCGTTGACCGTTTTAAGTCGGTTGTTCTGAAGCAGCATTTCTCAGCCAAGTGCTTCTCAGAGGCGTGGATGGGGCAGCTGAAACATCCAGCTCTAGTGACAATGTGTGGTGGGAATTTTGGGAGGGGGATCAGCTGTACTCTAGGAGGGGGTAGTGGAGTTCATCACCCTGAACTTGTCCATCTTTGCTTCCTTGGTTGCAGGGGGGGCAGGGATTCAGTGTTGTTTCTCAGGGCATGTAGTTTGATCGCTGAGGATCTAGAGATCTTCAACTGCATCCCTGCAAGTTGAGGATGTCCCAGTGTGAACATCCTGGGCATTTCATTGCTGCTCACAGCCAAAAAAAGCTGTTTCTTCTTCAGACACGTCTTGTGACTCTAAGTCCACATCTTCCCCGGCTTCAGTTGACATTGTCCGGAGTGAAATACAAAGATGCTACTCTGGCATCTGACTTGCTTCCATTGGCACAAATTACGCTGTCCTTTTTAAAGCTACTAGGCTGTCTTGTATTAGTTATCTGGATTTTTCCACCCCAAATCTGGTTGCTCCAGCCTTTTTTTTAATCAAACGATCCAACATCAGTTACTGGCAGGTAGCAACTGTGCATGCTGGGTTTTGTGCCCTGCTGGGGAACATCACCAGCAAGTTAATTTTTAAAAAAGCGACCTTGTGCATACAAGTCTTTGTAGAATTGGCTTGCTAGAGCTATAAAATCTGCATTTCCCAACTGGATTCCCTCCATATGTGCCGGATTGCAATAGCGAGAATGTTCAGAATTGAAGTCTTAACCAGTCAGGAAAATACCAGGTTGGAGAAAACTGTACTAAACTAAAACAGTAACTTTGTGGTTTGGGTTCCCTTTTTTAAAAGCTGCTGTTCCTTTCCTTTATTAGGAACATGGGCTTTGTGGTAGGATCACCACAGGTGGTTTCTCCAGGACAGAAAGTAAAATGTTCACGATGGAGCTCATGTTACTTATGCATAGCTAGTTCAATAAGCTTTAATGACATGTATCTTCACAGAGGCTTAGCATTTAAGGCTTGGATGGGACTAAAAGCATTTAGTCCAAACCCCTGGCCAGAGCAGATATCTACATATATAATTTTGCAGGGGAGGACCGAAAACACTAGCGGCATTGTAGAAACACAGCCTTCCTCAGCTCCCTGCTACAAAGCCGAGGGAATGGATGTTTCTACATATATGGGCATTTTTAGAGTAGAGATCACTAAATCTGCCCAGTAGAGTTTTTTAAAGCTGCCTTAAAACACTGAAATGCATTATATGAAGTTTTTTTTTTTAAACTGAACTGCACAGAGGACAATCTTATGGGATATTTAATATTATTGTATACTCAGTTAATTGTGTGTCCTTTTTTTTTGTACATTCTAACCAAGGAAAATGTCTATCAATAAAATACCTTCTACTAGACACCCTTGTATCTTTGTTTAGCTGAAACTGATCATCTTCTGATCTTGCTAAGAATGCCAACTATAGACTTTTTGATCAGTGTACTCATCCTTATGCTGGGTTTGTTATAGCATGCTAAAAAAACAGGTTCATAGCATGCCACACCTGGGTGAGCAAAGTATTATGGCTTAATGTGGTGGCTGGATTTGCACAGTATGTAAGGCTAGCCCAGTGTTTCTCAACCTTGACGATCTGTGGACTTCAACCCCCAGAATTCCCCAGCCAGCATGCTGGCTGGGGAATTCTGGGAGTTGAAGTCCACGCATCTTCAAGTTGTCAAGGTTGAGAAACACTGTTTTAGTCTAAGGTACAGAGACCAATGCCCTACCAATCAAAGAAGCATGACACAGGAGAAGCATCTATTGAGACATTATGTTCTTTGGCAACTCAGTCTGTGGCAGCAGAAAACAAAACATTGCCCGCAGCCTCTGTGTGCCTCCGCCTAGGGGGCAGCAGGGCGACTAGAGCATTTCCAACCCCACATTTCAGAGCAATTAACAGATGGTGGCATTGGCCGAAAGCCAACCGAGGAGAGAAAACAGTTGATACGCATAAGTAGCCTGAGCCTCAGTCCTTGAAGGCTTTGAATGTGATGACTCGAAGGGTGGAACAAACTGGAGACACGTAGAGCAAAGTGCAGTTTCTATTGATCTTAAGCTGAGTCACACGAAGGAGGAAAAGAGCTCGGTGTCCCTTGTTATAAGAGGCAGCAGGCCCGAAAGAGAAGCATCCCCTTGGCCGACGAGAAATGCAATGAGACGCTCTCGTTGGCAGACATGAAAAGGACAGCACCTGGGCGTAGAGCCATTTCAGACCCAGCTGCCGTGGAAGTGCCAACGGCTGAGCCCCGGACCACCAGCAAGATGCTTGCTGAGTCGATGGCCGAAACAAGGTACAGCTTGACGGAGGAAGGGATCTGTAATGAAAAGCAGAGATGCTGCTCAACCTAGGAGGTAAGGGGGAAAAATGGCTTCCTGCATTGCTGGAACAGGAAACAACTGAAGCTGGAACAGGAAGCAACTGAAGCTGGAACAGACCAAACCCTGAATCCCTTCTACTCTCACAAGCATCCCGAACAGGACAAAGGAGCTGAATTCCAGAAGAAAATGGACTGAAGACAGAAACTTCTAACCCGCCGAGATTAGAATCACGATGGTCTGTCCATTCCTTCTGTTTCTGGAAAAGCCTCCCAGAGTGAATTTTTGGCATGCGACTAGAATTAGTAATCAGCCTTCTTTTCTGCTCTAACTGTTATGTTAACCTCTTGGCCGGTGACTCTTATTGGTTGGGGTCATATACGTTAAACCATGGATTACTTAACCATGATTTACTGAATAAAACACAACTGGCTGAGTTCTCATATAGTTTTACGTCCTAAATCCTGGATGATAATACAGCAGCGGCCTTCACCCAAAAGGCCAAGCCAAAGCCAACCAAACTCAGTATATCTTAACAAGATGCAGGAACCCAGCCAAAGAGAGGAGAGAGCTGCATATCCCCCTGGGGGAAGTCAGGTGAGGGGAACCCTTACCTCTATCCTCATGACAGCAAAATCAGGAATGGGTGGGTCATACAGGGAGACGCAAGGATCCAGGCGGCTTTGAGTGGGGGCCAACAACTTTGAGTTGGGAGGAGCGGGTGCGTAGTTCAACATTTCGCACAGGGTCAGAACATCAATGAATTTGGGCGTCAGACCAGCGCGCACCGTGTTGTCAGAACAAGCCATACATTCAATGCAGTCTGCAGAATAAGGACAGCCGCTCATCAGGCAATGGAGCTCATGCCAAGTCAGAAATCAGATTATGGCTGAGGTCAGTGATGGCAAACCTATGATGCGCGTGTCAAAGGTCACACGCCACGATGTTCTGGGTGACACACCAGCGTTCACCAACACCTGACAACTATTCTCTCTGTTTGAGTTACCAAAGAAACTGAGTTCGCTTTACTCGTATTTCATTTTTGTCATGATCTGACGTTTCTTTACAGGGCACCACACATGATTGGACTGTATTTTTTTAAAATAAATGAATACGTAAAGAATTGTTTCTCTTTGGTTTAGTGGGGATGAGACGCCAGCAGAATCAAGTTAGGCCATTTCCGAATTTTTGACATACCGAGCCCAAAAGGTTCGCCATCACTGGCTTAGGTAATGTGGGAACGCAATGTCGGGCCCTTGGGAAAGAGAGATCCTGAACGCCGCCCCACTCCCGAAACAGAATGTCCTCTATGGAGATCCTTGCTTCCCATCCCTGTGGAGAAACTCACCTCCGTAGAGGTACGCGTGAGGTTCATTTGCTCCCAGAAACATGCATTCCCCAGGCTGCAGCTTCATCTGGTTCAGGAAGTAGATAACGAAGCAACCGATATCTCCTGGGAACTGGGAGTGCAACTTGAGAAGCAGTTCACCACAACTGGCTGAAATATCTCTCCCTGCAGCAGCTGGTAACAAGATACAGGAAAGGGAGATGAGTGAGGGCTGGTCCAGATTAGCCTCTGTATCTTGCCATCAACACCCTCATCCTGATACAAGGTCAGTGTGCTGAGCTTAACCTAGGCTTAAATTACAGCCCCCAAAAGCGATTTGCTGCAAAAACATTCTGGGCAAGAAGCAGGTCAAAGAATCTATACCAGTGTTTCTCAACCTTGGCAGCTTGAAGATATGTGGACTTCAACTCCCAGAATTCCCCAGCCAGGGGAATTCTGGGAGTTGAAGTCCACACATCTTCGGGTTACCAAGATTGAGAAACACTGATCTATACATTTCTGTATTGGAGGATGGTCTTCCCACTTCTGTCAGCCCCATTAATTTCTACGCAGAATGGAAATGGAGCAGTCCACTTCTCTCTTCATCCATTAACTCTCCTCACCTGGAATGTGGCGCCTCTGTACTAGGCTCTCCTGATCTCTTACAAGACTAACCTTCCCGGGAAATCCGCTTGACCAGCAGGTTGAGGTGATCCACAAAGACTTTCTTCTCGCTCTTCATCATCCTGGTGAAGCAAATCCGCAGAGCAGCTGACACGCCTCGGGGGTCGTCCCTCACGCTTCGCTCCAGTTGTTCCGCCGCCACACTCCCGATCAGAGCTCGAAATTCAGGGACATCTGCAGAAAGGCCAGAGAAATGGCGAGAGTCTCACCATGTGCATTGACCAACGGATGGCTGATCTTCCGTTTAGTCTCTCTGATTGTAGAGAATATGGAAGATGACCTTGGTGGAGATAGCCAATCTCAGTCAAAGTAGTTGTAGCCTTCCTGTGGAGTTGGTTTCATGATCTGGCCTACCTAGTGGGTTGACATCAGCTGGGGAAAAACTATTTGGAGAGATGATGACTGCTCTCTCATGCCTACCTGTTCCAAGAGGTCACCACCTGTTTGTGCCTGGAACTCACAGCTTTTCCACACTCAACTCCACTCCTGAATGCCTCAAATTTCACGTGTGAGATTATATTGCTCTACTATTACTTTAACTCAAAACTCATTACTAACTAAACACCCAGAGAGGTACCCACAGTTCCAATGCAACGTTTTCCCTGCCTCACTTTAAGTAAGAAGGCCTCTGTCCCAAACTCCCAGGATCTGCTAAGCCAGATCATTTACCTTACTAGGACTTGCCCCTGGGTGATACTTTTTCCCTTTCCCATCATACACTTACTCTGGAGGAAACCTACAATCTCTTCCACAGGCCGGAAACCGCACAGGCCCTCAAAGGGAGTTAGGGCGATGGCCATCTCAGGCTTGTGATTGGCATCTGGGTAGTGCTCTGGATATTGAGCATGAAGTTTCTCTGCCAGTTCCTACGAGAGGAGAAATGGGCAGACGGTAAGACCAGGATCCCTGGGACACTGAACCTATACCTGATCATTCTCTGATCGATGGATCGCAGAATCTGGGAGACACCTGAGATAGGTGGGCTAGTGAAGAGAAACAACCTGATCCCAAAGGATCAGAAGTGACCCAGAAGCAATAGAATTTGGAGATGGATCCAAAAGATTCCTTCTGTTAAAGGCAGCTAGGTTGGGACCCATTCTTTAACATCAACAGAGAAGGAATCAATTGGACTGGCATGATGATCCGGCACAAATGGTCTATTTTGACCCTGAAATTAACCCTGGTTGTCCCCATTGCTTCTCTCTCCTTGTCGTAGAGCCCAAGACAAAATTGCCTGCCAATCGTTGACACTCTGATGCCGTCACAGACAATGTCATATAAAACAGGAGAGCCCAATTCAGTAGCAGCACCTAACCAACCTTGGGTGATCTCCAGAAACTAAGCAGGCATCGATCTGGTTATTATTTGGAAGGGAGACCAGCAGGACATACTAGGATTATGGGCCATACTGCAAAGTCAAAAGGCCTTCCTAGAAGAAGACAGTAACAAACCATTTCTGAAGGGTTGCCAAGAAAAGCAACCGGACATGTCTGGTTGTTACCAGGAGTCAAATCAAAGGAGACTTTGCATTTATATATTAGTAACAGGCAACCTATATAGGTTCTCTGCCCCCCCTTTTCTGCAACCCAAGGCTCCTTCTAAATGCCAATTTAAAGCCCCCCTCCAAAAAACTTACTGTAAGGTGCTAAAATGAGAGCACACCACACGCTTCCCTTCCCCAAAAGAAAGGAAAACAAAAAGTTAAAATCAGAGAGATAACAACACCCGGCAACAAGACATGACAACGAACCCTCTTCAGGGCCATCAGCCAAGAGGAAACACCAGTCTTTCCAGCCGAGAAACCACAATGGGAGAACGGCAGAAGATTTCCCATGCACAGCCAGGAAAAGCCCTTACCTTGGTAGGATGTGCCTGGATGGACAAAGCGGAATTGACCGACAGCACTTTGAAGAGGAAAGGCAGCTGACCTTGAAAGGTGTCCTTCACCTTTGAACCCAGGCAGGCAGGGTTATCTGTGATCCACCGGCTTAAAGCCTTTTGGGGAATGCGGTTATCCAGAATGACTGCATCTCCCTTGGGGTGTGCACCCATCCAGAGCTGGAAAGGAAGACAGAGCTTGCACTGGGGATCCCACAGCACCTTTGGATTTGGGGTAACATGAAAAGTGAGCTCAGCCCGTTGTGATGGACCCAATAACCCTGGTTAGATCAGTCATGGCTTCACAAAACGAGTGAACCCAGCCAGAGAACAACACTCGGTTTTAGCAAAGGGACGGGCAACACACTTTTTTTTCCCTTGTAATCTTGGGGTTAGAGTAGAGAGCCAGTTTGGTGTAGCGGTTAAGGTATCAGGCTAGAAACTGGGAGACCTTGAGTTCTAGTCCCTCCTTAGACATGAAGTCAACTGGGTGACCTTGTGCCAGTCCTTCTCTCTCAGCCCTAGGAAGGAGGCAATGGCAAACCATTTCCAAAAATCTTACCATGAAAACTCCAGGGACTTGTCCAGGCAGTTGCCAGGAGTCAACATTGACTTGAAGGGACACCCACACCCACACAATCTTGTGTGTACAAGATTGTGGACAGGTGGTGACTCAAGGGCACCACATGAACAGATGTGACTTGAAAACGTTCCCGTCAGGGAGATGGCCAGGATTCCCAGAACATGTCTTTTGGGAGGGTTGTGGGAGACGTCGTTTGGTTCCATTTTCATAATTTATTAGGTCTGTTCAGCTTCACATGAAGGAAGACCAGAGGAAATTTTTTAAAAAATGGATGCCAGCAACTTGGTTGGTCTGCAAGAACAGGAACTCACCTCAGCGTATGGTTTGTCAGCTTCAATCTGTGCCACAGGGTCATTGCTTTCTAAGAACTTGGCAACTTGGCTGTCCCGGCCTCGCTTACCCCATGCATAGTTTTGCACAGCACAGACCAGGGGAAACACTGAGCAAACCGAAGAGAGAAGAAGTCATTGAAGGACACCATCTAACAAGCATCACCTAAGAACGTCCCCCTGGCCACCAAAGGTTTCTCACGGCTGGGCTTCTCCACCAAGAAACCTATCTCCATCTCCTTCTTAACCACCTGCTAAAAACAATCTAGGGCAGAATGTGGCTTAGGAAGGTCCAGATCAGCTTTGGATTCTGATCAGCTCTTTGAGGAACCCTACATATTCCACTCCATGTTCTCCAGAAGACAATGGAATAAAAACATCCCATATCAATTTCCTCTTTTTTCTTTCCAAAATCTAGAGCAGGGGTTTTCAAACTTTTTCTGGCCGTGGAACCTATTAAAAAAGAAAAAAACTTGGAGCCCCTGAGGAAGAGACAAAGCTCTAGCGCAGTGTTTCTCAACTTTGGCAACTTTAAGATGGGTGGACTTCAACTCCCAGAATTCCATGCTGGCTGGGGAATTCTGGGAGTTGAAGCCCACCCATCTTAAAGTTGCCAAGGTTGAGAAACACTGCTCTAGTGACAGGAAACCAACTAGGTTTGAGTGAATTTTTGTTTTGCCCTTATTTGTTCACAGACCCCATCAAATTCTCGCAGAACCCTAGAATTCCATGGAATGTACCATATATAATTGCGGATAAGCCCACCTGCGGATAAGCCAACCTGCAAAATTTCAACCAAAATACCGTGAAAAATGTGTCACCCTTGGATAAGCCAACCCTCAAATTTTTGACCACAGCAACAGGCGGGAAACTGCAAACTTATACCATTTCTAGAGCTGCACAATTTTAAGGCTGTGATGGGCTTTAAAAAATCTGAGCTCTGGTCCACAGATAAGCTGAACCCAATTTTGGAGTTGTATTTGGGAACATAAAATTCTCAGCTTAGTATATATGGTAGTTTGAACAGCCCTGATCTAGAAGCCTAACACTCTTATCTTGTATGAACAGAATCTCCCTTCTCTTGGAAAATAAGGTTGATATCCACATTTGGAGTCTTGCAAACCTCATTTAGATACCGTTGACCCTCTTAGGGAAACCTTCATAACGAAACATGTTGGTTGCTCAATCTGGGTTCAAAGATGATTCTGGAAAGCTTGTTTCGCCAAGATGGAAATTTCATGCAAGCAAATAAAAATTCCCTGGTGCTTAGCCTTTCTTTGGGGTCCTTCCCCAAACTAGAATTATTCCTTAATGGCAGAGAGAGGTGAATCCAGGGCATGATCTTGCAAAGAACCGTTAACACTCTTTCTGCTCACGTCAACCTCTGAGTTAAACCAAGCCATAAAACGTGCTTAGTTGGGTTTAGCTTAGCACGCTGTGCAAACCCCACCATGATGATTTGTAAGCCAAAACTTAAGTCTTCGTTTATGAACCTAGCCAACTTTGGTTTATTCAAAAAACGACACTTTGCTGGGTTCCACGAACCTCTCAGTGCGTTAATAAACCTGAGGATGATTTCACTGCGAGATATCCAGCAGTGCAAACAAGGTGCACGTCATGATCTCCCCCCCCCTTTTTTATAGCAATTTGTGCCATTTCTATCCATTTCTCACTGAAGAGAGAAAAGCAAAGTGATAAAAAGATTACAAGGATTATGATTCCAGGGACACGATTTGCTATAAATAGCCGCAGCACTTTTAAAGCGTAGCATCGTGTGCCTGACCTGACCTGAGATGAATGCCTAATTTGGGAACATCGCAGAGCAGACCGGCAGGGAGAAACCACCCCAGGGGTTGCAAGGACTTTTCTGCATTCATCCACGCAATATCCACCGACGGTAGGTCCAACCTGCCTCCCCAGACAGAAATATTATACATCCGGCAGCCTCGTATAGTCAATTTCCTTGGCTTAGAAGCGACCGTAGCTCACTGCTCAAGCGTCCTGTTTACTCGCAGAAGGTCTCGGTTTCAGATCCAGCACAAGCAAGCAGGGCTGGAAAATCTCCCCACCGAAACCCCAAAAGGCAGATTCATACAGAGATGCAGAATCTGCAAGGTGGGTTGTTATCGTATCTCTGCAGGAAGACAAAGGAAGTCGCCTTCTAGCCAGAATGCCTGCAACTGCAAGGGTTTGACCATGGCCTTTTTTTCTAGGTTTTTAAAAAAAATTATTTCCCAGGATAACCTGCAGTCCAGGGCCTTCCAGGTAGCCTCCCATCCAAACCCTCCCCAGGCTTGACCCAGCTTAGCTTCCCAGCCCAGGTGAGTGTGGCAGGAGCTGGGGGCTGCTGCAGAGCTGGGGGCCCCCAGCCACCTTCCCTCAAACATCCTGGTCTCAGCCCCCTCCTTTCTGAATGGCAGGCCATGCCCCTTAAAATACCCCCTGGGCATAAAGGGGGCAAGGAAACCGCCTCTAGTCCCCTTGGTATCCGGGAGGCCTCGCGAAGTCAGCAGCGCAGGCAGAGAGACTTCCTCGGAGCAGAGACCGAAGGGGGCTCGGAAGGCACGTGCCCCCCATCAGCCGGGCATCCTCCAGGGCAGCTGGCACTGCGACTCCCAGCCTGGAAACTGAGCCACGGGGGGGGGGGAGGAGGAGCAGGAGGAGGAAGCCCCACACAACTCAAGGGTCGCGTCCCCCCCCCCACCCCCGCCAAGCCAACCCCAGCAAAGGGCCGCGAATGCAGCGTCTGCTCGGGCCCCGACGCTCTTCTGCACGGCCCGAGGGGGCTCGTTCTCTGCAGGGCGCGTGCACCGCGCCCCCGGCCCTCCGTCCAGACGTGCAGCCTTGCGCAGCTGGCCCGGGACTGGGCGCGCGCCGAGGCTCATTCACGGGCAGAGCGAGCGAGCCGCCGCCGCCGCCGCCGCCGCCGCCGCCTCGCGCGCCCCCGCCCCGGCCCGGATGCGGCTGCACGTCGGAACGCGCCCCTCGCGGCCGCGTCAACCTCCTCCGGCCCCGGCCCCTCACCTCTTAACTCTGCCATACTTCCGACCGCGTCCAGCCTCTTCCCAAGCCGGGGGAAAGAGGCTCGCCGCGGCCGCCACGCCTCTTCCAGGCACCGGCCGGGCAGGCTGGGAAAAGTAGTTCTTCAATCCGGAGCCGCTCCGCGGAAATCGCGGCCAGGTCTGGGAGAAGCGGCGCGGCCCGGGCTGGGGAGCAGGGGGGCGCGCGCCAAACCGGGGTGACTTCGGAGCCGGGATCCTGTTTCTAGAAACCTGTAAAGGGGGCAGTGGAAACACAAGCACAGGAGGCAGGCAGACATTCCACCGGGCTGCCCTGACCTCCCGTTGCTTTGGACTACAGTTCCTATAAACCCCGTACCCCCAGCCAGTGCAGTAAGGGATGCTTTTTTTTTTAAATCAATCTATCTATCTATCTATCTATCTATCTATCTATCTATCTATCTATCTATCTATCTATCTATCTATCTATCTATCTATCTATCTATCATTTCAGTGTTTCTCAACCTTGGCAACTTTAAGATGGGTGGACTTCAACTCCCAGAATTCCCCAGCCAGCTATGCTGGCTGGGGAATTCTGGGAGTTGAAGTCCACCCATCTTAAAGTTGCCAAGGTTGAGAAACACTGATGTAGGTGATACTTTGTAACTTGTTCAATAAAGCTCTTAATACAATTAAAAAAAAAAAAAAACTCCTCCCCACGAAACGTATCTTGTCGTCCCCAGTCCATAGGCGACTGTTTTTCTCTTAATAGGAAGAACATATCGGAACGTTTCTTTATAACAGGGAAATAAAAGAATCCCAGGAATCTTAAAATATTCGCAATCGGTTTTTTTCTTTTCTATTTCACGCCTTTATTGGGATTCAGAGCCCAGGGGTTCTGAAACAGCTGCCCTCAAGCCTCTGGCAAGGGTCTTAGGGCGTTTGGCACCAGAACCTCGCCCCGTGTTAGCCTTTTGATTCTGCTGGCATGTCTGGGCTTCCAACAGCCAAAGGGTTCTGCTGGGTTTGCAAATGGAAACCTTTTCTGCCCCAAGCCAAGGCCATAGCCACCGTGGCGCTTCAGCGCTGTGCATGAACGGGGGCCCTGGGGTTAGTTTATGATTCGGTATGTCATGGGACCCCACTCCCCACCCGCAGGGTTAATTTAATACATCTGGATCGAGTCAAGCATACATAAATACATTCTGCAATCACAGGTTAGAGATCGGGCATTTTATCCACAAAGAGCTGCTCTAGGTTTCTAATTAGGCTCCTCTTTCATTTACCCTGACGGCAGACTAGTTCTTCCTGTGTTTTCTGGTTGAATGCTTCTAAGTTCGAGTTAAAAGAAAGGTTTTGAGATATTTTCAGAAGCCATTTACCAGGTTGAAAGGCAGAACATAAATCTGGTTATTTTGTGATTTATTTGACTGAAAGTTGATCAGCAACTTTATTAATAAAAAATATTATTCCTTCCTGTCCTCCAAAACTTAAGAAGAGGTGGAACCATATATGTTTTAAATAAATAAAGCAATGAAAGAAACTAGCCTGGCATTAAAATGCAGGATTAAAATGCATTGTTATTGAAAATAAAATCTGGCCATACGGCTGTGAAAAACCATTTGAAAATTGAAAATAAAATCTCTTGTAGTACAAGCATAATTTTTTTCTGCCGCTTTGTATATGCTTCTTATAACACAGAACTGCTTTTCAAGTAATTTGAACAATGTGGTTAGCACTGCAACTCAACCCAAACTCCTGATTTAAACAAAAATAAACCTCTGCGCTACTACACCATATATACGGTAACGACTAGACCTGTACGCCGTGCGCATGCTCAGAGAGTCTTCTTTTTTTTCCCCTCTTCAGCCTCAGCCTCAACTGCTCCAATCCACCTTCTTCCAGTCCCCGGAAGGCGGAGACAAAAAAAGAAAGGCGTTGTACGCATGCGCTGTCTCGCCTCGCTCTTTCTCCTCCGCCCGGCCGATGAGGTCACAAGGTGGGGAGGAGCTTATTGTTGTCACGTGCAAAGGAACGGTGCCTCGCCCCCCCAGGCAGCATTGCGCAGGCGCGGCGGAGCCCGAAGGGGCGGAAACTAGTCTCCCGGAAGTGTGTGGTTTCTAGGGTGCAGGAAGCGGACCGAGCTGGGAACAGGTGCGGCGGGCCTTCGTCCCGGGTGGCGGGGAGGAAGAAAAAGCGGCCATGTCGGCCTTCGATGCGAACCCCTTCGCGGATCCGGTGGACGTCAATCCCTTCCAGGTAAGCCAGGCCGAGCCCCAGGTCCCCTTTGGGCGGGGGAGGGAGGCTGGGAGTAGGCCCCACCCTGTGTGCGGGGAGGGGGCCTTTGCCTCCCCCGTACACCTATACCCAGTGGGGGGAGCAGTGAGCTACCTTGACTCCAATGAGGCTGCAAGGCAGCCATTCCCCACCTGGTGCCCCCCAGGTAGGTGAGGACTACAACTCCCAGCATTCCCAGCCCTCCTGGGCTGGGGATTCTGGGTCGGCGAGGGTGGGGGAAGGGGCTGCAGCGGGGTTCATGGGCCTGGGCCGGGGGGGTTGCCAGTTGGCAGCCCTGGAACCCCACCGTAGCCCTTTTCAGGGGCTCGGCTGCCGCTTCGCATTTAGATTTCGCTCCCTTTTTTAACCCAACCGCTTGCAGAGGAAAAGTGGCCTTAGGAACAGTGGCAGAACCAAGGCCAGCCATCATGTCTGGATTTGAGCCTTGGTTTCCTGGCCTGTTCAGGAACTCAGTGCTGGCATTCACAGCGGCCAAACTAGAGGCAAACGCTGCCCCCCCCCCCCAAATAAAATGTGGCTATTATTTAGTGAATCTAATTTCCAGGAAAAGTGTGACTGTTTCCTTAACTGATTTACCCAAAGAAGTAGCCATGTTAGTCTCTTACAGCCAAAGCAACATTTAAGAGCATTGTGGGTCACTGCACTCAACCCAATGTAGGTAAGAAATGTGTTTGTCTCCAACATTCTTTGTGGTTTTAGCTAATTTAGACATTTTATGCTCTCTGGCTGTGAGCTATAGCTTTTAGTTGGGTGAATGTAGTGTGCTTAACACTGGCCCTAGGAATAAAAATATAGTTGCTTTCATTCCCATAATATGCAGCGCTGGAGCAAATAAGCCATTTTGCACTTTAACATGACAGCCTGCAACACTGTGAGCCACAAACTACCCATCTCTATTTTAGCACACAGTGGTGTAGCGCACTGGGTTAAACCAGCTGAAGGATGGGGGTGTTGAACTAGGAGCTTGAAAAGGAAGAGCTTAATTGCACTGTCTGCCCTGAGCTTCTTGGAGAAAGATTGAGGGGGGGGGAGAAGAGATAAAATGTAAAAATGGCTGTGCTAAATAGGTTGGTCAGATGTGTTTAAGTTGCTCATTTGACCAGTATAGAAATACTGTTTCCTCTGTTGGGTATATAATATAACACAAAAAGGATACTAGTTCTTGGAGGTGAATAATAAACAAAAGATTGTGGAGGAGGCTTAGATCTGCAATTTGAGGCCCCCTGATCAGAGAAATGGCTATTCGGCAAGTTATATATGCGCAGAGCTACATAATTACATAATTGTCACAATTTTTCTCCTTGAAATATTAGCTAGCTTTTGGGACTGTGCTGCAGAACCTCTGCAAACTTTTGCTGCTCTTTGTTCTGCTTTGCTAAGATACTTCCTGGCCTATTTTCCAGGTTTTCTTCAACTTTTTGGTACCCTGCTCATGACCTTTTAAATATGTTAAATAAGTATGAAATATGTGTTTGTTAAATACGAGTAATAATTCAAACTCTGCTGTAAGAATGTTATTATTCATAGTCTGGTATAGAATTGATTTCATTTGTTTTTCATTTGATTTTACAGCTTTAAAATGCATTTCCCATTGCTTTCCTCATAATTCTGCTGGATAGCATTAACATCTGGTGCTTTGATGTTTGTTGTTCCAAGTAGCTAACGATGGAACAGACCTTATTCCAGATATTATTTTTTAAAAGTTTACTCTTGATAATACGTTTATTTAGAACGAGGAAGAGTAGAAATTTCCTATCCAAGACCAGTTTCTCAGTATCTTTTTTCCTATATTGGCTTACTTTATGGATTTAGGATGAGGGTAAAATAAAATTACTCCCATTTTGGCACTCTGAAGGAAGTGGGATGAAAATTTAAAATTTATGATGATCTCCTAGGTGTGATAGCATGATTGTTTCTGTGCATGCTGGCAGCCCTTTGAGGTAGGCCAGCTCAAGAAACAGAGCAGGGATTCTAGGAATGCTACTTTATTGTTGTAGGATATTGTATAATTGCAGAATCTTGAAAGCTTATCCAAGTTGCTCTCTGTCTCATAGTAAATCCAGGCAGGATTATTCTTTCCCATATTTCCTTCAATTTCTGGACTGTGTAACTTCTCCAAGTCCTCCTTAATTGCTCTTTCATACCTTCTCCAAGGTCAGCAATAAATTCCTTTACACACACATTAGAATGGTTGCTGCATCTTCCCACTTCTGCTTAGCGTTGTCTGGGAAAGTTAGTCCAGCCTTAGAACTTAGTAGCTGGGAGAAAGAACTTCTGTTTTATTGTTTGGGGGAGGGAAAGATTTTTTTTGTTTTAATATCACTTTCAAAGAGTCACAGTTTTTGTACTCTGGAATTTGTTTGTAATGCTTTTCTTAATTCACTAGCTTTTCTTCCTCATGACATGGGAGTTGTTAACAAAGGCACTACAGCCATGTTGCAATTTTTTCTCTGAGAGCTCTGACAATAGGTTTTAGAAGAAATTTTTAAGAATGTACTGTGTTATCGCTTCAGATATTTTGTGTAATGTAGCATTTCCACTTGTGAAATACATTTTATTCTAGACTGTGAGCTTGTAGGAAGATATTTTTGTATCTTTTGATACAATGCTTAGGATCTTTTAGGCGTGTTTTTAGAAAAATGACAAACGTGAATTTACAACACTGGAAAACCTTTAATCTAATGAGATGGACTTCAGCACTAATATTACCATTATAAAGTTTACATTATTTGAAAACTGTAGATCTGCCTGAATTGCATTTAATAGAGTAATATTTCCATATTGCTTTACTTCTGAGATTAGCCTGTAGGTTTTCAACTGCTGCTTGGTCCAGTTGCTCTTACACCATCAGCCCTACTGGTTCATAACTCGTGACACTCGGTTTTATGAAAAGGGGGCAGAAGAAAAACAGTATCCAATATGAAATTATATAGTGAGCTTTCTGTTATGACATGAGCATAGCTCCTAAACATGTGTACAAGGGAGTGAGTCCCATCAAGTACAGTGAATACTGTCTTCTTAGTAATCACAAATAGGATTGTGCTGTTCCATTTCCACTGGAAAGTCAGTCCCTTCTACTGAGTACAAATGAGCCTTAATAGGCTTTCAGTTAACCAGCTTCAGTTCTAACCCTTAGAAAGTAACAGAATTATGTTTTTAATCTTAAATTACAGCATTCATAAATTTCAATATACAGATTGCAAGCAAGATGATCTGCACTCTGATCCTGTGGATGTTTACTTAGAATTAAGCTTCACTGAACTCTGGTATTTTTTCCCAGAAGGGGGGGGGGGAATCTTGAAGGGCTCTAGCCTTTCTTTGGTAAGATTCAGAGGAATGGTGTGTTGAGCCAGTAGTGGGTAGAAGAAGCTTGACCCTTTGAATGGGTGGGCATGGATGGTGGGGCAGTTGCTTTCTTAAAATTCACAGTTTCTTTTTCAAAGGCCTGTTTGCCACATGAAGTCAGCCTTGTAAAAGTAGTTTGAGCTTTGCGTGAACAGCCTGTCATACGATTACATGGATTTTTACCACATCATTACAAAATGACAGGCATTAGGGTGAAACACTGGAACCCTGAAGGAAGCCACTCAAACCAAGTTCTGGCCTCCGTGTGATTGTATCCAACACATTTCTGTGCTCCTAAAGGCATATTGTATCTGGGCCAAAGACATGTCCTCCATTCACAGAATTGCGGGTGACTGATAGCCCTTCCTGGCCTGTGGTTGCTCTTTTCCTGGCAACGCCAAACAGCTGATTGAGCAGAACATATCCGTATCCTCAGGAAGTCAGCATTGGGCTGAACCAGCTATTGCAGCCGTGCCTGGTGGAGCACGTCTAGTCTCAAAACAAAGTGTCCTGAATTTAGCTGGCTTCGCACCCTGTGTTGATTGACAGGTTGCTGCATTCCTTTGCTACCGCGTGTCCTTTACTCCCTAACTTTTGAAGTCATGAAGTTGCTAGTCCTTGTTGTCTTAGAGCTGCTTGGTGGGGAGTAAATCCCCCGGGGAGTTTCTCCATTTCTAGAATGCAGCTTGAATCTTAATAAAAAGATTTTTTTGGTCCATCCTTGAAACGTCTCTTTGTTTGCTAAGGGAGTGGGCAGCTGGATTCTGAGCTCCTAATCTTGTTGAACTGGGTGTGTGAGTGTGGGGCAGCGGCTAATGCTTCCTATGGTGTTCTGCATAGGCTTTGTAATACATAACGGAATGATTCCCAAGCATTGTAGGGAAAGTCTCTGTGGCACACCACGCAGGTAGGTAACCATTAGAGAGGGCGTGGTAGAGGCCTTTACACCATAGTTGTTCTGGAAGACTTGCTTAAATGAAAAACAAAAGCTGGCAGGATATGTCCTGGCAGTCACAAAACCTCCCTTAACCTGAAGGTGAATTCACAGTTCCTCTTGTGAAGCCTGAAGACACATTTACAAATTAAAACAATGCTAGGAGATTGTTTTGCAACACAGCTTCCTTTTAAAGTTTGTTTTTTTTTTAATTAAAAAAAAAAGGATTTCAAAACATCCTCTGGAGCGGGTAGTCTGCCCACTAAGAAAATTGTCTGGAGGCATCCTGGTGTTGGCGCCACACCACCTCCCCCATGGGATAGAGGCTCCTATTCCAACCTGTTCCGGAAGTCAAGCTTTCACACTTAGGCAAACTTGGTGTGACAAAATAGCTGATGCAATTTGCAGCCCTCCTCCTCTCCTTTCACCGAAGGGAGGATTCTGTGATTTCAGTAAAGCTGCCGATCACATAGCAGCCTTTCAAGTTGTTCAGCCTGCCCCATGATGTTTTTTTCAGAACGCTGCTTCTCCTATGATGATAAGCTTTATTGGTACTTAAAACAGAATCTAGGGTTCTGGTGTCTAATTGGTTTTTTAAAAAAAACCTGTCCCGTCAGTTAGATTTAAGTCTATATTCAGTGAAATCCATGTTTCAGTATTAATATTATTAGGTTCTCTTCCCCTCTCTCCCTTTTTAATTTTTTTTAAAGGCCTTAACATTAACTTTTTTTTTTTACTTTCTCCAAAGGAACTGGTATCTCCTTGGTCAAGGAAATCAAATATAATCAAACTTTAAAATATAATCATTTTAAAGTCACTGTTTTGGAGTACTTTCAATGATCCATTTGACTCAGTTGACTTTTAGCCCTACAAGTAGAGGCCATAGCTGGGGAAATCAGCTATGGAGACAGGTATTTTGAGCCAGACCTTGGTATTGCTTTCCAGTGAATCAGACCATGTCAACCCCATGTTGTAGCCAGACCCCCCCCCCAAAAAAGTTTTGCTCTCTCCTCTCTCTGTCAAGGTCATCTTCTATATCAGTGTTTTTCAGATTTGGCAAAAACACTGCTCTGTGCTCTCTACAGACCTTTGCATCCTTGTAGAGAAAACCCTAAACCATGATCTCAATGAAAATATGAAGAGTCTGGGACTATTGGGAACTTTAGTTGAAAGATTAAGAAAAGGGTCTATGGGCTTCCTTATTTTATTCATTTATTTGTTTAATTTCAGAAGCCAAATGACTCTGGGCAGCTTACATTCTAAAGAACAATAGAAACCAGGAAAAGCAAACACAATTCACCCAAGAAAAACAGGGGCCACCCTACCCCGAGGCTATCTTGATCCTTAGGGCACTTATATAAAGTCTTTGAATGGGGTGGGTGTTTTAGTTTCTCTGTGGGTCCCCCCCCCTTATCTTTGGTCCCACAAAAGAAGTTGCTGTTCTTCAAGTGAGGGAGAAGGAGAGAAAATGCTTGAAGGGAAACATTTCTGTGAAGTTTCAATCCAGGACTTAGCTAGAGGGTTGAATGATACGGATCTTCCCTGTGGCTTGTTTCTTTAGTAGATGTTCTTCAGTACATGCTGTTCTCTTTTATTTCCATCCCATGCATCAAGCAACTTGCCTCTCTACAAAAATTAACCCAAATAAGTACTTCAGGAAAGCTGTAGGTTGCAACACACAGGAGCTGTGCTTTGGGATTAGTGGGTGAACCACCTTGTACCAACCAATGCTAAATAATATCAAAATGAATATTAATCAATCAGAAAAAGATGAACTGCAAATTTTAAAATCAAAATTTACCCCTGCCGTAAGCTCTAATTATGATCTCTAGGACATATAACAATAGAAAAATTATAATGTGTTTGGGGAAATATTATATATAAGAATTAATGAACATTTAATGTTCTTCTATCATTTAATGAAATTCCTTACTAAAATGTAATGATTCCTGCTTTACACGTTTTTCCGGCATGTACAGAAAAACCAGTATTCTCTTTGTCAATAAGACTGGCTGCTCTGTTACGTTCTGCAAATTGGAGAGTCTTTTATATCTGGCACAAAATCCAGTTATTTGCTTTCTTAGCAAACGAGTAAAATCCTAGTTGTCTATCAGTGGGATTTTGAAGTGTTTGAATAGATTACAGGCGTGTTTTCATTTCCTTACTTTATATACAGTAATTAAAAACTAAGCTGTTCACTCAAAATAACATCTCCAAAGCAGTCACGTTAGGCAAAATGTAGCCACAATGCTTAGGGAAGAAGTGAGGTTTCGAAGCACAAGAAGTCACAAAGGAGCGATTGGATCTCTCAAACAGATGGCACGTTTTGCCCACAGACGTTCCTACGTTCAAATCTTGGCTTCTCCAGCTAGAGTTGCCAAAGTCCTAGAGAAGCACTTCCCGTCCATGTAGGCAACGTTCAACTAGACCAGTAGTAAATATGCTTTGCCGCGTTTGGGGCAACGTTGCCTCAGCAGCTCGCATCCAAAGCAAGTGTTTTGCAAGAAGGCTTCATTTTGTAGCATGGCCTGGCCGCAAAGAATCCCTGCCATGCTACAGCCTCCTGCATGGAAGGACTTTGCTGGAAGAACTACATCCGATTTAACGCTCTGGGTTGGGTGGCAGAGAAGTCTTAGTGCCAAGAATTTGGTCGAGTTCCATCGGTTTCTTTTCGGGCTCCTCAGCAGCGGCTTCTGAATTTTGCAAAGCAGCAGGATAAGCATTCGTGCTCGTTTCCAGGCAAGTCACCCTGAATTCAGCAGGCCACCTCCATAGTAACAACATTGCGATGGGTTCCAGGCTTCCTTACCTGCTGCTTGCACCTGTTTCCCTCCCCAGAGTGATTCACAAAGCTGTATGACAACATGCTTAGTGTGGGAGTATCAGGACCTGGACTGTTTGCCTGAAGTTATTCATTAAATGGGAGCTTGCAGAGTTCATCTATGGGGCTAAGCTGTAATAGAGGTTCTTTTGCTGTGCTTTGCACAGAAGGAGCAATGCATTGGTGGCCAAGGGCCCCCTTTACTTTGGGGGAGTGAGGGTGGCAAAGTAGGTATGTCCACATTTGGTGGGACTTGGATTTGGGGGAGTTCTGTGAATGTTCTTCATTTTGTAACTGATGTGCCTGTTTTAGGGTTTATAGTTATCCACCTGGGAATGCCATTGGTTCTCAGCAGTCATGGTTAGAGGGTTTCTGTCGCCACAAAACAGGGTCTTGTCAGATGCAGATGGCCCACCTGTCTTTACAGGATGGGTGGGAACCTCCATTTTGAATGGTTAACTATAGTTTGCTGATTAATGCTAAGACCCAAGCTAATATGCCTTAGTAAATCAAAGGATGGTCAAACAAAGCAAAGCTTACTGTGATAGGCAAACTGAGCTGTGGATGATGGGATAAAGAGCTGCCAAATGGCTCTGTCTGTGCAGTATTAGACCTGAATGTTCTGGTAGACCAGCAGTCCCTTCCCATTATTTCCTTGTCTTTACTTTTAAAGCTATGCCTTCCTTTCCCAACCTCATCTTTCTTGTTGCATCCCATGTATGTCTGCTGTCCCTCCCTCAGAAGGTTGGCTGAAGGTTTCCTGCTGCCTTAAAATGCTCTTGTCTTTTCAGTATTCAAGTGGTGCCAACCTAGCCTTCTCTTTCCAATCCCTTTTCCACTGAGCCCACAGCTTATCTTCTTTCTTTGATCTCCCCAGAGCTGGTGCCTTAAGGTTGCATTGAATTGCAGCTTACATTTAAGCTGAGCCGGCAGAGTCAAAAGGGAACGTGGGCCATTCAGTAGATCCAAAGAGCAGCAGCTTGGGACAAGCTGTTCTGTTCTGACCCATCTTGAAGTAAATATGATGGCATTTCGCCACATTCTTCCCTTCCTCTGTTTTTCCCGTTATTTCCTCTAGGCGTAAACTGAATGGGTCCAAGAACCTCATCTAAAATTAAACATACACCAGTGGCATGTTCCAGGAAATGTATCACTATTCCTCCTCCTCCTCCTCTCTGCTTCTCTTCCAGGATCCTTCAGTCACCCAGCTGACCAATGCTAACCAAGGTAATCTGAATGAATTCAACCCATTCTCGGAGAACTCTCGGCTGGTAAGTTCAGGGTTAGATTCAGCCTTGAATGAGCTATCATGGCTGAGTCCCTGTGTGGGAGCTTGGGAGTAATATTCTTGATGCTCTGCAACTGGGAGTTGGTTTGAGATTTTCTGTCTCTCACTTTCTGATATTTCCCTCCTTCTTTAGGCGAATGCAGCTCAGACCGTTCCAGCAACACAGCCTGCTGGTGCCTCTCAACCTGCTG
The DNA here is from genome assembly GCF_059951505.1 of Python bivittatus. NCBI lineage: Eukaryota > Metazoa > Chordata > Lepidosauria > Squamata > Pythonidae > Python > Python bivittatus. Next base: position 4,830,671 of record NW_028277085.1, on the reverse strand, counting down.
TGCTGCAGCCTTCTGTGGAGCCCACCCCACAGGTGTGCCCCCCACTTTACTCCTTATGTTATTGGATACTGTCTCTGCAGGATTCCATCCCTGCTACCATAATAGGCCCATGTAATGCTGATCAGGGTGGTAGACCTCCAGAAATGGGATCTTAATATACTTTTCTGTGGATTTTTTTTGGCTCTGCTCATGAGGAGGAGGTCAGAGGGAAAAACAAGTTTGTGTTCTGGACATGTAACACAGCCTTCAGCAACCTGGAACACTCCTTGCCATTCCCCTCGTCCGGTTAGGTTGGGACTCCAACTCCCAGGGTTCATAGCTAGCAGGGGTTTCTGGGAGCTGCGATCTCAGCACATCTGGAGGAGGGGCCAAGTGGAAGAAGGCTAATGTAACATGTGAACTGGGTGGATTAAACCAACCTTCTGCCACTGTCACCTTCATTTCACTCTACTGACCTGGAGTTTTCCTGCTAGATCCCTCTCTTCTTTTAGAAGTATACTGGCCATTTAAGGGGCTTTGCCTGAACTTCCTTGGTTCCCCTTGGTTCATTCCTTGCTTCTCTCTCTTACCTGTTTCACAGTACGTCCTTCACACTTCTGTATTTCAGCTTCTTGCTCCCTTGACTTTGGGCTTCCCACAGTGTAGTTTCTTCACTGCCTTGGCTTTTTCTTCCTCTTCAGCATTTCAGTCTTAGGTATCCTGCCTGCCAGACACCTTCTTATTTGTTTGCTGGGGCTGATGGGGTTTGGCATCCAGTGTGCCAAGAACCACAGATTCCTGATTCCCAGCTTAAACTAACGACACAAAGAAAAGGTTTGCAAAAACTTCACGAGGATCAGTTTATCCATGGATGACAGTGACTGCCTGAATCTCCTCCCCAAAGAAAATAAAATCTGAGGGATATTTAATTTTCTTTTAGTTGTTGCATTTTGATGAAGGAAGAGATGCATTAAATATTGCTAGTGGTCTGTTTTCCCACGCACGTTCTTCTCTTCCCCTGCCCTTGTCCTACTTCCCTAACCTGTTTCGAGTGCAAGTTACTCAGTTCCAGAAGCTAGCAGACCAGTCCCGTCCCATAAGCTTAGAACAAGCCTAGTTGTGTGTTACAGCTGCTGCTTAGACAGGCCAGCAAGTACCTGACTCCTAAATTCATCTCAGCAAGTTCAGAAGGTTCAGAGAGGCAGAAGTTGCTAGAAGACAGCAGCTCTCAGAGTCACCACCAGGTAAAACGGGAAGGGTAGGAATCCCACCCGAAGAACGTTGCACCCCTCCCTCTAGAAATGTAATTGCTTCTCCCAAAGCGAGGGAGGGAGGAACCTACCTTATGTTTCAATGTTACTCCTCCTGTCCATAAAACCCCTTTTTCTTCTGAAATATTAGTCCTTTCCTGATGCTTAATGCTAGCTGGAATTATATTTGAGACAAGGACCTAGAGATTCAGAGGAATGTGTTGCAGGAGAAATGGCAGTGTTTGCTCACAGAGAGGGAGAGATTTGAATAAGGTCTTGGATCTGCACCTCTGAAATTCTTTATTTCATTTGCACGTGGGTCTGCAATTTTGTAGGAAGTCATGAAAGCTTGTCACAAAACACTGGAAGGCAATATATTTTGAGGGCCTGTGGGGTGTGTGTGTGTGTGTTGAAAGATTTTTTTTAGCTCCCATGGGCTCCTTGGAGAAACCTAGAAACAGATATCCAAATTCTTCCAAAATGCTAAAACATGAGTATTTAATTGTGCCACTGTTTAGCTGTTTGCTGGGTCAGAGTGGAAAGTGCTAGATCTGCCGAATGCCTAGATGCGTTTAAGGCAGCGTTTTTCAAACATGGCAGCTTTAAGAGGGGTGGACTTCAACTCCCAGAATGCTCTGCAAGGAGCATGCTGGCTGGGGCATTCTGGGAATTGAAGTCCACCCCTCTTAAAGTTGCCAAGTTTGGAAAACACTGTTTTAAGAGGTAGAAAGCAACACAGCCTCCACTCCAAAACGATTATACATACAGTCTCCTGGGCTAGCACCCCTGCCTGCCCCCAAGCTTTACTTTGAGCCTTCCCTCCCCTTTTCTAATACATTTTTATTGCTTCTCCTTGCCTTCAGTCTGTTGCCTCAGCAGCACAGGCTGGGCTTCTGCAGCAGCAAGAGGAGTTAGAAAGGAAAGCTGCAGAGTTGGACAGGAAGGAGCGCGAGCTGCAGAACAGCGCGGCAGGCTTCAACCGTGAGTAATGCAGGCCTTCCCCCCGCCCCAATAAAATAATAAATGTGGAGGAGGACATCTACTCCAACTGCTTTGCTTTGTGTGAGATGGGCATCTGTATAAATACAATAAACAAATAAATAAAAACCCTCTCCTCAGGGCAGGCATCCCAATCCAGGTGTGGTGGTGGAAGCCCTTCCAGAAAATGTGTTCTCTTTTCTCCCCCCAGCCAAACAGAACAATTGGCCCCCACTTCCAAAGAATTGCCCCATCAAACCTTGCTTCTATCAAGATTTCTCTGCGGACATCCCAGCCGACTATCAGCAGATTTGCAAAATGCTGTATTACCTGTGGATGTGTGAGTAAAAGTGGCGAAGGGAGGCTTGGAAGCGTTCTCCAAGATAATGAAACAATTGCCCCTTTTTTAAAATTAAAAAGATAGGTACAAACGCCCATTTGAAAGTGCCCAGTGCACGGTTGGTAATGCCTGTTTCCATAAGTGATCTCTTCTCGCACGAGGGAGGAGGGGGCATAAGTTAACATGAAAAGCACAGCTATTATATTATTATGCCACAGATTTAACAAAGGTTTAAAAAGCTGGAGGGGGAAGCACTTCTGTATTGTCCAGAGGTCCATAAAAATTTATTTGGTTCGTGAATTAACCTCTCCTTGAACTCAGGGTTGCCTCTCCTGAAGGCTTTGCACCAGGCACAGGAGAAGGATTTTCTCTCATTGTACTCTGGATTATGAGTAGCGCAAAAGATTTCCACTTTTAATTGGTTTAATTGAGCCACAGAGCCAGTGAGAGTGTATGACACTTTAGGAAGTTCTAAACTGGGCATTTTTGGGGTTCAGAGAAGAGATTCCTTGCCCTGGCATTCCATAAAAATAGTTTGGCGTCTTCTTGGCATCCTCGCTTGGATTGGCTGGTTGCTGACGGTGGAATTGCAAAGAAATCATAGCAGGCTTGGGAGCTGCTAACTGGGAACTGCAGAGTATTGGTATTTCCTTTTGATATCTGCCGGGGTGCTCTGTCTTTTGCATTGGGTTTCTTTTCCCCCAGCGGCTATCAAAATGAGTCATGCGCAAGGCTGCAGTTAGATTAATCATAGATAGTGACTTATCAGTGTTGTAACTGTACATTGGAGACATGGCAGCATTTGTGGCTACTTATGTGGATGTGAAAGAACGGTGGGAAACTCACAGCTCGCTCTGCATGCTCCATCTGAGATTGGGGTGCATTGCGTAATAGCGGACCCTAAATGGCATACACTTCTTTGGTGCTCCTTTTTAAGAAAAAAGATGACATCCTAGGCTTCCTCTTACTTGCAGTGTTTATAAACAATCATCTGTCCCAAACCAGAGGCCGCTAGTGGTAGAATTATCCTTTTCAGCAACTTAGATGGAACAATCATAACTTAGCTTAAATGTAATGAAATATAAGATGATACACAAATGAATCTTGTTCCTATACGTACAGTCCTCTTCCCTTCTTAACACTATCAGATATTCCCATTTGCCATCCAGTAACCCATTTCCCATTATATGCAAGTCAGAAAATTCTAAATTGTGAGATCTGGAACAAGCCAGTTCTTTTACCGCAATCTGAAAGTTTTAAACCCCAGCTTGTTCCAAAATTAGCCTTAGTTTTGGGCTCCGATGTGACAAGAAGCTCAAATTCATTACAGATTTTCTGGCATTTTTGCAGCAATGAGGAAAAGGTCCCACATACAGGTAGTCCTCAACTTATGACTGATCGTTTAATGATCAGTCGAAGTTATGGCAGCAATAAAAATTACTTACGACCATTCCTTGCACTTAGGACCATTGCAGTGGTCATGTGATCAAAATTTGGGCGCTTGGCAACTGGCATGTATTTCCGGGTCATGTGATCACCATTTGTGACCTTTTCAGGGGCCTTTTGACAAGCAAAGTCAATGGGGGAAGCTGGATTCGCTTAACGACCACTGTGATTCTCTTAATGACTATGGCAGACAGGCCATAAAATCAGGCGCGGCTCACTGAACAACCACATTGCTTAGCAGCAGAAGTTCCAGTCTCAATTGTGGCCGTAAGTCGAGGACTACCTGTAGGCAAAAAACTTTTGGACAGCTTAGTTCATCAAGTGGAGGTATGATTGTAGGATCTTGGCCAAGACTGTGTTTTCAGATAAAACAGTCTTTTGCATAACATCCACACGATGCAGACCGTGTTACCACTCTAGAATTTGAAATCTTGATACAACAGTACGCATACTTATCTTTCCCACAGGCCTCAAAGAGCTTCACAGGCATTTCAGATCTTCACCAAAGCCTTTTTGCTGATTGCATTTTCTTTTCTATCCTGGCCAGTTCACTCAGTCACCCTGCTGTTAAACCTACTTGCCTGCCTGGCGCTGTTCATCGTGTCACCCGAGAGCGCAGGAACAGGGTTCGGCCTGTCTATCTTATGGTTTGTTTTGTTCACCCCCTGTGCTTTCCTGTGTTGGTATCGGCCAGTTTACAAGGCTTTCAGGCAAGTACCACGTTCCTCTCGGAGGGGCAGGGCGGTATCTATTGTTGAAAGGGGCCATAAGCACAGGGTGATGTCGTGGGAGTTCCCTTGTTCTGGATGGAGAGATCCCACATCGCTGTCTGTATAGCAAGCACGTTTCTGAGAAAACTCACTGAGATACAAACTGCGCAGATAAAAAGCTGGGAAGGAAGAGAGCTCTTTCATGGCCACCTGCTTGTTACATTGGTTATCGCTTCCTTTGGCCGAGGGTAGTCCCTGCTCAGCAGCAGTCACCCTCTGGGGGAGTCGGGCAGCATATAAATTTAATGAATAAATTAAATAAACCAAAGCCCTATTAAAAAGAGTTGGGTTAAGAACTTGTGGGTTGCAAAAGGCCTCGCAGTGAAATTCATAGCTTGGGCCTTAAGTACGCTCGCCAAATATGGCTCGCTGTTGGGCAACTTTAGGAGTCTGCCTCTGGGAACATCTGCTTGTCTAGGTGACTGTTCCATGCTTAGCATCCTAATCCTTGGATGTAGACGTTGGGGAATCATTTGACAGGGTCCACTTGCCCCTTGTTTTTTCCACTAAGAAACCCAGTGATGGCATGATGTTGGCCATAGGGCTTGGGAGACAGCCGTGTCATTAAGTACGGTGTGGGTTAGTAGTCCGTGTGTTGGATGGGACCCGGGAGACACTGAACCACAGAAACTCACTTGGCTGACTTTGAGCCAGTGAGTCCCCTTCAGCCCAACCAATCTTACAGGATTATGGTTGGGAGGAGAGATTGCTCTGAACACCACCTTGAGCTCCTCAAGGAAAAGCAGGATATTAAAAACTGAATAAATAATTATTTATTTATTTATTTATTTATTTATTCGGCTTGTATGCCGCCCATCTCCCCCACGGGTGACTCTGGGCGGCTCACAAAAAAAACGAAGAAATACAATTATTTCTTTTATAAAGAAATTTCTTTTATACAAATATAAAAGAATGGGGCCATTTAGAATGGGGCAGGACACCTTCTGGGGACGAAAGGGGTTATTCTTTGTTCTTTGGCCTGCTGTGGTTCTAGTGCTCCCCTTAAAGCTAACCAGCCCTGCCTCAAAGGCATAGTCACGTAAAAGTGTTGGGCTCACTGTTAAGAGTTATTTGTTCTGGAAAAGAATCCTTGGATCCACGGTGTGCTCGTGCCAAATCCATAAAGTTTGGCCCAGAATTTGGCTTCTGGCTAAGAAGCCGCCTGCTGTTGTCAATGGTTCGCTGCTAAGACAGCCTCCCGGCTTGACTCTCTCCCTGTCTCTTCACAGGTCTGACAGCTCCTTCAGTTTCTTTGTGTTCTTCTTCATATTTTTTTGCCAAATAGCTGTCTACATCATCCAGGCTATTGGCTTGGTTAATTGGGGGAACAGGTAAGCCTAGCTGCTACCCAAAAGCTGTGATGGACAGAGCAGGCTCCTTTGCCCACAGGCAAAAATAGTGTTGCCTTGGGGGTTCCCTACTGACCCACTTCTAAAGCCTCTCTCTTTTTTCTCCTGGTCTGCGGCTTTCACAGATCCCAGCTGAAGCACCTCTAACTCCATGCTTCCTGCTCTCAGTCCTTCGCCCAAAAGGCCTGTATCTCCTCTAACCTGTTCTCATGCATCCCGCCCGTGCTGTGCTTGCCCCTTGCATGCTTTCTGTGCCTGAACGGCCCATCTCTCTCTCGATTGCCGTGGCTTTGACCAGCCTTCTCTCCATCACTGGCTGAATTTTCAGTTCTTGCTATCTTGAGGCATTCCGGGCTTAACGGTCCTCAACATTCATCTCTGTAACCCTCCTCTGTAACCCTCCTCAAGAAACCAACTGAATCAAGTCTGTTGGGGGTGTTTGCGTGTCCTGAAATCGTTTGACTGGAACAAGGCAACAGGGGAGGGACACAACCGTAGAGAGGCCAGAAGTTGTCAAGATCTCATGTGAAGCGGGCTTTGCAAATTCACTGGGTGTCTAAGTCCTTTGATCGGCATCACCTGGTTTATATTAGGAGGAGACAAAGGGCTCCCTACGAAATGGTTCTTAGGGCATCTTTGGAGCTGTAGGTGAAGTATGCAGTTTTGCACAGAACTGAAAGCTCGTCTTGCGTTTCTGGATCTTGCGTGTGTCAGTTGTATGTGCAAAATCTACCAGCGGTGCGTAGGACTTCGTGCAGCCGCAATTTATATGCCAGAACGGCTGGGAAACAAAACTGCGTCTGTGAACCAAGTTGGTTGTGCTCAGTGGGTCTGGCTTGGTATAAGACGATGTTCTTTTCTCATTCACCCTTTTATTGCCCAGTATTTCAGAACCTTGCTAAGTTCAGATATATGGCTCAGAAAAGAAAGAGTTGAAGAAAGAAGAATGGGATTCCCTTTCAGAACCTTTTCTGTTCAGAAATGAATTTGAGACGCTGTTCCTTGAGGAAGCTGGTGGGTTCTGCATACCTCTCCCACCAAGGAGCTTTGTTTTAGAGTACTGTTTTAAAATTCTGTCTTTTAAAAACCCCAAACCACGTGTGTGGCCAAGGCAGGGTATGAAAATTAATTTCTGTTTCAACTAGCAAAGCACTCTGGACTTAAAAGCAGAAAGACCCTTCCACAGTTATCAAATTGTGGGCAGTCTTGAATTAAATGCTCGGAATTGGTTATTCCTGGCTACTACCTATGATAACATGAGACACGTAGACCAAACAGGCCTCTCTAGAGCAGATGCTCGGGCACAGAATTTTCTTCTTTTCTTTCAAGTGGCTTCTTACGAACCAATAAGGGAATCAGGTGGTCTCCTGTATCCGCGGTGCTGATTCCCTGTTCCCAGTGCAGTCTGGATTCCTGCTCTCCTCTTGCTCACCCAGTATTTTTTCCCCTCTGCTTTTCTTCCAGTGGCTGGATTTTAGCAATCTCCGGGACTCAGAACTTGGCAGTGAAGATTATCATGATGATGGTGGCCGTGTTCTTCACATCCTGTGCTATTCTCTCCATCTTCTTGCTAAAGCGAGTGAGTTGGGTGCAGAAGGGTAAAAACTCTACCATGGTCCAGGGTTCTACAGTCATTTCCATACATGTATTCATTCATGTAGCTTTCCTCCCTCTTCTTTACACGGGGGGCGGGGAGGCAGATTTAACCTTTCAGCAACTGGAGGTCACCCACTCCTTGTCTTTTCCAGGCTGAATGGGGCTGATGGATACCATGGTCCCAAATATCTGAAAGGGGACTGGTTGCCTACCCCTCTGACAATGCATTACAATAATTCCCAACTCTTTTTTCATCACTTACGTTAGGTCAGACTGTCCTCAGCTCCCTGATTGGGGGTGGGGGGATGGGGAATAGAAATACTGTATACAGTGGTACCTCGGGTTATGAACGCCTCTGCTAACAAACTTTTCGGGATACGACCAGCTCCAGCCGCAAAAATTTACCTTGATGTGCAAACTCCGCCTCGGGATACGAACCAGATCCACAGCCATTTTCCGCCGTGACACGTGATCCGCGGCCATTTTCCACCCTGACACGTGGTCCGCGGCCATTTTTCCTCCCGTGCCACGTGGTCCGCGGCCGTTTTTCCGCCCTTGACATGTCGTCCGTGGACGCTGGAATGGATTAACGGTAATTACATTGAACCTTATGGGAAAATTTGCTTCGGGGTGCGACCAGAGTCACGAAACGAATTAAATTCGTAACCCGAGGTACCACTGTATACATTTTCCCCTTTTAAACCAAGTTCTCCTGGACATCTTCCAACACAGAATACAGGAAGGGAGAAAGTCTGTTCAAATGTTTCTCCAAGAAAACAATCCTACGTATAGAAGGCTGATTGTTGGCTAGCCTACTCCTTGAAATGCTAGATTCTTATACACAGGATGCTCAGGAGCAGGTGAACTTCTCAATGATCATTGTTTTAGTTTTGAGCTTACATGGCCCAAAGAGGACCGTATCATCGTTCACTTGTTTGTTACCCTTGAATGTTTTAGGATTATTCTAACGTTCACACTGTACTGTATTGCAAGTACAACGTGAAGCACTTGCCAAAAAGCAGCTTGTGGATTATCGACAGACCATCCAATTTGCAATGGCTAATTTATAATATTTGCATAAATGGCCAGAGTGCCACCACCATCACCCTGCTTGGGGGGGCCGGGGGCTTCTCCACTGGAACTGGATGAGCAGGGCCAGCTCTGTACTTGTTGGTGGGGCGTTTGGCGAAGTTCTGTTCTCATCCTGCTTTCTCCACTCCCAAAGGTGCACTCGCTCTATCGCCGGACGGGCGCCAGCTTCCAGAGAGCACAGGAAGAGTTCTCCCAAGGAATCCTCACCAACAGGAACTTTCAGACTGCTGCTAGCGGGGCAGCCTCTGCGGCCGCTCAAAACACTTTCCGGGGAAACTGAAATTTCCCGGTGTGGGCTCGGGTGTCGCTTCCCCTCCATGCTTGTTCTAATCGGTACCTGATCGTGAATGTTCAGGCATTTCTTTCCCACGGGTGCAAGCCTTAACTCCCAAGAGGCTTGTGGGAGTTTTCTCTCAAACTTTGCCCTGTCTCCATCCGCGTCTTGTTGGAAAGTGCAAAGATCGGGGTCTCTAACCTTTGGTGTGTTCTTTTCTTCCTCCTTCCTCCCTCCCTCCCTCCCTTCCAAAATATGTCCCTTTGACTTATATGTGTATATTTCATGCACTTTCCATTCCTTCCATTGCTGGTGTTTGGGGAAGGCGATTTTGCACTCTTGACTGTCCCACTGGAAGCATTTATGAAGTTACCTTCCTTCTCTCCCTTCATAATCCAAGCTGCTGCCCTTGCTGATTTTTAATTAGTTGAAGACCTTTACCTGCCAGCATAGGATGGGCGTAAGGCCTGCTCCTTTTTTTTCCTAGTGTGTGTTTTCTGCGAGACGCGAAGGACACGATTTGAGAAATACACTCCTTGCTCATTTTCCCCCCTACAGCCTCCAAAAAAGCAGGTTTCCTATTTGTGACTGAAGTTTTAGAGCGCCAGGGAGGATAATTTCACCAGCTATATTGGCCCCTGAGAAGTTAGCAACCTGGTTGGAGCGCTGTCTTAGGATCTTGAGTAGAGGTGATGGGGTTTCAGATCAAACGACTGAGTAAACGTTGAGATGAAGGGGGCAATTGTTTCTAAATCACCTTTTTTAAGGCTTTTCAGTGATCCTGTGCTGATTCTACTAATGCTGTCATTTCTGTTTCGAAAAGCTCTCTCCCCCCACCCCCACCCCCCATGCCACTGCTAAACCAAACGGTTCTTCAAAAAGAGCATGTAAGCAAAAGCCCCTCTTTCTGAAAAACAGGCCTATGGAAACATCTCACCTGCTTTCTACCAGACTTGAAACCGCAGTGAGTTGGGCGCGATTCAGCAACGTCCATTCGCTTGGCAGGATTTTCGGTAGCCAACCGATTGCGAATCCGGCAGTGCTTCTGCTTCTTCCATGCCACGGGCAGAGCCCCTCTGCACCTCTCGAGTGGGTGGAGGTCTTAAGTTTGATTTCAGTTCACTGCAGCGAAGGAACAGAAATAGGTTTCCCGGTTGCCAGCACCTCTGGATTCAAAATACCGTTTGGAGAGAAGTACGACCTTTTTAGCAAACGCTTGTTTGGGGGAGGATTGGACAACAGGGAGCCGCGTACAATATGTTATCCTCATGTTATCCAACCCAAGCGATGCGCGACAGGCTTCACAAGCGTTCGGTCACTCCTCAAAGGCCCGTTTTAGGCTCTGCAAACAAATCAGCGTCAAAGCAAAACTTCAGCTGCCCCATCTGATACGTTTGGGGTTTTGATTGATTCCCCAAGAGTTATACCGTCTCGGGGAGAACTAGAGGATTGGAAGTGTAGCTCTCAAAAACACTAAATCTGTCACTCTTTGTTACTTTTCCTCCACATAATTTAAGGGAACTAAGATGTATATCAGAGGCTTGCAAATAACTTTGGATAGGTCTGATGAAGGGGGAATATTCAGAGGACTTAAGATGCAGTTGCAGTCTTGCTGACCATTTTTTTCCTTGCTTTTTACTCATTTAGATGAACTTGGTGTGTTTCTCCCCTCCCCAAAAGTACGTAGGTTTCCCCCCCCAGATGTTTCCAAACCTGTTGTGAGGTTGGATGTAGCCCAGTACATCCTAGGGAGGTATCTCTTGGTTTCTGTCTCTTTTTTATTTTTATTATTATTCTCTGAATATATGTAATGATGGCAGAAATGAGATTTTTTTAAAAAAATATCTTCCCCTCTCGGATGTATTTTCCATCTTTTTTTTTCATGTAAAAAATGTATATGTCAAACTTTTGTGCTTAAATACAGAATAAAAATATGAAGACTTAGTAGAAACTTCTGAATTTGGTTTGTTTTTTTTAGTTGTGTGCTTTTTTTGAATGCCATTAAGCATCGGAGCACTTGCTTTTCTCTTATTTCCTTGTGTTATCATCTTCTATTTCTATCACCAGTATTGTTTCTTGGGCCATTTTATTTTCACAACAACCCTGTGAAGCAGGCCAAATAGAGGCTGGGTCATCACCCTACTCCATAAAGCGATTTACTTGGCTCTTGCAGTTCCTTGCAGTCTCTGGAGTTTCCAAATCTTGGCTTATGGCTTACTTAAGTTCATTCGGTAAGCCCCAGGTAAATGATGGCTTGGCCCACGTGAACCAAGCCCTGTGGCCTGAGTCGCCCTCTGAGACTCCACTGTCCTTGTACGAGGCTGGCTTCAGTCCTTAGCTAAAAAGTATCCCACAGAGTGCAATGGGAAAGACTTTTCTTTGCTGAAACTCGGTGGCAGAATAAAGAGCCGTTGCCTGAAGGATCTCTGAGTCTGTGTCCTGCTTAGCCCTCATGTTTAGGGGGAAAGCATTTGATCTCTGACCTTTGAGAAAGGAGCGGAAAGGGTTGGAGCCAATGACTTGGCATGGCAGAGGCCTTCAGCAGAGGATCCGAAGGTGTCCTTGACGGTCTTCAAAACATGAACAGGAGTGATGCAAAGAGATTTCAGCAGACATCTCTCCTAAGGATGGATTAACTTGAAGACACCATTTTAATGCATCCCCTGACAGACTGGATCTCCGTGGCTGTTTGCCCACCATCCACTTTTCTGGCTTTACAAGACGCACTGAGTCACAAACTTAACACAGGCTGGGCTCATGCAACGCACGATGCTACCCGCAAGGGATTTACTCCCCCTCAAAATCCTCGCTGGCTTAAATGCAACTATTACCCTGCACCCCACTTACGCCACTCCCCCCCTTCTTTCCTTCCGGACCCCCAAGATGGGAACATCCACAGGTCAGGCGGGCTCCTGGATGGAGCAGTGGCTGAGAGGCTCTCTTGCAAACCAGAAACGCGCATCCTGGACGCCTCAAAGCTTGGGGGTTAGCTTCAGAAAGGAGGTGGTCATCAGCCTAGGAAGGAGAACCCCTTGGGAAGATGCCCAAGACGCCTGGTCTTTGTCATTTGATTTACTTCTTATTCTTTTGTGCCTTGGAGTCAGTGTTCGACACCTGGCAGCCGCCTGGATGAGTTCCTGCAGCTTCCTCGGCAAGGTTTTTTTCCCTGGCAATTGCCTGCTTTCCTGGGGCTGAGAGGGAGCGACTGGCCCAAGGGCACCCGCTGGCTTGGCCACGCGCTCAGTAGAGCACCCTTTGTGCTGCAGGTTACAGCCGAGGGAGCCGGAGCCTCTCCGCAATCGGGGGGTGGCGGGTGGGGACCCTTCCCAACCGAGCTGCCCCATGCCCTGCAACAGGCTTTGCTCCCCGGGAGGGCAGACCGCGCCGGGGGTTCCCCCTCCGCCTTCACCCCGGAGCAGGGCTCCCCCGCCCCTCCCCGGACCTTCCTGCCCGGGGAAGCGGCGGGGCGGGCGCGCTGCCGGGCGCGCGGAGCAAAGGCGGCCGCCCGGCCGGGCGGGCAGCGTGGCCTCTGCCAACCAGGAAGCGGCGTCGGGAGGAGCCTCCGCCGCCCCCGCCCCGCCCCGCCCCGCCCCGCCTGCTGCGGGCCCCAGTCGCCTGCCGGGCGGTGGAGGGCGATGGCCGCGGCCGGCTGGGCGCCGCCGCAGCTGGAAGACTTCCTGCTGACCGAGCGGCTGGGCAGCGGCACCTACGCCACCGTCTTCAAAGCCTACAGGAAGGTAACGGGGCGGGGGCCGGCCGGGGCAGCGGGCAGCGCCCCTTCCAGGGTCTGGCGGGCAAGGCCAGCCGGGCGCCGTGCCCAGCAGAAGCGGAGCCTCCGGCGCGACGGAGAGTACCTGCGAGGGGCACTGCCCGGCGGGCTAGGTTGGCACGCCCGAAGCACGCGCGGGCAAGGGGGCAGCCGGGGAGGAGTTGGGGGTTATTTAGAGCCGGGGTTCCCCAGCTGCAGACCTTGGAGCTCTCTGAGCTTGGAGACGTTTCGTTCCCCGACTAGGTCACACCATCAGTGCCAGGGAGTGTGGGGTTGGCTCCCTGCTTATATGCCGCGGCGTGCCCCGCCAGTGTCGCTGGGAGCGTGGTTTTCTCCTTGGCGGCTCCTCGATTAGGGTATCGTTCTCTGCTTGGCTGTTTGTCCGGTGTTAATCCCTACTTGGCGCTGACGGGGCAAGCTACTGTATATAAACAGGGAGCAACCCCCCCATTCACACGCGCTGAAGATGTTACCTAGTCGGGTAGTAAAACGTCTGCGAGCCAGCCACCGAGCGCACCAGGGACTCCACAGTCCAACCCTGAGCTACAGATAGTCCGTGCTGTTGGTTCCTAAACGCTTTGCTCTCAGGACCCCTTCCCACTTTTACAAACTAGGGAAGACCCCAAAAGAGCTTTGGTCAGTAAGGGTTATATCGATGGATATTGACGGTATTAAAAAATGAAAATGAATAATAAACAAAATAAACAAAAATTCATAGAATGTTTGTTTATTGAATCCTGTAAAAAGAACGAGAGGAAACCCATGAAATATTAAGAGGAATGCAATATTTTTCATGGGAAAAAACCCTATATTTTGTTAACACGTAAAACATAATAATGAGAAGCGGGACATTGTTTTACAGTTTTGCAAGTATCTTCAATGTCTGATTTCAATTTTGAGGACCCCAGAGGGGGACCCGCAGGGGTCCTAGGTCCACCCTTCAAGAAACATTGATTTAGACAAATGCTCCCTTTGTGTGTTGAAGATAGCGGCCTGGCTGTGTGAACTAGCCGTGCAGTGTTAATCTGGTGATAATTTTGTGTGTCTTGCCAGGAATGCTGGACTTGGGGCTCTTTGTGTTTTTGAAGCAGAACATTTTCTTCTGCTTCTGATTCAGTTAAGTCTGCTGTGTGATCATTGCCCTAAACTGGGTTCACGCCTCACACTGAGCCACAGTTTACTTAATTGTGATTCCTTGGATAAACCACAATTAATTGGGATTATGTTAACATGCTAAGCCGGAATCGAACAAATCATTATGGGGTAGGGAAGATTGTGTACCAGGTTCATCTGTGGTGCTAAACCAGTTAAGATTGACTTAGATTTATTGAGTAAATTATTATTATTTGTTATTTTATTGGATTTGAAGGTCACCTTAACTCCAACATAGGACATGGGACTCAGTTTTAATTGTCTAACACAATGTTTTTCAAACTTGGCAACTTTAAGATGTGTGGCCTTCAACTCCCAGAATTCCCTATGCTGTACAGTTTTGTCTGTTAAATATTAGCTCTTAACTGGGGAAGACTTACAAAGCTCTCCTCAAGGAAGGCAGGTGGAATGAGTCTATTCTTAGTGATATCTTCTGCTCCCCAAAATAGGGACCCAGCTGCCTTTAAATCTTGAGGATCATCACTGGCCTCTTCCATGAATTCCTCTAATCTTCCCTTGAAGTTGATTAAAGACAGTCCACGTTGGTTACATTAGCTGGCCTCCAGGAGGTAGAACATGGACTTGCCTGTCATGGTCCCACCTTACTAGAAAATTCCAGACCCTTTTCCTTTCTGTCTTGTTAGAAGAATGCCCGGGAAGTGGTGGCCATCAAGTGCGTGAGTAAGAAGAATCTGAACAAGGCCTCTGTTGAAAACCTGCTGACGGAGATCGAGATCCTCAAGACTATTCGGCATCCCCACATTGTGGAGCTGAAGGACTTCCAGGTACACAGCAGAAGGGGGAAATGTGGCCGATCTGAGGTTGAATGCGGTTAGAAGAAAGCTGGTTGGCTTGAAACCCTAAGTCTTCACCACCACCATCCCCAGCTTGTTTTTAATGTTAGGATGCCTGGGTTCACATATGTCCTAGGCCCTAGTTTGCTTAACCACCTGGGATGTCCTAGGCCCTAGTTTGCTTAACCACCATTTATGGAACAAACCACAACAGTTACGATGGCTGGTGTGGGTCTTCCGGGCTGTGTGGCTGTGTTCATGAAGTTTTGTTTCCTAACGTTTCGCCAGCACCTGTGACCAGCATATCTCCAGTTAAGTGGCACAAAAGCCACTTCTCAAATTTAAAACAAGGACTTACACATTTAAACAAGAATAATATGTTTTTGTACCGATAAAGGAACGGCAGCCATTTCCATGACTAAGCTAGTTGGAGCACCACCTCCTGAGATTGATGGTGCAATTCTGCCCACATTTATTCAGCAATAAGTCCCAGGCTTGCCACCTGGGACGAGATATCACTCAGCTTGCCTCCATAAGGACTAGGAACTTGAATAAAGAGGGTGGCTTGATGGGGATGGGAAAGAAGATGTGCTTCTGATAAACTTGATTTTTTTTTTATTTTCTTCTCTTTTAGTGGGACAAGGAGTACATCTACCTGATCATGGAATATTGTGCTGGGGGTGATCTGTCCCGCTTCATTCATACCCGGAGGATTCTCCCAGAAAAGGTGGCTTGTATATTCCTACAGCAACTGGGTGAGGAACAAGGAAAGAAATAGGGTAAAACTCATTAGTGAGAGCATTTATTATACGGGCCAGAAACCTGGTTCTTCTTTTGGCCGTCATTCAGTGGGAGAACCCATAGTTTTCTCCACTGAAGCTGGGTTCGTACCAGATTGGGAGAAAGCAGGGCTGTCAGTTTGAGGTTCACCATGACATGGGAATCCGGTTGTTCTAGAACCAGGCCATATTCAGCTTTAGAATATGGTTAGAACAGTGTTTCTCAACCTCAGGAACTTTAAGATGTGTGGACTTCAACTCCCAGAATTCCCCAGCCAGCCAGGCTGGCTGGGGAATTCTGGGAGTTGAAGTCCACCCAGCTTAAAGTTGCTGAGGTTGAGAAACAGTGGTTTAAAGTGTTGTGTGAATCTAGTCATTAGGACCTGCATTCAAATGAACATGTATTAAAAGCTAAAAAAATAAACCAAGATAAATATACACACACACAGAAATAAGTTGCATGTATTACAATGGGTTTATACTATAGCAGTTCATAAACAATAATCAGTCCAGGATTTTAAGTCCAGAGTAGATATTTCCATCTTCTTAGTTATGCTTCAAGGCTAAGAAATACGAAGTTCTTCGTAAACGGATATATTCCATATTTTCAGTGTATAATTGAACATCACATGAATATCTTAAACTGTATTTCTGTTTCCAAAATCATAATGTTTGAAATCAGCTGAAAGCCATAGAGCAGTGTTTCTCAACTGTGGGAACTTGAAGATATGTGGACTTCGACTCCCAGAATTCCCCAGCCACCATGCTGGCTGGGGAATTCTGGGAATTGAAGTCCACTCATCTTCAAACTGCCAAGGTTGAGAAACACTGCCATAGAGTCTACACCCAAATCATATGTGTCCAAGTGCCTTCAATTGCATTACATTTCCAGCATCTGCTGAGGTGTCTAATCAACATTATTCTCAATCTTAAGAATTTGGGGATTTTTCTGCATGAAATGTTTAGCTTAGCCCTGGAGTTGGTGTAATAGGACAGGATATCAAATCTTGGGATTTGGATTGAGATCATATAAAGAAACTGACTTTTTAGGGATATAGCCATAAAGAGTAGAGACTGTTTCTGAGTGCAATTTCTTTTTTCAAAGCAGCCTGTGCCTTGAAGTTCCTTCATGATAAGAATATCTCCCATTTGGACCTCAAACCCCAGAATATCCTTTTGAGGTCTTTGCAGAAACCTCATCTCAAACTGGCAGGTACGGGAAGGACTTGAACGTTAGGTGGAGGATGTGCTCAGTTTCTCATTAAACCCTCCTCAAATGGATTTTGCTCACAATGAACAGAAGCAGTAGGACTTCGCTCCTTCTCCTTCCCCTTCTCCAACCAAGGAAAGGGGGAAGAAAAGTGAAGATGCCCCTATATATTGGTTGTGTAGATGTATCTGTGTTGTCCACTTGCAGTCGTATGGAAGTGATCAGCCCTTAACTTTTTTCCAGAATGGTTTTGAAGCAAAAAGCTGATTTGATGTGGGGGGTTTTACATCCAAAACGTGCCCCAAAACCACAGCAAGGAAAACTCCATAGATTCCTTTGTCTTTGGTGTGTTCCTTTCATTGACATTATTGTTATTCCCACTCGTTTTTCTAGATTCTGGAATTCTGCACCGGGGCTACATATACCATGATTCCCTTGTGAGATGGGCGGTGACCAAATTGGAAATATAAAAAAATATAAACAAACAATCCCCCCGAGATGCAGGGATGAGATGACCCCTACTTTGAAGGTTTTTAATCAGTCGTCCCTCTTTGCCCCCAGATTTTGGATTTGCGCAGCACATGTCCCCCCGAGATGAGAAGCATGTGCTGAGAGGTTCGCCGCTTTACATGGCCCCGGAAATGGTGTGCAGTCGACAATACGATGCTCGAGTAGATTTGTGGTCGGTTGGGGTGATCCTCTACGGTAAGTCCATCTTCGACATCAGGGGTGAAGTTCAGATGCTGTCTTCCCACGGCTGTCTACGTTTCATAATGGGATGGATGAATTATGAAGACAACTGGCTCAGGAGATTGATGGCTGGATATCTGGGTATTCTAATGTCTCATGATGTTGGACAGATGATTAGAGCAGTGTTTCTCAACCTCAGCAACTTTAAGCTGGGTGGACTTCAACTCCCAGAATTCCCCAGCCAGCCTGGCTGGCTGGGGAATTCTGGGAGTTGAAGTCCACTCAGCTTAAAGTTGCTGAGGTTGAGAAACACTGCCCTAAGGGCTAGAAACTTGGCCCCATTTTAGAAAGAGAGGCACAGAGACCTGTGTTGTGACTCTGGTCTCTTCCCAAGAGCCTTGCTTTGGACCTTTACCACTCGCCACAGTTGTCAGCTTGTCAGCGTTGTGATTTGGGCAGGCGTTCAACCAGTTGCCTCGTTGTGGTTGGGGTGCAACGATCCCACCCACTTCTTGCGGCACCTGCTTCTCCCATTTTTCAAAAGCTTCCAGCGGTGCCAGAAAGCCAAAGGTCTTGACATGACGCGGTCAACCACCGACTCCGAGGTGGACGTCCCCGATGCCCTGCGTTCATTTCTCTTGGAATCCATCCGGGGCCAAGTGACTTGAAAACGGTGCACGTGGCTTCGTTTTCTGCAGCTTCCGCGTGATTCTTTCTGACGTCTATGGAAGACGTCAGATCCTTAACCGAGTTATTTGTTTTTCCTTCTAGAGGCGCTCTTTGGTCGTCCTCCCTTTGCCTCCAAATCGTTTGCTGAGTTGGAGGAGAAGATCCGCAGCAGTCAACCTATTGAGGTAACCGCGCCAGGCTGCAGATGGAGACTCAAAGGGAACGGATGCCGGTGTGATTTGCCAGTGCAGAAGTCGAATCTTTCTTCAAGCCTCGCTCACCAGAAACCTGTTTTAGGACCTCTGGGGTTTTTTTTGCACCTTTCCTATCTCAGCATGACCTAAATGCACGCTGCTGATTTTGTTCAGAAGGAGCTTTGGGAGTTCAAGAAAAAGGGGTTCAGGAGACATGGGGGATCTCTTCTGCTTTAGGTGCTGAGTTCCTTAAGATAAACACCTCCTTTTTGGGGGGTTCAGCTGACGCTGTCCAGCACTCTGGACAAAACAACAATACTATGTCATAAAATTCTGAAAAAGGATGTCTCTAGTGATAACAGTACCCATCATCTAGGGAGGCCTAGAACTCGCCATCTCCTGGTTTCTAGACCAGCACCTTCACCATTGCACCAAACTGGTTCTTTATGCCTTTTTTTTATTTTTATTTTTTTTATTTTTTTTCTATTCTATTCTATTCTATTCTATTCTATTCTATTCTATTCTATTCTATACATTATTTTATTTATTTTATTTTATTTTATTTTATTTTATTTTATTTTTGCCTTTAGTTATGCATTTTTCTGAGAAGGGATCCACAGGTTTCCCCAGATCCTCAAAGGGATCCATAGCACAACCCCCATCCCCGCTGCTTTATAGAACATCTGCCCATCTTGGCTTCCAGCTGAGTGGTAGAAATGCTCCCTGGTCAGGAAGGGGAGACTTTTAAGACTTAACCTACTCCTCCCACCTTGCCTTCCCAGCTCCCCAGCCGCCCCCGTCTCTCGCCGGAATGCCGGGATCTCCTGCAGCGTCTTCTGCAAAGGGATCCCCAGCAGCGCATCTCCTTCCAGGCGTTCTTTGCTCACCCATTTGTGGACATGGAGCATATGCCCAATGCGGAATGTCTGGGGAAAGCCGTGAGTACCAGCAAAGGGGCAAGTGTGTCTCTGTGTGTGTGGTGTCTGTGTTGAAGTTGAAGTCTGCGGGTCTTCAAGTTGCCAAGGTTGAGAGACACTGCTCTAAAGCTACTACACATTGGTTCTTGTCTTACCTTCTCACCCTGCAACATTTTCCAAGGGGTGGATGGATGGGAGTTGATCGTTGCCCCTTGAAGGCTTGGGATAGGTGGGACTAGCCTTTCCATCCCCCCCTGCATGAGAAGTTACGTTGTCCTTCAAGAAAAAGAGGGCTCCTTCAGAGGATAGAACCCCTTGGCCAACTGTCCCTTCTCTTAACATCTTCTAGTGTTTTTTTTGCTTCTTTTCAGACCACACTTGTAATGGAAGCCGTGAAGAAGGACCAAGAAGGTGACCTGGCCGCTGCACTCTCACTCTACTCCAGAGCGCTGGAGTACTTTGTTCCTGCCTTACGCTGTGAGTAGCCCAGTTGCTCTTTGCTTTCCCCCCTCCTTCATTCCTCCAAAGTCAACCAACTCTTGAGTAAAAGCAAAGGGCTTGAGATGGTAGCAGTTTGGCCATCGTAGAGCTGAGTCTGGGTTGGAGGGAATCGATTTATTTTCATTTCGGGCTGGTCTCTCCCTGCCTTGGTTCAGTTCTTGCTGGACAAACCTATTCCCCCAGATCATTCTCCATCTCAACCTGATTTTCGTTTTCCTGGAGTCCCTTGTTTGCTTGTTTCTACATTGGCTGACAAAATCACTCTTAAAAGAGGCCTCGAAAGGCCATCTATCCAAACCATGGCATTTGCCTCTCTGTGTAATACGCAGCCTGCTCCCCACCCACCCCCCACCCACCCAGTCTCCCTTGTTGTCTTCAGATGAACGGGACGCCCAGAGGAAGGAAGCGATCCGATCCAAGGTTAGTCGACCACCTGCTTTCCAACCGACCAGATGGCTAACTTTTCATGCAGGCCTTTGGGGTAGGTTGAAATGGTGCTTTGCGTGCAGGTCCCGACAAGGCTTTCTGCCTTAGGCAGGGAGGAGAGATGGACCCCACTGGCATTTTCTCCTGATATGTTTCCTCTTGAGATGTATAAAAAGCAGTTAGGCTGGAAAGTGAGCTGCGGAACAGGCTTAGTAAAATAAACTAAATTAAGTAGCTGGGTGAACTCTGGTAACTATGGGTTAATTTGTTATATTGGTAGGCATGTAAATATTCATTCATTCTTTTTTTTTTTAAATGCATATCCTGCCTTACTAATAAAGTAGCCCCAGTTGTCCAAAAATATCATTAACACATTTATCCACGCGAAGTCGTCAAAATTAAATCCAACTGGGAATAACTTTTAGCAACCATGTCCCCCAGAGGTGAACTGGGCCCCTTCCCTCCCAATTTTTCAGAGGGAATTGAAGACTTGGCTCTGCCAACTTGCGTGGGGTGAGGAAAGATACAATCAGCCCTGGGGATGGCTGGCGCCTTGACGACGCGCCCTGAGTTTATTAACACCTAATTAACATCATCCTCTTGGAACTATCATATAGGAAGCTTGTTTTTAAGCATATTTTAATGAATTAATAAATATTTATCTATTTTAATTAACATTTATTGTGTTTTTTCCTGTAAACTGCCCAGAGTCACTCTGTGGTGAGATGGGCAGTGACAAATTTGGAATATATATCTATATAAAAATAAATTTATATAAATATATATTGCCTTTAGCAATGCCTAAATGCGTAAAATTCCATTGCAGTTTGCCAGTGCGTAAACCGCAGAAACAGTTTATTTCTTATTCTGCACCAGGAGCCCTTGGGCCAGGCTGAGCCTGCCCCCTTTTTTTTAATTAAAAAAATAACAGGCATCTCCATTTGCACGGCGCCTATTTTGGTGCAAATAACAAGAGCTCTTTTTTCGGCATTCCTCTTCTGCTGCCTTGAACCAGCCGGGTCAGTCAGCTGAGGCTACGTTCTCACCCTGTTAAGCCTGAAGTTTTGTGCTCATGCCCCGTTTCTCCTCTTGCCCAGGTGAGTGAATACATCTCACGGGCAGAGCAGCTCAAGGTGCTGGTCGCATCAGACAACAAAGCTCTTTTGCAAAAAGGCTGTCCTGGTCGGGACATTTTAAAAGGTAATTTGCAAGGGAGAGAAGCTGAAGTGGGGTAGTGCCCTCAGGGCCTTGCTTGAAACAACATATTGTTGAGAATAAGCAAGTGGGATCTGCTGCAAAACGATGCCATGTGGATTCTTCCTGCTTGGTGTCCTTGCCGAAGGATGCTCCGTTTTTTCTCTCCTTGTGGCCACCTTTCCTTTTCATGCCCTATAAATGGGCTCAGTGCTCTCTGAGAGCTGTTTTTACCCTCTGCCCTGTTTGGGGTTCTTTTCTCCCCCACTTCGAAAGGCTCCCTGGTGTGCATCGGGGCGGCGAACTGCAAGACACGCAGCCCAAATACCAGGAACCCAGTGAAGGTAGCTGCAACTGTTTTGAAGTCAAGGGAAGGGAACACCCTTGAACATCGACGCATTAGTGGGAACGAGGGAGTTGGGCCTAAAAATTCACAGAAGGGTGGACTTTGAAGAGATCACCGGAAAGAAATGAGATGTTGCAATGAGATCCTAGATATTTGGGGCAGTAGTTCTGGTTGGAAGACAAGGGCAAATGGGAATGTTGGCCCTAGTATTCTTTCATCCAATGGATATAGCAGTGGCTCAGTGTGGTCGGTAAGTAAGGGGAAAGCCCACTTTAGTTTCTTGTGGTCTTTTCGTCATCGTAAGTGGTCTGCACGTACCAGCCTCGCCTGCCCTGATGCCTTCCATGTGCCCGTCCCGTCTAGACTGGCTGGAGCGATGGATAGCCACATCTGGCACAGCTCCATCAGCTTTCCTCCTTCCCCTGAAGGTGGTCCTAAAAACTTGCCCTGTCCATCGTGTTGGAGTGTTGAGGACCACCAGAGGGTGCTGCTTCACAGCCTCTGAGTTCTCCAAAATCATTCCCTACAATCCCTACAATCATTTCCTACATTCCCTACAATCAAGATGCCTCCTCTGTTTCCTAAAATTTACTATTTTAGGAGAGAGCCTGGAAAAGAGAGGCATGTTGTGTTTGCCTACATTGTAGGTTTCCAAGAGAGCCAATAGATTTCGGGCGGGGGGGGGGTTGCCCAAGAAACATTTTCTTTCCAGCACCATGCTTAATCCTTGATACCTCGTTTTGTTGTGTTGCTACTTCCCCCATTTTTAGACGGGCAAGTTGAGGCTCCGTAGGGCCGTGTTTGGCTTGGAAACCTTTTTTCAAGGCGCAGCTGTCTTCACGCTGACTGGGACTATTTTTACACAGAGGACACCTTTGGGAGGGCGGGAAGAGACAGAGAGGAGAGGGAGGAGGAAGAAAGGTAAGAAGAAGAAGAGGAGGAGGAGGAGGACCAGTTTCCCTACACCTCGCTTTCTATATAGGAAAAAACAGCTCCTAATCTCCGCCCACCCAAACCCCCAGGAATTTTGTCTTTCTTCCTCTGCAGCTCAGCAGCAAACCCTTTTTCCTTTTGTTTCAGAGATGTCCAAGGACAAACCTCGCCTTTACACTGCTCTGGAAGTAGCATCGGCTGCTGTGGCTAAGGTCAGATGCGGGGGGAGCCCGGTGGGGTTTCCTTGGTTGAACCGGGGAGCCTGCAGTTACTCTCCGCTCAAAGGCGACAAGGGCTCTGCTTGGCACATGGCCGGCTGCACTCCCAAATGAACCGAGTCGTGACTTCTTTGGCTGGGGAAGGGTCCAGGGGATGACAACGACGACATTAAATTTATCTCCGCCCATCTCCCCTAATGGGGGACTCTGGGCAGCTCACGGAGTAGAACCTTCTAACATTTTACAGCTTAACATTTTGCACCGTTTACCTTAACTATCTAACTTATTTAACTAATTTAAGGGAAGAAATGGGGGTCCGAAGCCGCTTCAACTGCCCCTCAGTCCAGAAATGCAAAAATAAGGGCCAGATGTTGGTGGGGGGGCTCAAAGGGAGATGGGTTAGCCCCACTTTTGGCACCTGATGTAAATGATGGGAGAGGCGTTTCATGGAACTTTTTGCTCTAAACCTGTTCAGCCAAGACTTTGCACCCCCCGCCCCGCCTGTCTGCTGTTGCAGCCTCCTCAAGTGGGAATGCGTTCAGTGGCACTCAGAAAGGAATTGAGGCAACGGCGTCCCCCTGGTTAACTCAGCATTGTGTGAAGACATCTGTCCTTTCTCCCTCCTAAACCCCCGCCCTTAATTTTATCCAATGACCCCACGTTTTGAGAGGGTGAGGAAGAGAAGAATGAGAGTTTGCTATCTCTCTTGGCTCCAGGAAGAGGAAGGCAAAGATGACAGTGAAACGCTTGATCTGTATCAGCAGAGCTTGGGCGAGTTGCTGCTGATACTGGCTGGTGAGTGAAAAGTTGGCCGTGAGATACCAGGAAAAGGCTGGAGGGGGCGGGAGAATGGCTGGAAATGACCAGGTGTTGCTTCTGAAGCACATGGGCTTGTCAGGGATGGAGACACCCAAGTCCTACTTGATGCTACTGCACGGGGACCCTGGGAGGTGTAAAGGGCAGAGGGAGGAAGAGCCCTTGATGGACAGGAGGAAGAGCAACTGCCAAGGCAACGGGCAGATAAGAGAAGTCTAAGTCCGGGCCAGTACTGTAACCTGAGTAAGCGTCTCAGATGAGCCCCTCCTTAGTTCACATGAAGATGGAGGGAGGGAGGGGGGAAACACACACAGAGTTGCAAGTTTCTGCTACTCGCTCTGCAGTAAAAGTAGTACTGACCTACCTGGCATGGGTTTCCTAGTCTGGTCTACCTTGCAGGGCTGACAGGAGGTAAGCTGGACAAGGCAGACTCAGATTCAGCCCCAAGCTCTGTAGCTTAATTTATCTTATTGCAATATTTCTGCATCTGGATATTTGGGAGAGCTTTGGGCTACATTCATGCTTTGCATTAAACGGTTGCACGGCATCCTTGATTTAGTTGCAGGATATTGTGAACCTGGTTATCGTGGTCGGTACACTGTGCTTTATGACTTAGCAGGCTGTGAGAACCCAGCCCATTGTGGCTTAGTCAACCACCCATGCTTAAAACAAAGAAAGGCTTACTGTGATGTGTGAGCTCAAGTTGAGTAGATATTGCTGAACTCAATGGGTGAATATCCAGGGTCTGCGTAAGGCAGTTTTAGAAATGCAGCTTCTTTTGAACTGGAGACAGGTAAGAAGCAAAAGGAAAGTGAGAGGGGCAGTGTCTAAATTCGAAATATAAATAAATAAAAATAAATAAAAAGTCGAGGAACCAGGAGACAAATCCAGTAAATAAACTTAACCTCAATCTGGTGTCTTCCAGATAAGTTGGAGTACAACTTCCATCACCCATAGGTCTCGGCTGTGCAGAGATTCATACATTTTATTATGTTTTTAAAAAAAGTTAAAATACAGAAAAATCAAGAAAAAGGAAGGAAAAAAAAGAAAGAAAAAGAAGCGGGGAAGGAGGGGGGGCATAAGAACGAAAGAGGAGCTTCCGACTTTCCTTGGCACAGGTACAGATATAGAATATATTTGCCTCTTACTCTAATATCTAAAAGTTTACATAGTAAAAAATAGTTTTTAATCTAATATTCAAGAAGATTCCTAAAATCAATCTATTTGGATAATACATATAATTTGTACAAGCTATTTCTGTAAGTATAACATCCATCAGCAAATCCCAAAATCAGAGTTGGGTTTTCTGAGTATCAAGCAAAAAGTCTAAGAGGAGTTTCCAAGTAGAGACAAAATTAGTGCCCTCCCTTTGAGGAGAGCAGTGAGTTTCGCCATCTCTGCCACTTCCATTGATTTCAATATCCATTCCTCAGCAATAGGTATTTGTAAATCCGTCCATTTTTGCGCGTGTAAGAGTCTCGCCACAGTCTGTGCACAGAGTCAGACTGGAAGGGCAAAATGTTCTTGCTGGGAACACGTTCAACCAAGCATGCAACATTGGGAACACATTAAACCAACATGTCTTTAACCAGGATCGCACATCAGCTCCCGAGAGCAGCTGCATGAGCCCAGGAAAAGACACAATTGCTTTAAGGTGTTCCTGATGGCGATATGTGCAGCGCATCTGCCTTGAGTTCCTCTGGACTGAGGCAATAGGTAAATCTCATAAATAAGTCACATTTTATCTTTCAAATCCAGATCTCTGAACAGCCCTATAATGTTGCTGTAATTGGTAGGCTTATGACCTGACTCGCTGCATTCATTTTTCAGTTTTTAAGCAATGAAACTCCGCCCTTTCCCCTTTCTCTCGTTTCCTAAATCCAGCGGAACCTGCAGGGAGAAGACGGGAGCTGCTACACGCCGAGGTATCTTCTGGGTCTCTCGCTGGAACAGAATCTGGGGCCCTACAGGACAGGCAGGGCTGTGGCATTCAAGGGAAAACCCCTGTGTCAGGAGCCACAGTTCAACAGCACACACGCGGCATTCGCTATTGTTGGTTGAGAGTGGGTGCATCGCATGTCTGCATGTGCCCCATATAAAGAAGAAAACCCTTGTGTAGAAAGGCTGAATGCATGTGTTCAGCAATGGGACTGCCACGAAGCATTGCAGCATGAGGAGCCTTTCCGTTCTCCAGTCACTTCCATGCTCCTCCTTCTAGACTCCATTCCATTCTTCTTCCCGGTACCCGTTTATCTTCTGCATGCATTTTTTTTTTGGCACACCAGCCCACACTCAACATGCCCACCAACACTCAGCTATTTGAGGGTCTACTCTTTAGGCATTTTTGTATATAAACTTGGGACCTCTAAACTATTGGTGGGTAAGTAGTGCTGTTATGGCCACCAGAGCGTTGGCGCTTAAATGTTGAATGCTGGAAGAATTGGAAAAGTCCCATTTTCTTCCATGTATTTGCTGGGGCATATATAAATATTCTTGGAGGGTCTCCTATCCCACCCAGGACCAGGCTGATTCCTGCTTTCCTTTAGCAGCAGGGTGGGATCATTCCTTGCTTTTCACTCACACCTGCAAATATGTATGTATGACTTCAAAATTGTGGTAATAGTACCCACTTTGAATGGTTATCAAATGGGATCGGGCAGGTTCTACTTCCTGAATCCTTGTTTGCTGGGAAGGGATAGGAGAAGGGGTTCTAGCCCTCCAGACCAGGCCAATGGGCTTCCCAAATGCTCTCAATGGCCATTGAGGGAAGGACAGTGCTGGACTTGATGGACCCAGAGGTTGGTCCAACAAGGTTGTTCTTGGTGCTTTCTTAGGACTGACTGATTGATGACATTCCAAGAATGCTTCCTAGATTCCTAATTCTCAAAAGAGTTTGCAGTCAATTAAAAAAAGAAAATACAAACGTGAGCTTACATTTGTCTTCGCAGATCCAGACACTGATGGGCCGAGCAGAATATCTGAAAGAACAGATCAAGGTATGGGGGGGATGGAGCTGGCTTCAGTTGCCTTGCAAATCAGGATGCGCCTAAAACCCAGAGCAGAGGTGACTGTGAAAATAAGTGCGGTGGCAAAAGGAAATTATTGGAGGCATTGTGGGCGTACAGATGGCTTTCTAGAAGTCTGAGCATAGGAATAGTGTGGGAGCTGAAATAATGGGAAGCCCTGAACTCAGTTCCTAAGTAAAATCGCCTGTCCAAGGAAATGCCATCACTTCTCCATCGTGGTGGAATCACCCTAGCATCTGTGGGCATCTGTGGATACCTCTGGGTACCCTTGCCACCATGCCATTCAGTCAAATGGGCCTTGCATCTCCGTTTGGCTTCTAGATGAAAACCCTGGAGATTTCCCATGCTTCGCTGAATGTTGGCCTAGAAGGGATGGGAGCAAATCAGGACTTGCTCCGTTGCCTTTGTGTCCTACTTCTTGAAATATCCAGCGTTTAGTTTGCTCTGGCAAGAGTGGCTTTCCATGCACCTAGCAGAGCTCTCATGTTCAGAGGTGGCATGTCTTAAATTCTAGCAGCTGAAGGGACTAGGTGAGGCTCCAGGAGAGCAGATTATAGCTTCCGGGACACTTAGAAGCTCAAAAGAAACCACGATCTCTTTTCCTTACAGATCAAGGAGTCGCGTTGGGAAGCCGAGTCCATCGGAAATGAGGGCCTCTCCGAGTCTGTGAGAAACTGTAAGTCTGATGTCGCGAGTGACTTCTCTTCTTTGGACACACATTTAGAACTGGTGCCCCATGTCCTGTCTCCATCTGCTTTCCC
Organism: Python bivittatus; assembly: GCF_059951505.1. Lineage (NCBI taxonomy): Eukaryota > Metazoa > Chordata > Lepidosauria > Squamata > Pythonidae > Python > Python bivittatus. Next base: position 4,803,202 of record NW_028277085.1, on the reverse strand, counting down.
TGGTTTTAAGATTCTGGCTGGGGTTGCCTGTTGCCTTAAGCAATAATGTGATCTGTGGGGTATTGTGTGACTCCAGTCATCATGGCTAGAATTGGATGGACCCAAATTAATGTAGAGAACTAGGTTGATGTCGTGCAGTGTTTCTCAACCTTGGCCACTTGAAGATGTGTGGACTTCAACTCCCAGAATTCCTCAGCCAGCATGGCTGGCTGGGGAATTCTGGGAGTTGAAGTCCACACATCTTCAAGTGGCCAAGGTTGAGAAACATTGGTATAGTGGTTAAAGGCACCGGACTAGAAACCAGGAGATGGTGAGTTCTAGTCCTGCCTTAGGCACGAAGCCAACTGGATGACTTTGGGCTATCACTTTCTCTCAGCCCTAGAGAGGAGGCAAGGGCAACCCACTTTTTAAAAATTTGCCAAGAAAACTACAGTGACTTGTTCAGACAGTTGCCAAGGGCCGAATTTGACTCAAAGAGATCCCCCGCAAATGTAGCCGAAGTTCTGCAAAGAATTCGTTTGCAAATGCCGGTCAATTCCAGAAGCATTCTCTCTCTCAATCCTTAAGGTGTTTTGTATTTTTTTAGGTGTCACAAATCCTTGGGTGCTCAAAGCAGGCTTTTCAGGTTGTTTTTTTATTTATATTTATTTATTCATCACATTTGCACAGCCACCCAGACCATGAACGTGACTCTGGGGTGGCGTACAATTAAAACAGACCATAGAAAACAAACATTAAAAATTACACCATAATAAAAATGTTAATATTATTTAAAAAAAACTAGGAGAGAGCATCTTTGGGGTTACACACCGTGTGGCCATCTCAGCAATTCTCCATTTCCCTGAGATCCCCAAGCCTGCTGACACAACTACATTTTAAGGGACTTCTGGAAGGTTGGCAAATATGGGGCCAATCTCACCTCAGGGGGAATGAGGTTCCACAGAGTGGGTGCCGCGCAGAAAAGGCTTGCCACCAGATGTAACTCAGAAATGTAGTGTTTGTGATTCCAAAACAGAACACTGGCCTTGTCCACACATTGCACTAGCCATAATGTGGTTTCCTCATTTTTGGCTTAGCTTCTTGCCGGAACCCAGCCACGTGGGGTTTTACTCTGTTAGCCATGGCCAAACAAACCATGGTTTAATGTGTGGATCTGGCTAGAGGTCCGCACTTTATTCCGCAAAAGGAATGAAACTTCCCATTGCACAGACACCAGGAGAGTGGTGTGAGTGCACACCAAGTGTAGAATCCTGTCCTCAGTGGGACCAGTCTCTCTCACACAAAAGAATTGATAAACCGTGATTTGCAAACCACAGTGACCAGGTTCACCCATCCCACTCAGCCAAAAAATAACCCTCGTGGCGTGTCGAGAACCCCGTATTTAAAACAGACAGAAGGAAACGACTCCTCCAATTTGGCTTCCGTCGTCCAAGAACCTGAATCTTCGTTGCATTCCAAGTTGAACCGGCGAAAAAAGGACATTGAGAATCTTGGTTCCGCCTCCCTTTCATAACACTTTTATTTTCTTTGAAACAAATCCAGCCCGAACCAGCCATTTAGAACATCAGCTTTAAAATTGGCTATAACTAACCTGAAAGTAGTGTGGTTCGGGTTTTTTTTTAAGGGATTCATTTCAGGCTTAATCCAATTTCCTTCTCTCCTGCCTTTTTCAGCGTGTACTTTACAGTGACCGGTTGCCAGGAGCGTGCCTGGTAGCCTCCGTACCTCAAACCAGCGAGCGCAGGACAATCGCAGCCTCGACCCCGTTTGTGTAACTGGGCCTAAGAGTTGCTGGTGTGGCGCTTGGGAGTTGTGGAGTTCCATCCGCAAACCCAGACCGAAGGAGCAAACTTTAGGGAGTATGAAGTTTTATAGACTGTCAACGTTTGAATGGCCTAATTTATTTTTCTGCCTGGCAAAATAGAATTTAAGTAACATTAAGTAAGTTAAGTAACATTAGGGGCTGTCGAGCATTTAACATGCAGGGACTAAACTCAGGGTGGTTTTGTCGAAGTCGCATACTGTAGTGCGCAATCCAGAACAAGAGGTTTACAAGTGGGTTGTGCCAGGGTGGTGTTCAGGCAGGATGTCCTGACTGAGGGAAGATGGAAAATCTGACAGAGAAATGTCTTCATAAACTATTTTCTGACCCCTGCAAGAGAGTTGGTGTTTATTCCATTCTTTCATTTACCGGGGGGGGGGGGGGTTGGGGGGTGGAGGGAAGTATCCCCGGGTTTTGCAAAGTCCAATTCAGTTTTTGAATTCATTTGGAAACGAACTCCGGTTTGATCTGGATGTTTGAACCGGTTCAGAAAATCTCTGATTTGGATGTCTAAGCGGATTTAGACCAAAGGGATGGATTATGCTCCATCTATCCCAAAACTACCTGTTTTTTTCCAATTATGCTCCACTCTGTCCGTCACATTCAACAGCAGTGCCAGGCTCTGTGACCCACCCCAGTTTTTTGGCAAAATTCTTGAGGTCTCTGCCCTAACAGTTTGACAATCACTGTGCAGTGCTCCTGGGTGCCAGGCTGAGGAATCTCACCACACTTCTGTGACAGCGAGAAGGATTTACCTGGGACTATTTTAGGCAAAGTAACTCTGCGTGCCAAAATATCGAGTAAAGTCACTCTGTCGAAGGAAAAGGGTTATGTTTTGTCTCTGGATCATTACTGCATAGAGGTAGTTCTTGCTTATCGACTGCTCGTTCAGCAACGGTTCACAGTTACAACGGTGCTCAAAAAGGAGATTTACAACCAGTCCTCGAAGTTGCAGCTGTCACAGCGTCCCTGCAGTCACACGATTGCAATTTGGGCGCTTGGCAACTGTTGCGCATTTACGACGGTTGCAGCGTCCCGCAGTCACATGATTGCCATCTGCAACCTTCACAGCCGACTTCCAACAAGCAAAGTCAATGGGGAAGCCGGCAGGAAGTCGCAAGTGGCGGTCACGACCCACGGGGATTGGCTGAACAACCGCAGCTGGAACTGCCGTCATAGGTTGGGCGAGGTCATGTGAGGTTTCACTTTATGACCGTGTCGCTTAGCAATGGAGTTGCTGCTCCCAAATTGCTGTCAGTAAGTGAGGACTACCTGTATTCCAAACCAAAGACTCCTCTCTTCCCCGTAAGAGATGCTGTTCATGATTTCCTCCACAAATCTGGGTCTGAAGCAGAGGCTTTGGAGCGCCTGGCAGAAGGGGTGCTTGGTGCCATGGCGGGCCCCTGTTGGCATCGGGGAGGCCGACGCTCCAAGGCTGGCCGGGCGCAGCTCAGACCTGCCAGCGCACCGGCTGAGTTGCTGAACCGCCGCCACTGGGCGAGGCTTCCGGCCAGCCCAGCCTGGCAGGCGGGCAGCCCCTGGGGAGAGCCGCAGTCCGGCTCGCTTTGGCCGCAGCGGCCGGGCCCCGGGAAGCGCCGGCAACTGCAGGACCCCGGAGGGGTGCGCGGGCTCGGAGGCGGCGGCCCGCGCCCTGCTCCGCCTTCCCCGAAAGCCGCGAGCCAGCGGAGAGGGCGGGCGGGCTTCCCTCCGACTTCGCCGGTGCCGCCCGCGGTCGGGTGGGGGCGCGGCGGGCGCGGCGGGCGGGCGGTTTCTTCGCGCCGGAGCCGCCCCAAAGGGGAAGCCGCGCGCGGCGGCTCAGCCTGCGCCCGACAGCCGAGCACGGCAAGGCGCCGCGCCTCTCGGGGCCAAACGCACCCCGACTCCTTCGGGGCGCGAAGGGCGGGTGGGGGTCGGGGATTTTTTTTTCCGTTAGCCGTCCGGGCGGGCAGCGGCCCGTGCACGGTCCCCTGGGGCTCCGCTCCGTCCCCGTGGCTGGTCCCGGCGTCTCCTGCGGTCCGGAGGGGCGCACGCCCGTCTGGGGCTTGCTCTGCGGTGTGCCCCGGATAATCGGCCCAATTCCCCTGCCCGGCGCGTGACACGCCTCTCCCCCCTTCCTCCAACCCGATGCCCTCGCAAGGCGCCGGCGGCCGCTCTCCTCGTCCCTCGCCGAGCTGGCTGGCTGGCTGGGGAGGATGGGAGCTGTCCTCCGGTCCAGCTGGAGAGCAGCGAGTCTGCTAAGGCTGTTAAAGAGCGCGCCCACTGAGCCTTGACTGGGATTTTCCCATAGTTTCAATCACAGTTTGCTGGGGTCAATAGCCATTAACCAGGGTTTACAACTTAGCCTGGCTCATACAAGAGGCTTAGAGCAATATGTGAACCAAAGCAGCAAACCACCCTATCTTGAAAGGGACAAGTTGAGGGGTTTTAACCATTTTTGTAATACAGATATCTTGGAAACTCAGAAACTTCATTTGGCCACATCACGTTGGGACCGGGGAGGTTACTTTTCATTTTTTATATAAAATAATGTATGTATCATATATGCATACACCGAGCATTTCAAAGCTGATTTCTCCCAAAGCATTTTCAAGACCAAAAACAGGATTTTCAGGGGAGAAGGGTCAAAAAAGTCAAGAGGGTGACCAGGACCTGCCCTTCTTATTGCAAATTAGTGGAAGAACAGAGAAAACAGGATTATGCCATCCCCAAACTCTATAAAATTATGCCTCTCTCTATCTTTGTAATCTCTTGGAATTATATGTGTGGCTGTTCTTGTTACATAACTGTTTGATCTAAGGATAATAAAACGGACAAGGTGAAATTAAGTCTTTCTCTTTTTGGATAAGGGGTGGGACTTTGAGTTTTTTGCTCCGTGTTCCTTCTCCAGTTACAATCAGAGCTGAGCTTTCAGAGGCCAGTTCACTGTCACCTTCCTTGATTATCTGAATGTTAGAGAAAAAAATAGCGTGCATGAATTTGAACGGACAGTTACGTCTATGTTAGCAGCTCCATTTACCGTAATCAGGAATTTGAAAAATGCATGAAGCGGATGAATAACTAGACTGAGCTGAAATTTCTCAGACCTTGACCTGAGAAAACTGTTGAGGTTTGAGTTTTCTGCACCCACCAGGAAAAGAAATGCCACGTTGTGGAATTCTCCTCCACGTGCACCACCGTTTGGGTGTGTGTGACAACACAGTGTATTTCCCAGGGGGTCAGATTGTTCCATGTCCTTCTGCATCCCAAAACCTTTGCCTTTTGCCCATCTCTGCCCTTTATAGTGGGGTTCATCCCTTCTCTGAACAAGGCATTGGGTGACACTAATGCAAAACAGTGTAGAAAAGATCCATGTTCACCTCCACCCATTGAAGGTCATGGTCAGCATGTGGTCAGCAAATCACTTGACATGTCACGAGCTGGACAGTAAGTCCAGCTCATTTCATTGCAGCTGAAATCATCTTCTGAATATCACTAACATTGTTATTAATCCCAAATAATCCTAAGAATGAATAGAGCAACTGTGAAAAGGGAATTACTCTGGGCCAACATCCAGGAATGTAACATTTATCTCCCTGATCTAAAATGGGAGAGGAGAGCAAATAACAAGAGAGGAAAAAGCAATTAAAATCCCAAATGGAAAATGCGCAAAGATGGACAGATTGGGCACGAGCCCCCACGGAGGAACGGTTGGTGAAATGGACAGAACTTGCTGAGATGGACAGACTGACTTCTTTGATTGGAGGAAGGTCCTTGCTGACATTCATCAAGGACTGGAAACCCCTTATGGACTTTTTGCATAAAAAAGAAAATGATTTTGGGACTTATGGTTTTGATGATTAGAAATAATAAGTTATAGAAGGAAGGGAATTATGATTAGAATTGTATGTATAACTGCCGAGAGGAAGATCAGAAGCCATTTCTTTATATTTCTTTTCATGTTTTCTGTTTTTTTATTTTCTTTTTCTTTCTTCTATCTCCTTTTTTCTTTGTCTCTTCCTTTCCTTTCTTTTTTTACTTTTTCACATTTACTGTATTTTTTCTGTGAATGTATTTCTTATTAGATATGTAAAAATCTTTTAATAAAAACTACTTTTAAAAAAAATCCCACTTCTTCATCTCCTTGGTACCATTGGCCCAGAAATATGGAAGGGTTGAGTCCATTTTTTACCTGCCTTGACAAAGTCCATTCCTCCTGGATTTCTCCAATCAGTTGCTGGGGACCACAAGCTTATCTCTCAGCAGTGGCTGTTGGTAGGGGAAAAGCAGCCCTGGGTGGTTGACAGTTGCCCTGTTAATTTCCCACAATGCCCCAGGAGCATAACATCAGGGCCTTGTGGGAAATTGTCTTGGTAAATATACTCAGCCTGCTGGAAATGGCTCAGGATGAAAGGACGAGAACAGCAGGGCAAATCAAGTTCTTAAGATTCTGCAGCTCAGTCTGTGTTGTGCAGCTTTGATCAGAGATACCCACTTTGAGGCTTGAGAGCCCACATTTCAAGTCTTGTCCTAAGGACTCCAGGAACTGTCATCAAATTATAATGGTTAAAGGTGCAGAATGAGAGGGGAGAACAATCTAAATGTATGATTGGAAGATCATTCCATTATTCATTTCACTTCAGTGACTTTAACCTTGATGTGGGTTGGGGTTACCCTGGCCCTTAGCCCCTGTTGTTTTCTGGGACTCGGTCCCTGCAGGCAGATCAGAGCAAAATGTCCACCCGGGACTGGAAGAACTTGGCTGATCCTAGCTTATTTTGGGTCTGTCTCCCCTGTTTTTCTGTGCTAGCTCTTGCATGAAAACACAGGCTGTGACAGGCAGGAGCGCATTTCCCTGCAACGGGCATGGTCGATTGTGCCACCCAGCCTGCAAGCCTCCATAGGGCAGATTCTCATTCCAGATCGAACAGCGTGTGCAGCCTTCCCTTTCTTCCAACCGGAGGTCATACTGGCTCCTAAAATAAACCAGGGGAACATCACATGGTCTCAGCAGTGATGTTGTCAAAAGGGAAGAGGGAGGGAGCAAACAGAAATGTAACAGAGATGCCTGGGAAAAGAGAAGCCTCAATAACTAAAAAAAGACTGCCTAGGAGTCACAAACAATCAAGGGAAAAAAATGAGGGGGAAGAAGAAGAAACCCCAAACTTAGGGCTATCATGAACAAGGAAGACCAAACTCTGTATGTGTCCAAAAAAAGGATTTGAGTACTTTCATAATTAGATTTCCAAGTCGTTTTTTGGCACCTGCGATGCTGCTATACCCAACCTTCTGCCTTCTCCCCAGTGCCAAAACAGCTGGTTCACCAACTTCTCAAGAATTGCCACTAATGAACAAGGATTGGCTTTGTCCAAACTATTAGGAGTACTGTTCTGTGAATAAAGCATCTGGCCTTCAAATGAGCGGTTGGACTCCACATAAAGGAAATGAAGAAGGGGGGGAAATGGCAGTTAAAAAAAAAAGTTGATACCCAGTTTTGTTCGAACTCATTCAAATGCCTTCCTGCCCTTCCGGTCTTTACATAGATTTTATTATTAAAGGATTTGCATTTGGTGTTCTTTCATCTGACAGATACTTCTGTAAGCCTGTTGGACAAGCTCCCAATTTGCTAGCCCGGGCAGTCGCCCAGTTAAATATCCCAATCATTGAAGAGTGAGTAGTTGGCTATGCTCCGACTGTGCTGAAAACATTTTATTTGTTTGTTTGTTTATTTATTTCAATTTATATGGCCACCCATCTCAAATTCACGACGCCGGGTGGCTATCAGTTAAAAACACCATAAAACTGTAACAATGAAAACAGCATTATAGTTCAAGTAATGACCTCATACCGGACAAATTCTTGCTGGTGTAGGGAAAGTATAATATATAATTGCCTAAATTTTCAGCAGAGATGCAAAGGTAGAAGAACAGTTTGTAAAACTACCCAGCTGTGAGATATGTTTTCTTTGGATTTGGCCCGTTGTAGATGATTTGGTTATTCGTGTCACCCAAACGTGGTCATCGTGTGTCAACCGAGTCACTGTGGGCTGCTGAAGAAACCGTCATTACCCCAAACAATGGCTTACTGGGTTTGAACTGGCCTTGGAAAATGTGGGTTGCCTGTTTGAACCCCCTGAATTTGCTCTGATTCTCCGTTCTGAGCTGTTCCCTTGGACATTCCCTGGATCTCCTACCAAACCTTCTTGCAATGAGGTGCCTTGCTCTGCAGACACCCTTGGGGAGTGATCCTTAAAGACAGACTGATAGAAAATGTCTATCAGGACAACAAGATGCCATGTGGTGTATTTTTAGTCACCTGCCTTTATTCTCTTTAAAAACAGCAATTTAGAAACTCTGCCAGATTGTTTTGGTAGCACTTACAAGCAGAAACGAATACAAGCAGTATGACTGGGCATTACTTTTATAGAAGTAATAAGTCAAAGAAAGATTTCAAAAAGGTACTTATTGCACATTCTTCAAGAAAGATGAATTGCCCAGTAACTAAATTGTGGCCAGTTCCCAATTATGGATCATTTGCTGTACATTTGCATTTCAACGACAATTGTTTTAATGAGATTGCTGTAGGAAAGCAATTCCGTGGGTGGAGAATGTGATGTTAAAAGATGCTTGGAGTTGGGTATCTGGCCTGTGTGAAAAAGATGGAGTTTGTTCTTTTGCTTGCTCTGGGAATGATTCATATCAGGAAGTAATACCACTTTTATTTTTAGAGCAGACAAATCTCAGGATCCCCAAGGTCCTTTGCACTGCCTGTACGAAATGAGAAGCAAAAACAGCTGTGTTGATCATGACACGGAGAAAAAAATTCCCAAATCCATCTCGAAGTCATACATTTATTAGGTCAACTCCAGGCTTATAGAATATCTCCTATCTTGGAGTTTCCAAAAATACTTTGTCAAGCAAGATGGTTACAAATCCAGGAAAAGGGTCGGGGGGAAAAAATGACATAGAGTTGCTTTTAAACCCTATTGGGGCCAGATGAATCTTAAATAATATATTACAAGATTCACGTACTTGCAAAGTGGTGCGATCAAGTCTACAGTGGTGCTGTGTTGTGTCAAGGATTTTTCCAGGCCTTACTAGGAAGCAGAAAAAACAAAGAAGTAGCTAGATCCCCCATCTTTGGGAATGTCAAAGCCAGCTGCTAATGTTTAGACTATTTTCATCCTTTGCAAAAGATAGAAGTCCCCTGGTAGATGGAGAATCTGCTAACTCTGATATGCATCTAAGACTATAAGCCGATACAGGCCTGATTTCACATCACCTCATTTTTTTCCACCCTACTTTCATCTTTCCCCCTCTGGATTGTTAACCATCTTGCTTGGGAATGATGTCCTGGTTTGCAACTGTTTTATAAACCTTCCAATGACTTAATTTTTGCCTTCAGGACATCATCTGGAATTTATTTCTATGTTTATTGCACCGAGCAAGAGAGGCATTCTCAGAGGACTGTAAAATGAGCGTCTGTTGGCAACCAACTCATTAGCACCATTCCCTAAAAAGAAGGGAATAAAGTCAAGTTATTGGATCCTGGATATCTTGAGAAAGTTCCCTCAGCTCACAAGGGCAGTAGAGTGGAAGTCTAGATATTGAAACCTTCCACAATATTGTTCCCTCCCAGTGTTCCCAGCTAGGATCTCACGCTTCAGAGGCAAAGCATGGTCTTTTTCCCAAGGCCCATATAACCAACAGCTTGATGACACAGATGTTGATGGAAAGATTTTCTGTCTGCAGATTTCTGCTGAAATCTCATCAGACCCTGCCCTGCTACTCAGGCATTTTTCCAGCTGGAAAGATCTGTTCCTAATTTAGCTAATGGACAGGAAGACCACTAGAACCTGTGCAGGTTGTCAAGGGTAAAATGAGGACATATCTCCTTTCTCCAAGAATACTTGTGAAAGCCCACACCCTAATGGAGCTGCAAACGTCTTCATCAGAAACTCACCTTTTATAAGGCCGGTTTTGAGTGTGAAAAGATGCTTCCTTGTGAAAAAGGAACCGGTGGTCTATCTACGTGTGTCTTGCACACACCAAACTTTTCAGCAGGGAGGGAATTCTTTAAAAAAAAATGCTAGGGCGTGAATCAGCACTGTAATGCAAATGGAAGTGGAGATAGATTTTTTGAGTGTTTTGTTTGTACTTGTGTGTATTAATTGGACTTAAAAAAAAAACTTCATAACTTGCTTCACTTTGAAGATGCAGTTAGAAATTGCACAATTGTGACTTAGAATTTGTGTGTGTGTGTGTGAGATTCTTGGTTAATGTACAGTGATGGTGGCATTTGTCTTAGCCCTTAAGAGAAGAAACAGCCTGTGTTTAGACTCCAGAAACGCAACACAGTTTATCTTTCTGGGAGAGAATGACAGGACAAAGGAATGCATAGAGAAGCCTTGGTATTTATTCCACCAAATTTAACAGTACCATGGAAAAAAGGGAAGTATAGAAGGTCAGGGTTCATAGAAGAATACTGCATAGTCACATTACAACATACAGACTGCCACGTTTGTAACACAGGTAATTATACCCCTTTGTTCGAAGCCCGGCAGTGAGAGGTCCCAGGATGTATTGTTAGACATTGAAACAGAGCACAGAACGCCTACAGGACTTTGCCTACGGTTGATTAAGCACCCACCAATGTGACTTTCCTTGTTGCACGGCTTCAGGGGTAGGATGGGTGGGCAACCTGTGTTTTCTCCACCTGTAAAATGGGGATCGTGCAACTGGGCTTTCGGTGGTTCTGTAACTTCTGTTTAATAGTAGGAAACTACTGCAGCAGGAGGTGGGGGTGGGATTTCCCCTCCCCTCCCCACCCCACCCCCCCCAAGCCTTGGCCTGGAAGACGCGTAAGGGGCCAAACCACCTCTTTTTCAAGAATCAGAGCATCTCTTTACAATTATTCCCTTGCTTCTTCATCGTACTTCTAAAAAAAGACCGCTCCCAAAGATGTGTTTCTGTGTAAGAGGGGTATACGTGTGTGTACGTTCATTTCAGTACACAGCTAGGACTTCTCCTGGAATAATAAATGGCTCTTATCCTTCTCCACCAAGAGGTTGATAGAAGATATACTCGTGTGTGTGTGTGTGTATGTGTAAGAAAAGGAAAAAGGTTGAAGAAAGGTAGCACTTCAGGTTGGATCGTCATAAGGGAAGGGGTAAAAAATGATGGTTCTAACCTGAGACAGTTCAACACACCTCATGTTCACTGAACAGGGATGGAATAAGTAAGACGTGTTACAAGGGAGGGAAGTTTGGCTGCAAAGAAAATACTCAGCTCACACACACACACACACACACACACAAGCAAGGAAGACAAATTCATTGGGAGTCTGTTGGACCACTCTCATACGCTAGTGTCAACCTTGCACCCCACAGACCCCACCCCCCTCACACATGTCCCGAGTTGAGCCAGTCAAGAGACAGCATTGGGTCACATGACGGTGCATTTCTCAGCGGACTGCTTCAGATCATCTATGGTGGCTTGGGCTTTATCCTTCAAGGAATCTAGGTCTATGTTCTGGATGTTGGTCAGCTGTCCGATAACAGAGTCCTTCTCCTCTTCCTCCTCGTTGTCTTGCTCTATCATTTTGGCCAGCTCCTTAGGGAGCTCCACTTCACCCCCAGCTAGTTGGATCTGGTTGTCATCCATTTCATTCTAAAGAGAATAGGGTTAATTGACCATGCCAACTCAGGAGAAGCAAATCCCATTGATTTCAGTGGGTGGTAAGTCTCAGCAGAGGGCTATGGCTTTCTGAATCGGTCTGGGTTCGGAAGCTAAGCAGGGTTGGGCTTGGTTAGTATTTGGATGAGAGACCACCAGAGAATTCTTGGCCAATAGTCTAGGTGGAGTTTGGGAGGAAATTTCCCCCTCCTCCCAAAATCCCCAACAATGACAATGACAAACCACTTCTCTACTGTAGCCAAGAAAATTGCATGTATGAGTCCATACTAACCTCAGCTTTACCTCTACTTACAAATAAGTGAGAATGGGAAAGCAGCCTTGAAGGAGGTACATATGAGGTTCAGGATGAGATGCTGGAGTCTGGATTATCTAGTGAGATTCCTATTAGCTACATTCCCACAACAGTGTTCACCAGGTCAGCTAAAGGTCTAATGGCAGCATTCATACAACATGCTAAGTTGGTCAGGCTTCATCTTCTTTGTGGCTTAGTACCCTGTGCAAATCCAGGATATGGGTCAGTTCCATGATCAGATTAAGCCTGCTGCCACCACAGAAGAAGGACCAGATCGGCATGGAATAAATAATCATCTCCCTGATCTAAGATATGCTTACAAATGTCAAATGTAGGGTTGCACACAAATGACTAAATGCCAGGTATAAAAATAGCCCATTTTGTCAAATCTCAGCCTCAGGGTACCATCCAATAAATACTGTTAACTGTGTCCCAATGAAAGCAATGGAGTGGAACCAGCTGCATTTAACATAAGCTCCACTGATTTCAATAGGGCCAGTTAGGAACACAATGATGAACGTATCTGGCCTATCCTATTTATGTCTGGTCTTTAAAAAGCACCGTGGCAGCAGACAGGCAGAATGCTGGATTTCAAGTTCAACTGGAAAGGATTCAACTGGATTCAACTGGAGGCAACCAAATACGTGGTAGTATATTGCAGGTCTCTGGAGGGCCCAACTATGATCACCATCATTTTTCCTCGCAAAGCCATTGGGTAGCACCTGGTTATCTTGTATTATCTGATGAATAACTCACCAGATCAGTTCAGCCAAAAGGATTCCCTAGAGCAGTGTTTCTCACACTTGGCCACTTTAAGACATGTGGACTTCAACTCCCAGAATCCCCCAGCCAGCATGACCCAGAATCCCCAGACCCAGGCATGCTGGCTGGGGAATTCTGGGAGTTGAAGTCCATACGTCTTAAAGTGGCCAAGTTTGAGAAACCTGCCCTATATGTTATTTCCCAGAATTCCCAGCCAGGTCCCAACACATTTGTGGCCACCATCTTGACTTTTTTTAACCCTCCCTTTGCAGACTCCTCTGCGGTTGCCTTTATTCTTTATTACTCTATTCGTCTTGCAAGTGGCAACTGCTCTGAGGAATGGGGTTGACATTGTAAGGCTGAAGATCTGTTCCTAACTCTCGTCCTCTTTCTGTCGTCAACTGACAGTAGAAGACGCCCACATCAGGTTACTTTTGGAAACGGGGAAGTTATGTTTATTTCTGTTTATTTATTTCTAATATTTGCAGAGTTCCCAAGGATGGCCTTCTCCCGGTGCTCTACAGTATAAATTAAAACCATGTAATCTCCAAATAAAAATCAAGCAGGAAAAAAAAAAAATTGAAGGACACCCGCAGAATTAAATCAAAACAAACCAGACAAGGAATTGTAATAGCGGGAAACTTGTAAACAGGAGACACATGAATGCTTCAGTTTGAAGATTTGATTCAATGGCAATTTGGTTGAATTATCTCTTCAATTTAAATTGTCGAATAGAATCAGGTGCCTTTGAATCAGTCCCAATAGTCGATAAATTTTTGCACACAGGCCTGCATACAGACACACACAATATCACATACTCTTGCCCAACTGAATTGGTTAATTGTTCTGATTCGGCTAGCCAAATTGCAAATTGAACTGATTCTACCCTTTGAGTCAAATCACAAATTCAGATCAAATTGATTCAGCACTTCGAATCGAATCGTCCATTTCAAGCATATCTTGGCTGAGTCTCAGACACTTACTAAAAAGTATTAAGGCTGCAATCTTAGAGTCCTTGGAAAGATGTCCCAGCATGATATCTTCTGGGCTCACATAAATATACAAACTCACCCCGTTTCCCTCTTCAGCTCCCTAGATCCCCACTTCTCCAGGGGAAAGAAGTGCAGAGAGAGAGAGAAGCAGCTGGCTAGGGAAATGACAAGATTTCTCTAAACTTTTAAAAAGAAACGATGGGCATGTGGATTAACTGGAGGCCTTGGTAGGCTCTGGAGCCTGGCTTGCACCCATGGTTCCCCATAACCAACCACACCCTGGGTGTTATTGTTATCATCTTGGCATACCTGCTGGGAACCTAGTCTACTGTAGCATAAAACAGCATGATTTCTTCCTTCATTTGGATTGCTAAGCTTCAGTACAGTAGAGTCGTGTAGAAAAGCTCCCTAAAGGAACCAAAGCAGGATCCATTAAGGCCCCATGCCATACCTTGGGTAGTTTGTATTTGTCTCGGAAGTGGGTCCGCAGCGTAGCACGCTCCGCCTTCCGCTGGGCAAACTGGGCATCTCGCTCCATCCTGCAAATGGCATTGGGGGAAAGAAATGGATTTAAACAATGAATAGGGCCACACATCTCCCCAAAATGACCCTGGGCAACCTATAAGGGTGAAAACCACAACCATAGCTTGACAGAACCCAACCCCCAAGGCCATAAACTCAATTCAACTGATGGAATAACACAACCAGCAGAGCTCCCCTGAACACATGGCCTAAATGCTTGAAGGAACAGCCAGGTCTTCAATGCCTTATGAACGGCTAAGAGGGTCAGGGCTGTCCTACTGTCTAGAGGACAGGCACTGCCACAGAGAAGGCAGGATGCCAAGATACAACAAGATGGCATTGTTTGATGGAAGAGACCTGGAGCGTGCCCTCCCTGCTAGATCTGGTGGGGCAAGCAGAAACAAAGGGGGACAGGCAGTCCTGTAATAGCCTGGCCCTATTATTAGCGAATGTCCCCCACTTGGCAAGCTAACCTAAAACTGCCAGAGGATAACCACATGGGAACAGAAAGTCAGAAGATTTCCCAAAGCAGAACTCTCCTCCACCCATCAGCGTGTTATCCAGTCCAGCGTGAAGTTAATCAAAAGATATGGGAAAAGCCACATTAATTAAGCCACAAAACTTTGCCTAATTACTGTGAAATAATTGCTTTCTCTACTCATATTCAAACATCGTTAAAGTAAAGCTGCCATGTTGCGTGTTCCATACATATAAAAATGTGTGTGTGTGTGTGATCCAACCTGGCTTGTAAAACAGCTTCTTGTTATCATTTTACATAATCTTTACTCTACTGATATTGTGAGTATTATTTCATGTTATATATGCACAGGATTGAATCCCAGTTTCTGTGTTATTTATTCATTTATCAAATTTATTTAGCCGCCCATCTCACCAGAAGTGACTCTGGGCAATGTACGACAATCAGATAAAAGAATAATATAAAACAGTCATTATAAAAACAATCATTATAAAAAGATGATTAACAATTAAAATATTATTAAAAAGTTATATAATGCAGAGGGCCTAACCCCACATGAGGTTCATTCGTCACCCTGGACTCTTATACGTTACAATGACCACTTCCCTGACAAACCTTCATAGAAATTGTGAGCAAAATCCCAAGTTTGTAGAACCAAACAATGAAGAAATAAGAGACAAGACTCAGCCTTAGCCAGATTTAAAGAAGTTAAGTGAATCCTTAAGTGAAATTTTAATAAACTTTGTTAGTCAGAAGAGGCGCCACCAGATTCCTGATTTTTTTGCCACCATAGACTAATCTAGCTGTCTTGCTACAATGTCTAAATGAATCCTTATAACTTACATCCTGCTGATTTCCTTGAATCTGCTATGACTAAGATGGCTTTGATCCAAGATGTTAAGAAGCCAATGGCTTTGTTTACACAACGTTCTCAACCTAGTCAGGATAAAAATCTAGCAGTTGCAGTCATACACCCTAATGACCTTGATTAACCTTGATTAGATTTGTGTGTGTGTGTGTCTTTACACACCAAGTTGGTGTGATAAATTTACTGTGCAAATACTAGACAAATCCAGAAAATGACTTAATTTAGTACACAAGTTGAGCATGCTAGGTGAACACAACCATTCAAGATCTGGAGTTAGGATTCTGCCTCTAGTCCTCCAGTGGTGTATAAGACAGAAAAGCTTTAATTTTCTATATTGTCCCCCCACCCCAACATCAAAATAATCTTAATTGGTTCTGTTATGTCTCCTTTCAGTTGTATAACTCTCATTCCAAGTCCTATGGCTCAATTAATTCTCCATCCTGGAAACATTTAACAAAAGCCACTGATGACACAAGCTGTTAGACAGCAGGACTGACTAAAGAAATAATGGCTTCTTCTTTGTTGGAGGGTATTTAAGCAGAGGCTGGATAGCCATCTGTCAGGCTTCACCCAGCCAAGGCTAAAACGGAATGCTTCACAGGCAGAGATTCAAGGACGCCACTCTCACATAAATACGTTTATTGCAAAACTAAGAACAAATCCAGCAACTGCCAAGTGCAAAATGCAAGCTCTATTTATAATAGAAGCAGGGTTTAATTCTTGTGCTTCTTTCTCTTGTTCATGTAGGTCGATGTAACATGTCTTGGGGCAGAGAGCCATTGATAGATGTTACTGTAATGGACTAGTTTGGTTCCAGGCTGTTTGTTCCTAACCTTGTTGGATCTAGGTCTCACACCATCTTTCAAAGATAATGCAGTCTGGGCTAGATGGCTAGATGATCTCTAAGTCCCCTTTCAACTGTATAATTCTACAGTTCTGTGATTTAGTTTAGATGAGTCTGAGGGGCAGGACAGCACTGGTAGATTTCATGGGGAGGAGAATTAAGTACTGGCAAGCAAAACAGGAACTGCTCCACTTTATTCAATTAAATTGTTTTTATAGGTCAAAGAAGAAAGTGATAAGAAATGAGATTTTGGCCCTCTGTTAGTTCTTCAACTAAAAAGGTAAGATTAAGGGCCATTTCTAACCAATTTTGTAATGTTTATGTATCTGAGCTTATTTCTTATGCCAGCAACATTCTTACATTTATGTGAAAAAGATGTTATCAAAATTGCTTCTGTGCAAAACTCTTCAGTAACCAGTTCTCTCTCTGTGACCCAGTTTCCTAATAAAAATCACATGGAAATCTATCCAAAATTCTTCATCTACCTTCGGCCAACTTTTAGCCTAAGTGACTATTTTTTCAATATAGGCTGTAGCTTCTCCATGCGTTCTGCAAGGATAACAGGAGACAGCCATAGGCGTTTGTTCAAGTTAAAGATTGGGAGTGATGTAGTGTGAAAATGAATAGTTAAGGTATTATAAAACTCTGAGTGCTTACTGCAGAAAGTGAGTAATTCCAAAGAAGAACAATGTATTATGTGCGAAAGCAGCTTTAAATAATGTTTGTATTTCTCTTCTGCCTCCCCTTCAAAATTAGAAATAATGCAGAATATAAATAAATCTGTAGTGAGAGGTAATTTTTTCCTGAGAAAACAATCCATCTCTTGAAGGCAAAAGAGGATTAAAAGATTAGGGGTTCATGAAAATACATTACTGACATTCCCTGCTTTCTGCAACAAATGGAATATCCTGGGTTAATTTCCTTGTTTCCTCCTCTGCATATTGGAAACAACTAAAACAGGTGCAGAATCATGTTAGCTCAGTCACTGTTTAAATGGAATATCAGCTTCTACAATCTGTGTTCTACAGCCCTGTGTTCTACAGCCCTGATGCTTCCATCTGCATTTAAAGAGAGGAGGATTTGGGCTTGAACTTTGCATAAAAACTGCTTAGAGCAAGGGATTTATTTCTGCACAGATATTCCTGTGAGCTATTTTTAATTTAGCTTCAAAATTTGCTCTATTTTTGTGGTAGGCTCAGCCCTTTCCAACATCTTGTTAGAATCCATCTAACCATTCTGATCAGAAGCTTCCGAGTAACTTCCTCTCTCTGTATTTCAACTTATTTTACTTGCCTATGAAGGTGCGGATCTCAGAATCTGTTTCTGATTGGATGAGCAAGTTCAATATTTTATTCAACATAGAATATTACAGGGGAAAGATCTTCACTTCTGCGCATGTATGCATCTTCCCATTGATTCAGTCATTCTGAGCCAATAAGTCATGTTAGAGTTGGGCCAACTGACATATCCATATTCAGACTGGGCAAAACATTTGGTTCTTTCCCTGAGGTGTTCATTTAGACCATGAATGTCATGTGCCTCAACTGCCTGAGTCAAGTTCCTGATAGCTGGCTGAATCAGAATTGTTATACAGTGAACTATAGATCATATTAAGTAAAGTGAAATCATCATATCTTATTTATTTGATTATTGTGTTTAAAAGAGGAGTGAAGGGGGTTTTTTTCTCCTGCTCCTTCCTATTAATCTTCCAGAGATGCGTAGGCCTGTGATGGAGGCATTCAGAAGACTAATAGTGGCAAGATATGTCTAGTTCAAATAATGAAATGGACTCTCATCCAACAATGCTTATGCTACAATGCACCTGTCAACCTATAACCAAACTTTTCTAGACTGGTCCCCATCAGATGTATTGGAATTCACCTTTCATCCTCCATCACGGGAACGTAGCAGTAGCAAAACACAGTTCTGAGCAATTGATATTTTGCAAAATTATTATTACTCTCTATAATGGAAGGTATAGGTTGAACAATTGATATTTTGCGATCCTATGACAAGACTTCCCCAATTTGGTGTTCCTCATCATGCAAGGTATGTTTCTGAGCAATTGGTATTTATGATATTACTATTATTATTATTATCGAATATACTCTTAACTGCAAGAATGAAAATCTGTTCCCATATTATTTTTGAACTGCAAGAAGGAATGAGACTACATAGCAAGTGAGTATCTGGAGGCATCAGCAGTGAGGGCAAAAATAGTGGGGAAACTTGAGTCAGGTCACCAAGTTTTTTCAAGGATGTTCCCATTTCTGTCTCAGATATACAACATGGCAACCTTCCTCCGGATAGCCTCCTAACATGCTGGATTGCAAAACCACATCAGGATGGCCAGTCAGGTTTTCTGAGCTATGATGTCATCATTCTCAGCCAGCATATGATGACACTGTAGGTCAGAACACCTGGAGAGCACCAAATTGGGGAAGTCTAGCCTGGTGACATACTACAAGGATTGTATTTATCATAATACACACTGAAAGGGAAAGAAGGAGGAGGAGGGGAGAAGGAGGTCTCCCTTCCAATATCAGATACTTACTTTTCTTCTACCAGCTGCTTCTGATATTCTTCATATTCTTCCCTCGTCATTCCTTGGGCTTCTGCTGGGGATTTCTCCCCTTCTCCTTTGTCTTCTCCTCCTAATCCGCCAGTGAGATTCTTCAGTTGTCCACCTACCACAGACTTCACCATGAAAGCCATGGTTAGGCAAAACTAAGAGTGGCAGAAGATACAGGAGCAGAGTTAGTACCAGCGGAAGATGACAGGAAGAAGCTCAGGTGGGCCCCAGAGGAGGCTGGCTTCTTAAGCTCAGCTGCTGAACTCGGCTTAAAGCATCATAGTCTCTCGCTGTGGATGCGCCTCCTCGTTGTTCCCCATCGAGGCTAAACCGGGCTCCGGAGAGAATAGTCCAGGCTCGGCGAAACTTCAGCACCTGGAGTCCGTGGACAGCTCCGAAGATGCTCGCCCGAGTCCGACTCGCCGCCTTGCGGACTGGAGAGCTCAGTTCAGCACCGCGACGCGCGGACAGCGACCGCCGTCGATGGGCGTCTGTGAGCCGGCGTGGGGACGGGGCTCCTCCGGGAGAAAGACCCGCCCGCCCCGCAGCGGAGGGTTGTCCTTCGCCGCCCCAACCCTCTAAGTTGGTCTAACCTCGACTCCCCAAGCATGGCAGGTTTACTCCGCCCCCTGAGCCCGCCCTTCTGGCTTCCCAGCCCCACCTTCCTCCTTACTTTTATTTTTAAAAACATTAGAACATGGACGTGCCAGGATGCGGCGCGCGCCCCCCGTTGCCTCCTTCCAGCCTTTGGCAGGAAAGTAACCTCGACGTTGCCTCACCTTTTCGAAAGAGACAGATCTGGGGCTGAAACAGCTGTCCTAGGTAGCAGCCTGAGTTCATCCGACGTCTGGGTAGGTACCTACGGTTTTCACCAGCCTTGCCCAGTCTGGCACCCAATGTGCCGGATTGAAACTCCTATAATTCCCTTGGCTCAGAGTTCTGGGCATTGTCATCCAACACATCTGGAGGAGCTCGGGATGAAGAAGACGACTGATGTATGCCCACAAAAACAGATATAATGGAGAGAAAAGTGTGAAGCAATAAGGGAAAATGCCTGTGAAACCAAGCCATCGTTTGATAACACCACACAGTTGAACTTCGGCTGACTTTTCTTAAAAAAAAAAAAAAAGTAGGTGACAAATTTGATATATAAATAAAATAAATAGGTCAAAAAGATTAATTTCTGCCTCTTTAGCTGACATGCTTTTCACTTCTTTTGTTCTTTGTCTATTAAGGAATCTTTATCTAGAGTCACTAAGTTTCTAGAATAAAGAGTTTCCGGGCATCTTAAAGGCTGAGTGAGGTATTAGCTTCCATATTATAGCTGTGTTTCCACTACATGCTTACCCATAGTTAACTGTGAGTTTACTCCATTAATCCAATTTTCTGGATCTGCATGGGCACGTGGCCCATAAACTAACCTCACAAGTTGGATTTGCACAACATAGTTGGGCAAAGTGTAGTTGCTAGCTTGAGGTTCACAGCTGATACAAACACACCCACCCACCAAAACCAAGTCTCACTGGATCTAATTCTTTATTTACCCTCCTGCTTTTCAGCAAGGTTTCACTCCCAAAAGTGACTTGTAGAGCAATTAAAATCAAACACCATAGCATTAGCAAGTTTGTGATTGCAAAGCTATTTTGGATCTTGGTAATAATGGCCGGAACATTAACGTTTCTAATTTCTGGCATTCGGAAGGGAGGGAGGGAGAGAGAGAGAAGGAGAAAAGGAAGAGGAACAGGAACAAGCAGAAAGAGGAGAGGAAGGGGAGAAGGAGAAGGGGAAGGGGAAGGAGGGGAAGTTGATGCAAGGAGGTTGGCTAATAATAAACATGAATATTCACAGAAACAGGACATTCCATGGAAACACAGAAGATAGCCTCCTAGCCCCTGATTTGGTAGAGAATGATGTTATCTGACATTTCATTTCTACCACGTGTGTGTGTTGTGTTATATGCATACGTACACCAATGCTTAAGAATGATTTCCACATCTTCACCATAATAATGATGTTCCCTGTCATAAGCAGAAAGTGCTCCTCTTTGGGTCTCTGAGATGTCACCATCATTTGCTTATGAGACATCCACTGGAGAACATGCTAGAAATGAAGAGGAGGAGGAGGAGGAGGAGGAGAAGGAGAAGGAGAAGGAGAAGGAGAAGGAGAAGGAGAAGGAGAAGGAGAAGGAGAAGGAGAAGGAGAAGGAGAAGGAGAAGGAGAAAAAATGGAGAAATCCCATGTATCTGGCATAGTATAAAGTCAACTTTTGTCTTTACCAAAGCAGAAGCAAAGCAAAATCTACCAAGAGAAAAAAGCAAATCTGAGAGTGCATTTTCTAAAACAGAGTAATCTCACTAGACCCCAGCTCTTTATTTTCTCAATGGGGGGCAGGTCAGCTTTCAGATGAAATCAACCATCTTTGACAAAACTTGTCCTCTCATGTGAAATTGCATCTATGCCATGACTTTAATCCTCATGAATTCACACAGTTGATGGGTTTTTAAAAGTTGGAGAGGAATCCCTGAGAAATCACAGTGGGAATGGAGGCAGGGTGGGGGATGCAAAATAGACGAAAAGAGCATAGGAAAAGCTTAGTTGCAAAGAAGCTGAGCTTCTGGTTTAAATGGATAGTGCCCATTAGGAGCAGCTAAGCTCCTGATGTAAGGATATAATGTACTAGAATAGACATCACTATGGCAAATGAACAAATGCATTAAAAAAACCCCTATTTTTGTATGTGAATGATGTAAGTGGAGACTCTTAATGGAGACTGTTCCTACTGGCCACCTAACTGATACCACCCAAGTTCCTTATGTTCTGATGGGAAATGAATTCTGATGGGAGTCATTGGTTAGGTTCACACAATACATTAGATTAGGTTAAAACAGAGTCAGGTAATTTGTGGTTCAGCACGTTGTAGGAACCGAGCCATGGTCTTATTTATTTGTTTGTTTGTTTGTTTAATTCAATTTCTATAGCCACCTATCTCAGACAAGTGACTCTTGGTTCTTCAACCACGCCAACCCATCCTGCCATAAGACCATTTATTTGAGTGGGCATAGCATGTTGTGTGAATACAGTACATCCATTGTTGTTACCCTGGATTTATTTATTTATTTACTCATTTATTTATCGAATTTGTCGCCACCCATCTTGTTAAAAAAAAACAACTCTGTTTTTAGCTTGTTGTGTGAATGTAACCACTAAGGGCTTTTAATTATCTACGATCTGAGGATTTTAAAGGAATTGCCTTTTTAACGTAGATAAAGATAACCCAACCTGTATCCCCAGTTAGACGAATAAAGTCTCGAGTGTGCCTGAAATCATTGACCCAATGATCTATTCACCTGTAAAATGGAGGTGATGGTTATGTATTTTGTTTAGAAGGAACTAAATAGATAACAATTATCTATTTCAGAAGACTGCTAAGAATGGCTGGGGCAAGCCACAATGGCAAACTTCAAGCCTCAGTGAAAAATAATAAAAGTGAAAGGCATCACACCCCAAATTGTGGACATCATCTTTAATAGCCTTCATTCTTCTCGCTCCCTTCCAGTCCATTATTTTAATGACAGCAGTGGAAAGGAATCCATTTCTATGGGTTTGGGTCTTTCAGGGCTATGAGAGCCCCAAGAGCTGAAGCACAAGCTGGCATACAAAACCATTTGCACCCGTAGCCACTGGAAACTACTTTTCAGGTCAACAGCAAGACTCGGTTTGCTTAAGAAATGGTTTGTGTCTGAAAGGTGATTCCTTTCAAGCAGGATGTCTCTCAGCTGCTTCATCTGAATCTGCCTGATTTTTACCTCCAATTCCAATTCAAACCTTTATTGGCATTACAAACATTAAAATTCAAGGAATTAGCATATCATAAGGATAACAACAAGAAAACAATACTCAAAGGAGAGCTTGACTACATTTCCTTTTAAGGTTTTTACCTAAGTAAGGACTTCTTATGAATGTTAGCACAATTCAGCGCTACTCCTTCACTTCACCTACACTCCATCACGTGCACGCCCAGCTCTCCACATTTAGTCTCCATGGGAAGGCCAGAACTGGGGACTTTTTTGTGGCAGGGGTGTCTGCAGGGAGGAAGTCAAAAAAGTCAAGATGGCAGCCCCAACCATGCGATTGCAATGCACATACCATGAGAAAGGATGGGGCTTCGCATACATGGGTTGTGGCTGACATGTGGCTTTTTTGACTCCTCTGAGAACACCCCTGGCCTTTGGTAATATTTCCCAGGGTCATTGTTTACTTGTTGTCGTCTTATTACAATTTTGCTTCTTCCCTGAAATAGGAAGATGGGCTTCATACTTTGCATTAAGCCAGGATATGTCCCACCTTGGCTGCTTGACTGAACCAAACTTGGCTTAGTCCAGAGCGTGAATTTCCCCAATTTGTGTGCTCTTGCCATGATTGGCTCAGTCCTTTTTTGGACTATTTGGAGGGATATTTGTGCCCATTAGATGTTTATGTTCTGAAAGGTTTTGTCCTCCCACAAAACTAGAACGTCTTCTGAGCTGTTGACTTCTCCCTCTTCTCCAGATCAAATGCCTGCTTGGGAATATGATTATTGGTTCTCACCTCTGAACGTGGCTTAGAAGGAAATACAGTATGATAAAATAATGGTGCTGGTAGGTTTTTTCCCCCAATATCCCTGAATTCCTCCCTACACACACAAAAATTTCATCATCGTCATCACTGAGCCTCTTTTAGCACCCCAAAAGTTCTTCTAGGTCTCTAAGCTTAACGCATAGTTCCTCAAGAACGTGCCAGATTTTAGCTACGTAAAAGGAGGGAGAGGACATCTTTGCCCAATGCTGTGCTTTGGCGTAGAGAAGACTTGAGTTCAAATCCTGAACCCAGGAAACTCCGTTGGCTACCTTGATCAACCGTTCTTGGAAGATCTCTTGTGTTATTTTGAAATCAGTCATTCTTTCGGCATTTTCACTGCCATTTGCATATGCAAATGAACTGCGATGCATTCTCCTCCTTTCTCATCTCTTGGGTGCTGCCTAAGTGACCCTTTCAGCTTGGTCTTTAGGCCACCCCTGCCTTGACTTAGGCAAAATTGGTTGGGATTCAAGACTAGAAACATTCTTCTCCTTGGAGTGAGTACCCAGGCAGATGTATCTCAACACCCTTCCCTGGTTTGGCAATCTCCTCTCTGTTTTACTTAGCCCAGAGCATCAAGGCTTTCCCCACATCCCCCATTCCTGTGTACAAAAGGTTGTTTGTCAATCAGCTGCCCTGGCCCCTGGCTATTCCCCACGCCAGGCATTTTAGCCCCTCCTCCAAGAAGGAATCTGTTAATCGGGGCAGCTAATTACGCTTCGAGAGGTGCTCCTCTGCTCTCTGTGACCACTTGCCATGCGCCAGGCTTGCCTCTCTGTGAACACTCAGCCTTCAGGGATCTTTTCAAGTGCACTAGACAAGCTGTCATGGCGGGGGGCAGAGGGAGGAAAACATAAATCCCTCTAAGCAGGCTTGGATGAAGTCACCGCTGCCTCTTGTCATAAGCTTAGAAATGTGCATACTTCATCCCCCAACACATGGAGCAGAGAGGAAATGCAGGTCTCTACAGTGACACAAACAGGCATGGACAGACCCACAGCCCTGCAGAGCAAGTCATGTTAATAAGCACATGGAGGGGACATGTGCCTTTCCGTTGCCCATGGCTGGGAACAATTCTGAAACAGAGGCCCATGTGTGCAAACAAACTCATCAGTGCTTCTAGGTACGTTCCCAAGGCCTCCTCCTCCTCCTCCTTCAGAGGGTTATTCGGTACTTGTTCTCCTAGAAATTTAGGAAAGGAAGGTGGACACGATAACCTGGAGAAGATAGATGCCTTAGCCCATCACCGTGCCACCCAAAAACCGCAGAAGGAGGCGGGAAGATGCAGGCATCCAGGATCAGGGCACAAAGTTCTCAACTGTCAGGCAGATTGGCCTCACTCAACGTGAAGAACTAGGAAGCCCAACTGCCAAAGGAGAAAAGACAGTGGTTGATCATTTCCCCTGGCTTCCAGCAGGATGGTCCTGGTTGAACCCGGGTGCAGTGATGCCTGGCCAAGAGCTCCTCTGTGCTTTGGGGTGTTATAAGAAGGCATCGCTGTCTAAAACAAAGAGGATATGTGGCCTTCCTCTGGCTGAGCTCCTGCACACCCATCTTGCCTGGTGCTTGTCACATCCCTGGGCTTACCCATCATCTTTGCAGAAGGCAAGACCTATCTTGCTCTGCCTTCAGATGTCACAAGACAGGTTTGAACTTGGGCATCCAGGATCTAAATTGGGATGGGAAGGAATGTGGTGATGCAGACACTGGAGACTCGCAACGGGCACAGCCCCCCTCTTAGGGAACCATCATCCCACCCAGGAAATCCAGTCTTTCCTGGCTGCAACTGTGCTCCTCACCCAAGAGAAGAGAAATCATTTCTCCTTCCCAGCCATTTCTTCCAATGTTTTCCTCCTGCTTCTGCTTTGCTGAGATGATCCCAAAGGCAACAGGGCCTTCTCCTCTGCTGGGGCCAGAGTGGCAGCCTTTCAATGCCCGGAAGAAAACTTCTCCACTGCTTCTGCATCTCCAGTTCTCATCGCTTCTTAAGCCAGGCCATGGAGGGATCTATGGTTCCTGTTGTTGCTGTGATCTCAAATAAGCAGGCAGCCCCAAGACTACACCAACAATGTTGCAGCAGACCAATCACGCCGTGCAACTGGGCTGGATTTCTCAGCTGAGGTCAATGTGCTGGCCGAGCTGTGCCTGTTCTGGGGCCTCCCTTCTGCCTCGCCCTTCGCTGAGGATTAAATTCCCATTTCCTCCTTGATAAACAATCCCCATGACTTTGTCAGGAGCGGAAGAATTAATATAGCTTTTGCCACCCAGTCTCAAAGAACACAGTGCTAGTTATTTTTATAGAGTTTTGCTATCTTAGCCCAAGGCTTGGGCACAACCTGTCTGTATCTTATTTTAGATTATTCCTGTTGACAACAGTGTTTCCTTCTTGTATTTTAATCCTTACCTTCTTCCAAAGACCTTAAGGCAAAGTTCTTTTCCTCCACTGTCATGTCCCCTGCCCCACAGCCCATCTTGCAAGAGGGCAATGCCTGTCAGAGCCTCTTTTTCATCCCAAAACTGAAGTTCAAGACCAAAATCCATCAGTCACTTTGGTGTAGCGCTGGACAAGAAACCGGGAGACTGGGAGTTTTAGTTCTCACTTAGGTACCAAAGCTGGATGGGTGACTCTCTCGTTCAGCCCGATCCACCGCACGAGTTTGTTGTTGTGGGGAACGTAGGAGGAGATACTCTCCTTTGAGTTGTACAGATCAAGTAGATTTGCTTTATTTTGTTTGGCTTTTCTGAAGCCTGGGTACACGTTTGATTTGTTCACTGGTTAATTTTTTCCCCCTGTGACTTCATTGCTCCCTCTCTCCGAGGTCATAGTCTTCAGAGTAGCGCGACATGAGAATGCAGCTACTTGGAGAGAGGAAAATGGGAGGGGGGCTGCACACCCATGCCTTCACCTCAAATCTGCAAGGTAGTTTAGCCAAGAGATAGCCCCCAGCGGTGGGAAAGTGAGTGCCGTCCTTCTCTGGGCATTTGAAAGCAGGTCAAAAGTTTGAGCTTGATAATTTAACTCAGACAAGGGGCACCCTGCAACCTGGCAGATGCAATGGGGAGCTGAAACAGCAGATTGGAGACATTTCTGTAACTGAACAATTCAGTTCTGTGAGTGGAAATAATCAGATCAGGCCCCCTCCCCCATTCTGTGTGCGAGTGGGTTTGTGTGTGTCTGTGTGTCTGTGTGTGTGTAGTAATGATGGTTGTGAGGGTTTTGAACTGAGACAGAGAGCACATATATAGTCCATGGACAGGAGAAAGGGAAAGGAGAAAACTGAAAGAGATTTAAAAAAAAATAATGGGAGGAAGCATTCATGGAAAGGGAACGGATGCTGTAGAACAGGGTTCCTCAACCTTGGCAACTTTAAGATGGGTGGACTTCAAGGCTGGCTGGGGAATTCTGGGAGTTGAAGTCCACCCATCTTAAAGTTGCCAAGGTTGAGGAACCCTGCTGTAGAAGACATGGATCTGAGAGGTATAAATACAGCTCTGCATTTTGGCTGAAGAGGCATCCAGGATGTTGAATGCGGCTCATGGAAAAATCAGCACACCTCCAGTTTGGGTTTTCCACTTTCCTTCTGCCAGAAGAACGCTGCATGTACAAACCGAGTCATAGAGGGGAAAGGGGGCCTGCAGAAAGTAAGGCCTGTTTTCAGTAATGATTACAGTAGTTTATTTATAAAAGATCCACGTGGAGCAGGTGTTATGGGGGTGCAGCAGCAAATGCAGAGAGAGGCAATGCTCATTCCAAAGAAGTCTCATTAGAGTTCTTCAGAAACAATTTTTAGGGGCGGGTCACGGGCCGCTTTGCAAAACATGCTGTTGACTGTGTGCCCAGCTTGGATTCTTCAAGACCATTCTACAATATGCCTCAACTGACTTGCTCCATTAACCATCCATGCTTGTTCCGTGAACCATCCATCTATCTTTGGAATCCATTGAAACTTCCAAAGTTCTTCAAGGGCAGCCCCGGGCAGGATACATTTCAGGTAATGCAAGTGCCTGGTCTTGACATACACAAGTTTCCAAATAGACTGTGGTTGGCTTGGGTGGATGCTTGGCACACTGAACTAGTGTTGACTATACTTTGATCTGCTTTGACCCTTCTCCCCCCCCCCAAGAAAGAATGAAAGAGCAGAGGTTGACCAACCAGAAGAAGGGTCATTCTGGTCTGTTTTTATGCATTAGACTCCTAGCTGCCTTTCCTTTAATTTCTGCAGCTCCTGAAGCCGAAGGTCAGTTGAACGTTCAAGGTGTCACATGCTTATGAATTCATGAAACATTTTTAGCAATCCTTGAACTGTTGGCTCCAGCAGCGTGAAAGAGGAAAAAGGAGAGATGCCTACCTTCCACACCGGGTTGTAGTGCTACTATTGATTTTCTCTGTCCTGAAGCCAAAAGAGTTGAAGTCCTTGAAGGTCTTCAAAATCCTGGCTTCAAACCCATCTTGAACTTAAGCCCTGTCCCCACTGTGGGTAGAAACGTTGGAGGTTCTCCGGAGGGGACAGCCCAGCCCTGAGGTGAAGCCTCCATTCTGGGTGGGGCTCCAAGCCAAGTGATGTCCCCTGACTCCTGCAAGCACCAATTTGATAAACCACACATGGGTGAGTGAGACTCCTTGGTTTCATTCAGGTGCCCAAACTTTCCATATAGCACTAAAAAGGACTGGAACTTCATTTTGGTTGCTTTTTATTTTTACCTACTATAGTGCTTTTAAAAAAACAAACAATTACCTGACTGCTGAGTTTGACACTCCACCCCACCCCATTCCACTTAACCACAGAATAATCAAGGCAATGCTTATTTTTCTCCTTATTTCCACAGGCTCATCTTCATCTTGTTTCCAGCCCATGAATGAGATGGCCTTAGGTTGCCCTTAGCTATATGAGTATTATGTGTTTCCCTCCTTCTTCTGATACCATCCAAAGGCATTTTCAAGGTGTGTAAAATCTGTAGGGTTTTATTTTTTGGGGGTTAAGTGAGCCGATTGGGAAGAAGGGTGAAAAAGCGGGGCTGGAATCCACAATGGGACTGTCAAAATCATGTTGGTAGAGTTTTCTGTTGACTCAAGGAATGGAGGAGAACATTCAACTCAGCAGTGGGAAAAGACTTACGGAGCAGCCTTAGATATATATCCATAACCCTCAGTTCTTTACTGGGGAAATCCACTGCAGGTTTCTATATCTGTCAAAAGGTCTCAGCCTTGGCACAAACAGAATAATGGAGAGGACCGCTCTAGCACTCATCTTTCTCCCATCAAAAATCTGTTCCAAAAGGTGTTTCTCAAAGATAGGTCCAACCTTCCCCCACCCCCAAAACAGGTTTGGAGCTTTCCATTTTTCAAAAATATGAAGGGCAGTTCCTTTGGGCAAAAAGAGGACTTGCGTTATATAAGGGAAATTGCATCCATTTGCTGGTAAGCTGGGATGAAATGAAGCAGTTCTGTATGAATCTGTACTTTCTCCTGTATTTGGAAGCCTCTGAGAGGCAGTTCCACCTCTCCTTTGCAAATTAAACTTGGTGGGTTTCAATGTCATAATTCTCCCTGGTTTGATCCAATTCTTGCCCTGGGTTGCCTTCTTCTTGTAGAGATAAGTGGGAAAACTGAGCATCCCTGATGCTCTTGCATTGAACAGAGATGTGATCAGTCAAGGCCATCTGGAGTCTCCTGGAATGTGTCTAATCAGGGGGCAGAAACCATCACATCTGACTCAGAGGCTGTTGACAGTCACTTCCAAAAATTTCAGTGATGGCTGGGAGGCAAGATTGGGGTTGGAGAACCCCTTTAGGAGCTGCAGAACGAGATGTGGCTTATCCGTTGACCAAGAACTGAAAAATAATAAGGAAGAACCAGGACGGTGGTTTCATCTTCACGATGGGAGAAGGAAGCCTTGATTCAATTGCTCATCCTCAATAGTCCCAAATTTTGTTCTGTCATTTGCTAATAAACCCAGGTTGAATATGCTCCACCTGTATTTGCAACCCAGTTTCGCCCAAAGGCCAAATGAAACAGGTAGGCATTGTGCCCAATCCAGCAGGGTTTTTGTGACAATCCCAAGTTTAGCATTAAATTGGAAAAAGCAATTTCCCCTTACTTGACTTCATCCCTCTTGTTATAAATTTATGTTGCATCAGAGTGGTTAATAGAAAGGAAAACATACATTCATGTGACAGTACTAAAGTATATAACTTCAAAATTGATAGCAAAAGAGGGAGATAGACAGAGGGGCAGATAGGAGAGAGAAAGACCAATGGCCAGAAAACTTCAAGAAATTTGATTGGGTTGCTTGAAAACCTTTCTTGACCCTGGATCGAAAACACATATTCAAATGTTGTCGGAGCACATCTACCAATATACCATTGCTCCAAATCAGAATAGATTTCTTTTTCAAAGTGGCCTCTTCTGCTGTCTTCCATTGCACAAAATGTCCATATTTCTTGATGTCTTGATAGGTTCCAAATACTGGGGATACAGCCCTGGAAGCATACCAAGGGCACACCTAGGGCGACTGATTTAAATACAAGTCCTTGAGCATGGATGTGAATTTCTCCCAGTTTCTGAAATATTTTCCAGACTTACTTCCAGTAAATGGGATGATTAGCACAGATTAGAACAGATGCCAAAAGCATGAGAGATATGCAGGAAAAAAAACATTAGACAGCATTGAAGAAGCCTGGGGGTGGGAACCAACATTGCTGCTTGTCTTATTTTTAATCCCCCCCCAGCAAAATGTCAGTCCGATATTTTGCATCTTAAACATTTAAATCCTTGCTTGCGTGCTATTGACTGCAACTTTGAAAAATCTTCCTAATCCACTAGAGAAAGGCTGCTAAATCTTCTTCTGAGCAAGAATCACAGGGGAAGCGTTCAGATGGAATTCCTGCAGGCCCTGGACACAGGGTTGGTTCTGTGTTTTAAGAAGGGGGTGGGGGGTGGTCAACATTAAAAAAATATATGGGAAGGGTGTCACCTTAATGGTGTCAGCTCCTGGTGACAACATGGACATATTCCCACTCTCTTTATTGAAAACCTCCTCGGCTGCTCAAAAATCTGTGAATCTCTTGCTTGCTTTTTTTTATTACACTCACTATGTCACTAAGCTGTAGGTCTTGTCCAACTTCCCCTTGACCGTGGCACAATCATGTTCTGACAATGTACATCGTCCCCCTTGATCCTATGACATTAGGAACTTGAGGCCGAGTGAAACTGCATTAAGTCACCATGAGTTTGCTTTAAAGTGGCATTTTCCCCTTTAAGCCAACGCTGCTACACCACAGCTTTGAAGTGTGAGAAATCTAAAATGCTATGCCACCTATTATCTCAGAGGTGAGGTCAGCTGACCTGTTGTGCAAGTGATTGAAGGTGTGTTTTGAGAGTGTGGGAACGGAAAAACGGAACCAACCAGCTGGGCCATTTCTGTAATATTATTTGCTTTCTTAGCGAGCACTTAATTTTCTGGTTGCTTTCATACCCACCACCTTTCTCCCAAGCTTTGACACCATCTTCTCTCCAAGCATCTCACAAAGTAGAGAAGACGACCACAAATCTCTACTATTTTATTTAGGGAAGAAGAAGGAGCATAAGGGGGGTTCTCCCTCTTTAATAAAATCCTGAAATCTCCAGTATTCTGTTTAGAGACGAAGAGGGTGTGTTTGTGCGTGTATGTGTTAACCTGCTTCAATGGTATTTTGAAATGTGTTTCTACTTTCAGGGGCTGCACTGTTAGGGGTTCACCAGGCGAGGTCCAGAATGTAATGAGGAATGTTGAACCAGGCTTTTGCTGCGTATCTGCCAATTTCCCTGTACTTGTCAGTTTCAATCCACTTCCCCTTCAACAGTTAACACCACTCAAGAGGACCAAGCTAATTGTACAGGCATGTCGGGCCCTGCTTCCCTCCTCTCTGAGCCTATTTCTACATCTAGTCTTCCCATATAGTTCCTTATTCTGCATAAACTTAAGTTGGGAAAGGCCCAAAGCGTTGTTGAAGAAGGAGTCAATAGACCAGTCTAGAGAAGATCAGGCAGAGTCCTGAAGACAGGCCTTCTGCGTTCCTGCTGCTTGCCCTAGCTGGGGGACATTTCCCCCACACTGGTTGGTGGCCTGCTGAAAGGTGGGCATAACCATATCCACAAAAATCCAGATGCAGCCAAGACATTTGGGAAACTCCAGATTTATGCAGTCCAAGATGCTTATGATCTGGGACCTTCAAATCATTCTGCCTGAACAAGTCACTGTACTTTTCTTGGCAAGATTTTTGGAAGTGGTTTGCCTTCTTCTTCCTAGGGCTGAGAGAGAAGGACTGGCTCAAGGTCATCCAGTTGGTTTCGTGCCTAAGACAGGGCCAGGACTCAGTCTCCTGGTTTCTAGCCTGGTGCCTTCACTACTACACCAACAGGAATATCTACCCAACAAGATATTTCCTTGGGTTTAAACAGGCTTATTTTCAGCCAAGGAAAACTTCAGACAAATAATGTGCTGCTTCCCTAAGCTGCATTCATGTGACTGCTTGCCCACCGTGAACAGAAGAACAATTCACTCAATTATCCTTGTTTTCTGGGATCAGCCAGCACACTGAACCATAAACTCATCAAATAGACGGGGTTGCACAGATTTATGGCTCAGAGCATCACACAGACAGACTTACTCCCCGCAGCAAGTAAGCCTTGGACCTCCAGCCCAGTCATCTCAATCCAGCCAGTGGGTCTGGCTGTCCTTTCTGGAAGAAGCCAAGCGCATGCTGGCTTACATCTTGCCTCTCCAAAATGCCTGGATGCCCTACCGATTCTCACCAGGCTTAGAGGTATCCCACACCTCCGTCTGCATGGTCTCCATACAAAGAGCCCAGTCTCCCTGCGGTGTATCCAGTCAGATCCAGGAGCCCCTTGGGAAGAGGGAAACTAACAAGCAGAGAGGAAAAAGCTTCAGGTCACTGGCCATTTGATTAGCGCTGAATAATTCTCTCTAGTGGAAAGGGAGCTATTTTAATCTTCTCGGGTGGCTTGTGAGAGACGTCCTTTTGCAGAGGCAAATGAAGGTATCTTTAGAAAAAAGGCAGCCGATGCTAGCTGACATTCAGCCTCCCACTTCTCTCCTCTTTCAGTCAGCCCAATAACCTATCTGAGTCTGCAATCCTATAACCATTTGCCCTAGAGCGGTGTTTCTCAACCTTGGCCACTTTAAGCTGTGTGGACTTCAACTCCCAGAATTCCCCAGCCAGCCTGCTGGCTGGGGAATTCTGGGAGTTGAAGTCCACACAGCTTAAAGTGGCCAAGGTTGAGAAACACGGCCATAGACAATGTCTCACCTTATGTGTGAATTCTTTCTCCAACAGGAGAGAGAGAATTGTACTGTAGAATTCGTTCACAAGCAAAACTAAAACATTTCCCCAACCCCCAGAAGATGTCGGAGCAATATTTGCATCCAAGCATTGATGACTGAGTGATTGATGGTCAGCTGATTCCCTTCCATTAACAGCTAACATGTGAATCACCTGGAGGATATCCAGTAAAGTTATCCCATTTGCTACACAGGTTGACTTTCCCTCCTTCCCATTGCCCCATAAAATTGCAAGGCATGAAGATATCACCAGTGGCCTCCCTTTCAACTGCTGGAGGAAGATTTCCATTCCTTTAAGTAGCTGTAAAACTCTGTTTCATTTTACTGAAAATCAAGACAGCAAGTCTGGACTTCTCTCTCCTTTTTAATTTTTTTAAAAATAAATACACACTATGGGAAGCTAAAGTTGATTTAATTCTTTGGCCTCACCTGAGTATGATCTAACTCAGCCGTTGGGGAAAAACAATTGTAAAGTATATGCTAGTTAATGACAACACATAAAATATTAGTAGTAATAAATAAATAAGGGCAGCTCCCCCATGCTGAGCAAAGTTCCTGGGGAGTTAATAAAAATGTCCATATCTGGACTATTAATTTCATTCTTTCCTGAGGAGCAGGATGTGGAAGGCTGATTTACTGTCTGTTTGATAAGCCAAGCTCTTGGCAGGTGATTTGTCTCATAAAATGCTACTTGAGATCCTTTAAAAGGAGTTGTTGCGGGGGGGGGGGGCTCAAAAAAGCCGAGATGGGAGTCACAGTTGTGCAATTGAAGCCCCGTCCCTTTGTATAGGTGCAGAACATCCATACAGATGCAAAAGGGGTGTGTAATGGAATGTGAGAATAACCTTGAGGAACAGGACAAAGAGCCTTGACCAAAACAACGGTCAGATAAAAGAAATCTGGGTCCGGGGCAGAGATGTAATTTGAGAAAGAGACTCAGACTTGACCCTCCCTAGTTCCCTTGAAGATAAAGGGAGGGAGGGGGCAAGCACATTCAGTCTTGTAAGATTCTGTTATTGTAACCCTATAATAAAAGTAGTATTAGCATTCTTAACTTTGGTTTCCTAGTCTGGTCTACCTCAAAGGGTTGACAGGTTGGGGCCTCACTTGTGTAGTTGCAACCGCCATCTTGATTTTTTGACCTTCCTCACAGATGCCTTGAACTATTTCATGTAAGTGCCTTTAGAGGCCCTGAAGGTCCTCCTAAATTTCCCCTCCATGTTATTCTTGGCAAAAGCAGAGCTTCAGCACTCAGCTCAACTAAGTCTAAATATTGAAATGTAAGGATGACCATTCAGCCAACTCAAAAGCCTTTTTTGAACCCGTTGCATTCCAAATGCTGCTGAGTAGGCTGGTCTATGCAAATTCATACACCCCATTTATACCCCATGTATTAAAAAGTATTTAAGAAACATGTACCCATATTCCTCTTTATTTTCCCTTTGACGAGACACAACTCACAGGTTTCTTGAAAAGTTTAAATGTTGACCTTATCTACTTGATCAGCAGAACCCATGTAGGGCTTTAGGCAGAAATGTGAACCTTTTTCCTAATATCTGCAGCTTGAGTCTTTGTATCTGGAAATAGCTGGATTTGCAGTCTTCTGCAAGACACAGAAGTGTTTTACTTTTATAGACTCTTTCCCAAATGTTTTTGTACCAAATCAAACGATTGGTCTGTCTAGCTCTGTATCCACAGCCTTTCCTCACCGGCCACCCGCTGGATATGTTGGACTTAGAGCCATGAATCGTTTCCAGCAGGCTGGCTGGGGCTTATGTGAGCTGTAGTCCGACTCATTGGGAAGACACAATTAGGAAAAATTGCTGTGAAAAAATGAACCAGGATAGCAGGGGGTTTACTAGTCTGGAGGCAGAGAGCCATCTAGTGGTGCTAAGCTGAATTACAGATCGTGATCATGGTCCAGTTAATCAGGAGATTGATAGCCCCTTTTCCGACTAACAAATTTTATTAAAAGGTGTAAGCTTTGTGAACTACACCTCACTTCCATCTGGTGGGTCAGCTAAAGCCCCTCCATGCATATGATGAACTGCAGCTCATGAAAGCTGGTGCCTTTTTACAAAAGTTGTCAGAAAAGGGGCTACTGGACTCCTGATTTTTAGCCACCATCGACTAACAGGGCTCTCCTCCTCCATGGTCCATTCACATGACTCTCTTACAGGCCGAAGTGCTTGTGTGAACTGCCCAAGAGGGTGGCTTAGGACTCATGCTCACAGTCTTTTCTTAGCTGGAGAGAGAGCCGTTTTTTTTCTTTATCCTTGAATGTTAAGTATAATCAGCTTCTTCCTTCTCTGTGAACTACCCACCCTCTCAAACCTGCAAGGGTTCTGAGACATGAACAACAGAAGAGGCTGAGGCTTTATGAACAGAACTCGCCATCTATTTCAGGAGATGTCTCGATAATTATAAAAGGCTCATCTGGTCAGGCAAATTCTTAAAAAACAAAAAACGACTAACGTAGATACATAATTGAGCAATCTACAAAAAAGCAAGCATGAGCCAGCAGGGTGACGCAGCTCTGAAAAAGACAAATGTGATTGTTAGGTCACAAGAATCATTCCATTTTATTCCAGATTGTCAAACTTTGTGGGAGCTCCAGTTCTAGCTGCTGTATCTCAGTGAAACAGGATTAAGAGGAGGACCACAGAGACGGTTTTACGTCTAGAAAATGAACCCCACGGGAGGAAGACCGATGGATCTGGGGGAGAGCCCACAGAAGCGCACGGTAGCTTTCCTTAGGGCTGTATTTAGTCCCTCCCGTTTCCACACACATCCAGGCTGTGGCTTAAATAAAACCAAATGGAAAAAAGCCTCCGTATTTTTCACGAACCCGAAAAAAAAAGGTTGAGCGTCGAGACAACGAAGTTACATCTTCATATGGAATGGTTTTCTTTTCCTTTAATACAGTTTAATCTCACAGTTGGCAGCATAATATGAGCATAGAGACATGACTGGAAAGGGGTTCTGGAGGCAGCATGCAAACACTGTTTTAAGCAAGAACTAGAGAAAAGCAGCCACCCACGCTTCTGGGTGGCTCTGCATTTTTGAGGACAACCTCTGCCTTGGTTGGTCAAGACCTGGGTCAGGTTGGCACGGTTCCCTGGGCATGCAGATGTTTCATTTTTTCTTCTTTTTTTTTAAAAAAAAACCATTTTATTCATTACATTAAAAATAAGATCTGTAACTTGAGTAAAACCCAGCCAAACAGCTGATTTCTGGTGCAGTTTGAAATAATAATAGTTAAAAAAAACCCTGAAAACTAAAAAAAAAAAGGAAACAAAACCCAATTATTATTATTATTGTTTTTTTTTTTTTAAAAAAGCATATTTAGAAGGAAGAGGACGCTGGACTGTGGACTGTGGATTCCAGCACTCGTGGGTGTTTTGAGAAAGTTAAGAAAGTCGCTTCCTTTCCCCAAGAAAGCTTGCGCCTTTGCTCTCTGTCCTACCACTGTTTTGGCCTGGTGCGCCCTTCTTCTTTCTCCCTACGAGGCCAGAAAATGCACGTTGGGTTCCAGAGGGAAGCTGAAAAGGGTGGGAAGGAGGAGGCAGGGGGAGGTAAAGGAAGGGGGTCCCATGAGAAGGAAGAGGAAGCCAAAAACGTTGGAGAACATGCCACTAAAATATTGTACGATTCTCCCTCCCGGTGAAGCGGATTTTTAAGGGGCAAGGAGGGAGGCTGAGCGCCGGCGGGTTTGTTCGCACTTGTGCATCTTCCGGCGGTTCGGCTGAGAAAGATACAAGTCTTCCTTGGGAGAAAGAAACTACATTCCCCACCCACCCACTGGGCATGTGTGGGTATGTCCAATGTCCAATACGTTTCTCTAAGTACAGTCCCTTGAGTGGAGAAATTTGGGTTCCTGAACAAAAATCGGCTTCGCTCCGGGCCTCGCCCAGCCCAGCCCCGCCCCACCCCCTGAGGTCTGTGCACAGGGGAGATGGAGGCGAGGGCGTGTCCGGAAGAAGCCCCGCCCTCCTGTCGACTTCACAGGTAGAGCTCACTGGTTTTGATATGCTCTAGCTGTTCCCGTAGTTGGTGGAAGGACGGTCGGTGGGTGGGATCCAAAGTCCAGCATTTTTTCATCACCTCGTAGACAATCTGGGGGCAACCGTCGGGAGCATCCATCTTGTACCCCTTTTCCACACGAGGAACCACGTCCTTCAGAGGCTGCGGGCGGAGAGGGAAAAAGCAACGCTTTTAAGGAGGGCGCGACTCTGGGGTAGAACGCGGGGAATGGGCGCACTTGGGAATAATGGAAGCTGCTGGTTCTCATGATCTGGGCTTCACCCCGGAATCTTCCCCACTCTGAGAAATGGGTTTGAAGATATTCCCAGTTTGGCTAAGGATGCTTTAAAGGCCTTTTCGTAATGTTTCTGGCACTGGGGCGGTGCTGGTTTCTAAGCTAGCCACCTCTACTGTCCCTGCCCATCCCTGACATCACTACGCAGGAGAACCGGGCAATGTTTGAAATTCAATTGCAAAAAAGAAAAAAAAAGAGGCTTCAAAGCAAGGCAGGCCAGCAAAGGCCTTCCCTGCACTCCCCAAAGGAACTGTGTCTTTCCCAGGAAAAGCACAATGTTCTTTTTCCCATGTGCTCTTGGCTCTTCTGCCCCATCCTTTGTGGTTTCCTTTTCCCCCAGAGATAACCTCACTGAAAAAGATGTCTAGCCAAACAGAAGGACTGCAATGGTGGTTGGGGGCAAACAGGGTGGGGCCGCTGAGCCTTCACTTACAATTCTTGGATAAGGCACTCGCCCAAAGGAATAGATTTCCCAGAGAAGAATCCCGAAGCTCCATACGTCTGATTTGGTAGAAAATTTCTGCCAAGATTAAAAGAAAACACAGGCACAGAGGCATCATCAGAAGACCTGGGTCAAGCACTGGTGAGATGTTCCACCAACTGAGTAAGAGGACAATGCTCGGTCTCTGGCCTCCTCAGTTGAGAACTGAGGTTGGCTTGGGCTTAAAGCCACCAAATTCACTAGCACCCGGGCATCCAACCCCATACTTGTGATATGAGAAAGGACTCTATATTTGCTCTAATGGTGGCTCAGGAAGAGCAACCCTTTGCAGGCAGAGCCAAAACAAGGAACTGGGATCAACTTACTGGGCTATGTGAGATGGACAAACCCACCCTTGGAGTGACAGACCCTACAGCATTAAGACATTGAATTAAGAATGGGATGAGCTTGACCACGCTGCAGGAGGAAAAGGATTTCAGCTGAGGGAAGGACCAAATATCATCGGTCCTTGTAGGCCTTATCAAGTCCTACTTGGATCAGCCCTAACTTAGTCATCACCCACTCCCAGGTCCCCGCTCACCTTTTCTCTAAGTGCTTCTGGTGCTGTCCATTTCACCGGGAGCTTGCCTGTGTCCTGGGTGGAAGAAGCTTCCTTTGTCAGCCCAAAGTCACTGACTTTAGCAATATTGTCCTCCGAGACCAACACATTCCTTGCTGCCAAGTCTCGATGAACAAAGTTGTTGGCTTCCAGGTACGCCATGGCTTCGCAGACATCTCTATGGGCCAAGAGCAAGCAAGGGGGCAGGTTCAGGAAAAGGGGGGCATGCCTCCACCCCACAAGGCCACTGAGAAGCCATCACCTTCCAACCACGAACTTCAATAAGCCATTTTTGTAGAAACACCCCCGCCCAAGCATTTTCTTTACAAAAAGGCAATAGAAGGATAAAGGGATCACAATCTGACTTGCCAGCAAAGGCTCGGTTGCTGTCAGACTTCCCACAAGACATGGCAATAAATCTCTGCTTTCAACTCAGCTCCAAGTTAACTAACTAGCCAACACCAGAAGCTCTGTGGGCTTGACATGGTTAGATGAGTTGCTTTACTGAAGGCAAGACCAAAGACGAATATACACAAAACAGGAATTGTGACCGATATATACATCAGTCTCAGAGTTTAAATCTTTGTCCTCCTATCCTTTTGAGTCAATGGATATTTGGCTGCTCATTTCCTAGCCTTGAGAATAGGAAACATCTGCTCCATGTTGACATAACAACTCTGTAGGGCCTGCTTCTCTGCTTGCCAGCTTCAAACTTTACAGTTGCCAACTTCCACACTTTCCATTTCTTTTGGCAAATTTCCACACAACAGCTTCCCTTATTTTCATGCCAAGTAGATTCTGCTGCAGGTGAATAAATCTCGCATGGCATTTTATTGGCAACATGGATGAACATTTTATTTTCATTTTATGCATGCATGTATGCATATGTGTCTGTCTGTCTGTCTGTCTGTCTCTATACAGTCTTACTTCCAAGGATTTTGGGCAGTCTACCAGTTTGAAAGACAACCTGCTTTTAATCTGTTTCTGCATCAGTATTCAAACGTTGGCGTAAAACTTCTGCACCATTTGCAAGCACTTCTGAAAATAATTTTTCCTAGAGTTTGCTTTTTTGCAGGCAGGTTTCTTAAACAGATACATTTTTAAAAACCGGAGAACGACATGGAGCAATTCAGAGAGGCCCAGATCTGAGCAAGAACTACGTTAGGGTTCGCTTATTAGCAAATTGAAAATGAGTTGGCTCCGATTAAACATAAGCCAAATGGAATTTCTCTTCCACCCCTAGACAGCAACTTCACCCTCCCACACACAGTTTTAAGAAAGTGTAGTGACAGCATTGAAGCTAGACCTCAAGTTAGAAAGGAGATGCAACATTACAACTGAAATGTAGGATCTGAACACGGAAGCTGTCAAGTCTCCATACTTACAAGGAGAATTTCAGCAAGCAGTCACCTCCCAGCACAGATCTTCCTCGGGAACGAAGGTAATCAACCAAGCTTCCCTGCCGGAAGATTGAGAGAAAGGGTTATGATGACAAGAAGTGATGGGGAGTGTGTCTGAAACACAAAGGAATTAAGCGTTAAGGAAGTGACACCAACATTTCTTCCTGTTTTAACAATGATTGAAGGCACTACCCTGAGCTCTGTTCAAAGATTTCCCCCAAAATTATCTAAGGCAGTCCAGGAAGACCACCTGTCTTCAAATCCCATCGAATTCCACGTCAAACTCACCCCAGGACTACACCCCTATTATATCTGCAACTTGGCCAAAAGGAGTGGTTGAACAGGGTAGAAGCCCGAAAGAATGCAATGAATGGCACTCCCCAGTAGATGGCGCTCTCCTCTTTGTGTAGGACGCAGTTACATGTGCACACATGGGCACACGCCTGCACACACACCCATGCACGCAAGCAAAGAGAAAACAATATGTTTTCAAAACAGCAGTTTATTCCAGCAGTAAATAGCGTTTAATTGTGGATATTAACTGCTGGGGCAGTTCAAGGAGATGAATGGGAAAGGGAGGAAGGAAAGAGAAGGGAAGGGAGGGAGGGAGGAAGGAAATTGTTAACCCTAAGGGTTGCTTGGAAGCATTACAAGAAGTAAAAGAATTCTAGTGAAACAATGCTGGTTGCAACACTGTATGTGGGAAAGAGAAGTGGAAATAAGACAGACTTCTGCTCCAATTCTGGGAAGCAGAAGAGTGGGAGAAGAAAAAGAAAAAGATGCTTATCAGTGCTTTCTTCTCCATTTCTGAGGCCAAGAGAATTTGATTCCAAAGACCTTAAAGGCTGAAGAGTTAACAGCCCTGGGATCTTCTGCCCATTCATATTTAACTCTTGAGTTGCATCAAAGTGGGCTTTATGCAAAATAGCAGCTCAGAGAGGTAGAAACACATTATGAAGTCACACCTTGGTTCTCCTCCCATTATTCTTGTTTAGCAACCTCAGCTAAAGAGGGTACTTTTAAATGTATTTTTGCCAGATACTTGTATATTAGCTTTCTACCCAGGAGCTCAGATCAGTATACATGGTCCTTCTCTTTTATTCTCCCAACAATTCTGCAAAGCGAACTAAACTGAGAGACAAGGGATGGGTCCAAAGCTAAACAAGAGTTGACCCTAGGCTCTCCCAACCCTCTCGCCCAAATTGGATATCTTCAGATGTCCAAATTTCAACCCCCAGAATGCTATAGCCAGCTTGGCCATTGCTAAACATTCTGGAGTTGGAAGACCCTGTAACTGGAGGGTATCCAGGTTGGGAAATACTGGCTCTCATTCTTTTTAGCTGCTCTTAGATCATCAAAGTGGACTTTAAAGAAGCAGGATAGGAAGAATATTGATGCTTTTGAACTTGGTGTTGAAGAAGACTCCTGAGAATACCATGGGCAGCCAAGAAAATAAACCAATGGATCATCAAACAAATCAACTCAGAGTTCTCACTTGAGGCACAAATGACCAGGCTCAAATGATCCTACTTCAGACACATTATGTGAAGATCTAGCTCTCTGGAAAGGCTCTAATGCTGGAAAGGTGGAAAGAAAGAGAAGAAGAGGATGACCAGCAACAAGATGGATGGACTCAGTTACAGTGATGATGCGGGAACCATTGGAAGACCTGAAGGACCAGGTTGGGGACAGATCATCACGGAGAAAATGTCAATGTGGTCACTAAGAGTCAACACCCACTTGATGGCACAAAATCAATTAATCAACATGAAGACCTAGCTCTCTTGAAAAGTCTATAATGCTGGGAAAGATGGAAGGAAAGAGAAGAGGAGGATGATCAGCAGCAAGGTGGATAGACTCAGTTACAGTGGCAATGAGTGCACTGTTGGAAGACCCAAAAGACCAGATTAGGGACGCAGTGTCCTAGAGAAAATCTATCTATGTGATCACTGAAGAGTCAACACTGACTTGATGCAACATAATCAATCAACCAATCAAAAGATCATCAGAAATTGGAAACCGATTTGTAAGGAGGCAACCTTCCTGTGATGCACAAGGCTGCCACTGCTATGAATTTCAGCAATGTCCAGCTTCCAGACCAAGCTTCCTTTGAAAGGACAGCAAGTCCTTACCTTTGCCATATATTCTGTGACTATGTAGAGACCCCCTTTCTCCTCCACGATCACACCCAACATCTGGACCAAATTGCTGTGCCGGAGCTGTCTGCAATGACACAGTGGGGAGAAGATTAAAGAGGGGTCAGCCAGAGTCTCCACTTGTAAATGTAGGACTTCATGCAAGGGGCACCATGCCCACCACTGGTGTCAAAAGAAACCCTACTTTCACACAACATGGCTTCTGAGATTCGCCCCTCCCGTGTTTGACATGCCCTGAAGAGTTTGTGTCCCAAATGCTTTGAGGATTGTTTCTCCTAACTTCTCTTGGAGTATAACAGCAGTTCACAAAGTCCTGCTTTGGGTTCTAGTTTATATGGAAACCTAGAAGGAGGACGACTTTTTTGGTAGTGGTCCCAGAGTTTTGAAAGTCTCTTCTATGGACTCTTGATCTTGCCTCCTCCTGAATGACATTTCAGGAGCAAGTAAAAATATGTCTCCACTGCTAAGTTTCTAAGCCAATGCTTCTGTTAGAAGCCAGGTTAGCACAGGCTGAACAACAGATACTCTTCACTCTCTGCCATTTTTCTCTGCAACCAGATGTTAATCCAGATTAAGTTCCCCTCGTCAAGGAGTCAGGGACTCACGTCATCACCGAAGCTTCAGCCAAGAAGGCTTGCGCTGTAGCGTCATTTTTGATGCACTTCACAGCAACCTTGTTCCCATGGTAATCACCCAGCATCACATCTGCAAAAGAGAGTGACAGGCTGAAAGAAGTGGATGGGATCAACTCAGACAAACTCAAGATCTTCCACCTGGAGCAGGAAAAACATCTATTCCAACTGCATCGTAGTTTGAAAAGCTCTAAACCAAAGGACTCTGATAAAGTTGATCCCCAACCAGCCTTCACTTTGCTCTATTAACCTTGCTTGGCGAGAAAGAACACAAATCATAGAATTTAAGGGTATTGAAGGACCTTGGATGTTCCTTTCTTTTAAGACAATGCATAACTGGAGGATCCAGAGTGACCTGTGTTCCCTGAAAGCCCCTGCAAAGTGCATTAACTTTGTTTCTTCTAAAGCAGTGTTTCTCAACCTTGGCGACTTGAAGACGTGTGGACTTCAACTCCCAGAATTCCCCAGTCAGCATATGCCAGTCCACACATCTTCAAGTCACCAAGGTTGAGAAACACTGTTCTAAAGATGGGGATGCCCTTCTCAGAACCAAGCAATGAGTCATTGCTTACCAATGAACTAGTTTCCCAGGCCAGGTAGATGGCTAGTGATCTGTCTCAAGAAGATGCGTCACTTTGCCTTGACCCAAGTTAGCATCCTGCAGGGAGATGTCTCGCTTTGCTCCCATCAAATGTGCCACTAACCATGGTTTATGCATGGAGAAACTGGAATTTCCCAGCAAAGCATAAAAGATCGTCCATGGTGGCTTTGCATCCAAAGGTGTTTTGACTGAAGCCACGTGGCCTTTTGAAGATGAAGAACGTCGTACTAATTCCTAATATGACCAATACTATGTAGAGGGAGAGTTAATCATACAAAGACCTGGCTGTTTTAAAGAGCTTTTGGGGCATGATGGAATGGGTGTTTGCCTCAAGAGTCAGAGGTGGCACTGGCTGGAGGAGAACACGTGCTGAGTTTTATTCTGTGTTACCTGTTGCTTTGTCACTCTTTTATTCTGTATTATCTGTTCCTGTGTTTGTTATCTGTTGCTCTATTTGACTTTGTCAGCTGCTAACATCGCTTTGGTTGAAGTGGCCCAGATGTTAGAAAAAATAAATACTCAAGCTAGATTGAAAGAATTTAATTTTAATTCTGTTTTAAATTCCTACTGAGCCCTGGCTTCAGATCTCTTTCAAATTACATTTGAAGGCTGAACGTGGCTCTTGGTCTCAGCTAGCTGTGCCTTAAAAGAAAGCGGGATGACAGCTGTTCAAGGAGTAGACCAGCATTACAGTTCGCTCTTCCTTCCACATGGGCTTCCACAAGCCCCCAACATCTCACCCTCACCATCCCAAGGAGAATTCTTATCAGCCACATCCAGCAGCTGAGATGTCCTCCAAGCCTGAAGTCCCACAAAGAGAAACCAAGGGGACGCCTTCCTGACCCACTCACCTCCAAACTCTCCCTTCCCAATGATCTGTAGCAGCTTCAAGTCTTTCATGTTGAGGGACCATCCGCCTGGAAGGACAAGCAGATGAAGCCAGAAGCAGGAGGAGGAGGAGGAAGA
Organism: Python bivittatus; assembly: GCF_059951505.1. NCBI lineage: Eukaryota > Metazoa > Chordata > Lepidosauria > Squamata > Pythonidae > Python > Python bivittatus. The sequence continues at coordinate 4,759,308 of NW_028277085.1, read as the reverse complement.
AGAGGAGGAGGAGTAGGAACAGGAGCACGCGTCAACCAAGCAGCCCACTCAGCTCCTGTGCAGTACTTACTCCGTGAGAATTCGTCTTGCGCTGCCACAGTGCCCTCCATGACTTTCGGCTTCATGAGTCGAGTGCAAAGCCCGTCAGCGTCCGAGGTGTAGTGCTGCCGAGGAGAGAACGTTGATAGATTTCTCTTTTGGAAAATCACTTCACTGAATGTACATGTCCCCCCTAACGCTTGGGACAAGGTGGTTCTGACTGCCCCCGTGGCATTCAATGAAGCTATAGGTTAATTAATTAGCCCATCAGGTCTTATGCCTTATTATGAAGGACACAACGCACTTAGGGCTATGGGAATTAAGAGGCTGAAATGGTACAAGAGGTGACAGTGAACATTTGGGAAGTGCAGTGTGGCAGAGGGTGCACCGACCAGATTCCGGCTCTCTAGCAGGCTGTTGAGAGTCGTATGGATGTGAAAAGTTTAGTGGATTTTTGCTGATTTAGAGAAAGCAAACAGGCTTGAATTATGGATGTTTTGCAAAATATGGAGTTGAAGGTTGAGTTGCTGAATGCAGAAAGAGCAGTACAGGATAGGAACAAAACACGTCTGAGAATAAAGGAATTGCTTAGTGAAGGGTTCAACCCTGCACAGGGATGTGGGGTATCCCCTTGGTTGTTGGATCAATAAATGTATGAAGGAGACTCGCAGTGGCATTAGAGCTATACTGGTTGGAGACATGAACATGCAAGTATTTTTGAATGCAGATGGGGCCACGTTGTTGGCTGAGAACCTGGAGGGTTTGCAGCAAATGCTAGACAGATTGTATCATGCAACAAGGTGCAGGGATCTCAAATTCAATCTGTCAAAAACTAAGGCTGTTGCATTTGACAGGGAAATGGAGGGTCCAACTGCAAATTGTAGACAAGGGGCAAAAACATGGAGCAAGCTGATAGATTTATGTACCTTGACGGAATGTTTACTGAAGTTGAAAAAACAGGTGGGAAAAAAGGGAGGATGTTTCGATTGCACAGCTGCACATCTTGACTTTTTTGACTCCCCCCCCAACATGGACATCCCTGCCCCCGCAGTCTCATTCCTAGCACCTTCCCCGCGGTTCTTTCACAGGGCCATGAAGATGCTTTGTTCACATGAGCATCTTGAATTAAAATGAGTATAATTTTGCGTACTGCTCCTATGAGATTTTCCTGTGATCAGGCTACCATTTCTTAAAATCCAGCCTGGTCATTTGGCTAGAGCGGGAGGGGGGGTGTCTCGTTTTCTTTGACCCGCTTAGGTGGCCTTGTCTATGGATCTTGGCTACTAGAAACTGACCCGCTTTATCCCAGGGGCTCGGGGTATCTGCGTGTGGCTACTACACGCCAATAAGCAAGTAATATATACATTGTGCAAACACCCTCAGTGCCACTAGCGACCTGTTAAAAAGGACGCACACACAAACGCACGTTTGAGACAGGACAAAACAACTTCTGGCACCTTGGCTCCTTATAAGGTTCCTAGTTCGTGTTTGGCCAGAGCACCTTTAGAAGACAGACGCCCCAACGCAGCTTGCAGGGTGCCAAGTCGCAACGGTGCGGCAGCCGTCCCAATGACGCTGCGGCCCACCAGGGGGCAGTATGACGCCAGGCCCGGCTCCCAGTGGCTCTGTTCGGGAGCCCAGAGGAGAAATGGGGAACTCGCTCGTCCACAAGTATGATCCCCAAGGGAATCACTTGCTTGTCTGTCACTACTGAGCGATGCTTCCGCTCCCTCTGCCCCAGCTGAGCTGCTGAGTGCAAAACGGGCACCCAGCTCCACACGCCTCGCTTTGCAAGGAGGCACTTTCGGAATTGCTCAGAAGCGTCTTCCTGTCTCTGCTGAGTGATGCGAGAGGCAGGAAGCCCTGAGCATGCTTGAGCTGTGCAGCCTGTGACCACACAGGGCGGGGCGAGGGAACTGTCGGGGTTGGTCAGTTGGGTGGCTCCCAGCTGGTGCATTCTCTAACTCTACTTTTTCCAACCGAGTGCCCCGCAAAAGGGTTGGGAAGCCGTTTCTCAGAGGGAGAATTCTTGCCCCGGTGTGCTTGGAGGGCGTAAGGCTGGAGAAGAAGGCCCTGCCGGGAGCCAACTCTCCAGCGGCGAGGCAGAGGGAATGACCAGCAAGTCCCTAGATCTATTCTGGAAAGACCCCTCCTTTCTCCAGGATCTGACAAAGAGCGGAGTCTTCCTTGGATCAGCTCGCCTCTGAACGCTGGGGTCTTGCTGGGCTGAGAGCAAAGCAAAGAAGGATCCATCAGGGTCCAGGGTCCTGGAGAGACTGCCTGCTCCAAAGTAAACGGTCCACTTCTTACAGACCAGAAGGAGAAGGTCATCTTGGTGCCTTGTCTAGAGAGGGACATGGCTGAGGACGAGAAGGGAGAGGACCTTTCCATATGGTAGAGCAGTGTTTCTCAACGTTGGCCGCTTTAAGATGTGTGGACTTCAACTCCCAGAATTCCCCAGCCAGCCATGAAACACTGGTAGAGGAACTTGGTGCAGTCTCTTTTGAACCAGTTCTGCTCCAGCAGCCTTACCGATTTCGTTCTGCCATCGGCTCCCCTGAGTAGCGATGCGACCGTTAAAAGCTCAGGTGTGCCTCCTGCGATGTGCACGTAATACGCACATCGGGGATGGCCTCTCGACAGCAAAGGGAACCCACAGCAATTCCTAAGGGCTTGGGATACCCCAGGCAGGGAGCCACACACCGTATTTTAAAGGGGGCAGGGGGGGAGGGAGAATACTGCCACTGATGCAAATGAGCCGCTGGGAAAATTTAAAAGGCAGATTTCTTTTTTCCCCCATATGAATACAGGGCTACGTTGCTAGGGAAAGAGCTTAACCCTAAGAGCCATTGAATAGGTGCAGAGAGACTTCTGTATGTTGGTCAGTAATTAATTCATCCCCCCGCTTTTTCCCCATGGCTGGGAATTTACAATGAGCTTTGATCAACAAGTGCAGCTGTGAAACTACAGGTAGTCCCCAGGTTAAGAATGCCCATTTTAAGGACAACCCGTAGTTAAGAACGAAGCCTACTGTAGCAAAACTCGAGTTAAATACACAACTATTCAAGTTAAAAACACAATGGTTCGAGTTCATTACACAATACTAGTTATACATTATTATACAATAACACTGTTCTGACTTATGTATAAATTCGACTTAAGGACAGACCTTGGGAACGGAACTTGTTCTTAAACTGGGGGCTACCTGTTCTTTTTTAGCTAGAGCAGTGCTTCCAACCTTGGCAACTTGAAGATGTGTGGACTTCAACTCCCAGAATTCCCCAGCCAGCATATGTGGAGTTCAACTCCCAGAATTCATGCATGCTGGCTGAGGAATTTTGGGAACTGAAGTCCACACATCTGAGGTTGTGAAACGCTGAAGGTGACTCTCCAGCAGGAAAGAGAGCGCAAATGCACAGGGGATGAAGCTTCCCATGGGATACAAGAACTCTCTAAACTATTATTTTACAAAGCCGGGTTGACTCCTCTAAAGCTAAAAAGAGCTACTTGTAGTCATCCTGCTCAGGATTAGCCTAAAATGAGGATGCTCTGATTCACTGTCAAGTAGACGCATGAAATATTTTGTACAGGTTCAATCTTTCGTATAAAGGACCTTGAATAGGAGGTAATTCGTCCACCTAATTCAGGTTGCCATAAACTCACTGCAAACCACAGGCTTGTGGGAATACAGCATTCCACCCAATGGAGGCATCTTTCTATAGCCCGGCCAGTGACAGGCTCTCAACTTCAGTTTCTAAGCCGTAAGGCCAGGATCGCCAGGACTCCACACCAAGGAAACTTAGGGACATCCGTGGGGGGGTGGGAGTGTCAAAACAGGCAAAGGGTGGGGGTGGCGACGGGATCAAAGCCACTCACACAAAGGGAGGGGACTTTGATTGCAATGCTGCACCTCCCACCTTGCAGATTTTGACCCTTCTGGAGATGCCCTGACCCAGCCCAAAATGGTAATGTGACTGAGATGAACCAGTGGAGAAGAACATCCAGGCACACCTCTATAAACGATGCAGCCAGGAGAGACCCACGTTGCTGCTCCTCACCCCAGTTCTCCCTGCCGACCTTGGCCCAGCCTCACCTCCACGAGTTGCATGAGGTTTTCAAAGTAGACCTCTTCGTCAATGCTCAGCTTGCTGGAGGAGTAGATGATGCGGTAATGTTCCACCTTGCCTTCACAGCTGACGCAGAGGGTGTAATCCCCCGGGTAGTTGGTGCTCTCGCGCACGAGGAAGAGACCCGTCTCCGGCGGGTACAGCAGCCGCTCAGCTTGCTCACGCGTGATCTTCCCGTGAAACCAGCTGAGAAGGGGAAAAGAGACCAAGAGGAGGACAGTCAGAACGTACTGAAGCAAGGCGGTCTGCACTCTTACCCGCGTGACTGTGATCCCAGCATTTTCCATGGGCAGAACACAGATTTCTTAGACCTATCTGCTCAATGATGTCCATCTAAACCATGTTTCTCAACCTCAGCAACGTTAAGATGTGTGGACTTCAACTCCCAGAATTCCCCAGCCAGCATGCATGAATTCTGGGAATTGAAGTCCACACGTTTTAAGTTGCCACGTTCGAAAAACACTGATCTCACTCAACTAAGGCAAGCATAAGCCAAGTGGCTAGCTTTGCACAAGACCTTAAGCTTGCTAAAAACTCTACAGATGTTTTAGTGGCAAGGCCAGCCTCTTCGATGAGATGATGATTTAATATATTGCAGGAGACCAAAACATAGGCTAATATAGTAACCCGGTTCAGGCAAATTTTGTGAATGGGGCGTGGAGATGTTCTGCTAAGACCATCTACCCGAGCTAGATTTTTTGCTTTCATACATCATTCCCACATCGTACCTAAGCCATGGTTTGTCTCATAAACATCTTCTGAATATGCTACAGCTGGCATAGTTCACACAACAGGCCGAGTCCAAAGCTAACTAGGGTTTAGCAGAAAGTGTAAATGCAGTGAGAAATTTTTTCTTCCCCTCCTAATCTGCAAAGCTGGCCCAAGATCTGGGAGCTCCTACAGCATCTGCTGTTTGGGCACTTACCTTTATAAAATATTTAAAAGGTAATACATAAACAAATAGGCTTAGGCAAATAAACAAACACGCAATATATAAATTGTGAAATAAAAGGAGCAGACTGCTCCCCAGTTTGTGCCTGGAAAATAAACCCAAGCACAGCTTCTGGATTTTTTTTTAAAAAAAAGAGGAAGGGGAAAAAAAAGAACAATGAGAACTAGAAACTTATTTCTTTATGGAAGTCCCACAATTCACGCATCCGCACCCAGCATTGGCAAAGCGGGCCAGCGTTTTCTATCTATACTTACGGCATGAGGCTAAGTTTGATTCCGGCTTTCACCCCTTCTCGTTTCTGAACATAGTTGGCCGGGATGATACCCTCCCGGCCCACTTTATTTTTTGCTTTGTACCAGTTGGGGTCCTGGAGAGAAGGGAGGGAAGCATCGTTAGCAGGGACCCCAGACTCCCGTGAAGGTTTCACACGTCCCCCCGTAAGCCAAACCAGAGACCATCAACCCTCCTCCACTGAACTCCCCATTTCTCCGTGGTAGATGCCACAGTCTTGACTCCGCAATTCCCTCCTCGTCCCGTGGGCTTGAAAGGAGGAATGGGGAAAAAAAAAAAAAAAACTCAATCAATGGCCAAGTTGAGGTGGGACGGTCCTGGTCCAGCAGCAAATGAGGCCAAAGTCCAAATCAAGGCACAAACTCAGCGCTGCTGCCTTCCCTGTGCTATTTCATCACATCTTCCCTCCCTGCAAATACCCTTGAACCGGTCTCTGCTGATAACCACGGAGCGTATTGTAAAACTACAGAGTGAATTGTTCAGGTGGGGTGGGGGGACTCTGGGGAGGGGAAAATTAGCTGTTCCCCTCCCAAGGATAAAGTCCTTTTTCAAAAATGCCCTCTGTGAAGCCTTGAAGGTGTTCAAACTCGGCGACCTGAAGAGAGGTAGACTTCAACTCCCCGAATTCCCCAGTGCGGGTAAACCCAGAGATACTGGTGAGTCTTTTCTCAACACCGGGCCCCAGAGAAAGCAGACGGTCGCTTAGCTATTCCTAGCAAATACAGATGACAAATCTGGCACTGGATTTGACCCAGTGGCTTACTTTTAAAAAGAAGGCTGAATAGTGTTCATGGTTAATTAAAACCTATATCCTCTGAAGGGAGAGAAGTCATGCTGCCGTTGGGGGACCCTTTTCAACTTCGCTTCTGCAACTCATCTTGTAGAAGGAGTGTCCTCTGACCCAGCCCCCCAGCAACAAGTTTTGGGGACATGTCCTACGCTCCAGCTTTGTCTATGAGAGAGACCTCCATGCAGCCGTGGAGACTGCCAGTATGCAATGTAGAAAGAGGCAAAAAATGGACCCAGGGGCGTCTTGAGACGGTAATTTCCCCGCAGTGCCGGGTTCCTGATGCCCTCTCCAGGGAGATATGCAAGGTACCTAAAGGGTAGAGTGTTTTCTACCACTGTGATAAACTCAACAGAAATATGAGTCATTGAAAGCTTGTCATACAGTCGTATTTGGCAAAACTCTAATTGGGTTGGGTTTGCCCAGGCTGTCTTTCTTTAATATCTCCTGTCTCCATCACAGTTTAATTGTAATGCATAAAGAGTGATATTGTGCAGAGGAAGCTGTCTGGGAAGATACAACAGAGAGGGGTGATGCAAGCGTTTTAATTAAAAAAATACATATTCTCAAAGAGTTGGCATTAAGCAATGGAACCGCCTGCCTCCTGGAGTTGGAGGGGCTCCATCATGGAAGGTGTTCAAGAAAAGACTGGACAACCATTTGTCCTAGGATTCTGTGGTTGCAGACTGCAGCAAAGTCCTATCCGCCCTCGTTAGCAGTCTGTTACTGTAATGGTATGTGGGAATGCCCTCGCGAGACGATGCTGCCTAGGGAATGGTCAGATAAGAGAGGGCACAGCCCACAGATGCATAATGGGCAGAGAAAGAAACTCAGAAAGGAACCTCCCTAGCAAGATTCTGTTAATGTAGCCTTACAATAAAACAGAAGTAGTTCACGTGGTTGTGTTTCCTGTCTGGTCTAACTGGGAAGGCTGACATCAGTCTTGCGAGTCTGACAGTAACAATCTCCCACCATCTCTTTTACAGCCTGAGAAGTCAGGGAGGTTCCTTTCTGAGTTTCTTTCTCTGCCCGTTATGCAGTTGTGGGCTATGCCCTCTCTTATCTGACTGTTCCCTAGGCAGCATCTCTTCCCCCCGTCTCCCAAGGTCATTCCCACATCCCATTCCAGTTACAAGCCAGGATGGCATCAGAATGATGGCACATCGTGACCTCATTGTACAAAGGACACAGTGATGTCATTTGCCCAATGATATCACCTGTGGTCATTTGTGGCAAGTAACCCACACGTGTCATGACAGCATGACGCAAACCCCAAGACATTGGCAGTTGAGTTCAGCCTCAGGAGGCAAGCACGCAAGGACGAGTTTTGCATTCACCGTGCCGTTAGGGTTTTTCCATCACCGTGGCTAGTTGCAGACACTGATGAGCATTCAGTTGGGCCAGGACAGTTACCTTGGTGACAGAGATGATGGTGAGAACGTCTCCTTTGCTGAAGGGGAGATCCTGATCAGCCGTGCCATGAAAGTTGTACTTGGCAATACATTCTGTGCCAGAGGGCCAGACCGCCTTTTGGAGAGAACAAGGACAATGTTATCATTTGGATCCTGCTTCATGCCATCATAAAAAGCAAAAGCTGTACGAGGAAACAGGCAAAGATCTTTCTATATAACAGTGTTTCTCAACCTTGGCCGCTTGGAGACGTGTGAACTTCAACTCCCAGAATTCCCTAGCCATCTGGCTGAGGAATTCTGGGAGTTGAAGTCCACACGTCTCCAAGTGGCCAAGGTTGAGAAACACTGCTACATAGCAAGTCCTTTTTTAGCTGTGAGGAATTTCATTCAACTTCTGAGTCCCCTGCTTCCCCATCCAACAGCAATCATTAGTTGGCAATCATTCCAGTTATTCACCAACCATCCAGCCCAGCTCTGGAAAGATGAGTTTCCTATAACCCAGGAATTATTTTACCTAGAATTGCATCTTGAAGAGGAGAAGAAAACTTGGAGAAGATGGCTGTTGCCCTGTTCAAAAAATCACAGGACAAGATCGGTGGCTTTGCCATCAGAGCAGAGCTGCTAATGGAGTTAAACTGTACTATGGACAGCAAGCAGAAAGCAAGTATTTTTAAGATGCCTATGAAGGAGCGAGGGACTTCCAAAGGGTGCTTTCTGTCAAGTTTTTAAAGCTCTGTATATATTTTAAAAACCCTAAAAATTGGGTGCAAGTCTAGGCATACTTTTCTGAGATTTACCACATGATGGGACAGCCCCAAGAGGGCCCTGTTACTGGGGAGGTCCTGATGGACTAAAACTCAGTCTTCTCTAAGATGTTGTTCCTCCAAATTTATGGGCTACAATTTCCATCATTCTCAAGTTGAATCATCTTGAAGAAGGTTGCTTCAATTAGATGATGCAACTTGACTTCTCGGGCGGGGGGTGGAGATAGCACTATGGGAAGAACAAATGGTATCTAAATTTTGTTCCTGATGCAGGATGCTCAGCAAACCGCACCCTGCTTTTGAACGGGTGCATCTGCAAAGCTGGTCGGTTGGTTCAGGATGTTATGAAGCAGTTGGAACCCCTCAACGAGCTATGTTTGCAGAGCATCTGTTTTCCAACTGCAGGGTGTGCCCCAAATCTTGTTAGCCCATTCTGGATCCCCTCAATTCTCTGACGTCTATCTGAGCAGACGTGAAATATCTCACAAGGTTAGTAGAGGCGCTGCACCCCCCCAAAAAACTTCCAAATATGGTGGTGGGGGGGGGGGTTGAGAATCAGTTATCGTGCTTGCAACGAGAGTTATCAGTACAGTTCAGGGCACCCCCCAAAAGGTAAACGGTCTGCAATAGGCTTTGTTTATTAGTTTTTGGCTTGTCAAAAGCTCTTTATCCTCTGAAGATAAGTTTGCACCACAAAATAATCTGAAAATGAAGACAGGGAAAGGAGTCCAACCATTGTAGACAATGGTCTGCCTCTAGCCCAGTGTTTCTCAACCTTGGCAACTTTAAGATGTGTGGACTTCAACTCCCAGAATTCCCCAGCCAGCATGCATGAATTCTGGGAGTTGAAGTCCACACATCTTAAAGTTGCCAAGGTTGAAAAACCCTGTTCTAGCCACTCGATCACCTGTATTTTTAAACTGGGGGACTCAAAGCTGAATCTAACACACCTTGCAAGGAAATCACGTGAACTGTCATTGAGCTACAGTTCCTTCCCTTTCTTGCTTAATTAAAATAGCACTTCTTAAAGATCCTTCTTCAAAAAATAAGAATAGCAACCATCATGTAAAAGCTGCTTTGGAGACCCAAACACACATGCCTAAAAATAATGGCCTATAAAGATAAAAAGCAGTTACCCAACGCCTGATTACCAGTTAAACACTTCATGAAAATACAACTACAAAACCCAACTCAGAAATGCCAGCCAAGTTCCAACCAACCATCGTCAACCAGTCAGGATCCCAGAGAACCTGCATGAGAGGATGGGGAAATTTAAAACATCTCCCAGAAAAAGGCAGAGGCAAATCATTGCCCCCCCCCCCCAAATGGCGTGAACCTGTCAAATTGAAATCGAGGAAAGTAATGATTTTTCTGCTCCCCATCTTGGTCCTTACCTGCATTCCTGACATTTTTCTCGGGGGGTTCCGGGGACTGGATCTCACAAGAAGGACACCTCACTTGGTACCATGAGACCTGGATGAGAAAGACTTTTTAAGCTCATGTATTGGATTCACCCAAGCCTTTGCTCCTTTCTCACCAACAACATGCATGCCGGAGAGTAAATTTGTACCTGTTTCCTCTCCAGTTTCTGCAACGCTGCACTTTTTTGAACGTATTGCAACACAGTGTGACATCCCCAATGACTCCTGCCATTTGAATTATTTTACTTTGCATTCCGGCAAGGGAGAGTTTTTTCAGTGGCGTAGCCTGAAGGCAGACCTTTGGGTTCATCTCCACTCCAAGTAAGCCTCATCTCCTGACTGACCCATGGCTAAAAAAATGCATCCTCAAACTGAGCCAGAATCAGCTGGGAATTTGGGCTGGACAACATGGTTCTCCTCTTTGCTCAGATTCTCCTAAATGAGGGGGCATTAAGGATCAATCTGGACATTTCAGGTGGAAAATGTAAACCTGTTTATCAGGAGTGAGGCTCCTTGAGGTCAAAAACGTAGCGGGCATCTCTCAGTCTGCAATGGAAGTCCTCCACCAGAAGTCAGCTTTTTTACTGATTCGCCTGTTGAATTTAGAATTCTAATCTGCCCCAAAAGCCACATTCTCGTGATGTATTAAACAGCTGCAACGTTAAACGTTTCCAAAAAGAGAAAATGAATAGGGAAACTGCAGTAAAATGCAATACTGGAGCTACAGGCTACAAGAAGTCGGAGGACCTCCAGAAAATTACAGAATTTCCTGTTTCTTTGGGAAATCTGGCAATTAAAACAAGGATGAAACAAGAATAAAGGGAGGGCCAGTGCAGGTTAGAACCGAAGAAATCGCAGCTTAGAATAAGAAGAGCCTTTTTGCTACACAAAAGCTTAGATGATCCTTGCAACGTTTAGAAGCGTTTGGGTTAAAACATAGATTTTTTTTAAAGAAGGTCCCTGGAAGCAACGGGATGGGGCACCTTTTCAGACAACTGAAAGGTTTTACATCAATAAGGTAAAGGGATTTCCAAAATACAGATAATTTCTGCTTGCTGAGATGGGGGCTCTCTATCCAGTCTCCTGCATTAAAAATACAAGCATGCCTCTCCAGAGTGCATCTGAGCATGGACAAGCTACCTTCCTCCTTGCTTTTTCTCCCTTCAATATTCCACTGGAAACAATGGACCCCAAGCACGGCAGTCTCTGCACATTCCTTCTTTTCGGTAATGTTTTGTATACCTTTCTTATGTTTTATGTATTTATATATATTTATTGTTTTAATGCTTTGTGTGAGCCGCCCAGAGTCCCCCACTGGGGGGAGATGGGTGGAGAGAAATTTAATTAATTAATTAATTAATTAATTAATAAAAAGTAAGAGGCTGGCTTTAGCAGGACGAGGTTGGCACATTCCTGCACCACGTCACAATCCAGCAAGACAAAACCAACCGTGCATCTCGGCAAACCCCCATCGCTCCCCAAAATCAAAAACGAGAATCGTGGCTCCTTCCTGCTCCAATTTTAGCAGGACCACGGACCACCCCAGCCACTTTTTCCCCGCTTTCGGAAAGCAGAGCCACTAAAGGTGTCTCCGTTGTTTTCTCTCTCTCTCTCTAAGAACCGTTTCCAAGCGTCCCTCAACCTGTGTTTCACTGTAAACCGCTGATGGATGGACGCCTTCGGGAAACGCCGCGGTTCCATTAGCGTGGCATCGATCAGGGGGGGTCAAAAAGCAGGCAAGGAGGATGGCTCTTGAGCAAACCTGCCACGGCAGAAGTGTTCTGCTGCGGTTGCTAGTAAGCCTCTGTTTGCAAAATATTAAAGAAAAAAAAACAGGGCTATGGAAATGTTTACCAACCTGCAATCTAAATTCAAACATAGGCTAAATTGTTCACACGGATGCAGTCCAGGGCAGAGTTTCTCAACCTGGGCAACTTGAAGACGGGTGGACTTCAATTCCCAGAATTCCCCAGCCAGCTGTGCTGGCTGGGGAATTCTGGGAGTTGAAGTCCACCCGTCTTCAAGTTGCCCAGGTTGAGAAATCCTGCTCTAGAGAGATGCCAAAGCTGGAGAAAACGTCATCAACCCTGCCTTGGCCCTTCCCTCCTGTGCTCAACCCTCAGCTGCCCCGAACGACAGAGCCAGGAAGTGAGCGGGCCCCCCTCTTTCCCTTCAACTCCCCAGAGATCAACCTTCTGCCCCTGCAGAAGCTAACTTTAGCAACTCCTAATTCCAATCTCAGAGTGAAGCCCCAGCAGCTGCTAATAATAGGAGCAAGACCTCGGAGGCTGGGCTCGGGCATGGACTGCCGCGGGCACAATCCTTGCCCCAGCTAAACACAGAAGCAGGTTGGCAGAGACGCCTGGTTAGGGGGCAGAAGAATGACTCCCATTCCAGAAGACCGCTGGGGCTCGGAGGCTTACACCCTGATCAGCTTTCCAGGCGATGACCCCGGGCCAAGCCGGATTCTAAAAGCATGCCTTTCTGAAGATCTTTGGAAATTTACCCTGGATAAACGAAACGAATTTGCCTTTGCTGGGTAACTTTTCTTTATGCTTAAAGAAAAATTCTGGTGGCGGGTTTGTTCTCTGTATTTCAGTCTTAAAATGTTTAATGAAGATGAATGGGGAAAAAATGCACGGGCGGGTTGGCCAAGGGGAAGAAGAAATGGGCTAGTGGGGAAGGCCCCAGGCTAGAAAGCAGGAGGCAGTGAGTTCTAGTCCTGCCTTAGGCAGGAAAGGCGGCTGGGTGACTCTGGGCCGGTCCCTCTCTCTCAGCCCAGCCCACCTCACAGGATGGTTGTTGTGGGGAAAATAGGAGGAGGAAGGAATATTAGGGATGCTTGCCGCCTTGAGTTATTTATAAAAATAAGAAAGGCGGGATAAAAAAATCGGAAAAGAAGAAAAAAAAGTTTTCTTTTTTCTCTCTCTTTCCACTTTTCTTTGTCTTTTCCTCATTTTCTATGGTTTGTATTACTCTTTTACCTTTGGATTTGTCAACTTTAATAAACTTATTACCAAAAAAGAAAAAACAGTAAATGCCCCCGGAGAACAGGGGAAATGAGTCCCTCAAAATATGCTCAGCAGGCAACTTGAAATGGATGCAAATAAATCCCAAACATTAAAGGGGCCCAATCGTTCAAAAACAATATGATGCCTAATTATGGACATTATAAAAATGCTCATCATTGTTCTTCCAACCTACTCCCGCAGAGGCATGTATATTTCTCCGACATAAAATCATCTGAAAAAACATTACAATCTAAAATTGCACATTTCCATCGCTTGCTATTTGCAATTGTCGTCATCACCATCATCATTTGAATGAATGAATGAATGAATGAATGAATGAATGAAAAGGTTTTCCAAAGAGAAGAAAATCTCCCCACTGACAATTATTGGGGCCGTTATAACCTTCACCTTGAACATCCAACCAAGCATCCTAAACTATTATTTCTTTTTGGTCTAAAACACTCCTTAGATGTCTATGAAGCAGTGGACAGATTTCCATACTGAATCATGCTTCCTCCACACACAAATCCAGACCAATATGGAGCCCCAATGTCAAAATTCCATCTTTCTCTACGCTCTCATCCTGAGCTGCTTTTTTTCCTTGTAAGGGGACAATTGCCCCTTGGCAGTTTTTGGAAGTCCTTTTGGAAACAAACAAAAAAATGACATATGCAGAGCAGGAGGAAAACAAACATTCAAGTCCAACGTATTTCACAGGTGGGCAAATATTTATAAAGAAGAATTTATTCTAGAGTGATGTTTTCCAAACTGGGCAAGTTCTAGAGGGGTGGACTTCAATTCCCAGAATCCCTGTCACCGCAGAAGCATCACTGAGACTTCTGGGAGTTGAAATCCACCCCTTAGTGTGGCTAAGTTTGGAAACACTAATATATTAAGGCATATTTTTCATGTAGGTTTAATCATCCACAGCCAATCAGCGAATAAGTAATTTCTTTGGATATTAATTCTTCTCCACTGGTTTTCCATTCTTCTTCCTGGCCTCCCTAGACAGCACTTCAATGTTCAGCCCTCGCTGGAGTTAATATAACTCCCCTTCCTCTTCCACCTCCTCATCTGCAGTATTGTTGTTTTGTTGGGGGGGTTTTGGGGGGGTTGCACATCTCAGACCTTAGGATTTTTCAACCACCACCTTCTCCATCAAAGATGATATTGTTTTGGTTCCTGAAAGATTTTCCCTTCTGGAAGCAGATTCACTGTAGAGGGTCAGGCAAGGTCACCTCTGACTGACTGGAAGATTCACCAAACAGCCATCTGGTCATTTAAATTCAGAGAGGCATAAGCTGAATTTAAGATATTGGGCTGCAAATATCTCAACTGCCAGTAGATGGAGATGGCAGCAAAGCATTGGCACGTTCTGGGTCTCCTTACTGTCCCCTAGTGGTTGTTTGGAAGGTTGCAGCCTAGTCTTCAAAGAGCAGAGGGGTCCCTAGGCAAGGCTGCAGGGGTCTTGTCAAGCCCACTAGTGTTTGCAAGCTGTCCTGCATCAGTCCATGAACAAGCATAGCTTTGTTCCCTCTCCGGGAGCTGTGCGGATGTATGAGGTCACTCAGAAGCGGCATCCCTCTCAGCTCGAGAGCAAAAAAGGCGTAGGTGGTCATGGCAAAACTTAGCAAAAATGCTAGCAAGTGCTTGGAGTGGGCCCAGGGGTGGGGGGCAGCCTTCATCCACTCCCTTGGGAGACAATCACCCTTCCTCTCCACATTTTACCCTTAGCCCATCTAAACACAGTTATCTATTCTACATCATGCCTGATCATCTCCAGATCTTTTGGATGCAGAAGAGGTTCTTTCCCAGAACATATATCCTTTTATTCTCCTTCTAAATAGAGATGCTCCGATAGAGATCTTTTAATCTTCTGCCTGCAAAGGAAATCCTCTCCTGCTAAGCTCCAGAATGCTCTTCCTTGGCCTTTGTAGGCCCAGTTGCGTTGGGATTTCATGGGCATATTGGAAGCTTCCCTCTACAAGGGCTGGCCCTTTGTTCCATACAGGCCAGGGCAATTTACTCTGACTGGCAGCTGTGTTTTTCCAAGTTCTTTGGAAACTGCAGCACTCAACTTAGAAGCTTTTCTCTGCAACCGACAGAAGCATGAGCCATGGCCATCTAAGAAACTGTTGGCCCCCAGGGCTTTCCTTAAGCTCCAAAGCATGTTTCACCCATGCTTTTATTTAGATATATAAATATACACATAAAAATATATACAGACCCAGGCAGAAACTCACTTTTTTTCAACCAAGGACCTCCAATCAACATCTGGACAGCATTTGCAAGGAGCCACCAAGAGGGGGAAGTTTAGACGGCAAGACAGAGCAGATCCTCAACTATCTGAGCAAGAGGCCAGAAGGAAGCAGATAAGTGTGGGCTGCTACCACAGGGGGAAGAGGAAGCAAAGACCATTGAGCACAAGGTAAAGAGGAAGAGGAGAAGGATCTGCCCCACTGTAGGTCACAGAGTCGTTCCCACTACAACCTTACAAGCATTTGGAGCTGGGGCCTGGTTGTTATCCAGGCACCTGGTTTCTGTTTTAAATGGGGAAAGCACACTTCTAGACCTCAAGACAATGGGAAAGAAGGTCTGAATGCCACGCCTTTTGAAGAAGGTCATGTTGGAGAGGCTTTCCATGAGGGTAGAAGATGCTCTCATATCACGGACTGGAGTAGCTGTCCTTCACTGGTTGCCCTCCAGATGCTTTGGAACTGCAATTCCCAGCATTCTTGGCACGGCACAATGCCATTTTGTCTTTATGAATCCCTCGGCCAGGCAAGGTAGTTGGAGAAACAATGACTCACTCAAAATCCCAGGAGAAAGTAAAGCTGACGTTAAATCGTTAAGCAAATTAATGTTTTAATGCTTATCTGTTGCATTGCTCTGAAAGCTGGCCACCTGCTGTGTGCTGGACATGTTGAAATAATAAAACAGAACACAAGAGGCCTCTTTTCTCTTTGTCAAAAATTCAACTTCTGATCACAATTTTGAGGAAGGTGGGAAAGTAGAGGCACAGCTGCTTAGCTGACCTTAAAAACAAAAAGGTCTTTGCTCATTTACAGCTCAGAATCACAGACCAATCAGCTTGCCTTGGTTTCCTGACCAAGCAGAGTACAAATACCAAAGAAAGAACAATGCATATAAGGTAGCATTACAGAACTAAGGAAGTAGCAGCAGCCAGGGAGGGAAAAAAAACCAAAACCATACAGTACATGCCTGGTTTAGCCAGAAATTTAGAACTAAGGGTTCTTGGTATTTTAAAAGTACAATTGTACATTCCTAGGAAAAAGAAACAAAGTGACTCAACTTTTGTAGGATTTTTTGGGGGGGGGAAATTATTAAAAGAGAAGGCAGAGTTCTGAAAACACACTAAGCAAGATAATCTGTGGCCATACCAAATACAGGAAACGTGAGAATAATAGTATGCAAAAAATAAATCTTACTTCCCTGGTTTTAAAACATCATTTCTTATCCCTCCTCTCTGTTGCACATCTCTCCGCCTCAGGTGTGTAGGTGCATGAGTGTTCAAAGATGTGCCCGCCTACACATATGAGAGAGAGTTACCTGGCGAAAATAGCATTGGAACGTGGTGGTGCTTGGATATGTTGACATTTGCTTTATTAAAATTGCTAATCGTCCGTTCTATTTTGTAAGGTGCCCAGAGCGGGTTTTCTGCACAGGAAAGGGGTTGAAAATGCTTTCAGCAAATTCAAGGGAGGGAGGGAGGGAGGGAGGGAGGGAGGGAGGAAGGAAGGAAGGAAGGAAGGAAGGAAGGAAGGAAGGAAGGAAGGAAGGAAGGAAGGAAGGAAGGAAGGAGCACTTAACCATCCACAGAATACGTGCGCAGTATCGACAAGGGCACTTTTCCCCCCTGGCACGATCTGAGCATCCAAGGTGCATTTTTAAGAAGGAGCGCGGACCCTTTGGAATTCAGCTCCAACTGACTTTCGCCGTTCCGCTCCTGCCAAGCCCTGTGCCCACGCAGCTCCCCAAAGACAAGGAACTCTCAAGTTGCTAATACGGCTATGAAATAAAGTCCTCACCCACTTGCCGCTTGGCCACACGGCTCACACAGAGACGGTACAGAGGTTCGGCTGCTGCTTCACGCCCACTGGTGCTCAGCCAGCCTTCCGCCTAGCTGTACGTGCAAATTTAACACCTCAAGCACCCAGCCCTAGCAAACCCCTCAGTTCCAACCCCATGCATTCACTACAGATCAAGAAAAGGCTTTAATGATCCTCCTGCCGCTAATGCATTTGAACGCTTCTAATGATCCCTGGAGAAAAGTTGAGCTTTGAATTGGAAGTGGGATGGGAGAAGGGGTGGCAAAAGCCAAAAATTGCTATGTGGAATTTTCAGAATTCCAGCTGGCCCTTGTCCAAGACATCCCATTCTTCTGCTTCCCGGCCCTGCCCTTCCCAATGCTCAGTAGTTTATCCGTGGGGAAGTCGTGGGGATCCATGGCTCTCAGCCTTGAGATGGTGGGACTACCTCTGAAGACCATCTGCAGGAAGACTGGGGGGCTTCCTTGTGCAGGTGGTTGGCCGCTGGGAGAACAATGCTGGATAAGATGGGCCAAGAGTCTGATCCAGCAGGGCACGGCTTCTGTTCTTATCATCCTCACCCCCTTTAGTTATGTTCTTCTAGATGATTTATGGGTTTGAAGACAGAAAGAGTAGCTGATGGAAAGAAGGAAATTATGATGTAACCTTAGAGAAAGGGTAAAACGCATTTATCACCGCTGTCAAAAAGATCAGAAGCTGCTTCTTCATAATCTTTTCTTTTCTTTCCTTTTTCTTTCTCTTCCTTTTTCTATTTTTTTTTCTTACTTATTCACTATTCTTCCTTATTTTCTTTGTTGCTTCTCTAATGTTTGCATTGTTTTTATCTGGTTAAAAATGACTTCAATAAAAAATGATAGTAAAACAAAAAGTTCTCCTAGAAGTTTTTGGGCTACATTTATAAACCAGAGGATTCATCTGCTGTTTCTTGGGGGGGGGCATTTAGTTCAACTCCCCAGCTGAATTTGCTAATAAAGCAGAAATGATCAGCATTATCCCCGCACTGCCTCCATACTGGCACATTACCAAGCCCTAATGCAGTGTTTTTCAACCTTGGCAACTGGAAGATGTGTGGACTTCAGCTCCCAGAATTCCCCAGCCAGCATGGCTGGCTGGGGAATTCTGGGAGTTGAAGTCCACACATCTTCAAGTGGCCACAGTTGAGAACCACTGTTGTAAATACAGTAACCAAGTCTGTTTTTGCAAAGTGCAAGTTGAAGAGAGAGAGAGAAAGAGAGAGATGCAGGGCTGTAAAACTGTTGATCGGATATGGATTTTTCAGCCAGGGAGTTTTTTCAAGAAAATAACTAAACCTTTGTTGACATGAGAAAAGTGTATCCGGCCAATGTGTTTCCACCACACTTTTGAATGTGGTTACAAGCCTCGCCCCGAGACCCAGGAAATGCAAAACACGACAGCCGTACCAAAAGCCCCATTCGCTCCCGACTGCCTACATGTATAGAACAAACGCCTGGTTTGCATTTCATACGGCTTATATCAGGAATGGCAATTCCATTTTAGCAATGAAATGCCACTGTAAAAAAAGCAGAGGATTTCTTTTTCCCCCCCGAAAGCATTTGCTGCTTTGGCTTGGTGGACACAACACGCAAATTGGGTCTGGTGCTTTGCGGTTCAGTGTGCTGGGACCATTCACTCCAGGAATCACAACCGGGGTGGTGCATCAGGCCCTCGCAAGTCATAATGGTCTCCATTTGCTTGCAGAGAGCAATTCAGAAGAACGCCACTCTTCTGTCAATAACCTGGGCTGAGCTCATGAAGCATGTGTGGACCCAGCCAGTCTCTTCTTGGCATGTGTCAACAACACTGGTAGGCATCTGACACACTACCCATGGTTCACCCCTTTGGGGGTAGGGCTTGCTTTTCAAAGATGGTTTCTCACCTGGCATTAGGAGCACCTTTTGCCACAGCTCGCAATTGTGAGTTGTGGCATCAAACCATACTTCCAGGAAAGAGAAGGGAGAGAAGAGGAAATGAGTAATCGGATGGCGAGCTGGAGTTGTTAAACCAAACAACCACATCTCTAGTAAGTGTTAGTCTTCCACAGGTGACTGGCCAGAGGTCTCAGGAAAACTTTAATCTGAATTCCAGACGGCCACTCCCAGTCCATAAGGGTTCTCCTACCCGTGGTATGTTGACTAAAGCCATAATGGTTAGGCTCGCGTAGCCATACACCATGGCTTAGAAGCACCACATCCTAAGTCAAAACCAAACATTATGGCTATCTCTCAGATGGCTAGGAAGTTGCTTTGCACCAAACAGTGATGGGAATTCATGTATCATTTGGGAGCCCCAGACAGGAGTGAAGAGGCCTTCTTCTGCCTGGGGCTTTCCAGAGATGGGGTAGGCTTCAGTTCTCAACACCCTCAGCCACCATGGCCTACAGCAAGGGACTGTAGGAGCTTGTTGTCTAAAATATCAGCAGGAAACCAAGCAGGAGGTCTATCAATAGGTCTATCTTCTTGACCTAATATCATGCAGGATCTTCTCCTCTGCACTCCAGGAAGATGAAGGATAACCAACATATCTTTCCATTCATGCTACATCCTCATTTGATACAATAGTCTCTCTGTTCTCTGGGCATCAAGCTTGGAGGCACTCTCCTCACATCTCCACATGCACACACACGCACACACACATCAGTCAGGCTGATGGCAAAGACAATCCCCAGAGGAGATCCCTGGAGATCCTGCCTGCTTTTTGACCACAACAGCATTGAATTTCACAGGCCTCGTTCTTTCTTCTAATATCACCCTCCTTCTGAGCTCCAGGCCACAGGGACTTTTCTCTCTCACCCCAAGGAACCCGAAAATCCCCACTGCTTTTTCTTCTGCAGCTATTTTTGTGTTTTTGTTTGGGGAGTTAAGAGTGAATTTTGCCTCTTAGAAGAGCCCAGCCCCAACAGAAAAATCAGCCCAATTGCTGGAAGTGGGGTTCAGGGCTTCTATGGGACAAAAAGTGTGCCTGAACTCTCTTCCAAGATCCTTAATCTCCAGATCTCTCAACAATGCAGAAAAGGGGCTGATAGTATTTGCCCCATGTGCTCTGGGGACCACAGGTGGGGTGAGGGGGACTCAGCGCACCCAACACCATAGAATCCTTGTACAAATGGTGAACCAACTCATGGAGAATCATGTATAATTCTGGTTGATGCATCACAAAAAGACTATTGTGGGGCTAGGTAGAGTACCAAGGGGGCAGCCAAAATTAAAACAAAGCAGGAAAACTCACATTTGGGGCTTTTCAGTTTAAGTAAAAAAAAGAAAAAGATGAGTAAGTAGAAGGGGGAGGATGCAATCAAGGCGTATAGAACCATGTTTGATGTAGAAAAGGAGCTAGAATGAGTTTTCCCCCCTTTCTCGTCATACTGAAACCTGGGCCTCTCAGTGACATGGTAGGGGGGCTGGGGGTGAGATTCAAGACCAAGGAAAGGAAGTCATTCATCACACAGCTAAACGGTGGAACTCATTGCCACCTGATGTGGTAAACTCAGAAGTGGAAGTGAACCAGAGGAATTTCACTTGCTGTTGGGGAGGCCTTCATGCTGGTTTCTAGCAAGCCACTGCCAGAGCAGAACGGTGCCCTAGAGAAACCTTTGATTTCCTGCATTTTTGGGGACGGGGGGCTGTTCAGGGGAAGGAACGACAAACCTAAAACTCTGTCACCTGCTTCAGGGGTCTATTGGATAACCTTCCCCCAAACTTTCTCTCCCGGGGTTCTCCTGGTGATGGCACTGTACGGTTTTTAATTGTTTTTAATATTTGTATCAGTGTTCTCAACCTTGGCAACTTGAAGATGTGTGGACGTCCACTCCCAGAACTCCTTAGCTCAGCATCATGGGCCTGCCACGTTCACAGGGCACTCACACCGCAGAAGGGCGCACTGCCGTTCCAAAGCCAAGGAACTGCCTGCTGTGTGTGCAAACATGGGTGCCAAGCTGGACAAGGTGGTAGCCTGCCCCCCCGCCCCCCGCCAACAGGCCATTTCGGTCCAAGAGGGGATCTCCAATTCTATCCTACTGGGCTGGGGCTGGAGAGATAACACCACCGTCGGCAGATAGGAAAAATAAGATCTGGCCCCACTGCAGAATTTCGAATACGCTCCCTCCCCCGGGATGATCCAAGCTCTATCAAACTTTTTAAGTTATGGAAAAAGTAAGACCCAATGCTGGGAAAAAAAAGATTGTTCAATAAGGATTATTTGGGGCCTTGTACAGAGTTTGGCTCCAAATCTAACCCAACAAAAAATGGGCTTGCAATCATTTTTTACTTCTCTGCTTATCTAAGTCAGTGTGTCTTAAGGTGTGGTCCGAGGTCCTCTGGGGGTCCCACGAAATCAAAATTATATGCCAGATGTTGAAGATATTTGCAAACATTTAAAACAATGTCCGCCTTCTCATTATTATTTTCTATTTGTTAAAAAATGCAGGAGTTTTTCATGAAAAAAATATTTTATTTATATTAATACCGAATGGGTTTAATACTGCTATTTTTACAGGATTCAATAAATCAATATTCTACGCATGCATCCATTTTAAATTTTAATACGGTCAATATCCATCAATGTAACCCATACAAACCAAAGCTCTTTTGGGGTCCTCCGTAATTTTTAAAAGTGGGAAGGGGTCCTAAGAGCAAAAAGTTTAAGAAACACTGATTTAAGTCAACAAAAGATGGGGGTGGGCAAGGTTTCTGCAAATGTGAAGTTCCCATAAGCTAGCCAACACCTCCCTCTCAAATAGCTGGTCCGGTTCTGGCTGAACCATGATTCAGATATGGCAAATTAAATTCAGTATTAGAATGGAAGAAATTATTTTTCAAGGAAAAAAAAGTCACGTTGAGAGAGTCCTGGTGGCCTCTGTTCAATCTAGGGTGGATGAACTTCTTTTGTACCTGGCCTTGGGAGCCCTACAAGGAAGTAAGAGAGCTGGGTGTTTGGGTTCCTCATGTCTCGGAGACATTTCCTAATTACATTTAGGCTCCATCTAATTGGGAAATAATCTAATAGCTCATAAACGGATTAGAAAAGAAGGCGTAGACCCGGATACAAAGCTCAGAAAATTTACTGTCTAGCCAAAGAGTACATTGCTGAGATGCTGAGCGAGGAAGCGTATCATCCTTTTGCACTGAATATGTACATCAGTGTTTCTCAACCTTAGCAACTTGGAGATATGTGGACCAACTCCCAGAATTCCCCAGCCAGCCATGCTGGCTGGGGAGTTCTGGAAGTTGAAGTCCACATATCTCCAAGTTGCTAAGGTTGAGAAACACTGATGTACAGGGTGTTTTCACTATGAAGCCTCCAACATCTAACCCATAATCTAAAATCTGCCCATTCAAAATCACTGCCAATTTCCCCACATTGATACAGGCCACTCTAGCATCAAATTTGCCCAACTCCCTCATAGTTATTCCATGGAATAATATTCATTAATTCTTTAAAGGAATATTTCAATGTTCCAGGTCAAGGTAGCCTTATCTAAATCATAGTCCAAAACATGTTGTGTAGTGGCCCCAACTCTGTCATACCCTAGTTGCACAAATTTCAACCCCCAAACTTCTGGGCAAGGACCACACTGATGGGGGATTCTGGGAATTGAAATCCAAACATTTCCTGAGCATTGAGGTTGGAGAAGCCTACTCTAGACTGTTGGTATAAATATGAATCTGAACTCAGCCATCCATGATCTAATCCAATGTTTCTCAACCTCAGCAATTTTAACATACATGGACTTCAACTCCCAGAATTCCCCAGCCAGATATGCTGGGAAATTCTGGGAGTTGAAGTCCATACATCTTAAAGTTACTGAGGTTGAGAAACATTGATCTAATCTGTCCTCTGAATTCAGCCATCTATAATCTAAGGCTTTCCAGTTTGGGCTCATTTTAGTCCATTTTACCTAAAGGATTTTTAGCTTCCAAAATGCCACCAGAGATCAACAAGGTGACATTGTTTCACTGTCCATTTCCTTGATGGTAGGACTGAAGCCCTCCTGAATCTGCCCAAAAAGATATGCAAGGAAGCCGCAAGGAGAAAAGAGAATCTGACCGCCCCAATGAGTAAAGACCAGCCTTTGAGGAAGATCTGCAGAAACATCTCAAGAATCCAGCAAGAATTTCTTCATTCTGCCTGCATGGATCACTACCAAGCAGCAACAACTGCAACAACAAAGCAGAACAAAAACCTCAAACACCCACTTTCAACATTTTTGGACATGCTGGAGCATGAGTCAAAAATGGGACGGGGTACTAAGCCGTCTGGATGGTCCGGTTCCATATTTTTGCAACGCTCGCCTTACCACCCACACCGCGAAAAAGACAGTATAGGTTGCCTTGGTGCCTAAAGGGCCTCCCCACTATCTCCATTCCCAAGGTCAATGTTCATTTGAGACATGCAACACCAGCACTCAGTCTTAAATGTGGCCCTGTCCTTCCCAAGGAGACTCCATTCCAGCCCAGAATTTTCAGCTCTTTCCATCAGCATAGGGCAGCTCTTCAGCTGTTTAAGGAACTCTGCCTTGGGGGGGTTGGAAGGATGTTGGCTGAAGGTATTTTTAAAATTTAATTACATTTAATTTTACTTGATTTTATTTTTTATTTCTGGTACTTCTGTCATGTTGACTGGTCCTCCCTGGATGCTCCTACAACCCTGCCATTTGCCCTGGGGCTCAGAAAACAGCTGATTAGCACACCAAATCAGAACATGCCCGTTTCTATAGGCATTGGATTCATCAAAAGAAAATCAACCACTACATCACCCTGATTTGGGTTCATGTTCACATTGGCTTGTGAAATCATCCCAAACCTTCTGCACCTTCTCTCGCAATTGGGAGTCTCGAGTATTTTTCATTTTTTAAAAGTTGGTCCCTGTATCTTCTCTCTCTCTCCCCCTCTCATTCTTTCTGGATTTCTGTCTCTTCTCCAGCTGTTATGAGTGCTAGAATATAGCAATAATATTTCTGTATAAACTTCCCAGCTGCAGCAAGTCACACATTTTATGGACAGTGAGGTTCACCAAAGGCTACTTGTCACCAGTTTATCATTGCCATAAATGGAACAACATGCTGAAGGACACATCTGTACAAAACAGGAAGGTGATCTATATTAGCTGTTGGCCTAATCCTGCTCTTTTTTGGTCTTCGGCCCTGAACTATTTACCAGTGAATGTTCCCTTTGCAACAGCCACATGGGTTCTCTCTTTTTTATCTGCGTTGGTATTTGCTCATTCTGAACCATTAACACGTCACTACTGGAGTTTCTCTGAATGTTTGATTTAAACCGTTCCCTTTTTAGTACTTGTACATACTTCCTTTCTTAACAGAAAGGGACTGATTCTGAATGAGTGCACCTCCTACAACTGCTAGTATCTACAGATCACAACAGCCTGATGTAAGTAATGGTCAAATCTGCAATACTTTCCTTGTTCTTAGCAATGAGCTCCTACTTGCTTAGTATAGGGTTAGTTCCTCTTTTTAGGGGTCAGTTTTAGATCATTCTCACTTCTGCTCTTGGGCTGGTCTTCTAAAAGCCACATGAGAAGATGTTTGACCCTAGACTAGCAAAGGCAAACTATTGAAAAATAGTTCCCCTGATAACACAGAAAGCTATGGAGCGCTGTTGGAGACCAGGATCTCTAATGGGGGGTTTCTTCCACCTTAACTGGAGACACCAAGGAATAATTTGTTATTTCTCAACAAATGTAGGATGACCTACAATAATATGAGAGGGAGAAGAGATATAAAATATTTTGCCCCATTTGTCATCCAAATGCATTCATAAGAAGAGCTACTGCTTTAATTGGACAGATTTCCATAATAAATAAGAGAAGTTGCCTTCAAGAAAGTTGGGGAAGTGTGTGTGGGCGAACCCACTGACATCTTTTCCTTACACACTTCAACATCAATTTTATGGGCAACTTCCATTTTTACAATAGGAATAGTTTTTGCTGGTTATTGACATGACTTAAAGATGGCCTGAGAACATGAGTTCATGGAAAGCATGGGCCACAAGGAATCACTTTTGGGTTATCTATCGTGCTTTCAGGTAAACATCCAACCTGAATTCGAGGAAGCTTTCAAACCATGTCTAGATTCTCAGCCACCAAACTTGTCTGTTTTGGGAAGAAAAGTACTGATGTGGTTTGGAAATTTCTCATCCTTGTATTCCTGGACTGTGATTCCTTCCTGGGTAATTGAAAGCTAATGAAAGCTTCCATGGCCAACGTTATTCTTCCTACTATGTGCATATGAGGGCAGCTGAGGGCTTAAGCAAAGAGAATCCAAGGCAGTCCTGGGAATTAAGGTGGGTCAATTTAACTCAACACAGAAAAGACCCAATTAAAGTTGTTGATCTGCTGAGGTGCACTGTGATCCTCAAAAACCTACTTGATTTTTATTTATCAGAATCATTAACCACCATGGGCTGGCTTCACTGGGAATGCTGTGTTATATAAAATGAGCCAAGTTAATAAAATCCATGCTCCATGTTATGGCATGAACTGCTGTTGGGATTAAACAAGCCTCCTCCTGCTTACGGCTGAGGGGAGAAATCTAAATGCATTTGTTTACTATGGCCTTCTAACTATTTTCATTTTAATTGTTTTAAACCGAATTAATAATTAATGATTTAATAACATCTTAAATAGTACTTTTATTTTAATTGTATTTTTGTGAGCCTCCCAGAGCTGCTAAGGAAGTGGGTGGTATACAGACACTTGTACAAATAAATGAAATCATCAATCCGTTCGTCTCGTAAGATCTCCAAAATTCCTTCTTGTTTTTTGCTATAAAAGACCCAGACAGCTACCACTTGAGAAACTGGTTTAAATTAAGCTTCCCAGGTTATAATTCACCTTCTCCAAATAAGAACATCAGAGGAGCTCAGCTGGGTGAGACTAAAGGCTTAGGGAGCCAGGCATCTGATTCCCAGAATGATCTAGCCAGCGTGAAATACATTTATCCTTTTGAACAAAAATATTCAGTCATCAAAAAACACAATGGCAGACTTCACGCCTCTTCCTAAGCCACAGTTTAACCAATGTTTGATCAACAAGCCACAATGGCTGGGTTCACGCTACACCACTGACCCTGGATGATGAACTACAGTGGCTGGATTCACACCCTGTGATCTGAACCGAAAAGAGCTATGTGAAGGTCGAGGGCAACGCGTGAAGCCAATCGGCGTCAACCAACCGAGGAGCAACAACTGGACCCAAAGATCCCATGGAGAGAACCCTTGCTGTGCTTGTTGGTGGCCCGGCTCCAAAACACCTTTGCCCATGTTGGGTCGTGATACCACACGCCTCTAAGACACTGCCTTAAGAGCAAGGCCCTGTTGCGTCATGATTGCCCGAGCCATGCCAGCTAAACCAGGATGGAGCTAACTAATTTGGGAAGGGCCAGTTGCCTCCCTTAATCTGGCTGCTTGCCATGCACACGAGAACAAAGACCTCCTCCAGTATCTCAGCAGGATGCAAACAAAAGCTTTCCACCAACAGTGCAAAACAAACACCACGAGTGTGAAGCTGCAAAAGTGCTGGTTTCACAGAAACGGCTTGCTGCAGAGAGCCTCTTGGACGCCGCTGCTCGCAATGAATTTTATTGGGCTCGGATGACATCATGAGCAATTGTACCAGCTAGCCACAGGGGGAAAAAATGACATATCAGAGCTTTATCCGAGGGAGAGCCCAGGATGTAATTAATTCCAAAGAGGGTTAGAAGAGCTATGCCCAAATGAACTCTTAGCTTGGCAAAAAAAGTCACGGCCTTGCAAACCACCCATCTGAGCGACCTTCATGGATGCAGGCAAGGCCCAGCTTTCGTTGGAAGCATCGCAAACCACAGCCAAGATCCTCTTCTGGCATTAGATAGGAATTAAGTCATTCAAAAGGAAGATTATTCTTTAAAAGAATGTGGTATAGACAACCAAATTCAGCCAGGGGGTTCAGAAAGACAGTGAAACCTTGTTGAAACAGACTAGCTAGGGGAGATGGTTCTGGGAGTAGAGTAGCGTTTCTCAACCTCCGCAACTTTAAGACATGTGGACTTCAATTCCCAGAATTCCCCAGCCAGCCATGCTGGCTAGGGAATTCTGGGAGTTGGAGTCGACATGTCTTAAAGTTGTTGAGGTTGAGAAACGCTGGAGTAGAGGCAGAAGAAACTCTTGCCAATGATCAAACCCTGATGGAGAGACCAAAGATGCGACTAACACTGGTACCCGAGGCCAAGAGAAGTGATGAAACACTCATGCTGCTGCCCTGGGAATTCATCTTAAATAATCATCATAATTGATTAAATTTGTCTGATGAAGAATGAAGGTGAAGGATGTGGCACTGGCCTTCAGAGTTCCACTTTGATCTCCACATCTTTGTCTTTCAAAGGCTTTCCCAGAGTGACGATGTAATGACCTTGGTTAGAAAGTTGCCCTGCTAGCCGCATCCTTGTTTGATCGGAGCCTCGTCCCAGGGAGAACCATTCATGTTCTTTGCCAGCATCTTAATGCCTTTTTTCTTTGGTGAATTCAAGTCAGTGTTGACTCCTGGTGACCGCCTGGACAGGTCCCTGCAGTTTTCTTGGCAAGAGTTTGGAAGTGGTTTGCCATTGCCTCCTTCCTAGAGTTGAGAAAGTGACTGGCCCAAGGTCACCCAGTTGACTTTATGTCTAAGATGGGACTAGAACTGTTGGTCTCCTGGTTTCTAGGCTGGTGCCTTCACCACTACACCAAACTGGCTCTCAAAAAAATATTGGCAACTGCCTGGACTAGTCCCTGCAGTTTTCTTGGCAAGATTTCAAAAGTGGTTTGCCATTGCGTCCTTCCTAGGGCTGAGAGAGAGTAACTGGCCCAAGGTCACCCAGCTGGCTTTGTGCCTAAGGCAGGACTAAAACTCATGGTCTCCTGGTTTCTAGCCTGGTGCCTTCACCACTACACCAAACTGGCTCTCTACTTGCCAGATATTATTAGCTCTGCATTTTTCTCCTTGGAATCCTCCAGATACCATAGATGGAACTCCCCCAATTCCCAACCAGCATGGCTAATTGTGAGCCCGGGGCTTCATCCCAGTCAGAGGGTGCCCAACCAGGGGAAGCTACTCTCAATGGCTATTATCAATTTTGATTTACTCTTAAAAAAAGGACCACATTGGAGAACTGCAGGGTTTGAACAGAGGGAGGGAGGGAGGGAGAAACATGATTCTGCTGATTTCCTTTCAGAGAACTAGCCTTCTTTTCTTCCACCTTCATATAAATCGGTGTTTCTCCTCCACCTGGCTGGGGAATTCTGGGAGCTGAAGTCCACACAGTGGAAAGCTCCTGAGGTAGAGAAGCACTGATATAAATTATTCAAGGAGGCCAGCCCAGCCAAATGAATGCCATCTAAAAAGCCACTGCTTGAATCTCTCAAAACCCATCTTACTAATGCTTGTGGGAAACAGGAAGCAAGCTGCATTAAAAAAAAAAAAGGCAACATCAGCAGATGTGCGAGTTAGGGGTGTGTGTGAGAGATTCTGTATGGTAAGACACAGGGCCATTGATGCTTATTCATTCATTGCTTGATTATATTTATATCCCATCTTTCTTCTAAGGAATACCAAGTGATGCTCAACCCATTATCACTGGTCAAAACAGAGCAGATGTTTACAGGCTGAAGGCCTCGAAGTAAATCTCCAACAGTGTTTCTCGACCTTGGCCGCTTGAAGATGGGTGGACTTCAACTCCCAGAATTCCCCAGCCAGGTTGAGGAGAGCTGGCTGGGGAATTCTGGGAGTTGAAGTCCACCCATCTTCAAGTGGCCAAGGTTGAAAAACACTGTTCTAACATCACTGAGTAGAGCTGACAAAGATTTCTGTCACGATCCCAAAGACTCCATGGATGGAGACGGTCCTCTGCTAAATGGACCATGAGTCTGATTCTCCGCTTGGATTTTGTGGCCCCCTAAGCCACTCTAATAAGCCACAAGTGGTAGGGGTTACAAAGCACTGAATGAAGGCACCTCAGTATGCTTCAGCATGGGCACAAAATAAGGACTGGCAAAGAGGAGACTAAAGAATGCAATCGGTGTTCAGCATCCTCAGAAATGGTCTAAAAAATAACCTTTCTTCAACAAGACACACGAGGCAATTTGCTTTTTGCCCAGCAAAGGAGAGGTCCGGAAAAGCACCGGATCTTATTCTTACACAAATGATGCCCAGCACTGAGGGTGCAAGAATGGCTGACACGCCGCTCTGAAATTCTCTCTCCTTGCACTTTTCTGAAACTCTGAGTTTTTGCAGGCTCGGAATATTTTTATTCCAATACATTTCTGGTGGCCTGATGTTGGGGGCAAGTGTTTGCCCTAGATCCCTCAGGTGCAGCAGGTCACAAATACCATTCGATAACAGTCCCTGAGGTGAGATGGGCGGCTGCATAAATTTAATAAATAAATGAATAAACCAAGCCTTGCTGCTTCCCTACAATAGGCAGATGGAGACATCAAGCATCTCCAACTTCTGATTTGTAATTTCCTTTTAGGGCTAGGAAAGATCTGTTCTTCCTTCTGATCCTTTCTGTGACCCTTAAAAGTCTTTTCTGGGCGGTAGAAAAATATGACTTAAAGTACTGTGCATGTCTGAGGAGGTGCTAGTAATTTGATCGTGGTCTATCCACCAGCATAAAATACTATTCAGTGTTAAAAGACAGCCATCTCATTGTCATGGTAGTCTAGCCTAATCTAATGATTCAAGCAATGAGCATTCTTGAAATATCCCTCCATTGCCCATTTTGTGTTTTACTTTCTTCTGATCGTACCCTGTTTTCCTTGGTATGATTCGCTTAGCTGCTCTGATGTCAGAGCAGGGTCAGACTCCCTGCCAATCCAAAGCTAGCCCGCTAACTGCTTTCATTTCTCAATACATATCCAGCAGTCTAAGCCCACTTATGCAGCAGTGAGGAATGCTGGGAGTTGTAGTTCACAACACCTGGAGGGCTATCCAAAGTCAATAGAACTCTGGGAGCCTGGGCAAATCCCACCATAACCTAGCAAGGAGAATCTATTTTCCTTATATGCTGTATATTCATTCCAACATGTCATTTTGGGTTGCTGGTAAAAAGAAAAAAGAAAGGACCTTATGCCCGACCTGGCCAGGATTTACACAAAAACATGGTTCACCCTGAACACTTACCACTGTCGACCCTGTAGGAGGAGAGCTGTGTGAGTCTCCGGTAGCCAAAAATCAAAAGAAATCAGGTCGCACCTTTTCCAACTAATGCATTTTATGAATGAGCTTCTTGTGATAGCTTCCGCCTTTCAATAAAATGTGTTAGTCGGAAAAGGTGCTACCAGATTCCTGATGTACCGCAACTGGTTTAACTAGCTGCTGCTGGATGTTTCAACCAGCCTGGTCTCCCCTAAACCAGTGTTTCTCCACCTTAGCCACTTTAAGATAGGTGGACTTCAACTCCCAGAATTCCCCAGCCAGGCTGGCTGGGGAATTCTGGGAGTTGAAGTCCACCTATCTTAAAGTGGCTAAGGTGGAGACACACTGCCCTAAACGCTCCATCTTCAGCTATTTTCAGTTTAATTCTCATAATCTGTCAGCTCCCCCCAAAGCCTCCCTCTGTTCTTGCGTTTGTCATCCATCTGGACGGCCTGGCAAGATGCAGGCTGGGGAATTCTGGGAGTTGAAGTCCACCTAACTTAAAGTGGCCCTCAGCGCTCCATCTTTAGCTATTTTCAGTTTAGTTCACCTAATCATGCACTCCCCCCAAAGCTCCCTCCGTTCTTGCAGTTGCCATCCATCTGGACGGCCTGGCGACAAGGCGCTGAATGAGCGCACCGCCCCTCGTCCAGTTGCTACCATATGACTCACGGATGGCGGCCAG
Source organism: Python bivittatus (assembly GCF_059951505.1). Lineage (NCBI taxonomy): Eukaryota > Metazoa > Chordata > Lepidosauria > Squamata > Pythonidae > Python > Python bivittatus. Next base: position 4,728,567 of record NW_028277085.1, on the reverse strand, counting down.
AGGAGAAAGGAAAGATCGCAACCAGGGGCCATCAATAGCTTTCTTGTCTCCCTGCACTGTGAATCCAAACCAATCCTGCCCAGCTGATGAGCACAGTAGCGCCACTGTCCGCCCACGTTGGGGAAGGTGAGCGCCACGGTCCCCCGTCCACACAAAGGCCAAAGGGCCTGCTATCACACCATCCGCACGGCCTTGGCTTCCACCACCATCAACCCCAGCTTTCTCCATTTCTCCTCCAAGCTTGCTCCAGCTCAGAAAAATAGAAGACCATGTGGGAGGGCAAACACCAGGGGGATGTCCCTCCAGGGGAGCTTGCGGGCTTACCCCCTGAAGGCCAAGGTGTGTTACCCTCCCAAACCACGTCTGAGATCTTTGCCCCAAGCCTCAACGCTGTTGGGACGCTGTTGGCCTCAAGAAGAGCCAGTGGACCACGGGGTGCCTTCCCACGGACCTTGCGATCCTCTGGAGCTGCTTCAATTAAGTTTCACTTCTTCCGAGGAAGACAGGAGGAGGGGGAAGCCTCCTTGGCCACCACAGCTTTGTCACCACTGTCAGGGCAAGGTTCTTGCTCCCTAAAAGGACCACTTTCAGGTCCGGCGGCCACTCCTCTGCCCCTCAAAGGCCTCTCCTCTCTCTCATCCCACGCTCTGCTGCCTGTGGCTTCCACTTGGAAACCAGCCCCCCAATGGGACTTCGCAGGAGGAAGAGGGGAACACCCGAGATCACACAGCCAGCCAGAGGGTTGCCCCCCTCCCCTGCAACACCTCTTTCTTTCGCACCCTCCGGCCCCTCTGCCGTCCGATCCACATGCAGGCGGAAGAAGGCGCTCGGAAGGGAAGTGACAGGCCTAGCCTCGGATTCCCCAAAGATGTAAATGAACAGCAGGGCGCCCTGTTTCCTGGTAGCACCGAAGATGCGGCCAGATCCTAGCGACCTCCAAGGGAGGGGGGGGGCGTAAGCTGGGCATTGGAAGGTCCCTTGACAGGCCTGCCCAGCGGATAGATGGAATGCAACCCTCTCGCTCCACGGCGACTCCCGAGGGACTAGCCGCTTAAATGGATTCTCCCCAGAGCTTCCACTTCGGAGAAAAGGCGGAGGGGGAGGAGGAGGAGGAGAAAGGGGCGCCCCTCCAAGCTCGTCTTTCTCCCCAAACAGAACAGACTTCGGGGGAAATTCACCCTAAAAGTACGCTCAATGGGGAGGAGGTGGAAAGGGACGGGGAGTCTCCGTTACTCACCGCTCTGCCTCCGCTTTCCGACCCGGGGCGGGGGGAGCGGGGGTTCGCCGGATTGTCCTGATCCGAGCGGGCTGCTGCGGTTATTCCATGCAGCGCGGGGGGGCGCGGGTGACCCTCGGGTCTCGAGCCGCAGGGCCGACGATCGAGGCTCCCAGGCCGGGGAGGTACAAAAGGGGTGGGATCAGGGAGGAGAGAGAAGGGGGCGAACAGGCGGGCGCGGGACCCGAGGCGGGGCAGGGGAAGGTAGGGAGGGGGGCGGAGAAAAGGAAACAATGTAGCCGCCGCGGCCGCTGCGAAGGTTCCAATTTCGAACGTTGCCGGCTCGCCTCTGGAACGTTGGCGCCGCCCGGGTTCCGAGCGCCTGCGGTGGCCGCGAGCTGGAGGCGGCCGGCGGCGGGGGCGCAGCGGCGGGATCTGGGGAAGCGGCGGCGGCGGCGGCCTCTCTCTGCTTCCCGTCTCTCTCTCGACCCAGCCCCGCCGCTCGGGAGCTCGCCTGGCCTGCTGCTGGCTACAGGGAACGAAGCACCGAGCAGCCCGCCCGCAGCCCTACGGCGCCTGCGCTGCCGGAGCTCGGCCCAATCTTTCTTTCTCGCTTACCTTCCCCCGCCTTTTCCCCGTTCCCCTCCCAGCGGCGGCGGCGGCGGCGAACTGGGTGAAGGGATCGCGCCACCTTCTGGCTAGCTCGCGCCAGCAGCCGCTCGCTCTCCTCCGGGCTTCCTGCTGGGTGGCTTCTCGGGGCCTCGTTCTCACGGCGGAGGGGCGACTCGTGTACCGCGCGGGCGGCGGAGCGGCTCTGCGCCATCCGGAAACGCGTTGGGGCGGCGTGTGCGGCGAAACCTGGCAAGGACAGAGGCGCCTCGCCGCCCAAGGGGCAGAGCGAAGCGTTGGTTCTGCGGATGTCGGTGGACTACAACCCCCAGCAGCCCCAGCCAGCGTGGGAAGGGAGGATTGCTGTGCGCGATGGGGAAATCTGCTAACTGGCGCGTCATCTTTATGGGGCCCTGAAAATTGGAGAAAATAATTCCGCATCAACATTTCCTGGGGTCTATTAACCCGAGCACATACCATCTGAATTAACAGGAGGTGGCTGACCTGGCTGGGGATTATGGGGATCCTAGTAGAACCACTCTAGGGAGCGTGTGTTTGGAGAGGGTTTATCTAAAGCAGTGTTATTCAGACTTGGCCAGGTCGAGATGGGTGGACTTCCACTCCCAGAATTCCCCAGCCAGCCATGCTGGCTGGGGAATTCTGGGAGTGGAAGTCCACCCATCTCAACCTGGCCAAGTCTGAATAACACTGATCTAAAGTGATGTCAAAACTGCAACTCTGGGCACCTCCTCTTTAAGCCAGTGGCTTTTCTTGCACTGCAGCAGGTGGGTTTACTCGATAGAGTCAAGATCGGGGCTTTTTTCAATCCTAGTCTGTTTTCGTGGCCCATTTTATGCAAGAGAAACACTGACCGGTGTCCAGACGGCCTTGAACCCACTTTGAAAGGAACGGAGAGCCAGCAGGATGTTAGACCTTCCCTTGTTTTGTCCTAAAGTCCCCATTTTAGCAATGGGGCTGCAAATATTCTATCCGGTTTCTATCTAGGATCAATAAAAGCCACCATCAGCAGCTATATCAAAGGGGTACTCTTGGCTGGGGGGGGAGCAAACTTCAGCCCACTAAGTCAAAAAATGTTTAAAAATAAAAAAAAACAGGTAATAGCACCAATAGCTTATCTATCTATCTATCCATCCATCCATCCATCCATCCATCTTTTTTAAGTCAAAATGCAGGAGTCAGCGGATTTTTATTATATATTAGATTCATACCCCACCTTTTTTTTCAGGAGCTAAACACGGCGTGCACAGCATTCTCTGTCCGTTCTCTCCATGGGGCCTGCCCTATGGAACAGCCTCCTCCTGAGATTTGGACAGGCCTGACCTGCTTGGCTTTGAAGATCTTTCTCCCCAGGTATTAGGGCTGGATATTAGGCAAGTCCAGGATATAACTCCCGTTTTTGTGAATGGGTTATACGCGGCTTTGCTTTTTTCTTGGTATTGGACTATTTTAACTTTGGTTAGGGCAGCATTTCTCAACCTCAGCAACTTTAAGATGTGTGGACTTCAACTCCCAGAATTCCCCAGCCAGCACGCAGGCTGGGGAATTCTGGGAGCTGAAGTCCACACGTCTTAAAATTTGCTGAGGTTGAGAAACACTGCGTTCTGAGTTGTTGTTTTTTTTATAGTTATTATTGATTTGTACATAACCCAGAGTTATGTACAGTGGAACCTCGGTTTACGAACTTAATTCGTTCTGTGACTCTGGTCGCACCCCAAATTGGTCGCAACCTGAAGGAAATTTCCCCATAAGGTTCAATGTAATTACCATTAATCCGTTCTGGCGTGGAGGACAGAGAGGCGGCTATTGCTTGGAGGGAGAGTCCCCCTCCCTACGACCACGTGTCAGGGGCGGAAAATGGCTGTGGACCACATGTCAGGGGCGGAAAAATGGCCGCGGACCACGTGTCAGGGGCGGAAAAATGGCCGCGGACCACGTGTCGGGTGGAAAATGGCCGCGGACCACGTGCCAGGGGCGGAAAATGGCCGCGGACCACGTGTCAGGGGCGGAAAATGGCCGCAGACCACATGTCGGGCGGAAAAATGGCCGCGGACCACATGTCAGGGGCGGAAAAATGGCCGTGGACCGTGTCACGGGAGGGAAAATGGCCACGTATCCTGTTCGTACCCCGAGGCGGAGTTCGCAAACCGAGGTAAATTTTTGCAGCCGGAGCTGGTCGTAACCCGAAAAGTTCGTTAACAGAGGCGTTCGTAACCTGAGGTACCACTGTATGTAAGACCAGCGGCCATATACGTTTTCTACATAAATAATTTTTTCCCAAGGACCATTCTCTGAGGCTGGTGGAGCTAAGAGAATAGGACTGGCCCAAAGTCACCAAGGGAAATGTGGTAGCTGGAGGGGGACCTGAACCACCAAACCACAACATTGTACTGGCTCTCAAAGATTTGTGAGAACTGGTAGGTTTTGACCATCTATTAACAGTCCTCCGTGCAGGACAGTCCATTGCCTTCCGTCATGTCCTTTAATAGGACAGAGTGGGGTAAGCAGAAACATCTTTGCCCACATTTAATTCAAATTCGTGGGAGGGGGGAAGACTTTGGAGAAGCCTCTGGGTAGTGTTTCCCAACCTGTGGACTTCAACTCCTAGAATTCTTAGCAATGGCCATGCTGGCTGAGGAATTCTGGGAGTTGAAGTCCGTGTCTTAAAGTTGCTCGGGTTGGGAAACGCTGCTCTATGGCGTTCCAGGATGGTTGAGCACCAGTTGGGCTGGGTTTGGGGCCAGATTATGCCCAGGAGTGACCTCCCTCTGCAATCTTTGAATGCGAGCAAAGAGGGAGACTTTACAGAATTTAACCAGAAGGAATTTAACCTAAATCAAGCACCTACTGCAGAAGAAGTCTACCAGATTTTTGTTTTCCTATAATTTTCATTCCTCGAAAGGAAAACGTTGAAGCCAAGCCTCTGCATCCTGCCTCAGGAGCTGCCATGGAATTCTTCCAGGCCTGGAGGATTTCTCTTGTGAGCTAGCTGGTGAGTCAACCCCTAAACATCTACCTGTCATTGAGCAATTGCAAGGCCATTTCCTTCCCATTATATTTTTAGCTGCAGTAATTTTGTTTTCTAGATGTATTAATAGAAAATGCTACCTTTATTAACAGCCTTGACCAACAATGACCGCTGCATTTCCACAGGCCCAAAGCATACAGATTTCATTTCTCACTGCCGCAAACAGTCTTCTTTCATCAAGATACTTGGCCATTTTGGAAAACTCAGTTCATTTTATAGGTAGTCATTAATTTACGATCATCTGTTTAACAACCAAAGTTACAACGGTGCTGAAGAAAGTGACTTACAACCAGTCCTCGCACTTACGACCATTGCAGTGTCCCTGCGGTCAGGTAATCAAAATTTGGGTGGTTGGCAGCTGGCACGCATTTATAACAGTTGCAGCATCCCTGGGTCATGTGGTCACCATTTGTGACCTTCCTAGGGGGCTTCTAACAAGCAAAGTCAATGGCAGAAGCCAGGTTTGCTTAACGATTATGACAAAAAAGGTCATAAAATCAGGCACAACTCACTTAATGACCACATCACTTAGTGACAGTTCTGGTCCCAATTGTGGTTGTAAGTCGAGGACTGCCTGTAGCCCAGTCATTTAATGCAAGAGCTTTGTAAACAGCAAAGCCTCTTTTTCTTCCTCTTGCTGATGGGAGAGAAGAAGTTTGCTTATCAATGGGGGTGGGGTGGGGGAGACATCATTTTTTCTCCAGGGAATGTATCTGGGGAGAAGGCTTGCTAATATTATTTAGAATAGTTGCACCTATTTTGCAGTTGAAAGGGGGCGGGGGAAATCCACTGTTGAAAAATCACTCTTTTGCAGTCAATTTTCAGCAGCACATTCTAGAGGACAGGGGGAACCCTGGAAGGGCCACAAATAGGGTTGGGGGTATCTGTAGACATTTGCTATGAACATTTTTGATAAGAGCCAGTGGGGGTGGGGGGAAGGTGCTGGACTGAGTTCTGGTCCTCCCTGCTAGAACTGGTGACTTTTGGGCCAGTGGCTTGCTCATGGGGGGAGGGGGGGGTCCTGCAGGAAATAGGAAGAAGGAGCTTTATATGTTCCACCTTGAATTGTACAACATAAAGTTGGGATATAAACCTAATAATAAACTGGGTAAGTCTCGCTGAGCTGAACCAGATTCGTTTCTGAATGGATGTGCTGCCCAGGTCAAGTATCAGCTGGGACTGGAGACCCTTTTGCAGGAAGCTTTGGGCTCTGCTCTAGAAAACCCACATGCCCACACACATTATTTGCCATAAACACAAGGCACATCCAGGATACGAAACAGCCATGATTTGTTCAGTTCTATAGTCAATGCAGAGATTCCGCCATACGGATGCAACAAAGGTCAAAACTGCTTGTTCCGATCATCTGGTTTAGTTAGTTCACTTAAGCCTGCTGGACATGATCAACGTGTCTTCCCCTTTTCAAGACGAATAGCTTTTGCAGCTGCGTTTATTATTATCTTTAATTAAATTGGAAATAACCCTGTTGGCTAGCAAAATAAGAGGCTGAAGAGATGCCAGCATCTCTGGCAAGAAGAGATCCTGATGTTAAGTGCCAAAAGAAGGAGTGTGTGTTTGTGCATGTCTGTGTGGGCAAAACAATGGAATTGGTCTGGATTTTGTCCCCATTCTGTCTTAAAAAAATCAATGTAACTTACTTCCCCCTTAGATTTATGCAAAATTAATCAGTGCATTCGTTGTCCTAAGTCAGCTTGGATTTATTTGTTAAGCATGACTAAGAAGGCTGTATAAATTAATAATAATAATAAATATTTAATTTGGCAGTGACAAATGGTAGGGCCAGATTCACTTAGACTAATGAAATAAACAATCCTCCTTGGAGTCGGAGGGAAAATGATGCCACAGCACCTCCTACAGCACCCTTGGCAGTCACACCTTGGCTTCATCCCTGGTGGCATTTGGGCAGCCGTAAAGACCTTGTGCACTGCTGTGTCCAAAATGGGAGGTGCCCTGTGCCCTCTACATCTCACCACACACCTTTTCCTCCGCTGCGGTTGTCTCTGCTCAGAATTACATCTGCCCCAGTTGGAAGGAAGGAAGGAAGGAAGGAAGGAAGGAAGGAAGGAAGGAAGGAAGGAAGGAAGGAAGGAAGAAAGATATATATGTATATGTATATATTCATTCACTCAGTGCTTTTTCATGAGCAGAAGAGAACAGGTATAGTTATGGAGCTCTTTGCATAATTCTTGGGAGGAGAGAAGGAGAGGGGGAGGGAGAAGAAGAGGAGATGATGATGGAGAAGGAGAAGAAAAAAAGGGAAGAAAAATGATGAATAAAAGAGGGAGGAAGGGGTAATGGGAAGAGGAGGAGGAGAAAAAAGAGGAAGGGGAAGGAAAAGAGAGAAAAAAGGGGAAGAAGAAGGGGAAGACAGAAAAGGAAGAAGGCAAATGATTTTTGAGACTCTGTAATTGTGATATTTAGGTCAGCCTAATCTTCCTCCTTTGAAATTTAGAATTGTACACTGGATCTATCAGTATATGTATTATTTCAAACGCCGATTTAGGCAGTTACCTGGGCTGATATACAATAGGCGGTGTCATTAATGCTTTCTCAGATCAGAATAGTTTTTACTGGTCTGTTTGTTAGATTTCTATCCCACCTTTCTTGCAGGAGCTCCAAGCAGCGTACCTGACACTCCTCCTCCCTCCCATCCCTGCAATATTCACCCTGCAAGGGAGGTCGGGCTGGGGGACTCCATCCAGCCCAGCTTTGCTGACTCTGGGGGCCAAGCAGCGCGTCGCCCTTGCAAATCCCATGTTGCAGCGTCCGATTTGGATCAGGGCCGTGTGGTTGAGCAGACCGTCTGGAGTCCAGGTCATCCGAAGAATGTTGGCTTGCGGAAGGCTGCTGCAAATTCCCCATCAGTAGCCCTCACCGTTTCCAAAAATGAATAGATTCATTTATTTATTAGTTGACAGAGTTGACTGGCCTCTCTGACCAGCACCAATTAATGGGGGTGCACCCTCAGTGCAGTATTCCCTTCTCAATTTTACCTGTTCTCTTTTTAAATAGTGTTTGAAGGCCGTTTTTTGAAGTGATTTATTTGCAATGCTTGCATTCTAATCCCTTTCAGCTTCGCCATCATTTTCCCCTGCTGTTTATTCATTGTATTGGATGGTTTTTCGGCTTTTAATTTATAACTTCGCCAACCACCTGGAAAACTTTGGGGATTGTGCCAATAAGAAGTTTAATAAATAATTTGAATGGCTATCTGGGTACTGTTGCAACAGAGTGAATCTGGCCTGGCCTGTTGAAGGTCGATGCTTATATTTATGCATAACAAAAGAAATGATGTGACTAAATTCTATGAACTGCTTGCACCCAGAAGCCTCTGGCCTGGACTCATGTCCCCAGCCATCCCTCCCAAGTTTGCATGTGTGTGTGCGCGCACACACCTTTGGGTAGCTGTATAGGTGACTGGAAAGACCAGTTTGATGCCCCTGGCCTTAAACCTTTCTTAAAAATTTGCGTGCACAGAGGCAATCTCTCTGCTCCTTTCCAGCCTGGGGACAAACTACTGACCACCGTACTTACTTCATTTCATTCTTGCATCATTTGATTGCCCTTGGATGACCTGACCTCACAATTACAATGCCACCTCTTGCAGGAAAATGTGTCGTTCTGGGGCAGAGGGTATGTTCTGCATGGCAGCGATCTTGGGTTCAGTCCTTAACTTCTTGGCATCTCCAGGCAGAGCTGCCAAAGGCTCATCTGTGGGTGAGTGAATGACCATGCTAACCAGGTTAGTATCAAGGAAATGCAGCTATTTTTATGCAAAAGCCCTCTGTACCCGATCAGTTCCAAAGCCTGTCAAGAAAGCCGGTTCTCACCGGTTGAGAAGGAAGAGGAAGAGACACCCACAAAGTTCTGCCCACTTTGGATTCTAGTTTGATCCGTCCCATGCGTGTGGTCTTCACTAAATTGTGGTCCCTTCAGACACGTGGAGAGAATACAGCAAATCCACAACTTCCAACTTAGGTTGTACTAATGTATATTAAACAGTGGTCAAGAGCAGGATTAGACCATGTCCTATGTTCTTATGTGACATTACAGGAGTATAGTTTCTTGGGCCCCTCCAGAGTTGCTCCTTGTCCTCCAAATTTAAGCTTGAAGCTGAATGAACTGCCATGCCCCCAGCCACCAGCCTGTGGCGCTGTTGATCCAGGCTGGCAACCCCGGAATTTGGAATCCAGACAGCCTGTTGGTCCTCCGAGGCACTTGATGTTAAAGAGGGAGGCTAACAATGCCGCTTTTATTCTGAAAGAAAAGCAGGAGCTGAAAGGTGAGAGGAGATAGATGTGCCCATTAAGAGCTGGTTTTGTGTAACTCCTCATTCCTCATGCTCTGCTGGGGAAAACAAATGGGGGAGAAAAGGCCCCTGGGAAGAAATAAGCCATAGCGGCGTCACTGGCAACTCTCTCAGGGAGCAGGCAGAACTGCGTAAGGAAGAGAAGCAGAAACCATCCAATAAAGGAGTATTTATCTGAACCAGGCCTGGTTTCATGAGAATTCTTCTGAATTGGGGTTTGGACCTTGTAGACTTGACACTGCTCTAGTTTTTTGCCCCTTTTGCCCTCTTTAGGTAGCCCCAGAGAGCGTTGACGTCCCTACCCCAAGAACGAGGGAGCCTTGGGACACGAGGGGACAAAAAGTGTGTGTCTGATTTAATTGTTTCTCAGACTTCAAACCAAGATGCTTCTAACATCCCCTCCTGATTTCCAAGAATGCTTCTGGGCCGTCTAAGCAGGAGAGCCAATAGCCATGTTCAGAGGGGACGATGGGAGGTGCAGTCCAGCCCCTTTAGAGGCCACCGGGGCCAGAAAGTCTACCTTAAAGAAAAGTGTGGGTTTTTACAACGTCTTCCTCCTCCTAAAATTCCCTTCCTGACTTCCGATCCTCCCTCTCTCGTAGATAAACTCTTGAACGTCTCAAATCCTCTTGTACCGTATCAAGTTTTATTTTCTGACAGTCGGCCACCAAGCAGTTACATAAGAAAGAAGCTGGTGCTCATCTAGTAACAGCAGGCCTCCTTTCCAATTTTGACTTGGACAAAGGCCAGAGTCATTACTCAACCCGCCGTTCAGTTTCTGTGTCGATGTGCATCCGTGCAAAGTCCCACATACCTTACCAGCCTGGCTGTTGAATCAACCCAGTTACCTCCGGAACTGGAAAGGTAAATTACAGCAGAAATAAAACAGCTTGGTTCCTTTGTTTTGGTGACCTGATTGTTCCAAACCCATCATGGCCAAGATAGTGGAGAATGCTTCCCTTAGAAGTTTGGAAATCAAAGGAAGGTTGGTTTTCCCTTTCTTAAGAGGAAGGCTTTCTATCAGAACAGTTTGGGGCGTTTTGGTTTAGGAAAAAAAAGACTAGGGGTGGAAGGAATCGAGGTTTAGAAAATACGCCTGAAATCCAGGTCATTCAATGAAGTTGAATAGTGGGAATACAAGGATTCCACAAAGAAAGGGTTTTTTTCACCTAGTATATAGTTGTAGCAATACAAATCACAGCCACGACATCTATCCTGATGGCCAAGACCTTGGTTAGGTTTAAACATGGCTACTAACTTTGGTTAGGTTCATACACAGCTTTTCCCCAGACAGACTATACAAAAATATACCTAAAAGACTGAGATTCCTTCAACGGGCTGGCTGGCAATTTGTCCTTTCTGCAATTAATCCATCCTTGCTGGAAAACGCTGTTTCACTTGGACGTGCTCGCATCGCCTGTGCATCATGGAGAGGCTATAGAGAGGGGTCAGGTCCACTGTCACCCCATCAGGAACGCTGAATTGCATTTCTTGCAGCAAAGTGGTCAAAAAAAGGAAGATCTCCCTTCGAGCGATGGCTTCTCCGATGCACCGCCGTCTCCCCATACCGAACAACAGGATTTTCTCACTTTCATCCTTGTTGATTTCTTTCCCATTGGCTGTGAGAAAACGCTCGGGAATGAAGGCAGAGGGGTCTTCCCAAAGATTCCTAGAAAGGGGATGCATGAAATGAAACATCTGGGTTTGCTGGCTTGAGTTCACACGTTACACCAACCCTTAATACGGTTGCTTGATTTGGGCTTAGCAGGAATCCAGAGAGTTCACACACCATGCTTAAACAAACTGTGGTTGAACCCATGAGCACTCACTACTTACTCATCGTGATTGACTTGCCACTGATTGATAAAGATGCAGAGGTCCTTTGGAATGAAATAGCCGTTCAAGACGGTATCTCTGGTGGTGCTGAAAAGAAAGAGAGAAAATATAAGTTTATTTTTCAAAGCCAGCAAGGAGTGTGCCAGGCTGGGAAAAAGGAAGATGGGTCTCAAGTGTGCTTAACGGTTATGGAATGGAGGTGAATTTCCAAACCAGAAATTTCTAAATATGATTATTAGAGGATATGGTCTAGTGAAGTGTTTCTCAACCTGGGCAGCTTTAAGACTTGTGGACTTCAACTCCCAGAATTCCCCAGCCAGCAAAATTGCCCAGGTTGAGAAACACTGGTTTTGTGGATCTAGAGTGGCCTTTATGGAGTGGAACAAGGTAGCCTGGCTTCTGGAATTCTTTCCAACCCCTGGAACAAAAATGGTGTTCTTATACAAATGTTGGACAAATTCGTAATGTCCTCCCCACATTGCAGACTATAAATCCCACGCCTTCAAAGAAACTGGTCATACTGATACAGTCGGGACTCAACAGAGTTATCATCATCCAAGGTTGGTGCACAGGAGTTATGGACATCATATCTAGACCTTTTCTGTCTTTAGAAAGTGACTAGAAGAAACACCCATTACATTTCCAACATTTCTGTTCACAGTCACAAGAACTAGGAGCATGCTCCTGTTTTGGGGGGAGTGGGGAGGGGAGTGGAACAAGGTAGCCTGCAGACCCCGGCTTCTGGAATTCTTTCCAACCCCTGGAACAAAAATGGTCAGTAGAGGCATTTCTTCTGTGGAACAAAGTAGCCTGTTGCATCTTTTGGGGGGTTGTTTGAATGGGTGCTCTGAGAAGCCTGGGGTGGACTGCATACTGTCCACTCCAGGTCACGTGACCAGGAGGGACAGGGAGGGGCTTAGAATGGAGGAGTTGATATCAGGCCTAGCCCAAGGAACTCCAAGAGACAATGCCAATTCAGTCCAGCTATGTTTATTAGCTACAACCTCTAGCAAGAATCTTCCCAGACTAAAACCCCAGCTCCCAAAGTCCTCCAGCCACAACAGTGTGAATTCCTCAGGGAGGTGCCAATCTTATCCTCTTGTTCCTCCCACACGGTTCTGGCAAGCTAAGAAAATGTTTATCTCCCTGAGCCTGGCCTTCATAATTCCATTCCATCACAGTTGCCATCATTATAAGCCCATGGTTCAAATCTCTCTCCCATGAAGATGCCCTTGGGGGATGGTTTTCTTGGTAGCCCCCACCCTGATCTTTTATGGTCCTCTCCCCCCACACCAAATTGGGTCCCGTTCTGTTCAGCTTTTGGAAGACTGAAAGACAGTCCTTGCCTTGCCCACTCTGTACACCGTTTCTTCCTAACGTTTTGTTGGAATGCTGAATGTTCCATACCAAGTCATGAGAATCCATGAATGGTGAGAATCCAGCCTGACTCAATGTGGTTTCAGGGACTTGCTTGGACTCATATCTTTCTCTCTGGAATTTGGGACTTACCAGTGGGGGATTGTAAATGGCACAAAGGAAGTGTGCCTGAATATTTCGAGGATAAACGCTTCTGTGTAAGGTAACAAGGATCGATCAGACAATCGTGGCTTCCGTTCTCTGCCAATGGTCACATCTAGAATGCAGAGGGGAAAAATCAGGGATCTCCCCCTTCCTATGGAAAGACCCTATCTCTAAAGCTAAAGAGCAGTGTTTCTCAACCTGAGCAACTTTAAGGTGTGTGGACTTCAACTCCCGGAATTCCCCAGCCAGCATGGCTGGCTGGGGAATTCCGGGAGTTGAAGTCCGCACATCTTAAAGTTGCTCAGGTTGAGAAACACTGTTGTAGAGGGAATAGGGAATGGCCTTGAAGGATAGGAGGAAAAGCCACTGCTAAAGCAATGGTCAGATAAGAGGGGCTTGAGCCCAGGCCAAGAAACTAATTTGAGAAAATGTTTCAGATGAGCCCCTCCCTAGTTCACACAAAGATTGGTTTCTTCATCTGGCCTACCTTGTAGGATTGACAAAGGCTGTGTTTGGTGTGACTTAAGTAATAGTCTGGGTGGTCTTTGTTCCCCCAATGGCTGTGCATAAATTTGCAAAGCCACCGTGTTGTTTTGCTCAACAAAGAGTCCATTGGAGTTGGGGGGCTAATACATTCAAATAAATAAATAAACCATGGGAAAAATAACTCCCGGTTCCAGATTGGTTATCTTGCAGGGGACGAAAGGAACTTACCTAGTTCTTCCTGAATCTTCTTCTGAATTTCGGGATAAGTGATGAGATACATAAGGGACCAGGACAACCCCACAGTCACTGTGCCGAAACCTGTCACAACACACACACACACAAAAAGAGGGTGTTGCAGATCAGAAACAACTTCGTCTTGCACCGTGTCTCACTTGCTTTTGCCAGATGCTTCCACAAATTCCTTTTCTCAGGGACAGAAGAGTGAAAGAACTCAAGGTCCATCAAATCCAGACCAGGCAAGGAATCCTTGCAACTAAGGACCCTGCTGCATCAGTCCAAAGGACAGTTGTGTCACACTATCCCACAGCAGCCATTCAGAAGCCAATGAAAATGTGATGGTCTGTGGGAATGACCTGGGGAGACAGGAGGGAGAGCGCAGGCCGGACAACCGGCGCGTAAAGGGTGTCTCAGCCCACAGAGGGAGGGAGGGCGTGGGAAGCATCTCAGAAGGGACCCTCCCCAGTTTTCTGGAGAGTAAAAGGAAAGGTGGGGAGAAATACTTTCAGTCTTGCAAGATTCTGTTAATGTAACCGATAAAGATAGAGCTAGGACTTCTGGTTGTGCTTCTTGTCCGGACTACTTTGCAGGGCTAACATCAATCTTGCACAATTGAAAGTATTTCTCCCCACCTTTCCTTTTAGTCTCCGGAAAACTGAGGAGGGTCCCTTCTGAGATGCTTCCCATGCCCTCCCTCCTTCTGCGGGCTGAGACATTCTTTACGTGCCAGTTGTCCGGCCTGCACTCTCCCTCCTGTCTCCCCAGGTCATTCCCACAGACCATTACAGAAAAGCTGTTAAGTAGGATATAGAAATGATATCTGTAGCTGCAGAATCTGTAGTTCAACCACTAGTATTCAGTGACAGAAAACATGGAAATTCTGCTGATTTTATCTATAATACTTGTCCTCCAGGGGGTTGATTTTGATTAGGCCAGTGTTTCTCAACCTTAGCAACTTTGAGTGGACTTCAACTCCCAGAACTCCCCAGCCAGCTGGCTGGGGAATTCTGAGAGCTGAGGTCCACTCATCTTAAAGTTGCCCAGGTTGAGAAACACTGGATTAGACCCTCAGGTGAAGACCTTACCAGCCCCAAAAATGTCATTGACAAGATTCACAATTTTTCCAGATGGAAGCTGAATTTTCACTTTCTGCTTTTGACTTTCCTCAATCAGAGAATCAGTGATGTCGCGGATGTGGTCCTGAAAGAGAAGATCAACAATATTTGTGATGGCTTTGCAATCGCCACATAAGATTCAACATCAAGAACGGCCAGCTTTTGTTTTAGGAAGCCCAGGTTGATAGACAATGAACAGAAGAATCATTTTTTCATAGAAGAGAAGATGAAGCAAAGGTTTGATTTCTTATTGAAAAAACCCCCAGTACAACTGGTTTTTCATCAGATTTTGACTGGAATTTGTATTAAGAGTATAGAACAGGTTAACTTTGATCATAGGGGTGAATTTATCAAACCCCAATGATGTCAGAATTGGTATACCTAGAAGGGTGTAATTTCTTACCTTTCTGAAGCTCTCATAATGCTCTTTAACATTCTTCTGCAGGAAGTGAGTAAACTGCTTATTGAACATCTTATACATTTTCAGGCTGCTGTTTGGAAGATACCGAAGAGCAGGGATGAAATCAGCAAGGCTTCCCGAGGCTGTGGTTTCCAGAAACACTTCGTTGTTGTCCACAATGCTAATGAGTTCCTCATCATTGTAGTCATAACGCTTGCCAAAACATAGGGCTAAAACCACATTGGCCACAGAGATCACAAGGTACTGGTAGGGGTCAAGACGGTTCTTTGCAAGCATCACCTCCTGCAGTTTTGTAATCAGATGGTTGACCTCCTTGGAGACATGATCTTCCAAGAGGCAAGTGGAGAAGGAGGTGGGACTGGGTGAGGAAGCAAAGGTTTTCAAGGCATTCTGGGCCAGTTTCCGGCGAGCGAACCACACCTCTCCAGAATCTCTGCTAAAACCCAGGCTCTGGCCATCTGCCACATGGCGGAAGCTGTAAAGGTCAGGGCGTCCCCTGAAGTCTTCTCCTTGCCTCACTAATGCTTGCTTGATAGTCTCCAACCCACTCAGCACCAATACTGGCTTTGTCCCGATGTGGATCATCATGATATCTCCGTAGGTCTGCCTCATTTGAGTCAAACTGAGGTGGAGGTTCTTCCTCACTTCCAGCATGTTGCCAATCAAGGGATAGCCCCATGGTCCAGGGATTCTCTTTAGGCCTGGGGGAATCTGTTCCTGGAAGGACCGGAGGGCAATGAAGAGGAGACAGAAAACAGCCAGGGCAATTAGGACCTCTGTAGTTGAAACTGAACCCAGGATTCCCGTGAGCCACATGGCAAACCTGGATACTGTGGTCTTCAAAACTCTATTGAAATTAGAGAAAAGATGGGGCAGGAGGTACAATTAGGAAGGCAAAAGCAGTAATAGAGTCTAGGGCTGTTCCAAGAGTCACTTTGGAGAATCAGTTCCAAAGTGAACACTGATGGATTTGACTGAAATACTAAATCAAAGCAAAACTCAAATCGGATATCTCTGCACCTCTTTATCTTCATCTCCCCTCCTGGGCAGCTTTTCCCAAATCAATTCAATCCCAATGACTTGAACTGGATTGGATTGACATGAAGCCATGGATTGAATCTGATTGACTTCTCAAACTTAACTGATAGGAATTGGTGGCCTGCATTTGCCCAGGCATCTTGGAGATCCCAAAAGGAGGAATCAGGGCATGGAGAAATACAAGATTTGTGGAGAGGGACAGATTTGGGGGAGAAGTGGGGCAAAGGCCTTTCTGAAGAATTTGCAGATCAAATGAGGAAGAACTCCCATGAGCCATATTCAGTCACAAACATTGGTACGTTAGTATTGCCAATTTTCATAGCTATCAAATTCTTTCACCAGAGACACGTAGCCAAGCCTTTTTCTTCCTTTTCTAGGGAGGATCTCACCTATCCTATACCGTATGCTGTAAAATAGGAAGCACCCCATTGATCTTCTAGTGACTTGGAGAAGGACAAAATGCAGCATCTTCCAATGGAAGAAAGAGAATGCAGCGCTTTCATAGCTCAAGAAAATAAATCTCTCTGTCTTCACAAGAGACTGAAACCCAGATCATTGTTTGTAGGTTTGCCACCTGATTGCCTGCAACAAGATTGCCCAACCTGAATTCCCAAAATAACATGTTCCCTTCCTCCCCCATCCTGGAAACTTTGGGTGCAACCTCCCAAAAATTGTTATTCAATTGTAAGGTTTAACTCTGAAATGATTTTACCTGCAGAGTAATCGTGTGAACTGTGTTTAATTCATATCCTCGTAATTAACTTAAACCACATTGGAGGGTTTTCCTGATTTCTGGCTACCTTTGCTTTGGGGAGTAGGCTTCCCCCTTCCCCATCCCAACACCATTCAAAAGTTAAAGGCAGCCCACATTCCAGAAAAAAAGTCATTTCTTGGCCTCCGACAATAAATACCTGGTAATATTAGGCGGACTAAGAACTAGTAGTGATGCCAACGCAGTCTACAATTGAAAGTTCTTTCCCAAATGCCTTTAGCTCTTTCTCTCACAAGCCATTGTATCTTGAGAAGGTGCTTTATGCTCTCCAGCCTGGGAAATGATTATTTAACCTACAAACATCTGTCTATAGCCAAGTCCAGCTGGAGAAAATCCAATGAAAATACTCCAGTTCATGGTATTGGGCTAAAACCAGGTAATAAATAATGTGCTTCTTGATTACCAAGATCATTCCAGATTTTTTTCTGGTAATGTGGAGAAGGAGGCTGGATTTCTCTTTTGCATTCAACCATTGTTTACATAGGGCTTATCTAATAAAGTCCAGTTGGCTGGGTTTGCACAACACGTGAATCCGTAAGGCCTGATGCTGAGCCAAAAGCAAACAAGGTCCAAGGTGGCTCACAGTGCTGTGTGAACCTGTCAACCCTTCAGACTAGGAAAACCAAAGTCATGCTTGCTAATACTCCTTTTATTATAAGTTTAGAGCAACAGAACCTTGCAAGTCTGAATGCGTTTTCCCCTCCCTCCCTTTATCTTCAAGAGAACTAGGGAGGGCCAACTCTGAGTCTCTTTCTCAAATGACATTTCTGCTTCGGACTCAGATTTCTTCGATCTGACCATGGTCTTGGCCGCAGCTCTTCCTCCTGTTCCTCATGGTTATTCCTTCTTCCCATTACAGAACCATGCCAGAGTGAGTTGCCGTCAATGTGGTATTTGATGACTTCCATTTCCAGCCAGCCAGCTGCTGGTCTTCTTCAAGGAAACTCAGACAAAGAATGATGTTAGTTTGTTTGCTGAAGTGGAGAGATTGTCCCTTCTTAAGGATTCAGAAGAATGAAAAAGAACTGCCTAATGGTAGAGCCAGCTCCAGTTATGTTCCTGGGCAACAATCTTTCCCCTGATTCAGAAGTGGTTCTGGACCTTGGTGGACCATTGGGGTAATCATCACCTGGTCAAGAAGAGACAGAATCTGCTGGCCAGGCAGGATAAAATCAGGTTAAAGATTATCCAAGTTTGCGTGAGAAGCCTTTGGGAGCAACTTCATGCCGCTCTTCAGAGCCAAAGAAGAGAAAACAGACAGGGATAAGGGAAAGAAAAGTTCAGGGTATCTGAAATTGGGCTGTAAAGAACAGCCTGGAAGGAGGAATGTGCTTTTGTGAAGTGACTCATTGAATGACCAGAGCCTTTCAAAGGCTGCAGGAGCAGAGCATTAATTGGAGTTCCCCCTCATGATTCCCTCCATTGCGTTTGCCTACTGAACTCAACGGTGAGCTGGAAAAGGGGGAAAACCACAAAACATTGAAATCTCTTTTGGAAGATTTATACATTGCGATTCATTGTACTGACTTGAATGAACAATATTGTTGCAACTGAGCCTTTCAGATCTTGACTTTTGGTAGGGGCCTCTCCATGTCTGAGGCCCAGGGAATTGGACCCCATGGCTTCCTTCCCCCACCAAGGCCATGGAAATGACTTATCCTTACAAGAGGTTTGTTGTGGTCAGTCCTTAGGAGAAGAGTTCACTGCTGGTCCCAACTACAAATGGGTGTCCAGACGGGCTCTCATAGCGGAATCAGGTTCTGTGGAGAACTGTGATTGAAGGGAGTTTGTCAGATCTTGTAACCTTGGTGTGGTGGTGTCTGCATTTGAGGGACCGAGCCACATAATGTGATCTAACCCCTGTATGCTTTGCTGCTCCTCTTGCTATTGAAACACACAAAAGAAAAAAAGAAGAATTTGTATGGATTTTATCACTCACAGCCTTATGTAAATGCTTGGATCGTACTGAGTAATTCATTCGTTTGTACTGAAGTCAGTTTGCCTGCCTTTGAAAGAGGAAAACATCTGCAGAAGATTATGCAGGTCGCGGAGCATCAAATGTCTCTATAATCCTCTTGTTCAGGTCCCTTTTTCAGACCGTTGTATAAATGACAGGGAAGGGGTGTCTTCCTCCCCCCCTCTTGCAACAACAATCTTTTTGCAAACATAAGAGTTTGAGCTCACAATGCCCATTTTTATTGTGATCCTTAGTTTCTAGACCATGGGCACATACTGAAAAAAATAGTAGCAGCTCCATAAAATAATGAGTTTATCTAAGCAAAATCAAGATGTGAGAAAATTTCTAGCCAAAAGGCCTTCCCTATAGTCACAGACCACATCATAAGCACTCATCTCTGGGAATTAGCTGAATTCCTCAATTTCTTCCTATAAAAAATCCATACTACATGCATGCAATCCTATTTTTTAAGTTAGTTGTAACTTTAAATGCACACCAGCATGAACACCAGAACAGTTTTCTATTGACATGGATAAACTGGATATTCCAATTCGCTGTTTTACACAGTCCTACCCTCTTCCTATACTCTTGACCAACTTAATTGTAGTAAGTTCATATAATTTTACAGCCATTAAACTGGGGAGGATCTGGTTCATGCTTGGCTTGGAGACCTATCAAGACATCCTGAAGACTTTAGTTTAAATTGGAGAGTTGAAAAAAATACCCTAGGAGAAGGCAGTGGCAATCCATTTCTGTTCTGCTGCCAAAGGAAACTTCACAAATGCGTTCATGAATTCACTAAGAGCTGAGCTTGGCTTGAGAGGAACTTTAACCTTATCTTGTATAAATAATAACCAAAAAGGCTATTATTCTGAAGACTCTCTGTTAAATCTTTTATAAACAAAGGAAGTTCTAAAGCACCTAGGGCTGCAAGCCAAAACAGAGATGTCAAAAGCTGTTTTGACTAAAGACACTGCCACTCATTGTCAAATACCGTTTATATTATATTTCCTGAAATGCTGGGATAAGACTTGGTAAACCAGTCGCCTTTGATCTCAGGAGCCCAAACTGTGCGATCTGTTTTGGAGGTGGCTATCATCCAAATTTTTCTCACCCACTGGTCTCCCAGGTGTGGAATCACTCCTGTTCCCATCAGCCCCAGCAATGGTGGCTAATGGTTAGAGAGGAAGTGTGCTCCAGTAGTCCAGTCATTTTTGGAGAATCCAAGGCTCGGGGGTTGCTGGGCCTCCAGAAGACACTCAGCTTCTGGAGCCCTCAAATGTCCTACAGCATTGGAGAGACTCCTGAATGGCTGGATGGTTGACACCAGTATTGGAAGAGGAAGGGAGAGAAGTACAAATATTAATTAAAGTATTTATTTCAGATCTTCCTCCCAGGAATCCAAAGTGGCTGACGTCATATTGTGACCATAACAACAGCTTAACCATTTTGTAATGCTATGTTGTATTGACTAGGATTGTGCTATTCTGTTATTATTGTACTTCTTAAAATATTTAAAACATTGATTCCCCACTTTTCTTCAATGTGTCTGGAGCCGATACAACACATTTGCTCAATAGATAACTGAGCCAAAACCACTTTAAAATACATTTACTTATTTATGTGTGTGTGTATTTATGCCACCCAACAGCTGAACCTCTCTGGGAACACACTAAAACACATTTTAAAAACCCAACAATTTGAATAAAAGCATGTACAATCCAGTCAAATGCAAAATAAAAACACCATATAAACTAGGCAGCAGCAAGGCGCACAAACCCTAAAACGATATGATTTTTTAAAAAAGAGAATTCAAAGTCAATGGAAAATGTAAATGGAAAGGTCTTCATCCGATGCTGAAATGATGCTAATGTGAGTGCCAGTTGGGCCTCTTAGGGGAAGGTATGCCATAAATGGGGGGCTACCATAGAAAAGCTCTCCTGCTTGGAGAGGCCCACTTTGCCTCCTTTGGGGAGGGGGCCTGGAGGAGAGTGCTGTTAGACAACCTTAAAGTCTGGCGATGTAGTAATATGTGAGAAAGACCTTGAAAAACAGGGTGAAGAGATGCTGCCTAGGGAACGGTCAGATAAGAGAGGGCATAGCCCACAATTGCATAATGGGTGGAGAAAGAGGCTCAGAAGGGACCCTCCCTAACTTCTTGGGCTGTAAAGGAGATGATGGGAGATTTGTACTTTCAGACTTGCAAGATTCTGTTAATGTAGCTTTACAATAAAGTAGAATTAGCTCATCTGGTTGTGTTTCCTGTCTGGTCAACCTGGGAAGGCTGATAGGTAGATAAACGTGGGAGAAGCCGCTCCTTCAGGTAACCCGATCTTAAGCCATTGAGGCCTTAAAAGTCAAAAACAGCACTGTGAATTGGGTCGGGAAGTGGACTGGCAGCCAATGTAGATGGCAAAGTACTGGCATAAAACATTCATATCAGCCAGTCCTGATGAACTGTCTCAGGTTTTGAACTTGGATAGTGGGTTAGACTTCCAAGAATACCCTGGACAGCCAAGAAAACAAACTGATTGATCCTCAAAAAAATCAACCCAGAGTTCTCACTTGAGGCATGAAGGACCAGGGTCAAATGATCCTACTTCAGACACATTTTGTGAAGACCCAGCTCTCTGGAGAAGGCTCTAATGCTGGGAAAGGTGGAAGGGAAGAGAAGAAGAGGCGGACCAGCAGCAAGGTGGATGGGCTCAGTTACACGGGCAATGGGGGCACTGTTGGAAGACCTGAAGGACCAGGTTAGGGTCAGATCTTCATGGAGAAGATCTATCTATGTGGATGCTGAGAGTCCATACCAACTTGATGGCACATAATCGATTAATCAATTACTGAGTTTTAATAGAAGAGCATATGTGGAGATGGGGATCCCTTTTTGTCTAGGGGATTGTAATTAAAATGTCGGTGTTGGGGGAGGAACCTGCTAAGGTATAATGGAGAAGGAGGCAGGAGAAAGGGGAAAAACAAGAAAGAAATGGTGGGCATGCAATTCCATAGATTTAGCCAGGGAGCAGAATCACTTCAGAAACCATGTTCTGGGAGGTGAAAAGGTTTATTCCAATCTCCCTCTACCTTTGCCAAGTCATATTGTCATGTCTGAGATTGCCAAACCCAACTGAAGTTACATCTGTCCTTGTCCCCATGTTAACGATTGCCCAGGGTTGCGTGCAAAGCAAGTTGGCCAATATTCAACAGGTCCTCCACTGCAAACACAGGGAGAAGGGAAGAAGCCCAGAGGGCATGGAAGTTCACTCAATCAGAGATCTCCGCTTGCTAGACCCTTGGGCTCTGCGTGGACAGAAAGGAGCCCTACATCAGCCAGTGAGGGGTTAGACCACAGCACTGTCCCAATAGCCCATGACCTGTTGGCTTCTTGTGAACCCAACACCTCTGAGAATCCCCAGGTTGAAGCAGGCTGAGACAATCCTTCCAGTCTTCAGCTGAAGGAACTCTCTGTGGTTCATTTAGAGCAGTGTTTCTCAACTTTGGCCACTTCAAGATGTGCGGACTTGGGAGTTGAAGTCCACACATCTTCAAGTGGCCAAGGTTGAGAAACTCTGATTTAGAACATCGCTTCAGGAGAGGTTCTCTGACCAAAAGTCTTTTCCAGCTGAAATTAATAGGCTTTTTCTCCTCATGAAAAGATGCGTGAAGATCACGTTTCTTAAGTTTTTGGACTGCAACAGTGGGCTGCTTTATAGAAGTGGGGTAGATACTAACTCTCACCTAGGAATGAGAAATTCCATAGAGGAAGCGTTGGCGATATCGAGAGGAAAGAGGATGGTTTTAATAGAGAAGAGAGATGTTATAATGGCTGTTTTTCATTTGGGCTGTCTTCTTTCTTCCTATTTATGCTTTCATCTGTTTTAGCCTAGTATTATATTTTGTAAGCTGCCCATGGTCCACTGGAGTGGACAGCTACATTACAGTTAATAAATTCATCATAATCACCCATTAACAAAGCAACTAGGAGATAAACGTGGCTTGAGTCCAACACAAGAAGACGGTGCGTTTAAATGTCTCAGACAGACACCCCCCTAATTCCCAGGAGTATAAGAAAGGGAGGAGGAGGCAAAGCATAATCAGACTTGCAATCTTCTGCTACAATAGTCCATCTTAATAAAAGTAGTTCTAAACTTCCCTGGAGTCTGTTTCTCGGTCTGGTCTTCACTGCGAGGCTGACAGCACTAATGTGCTTCAGGCCATGTCTCTTAGTGTGCACGCTGTCTGTTCTTCTTGCCAGAGATAGCCGGCCTGTTACGCTGCAAGGCTTAAGGTGCAACTGTCCCTTTCATTTACTAAAACACCCTCTGGATCCCATCGAGGCCCAGGGACATTCCTCCGAGATCAAAATAGGGCAGTCTAGGGCTATTAGGCATTGCCCCCACCTTCCCAGAAAAGAGGACAACCCCCCCCCCCCCCCCAGCGATGGTGCAGAAATCACTGGAACTGAATGAAAAGAACACAGAGGAGAATCCCAAATCCCAACCCACACCCCCTTCCCTGTTTCAGAATTTTATGATGCCATTTTCAAATCCATCTATTTCTATGTGTGGGGGGAGAAAAAGGGGCACAGGGAAACGCACGCTTAAGGAAAATACGCCCAGGATACATCCAGGGCAGAAAATGTTTCTCTACACTCCTACGATGGCAAGACTAGGCGGCTGGGAAGAAGTGTGCAGGGGCCCGCCAACGTGCGCCTTCAAGGGCGCCCCAAAATTGGCCAGGGTCTGTCTTTTGGCCACACACGCAAAGGGCGGCTGGAAAGGGACGACTTGTCACTCATAGATTCGCCAGAGAAACAGCTACTGCCGCCGCCGCGGTCTTAATCAAGAGGGCTGAACCACTCCCTAGAACCGGAGGCTGCCGAGACCACGCTGCACCCCTGAAGCCAAAAAGAGCCGAAACGTGAAGCCATGTGTCTGGGAACATTTTTTTCACATGCAAATACAGCTCCCCCTCACATTCATTGAGAAAATATTCGTGACAAAGCAGGCTGGGAACGAAACGCCGTGCCCAGGCCAGGCTGGGCTAGGAACTGTCCTCCTGGCTGCGAGAGCCTTGCGTGCCAGGCAGCTGCAGTTCCCATGCCCTTCCTGGACACGCCCTGCTGATCTCGGTCTAAAAACTTTGCCTCCTCGAAAGACTGCTCGGCTTGCAAAAACAGGCAGCAGGAAAAGTGGCCAGCTTCTGGCCAGCGAACACGACCCGGCGCCCACCCGCCTTCCCTTAGCCAATTCGTAATTCTTTTCTTGGAGGCCCCAGGTGGGAAGACAGCTGAAGCAGCTGTTCCTTTAGCACCCCCAAGGAAGCCAGGATCGAAGATAGGGGTGACATGGGGAGGTGGTCCCCTTGTTTCATTCGACTTTCAAAATGGGAATCAGGGTGTCCGCAGGGTGAGGTCGAAAGAGTCAAGAGGGCACCTTACCCTCCCCCTGTTTTTCAGCTTCCATTGTGCTGGGGTGGTGGCCATTTTGACTTCTTTGACCGCCCCCTGCCAACAGCAGGATTTGGAAGGGGGAGCCAGGTGGTAACCAGGCTTTCAGGTTGCATAAAATAAAGATAACTCTCTCAACACAGCTTGTCATCTGATCTGTCTTGCGACAATGCAGAAGTGGCTTGTCACTGCCTTCTTTGGAACGTGTTTTCTGATTTCCCATGAATCTGGCATTCCTTGTGGCCTCCCATCCTGACATTAACCCAAGGGAACTCTATTTTGCTTTGAAGCTCAAAGTAAGTTAGCAAAGGGCTACTGAGAGGGAACAGAAGCAGTGTTTCTCAACCTTGGGAACTTTAAGATGTGTGGACTTCAACTCCCAGAATTCCCCAGCCAGCCTGGCTGGGGAATTCTGGGAGTTGAAGTCCACACATCTTAAAGTTCCCAAGGTTGAGAAACACTGTCCTAGTGTTTTAAAGAATACTTCCAGCTCTTGAAAACACTTGGAGAGGATGGAGGAAAAGGGAATAGAGTAACAGCTTCTTATTTCTTTGACCTTAGCTATGGGCCAAGCTCAGGCAGGGCCCAAGGAACTGTTGGAGGATTATTGGAGTTCAGTGAGATTTTACTCCTGAATCAGGTTGCCAAGAACTGCAGCTTCTACCGGCGTTTAGACCTGCTCAGCCTCCCGGCTTTGCTTCCACGTTTCATTCTCTCACCCAACCCTCTTGGACTGTTCTTTTCCCTCGGATGAGACCTTCTCTCTGACTCTTGAAGAACAGCCCGTATCTCTGATGCTTTCTTTTCCCCAAATTTCATTCGTTCACACTGGGCAGGGAGGACACAAAACGTCATGGGTACAATTTTTTGGAACCCCCACCCCCGTGCAAGATGCTTTAGCAATGCAAGCCCTCCATGGACAACAGCTTTTCTCCAACGGTGGTTCTGTGGCTCCTCCTTAGGTGGAAAGCCCTTCCTTGCTCCTCCTGTTGTTGGTCACATGCACAGCCCTTCTCATGGGGTGTCCAAACGCCAAAGGGACCCCCAGCACCATCCTTTCTCCCCCAGGGCCCTGTTTGTATTTGCACAGGAAACTCACTGAACTGTCGCCCAACAGCTTCTCACGCACACCGGGTGATCTTTCGCCTTCAGGGAAACTAAAACTGTCACCCTCCAGTCTAAAAACTGGGAAGATGATAACCTTTAACCTCCAGCCACTTCATGCACATGCATACCCAAGCCCACCCCAACCCAAAGAACTCTTCCCTGCCTTGACCGAGGGTTGTTATCTCCTCTAAGGCACAAGCCATTCAAACTTCCACTCCAGATAATCATAAAGTTTGCTTTTAAAAATGGGGAGCGGGCTTTGACATGACTTTCCTCTTCCTGTTGGCGAAACACAACTGAGCGCTTTGCAACGCTAAACAACAATCATAACAGCAAAGCAATTTGACAGGTGCGTGTTTGGGGGGCGGCTTTTTATTTTTTAAAAAGGGGGCATCAAAATATTGGGGGGAAAACTTTCATCGGGAACCACTCCAAAATCAAAAGCCACATACAGGCAACCGATGGGGAGAAATTGTATACACCACTACATTTGTAATCTTAATAAGAGACTAATCTTTACCCCTCTCTAGTCAATATTTCTGCCAAAGAGAGAAATTGGGAAAAGAGAATGATAGCTTACAAATTTAAAATACCGGTGTAATGGCACAAAGCAATTATAGTTAATGTTTCTTGAAAGGCAAGTCCTTCTCCTTCCATGGTGTCACAAGAAAAGTTAAGTTGCTTATTTATTAATTACCTTGACTTACAAGCTACTCCATTCCAAAGACTGAGAAGTATCAGTCTAACAGGATTAACACTGATTGATTGATTATGTGCTGTTATGTCGGTGTCTGCTCTTAGCAACCCCATAGATGGATGTTCTGCAGGAAACAGGATGAAAAACTAAACCTCTCCTAGCAATATTATTCTTTCAGATGGATGTACCGCCACTTGGGGGTAGCCTGATCCACGCTCCATGCCAAATCTCTTGCTGAAGAGACAGGCTTCCACAAATCTTTGGAAATCTAATAGCCAATAGGCTATTGGATTTACAGGCGACCCAGGGATGGGCAGGGAGACCGTTCCTAAGGAAATGTCAGATGGGCAGCGGGGTTTAAAATGACCTCATGTGCCTACAGAAAGACAGATGCCCAGTTTTAAATGAGATCTTAAATGGATTGTAAAGTTAATAGCAAACTATACCTGCGAACATACAGGTGTAAAAGAAAGCTGATTTGGAAAGCAGTAATGAAGTGGTCTGGATGGGGTTTCAAAAAGACGTTATAGATATTCTGTCCTACCAAAGTAGGTAAGCTGTGAAGGCTGCTTTGAGTCAAGTTTGATTCCCTGGACCTGTCTGGATAACGACGTGGAAACGGGGCGTCATTTCCTCTTTCGGGAGCGGATTTGTAACTTCGCAGTCTAATCCACGGCCTTGGCTTTTCTAGTGGCCTCCCATCCAAATCCAAACTATGTCAGCCTAAAGCAGTTAGTGGCTGCCCCGGGAAGAGAAACGTTTGAGGTCCATTGCGTGTGGTGAAGGAAAGGGTGGAGGTGGGTCTGGATCCGAGCGGTTCATCTGGTTGCAGATCTCGCCTCCTTTCTCCAAAAGTCCACGCGTGACTTGGAGAAGGCAAATTCCTTAACTTTTCTTTTTCCGCAACCATTGTCATAACGTGATGGAAGCCAAATGGCACTTAAGTCGTTGGCTTGTCTCGGATGACTCTGTGACTTGTGGAAACACAGCTATTAGGAATGAGAGGCTACAGTTTGGGGCTTAGTGTGGCTAGTTCAGCCAATTGTGGCTTACTCAAGCCAACTATGGCTAGCATGCTATGTGAATCTAGCTTTTTGGCTTGCCAAATTAAACCGTCAAGACCCCACAGGGTCTAAGCTGAGCTGCTAGAAAAACCAAACATTATTGCTTCCACACTATTTAACTCAAGCCCAATGCCAGCAAATGCCACTTGCAAATTCACTCCGGTGTCACTGTGAAGAGCTATGTCATTTCCAGAAACTTCCTGGTGGTCTACTACATGTTCTGCTCCTGGAGTAAGGGAGGGCAAAGAAAATCCCATTAAACTCACTGGAACATATTGGCTACATTCACGCAACCACATTTGGACCTGATAACCAGAAATGAAACCATTTTCTGGGTTTGATGTTGAATCATCAATTTGCCAACCAGATTGGGTTTGCAAAACATTTAAATCGCATTTAACACTCACCAAGCTTAGTGCGATTGTGAATGCAACTGCAACAGTTAAGTGTGTTATATGAAACCCCAGTGTGTGTGTACAGGTGTTTTTGTGTGTCAAACTTTTCCCAAATGCTGGCTACCACGGCCTGTATGTGATCTAGATGTCTCCTCTTTTTTTAATAAGCTGAAATCTAACAAGATTTCAGAAAGTGCGTACAATTAAATCTGACAAGATGTTGTAGATAATCAGGGGAAACTTGTTCATGACCACCAAAATTATCCAAGTGTTTGGTCATTGCTCTCAAGATGCTGCTGTTCTTGTGTGAAAGCCCCACAGTTTTGCTAGTCTGTTAATTTTTAAAGTAATTTGACTCAGTTGTCCAGTTGTCAGCCAGCTGGGTGATGTTGGGCCAGTCCCTTTCTCTCAGCCCAGCCTAGCTCGCAGGGTTGTTGTTTGGGGAAAATAGGAGGCAGGCATGTTAGGTACGCAGAGTCTTTCACATGCATGTGAAAATCATGGAAATTGCATTGTCTTTTTAAAATAAATTGACCTACACTATTTGATTTTAGATATTTTTATTAGAACATGCATTTTGGTAAAAGTTTTTCTTGGTTTCGCTCTTGCATTTTCCTTTGTAAAGCAACATAAACAATTCAAGTTTTTTATCCTGATGAACCTCCTTCAGATTTGCCCCCTTTTCAGGTCGGCCCTTTATTTTTTCCCAAGAAGATAGGGTCACCATAGTAAGACCACATGAAACAAATACGTATCGTCCTTCCAAACTCTGCTATCACAACCAGCTGCCTCATTCTACTTCACGGTAGAGCCGGCCACCTCTCTGCACGTTCATGCAAGATGGAGACTGCTAATCCTGCTCTAATCTAGTACTTAGATTTAGGAGATCAGATTTAGGAACCCTTTGAAGCTAGATCTCTACCCGGGCTTAGCTGCTGAATAGAATGGGGTGTACAGCTGAACAAACATCCCTAAGATCTGGGTGCCACTGCTCCTCTTCTGAGTTGTCTCGCAAGCTCTGCCAAAACCTGAGAAGCTTGGTGTTCCTGGGGACCGTAAGGTCAGATATATTATGTGGCCTTGCGTGCCAGACTGCTGTGGAGTCTCACGCACCTGAACACACCCTGTTGGGTGCACCTGCTTCCTTTAGCACTGGATGGAAAGCACGCAAGGGCTCTTCCACCAGGCTGAAGCAACAGACTGCTCCGGGCACCAGTCTTCCCTTGAGGAGAGCTGCTACCTCAATCCTTCAGCCAGAATACAGAGGACTCTTATTTGCTGATTAGTTGGATCGACTGATTATTAAATTTATATGCTGCCCATCTCCCCAGAGGGTAACTCTGGGGGAGCACGGGAGGAGATGAAGAAATCTCCTTGGTCCCCTGGGGTTGCGAGAGATCAGGAAGGACTCTCTGGGGTTCATTAATGTCTTGGGCTTGAAGGCGCCCGTTTATTTATTTATTTGTTTAGTATGTATGTATTTATTTATTGGTCACATTTTTATAGCCGCCCATCGTGCACAAAGCAGGTCTTTGTTTCTCAATTTATTGTTGCATGCATGCATCCATGCATGCATGCGTGTGTGTGTGTGTGTGTGTGTGTGTGTGTATATATATATATATATATATATATATATATATGCAAATATAACAACCCGAAGATAGGATAAAGTACAACCAAAAGTATAGCAGTGCTAACAAAATCAGGAAAAAATACATAGAATAATGAATAAGTGAGTGACATTTGTAGAAACTAGAAGTGGATCCATAAAACATTAATACAGAACTAGCTTAGTCCTTTAATGTATTGTTAAATCTAACCATACAGACGATCTATTACTCCATCTTCTCAGTACAATACGTTCTTCTGATACAATGATATTTATGGAATACACTTAGATTCTTAGTATTCTAGCCACACTTTTGGTGCTGCTCCCCTCCCGATGGCTTGGAGTGGCACGCCACGAAAATAAAGTTAAAAACAATTGAGCAAACAGAACATAATGTAAACGGTCATGGTGCAATTTAAGAGAGCAAAGGCCAGACTTCACATCCCCAAATATTTTTTTCAGAACCAGGTTTTCCCTTCTCTGCAGAAACTCATCAGGGAGGTTGTGGTCTGTAAATATGGGGGCAAATTATTCCACTGGGAGGGAGCACCACTGGGAAGGCCTTGCCATGAAGTCCTTGGGGATGGAACTCCACGGTGGGCAGGATCCTCACTCTTTTACCTATACGCTTGCGGATAAGCCCATCCGCGGATAAACTGGCTCTCGAACTTTTAACCAAAACAGCAGGGAAAATGCAACCGACCCACATTTTTTAGATTTTGGTTAAAAGTTCAAGAGTCGGTTTATCCACGGATGAGCTTATCTGCGAATATATATGGGAAATACGGGTACTTTTAAAAAGTATTACCATATATACTCACGGATAAGCTGAATCCAATTTGGGGGGTGCATTTTGGCACCTAAAATTCTCGTCTTCTCCGCAAGTTTATGCAGTAAATTGGATATGGAGAGAGCATCCCCCGTGGCATTTCAAGTATTCACTGACAGCAGATGAGAGGGCCAGTTTGGGCTGTTTTTACCAGAAGGGATGAAATGTTCTCCCATGAAGAAAAGGATTGGTACAGAGTAGAGCCATGACTGAAGCTGAAACCCACCGGTGCCTAGTTTTCCTGCCAGCCTGTTGGATGCAACAGATTTCAAAAGATTTTATCTCGTGTGGCTAATCAAAATCAGAATTATTGCATGACAAAATTGGCAGTATTTAATTTTGCCTAGCTTTGCTTGCGCGGCCGGGTTGAGGAACCCTTGTCCCAAAAAAGGTCTATCTATGTGGTGGCTAAGAGTCAACGCCAATTTGAGGGCACGAAGTCAATTGTGTGCTTTTAGGTGATTGGTGCAGGCTCTAAATTCGGGTGTCCCCTGTGGGAATTGATTCTGATTGTTAGAAAATGGCGGCTAACCAGAAGTGTCCATTTTTTGCATCCTTACCTAGGGCTGGGAAAGACCCAGTTATTGTTGTGATGATGATGAAGAAGAAGAAGAGGAGGATGAAAATGATGGTGATGATGACGATGATGATATCACTCTTATTTTAATAGGCCAGCTAACAGAATGGAGTCCCATTTAGTCCCAGCCTAAAACATTTTGGAAAGAGCTGTTGATTTGGGGACCAGGTGTAGGGAGACGGAGGGGGTTAGCATTAAGTTTTCATCCCTATCCTTGGCCCTTCTCCATGCATCATGGTAAGCTATGGTTTAACAACAGTTTATTGAACAAACCACACTTGGGGGGCTTGGCATAATACTTTACAGCAGTGTTTCTCAACTTTGGCAACTTGAAGATGTGTGAAGTCCACACGTCTTCAAGTTGCCAAGGTTGAGAAACACTGCTTTACGGGATAAACTCTGGCTAACAGACCACTATGGCTGGCTTGCTCACCCTGCTGAGCCAGAAGCATTTAAACAAGGGTGTGAATTGGCATATTGGGTTAATCTAGTTTGAGACTTATCCTCTGCAGACCCTCTGCATGACTTTTTAGTTGGGGAGGGGGCTGTCTTGCTAAAGCAAGGGGGGAAGCAGCCATAATAAGCTAAGATTAGCATTGTTTTATTTTTGGTTGTACTTCATCACATCTTCTGGTTGCTCTAAAAAGGAAGGAAGGAGGGAGGGAGGGAGGGAGGGAGGAAGGAAGGAAGGAGGGAAGGAAGAGGGAGGGAGGGAGGAAGGAAGGAAGGAGGAGTGATTGGGAGGGAAGGAAGGAAGGAAGAGGGAGGGAGGGAGAGAGGGAGGGAGGAAGGAAGGAAGGAGGAGTGATTGGGAGAGAGGGAAGGAGAGGAAGGGAGGGAGGAAGACAAAGGGAAAAATAGGGAGGGGAGGGGAGGGGAGGGGGAGAGAGAAAGAGAGAAGGAAGGAAGGAAGGAAGGAAGGAAGGAAGGAAGGAAGGAAGGAAGGAAGGAAGGAAGAAAGAAAGAAAGAAAGAAAGAAAGAAAGAAAGAAAGAAAGAAAGAAAGAAAGAAAGAAAGAAAGAAAGAAAGAGGGAGGGAGGGAGGGAGGGAGGGAGGATTTAGCCTTGGGAAGTAACTCAAATCACAAGGAGCCGAGCTTTCGATGCCATCTAGTCGGGTTCGCACCCCCCCACGCCCCCCGCGCCCGCTGCCGGGATGCCAAGGGGCCAGGCAGAATCGCCCGGTGAGCTCATCGGCGCAGGCAGAAGTGCGTGTCAAGGACGACCCAGCCCGGAGTCCCCGCCCCGGCCGCTTTCACAGGCTTCGCTCCGCACGCGAGGAAGGGATTGCTGCAACCCGCGCCGCGCACGCCAGCCCGCCGCCTCTGCCGGGAAGGCAGGCGCCCCCCGCCCCGCTTCCTGCTCCCGGGCGGGGACGCGAGGGGCACGGCGCTGCCCCCCCCGCGCAGCCCGCCCCTCGCGTGCCTGCCTGGAGCGGACGGGGCGGCGCGGCCCCTTCTCACGCCATCCTCTCCCCCGGCTCGGCCCTGCGCCCCCCGCGCCCCCCTGCGGGAGGGGGGCAAGACCGCCGGGGGGCAGCTCGGCCCCCCTCGCCTGCCAGTCTCGGCTCTCCGCAAGCCACTTCATCGGTTTGCCGGATCGCTTTGCCTTTTCCAAACACTGGTACCTCCAAGGCGCGCCCAGCTCTGAGACGCTGGCTCCTCCAATTTTCTCCCCAACAACAGCCCTGCGAGGTAGACCCGGTAGCAAAGTCCCCGCCCCCCGCCCAGGGGACTGAGGGGAGACTTGGACATATGTCTCCTCTGTTCTTGTCCACTGCTTTAACCACTAGGCCATACTAGTTCCAGAAGGCGAAGGATTAAATAAACCCATAGCAAACATGAATTCATGCCAAAAATAAATGACTGCGTGTGGCAAAGGTCTAAGTCAAGAGAGAGGCTAAAGATATCAAACACTGTAAGAGTGAAAATCAGTGATTTACCTGGAAGCTGAACCAACAAAGGATGGGATGTCCCGTAGTCATGAAAAGATTTTAATTCTCTCCTGCAGGTCGTGGGAGATGCATTTATTTATACGCCAGAGGCCAAGTGAGGTCAAGCCACAGGCAAAGCCCTGATGTGGTTTGCCAATTTGTGGCTTAGCATATCACATGAGCCCAGCCAACCCTGGCTTGTTCAGTAAATCATGGCTTGGTGCGAACACAGCTGGTGCCATTCATGCTTGGCTGACGTGGAAGAAAGTGGCCTTCGGCATGTCGGGTAGCCAGAAGATGCTGCTAGAATGGGTAGGGGGAATAAGAGCCCCCTGGGGGCCTTGACATGCCTTCCTGGATGCCCCCCCCCCTTCATTTAATTCCCTCTTCTGTGCTTACACCAGCGTTTTTCAAACTTGGCAAGTTTAAAGATGTGTGGACTTCAGCTCCCAGAATTCCCCAGCCAGCGTGCTAAATATTCATGCAATCAGTCACTCAGTCAGTCAATCAATCAATCAATCAATCAATCAATCAATCAATCAATCAATCATAAGTTAAAATATGGTCTGAAATAGGTCATGCAAGCATGTTTGCTGGGAGAGCCACAGGATTTCCAATTCAGTTTCAGGCCCCTGGACTTGGGGCTGGGGTGGTGTGTGTGTGCTGCTCCCGGCCTGGGACCTGCGTGCCACCGCACGGGTGCCCTCTTGCTAAGGAAGTTCAAGACCCTCCTCTTCCTGGCCCTGCTGCTCTGCTGGCTTCCCACTTTTGTTTCCCCGGAAAAGACACCAGGCACGCGGGGCAAGGGCTGGCGCTGGGGCTTCTCACGCAAAGCTGAGCAAGCATCTACCCTCCCCTGTCATCCTCCCCCCCCCCCCCGCTTTGCTGCAGGGCTGGACAACAGAGGGCTGCAGCAGCCTACCCCAGGGGTCAATCTTCTCAGAAATCTAAGCATGACAAATGGGATCTTTAAGAACCAGGAAAGATAAGGCATGGGGATGTGGCTGGCTGGCTGGCTGGGTGGGGATCTTTCTAAGGCTGGGTATGGACAACGTGATAAGAACAGCTAAACTGAACGAAACAGGCAGCTGTGGCTTTGCACAACGGTCACACTGGAAACTGGGTAATTTGAGGCTCAGGTTCTGGCCTTCGAATGCGGTGAGGTGAATCATCACTTTCATTTGATTTTTGGGGGTGCTTCCAACCACATTACAGTTTATAGTCCCAGATATGATTGTCCAAACTAGTGTTTCTCAACCTTGGCAACTTGAAGATGTGTGGACTTCAATTCCCAGAATTCCCCAGCCAGCTGTGCTGGCTGGGGAATTCTGGGAGTTGAAGTCCACACATCTTCAAGTTGCCAAGGTTGAGAAACACTAGTCCAAACACTGGCTATTCTGTGCACCCAACAAGGGTGCTTTCTTATCCTTGCTTCGTCGTATGAATTCTTACCTCCCGTTCTCTTTTAGTGCCTCGCAGGAACCAAACGTCTCCCATGATCCCAACCACGGTGATTTCTTAACCCTAATTGATGGTTTAGTGGGCTGGGCCAAGACAACCTGAGAGAGCATGCTGAAATCTGGAGCTCTGAAGGTTTCCGCAGGCTTGCAATCCCAGCCTCATCCAGCCAAGCCGGTTGGGGATGATGGGAATTGTGATCCAATGCCCTTTCAGGCACCTGGTTGAGGAAGGCTGGCCAAAATGTTATTTGGAGAACAGAGCTAGATCATCATCATTCACAAAACAACCTGCAGAAGCTCACCCAGTTGATTTTCTGCAGGACCAAATTCACAAGATATGAGGGAGGTTAGGCTGAGATGGGACTGGAGAAACTCCCCTGGATTTCCCTGCTCCTAGCTCACCCACTGAACCATTTCCTAGCCCTGGCAGGGGGACAACGCTAGACAGGATCCCCATGGAACTTTCTTCTGAACCGATCTCCCGGATCATCCCCCCTAGAGATCGGTGGGATGGATATCAATGGGATCGAGAAAGAATCCAGTTCAGAAAAGGCGACCTCCTGAAGCCTACGCTCTCTCACCCATTGGCTAAACTGGCTGGGGCTGTCGGCAGCCACTTTTGACAGATGCCCCGGCCGGGGCGCCCGGAGGCGCCGGATCCGCCCGATGGACGGGGCCAAGGTTGCGCCTTCCCCGGTCTACTCGGTGCGGCTCCGCACGAGCGCAGCAAGGTGGAACGGGGCGCTGGGCGGGCGCAGCAATGCTGAGGAGCCCGCCATCCTGGCAGGCAGGTTTAGAGGCGAAACGGAGCCTGCCAACCCCACTGAATTGCCTGCGGTTTACTCCCAGGTGAGCAGGGACCGCGCGTCAGGGGCGAGAGAGGGGGACCTGCCAGATGCCTTTGCCGGCGGGGGATGAACGGGAGGCGGAATCCAACCCGCTAAAAATGGGATGTGCGAACAGTAGCGTTATCTCGAGACAGAGAAAGAGAGAGAGAGAGCGCGATCTTTCAGGCAAAGTCCCCGGGAAGCGCCCGGAGAACAGAAGCTGCCTTTACTTGAGACTAAACCCACTGACGACCATGAGAATTGCGCCCGTGCACGCCCAGCGCTGCACCGTTCCAAACACACCCCAGACACGCGTCTCTCGTCCGGGCGAGACCCGACCTGGGTCTTCAGAAGAACCGCTGCTGTCACGTGACGCGAAAGCTCCCGGCCAATGAGCGCCCGAGGAGGGGCATATAAAGCTGGGGAGAAGCGGAGTTCTGCGCTGTGCTTTGATACCGGGCATCCTCGCCTGAGCAGCTGGGCAAAGCGGAGCGGCGTCGGATTGAAACCCTTCCCGGGGCAAGGCGAGCGAATCCAGAGCAACTCGGGGGTCCGCGCCCATATTTCCCCCATTTTTCAACGCGGAGTGTGGGTGAGTATCCTCCTGAAAAGCAGTTTAGACTTCATCCAGAAACATTTTCCTGGTAAGTCTGCAAGGAAAGCGATGTTAAAAGGCTCCCGGCCAGGATCGCTCATTTTATGAAGTCTGGCTTCTGTGCGTCTCTCTGCAGATGGTGATCTAGGACCGGCACCTGTTATAAAACAGCTGAAACGGTCTTTCTGAAGGTTAAGGTGTGTCTCTATCAATGTGTTGGTGTAAGACTCCTGAACATGTGCAGACAACCTTTCAGATGCCACGTGGAACTACCGTGGTTGTGCCAAATGCAACTGGGGAGGGGGAGAATCCTGGTTACTTATTTATCTGGCAGCATCAGAAATCTGTCTGAATCCAGACAAACTCTGCCTTGCACCCCCTTCTTCTTAAGAAAAAGATGGTGAGATCTGCTGCAGGCTAGACAATAAAACTTCCCCTGTGCTGAAGTTCCCTTGGCAACTTGTATCCTAACACATCAGGGGCACGTGAGATTGGGGAGCTTGACATAGACCAGGGGTCCCCAAAACTCTTCAGCTCACTGACCCCTTCTTGAAGTTTCAGATTGTTCATCAACCCCCTGACATTTATTATATGACAATAATTTAATAAATATGACTTTAACAACAACAATATGGATAGTCCCATAGACCCTTGGGGGTTTGATACCAACCACTTTGGGGAACTCTGATAGACAAAAAGCAGTATTAAGAATATATGAGAAATACACACATCTCTCTGCTGGACAAGAGTACTCCATGTAAGTATGACCCAGGTAGTCATCTTCCTGGGGAGGACGCATCAACCAGGGAAATCACATGTTCCCAGTATTCAAACCATGAGCTGCTGATGTGAGAATGCAATTCCTCACCAGCTGCAATGGCACTGATGATAGTGCCATTGATGGTGGGACCTCACCTTTCTTCTTTCTTGCCCCATTAAAATGTCCTATCGATGGTGGACTCCTGTCCTCCTTGGGCGGTTGTACATCTTCCTGGTGTTGAAGGAACTATCTTAGCTAATCTGGGGAAATATGTCTCCAGGAGGAATTCATAATAGTGATCTTCATAATAGTGATAAACATATTTAAAACCGTTTCTCCGCTTCAAAATTTAGAACATAGTTCCCTTTTCCCCATATTCTGCCCTTATTAATCAGTAAATCCAGAAATCATCAGTTCATTTTTATCTATTTTCCACAAAAAGTCCATGAAGGGTTTTCAATCTTTTATAAAAGTAGCAGTTCTTCTCTCCCTAATCAAACAAGTCAGTTTAGCCATGTCTGCAAATTCAGCCATCTTCACCATCCCTTCCTCCGTTATAGTTACCATATTTCTGTATAGTGTTTCTCAACCTCGGCAGCTTGAAGATGTGTGGACTTCAACTCCCAGAATTCCCCAGCCAGCATGCTGGCTGGGGAATTCTGGGAGTTGAAGCCCACGTATCTTCAAGTTGCCGAGGCTGAGAAACACTGTTCTATATTATTCAATTTTTGTGTATATAATAACCTTGCTGCTGTTACTATATAAAATAAATCGGCAGTTCGGTTGGCTGTAGAATTCTGGGATTCATCCTATTCCTTTCTTCTCTCCTTCTCTGCTCACCAGGGGACCATAACATTTAGGAAGATGAAGTCTGTATTGATAGGAAGCCAACGCATTGTCTCTGTCTCAGAAATCCTCATCAGCACGGCTGTTTTCTGTCTATTGCTGGTTATACTCAAAGCCTGGCAACGGATCCCACCAGGATTAAGGAAGCTACGAGGGCCAAGGGGGTATCCCTTTATTGGGAATATCTTGGACCTGGGGAAGAATCCCCATCTGGCTTTGACACAGATGAGCCAGAAGTATGGTGACATCATGCTAATTCATCTTGGTACAAGACCAGTGCTGGTGTTGAGTGGGTTGGAAACTATCAAGCAAGCTCTAGTCAAACAAGGGAGTGACTTTGTGGGACGCCCAGATCTCCACAGCTTCAAGTTCATTGGTAATGGCGAGACCTTCACCTTTGGTAGGAATTCTGAGGAAAGCTGGCGAGTTCGCCGAAGGCTGGCCCAAAATGCTCTCAAGACCTTTGCAATGTCAATCAGTCCAAACTCATCGACTTGCCTGCTGGAGGAACACATCTCCAAAGAGGCAGAATATCTTGTCATGAAATTCCAAGATCTGATGAAAGAGAAGGAGAGTTTTGACCCTTCACAATATGTGGTGATCTCTGTAGTCAATGTTATCTGTGCCATGTGTTTTGGGAAGCATTACAACCATGAGGATCAAGAACTGCTTAGCATAGTGGACATAAACAATGATTTTGGTGCAGTGGCCGCTTCCGGGAACCCAGCTGATTTCTTCCCGATCCTCCAATATCTTCCTAGCCGCAGCATAGAAACCTTCAAGGATTTGAACCAGCGATTCAACATGCTGGTGGAGAATCTGGTTAAAGAACATTATGTGAGCTTTGACAAGGTGTGTCATTAGGCATTAGGACTATATCCAGTCTCTTGGGCATCAAACAAGGCTTGGAGGGGGCATATTTGGTGCTAACGCCTTAGATCATTGTTTCTCAACCTTGGCAGCTTGAAGATGTGTGGACTTCAATGCCCAGAATTCCCCAGCCAGCATGCTGGCTGGGGCATTCTGTAGTTGAAGTCCACGCATCTTCAAGTTGCCGAGGTTGAGAAACACTGCCTTAGATTGATCACCTCTCGTTTACTGAGTTAACCACAATGGCTGAGTTTGCTCAATGCACTAAACAAACCAAAGTAGCCACATCATGGCTTGATGTGATACGTGAATTCCAACCTTGTGGTTTGTAATAGATCTGACTCAGCCCAGCCAATCCTGTCTGGGAGTTGAAGCCCATCCTGTCATATTCAACAAACCACTGTTAACAATACTGAGGGAGAAGGGTACATCATGATCTAGTTGCAGAAAGGTGGTTGGCATGTGCTCATCTAAGTAACGAGGCTCATTGTGTGAAACGGAGAGTTGTGTGTGCTGGAAGTTGGTATCATGTCTGTCCTTTTGGTCTGCATTCCAGAACAACATCCGAGATATCACTGACTCCCTCATCAGCTTCTGCCAGGATAAAAAACCGGGTTCAGATGCCAACGATTCCCTTAAGGATCAGAACATTGTCGGGATCGTCAATGAACTCTTTGGAGCTGGTAAGAAACCTTTATCCTAAAAGCTCCTGATTCTTCTTCCTCTTGAGCATTTCAGTACCATCCATGTAGCCATCAAGACTCATCTCTGATCCACATTTCACCCCGATGTACAAGCCAGGCCCCATAACTCCACGCTTCTCAGCCATTATCTTCCCTGGTTTCCTGGCCAAGGCATAGTTGACAGATGGGGAGGAGAAACGTCATCTTCCTCCTCCTTGGTAGTATTGCAAATGATACTGAAACTCTTAACTTGGGATGCTGTGGATATTTCTCCAACAGAGTCCTCCACATTCAATTTATCCACATGAATTGGAGACTCTTTAAATGCTGTTTGGTTATATGATTGCAGGCTGAAACCCTTTGGTGACTTGCAAAAACCATGCCATTCCCTCAAACCGCCTCCTGGCCACGCTTGATTTGGTTCTGCAAACTGAGCTAAGTCCCAGTGGCTCAGCAACATGTCTGCAGCCAGCCAGCATCAAAATGCTTTATGGCTTAGCATTTTATATGAATCAGGCATGCTCATGGTTAAAGGAAAGCATGGTTTAACATCATACAGGGAACCCAGACATAATCTCCTGTTCTGCATTTAAGGCTTAAATGCTTTTTTCTCTTTATATCCGTCCAGGATTTGATACTGTGACTACTGGTCTGGCCTGGTGCCTTCTGTATCTGGTGACTTACCCAAAAACCCAGAGGAAAATTCAAGAAGAACTTGGTAAATCCAGATCTGTTTACTTTTAAAAGTCCCTTTTCAAGTCTGGCCTTCAATCACTCTTCTTTTATTCTTTCTCTCTTCCTCCTGACCCACAGACCAAATCATTGGCAGAGAAAGGGCACCCAAGCTGTCTGACTGTGCCGTGCTCCCTTACTCAGAAGCTTTTATCTTTGAGATGTTCAGACATTCATCCTACGTTCCCTTCACAATCCCCCATTGGTAAGGCTGGGCTGGCTGAACAGTAGCTTATGTTAGATAATCAGAGGTCAATGTGACAAAGGGAGATGGCAGGGAATCCAGGGTTATCTGAGGTACCTTGAGGTACCACCAAGGCTTTCAGGTTTTTTCAGAGCATTTGTTCAGTCTTGGAACAGGTGACTAGATTTTTGTGCCTCTAAAACACTCTTCCATAAGCTCCAGATGTCTTGGACTTCAACCTCCATAATTACTAGCCAGTATAACCTAGGTTTATGCTGGCAGAAGGTGATGTTGAAAACAGTGGATCATAGGAGGTTGGAAAATTTGCTAAAAGCAGTCAGGTATTTAATAGAAATATCCTGAAGGCTCAGGAGGGATAGAGCAGTTGACCTTACCCTACCCCAAATTTATTGTGGTTTACACTCTTAGTCTTCACCTTCCTTGAAATCTTATAAATGTCCTTGATAAGGTCTGTGTCACTTTTGGGTCATTCAGAGTGGGTACAACATTGGTACTCAACAGCCATGTAAATTCTCCATAATTTGAATTTCACAGAAACTTTGAAACATGAATATGGCCGCAGTCCTAACCTTGCTATTTATCTAAAGTAAATATTATTCAATTCAACAAAACTCAGAGTAAGTATAGATCTAATTCATATAGCCTATGGAGGAAGCCCTTAAGGCTATTTGATAATGCAACAACTTGTCCCAACTTAAACCCAAAATATTTGGTTAATGGTAATGAAACCATTATTCAGTTAAGCATAAATATTCAACACGTTGAACTAACACAGCTACTATGGTTTGTTTGGTTCGCCTCCATTGTTTGCTTTAGCTGAATGTTGTGGGTGAACTCAGCTAATTGTGGTATATTCAGTAAGCTAGATTTCAACAAACTATGCCTTAGTGCAGCACTTCTCAACCTTAGCAACTTTAAGAGGTGTGGACTTCAACTCCCAGAATTCCCCCAGCCAGCATGGTGGATGGGGAATTCTGGGAGTTGAAGTCCATATGTCCTAAAGTTGCTAAGGTTGAGAAACACTGCCTTAGTGTGATATGTGAACACAGCCCCATGATGACTCTTGGTAACTGAAAAGATTATTAATGATTAGCAAGAGATAGTCGTTTGTCAACTGCTAGGTCAGCTATGTGCTTAACTTCCACATTAAAAAAAAATAGTTAAATTTATTGAATTTTATTAAAAGAACTGATTTTCAGATAAATACAGTATGCGTGTGGTTCTATGAGTAATAGCCTGTTACCTTGGTACGAATATTTTTTTTCTCTTTAGCACCACTAGGAACACAGTACTGAACGGTTTCTATATTCCTCAAGATACCTGTGTGTTTGTCAACCAGTGGCAAGTCAACCATGATCTGTAAGTGTTGCTAAGAATAGCTCCTTAACAGATTGCCAACAGGAGCAAAAGTAGAATTCTTCATGCAGTCCATTAAAATCTGTGCTACGTTTAGGGCCATGCAGTGCTCCAGATTTCACTCCCAAGAGGAGAAGGTCTGACACAGCTGCTTTAAAGAGTTGCAGCGAAGGGCTACAATTGCACCCTGCACATTTGAAGGACCTATCTTTGTGGAACTGAATCTGAGGCCTTGCACAGCCTTATAGCTGCCTTCCAGATGGGGAGCAGGCAGTCTTTTTCCATCTGAGTGCCACATCTTTACTGGTGGGTGGTATGCTGAGGAAGGGATACAGCCAGGTCAAGCAAATAAGTGGGGCCAGAAAAATGGAAATAAATAAATATATAGAATCAAGGCCATGATATAAAATGTTAAATATGAATGTTAGATTTAACTTATGGTTTCAAAATTAAGCCTTAAAATTACCTTCTTTTTCATAAAAATAAATATTTGGGACTGAATATTAGTGGCAAATGTAATGAGGGCTTTGGAGACTTCCTAAAAGCCTTTTGGGGGGTGGGTGGGGGTGGGTATGCTATCTGTTCCTCCCCATGTTTCCCAACCTTGGCAACTTCCAGGTGTGTGGACTTCAATTCCCAGAATTTTCATCAATGGCCATGCTGGCTGTGGAATTCTGGGATTTGAAGTCCACCCATCTGGAAATTGTCATGCTTGGGAAACAGTGTTCTAGATCAATAGCAGCCAGTGATTTGTACTGAGGCATTTATTTGCTTTTTAGTTTCCTCCTCTCAACAGCCATGAGATTATTTAAATTTGGAGGAATTGTGGGAGTATGCTGAGTTAATAAGAAGTGTGTGTAATACACTCATAAAAGATCTATCTGATCACCAAATCCATTTTGCAATTTGAAGATCTGGCTGAAAGGGGAGACTGGATGAAATCTTCACTTGGTAGAATCCATATAGTTTACTACAGAAGGAGCAGATTGGCAATTTTGGAAGTCATATTTCAACACAGATTTATTTATTTATATTTATTTATATATCAAATTTGTCACCACCCATCTCGTTAAAAAACGACTCTGGGCAGTTTACAAAGTAGATGTAGTTGTTTTAATCTGGCTAGGCAAAGGACATCTGAACGCCTGCTTTCTCCTAATCTGCCTTGAGGGTTGTATAAAAAGAGAATCTAGAATGTGTGTTTGCTCTTTCAGGAAACTTTGGAACGAGCCCTCTGTTTTCAACCCTGAACGATTTCTTGCTACTGACGGGACAGGAATAAACCGTGAGGAGTGTGAAAAGGTTATGATTTTTGGCTTGGGCAAAAGGCAGTGCATTGGACAGAGCATTGCAAAAAAGGAGATTTTTCTGTTTCTGACCACCTTGGTGCAAAAGCTGGAATTCACCCTGTCTGGCCCAGAGATGGTGGATATGACTCCCCAGTATGGTCTGACCATGAAATTCAAAAAATGTGAACACTTCCGGGTCAAACCGCGTTTCTAGCGCGTGAAAGGCTGACTCTTGCCCAGGAAGGGGGACGGGAGGTTACTTACTCTGATAGGATTTATTGTTTGCTTTGGAGTGGCTCAGCCACTCAAGTCGTGCTTGAGCAAAAGCCAATGTTACTAGCTTGCTGTAAAGAAAAATGGGGGATTTATAGCTCTGGGGGATCTTGTGAAGTCTTTAATC
Source organism: Python bivittatus (assembly GCF_059951505.1). Taxonomy (NCBI): domain Eukaryota; kingdom Metazoa; phylum Chordata; class Lepidosauria; order Squamata; family Pythonidae; genus Python; species Python bivittatus. Next base: position 4,686,301 of record NW_028277085.1, on the reverse strand, counting down.
AATACAGAGCATCCTTTGCTTGAAGGGTCTCAGAGCATATGCTGATCTAAACAGGCACTGAATTTGAACCTGTGAATAATCCTTTAATGTGTGACTGGACAGTCCACACTGATCAGACATGTTCTTCTAGCATGGAGTTATTCAGTGAGGTGTACAGAAAAATCATAGCATGTAGAGCTGAGAAGCACATCAGATGCCCAGTGATGTATTGTTACAGTTTGGAGGTCTTGCCTGAAAAGCCACCCCAAAGCATTTTTAAAATTCTGGGCTTGTATCAGAACACGGACAGGATGACCATGATCTTTGCAAGGTGACAGGGATGGGATCTGGATCTAGATCTTTGCAAGAGGACAGGGACGGGATCTGGATCTGGAAAGTAGGCATGGCTAGGGCTACCTACAAGGTGGAATACCAAACACGGTCATGCACTTGATTTCACCGGCCACTTGCTTGGTGACTTTGAACTAGCCACTAACTCTTATCTTAATCTACCTCAGAGGCATATTGGGGAAATTGCAGGAAATCGTATGTATACTCCTTGGAATTCTTAGAGGAAATGAAATAAACATACAACAAAAATGAACTAAACATGGTCATTTTAAGTACGGTGACTGGGAAATTAAGCTTGATAAAGGTGCTTCAAATTATTAAATGGCCTTTGTGTCTCAATCATCTGCTTAAGAGCCACTGATTCTGCAGAATGCTTTTGCCTGATGTATTCTGTCCAATTCGTTTGGGGATGAGGAAGACGTATGTGTCAAATCCCAGAGTAGAAATTAAAACTTGGGTGGCCCAGAGAGTCTCTGTTAAGTATTATGTATATACAGCAATGAAAAATAAATAAAAATGTCTTTCTATGAGATGGGACATTTATCATTGTAACCAACAGCTCTTTTACAGGAAACATCTGAGAATACCTTAAAGGAATACAAACCTTTGGGAAAATAGTAACAAAAATAGAACCTGTTGCTTTTCTAAATAATACATTGGGGATTTACATTTACACTTTTTCGCACGTGCACTGATGTTTTGCTAAGTTCCAAAGGAGCTTCCCCAGGAAGTTTTGGCTGATTGACACTGTGACATTTCAAGATCTGTACCATACTACACATTACATTTTAAGCTATGTAGAATTATCTCAGGGGAATTGGGCTGTCAAATCCAGACAATGGCCCAGGAAGGAGAAACACAGCTCAAACTCCACCACCATCTACTGTTTGTCTGGATTTCGGCAGTCAATTGAAGCAACTGCCAAGATTAAAGCACCCATTTTATTCCTATTCTGCAAAAAACCAAAAAACCCTAACCTCTATGTTTTTTTCCTGCTATCCAACCAAAAAGGATGCTAAGTGCCTGCCCGAATTCTTGGCTTCTTTCTAATCATGGTTTCCTGAATACATTGCAATTGGCAAGGGTTGCCCAATAAACCTCAAACAAGCCAAAGTGAGAAGCTAAATAACACTCCTAAGGAGAAAAAACACCACCTGAGATGGGGACGCTGTTGAAACAGCAACCAGGTTGGACTACAACTCGCAGCAGAGTCCAGGATTATGGTCTAGCTCAGGGTTTCTCAACCTTAGCGACTTTAAGTCGTGTGTACTTCAACTCCCAGAATTCCCCAGCCAGCACTCTGGGAGTTGGTCCACTCATCTTAAAGCGTTCCCCCCTCTCTCTAATGCGCACGCCTAAGCGAGCGAGCCCGTTCCACCCGCCCTCCATCGCGCGCATGCGCCCCCGGGTAGCTTCCCACGGAGGCCACCGGCTCTCTGCCTCATCCCTAGAGAGACTCAAGGAGAGCCGGAAGCGGAAGTGACGTTTTGCTTCCCTCGTTGGGAGACGTTTCCGGAGCGAAGGCGCCTGAAGAGAGGAGGAGAGCGAAGCGAAGGCTGTGGGGTGCAGTTCCTCGGCTTCTCTGCCCAGGTGTGGAAGCGGCAGTGGGAGACCTGCCGGGGACCGCGGGTGCCCCTCTCTGTCTCTCCGTGTCGGTTGCTGGGCGAGGGCTGCGGTTGCCCCGTCGCTCTCCCGCCTGGGGGCGTTCAGGCCAGGCGGGGAGGCGCGAGGGGAGCCTCCCCCGTAGCCCTCTTTCGCTCGGCCCCGCCCCCTTTGAAAGGGGAGTGGCGTCACGGCCCCGCCCCCTCAAGTTGAGTTCGTGGACCAGAATCAAGGACCTCGTGGAGGAGAAGCTGCGGTGCTGGCCCCGAGGGGGAGACCCGGGTTCGAGTCCCCACTCAGCCGCCGTTGCCGTGAGGTCCGGGGTGTCGCTCTCCCTCCCTCCCAGGCTCCGCTAAGCTTAATGGGGAGGCTCCTCGCGCTAACGGCCCGATGGGTAGCCCGGGTTAAGAGAGTGACCGCTCCAAGTTATTCGGTGGGCTCTGGGTTCCAGTGCAGGGTTTCTCAACCTCGGCAAGTTTAAGACTTCGGCTCGCAGAACTCCCCGGCCAGCACGTCTGTCAGAAAGATAGACTGACAGGCGGATGGACAGACAGATGGACTGGTGGATGGACAAATGGACGGACAGACTGACAGGCAGATGAACAGACTGACAGGCAGACGGATGGACAGGCAGACGCGCTGGCTGGGGAATTTTGGGAGCCGAAGTCCACGCGTCTTAAATTTGCTGAAGTTGAGAAAACCTGCACTGGACCCCAGAGCCCACCGAATAACTTGGAGTGGTCGCTCTCTTAACCCGGCCTGCTCACTGGGCTGTTAGGGAGTGGATAAAATATTTATCTTTACAGGCAACGTATTTCAAGAATTCTTTCAGCGCCATATACGTTAGGTCATCGTCTCTTTAAATTTTTTGCAGCGATCAGGGAAAACATGGCTACAGATTGGCTTGGAAGCATTGTCTCAATCAGTTGTGGAGACAGCTTGGGCGTCTATCAGGGAAGAGTGTCTGCTGTGGATCAAGCTAGCCAGACCATTTCACTAACACGGCCTTTCCATAACGGAGTCAAATGTTTGGTACCGGAGGTTACCTTCAGGTAAATGCTCCTCCACCATTCTTTGTTTAGGCTTGAAAACTGAATGTTACCGCTGTTTCTGAAAATATACTGTGAGCAGGTATACTGCAGATTCTTGCTACGTGTAGTTTATGCTTCATTTTTTGGGATTTCTACCTGATGTCAAATTAAGTTGCTGTCTTCTTTGCAGCATCTGATGATAAAATGGACGTGTTATTTGGAAAGCTGGAAGCATCTTTTGAAAGTTCGGGACATACCATTTGGGAATCTGGACAATAGAAAACTACCTGATCCCCGGTTCTTGGGTTGTTAAGGGATCTTTTTGTAGATACTTGTAAAAAAAAGCAACAGCTTGGAAGTCTGCCAATTCTTAAACCTGTGAGCAGAAGAGTGGCTTGTAGGAGCACTTGAACATTGTGGTTTACCACTGCTAGTTTCAGAGAAAAGGTTTCACAGACTTTTTTTTTCCACGTATCACATTTATATTGTAGGGAAGGATATATATAATTGTTTGTTTATTTAAACCATTTATATAGCGTCCTATCTCACCAACACGACCCAAGTGTTAAAACAAACAAAAAAACCAAATCATACATGAATAATCAAAAAAGTCCATACAATGTCACATGCCTGGATTCAAAACCCATACCAAATCACTGAAACCCTCAGCCAGTGGGGCTTGCTTAACCTCCTGGCCCAGATTCCTGTGGGACATCCAGACCTCTGGGGGGATGCGGTTCCCCAGGGCAACCATAGTGACAGATGTTTTGGAGGGGATGTGTAGGGAGCCATGGAGATGACCTTGGAGCTGGGAAATGTTGGAGCAACAGCAGGTGCAGAAGAATCATGTGTTAAACTTGGGGGAGGAAGAGTATGCGAAAGAGACTCAGACTGCTCTCCACTGACTCCCTCCTAAGAGGGAGGGGAGGGAAAATGTAGGCTGATTTGCAAGATTCTGTTAATATAGCTTATTTGTTTATTTAAAAATTTATAGGGCCGCCCATTTCATATACCTGGCTCTGGGCAGCTAATGTTAAAAACAGAATAAAAACAGTAAAAAAAAAAACATAAAATAACACAGCAGCTGAGAACACTCAGTTAACCCAATGAAGACCAAGAAATGGGCTCACCCATACTATCGGCCTCAGGTTTGATGGAAAAGCCAGGTTTTCAGTGCCTTGCAGAGTCGGGGCCAGTCTAATTTCTGGGGGAATGATGTTCCACAGGGTGAGTGTCATGGCAGGAAAGGCTGTCTTCCTGGGCCCCATCAGATGGCACTCTCTCATGGACAGGACCTGGAGCATGCCTGTCCTACTGGATCTTGCGTGAAGTATACTTCTAGTTGAACTCCTGGTCTGGTCTACCTTGTCGGGTTGATGGGATTGTTTCTTTAAGTTCTAATAACCCCGTGTTTTGGAAGCATGGCACTTGCCTCATTTCTGAATACGTGCTGATGTATATTTATTGCTTTTTGTACTAATCACTTCTAAGTGACTGAAGTGTTAGTAAATAGGGATTACTGGCAGAGGTTCTTCTGAGAGTGCAAACTCTGACAGCTAAACTATGAACCAGGATGATTTACGTTCTGGTACAGCACTCTTCCCCGACCTGAAGTGCTCAAGATGTGTTGCCCTTCATTTTCTATCCCATGCTGGCTAGAAGTGAGCAGGACAGGGCAGAGAAAGCCGATGAGAAGCAGGCACTAGGGCACAATAACGTTGTCTCTGCTCCTCTTCCTTTGTTTAGGGCTGGCGATATTACTGAGCTGAAGATCCTGGAGATTCCAGGCCTTGGCGATAACGGACAATGTGGAGACTTTCAGCACACTGACCTTGGCATTCCTAATCTTGAGGGTCCAGGTGGTACCAGTCAGAACGGCACTGGCAAATTGCTCAAGAAACCTAGCAGTGCTCCCCAGAATATCCCCCGGAGAACTGATGTGAAAATCCAGGATGTTGCTATTTCTCCGCAACAGCACCCATGTTCTAAGAGCTACATGGATCGACACATGGAATCCTTGAATCAATCAAAAAACTTCCGCCGTAGGCACAACTCGTGTGAGTCTCTTAGGACTTCTTTTGGGTTGTCTCACTTGTCCCCTATTGGTGTAGTTCTGGTTATGGTCTGTAACTGGAATTTTTGCGACCATGCTCTGCCTGCTTCCTCTAAGAGATCATGAGCTTGGGCCAGTAGGCTAGAAGGTGACCGTATTTATGCATATAAGAAGATGTGATGATTGGTTCCAAAACTGTGTGCTGATATCCAAAATGGATGTTAGTATTGGTTCCCCTATTGTCTCCTGTAGTCAAGTCAGGATTTGGGGGGGTTAGAGACCTGCCTCTCAGAATATCTGACACACCCAGTGGCAAATTATAGACTGAGGTTCAGGGTTTCATGTCATGTCTGTGTCTGTCTTTCACGGTGCCCTGAAAAATAATTGGGGTTAAAAGGTCCTGAGCGGGAGACGGTGGGGAAGACACTGGTGGCTGTGGGATGGGCAAGGAGAAAAAACAGCAGAGGGGGTCACAAACTAAAGCTTACTGACTTCTACCATAGCACCCATGGCCATGTTGAGCAATCTGTGGATGGAGAAGTCTCAGGCATAATTCTTTAGCTCCATGTTTAGAAAATTGGCATGACCACTTGCTTTTTTTATTAACAAGCAAATCTCTTTTTGTATTCTTAGTAGATTGGTCCCTTGGTCAATCTGACAGCGGTGAAATCCTTGATATACAGAATCTATCCAGGCAGGTTTAAGGAGCTTTTATGGCATCAACAGATTGGCCACAGAATCTGGTTACCCCTTGCCTTATGAGCAGATACCCATTTCAGAGTATTTCTGCTTGCAGGGCTGTTCAGTGTGCAGTGGCTTAAGTGAGATATTAATAGTTTATGCTCAACCACAAGGCTGAGGAACAGAGATGGCAAGCTTGCCAGAGGAATACTGTTCAGCTTTAGAACTTAGTAACCATCCCTGTGGTTCTGTACTTACAAATCAGTCTATTTTATTCTCATCTCCATGATTGTAAATATTCTGGGTGTTGCTGTGCCACTACAAATAATAACGATAGGTGTTTTAATATCTTCCTCTGCAGATTTGCCTAGCTTTAAAGGCTAAATGTTACTACTTTTAATTTAACTTGCCTGATCTAAGCTGACTTTGCAGGCGAGAATGTTGAACGTTTGAAAAAGCGTGTGTGTGAGATGATGGGGTAATGGAGAAGAGTCATAATTTATGTTTAATGGCAGATGATATTACATAATGTTACATGAAGTAATATTACTAGGTACCCTCAAAGCTTATGTAATAATATGTAGTAATGTGTTTATAAGTCTTTAGTTCCCAGGAACAGAACAACCTTGTATGTTGGAAAGCCAGTGCCATTTGGAATAGGCAATAGTGAACTAGATGGATAAACAATATGACATATCTAGAAACTCTCTTTTCAGAATAAATCAATATTAGGTGAATAGAAACTACACAGCCTCTTGACTGGGTTGCCCAGTTGCAATTTTTTTTAAGATGGGAATTTTGGAGAGGACTTGTAATGGGGTATATAAGCATCTTCGGGGTGCTCCACCAGTTTCTTTGGCATCAGTATCTGAACTGTATGGCATTGGCTGGAACTTTGAACAAGTGAATAAGATGACGGAGGATCTCATGAGGAAGATGCTACTTCACTGAGCTGTTGGAGGTGATGGTGGTCTTTAACTACCCTGTGGTGTGCGAGCCGAAGTCAGGGCAGAGCACTCTCTTTATAACACTGGATATAAAAGGCGTTGATAAACAGTAGCCTTGGTGGTGGGATAATAACAGGTGACATGCTTGGGGATGGAGGAGGAGACGGATTGCCTTTGGCGCTTTCCCACTAGCCCTAGTACGTTAGCCTTGAAAGGAAGCATACAGAAAGGCAGCCTGGGTGTTGGTTGTCACTCATGACTAAACTGGTCTGACTGCCCTTGTTTATCTTGTCCAAGGGACAGTCTTCTGGCCCACTGACAGGCTGCCCAGCACGCTCTCAGCCAAATGTGATCTCTAATACTAGATGGTGATTCTAGAAGCAGGCTGATCCCTAGAGTGGCAATCCGCCATTTACACCAGGTATCATTGAATCATAGTGTAGAATTGTGGAGTTTCTTCAGCTTCTTTGCAGAGGCAGCATTTACTGTCTGTTGCTATCTTCTCAATTTGGGCTTTGTATGCATTTGTTCTTAAGACTTGGTCTTGTGCAGCCAGAATTAGCCCCTCTGTCTCTTTAACTTTCCTGCTCTTAGCCATTGCCAGATCTTGTTATCTGCTTTGCCTGCTAGTTGTGTGTGTGTGTGTGTGTGTGTGTGTGTGTGTGTGTACTGGCCATGTAATACTTTGCCTTGCCATGTCTCTTTTCTATTCTTCATTTGGTCTTTCTTTGGCCAGTTTAGTCTCTTTGGAATACAGTAAGCCTTCATGGTGTACTAGAACTAGAATACCTAGCATGGTCCTTGTTGACCCGGGTGACAACCGATCCAGTATAGGTTTCTGTAAATTACATCTCACCATATTGTTTATTGGAGAGACACTCTTCATCTGGTTCCTCTGATGAGACCTGTCCAGTATGGTTGAACTTCTGGTGTAGCTCTCATTCTCCTCGGAGCACCAAGCCCCACAACCATGTCAAGGTAGTGCCTCACTGGGGGCGATTCTTATTCATATTATTAAAATCTGTACACCGCCCGAATCCCAACAGTTCTGGGAAATCCTAGTACAACTGCTTCTAGTCCAAACCCCACCACAATGTGTAAGAAAACCACTTAAACTATATTTGAGAAGTGGCTTTTAATCCTCTTTTTCAAAGCCTCCAGAGATGGAGAACCATTAAATTTCCATAGATGGACTGTTCTGCTGTTGTATAGATCTTATTGTCAGGAAATTTTCCCTTATAGTTAACAGAACCTAGGTAGCTGAATCTTGCCTCCATTGCGTCTGGCCCTAGTTTTTCTGGCAATGAAAAATAGTTTCTGGCCATCTTTTCTCCAGCACCCATTTATGTCCCCGAATACTGATATCTTGTCTTACCTCAGTCTTCATTTCTCCAGACTGAGTGTCCCAGGTTCCTTCCCCCTGTCCTTGTAAGGCATTTCCTCATGTCCCTGAATCATCTGTGTCACTGTCCTTTGAACCCCTTTTAACCTGTCAATATCCTTCTGAAGACGTGGTGCCCAGAATTGTGCACAATCTGTAGGTGTGGTTTGTGTAGAGAGAAACAAAGACTTCACGTGTCTTTATACAGTACTTACTCTGATGTAAAATGCTACTGGGAAGCTTGGCACCACCACCTTGACTGACTGGTTTGAAATGTGTGTATGAGGGAGGGAAGGAATGTTGAGAAAGCCAGCACAGGCTGGAGATACTTACTTTGAAAATGGGCATGGTCAAGCTGACTTCATTCATTGTGCTAAGCCATGATGTGGTTTGCATGGTTATAGCTTAGCATGGTGATTGGACCCAGCACTGAGGTTTTGTAACTCATGATTAATGGCTGAATGCATTAAGGAACCAAGCTAATTATGTACCATATGTATGGCCTAAGCAAGCAATGGCTTAGTGCTATAGTCTTCATATGCAGAGAGCCTTAAAGCCTTAGGATAGCATGGGATACCACAGTCCACCCTAAACATTTTGCAGCCAATGGTTAATGATTTAGAATGCAGTGATGTTGGTTCTTCATCACCCAGCAAAGTACACCAGAATCCGTACTTGTAAGTAAATACCTGGCTCTTTTGACTACGGTGTCCTTCCACTCAGGGTCGTCCAGTAGCCGTCATCCAAACCAGGTCACTCCAAAGAAAAGCGGTGTGAAAAACGGCCAGCTGAAGAACAAGGACGATGAATGCTTTGGGGATGACATTGAAGAGATTCCAGATACAGATTTTGACTTTGAGGGGAATCTGGCCCTGTTTGATAAGGCAGCTGTGTTTGAGGAGATTGAAACGTACGAGAGGAAGAGCGGGACCCGCTCAAGAGGCACGCCAAGTGAGAAAGCTGCCCGCTACCGCCACGATGAGAATATCTTGGAATCTGAACCCATAGTGTACAGAAGAATCACCGTTCCCCAGCCGAGCAAAGAGTTCTGCACTGGTATGTTAGGCTTTTAAAAATTAAATGTAGCAGTTGCTGCATTAGGACGTTATTTGGGATAGTGCTTTGAAAAGGAAGGTCTAATACAGATGTGGTTACTCTCAATCTAATTTGGGTATTTTCCACAAAGGAGTAATTGGATAAATGATGCAGCGGATGTAACTGGCCACCGCTGTTCCCTTGTGCTCCTGCGAACCGTGACAGTTGCCTTCAGCAAATCAGCTTTGCTCTCAGAGTGGTGCTTGGTGCTCACATTCCACGCTTATTTAAGGATGACCACAGTCCAGTGGAGAAAATGTGGTTTGTTGAGGGAGACAGCCGAGTTATTGTTGCAGGCAACCAATAGAAGTGAGCAGTAGTGATAAGGAATGGGGCAAATGGGTCGCGACAACAAGGAGAGACCACTGGAATAAAGAGGTGGAAGAAAGATAGGAGCCTCACAAAGGGAAGCGTAAATGCCTCCGTCCGTGTCCCTCACAAAGATATGTTCGCTCTCTCTGCCTCTGTGTTGGCAACCGTTGTGAAATCACATCCAGACCTAAGCTGATTCGTTGTCATTGCTTTTATCGTGGAATGGTACTCTCCATCTCCCAGCCCAAGTGTAATTTAAATCTGGCTCTGGGCCAGCCTCCCTTTGCAGCTCTGTAATTATATATATATATATTTTTCAGGTTGACACGCTACCTTTTTGATTGCCTTCTTTTCTAAGTTTATTTAAGACAGTCTGGTTGTGATAAGCTGGTCTGACAGGTTGCCCTTGCGTGAGTGAGAAGAAGGGAGGGGAATCTTCTCGGTGCTCTCACGCTCCTGTCAAAGAGCAATTAGCACAAAACATCATATAGCACTTGCCTTGCTGTTCTTGCGTGCAGCAGGGCTGTGTAATCTCACACCTTATCTTTCTTGTGTTTCCAACAAGATCCCCTTCAATGAAGGTCTATTAAGGGCCAAGAGCTCCAGAGGCACGCGAGGCCAGCGAAATGAGGACATGAGAATGTGGAAATATGCCTGTTTCCCTGGAGAGTAGGCCCAACCCTGGACTCTCCACTCACCACCACTAGGGCTCAGAGGCAGTACCTTAGTCTCCCCCGCTTGCTATACTTCAGTACCCATAATTTCCAGCCAGTATTGCCTTCATGCTCACACATCTGTGGGAGGCTGCACTGCAGAATGCTAGCTGTACCCTTCACAGTATTATCAGTTTCCTGGGGGTATCTGTTTGGCCACCTGGGGTGGTCAGGAGTTGAGGTTAACTGAATGGCATGGGGGGGGCAGGGCTGTTCATGCCCACAGCACTGCCTCTACTGTTGTGAGCTCAGTACAAGAGCGCACTAACTCAGGTGCAAGATGCGGAGGCTCAAGAGGAGCTTCACAGAGAACGAACAAGGAACATAGAGCACCAACAGCAAAATTGACGATGAGCTTTACTGGATCTCAGATGAAAGAACAGTGGTTCATTCAGCCAGGAAGATTTGCTCTCGATCCCAGGATATGACTGTCCCTAGCTTGCAGTGAGCATTCTGGCTTATGAGCTAAACACTGTCAGTGGCCTTTGAAGACACTGTAGAAGGAGAGCCTTGTTAGTCCAGAGTAGCCAAAATCAGGAGGAGTGTGGCAGCACCTTTTCTGATGAACAGATCTTCTTCAGATTTGTGGCTTATGAAAGCCTGTGTCTTTTAATAAAACATATTAGTCTGAATAGATGCTACCAGACTCCTGATGAACCTTGCATGACTTTGGATGAGAAAGAATTAAGGGGATTCCAGGTAACTACTGTGACCACTGCTAGTGCCTCTGTGACTCTGAACATGTAGGATTGGGTTTTTATTTTGCAATAAAGTTATCAGCTGTTACAATGTGAGTTTCAAGAACAAAGTAGCTTTAGCATTGATATTTAATGTAATAAAGCTGATAAAGATAAGGCAGTTATTTTAATTGGCTGTGAACATGCAAGGTCAAACTATAAACAGCTTTGCCTCTCCTTTTCTGTAATAAGCTTGTCACAAGAGACATTCAACAACGTGACGTTGCCAGTTGGGTTCACAAATCATGGTAGCCATGATTGGTTGAATTCACCCATCCCACTAAAGCCAAAATCAAACCAGATGATGGTTGAATGTATTATGTGATCTCAGATTGCATGTTTAGGTGGTCCCCATTTGTGAGTACCCTGGGTAACAGCTCATTTCTGAGTAGTGTACTTAGCCACTTTTCTCACAATTTGAATTAAATTCTGACTTGGTTTAGCTTTCTAGCAATAGCAAACTAAATTATACAGACACGGGAAGAAGATAAATCACTGATATCAAAAGGAAGTAGATCCAGAATAGGGTAATTATGGATGTGCATCACGTGGAATCCCTATGAGCTGAGGAGACAGCACTGAGCTCAGATAAAATGGTTCTCACTCCTTGCGTTAGGCGTACCGCTCTTCTTGGGGCAGTAAGATACTCAGCTCTTTTCAGATTTGGGAATCCTGCCTGGGCTCCTGTGTGGATGGGAAGATCTGGACCTCCATATTTTCTCACTGCTGTGTGTTTGTGGGATTAGTTTAGTGAACTGGAGGGTCTGAACATTTCAGAGACTTTGCATTGTCCCAGCTTTTCCCAGCATCCTTTTCCCAGTAAGGAATATCCCAGCTGAGAGGCTGATTTCCTGCATGGACAGCCTTTAAATACTATGGAAAGGTTTGTGTCTTGGTGAAAGAATATTTGTTGGGTATGCTGAAAGTCCCAAGCTAAATCAATTAACAATTGCATTAAGTCCATCTCCGTTTAAAAGGATCTTAAACCACAGGACAAAAAGATCTCCCTGTGGGTTCATCAGTACTGTAGTACAGTGTTCCCCAACCTCAGCAACTTGAAGATGGGTGGACTTCAACTCCCAGAATTACCCAGCCAGCAGTCCACCCATCTTCAAGTTGCTGAGGTTGAGGAACATTGCTGTAAGTAGATAAAAATTCATTAGGAGGGCCATTGGCTTGACTTGGGTATTTCTGTATCTTAGCAGCTTCAGATGTTTAGGGACAGACCATAGATAAAACAAAGTGGCTGAAAAGTCTCCTGTGCCTGAGGTGATGAAGAGCTGTTGCCCGCTGGACTAAAGCAGCACTAGATTGGTAACTCTTGTAAAGCAGTTTCCTGAACAACCGCAGCTTCTTACCTTCTCAAGAAAGACCAAACCCTGATTGTTATCCTGTGCCTTGTGCCCCATTTCCATAGCAGTTTGAACTTTGCAGGTTTCTATCACTATTAAAAAAAAATCTTGTGATTACAAGGGTAGGTGTCTCACTGAGGTTTGGCATTGAGACCCTAAATACTGAGCCTTGCGAATGATAATATTTTTTCTTCTCGGTAGCTGTAGCAATATCCTTGAACCCTAAGGAAGGGATGAGATTTTTGTATGGCTCCAGTTGTTGAACAAACTCCCAGTAGCAACCTTTTTTTAGCATGAATGAAGATGTTGCTAATTGTAGTTCAGCAACATCTGGAGGACCACAACATCCCTGCTTCTTCCCAAAGGTGCAGATTCTGTACATCAGCTTTGAAACCAGCTTAAGGTTCTTTTAGGCTTCTTTACATGCTGATATATAGAATTGGGAGCGCTGATAGTTACTTGAGCTTTATATGAATGATTCAGCAATTGATTGTCTGTGTTCCCAAACAGCTCTGGAATGGGATGACCAGGTTTAAAATGGTCAAGTCCTGTTGCTGAAACATGATCTTTGGATGGTGACTTAGGTTATGAATCTGAAGAGCCATACTCCCTTTGCTTCCTTGGGGGTCTATTGATAACTCTCTTCCCATTCTGCATTTTAGACTCTGGGTTGGTTGTTCCAAGTGTTTCTTATGAGCTGCACAAAAAGCTGCTTTCCGTGGCTGAGAAACATGGTTTGACTCTTGAGCGGAGGTTGGAAATGACAGGAGTGTGTTCCAGCCAGATGGCCCTGAGTTTGCTTGGAGGACCCAACAGGTAAAAAGTTTGGGTTTTTTTTTCCTGGAGAAGCAACAGGCTGTTTTCCCTTCTGTGCCTCCTTCCTGGACCTGAATGATTATAATATACCTTAGCATGCAAATTCACACTTAATGAAACTAAATGTGATGCTTCATCCTTCTTAACTTTCAGGCTGAACCCTAAAAACATTCATCAGCGACCTACTGTTGCCTTGTTGTGTGGCCCCCATGTGAAAGGGGCCCAGGGAATCAGCTGTGGTCGGCATCTTTCCAATCACGAGGTAGATGTCATTCTCTTCCTTCCCAACTTTGTCAAGATGCTGGAATCAATCACCAACGAACTGACACTTTTCAGCAAGACACAAGGCCAGCAGGTGTCCAGTATTAAAGGTAACTGCAAATATGGAACAGAGTATTCACTCTGCTTTTTAAATTTATATCTCATCTTATTTCCAAAGTCTTCAGATGGCTAATGAGTAAGCCCAGAAATCATTAACACAGTAAAGGCAAGAATAAAATATAAACAGAAAGGCAAGATAAAACTTTAAAAAGCCGCCTGCCACTAAAAATTTTCCAGATCATCTCCTGGATTCTGCCACCATCTAAAAACTGGAAATTAGGAAGCCTGACTCGGCTGTTCCAAATACTCTGTAAAATGATCCATAAAGTGGTTCAAAAGGTGGATCGCTTTGGGAATCCTCCAAAGGTCTGGTTTGAGGTCGTCATGGCTCATTTCAGTGTTGGCTCACGCTGCAATTAATGCTTTGTACACTCTTGACCCTGACAAACATGTCTCGGGGGGGGGTGTCAACATTTGGATGTCTTGAAAGAGTCTTAAGGCTCTAAAAATCAAATGTGTGTTTTAAGAAAAGACAAGACTTCGGAAGAAGGTGGGATGGTGAAAATTGTAATCTGACATGCCTTGGGGGGATGGTAGGCTTGGGATATTTTTTGCTAATTTCAGAAGGGCAGCTGAGAGAGGCAAGGGAAGTGGGTGTCCATTGAAGCTTCCAGGAAATGTGCAAATCACTAGCTGGTTTTGATTGCGTGTTACATTTTGAATCTATCAGCTCCATCTAGCGGTGGGATGCTGGTTTGTTTTTCCATCTCAGGAATATGGCCTGAACAGGTGAACTGGGTTATACAGGCAGAAGTGACTTGAAGGATCGAAAGGGCTTTTCTTAGAGGCTGCTAGGCCTTTTGAGAGGCTTCTGCAAAATGTTCTATACGTTATTGCTTTCTTTATTTGTATTCCACTGTACGCGGCGGGTTTCCATTTTGATCTCCGCAGCAGTGCTATGAGAAAGAAGAACTGGTCCAAAGCTATCCATGACTGGGGTTGACTTGAACCTGGATCTCCCACCTTAAGCATGACACCACACCAGCAAACACATAAAGCCCTCTTCTTTTTCCTCCTCCCCTTAGATCTTCCAGACACACCTGTGGACTTAGTGATAAACTGCTTGGATTGCCATGAAAATGCTTTCCTGAGGGATCAGCCTTGGTACAAAGCTGCAGTCGACTGGGCCAATCAGAACAGGGCCCCTGTCCTCAGCTTAGACCCTCCCGTGAATGAAATGGAACAAGGAATTGATGCCAAGTGGTCTCTGGCCCTGGGGCTGCCGTTGCCACTGAGCGAGAGGGCTGGCCGGCTATATCTGTGTGACATCGGCATTCCACAGAAAGTTTTCCAGGAGGTGGGCATAAATTACCACTCCCCTTTTGGCTGCAAATTTGTCATCCCTCTGCACTCAACCTAAAGTGGGGAAGCCTGACCTCTTGGTCCAGGAGAAGACCACAAGGAAAGAACAGCCTCCAACTATCCAGTGGATCCTAACCATATCAGACGTTTGGACGCCTTAAGGAAATTAACTTCTGGGCTGGGCTTCTTCTCAAAGAAACATCAGTACAGTGTTAAAGAGAATCATGAGGATTCACATTCCTCTGAGCCATTAGTGCTCCTGTGCCATTGTCTGAAGGAGTGTAAGGCAGCTCATGTCTTCATCCAGTTCACTGTTGGTGGTGGGAAGATGAGCAGGTGTGTCCTGTTACGCCAGGAGCCCCTGCTTTGTTTGGCTGTGGACCAGACAAATGTGATTTTCTTTTAAACTTTTGTTTTTTCAGGACCAGAGTGGGGAAGGTTGCTTGGGTACTGTCCTTAATTTCCATGATCATGGCGAAACAATCACAGTTTGGCTGGGTTCTTCTTGTGTAGTGATTGTCCTTGCTCTTTTTCAATGGACAGCTCAAGCTCACGTGTCCTTGGATTTCTGTGTTTGGGTAGCTGTTGTAAGACAGCTTGCCCCATTCCTGGACTAGCATTTCTGTTTCCAACTCATTGCTAACTAGCATTTGCTTCCTCCTTTTTTGCTCGTTGAGTGAACGGTGTTTGGGTGTAATCAGTGGCTTGGAGTGATTGAGGAGCAGATGAGATAGTGCCAACATTTAGGTTTCCACCGTAACTCACGTCCTGCCATCTTACTGTGAAGATCACATGGCTGATGGCTGTTCCTTTCTTTTCTTTTCTTTTTGTGACTGCATTTGTGTGCATGAGACAGAAAGAACTAGGAGATCTGTTGGGCCCATGCCGTTCCCATTGGATACCGAGGCCTGCGAAGACTCAAGTGCTTGCTTTGGCATGATGCTCTCCTTCCCTTTAGAATAAGCACGTAGCGGTGCTTGCATGGAGCAATAGAATGGATGTGATGTTGTTGGGTTGTACAGAACATCATTAGGAAGCAACTGGCTTAGAACAAACGTGGCCAAGCACTGAAAAGCCTGTGGGCCGCTTGTTTCTGTAGGCGCTATTACATTGATGCTTGGCCCTCCTCTGCTTCCCCATTTTTGTGGGGGACTGTCTTATGTTGGTCTCTGGGGACCCAGTTCTTGCTATTGGCGCTTGTTACTACAATACCTTGGCACTGTCTAGGTTTCAGGGGCTCAACGCATTATGAAGTGGGGAGTTGAAGACTTGCTGGCTTCAAGAAATCCACTACGCTCAGCCTGGTCTCCAAAGATGCCACGCAGAACTCTCATTAATCACAATGATTAAACTGCAGAAAAGCAGCTTGGTTGCCAAGTCATGTTCGTTCCACTCGCTTCTTAAAGCAAGAAAGCACGCCTGCTTCTGAAGTTGGGGTTGGTCTTTTTTCCCACAGCTGTCGACCAGATTGAAGCCACAGAAATCAGTACATATATAAGCATAGCTACCAGTTGGTTAATGTAGGCTTAAAATAAATTTTAAAAAATTAATATTGGAGACTGGGGCAGAGTACCACACGCACAGATTCCTATTTTGTTTACCGTAGGGTCATGCATGTAACCTCCAATTCAGTGGAAATTGGGTATCCTCAGGATCAAACCGCAAGCTTGGGTCAAATTGATACAAGATACTGGGCTGGCTTAGAGTTGTGTAAATCGCTGAAAAGCAGATCTTTTGCATAAATCTTCCCTAGGAATGATGAAGTGGGCCTGTCAGAGCAAATGGTGCAATAATGACGTAATAGACAATCACATTAGCATTTTCCTGTAGCTCATTTCAATTCAGGACTTATCATGCTACAGAATGGCACTCAAATCACCCCTTTTATCAGATATTCCATTTAAAGCTGCTCATCGTCTTCAGGTGTATAGTATATGTAAATATAAATATATAGGGTAAGTCAGGCCCCAGAGACAATTTATTATATAAATTACATTAAATGTTTGGATTGGTTGCCATTTTCTTTTAAATACTCCCTTGTTTGATGCAGAACCTTTGAGCATTCCTAAGTACAGAACATTTTCTCTGTGAAAAAAAACAAAATGTGATTGGCCTATGGGGCCTGACTTGGTGCATACTCTCTTTCTCCGAAACAGTTATTTTTAGTTGATCTTTGCAAGTTAACAGTGAATATTGGCTTAGGTCATTCAGGTGGTTAAGCTGTACTTTAGCTTTGGTCTACAAAGTATGCTTCTTCAAGGTCATCTTTTCACAATTTAATACCGAATTAGCCACAAAACATGGAGTGACCAAATACTCCAAAGCACAAGTTCCTATTCCCATACTTGATGTTGTTCTTTACAAAGAAAAAAAGGGAGTTAATACACAGCCAGTAAGGGAAGAAACTACATTGTAAATTCCCAGAACAGATTTGTGGTAAGATATAAAACCACAATTTTATTGTTAAACGTAAAAGTTCATTCATAGGAAGTCAAAATAGCTAGACACAGTCATACAAGTAAATTATCAAACAATATGAAACACTTTATTTGAACTTTACAACATATAAATATGAGACAAATCTGTGCTTCTGGACTGCAGTCCCACTCCCCTCTCACGTCCGGTGTCCAATCTGAGATGCACCAACACTGCGGTCCATGGTGCTACACGGGGATTCTTGGAGTCGTCCCCCACAGAGGTCAGACCAATCTTGGAGTATTTACATATCCTGCTGCGACCTCCCCTGCCGTCATCTGCTTAAATCACGGCTTGAATCTCGGCAAGTCAGCCGCCTTTCCTCTGGAGATAAGCCATTGAAGAATGGATGGTGCAGGGCCTCAGCGAACGTGATCCGCTCCGCAGGATCAAACTCTAACATTTGCCTCATCAGATTAAACAATTGCAGATGCTCAGAGGAATCGTGGAGCATGTATGTCTGGGTAGAGAAAAAGCATCAGGATGTATAAATTAGTGCCTCTTTTTAAGGGGCAGCTGTGTAACTTGCAGCCCCTTGAAATGTTGTAATTTATTTTTTCACGTCATACAAAGGGAATAGTAATATGTAGGGAATAATCCCACTTTAAAAATGTTACAGTAGCAACAGCAGGCAAGATAGGAAGTTTTCAGTGAAAGAATCTTTAAAGCAGCAGGTCAGAATCTTGCCTATTGGAATCGTGCAGTTGAGTAATAGGTACAATTTATGCAAGCCTATCTTCTGGCTTGGGCATAAGTAGCAAGATGTTCAGTTACCACTTTCATTTTAGGGCATGTGGACTTAATCTCCACTTTTTAATTTACAAGGTATTCCCAGCCAATGGATCCCATTATCTGCCAGTCTAATATTACCATAAGGTTCAGGTAAAAAAAGAGAGATGTAGGTAAGGCTACTTCGAAATCCTTAATGGTTGCAGAAAAGTAAACCAACATTTCTGCTGGCTTTCCTGTTCCAGAGGCATAATGAAATGAATTCAGGTAACAGTCCATTGTTTTTACTTTTTTTGACGAATTAAGAAAATTGTTTTCTTAAAAGCTTTTTTTTTCTTTTCAACTGCAGACCGTGGCTCTCACCTGTAGGGGTTTGCAGTTCTCTTGCACGTATCTTCCATCAGAAGTGTTCTCATCCCATACTAAATTTCCTTTGTGAAAATATTTCTGCTTCCTGATTGCAAACAAGGAAAAAGAAACACACACAACTACCTTTAAGGGAGGAGACAAACAAGATTGGCTACCTCTCGAAAGCATGCACAAAATTCATTTTTTCCCAAGTACTTAAATAAGACCACAGCTGAAATTGTTCTACAACATAGACTACACTGTGCAAACAGGTCTATCATCTGCAGGTTTGGTGCTTCTTCCTAGGTGTGCTGTTTTTCCAGAAAACCTTGACAAACATCTGATGTTGCCAACAAATCATCTTTGGCTGATCTACCTGCCCAAGATGACGACTGCCTACTTCCTGCTCCTGAAAAGACCAAACTTACTCAGAATCAAGCACTCCTACCGAGTTTTGCGGATCATGTGCTGTGGGATCAGGCCAAGGATTTTCTCCATCATTACTAGATGTTCTCTATTCTCATGAGTCTGTGAAGTGAAACAAAATAGTCATTTCTACTCAGCATATTTTTCTTTTCTCATTTGCTGCAAGAAAGTAGGTGAAAAGACAAGTTCATCTCCAAAGTAAAACACAGGTTGCATACTGCCAAAGTCAGCCATATGACACCAAAACATAATGGACACAATAAATGCATCCTAGCAATTGATAGGCAAGGATAATTACAGATAGTCCTCACTTAATGACCACTCATTCAGCAACTGTTCAAAGTTATGATGGCACTAAATGAGGGCTACTTACAACCGGTCCTCGTAGTTGTCATCGGAGTGTCGCATGATTGCGATCTGGGTGCTTGGCAACTAGCACGCAATTACAACGTCGCAGCATCCTGCGGTCACATGATTGCAATTTACGATCTTCCCAGCCAGTTTCCCACAAGCAAAGTCAATAGGGAAGCTGGCAGGAAGTCAGAAGTTGTGGTCATTGCTTAATAACCCACAGGAGTTCGCTTAACAATAGCAACCGGGACTGCTGTCAGTAAGCGATGCAGTCATGTGACATTGCACTTTACAACCACGTTGCTTAGCGATGGAGTTTCCAGTCCCAATTACTGTTGTTAAGCAAGGACTACCTGTAGTTTATGAAACACCATTAAATATGTGTCAAAGTACTTGCTCTTTAACATAGAAGAAAAAAATACTCAAACTGAATGTATCCAGAGACACTGAAATTCATATACCTGAAAAAGTGTGAATCCCCGGTAATATTCAAAGAGGATACAACCAATGCTCCAGACATCACAAGGCTGTGCCCAGCCCAGCTCTGCAAAAGAACATACAGATTCAGCACTTGTGTTTTTCATAGCACCTTTTCATCCGAGCCTTAGTTAGTGAATGGATAGCAACTTCCATAA
Organism: Python bivittatus; assembly: GCF_059951505.1. Classification (NCBI taxonomy): domain Eukaryota; kingdom Metazoa; phylum Chordata; class Lepidosauria; order Squamata; family Pythonidae; genus Python; species Python bivittatus. The sequence goes on along the minus strand of NW_028277085.1, from coordinate 4,666,604 downwards.
ACAGGTGATCACAAGTGAAGTCTAAAAAGTTATTGCACTCTCTCTGCCCAATTGCTCCAGTTCTTTTTATTTCAGGTGCTTTGCTCCCTGCTTTTGTAAATTAATTATTTAGCAAATTTGCTTAATGTGAAAATCAAAAGGAAGGTGTCAACTCACCCAAGATCACCTCTGGTGGGCGGTAGTGCCGAGTTGCCACAATAGTGGTGTGATGCTCATGGTCAAAAGTGGCACTCCCAAAATCTGCTACCCGGATGCACGTGTTCCTGATAGATTTCTCCTCACAGTTCTGTAAGACAGAAGAGAGACCACCGGTCCATTCAGTTGCCTTCTCAAAAGTGATATTCTCAAGAATGTTCTATAAATAGCTACTCTTCTCTGATGTGGTGGAAAATGGCCATCTACTGCCTGGATGACACAAGTCCCCAAAGCTAATGCTAGATGTTAAGTGGTTCAATGTCTGAATGTCAGGAAGGAAAAAAACTCCTACGCAGTAAGAATCAGAGATAAAGGGGGAGGGCTGGCAATTTTACATAGCCTTCAAAGCTTCTGAAATCTGGGAAAGTTGCCATATTGAATATTAGTTTCATAATAAACCAACTGCAGTCACAACTGATATTCCTCATTTTCTTGTAAAAGCAATAGGCTGACCGTCATATTTAAATGAAACCCACCTTTTTCTCATTGTACAAGGTATCAAATTCTGAGTTTACAAACAAGATGTTTTCAGGTTTGAGATCTGTGTGAGTCAGCTGGTTGTCATGCAGAACTGCAAAAGAAAAGGGAGGAGGCATTTCAGTAAGCCCGGCTTTGTAGTTACAGACTTTAGCCCAGAGCTGAAGTCTCATGTGAGCTTAACTACTGGAGTCTCTATTTAGAAATAGCTACCCTGCAGACAATTTTTAAAGATGCTGAGAAGTATTTAGGTGTTCTGAAAGAAAATCATACTTTAAAGGGTAGTCATTGTCCTAAAATGATGAACTTTTATGAGACTGAGTTTGTTTTCCTTCCCCTCCCCATCTGGTTTCACAGTGTGCCTATTCGATTTTATGCCATCATGTCCAGGTAGAAAATCGCCCATGAAAACCTTGGGGTGACTTTTGTTCCATTGGCCATTATGGATCCTGGATATGCAGGATTGATCAGGATCCTAAACAGGTGGAGAATAACCCAAACCCCACTCCTCCCCAGCATAGAGAAGACCAAGACCTTTCTTTTTTCTTTTCCTTAACCACAGGTAACACAGGTAGCACTTACATTTCAAGGCATGGCAGAGCTGGTAGGCCATGTGCCTTATCTGTGGAAGGGGGTAGGGCTGGAAGTTATTCTCTTTCAAAAATTCAAAGGTGTTCTTGCCCAGGAGCTCAAAAGCAATGCACATGTGGCCATGGAAGTTGAACCAATCTGACATCAAGACACACAAGCTGGACCCAAGGAGGAAAAGAACAGAGGGGGAGTGGAAATTTGGCTGCCAAAGAAGCAGTACCGCCCAGCTCTTCCCAATACTTAATTACCACCTCAACTTGTTCTAATGGGGTTGCCTTTAAGAATTCATCCCCACCCTTCACTCCATCAAACGGGACCCAAATGTTAATGTTAGTCGGAAATTTGGGGAGAAGTAAAATCAACTTAAATGTAGCTTCTATGAGTGGGTAGGTGGATGGGGGGGATTTATTGCATCAGAATAAAAGGGTACAAGAGATATTTCTGCATAAGCATGTAAAAGTGTCTACTTCCTCAACAGCTAAAATCAAAGGAATTGATAGAATAAGTACTACTTGATTTTAATTTTCAGCTATTCAAGGAGGGGACCGCGCTGATCCTTCCCTTTCACTGCATGGTAAGAGAACTGCCTCATTTCATGTTTTTTTTTCCTCTCCATTTTTCCTGGAGTTTGTGCCAGCATCCTCCTTTGGAAAAGAACATGCAATATAAACTGGAGTGGCAATACTTACTGTTTATTTTCCTTGTCTTTTTCTTTAATTTTCTTTAAGACATTAATTTCTAGTCTGGCTGCTTCACGATATTTGCCCACATTTCGAATAATTTTCAAAGCTACCAGAGATTTGCCTCTATGGAGCAGGTGGAGAAAGAGAAGAGAAAGGTGGATGATTAGATAATAACAGCAGAAATTTCTGATAAGGAAGTAGCTGCAATTAAATTCAGTGCTTCGGTTATTTGATTAAAAACCCAAAACAAGAGAAACAAATTCCTCTTTCCTTTCATTCAATTCAAGCTTCCACGGACACAAGTGCCCAAAGGTGATAGAACAAAAAGTAAACAATCAAGTATCGTAATTATTAAATCATAAAGCTCTGACAAAGGAATTGTGCTTTAACTATTTGTTTAGCTCACTGCCAGAAGGCCCTCTTCATATCCTTTTGAAGCCCAGAGACACTTCATGCTACTTAATGATGCTGTTTCCTTATGACAAAGCACTCACAAATGGAATAGGTAACTGGATTATTTCATTATTTCAGTATTTATTTACTTGTATTCAAATAAGGAGTAGCAGGACCATCTGCCAGGGGCACGTCATATTAATGTCCCCCAAATGCCATGTTTTATCAACCCTGTGGAAATTCAGGGTGGTATCAATCCAGATGTATGAAGGCCAGCTGCTGCACTGAGGGGCCACCGCTGAGAAGCTGGTGAAGTAGGTCCCTGCAGTTAGAATTCCCTCAAGGTTGAGACCCTCAGCAAGTCCTCTCTCCATAGACAGGCAGGTTCACTTTGGAGAAGGGGGTCTTGAAGACACTCAAGCCCTGAGCTATGTAGGGGCTTAAAGGTAACAACCAACATCTTGTTTTGCCCACAGAAGCTGACTGGCAGCCAATGCAATGCCAACAATGTAAGTGTCATGGGGTGAATTTAGATGCACCCGTAGTTGCATGCTATACCAATCTACGTGGATTTTGAGGGCAGCTCCGTGTAGGGCAAGTTGCAATAGTCCAACCGTGAGGGGACAAGGACATGAGAGATCATGCATAGTGCCTCCTGATTCAAGAAAGGATGCAACAGCTACACAAGATGTTATTGTGTAAACACTCTCCTGCCCACAGCCTCCATCTGCTGTTCAAGCAAGAACTATAAACTTAGGAGAATCGCCAGACTGCAAACCAGCCCCATACGGGGAGCATGACCCCATCCAGAGCTATAAACAGAACACTGCTGGATACAGAAGGTCTTCAGATCCACACCCACTCTGTCCTGTTAGGATTCAGTCTAAACTCGTTCCTTCTCATCCAACCCCTAGATTGTTTAAGAACAGCAATCCTTTTTCCGCAGGTCACCGATCAGCTGAAAGACAAGAGACTCTTTTGCTTTCCTCTGGCCCTTTCAGATTCTGCTTTTATTTCATGCTTGGCTCAGATTTACTTGGGTTTTATATGCTGTGCTCTTTTGGTCCATCTATTGGACTGTTTTAATCATGACAACTTTTGCATACATTTTATGAATCTGTTATTTCTTTAAAAGCAACCAACCAACCAGGGATAGAAAGCCTCTGCAATATACTATTCTTACCCAGTCATTATTTTGCCTCTCTCCAATTTTTATTTGATACAGCAGCTTTCCTCAGTTTGGTATTTCCCAAATGCCTGGGAACTATAGTTGGAAAACACTGTGGAAGACATTCTCTATTTACCATTTTCCACACACACGTATCTCTAGAACCTTCTAGAGCCAATGTCTATGATCTTTTTCCAGTTTAACACCATTATCAGAAACATCTTAGCTGTGTTCATCCCATGCACTTTACTTGCTCATGGATGGGCTCAGTGTGTCATGTAAATACCAATATGAACCAGCTGTGGGGTTAGGAAGCAGCAGCTCTGGGTTGATTTGGGGGTCAGACTCTGTCAACCAGGTCATTCAAAGGACACAAGCCAAGCCTGCTGGGTCACGCCTCCGAGAAAAAGCGTTGAAGTTGTAGAGCAGCTAGAAAAACAGGCTCCCCGTTACCGATATGACTACCAGAGTCCTGGCAGCTGCTGTACCCAATCTTCCTAACAGTGACTGGTCGCAGAAGTAAACCAAGGCACAAGGCATCTCCTAGCACCCCATGTACTCCTAATCAACCATATCCCAAACAGCACTGCTTGGGGACAGCCCTGCTTGCATGCTGGGGAAAAGGTCTGCTTTCTGCTGCCTTGCTCCTGGTTGTGGATCCTGATTACCGGGAGCATGCTCCCAATTGCTTGCATGCTTTCTTTCACCCTTTCTCACTTCCTGTCTCCCCTGAGGGGTGTCTTGAGGCTGTCTCCTTCACCGTGGCTTTCCTTCTTCACTAAAGGCCGGCAAGGAGCGCAAGAGTGTTTTTGTTCTCCTGGAACATTTTGGGTTGGCTGACCTGACAATCAGGGGGAAAGTTGTGAAGGCAAGTGTTTTAGCACTCTCTCTGCTGTCCTGTAGGGAAAGGAGGGAGGGAAGTGATGCTAAGCGAGGGCCAATAAGACAGACATTGTATGGTGGGTTTTGGTGGAAGGATGCCAACAGCAGGGGGGGTTGTCAAATTCACTTGGAAATGCTACGTTTGCTTGCAGCATTGCCAATTTTCTTTCTTTCTTCCCCCTTTCCCTTTGAAACCCAATGGGGAAGTAGCTGATGATGTTATGAAGCCTCGCCACCCCTTATCTAATGCAATGATGAATGTGATTCTGTCCAGTTCCTGAAGAAATAAGGGCAACTTTGATGCCAGTTGGTGAGACTGTGTCCATTCAGAATCATCATGAGAGAGATCTGACTGGCTTAAGCATGATATGGAAATGGGGCCATTGTGTGTTTCAACTCACTGAGACCAGGAATCTGAGGTCCTACCTGGCGTGGTCCACGCACTCCACCACTTTGCCAAAAGTCCCTTCGCCAAGGCTCCCAACAATTTCATCTAGGAGAGAAAACAAATGCAGATGTGAGCGCTAGGGACAGGGAGGACATGAGGTCCTGCAATTTCACAGCATTCAAGTCTCAAGAAAGGCTCTCACTGCTACACTCTTTAATACACAAGTGTCTATTTTCTGTGTCAAGCAATTACTGTTCAGTCCATTTATAAGCAATAAACATTAGAGACCCCTCCCGTACACTGAGAGCGATCTCGTCTAACATGGGGATAGAAAGTAGAGAGGTAAAGTTTTACGAAAGGTGGCTGTACATCGCTCTTGGAGCCAATCGCCGATCCTGCACACCAGGTGACCTTCCTTGTCATCTTCCACGCTCCTGCTGCGCTTATTGCTCTGTTGGCTTCTCTGTACACACCGCCCCCCGAAACGCCATCCGACCAATCGCACACAGCGGGCAGTTCCGATTGGCAGATTGAGTTGTCATTCAAAGGCGGAGAGACGACGATGCGTCGGTGGTTGGATTTTCCAGATCCCAGCATTTCATAAGGCACACAGCATATATAACGATAGGGATATTGCAAGGGACACGTCAAGACACAAACCGACTTCAAAACAAAGGTTAAAAAAACAGCTACAGGTATGTAAAGAAACTGATTAGCTATGGGAGGCAAGTGCTGGAGTCTCGCAGCAGGGTGCCCGTAGTTCTTGAGCAGGGAGGAGCAGCTGGGATGTGCCCAGTGACTGAGCATTCTCCCAAAGGCATCAACTGCCACCTCTTAATCACTAAGGGAAGATACAGCAAGCCGCCGAGGAAGGAGGATTCAATGAGAGCAGCTTCTCCATCGTCAACCGTGATAATGGGCATGTCAGCAGAAGCCTACGTTGCCCCCTCCTATCCCAGTGGCTGTTCAGTTTTGCAGGGACCCTCCAATTCCAGCCCGATCAGATGGAAACCACTACAAATCTGGTTGCTCTATATCTTACAAGCCTGGTCTAATCCCTTGTTTGCTTTCAATTCTGAGTAGAAATCAAGCTTAGAAGAAGTCTAAAGACAGTAGCCATGTCCAATGTGGGAATCAAACATTTTAAAATGTTGCTGATGACCGTTCTATAAAGGACCAAAAGCCAACTAGGTTATAGAGATCAGCCCCATACCGCCCAGTTCTCAGGAAAGCTTCTGACTCTCTTGAAGAAGAAAACATGGAAAACGAGTCCTTCATTGTTACTGGGTTCTACCGAAGGAGTGGGGAGAAACAGCCAAGCAATTCTGAAGAGTTTCACTATTATAAAGGATTATCCCAAAAACCATTTTATTATAACCTTTCAATTGCAAAAAGTTATAGCTTGTTTAGACTGAGCTGCAGGAAGACGTTACAGGCTCCAAGTCTGCACTCCCTTGTTTCACCTTCCATCCCCTTCCACTGAAGAACAACTAGGCACATGGTCTAAGAGAAAGTGGTTGGAACAGAGACAAGCTGAGGTAATCTTAAGATCCTTAAGCATGTTAAAGAGAATTAACAAAATAGAACTGTTCAGGTCACACCAAGCAAACTCCATATCCTTAACACTGCAGTCATACTTATGGGAAAAATTCCAAGAACAGGAATCTAGAGGAAAAGGGGAGACTTACAGTGATTAACCTCAGGTTTAAGATATTAGCAAGTGTAATTGAAAAACAGGATAAAGAAAGATGACGGACTGCTTCAAACCATCAACAGAACTCCCTTCATTTGCTATCTGCATAAGAGCACATAGCAGTTACAGCATTTCCAGCTTTAGGTACCTGTGAGGTATATGAACCAGTAAAGCAAAGTCGTACATGCGCCTTAATATTCACTGCTCTCTTTTGTCATTAAATTACTTGTTTCCTTTCTTTGCAAGTTGGTGGGGAGAGCCAGTACATGGATGAGATTTGGGAACTACTTCTTAATTTAATAAAAATGACATTAAATAAGAAGATAGTTGTAACCAAGCTAAAGCCAGGAAACCTGTATGTATGATTCCAAAACCTCCAACAAGCTGAATGTATGCTGCAGCCCTGTATTATTGCCCAGCAGGTACTCAAATTCCCATCATCTGGAATTCTTTGAGTCCTTGGTAGGCTGCCATACATAACTAGGAGGCTGCGTGGGTCACAAATTATTCAGGCTTGTTATATGCTCAGCAGGATACAGAGTCCGCCAAAATTATCACCAAGAGGGCTGCATGAGAAGAAGTCAAGTTCTCCAGCCAAGTCCAACACAACCTGACTGTGGCCAACAAAGGCTAGAGCGCTGGTAAAAATGTCCTATTACAAAAGCAGAGAAACAGTCTGGGTCACTGAATACAACCACCCAGCGTCACTAAGCATGTTACTGAGTAGACGCTTAAGGGTGAAAAATAAAGGATGCAGCACAGCCATTCTGAACCACATGCACAAACGCCCCTTGGATCATCACCTCCCAACTCATCTTGAAAAACACACGCTTGATGCTCATCCACTACAGCTTGTCACAGCTGTGTCACCAAGCCTAACATAACCAGGAGCGCACAAGAAACCTTAACTGTGAACCGTACTGAAAAAAAAAAGATCGCGATTAGAAGTACTCACCCAATGTTAATCAAGGCTGAAAAAGAGCTAGAATGCAATTAGACCCTAGACATTCCTGAACTCATTTTGGATGCTACTCACCGAGGAGGTACTGCTACAAGACCTGGTCCTGCGTTTCCGACAACGATGTTGGTGCTTCCTGGTCCGATGACGCTCTCGGTCCCGAGATCTCCGGTGATGGCGTGAACGGCGGGTAGAGTAATAGTCCTCTACAAAAGATGGGCTTCGCTCTTCAAACTTGTGGACTTCACTGTCTGTCCTGTCTCGGTACCCTCTCTGGTAAGGCAATCTGTCCTGGCTGAATTGCAAACAAAAGTCTGATTACAACTAGAAAAGGAAAAAAATGGCAACCCTTGACATAGGATGTTACTTACTGCCAATGCACTTAAGATCAGCTGCCCAAAATAACTCTAACACACAAATCTTACTGCCTGCTCAGCAGATGCACCCACCAATTACTTAATGCTTAGGTCTCATGACATCATTGAATGCAGCACATTTTGGTAACAAAGCTGGAATCTTAAATGCATCATTTTTATTCTGAAGTTGCAGTTCTATTAAAAAAAAATATCCTTAGCAAAAACAAAGGAATGGAGTGCAACAGCTCCAGGGAGATATGCTTCATTGGGATTACAGTAATAACAAACCTTCCTACATTATTCTTCTGTGGCCCCATTTCACCTGCCTATATTTCTTTATGCAATAAAATCATGCCTTTCAGTAATCTATAATCTTCTGAGGTCAGAAGGGAGTTAACTAGCAACAGGATCTTTTCAGCTGTGGCAGCTTATCTCTAGAACGTTCTGCTCTGGCAAATACTTCTCACGTTATTGTTTCTGCAGGAAGACACCTTGAAGCCATAATCAAGTGGAGAGTTTAACTGTTAATACTTGCCAATAGCAGGTCAGAGGAGAGACGGCCAGGCTGAGTGGGCAGGCGGGTTGATTTACGAAGCAACTATATAACAGAAAAGTAGTAGGCCTCAATATAACTTTCTGCCTATTTAGCTGCTTTACATAGATGATAGGATGTAGCACACAGGACAATTGACTAGGATTTAGAGAAGAGCAGACCTTAATGGCATATATGTACAAACCCATGCCCTATTTGGACTGAGTCTGAAGCTAACATTTCAGCCTCCTGAATCACGTGGGCTCTCCTTTTTTCAAAAGTTTCTATGTACAGAAATCCACTGCTTAATGTGCCCACTACTGTATTTTTACTCATGAAAATAAGTTTCTGGTTCAAAAAAAGACATGTGCACAAAACAACATAGAGCCTCTTTGCTTTATTGTCATATAACATCTTTCACAGTACCAAGCATTTTTCAATTCTTAGTCCTTGCTATCCTATGAAGGCAAAACAAAATGATTCTGAATGAATGGGTTCTGAGCCAAAATAAAACTTTCCATCAAAATGTCTCATGCATAGGCTTTTATTTTAGTCTATCACAAATGCAATTTGTACCTTTTTGATACAAAACAGTTTGCATATTATCTGTGTTGTTCACAACTAAGCAGCCCCTCATTCAAGAGATATCCAAAGGTTTATTTGCCAATTTCTGTTAGTTCAGGAGTCCAAGCAACACATGCAAGTGAAACTGGTAATTCAATGCACACTGCTAAAGCAGTCCTCAGCCTGGCCAGCTATAATTGTAGGCCCCTGCTGACCTTTGTGCTCCCTTCTTTGATTTCATCTGTTCTAGCCCACTCTTGGCTCTGGAGAAGCCCAATGACATCCTATGCCAGGGCAACCCCTGGCAGCGTTTAAAGCTGAGCACAATGGTGCCTGACTCCTCAGTTCCAGAGTAACACGCAAGGGCATGTGGTGCTTTGATTCTCAATCATGATATACTTCTGTGTTGAGGCAGTTGTTGGGGTCAGCCTCCCAGCACCTTGAAACTGTGCTGCCAAAATCTGAGCCACTGGGGGGGGGGGGAGCAGCCAGCTGTAAGAAGGAGAAGTATAGCAGATTGCTCCCCAGAAGTATCTCATTCCACTTTTTAATCCCAATCCCATGGGCCAAACTACAGATGGTTTGGAGAGGTTAAGAGTGGGGATGGTAGTGGTCTGACCTCCCTATTTGCCCACTGATCTATTTCCATTAAGAGGGCAGAAAGATTCGCTTAGAAATGCCACAAGCTTTCTAGTATATACTATACAGCAGTGGATATTCACTATATATTGGTTCTAAATATTATACCTAGGCTTTCCCAATCCATTTTATCCAGAAAGCTTCCTCGTTCTTCCTAAAATAATTTGTAGTTTATCTGCACAACCAAGAACTGAGATTACTAGTGTTTCATTATATGCCTTGCAGTTTTGATACAAAAATAGAGAACGCAGGTAAGAACCTTTATCAGAATTCATATTCAGAAGCCAGCAATCTAAAACAATCAGATCCAATGACAGACTAACTACAGTGTCCTACTTTGGAGCATTCTAGACTCAATAAGCTATGGGCTGACCTAAGAAAGCAATTAAGAACTCAGTAGCAATTTTGTTGGAACGAACCAGAAGTACATTTGGTCAAACATTATGTTGCCACCAGTGGTGAAACAATTCACCAAGTCTCCACCAATCTCACAAAATATGAGAGCAAAATTCCTCAACTGCATATAAACCTAAAAGGCTTTTTTTTATGTAGCACAAACTATGTGCGTTGGCAGACTTATCTTCTATTATCCTTGAGAGATACTTACAGAGGAGATAAGGTATCTCTAAGCAAACATATTTGTAATTTCTCCTTTCAGACTATTATCAAGTATCAATCAGTCAAACACTTGTTTCAAGCAGCTCACCTTCTAGAACGTGATCTCCTAGAAAGATCCCGGCGAGTTGGATACCGCGGCCTTCCTTCATGGTGCTCTCGGCTACGAGACCGCCGCCTCTTCCATCTATGGCTCATGTAGGGCTCAGGTTCAGGCGAGTGGTAACGTTTACAGTGATGCATCTGAATACGCAGGGAAGATATTTGTCTGAATGCAAGAACAACCTCTCCAGAACAAACTCATCCCAATAATATTCTGCGCCTTTTTGCTACCTTTCACAAACCTCAACAATCCTATTATACTAATTTTTTTTGTTAGTGTATCCTCAAGAAGTCAGATTAGCGCACCATCAAATTCAAGAATATTCACAGCAGTGGCACTAAAAAGGCCTTTGTGACATAAGCAACAGACTCTCTAAGAGCAATCATGTTAAAGGAATATTACCTATTTACAGTGTTCTCTTCGAAATGTTATAACCTAAGCATAACTGACACAAGATAAGTTAAATGAGAGCACCGTGTACATCATAAATACATTGTTACTCTTAGATTTGTTTCTATATAGTAAGTATGTTTGAGAAATAATAGTAATGTAAACAGCTTCAAGGACTGCAAGTCAGATCAGCTCAATTACTGTTTTGACTTGCTAAAATAAATACAGCAGAATCAGACATTTCTTAAGTCAGTATTTCCTAATCCGATATCCTCCAAGTATACTGGAATTACAACTCCTAAATCTCAACCAGCACAGCCAGCCGATATTTTTAAGTAAAGCAACGTCACTGAACTATTCTGTATTACTCTTGCTCTCTTTTCCTGTTTGTCCAACTTTTAAATATGGCTTCGGATAGTAAATCTATTGTGTCAGTTTATCTGGTTTTATTCTAAAAGATTAAACTCCAATTAGCACTAGCCATCCAGGTTTCATTCTTCTCCAATTTCAGATCAGAATGGAGAAAAGAAACCTTCTTTTCTTATCTTATTAGGTAACAAACAGGTAGATTAAAGAACAAAACTCCCTAATTGTAATTCTACATGGAATTCAATTGTGCCCACTGGTACAACTAAGTTGCCAAACAGGAAATGTAGAGTTTGGAATTCTGCATTTATCATCTTGATTTTTTAACACAGATTTCAATTTACAGTGGCCTAGAAAAATCAAAAGGTAATCAAATTCTAGCTTCTAATTTATTCTCAGGATCTCAACTGTAGAGCTGGAGTTAAATGACTCTGGGATAAAAATAGCATTTTTGAAATAGCATCCTTTATCTAATATTTTCATTTTTCCCCCTAGAAATTTCCATACGCCTCTTACAATAAGTTTACATAAAAACAAACTTAACAAAAGAGTAACCTACGTATGATCATAAACCCTATAAATCTAAGAAGCCAGGTTTTTAATTTGTATTATTAAAAGAGCATGTAAGATATGGATTTTTATATATTCAGCACTAAAATAACAAAATGCACCTTTGTGCAAAGCATAACTCCTAAAAAGGGCAACCACTATGGAGATGATTGCCCTAGTAGTCAACCACTTGCTAACAGCCTTCCCAAAACTGATGCACATCAGATGTGTCAATTACACTTGTAGTCTGACACACCTGGATGGCTGTTGAGAAGGCTGAAGAGAGGGTTAAGCAAACCATTTAACTAAGACAGAATCAAAGGCCTAGTTCACGTGAGCGTGAGTCATTGGTTCACACTGCACAAAGCAGCAAATCGTGTCTGAGAGGCGACAGTGGCTGTTTGCACAAAGATGGGTAAACTCAACTAACTAGAACATACGATGCGGCCCACCAGCACCATTTTTATGGCTTCCGCGGGGAGCAAGATTTAAAAAATGCGGGGCGATGTTTGCATTTATCACTTTAACAAACGATGACGATGATTTTAGGCAGGTTTAGGAGCAGAGCTGCCATACGCCCCGCAGAAGCCACAGGCACCCATTTTGCCCCTGAATACGCCCGAAGCCCTCTCCCCAAATGGGCCCCGGCGCCGCCCACTTCCGACGCGAGCCCGACCTGCCAGGCGAAGCCCGGGGGAGGGATCCTCGAGGGGGCAGCAAGGGCCACACCCGCCGGACGGCTCCGCACCGACAGGCCAACGCAGCCAGCGGGTGGGGTTTCCGACGGAAAGCAAGCTCCGCGCTGCTCCTTCGGGCCCTGGCCTCCTCCTCCTCCCCCCCCTCACCAGCTGGGGTCCCCGGCGCGAGCGGAATCGGTCGAATCCGCACTCGGGAAAGGGGGAAACGGCCGGGGGGCGGGAGGGACCGTCAACATCTGTTTCCAGCTGCGAAGTGCCACCGATGTTCCCGCGAGACTTGGGCGAGACCGCCGCACGACCGAATTCGTGGCAGACCCGGGGGGGGGAATAGAACGGTGAGGCCCTGAAGGGGCGTGGCCGGCTCTCCTGCGAGGGAAGCCAAGCTCCGCCCCTCCTTTCAGGCTCCCCTCAGAAACAGCCGGGCCTGGCCTACGCCGACTAGGCCCTCGCGGCGGGCGACAGCTTTCCCACTTTCACCCCGCTTTCGGGAGTCCTCTCCGCTTCCCAACCGCACCGAGCAGCGAACGAGCCCCGTCCCTCACCGCTGTTTCCGGCCCCTCTGAGGCCTCCGATTCGGTTTCTCCACCACCGACGACGATGAAAACGACACTGCGCGCAGGCGCACTCGGCCGTTCTGACGCTGACTCTCTGTGGCCGCCGTCGTGCGGGCTAGAGCGGCTGACGCGATGTCCTCCCCTCGGCCGGACGCCACGCTTGTCGATGGTGTCAGCCGCTCTAGGCGTCCGACTTTGTGGTAGTGGAGGACTGCGGCAAGGAAGCGTAGACACGCAGGAGACGTGTGATTATTGTTGCTGTTATCGTTGTTACTGTTGAAATTTATAGACTGCTGAATCTCTAAGGGCTCTGGCAGCTTGCAAGGAAGACACGCAAGGACAGTATACAAAGCGTGCAAAGGAAAGGTTTGCGCACTAATTAAAAAGGTCTACAAAAGAATTACAACGTAGCATAAAATTACATTAATTAAGGCAAACTATAACCAAACTAAGATGGGATCAGTGCATAAATGCCTTCTGGAAGAGCTCTGCTTTGAACAGCTTCCAAAAGGCATTTGGGGGGGAAGACAACTGGGAAGCCATTCCCATATTATATAATAATATCATAATTTTTAAAAAAAATAGATGCCAGAGGGCTATCCTGTGTATACTTAGCACCATTCAAGGCAGTAGGGCTTAACCAAATCCTGCTGTGAAGCGTTGCTGCAAATTTATATCATGCTGTCCCCATTCGTTTATATCATGTTGATGGTTTGCAGACAAAGACTTTCCCACTTGGTGCAACGGTGTTTCTTTTCCACCCTGGCTCTATTCACAGGCTGGGCAAAAGGGAAGATGGTGAGTTTGAGGCTCAGTAGTTGCATTCAGACACCACAGGCTTAACCTGGATGCTGGATGAGCTGTTTTCTGGATTTGCACAATATGCTGAATTGCACCTGGACCAAATGGTCTTGCACACTAAGCCAAGGTTAAGGCTAACTAAACTTAGCACATGGTACAAACACAGCTGCTAATCTTTACCTGATTAAATGTATCACGTAAATCAGGGTTCCTCAACCTTGGCAACTTGAAGCTGTGTGGACTTCAACTCCCAGAATTCCCCAGCCAGCCATGCTGGCTGGGGAATTCTGAGAGTTGAAGTCCACACAGCTTCAAGTTGCCAAGGTTGAGGAACCCTGATGTAAATGAAGTTGTGCAAATCTAGCTGGCATTCATTTTACGATTTAATACTCTTGTGACTCCAGACAACTGGGTTAACTAGCAATTGTGATTCAGCAGATCATGGATTGGCCCATTGTGCAAACACAAACCGTTGATGCAATTGGCTTGGGCTTCATATATGAATACAGCCGCTTGATTTATAAATGGCTTCATGCCATCTATGCTTCCTGCCGATTGTTTATTCAACGGACCACGTTAAATCCCACCACTTCCTTATTCAACAAACCATCTTAAACAAAGTACGGCTCAGTAAGGTCTGAACGTGTTCTTCATTTGTTCCTCCACCTCTTGTTTTTGGAAGCTTTAATAATCCAGCCTGCTGGCAAATGTCAACGAACTCAAAACTTGTTTATTTCTTTGGGGCTTTTTATATTTTGATATGCTGACATATCACGCCAGACAATGACTTTTGATTATTTTCTTCCTCCCAACGAATGAGCAAAGCCACTGCCATTGAATGGCTCATCTGCACAGCTAAAGGAGCAACCAGCAAAGTTTGCCTTTCTCCCCTTGGTTCTTTCCTCTTCTCCTTATCTTCTCCTTATCTGGCAGGTGACTATGTTTCACAATGACCAGTCTCCCGAAAGCAAGTGAGCGCTGAGACTGTTGCCACCACAGTTTCCATAGCAGCAACTGCCCTGTTCCTCTTGGCGTGGGGAAAGTTAGTGCACACAGAAGCCAGGCTGATCAGCTGGGGAGACTCTTGCTCACCCCCCACGAACATCTGAGATCTCCACTTGGCCGCACTGATTATTAAGAGGTAAGCGGGCATGATCATCGCTTTCTTGAATCCCTTTCTTCTTTATGACTTCCCCTTTAGCACAATGCTGTGCTCGTTTGCTCAACGGTACGGACCTCTGGAAAAACTTAGCTTTCCACGCATCTGCTCTCTGACTGTGGAACCTTCCTTCTACCCATGTGTGAGCTTCAGTGGGATGTGAGAATCTGTTTCTTCCTGGGGTCTCTTCCCAACAGCGCCTCTGCTACCTTACCTTGTTTAATTTGGGCATTCTATTTCTTTCTCCTCTTAGCAGAATTTTTCCAGGTAAAACTCCCACCTTCTCTTTTTTGGGTCCATCAAAGGCTGCGCCGCTTCCTCAGGTTTTTTCATTCTTTCTCTTGTTGTCGTTTTCTGCATTCCTATCATTTTAACCCTGGATCAGCAAATCTTTGTTTTGCATTCTTGACTTACTGGACTTGATTGTATTTCAGACTGTTGATGTTTGCCCTTGAAATAAATGGAAAGAGAGAGAGTTTATTTATGGCTGAAAGATCCAAATAGCAGCGTATAAATATAATCTAAAATTTGGCATTAGATAAAACAGTTCAACTAATAAAATGCATTGTTCAATATTACAGTAGGTAAAGCATTTAAAACTCAGACTTACACATGTGTTCTTAAAGATCTTGTTTTTATAACTATAGTTAAGAAATTAGCTGAATTAAATAACGCATTATCATGGAGTGTTTAATAAATTGAACAGTCTTTTTTACAACTGCCTTGCAGAGTAATGGCTTAAGCCATCTAGTGAATTTATGACTAAAGTTAGGAAATGAGAATCAATTACCTTTTAGATCATTGTCTTAATTCAATCAAAAGTATGTTATATGAATGAAGGCCTTCTACGTGCGGGAGGAGAATGTGAACTTCTGAACATAATTGGGGGAACAAGTTTGGGACTGTTTTAAATGTCCTGGTTGCGGGACATTTCATTCTGTTCTGAAGAAACTTTCTTATGCATTGGGAACAATACTAGTTTTTGAAATACTTCCCCCCCACCCCCATTTTGGGTGATAGATTTTTCAGATTCCTCAGACTGGATTCTGCCAGCTCCCTCTGCTGCAAACTTCAATCAGTCAAGACTCCAGATTGGATCACCACATCGATCCCTGCACATTGCTCAGGGAAGAGAAGATTTCCTGGGATTCTCAGCTCCTTAAATGCTACTCCGTAAGTGGAGTGGATTTCGGAGTTTGCCTTCCCGATATGGAGGCATTGATGGAGGTTTCCAACACAGCTCGGTGGACACAAGAGGCTCGGGTCTTCCCAGCCAAGAGGCAGAAAATACCAGAGGGAGCCCCGCGTCCTTCTCTCAGTCACTTTCGGCAGCTGGGCTGGAAAAGATTGGTGCAGATAATGTCCTTCCTTCAAAGATTCCATCACAGGTAAGTGCTCAGTTTTTTCTGCTGGCTCTTACCTGTTCAGGTCAGTGCACTTTTATTTATATCCCATATTTCTTAGGGAGTGTGCATACTAATGCTGCCTCCCTCCTATTTTCCCCACAACAGTGACCCTGTGAGGTGGGTCTCCCTTGTTCCAGTCCGGCATCTTAATTGCCAGACTGCATATGTATGTATTTATGACATATTTTCTTCCATCTTTTCTCCAAGGAGCTCTCCTTTCCCTTGTTCTTTCTAATCCTTTCACCTGTAACAACCTTGGGAACTAGGTTGGCCATTCCCTGCTGAACTCCTTGGCACAACCAAGTGTCAACCTCATTATAGGTCGTCCTCGACTTAGGGCCACAATTGGAACTGGAAAATTCATTGTTAAGCGGTGTGGTCCTTAAGTGAGGCATCATGTGACTGTGACTTGTGACTTTCCCTGCCAGTTTCCCCACTGACTTTGCTTGTTGGAAGCCGGCTGGGAAGGTCGTAAATGGTGATCGCATGATTGCAGGGCGGTTGGCAACCAGTCATAAATGCAAACGGGTTGCCAAGCACCCAGATTGCGATCACGTGACTGCAGGGATGCTGCAATGGTTGTAAGCGCAAGGACCGGTTGCAATTCACTTTTTTCAGTGCTGTTGTAACTTCAAAGAGTCGCTAAGCAAGTGGTCGTAAGTTAAGGACTACCTGTAGTTTCTTTCACATGACACGGTTTTCTGAATATATCTCGGGTTCCTGCAGCATACTGGATCACAAACAAAGCACATGTCCTGACTTGGCCCAACAAGCAGAGCCAATGTGCAGTTTGGCTGTGAAGGTTTAAGCATGCTTGTTAGTTCATCCATTGGAACAGCACCAAACCCAATTTTGGACACTTTCACTTGGTATCCATTCACACAAGTTTTGAAACCCTTTCCGTCTTTTCTCTTTCCACTCCTTCAGCTAGAGACCAATGGGACAACAGCAGCCCTGGAGCTCATCAGCCCAAGAAGCACCCCAAGAGGAGCCAGCATGAAATCCCTACACCTGGGACCTCTTCCGAGAGCCGGATCTGCGAGCCTCCAGCCTGGAGCTCAGGACAACGGCAACAGAATGTAAGTTTGGAAAACACAGATATGAAGGGGGGAAGCTTTGGCCCAGAACCAAATGGGTGTCTGTTCAAAATCTGCTCTTACTCTCATGTAACTGCACCGCAGCCAGGAAGAACAATCGATCCAGGCTGGAGTAATTTGGCCTCTGTGGTTGGGTGAGGGCTTGAACTTGGGTCTCCTTAGTCCAAGTCCCATGTGTTAACCACTGCATTCTGATGCTAAACTAAAGTCTCAACTTCTAACACCATATTTATTTGCAGGAATGCCTTTGGCCTCACCAAGGTCATAGAAGGATGGTAGAAAACATCCTGGGGATTATTGTACTTTCTGGAAAATGGGTGTCCTTGTCCACTATGGGCAGGTCTCCCACAACAGTTATTTTGGGAGCATGTCCACTACTCATTCTCAACATTTCAAACCTGTGCCCAGCCCCAAAATGTTACTGATCTCTGGTGTAGCCTAATTATTGGACATTCCTGCTGCTTTCCCATGTGGTTTCAGTCACATTTTCACTGATAAAGATCTTCTGGACATCTGGAAAGGTCATACCACTTCTTATGCCATTTTGATTGGTCTTGAGATACGGTCAGCTAGAGGGCAGCACCTAACTGACGGTTGCTGCCAAAGAAAACTAAACCGACAGCAGCACCCAGCTGGCATTGGCTCATCATGAAAAACGTAAGAAGGGATAGGACTTGGTTAGTACTTAGAAAGATGCCAACAAGAAATCTCAGATCTGTAGGCTAGACTGGGAAATTTTCAAAGCAGAACTTATTTTTAAGAGCAGTATGGCCCAATTATGGGTTTGGGGTTCACCCCCGGACCAGCATGGCTATGGTTCTTTTATGTACCCACCATAAGGTCTGATTGAAGTTCCGTCTTCAAAATCCTTTTAAAAATGCAAAATGGAACATATTTATTCTTGGCAGGGATGTTACAAGACGCATGGGGTACAGCATGCAACCTCCCAGTTCAAGCCTTAGAAGGAGGAATTCCTTATCTCACCTCCCTAACTATAATACCAAGGACTTTAATTCCGATCAGCCATTGGCTCGAAAGATGTGGAATGGCTCCCAGCTGGATCTGCAAGCAACCTTTTTGGAAGAGACACAAAGGAACGCGAAGCTTAGAGAAGGTGCCAGCTTGCTTGCAGGACCTCCTAACAACCCTGGAGAACGGAACCTGGAGTTGGAAGTTGACATGATGGAATTTGAGCTATGTTCCCTTAAACAGAAGGTAATGTATGATCTCTCCCAAACTTGCAAACTATAGACTTTTGTTAGCTGCTGTGAATGCCACTCTTGAGTATTCAGAGCAGCATTTCTCAACCTTGGTAGATTTAAGATGTCTGGACTTCAACTCCCAGAATGCTGGCTGGAGAATTCTGGGAGTTGAAGTCCACACATCTTAAAGTAGCCAGGTTTGAGAAACACTGATCCAGAGAAGCTGTGGCGTATGGATCTTTGGTGTGATAAAACTACCACCACCCAAGAAAATTTCACCCAAATTATCTTCTCTGTGAAAGAATTTCTAAAGCAAATTCTCTGTTGTCAAACAGAATTGTAAAGAAGAAAATACGGATTTTTCTTCTGCAAGGCTCTGGTAAATAGGTAGGGATGCCTGAAATTTCCCCTGACTCTTTGTCTTTCCTGCAGCAGATGGAGAGTTCCTTTATCCACCTAGAAAAGGAAAAAAAGTGGTTGGAAATGATTCGTTCCGAAGGCAGGAAACGAAAAGGGGAACTGGATGATAAGTGAGTAGGGCTCTTCTTTGAGAACAGGAGTGGGTGTTGTACAAACCCTTTGCAAGCAGTCTTCCCACAAGTGTTCTGTTTTCACAGCCTCAGAAAGAGATTAGAATTTGCCTTAAAAAATCTCCTGTGGAGATCAAATTCAGAACCAATATAAAACTTGATTATGTGTGATCAGGTCGTTTTCAATTGCTAGCGACCATATCGATCGATTTTCTCCATGACAATCTGTCCCTAACCTAGTCTTTCAGGTCTTCAAGCAGTGCACCCATCGCCATTGTAACCAAATCCATCTCCCTTGCTGTTGGTCATCCTCTTCTTCTCTCTCCTTCCACCTTTCTCAGCATCAGAGCCTTCTCCAGAGAGCTAGGTCTTTGCATAATAAAACTGGAGGCTCACTATAAGCCATTACTGATTTATCCCATATTCAGGATTTCATTAGATACTCCCATTCTTCCTGCTGGTCTTCAGTCCCACATCTAAACTGCCAGCTAACTTTCTGAGGTCTCAGAATAGCAGCTCAGATTGCTTGGCCTACTTCACTGGGCATAATGAACTCAGCACCCACTAAATTGCTTTTGGATTCCCCATCTTTATGTCTTTCCTTCCTCTAAGTATTTTTAATGGTGGTTCTGCAAACCTTTTGGTTCTTCCCACCCATGGATGGTACTGTTTTGGCTGCCCCACTCTGAACAGCAGAAATAAAGGAAACGATATTGATATTTTCTGAATGCCATAAGCTTCTAGATGCTGTTCTTCAAGAGAAGCCAACTCTGTCCACTCTTGGAGGTGGTCATTATTTCATAACCATGTGGCTATTTTGTTGCTTCTGGAAAAACAAGGCATTTCTATTAACAATTCCTAGCATCAGTGGGAGATTTGGGAAGCCTCATTCTTGTCTGGTGTGTCTTTCAGGATCTTCAAGGTAGAAATGGAGTTGGCAAAGGCAAAGTCTTATTTTGGTAAAAGGGACCGCCACTTGCTTTCCCAGGGTTTGAAACCAAAGGGAAATGTGGTAAGGAAAACCTTTCAAATCTGACATGTAGGGCTAAAATAGCACTGAACTTAAGTTAGGTTTATTCTGCAATTCTGCAACAATGCAGAATTTTACCATGGTGCAGAGGAGGTGCGTGGTAGGAGAATGGAATTTCCTGACTATCTCTGTATTTTTTTAATCCTTCATGGCTTCAAAGAGGCATTTGCAATATAAATATGTGGTCTAGCTTGCACCAGCTGGGTCTTTGCAGGTCTGTTGGACCATACTCCCACCATCCCTTGCCTGTGTGTGGGTAGCCATGCTCCAAAAGCCAAGCTACCTGAGGAACTATGGGAATTGTGGTGCAACACATCAGGAAGACCTTTGGATGAAGAAGGCTGCTATGATGTCTCTTGAACTCTCTAAAGCTAGGGGTGTTGCTGAAGTAGCTTTGCAAGGCTTGGGAGACAGGGCACAAAATCAATATTTTTGCACATCACCTTCTGTAAAATAAATCACTGCTTTTGCATTACACCTTGTGCAAAATGTATGGGAGGCATGGCCATGTAACTGTTAAGACGTTCCAGATTGTCAGTTTTAGAGGTTTTGTCACCACAAATATAATGTCCCCACCTCAAATGATAAGATGCATTTATCCTCTTTACTCAGCTCGGTCCTGGTAGTATGTCCCTCCAGTTGAGAGGCTATGTGATGTAATGGTTGGAGGGATGACCCGGGCTGAATAATTCTGGGTCCAAAGCCCCCTTGGCCACACTGACCACTAGGGGGTCCAGAAGAAGCTGCTGGTTCCCATCAATCTAGCTTGCTAAGAAGAGGAAATGATCAGGGTGATGGAGGTTGCTGCTGGCTAAAATAGGGAGATGACCTGGGTTGCTTTGAGCTCTACAAAATAAGAGTGCAAGCTGAAGAACGGAAATACTCTCTTTAGATCCAGGAAAAGCTGGATGTTGGCCACGAGCTGAGGAATCTTCAGGAAAGTCTGGCTGCTCTGAAGAACTGCATCAAGGCCTTAGAAGAAAAACGAGATGAGATGGTACAGCAGTTGAAATGTGTTAAAGAGGTTGGTCTGAACAGGCAGCAGATTGAGCAGCTAAGAGGCTACAAGCTGGGACTTTCCTGCTTACCAAACCATGGCCCTGCAACCTCTTTTTTTTTTTCCCCGTGAACCCATAACAATTTCATCTTGTCCTGGCCATGAGCAAGACAGGTTTAAGCCATCCTTAGCTAAAGCAGTGTTAGTGGCATTTTCCCTTTCATTGCCTCAAGCCATGCAAAATTTGTTAGCTTTGATCACGTTAAAGTGGTATTTCTCAACCCTGGCAATGTTAAGATGTGTGGACTTCAACTCCCAAAATTCCCCCAGCCAGCCAGCAGGGATTGACAGAACTGGGAACAGAGCCAGAGTGATTGGCAACAGGAACAACACATTTTGTGCCAGTAGAGTTTTCTGCTGATTCAAGGATAGGTAGAAAGTCCTCCAGTTCACTAGTGAGGAAAGGCTTGATGAACCGAGCAGTTCTGGTTGAACTCACCAATGGCCTTAGGAAGGTGCCATTCTCATTCTCAATCTCTTCCCTGCCTCCACTCTCTGTAATATGGAAGAGATAAGATGCTGACTTCCCTTACAGGGCTGTTAAGATTGAAGTGGTGGTGCTGTTGAGAAGAACTGAGCAAGAGGGAGGACCTGTGATGAAGTATGTCAAGGGTTTCTGCTCAGTTGCAGGAGACTCCATCCTGTCCTCACTTCACCACTCATTTACCACTCAGAAACATTCAGTGCCCCATGGTCACTAAGTCTTTTCTGGGCAATGTCTATGTCAGGGCTCTCTAATCCCCCTTCTCCAACGTTTCTATTCCTCTCCCTTACATCTACAGACCTCGGGATTCCTCCACTTGCTTCTTTCTCACCACCCCTTTTTTAGTTAGTTCACACTCAGCTCTTGACTTCACCATTATTATATGTGATGATCTAAGAACTGTTTTTAAGAACCTGAGAATATTCCTGTCCTTTTGGTTCTTCAGGGAGAGCAGAGCTCACCCAGCCACCAAGCAGCTGCAAATTCACTGGAAACCAAGCAAGAAAGAAGCCAACTCCAAGCTGCTTACAAGAACATCAAACTGGTGGGTGGAAAAGAGATGTCTTGGCTCAGGCAACAAATTGTCCATTTCTTAGTTCCTGGGCAATGAGTTTGCTTTGCAGCCCAAAGTATGATAAATACAGGTGAAGGTAGAACATAATACTTCATGCATCAAAGACCATTTTCTTCTTTAAGATTCTTTCAGTTCTTAAGGTTATAATCAATTTTTCTTTTGTTCAGAGTTGAAGATAAACTCACCCAATGAAAGCTTTTTAACTTGCCATTCTGAAGGTCTGTAATAGCTATAAAATAGTTAATAGGCAATTTCTGAAAGTGATCAGAAAGTGATGTTTGCAAACTTAGTGTCCTTTAAAGGGCTTCACTGTGGTTGCAAGCAAGATGGCTAATCCCTTCATCTCCCAGTGCTCAAAAGCCATGGAAAACTGTCCTGCACTCTCCTCATAAGGAGCAGCTGTCTGGAGCACATGTGGGCAATCTCCCATCCTCTCCTTATCCAGAGAGGTTCCAAGGGACCAGTTTCCTCACTGGTTCCTTGGTCTTTGCTGCAGCTGTCAGCTCTGCTTTTGCAGAGCAGTCTTCAATTTGCCATACTTCGCCCGGAAGTCCAAGAGAAGAAGGGTGATTGAGAACAGCATCCAGACACACTCACATGTATTTGAATTTCAGATGAGAAAGCGGTATATCAGGAGAAAGGGATCTAGCGTAGCCTTTTTCTGCATGCAAGACTTGCTTAACATAGAGGAAAAACATTCATCATCCTTAGCAAATTAAACTGGTCTGGGCTACTGGACCTACAGAAAACCAATGCCTGTATTCATAGCGAGTCATGCAGGCAATCAGTATCAACATCTATACATTTGCTCCAAAATGACAGTGTTCTTTGGAAGTGGACTAGACATTTTGTTGTCAGTGGAAAAGAACAGGATGGGTGGTGTATACACTTCTGCCCTCTGACATTTCCATCCAGTGGCATCTGCTGCTTGAAGCAGCTACTTCATCTTGTCCAGTGGTAGGGCTGGTCCTGATTAAATTTCCAGGAACAGTGAGAGTACAACCAACTGCCTCATGACCATGTCTTGTATTCCTTGGGAATTGGATATTTTGAGGATGGTATCTTCTGGATGTGATCTGGAGGGCACCCTCTTTAACATCTGACCTGGTGTCCTAAGCGATGTTCTCAGAGAAAGTTCCATAAGCTTTTGATAGAAGCCAGGCCTTCTAGTGGTGCCAACCTTATTGAACGCCCTCTCTACAGTGGCCCACCAGTTTCAATCCTGTATGCCTTGGTCAAGGTTTTGGCTCCTTTATGAACCTTAAGATGGCTTTATCATTCCCAGCTTTACTATCTGTGGTTATATGTTCCACCAGCCAAATCATTTACTGGTTTATATTCCCTATGTTTGTATTTTGAGGTCGGATGCTGTTTTCTTTTTGAATGAGACTGTCCTTATTTTATCAGTAAAAATGTCTCTCTTATGGCAACTTAATTGCAGGAGAACGTTGTGCTGCATCAGCAGGTCCAGCATCTCAGTTTGGAGGTGGAGCTTGCACAGACAAAACAAAAAGAATTCAGCGAGCAGATCTTTGCTCTCAAGTCAGAGCTTGCAAATAGTAAGACTCAGGTCAATCAACAGGAGCAAGAGAAAGTCCTCATGAAAGAGGAGATGGAATCTGTCAGACAGGTAAATCTCAGTTCTGGGAATGGACTGTGTTCCTGTTCTTTTAGGGATAGGATCCATCCAATAAAAAAGCAAGACAGTAGACCTCAGCTTCTGATAACTACATGGACAGGTCCATGCAGTTTTCTTGGCAGCAATATGGAAGTGGTTCACCACTGCCTTTTCAGCAAGTTACATATCTTCCCAGTTTAGCCTACAATCCTTGGATTTCCTGTTAAGTCTCCCATCCAAGTACCAACCCAGTTCAATCCTGCTTAGCTTCTGAACCCAAAGTTGACCAGTCGCTGAGTCATCTCTCCAGCTCTTACATCTTACTTCTCCAAGGGTGGGTTGATATCCTGCCCAAAGGGCACAAACATCAAGAGGCTTAAGGTAACTCTGAGGTGATGAGCAGAAGAACCGATACATGTCTGGGGTGTATCACCTTTGTCAGACTGAGGGCTCTATGGCTTGCCTCCTCAAAGTAGGCAGAACTAGAACAAAGAGGTGGGTGGGACCAAAATGAAAACTAAATCAAAGTAGTTTTAACCTTCCTGTGGATTTGATTTCCTGGTCTGGTCTACCTAGTGGGGCTGACACTAAGTAACCCTGAAACTATTTTTTTATTACTCTAACAAAGAATTTACAAAGATGAGCAATGAATGGATAGGCCATTACAGTGACAGGGTTATCACCAACCACATGAACAATGTTGGTTCCTAAGAAAAAAAATTATTTCAAAAACAACAAATATAGTTACTCTGCATCCCCGAGTTGGACTCCACCTTTGCTTCCTCCTACAAAACGATTACCGTCAATTGTCAATAGCATGTTGATTATTCTTAATTGTATTTTGTACTGTTTATATTGTGTATCGTTATTATTACTGGTTTTTATGTCTTGTTTGTTAGCCATCCAAAGTTACTTGTTTAAGATGGGAGGCCCGATAAGTTTTCCAAATAAATAAATGAAACTGTTTTGTGGGAGGGAAACTATATTTATGGGTGGAGTGTTATCCTGAAAAGCAGGATCTAAAATAATAACCATAAATAAATATGCAAATATTTATGTTTTCATCTTGTCATGTTTATAGTCTTCTAATCTGGATTTATTTTTACTTCCTTTTTTTCCGTCTACACGTATCTGTCTAAATTGTAAACTGCCTGGAGCGCTCCATTTGATCAGAAAGGCAGACATCATTCTAATAAATAAATAAAGCATTTTATTATTGCACATAGATTGAATAATTCCTCCTTTCTAGCACTCTAAGTATTACAATTTGATGGCAACCTTTGGAGAGCCTACCCATAGCCTGGAGGGCTCCAGTTGTACCCCTCTGTTTATAACTGTCTGTTGTAAGCTAAGTAATGATCTGATCTTCCTGCTGGACCATTCACAGGGTTAGTAATGTTGCCCAGTTGAACCCAGTTAAGGTGGGCTGGATGAAGTGATCTGAAAAACTGAAAAATTCAATTTCGCAATCCCTCTCGCAGTTGAACAAAGAGCTTTCTTCTAAAGTAGCTGAGGGCCACCAAAGGCTACAAGCTCTTTTAGAAAAGCTGCATCTTTTGGAGGAGGAGAAGAAATTCCATGCTAACCATATCCAGGCTTTGGAGGATGAGCGAACCCAGTTGTTGGAAGAGAAGGAGCAACACCTCCTTGAGAGAACGGCAGAGCAACAGTGCCAGGAGGAGGCTGTGAAAGCTCTGCAGGGAAGCTGTGAAAATCTCAGGTAATAAATGTTCAGACATTCTTTCCCAACTTGGGGGCCATAATCAAATGCTTCAGGAGGACGACAAGCTGCTGCAGTACAAGAACTATGTTTGTTGCCTATGCACAAAGTGTGCAGTGATGGATGCCCTATTCAGCAGTGAGGCAGTCATTCAAAATCTAAAACAATACAAATTAAAATGCAATTAATACATAATTAAAGGCCAATTCAAAAGCCTGGGAAAATAGAAAGGTCTTCACTTGGCATGGAAATGATGCTAATTTGGGCCCCAGTCAAGCCTCTTTGGGAAGAGAGTTCCATAAATGGGGGGCCCACTGCAGAAAAAGTTCTCTCCCTTGTTGTGACCCACCTTACCTCCTTTTGTGTGGGTACCTGAGGAGGACCTCCATTTACGTTCCCCAAAGGCAACTCCAAAAGTGCAAAATTCGGTTCCCCAATGGCCTTGAAGAGTTCACAAATGCTTTTTCATGCACTTTCTCTCCTGTTTTCCCTTGGTTCAACAGGGAATCTCAGATCCAGTTGCAAAAGGAGAAGGATCTCCTACAGGCTCACTGCCAGGAGCTTGAAAGACAGGCTGAAGAGTTGGGCAAACAATTGGGCGAGCAGCAGTCGGTCTCCCAACATTGGAGAAACAGATGGGAGCAAGCGGATGTCACTTTGAAGACTACGGAAGAAGCGCTGGAGAAAATGAGCAGCCAGAGCCAGGCCCTCCCAGCCAAGGTGTGGGGGGCACCTTTTGCTGCTGTAGTTTTGTTCCCCTTGCCTTCTGGCCTTTCATCTGTCCTAGTCCTTTTGGTCTTTCAGCTGCGAGCTTGGTGAGGATCGAGCGGAGCACAAAAGGCTTTCTGGAGTCCTCCGCCAAATTTGCAGGTGGAATAAAGGAGTGGAGAGGACAAGTTCTCCAACCACTTCTCAAAGACAGGACTTTCCCCACAGTGCTAAAACTGCCTCTGCTGTGAACGTTTCCCACAGGAAGAGTTCCTGGAAAGAAAGGGTGGGAAGCCAGGGAGGGAGTGGCTTGCGGGAGAAAGGATTGTATAGTGAAGAGCAGGACGTTTACATGCACTCCTTGGCCACCCACCGCCCATGAGAATTAGGTCAAAATTCTCTTCTCCTAGACGTTCCACCAGAGATTGTCTTTCCTCCCATGGATCTTGGAGGAAAAAAAAATCCTGAAGAATTGCTCTGCCCAAAATTAGTTGATAACTTGGATTCTTTTTTGCTGGGTAGAGATGCACAATCAACTCAAGTAGAATTACTTGTTTCAGGTACAACAACCCTCCTACTTTTGTTCTTCCTTCTCAGCAGGTGGAAGCCCCTTTGCTTCTCCAGATACAGCTGGAGGCTTGCAAGCAGGAGCTGGAACTGGAACAGAACTGTCGGCAGGCTTTGCACCATCAGGTTCAGGCTCTGCAGTCTGGAAGCCAAAACAGTGCTAAGCCTACCCCTGAGGTGAGAATCGGGATGGGAATCTGCAGTGCCCTTCTGGTTCTCTAAGCTTGGCTCAAGCTGTCTTCAACCTAGATGTGAGTTAACTCTCCCCCTATTGCTAAAAAATAAGATATGAGCAATCTGAGCGCTGCAAAAATAATTGATCAATGGAGGCAGCTTAGCCTGCTCATAAGAAGGGGCCAAATTAGTAGGGCAGAAAGAAAGAAAGAAAATGCAAGAATGATTGAGTTGTGTTTCTATCAGTAGGGCTAGTACTCAAATCATTGCAGTCACTGAGATTCTTCTGGCTGTGGCTTCCTAATGTTTTCAATAAATATTCTAATCATTGGATTTTCTTGGGAGCTTATTTCAGGGGTTCCAATCTTGCTTGAGTGGGTAAAGCCCAACACTACAACCAGCAAACCTGGTTATAATACAATACACATTCCCTTTGATTATAACTGGTTCTCCCTTCTGTCATTCTAGATGTTCCCAGAGGAAGCAGACTCAGATATCCTTGTAGTCCAAGAGGAGCTGCAGAAGGCCTGGGACCTGCTGAAGACACGCGAGATGGTGCTTGAAGAACAGCGGCTGCAGCTGGAATCTGCCAGGATCCAAGTACAGTATTGGCTGTGAAAATCTTCCCTCTGGAAAGGAGCCAAACAGTCTTCTTCCATAGGCAGCCTCAGAAGGATGCAGAACATTGAAACAGGGCTCCTGTATTTCCTTAAACCACTCTTTGTAACCATGGTTTGTTGAATAAGTCACCATTCATTAGGTTCACACCATAAATCATGGCTCATCAACCATGGTGCGGTATTGCACAGAACCAAACTGCGTCATGTGAAATGTGAAACCTGCAGCTATCGCTGCCTCCAGGACCAGTACCTTGCAACTGGCATCCTTGGGCAACCATCAAG
This sequence comes from Python bivittatus, assembly GCF_059951505.1. Taxonomy (NCBI): domain Eukaryota; kingdom Metazoa; phylum Chordata; class Lepidosauria; order Squamata; family Pythonidae; genus Python; species Python bivittatus. The sequence goes on along the minus strand of NW_028277085.1, from coordinate 4,638,781 downwards.
GCCCATGGATTCAGACAGGGTCCTGCTTAGACCCTCCCCAAAGCCCATCTTTTCTGGAACTTGGCACAGTTGGAACCATATTCAAGTCTCAATGATGTCCTGGCGTACCTCTGCAGTATCTGCTCAGGGCTGGCATGCTTTTTGTCTGCTGACTGGTGTTTCTTGTTTCCTGGCAGAACACAGAGTGCAATTTGGAGAGGCAGAGACTCGAACAACATGTCCATGCTTTGGAGGAACAACTTGCTGAAAAGTAAGGAAAACAAGGGAGCAAGGCAAGGATCTCAGGGTATAACAGACTATCTGATCGCCACGGGGAATGACATGACACACATTCTCCGGGAAATAAATTACAGTGCTCATCCTTTGATAATGCCACAGGAGAGGGAAAGGAGAATTCAGGTTTGCAGGATCTCTTTTCTTTGTCTACTAGAACCCAAGCCCTGCCATCTGGAGACACATTAACCCCGTAGGGTGAAAAATTGGTGGTTGCTGGAAGACTTTGTGCATTGCCAGATTCTTTCCTTTTTACCCAATTTTCTCCAGTTCAGCAATATAATTTAGGGCAGGATAGTGGGAAACAACTGTCATCATCACCATCATCCCTGTCTCTTACAAATCTGTTTTGCTGAAATGAAGGAAATGGTCTTCTTCATTCAGTGCTTTCTCAGTAGCATTAGTTTACCAACAATATATTCAACTTATTATGTTAGCTTCATTTTATTCAACTGCTTATCTCTGCTCTTCAGTCCATTATTTATAATTATCTGTTGAGTCAATTTATAAGCTCTCTCAATTGCTGAAGCAACTTCAAGCAAGGGGCAGTAAATTAATAACTACCTTTAAAAAACAATAGGAGGAAACTAATAACAGCAACATAAAACACTGTAGGGGAGAAACACCCCCCCACAAATGAAAAGATACAGTCTCAGATGTATGATCCTTATTATGGGAGAGGCGGGCGTTGATAGATAATGCTGTCATGTTGTGACGAATTCCGCAGAACAGTAATACAAATACTGCAATACCAGCATTTCTGGAGGAAAAAAACAATGTTTCATAAAATGTCATGTTCCCATGACCAGCAATGCACTTTCAAGGAAGACTGGGTTATCACTGCATAAAAAGAAGGGTGGGGGGAAACTTCAGATCTATAGGACATGTCATTTCATTTTATTTCCTATAATACCTGGAGATCTCCATCCTCCTCTATTAGCTGCTGCTGCTTCATTTTGTTTTGTTTTTTATATCATTGGGTACCAAAAGCATAAACATTGGATATGGTTTCCATGAGATACTGTCTGCTCTGCAGTTTAGTTCAAAAGAATTCTTATATCTCCAGGGACAAGGCTTTGAGAGACCTCAGGCAAGCCAAAGATGTGGAAAGAGCTGCGTCGGAGATGAGAACTTCATCAGAGCTGAAGATAACAAGAGAAGGTCTGGGTGCCTGTTATGAGAAGGTTGGTTCTGGTCAAGAAGTCCTGTCAGTTGGATCTGGCAGGCCTCAAATATGCTTTAGCTCCATGTAGAAGGCACCTCCATGTTCGGAGGCAGAAAACTCCAGTTGCTGTGGGACAAGTGAGCTTCTTGGAGACATCCAAAGGGCCATGGTGAAAAACCAGTCACAAGTCTGGATGAGCCTCCTGCTTGACCCAATGAAATGTTTGAATTAGAATTGATTTTTGAAATAGAAGGAAGATCTTAGGTCATTATTCCTTTCAGATATACATTTGGAAGCCTGAAGAATTGGTGAAGGATGGAGAGCCATTGGTTATGCTACATGGCTTTCTAGACTTTAGCAAGGAGAATAAGGAGGTTATATGTTGGATAGATACCTTGAAAGGACACTGTAGTTTATCATCTCCAATCCGTTCACCAAAAGTCCTGAGACATTTCTCACCTCCAGAAAAGAGAAGCACTCACATTTGGCATTGCTACATTCAGGACATTCTTTCTGTCCCCAAAGCTCTGTTTTTTCCACCCAGGGCCATCCTTGTGGCTTGGATGCCAAGGTCATTGGGAATCCCCCGCAAGAGCTAGAAGGCCTCAGACTACAACATCATTTAGTGACTGAGCAGGTAAGATGCCTTTGTCATGGCATTTGTTCACCTTCCCATCTTTCTCCTGCTGCATCTTTTATGTGCAGTGGCTGAGGGCAAAGGGAGGACCACTGCAGAAATGGGATTGTACAAGCCTTCATGGACTGATCACCACTTCCAATAAGAATGGACTGGTATTATTGCAGTCCTTCTGAAATTGCACTCACTTCACTTCCATCCCTGCCATCAATTACACCAAAAGGGCACCTAATGCGCTCCAGATGTATAACATTGCAACTCCCATGTTGACTGGTGGTGGGAGTTGTAGACCCAGACTGGCACATGCAAGGTGAGGAAAGGTTTGACTGAGAGATCATTTGGGGTTGTCATTTAAGTTAGGTTTTCTGCTGTGGAATTGGAGATACAGAAGATGTTAAAGGGGTAGGAGAAGACCTGGGCAACCTGGTAAGGACTCTGTGTGCTCAGTGGGCATGGAATGGTGGCTGATCTATGGGAGAGGTTCTGAATAGGGTTTGCATTAATGAGTCACAGACAGAAGCTGTCTTCCCATTCCTGTACATTCCAAGCACCTCTTCTGAACTGGATCTGAAGCATCACACAGCCCTTCTTTCCCATGCTATCCACACTGCAATCTTTGGTTGCAGATCCTACTATTTAGATTTAGCTAATATGGCTTTAGTACCGTCTAGAATCCAATTGTTATTAATCAGAATATCACTTATATGTTCTCCATATGTTCTTCAAAAGCTGAAGGACCTGTTCAGACAGAGGCAACAGCAGCAAGAAGGACCCAGGAAGCATCATGATGGGGGGCTCAAGGAAAAGAGCTCGGCAGCATCTCAAAATGCTCCAGAACTGCTGGTGAGACTCCACCTTTCCTTTATCTTGACAGGCCACTAGCTGAGTCCCAGCTGCATAAATACCAACCTTGTTTTTAATAACTGGGGATGGATGTGGGGAACAGTGGTGACCAAACAGTCCTAGAATGGATGCTAAGTTTATATTCTAGGTAGAAGGAATCAATTCTGGAGCTCCATCTTTTACACCAATGAGCATTTTGCAGGGACATTCAGTTGGCCATGGTAGGAAGCAGGGTACTGGACCAAGCCAGGTTTTAGTTTGATGCAGCAACTCAGCTTTTTTCATGAAATGTGATTTTGAGGATGGGATCTTAGCCTTGAAGATGAAGAACCATCAGAAATTTCCAGAATGACTTCTTGTTTGCTTCTTCCAAAGACCACTGCAAGTGAATCCCTCGGGCTTCCAGAAGAAAGCTATTTGGAATTTGGGGGTGCATCCAGAAGTGAGGAAGCAGCACAGAGCTTTCAGCAGCAGCTGAAAGCAAAAACTGAGATGGTAAGCCCAACCTTATTCAGAGAGAGCCCTTTGCAGGTTCCATCCTCAAAAACAGCTGCTGAGAAAGAAGGTTGTTTTGTCAATCACACCTCAGTAGCTGGAAGATGCTACTGAAGCTAACTTAAACCATATTTGGGATAGCTATAGGGCAAAGAGACCCTTTCTCAACCATTTGGGGGGTTGTTTTCAGCCTGCAGAAGCTTACTCAGAAGCAAGGCATGTACTTCTTTCTTCACACTGGCTATCCTCATTTTCGTTCATCTCCTTTCTTGACTTGGGGTTCTTGAAATGTGTTTAGACTGAAATTCCCCAAATTCTCATAAATAAACTGTATATCATATTTGCAGTTGAGTTCCGCTTCATTTAAACGACGATTGAGTAAAATTGAAACATATTGAGGGTTGCATTTTTGTATGAGGTTGGTTTTATTTTCTTTTTCCTTGGTGAAATTTAACAATAATTCCCAGGCTTTCCTCTGACTTGGAGAGGGTGTTATAAGCATCCAATCATTGATTTGAGCTTTGGGAAAAGGTTATTTGAAAAAAAGCAGGATCATCAAAATAATTTAAACGAGATCCAAAAGTCAAGCATTGCCACCATCATAATCCAGCTGCAAGTTCTCAAAGGTGCCTGGGGGCCCCTTTGCAGAATTCTGCTCATTCGTTTTCTCACTTCCAGATTTCTGCCATGGCGTGTGAAATTCAAGCTTTGAAAGAGAAGAATGAGAACTTAATAAAAGGTGAGGAGGATTTACTTCTCATTTTAGTATGGCCCCAGCTTTACTGCAGAAGGATGAAAAGAGGCTAACACACTTTCTAACTTTCTCTAAGATTCAAACCCTTTTTTTTTAAATTATAATCACTACTGATTGGAGAAATGTTCAGCCACCTAAAATTCCGCTCCCTTTATCATCCAATGATTGATTGAAAAACCTCTTTCTCATCTGAGTTGCTGCCCTGAAAACTTTTGGTGCAAGAGCTATAGGATGGAGTGAATGATGGTTAAAACTGAGCTTGGCTTTTCTCCCAACAGCAAAACTGAGATTCCAGCAACAGATTCAGCAGATCCGCCAGCTTTCAAAGCGACAGCCGGAAAAGAGTCCCAGTGAGCTGCTGGTTCCCAGACTCTCCATCAGCCCCAGAGATGATCTGCAAAGTTCTCATTGCAATGAGATGTTGGCGTTTTCCCCACAGGGGGTGAGGCTCCATTCTCTTCCCACGGGAGCAGGGAAACCCAGCATGCAGCTGTATGGGAGCAATGGCTTCAAGCCTGCTCTGAGGATGAGCAGAGTGGCACCTCTTTGAACACCAGGATGGTGCAAAAGGGCCCCACACCCCTCCCTCCTGATGCATCTCATCAACCACATGGGAGCCTCTCTGATACATCTTCACCAGCCAACAAGCTTTTATTAGCCCCTATGGTTTCTCCAAAAGGTCCCCTAAGCCATGCTCAGGGTGAGCGGGCTTTACTCAGCCCCTGCAGCTCAGGGCTTTTGTCCCCCAAGCCTTTTGGGGCCCCAAGACCATGGTCCCCTTTCCGAGAGAGTGCTGAATCGCCAGAGAACAGAAGAGAACTGTAACAACCAAGTTTGGCTCATGGGGCAGAAGAAACATCACTGGGGGGAATCTTTGAAAGATTTGATCTTCAGAAGGCAAAAGCCAAGCTTTGTGTTTGCCCTGAACTTTCTTCTGCTTCTGATAAGGCTTCCTCCTTCTCCTCTTCCTATCATCATCATCATCATCATCACACAGTCTACCAGATAGTTTTGACTGCATTTGGTATTTTGGACTATCGAAATCTTCCCAAGGATCTAGGGTAGTTAAAGATATTGTCTTAATATATGCACTCTTCCTTTTGTTTCAGACAATACCTGTTTTGACAGCTGATACACCATTTAAACAGTGGTAAAAGGATATATCTAAGTTTGTGTGGCAAGGGAAAAAAAACACAAATTAAATATAACGTGTTACAAGATGCAAAGGAAAGAGGAGGATTGGGTTTACCTGATTTGAAATTGTATTTTTCAGCTTGCTGTTTGGTTTGGATGAAAGAGTGGGTGTTGCTGAGAAATAGAAGGCTTTTGGAGTTGGAAGAACATGACCTGAGATTTGGATGGCATGGATATTTGTGGTACGATAAAGTCAAGGTTAATGTGGATTTTAAAAATCATAATGTTGGATGTGCCATATTGAGAATATGGAATAGATTCAAATCCAGGTTGTGCCTGAAAACACCTTTGTGGCTCTCAGCACAAGTAGCATTCTATAGACGAGAAATAATAGGCAAATACTAATAGCTAACTTATCGTGACACACCAGAATTTTGTCAAGGGGAATACAAAATAAAATCAAGTGAACAATTGGTGGCAGAGGGATATACAGTGGTACCTCGGGATACAAACTTAATCCGTTCCGTGACTCTGGTTGCAACTCGAGTTGGTCTCAAGTCGAGGTAAAGTTTCCCATAGGGTTCAATGTAAATCTGGTTAATCCGTTCCGCCCTCCGAATTTGGTCGCAACCCGAGGCAAATTTCCCCATAGGGTTCAATGTAAATCCGGTTAATCCGTTCCACCCTCCGCCCGAATTTGGTCGCAACCCGAGGCAATTTCCTCTTCAGAGCCTGACTCCCGCCAAGCCTGCTCTGCATTTTCTTTGGAGCCATGCTAACATGCACACCAAAAACCTTCACAAAACACCACAAAACACACCACGAGCCTCACCGAACATCTCCTTGCTACCGCGACCTCGGCCACAGGAAGCCGCGACTGCGTGACAGCAGGGAAAATGGCCGCGGATCCGGTTCGTAAGTAGAGGCAAGTTCATAACCCGAGGTAAAATTTTCCTGCCGAAGCTGGTCGTAACCCGAAATGTTCGTTAGTAGAGGCGTTCGTATCCCGAGGTACCACTGTAGCTGCCAGTGGTTTTCTTATTTACAGTTATCAGAAAGATTTAAAGTAGACAAAATATTAATATACAATTGAGCCCAGAAGTCTTCCTCTTGGGACTGATGGACAAACAGTTGGAAAAAAGTCACGGAGCTTTGTTTTCGTATATGATAACCACACCAAGATTATTGTATGCACAAAGGTGGAAAGATTTGGCAATACACTGAACGGAGGAATGGTTGGTGAAGGTGACAGAAGTTGCTGAGGTGGCCAAATTGACTTCCTTGATCAGAGAAAAGACAATATCTACGTTATTGCTGACTGGAAACCCCTTATGGACTTTTTGCATAAAATAGAAAAAAAATAAACTTATGATTTATGGTTCTGGTGATTAGATAGGATAGATTATAGAAAGAAGAGAATCATGATGTAAATTTTTAGAGAAAGAGGTACATTTATAATTGTACTTATGTCTGCTATAAAGAAGATCGGAAGCCACTTCTTTGTATCTTTTTTCTTTCTATTTTTCTTTTCTTTTTTCTTTCTTTCATGCACTTTTAGTTCTCTGATTTCTTTCTTCTTTTTTCTTCCATATCCTATATTAGTCTGTATTAGTTTTTAATCTTTGTTTTTAAAACTTTTAGTAAAATTATATATATAAAAGCGTAACGATATATGCACTGTTCCAAGTAGTGTATCTTCTTGTCATTAATGAGATTCTCTCCATTCCTATCGTGTTCAAGAGCTTTTCCAGATCATCTGGGATAGCACCAAGCACACCGTTAAGGCCACTGGTGCTTTCTTTTTCCACACTTGCTCAATCTCTACTTGAAGGTCTTTATATTTCCCTATTTTTTTTCTAGCTTGTTCTCACTGACCCTTTTAGCTTCAGTTACTGCAATGTCATTTATCCATACTTGTTTCTTTGTAACCTCCTCCTCCTCCTCCTCCTCCTCCTCCTCATCATCATCATCGATTGCTTCTGTTGTTGTGCTACTTAGAGGCTTTGGTTTCCTTTCAGCACACTCCCCTTTGTGAACAGTACTCCCATCATTCCAAACCTCCTGTACAGATTACAAGAGCTATGATGTCTTCAGGGTACAATTGAAGGGTGAGGACTAAGGACCTTGCTTGGTGGAATGAGTCAGCAGGCTTTGAAACACTCCACTAAGCTGGCTAACCACATTGTGAAATAATAGCATCGTTTGGGTAAGAGAGACCCATCACCTGGGATTTCACAGACACAAACCCATAGTCTTCTTGGTGACAATGCAGTTACGATTTGCCACTGTCTTCTTCCACAGTGCTGAGAAACATCTTCCCTGTTTCTCCATCAGCTTGGAATCTCCTGACAATCTCCCATCCAAGCACTAGTCAAGTGTATAGTTTGACTCTGCATAGCTTTTTAAGATCAGACTAGGATGGCCAGATATATAATAGATGTCCTCATAGTTGGACTGCAGAATGGGGGAAAGCAACAGTTTCTCATTATGAAAGAGTAGGTACACAGTAGCACATGTCATCAAAAACCAGCATAGTGCAGTAATGAGTGTTGCGCTAAGCGGGGAGATCTTGTTGACCTCTAACCTCAGCTCTGAAAGCTTACTGGGTGACTTCAGGTAAGTCTCTCACATCTCAACATGCCTTACAAGGTTGCTCTGAGGATATCATTAGAAGCATGCATGCTCCCTGGAGCTCACCCATGACCGTGTTCATTCCACAGCAGTGGCTCTTGTGCAGAATTCTTCTCTGCATCATGGTGCTTTGCTCTTGAGTCTGCTTCTGAGCACAATGCCTAGTTTGACTTTTCTGATAAAATTTTTGATTTCTGTTTGTAACTAGTCATCAAGAGTTATGCAGATAAATCAGGTCTCTAGCAGTTGCTGCAGTACATGCCTTGAGTCGAGAGCCATCAACGTGGCAATGAAAAATGATCTGTGGTCCTTTCTGTTTCCATCCTCTCTTCCACCTGGATTGGAATCTATTGTTTTAATCCAGAGTTTTGAAGAGCTCCCAACAAACTCATTTCTTTCTGGACAAATAACCAGGATTGTCCATTTGAGAATACTTGGAATATACTTGAGAAGACTTAGAACTGACTTGAGAGCACTTGGAACTAGCTTTGAGTCTTCACTGGCATGGCTGCTGTTGCTTTGTCCCCAGAATTCCTTTCTTCCAGACACAAGAAGGATTGGCACTTTTTGCCACAAGAGGCAGATGATACTCCAGGGCATCCAGGTTAGGGCTGAAAACCTTCAGGCTGTATCAAGTGCCAGCGGGCAGACTCCACATTTCCCAGGGTGTACATCTCTTTCCAGTGGAGCTGCCCCATCCCTGGGACATCAGGCCCAATCAAAACTCGACCCACAACCCAGCTGCGGGGAAAGAGGTGAGCCTAGGAGATTAGGAGCAGAAAAAGGAGAAAACAAGAATAAATTGTAGTTTAAATACATTCTTTAGTAAATACCAGCCCAGCTTCAGAATTACATTAGAAGAGAAGCAGCTTTATTTCACAAGATCCCCAACTGTACAGAAGGCATTCCCCATGCATTGTATGGTCTGGGACCCTAGGTTCACCCACACCATTAAGCTATGGCTTGCTTAATAACCATAATTGGAGTTCATGCACAAGCCATGGTTTACAGACCTCAAAAGCTGGGGGAAGGAAAGGAAGGGAGGGGAGGAGGGAGGGAGGCTCCGTCCACTCACTTGGATAACTGTGAACTCCAGAAACAGTCGTTGTTTCTGGATATCTCCAGCAGGAACACTGAAGAGGAATGGGATATTCCATACAGGGTTATAACCTGCTACGGACTTGGTCTCTTTCATGTCAATGACTTTCCCATCATGGTAGAAATTGATCATAACATAGTGGTCTAGAAAAGGGAAACAAGCGAAAAGAAATGAACTCAGGTTTGACAGACATTTATTTATCTACAGAATTGATATGGCTGTCTCTCTCATATAATGATTCTAGGTGGCTCACAACAATAAATAAAAACAGAGATTAAAAACAAAATCCCCCTTCCCTCCAGGTGCTCCCTCAACCCCCATCCTAGCCCAATGCTTATTTATACATAAGAACAGCTTTGCTGGATCAGATCCAGGCCCGCCTTAATCCAGCATTTTGTTCTTCACCGTGGCCAATCAGGTGCCCCAAGGATGTTTGCAAACAGAAGATGGAGATACACCTCTTTCACACCATTGTTCCTCTGTAACTGATATTTGGAGAGACGCTGCCCCCAATTTGGAGGCAACACTGAATCTCAATATGAAGAGCCCTTGATAGACCTGTCTTCCTCCCATCCCCTTTTAAACATATCCAAGTTAGTTGTCATCACCATCATCATTATCATTCTGGAGGTTAATGATGTGCTACATGAAGTGCCTTCTTTTGTTTGTTCTAAACCAGTAGATGACCCCTGGTCCTATTGCGAGGAGAGAGAGGGGAACATTTCTCCTTGCCCAGCTTCCTCATGCCATGCATAGTGCTAGACCCCTTCAATCATATCACCTTTCTTCCAGGCTTGAGTCCTTCTACACTTCTCCTGGAGAACATGGGTTCAAGCCTCCTAATCGTTTTGGTTGTCCTTTTTTTGCCATTCTTCCAGCTCTTTTATCTCCTCTCCCCAAATGTGGCAACCAGATTCTTGTAGAGCTGGATTCATGGAGGGTGGAAGTCCGTCTCTTACCTGGTGTCCCAGGAAAGCAGGTGAGCCTCTCCAGGTTCTCTGCTTTGCGGACCAGAACTTTGATGCGGTTGGCCAGAGCTTGATATTGGAGCAGGAGGAAAAGTTGCCCCACTGAGTTGGGCTGAGACAGCCAAGCAGAAGATCTTCTGTCCTGAGAGCTGAAACACTGCAATGATACAGCATTATGTTAAAAGAGTCTGTGAATGTATGCATGAGGAAGGAGTGAACCCAGGCATTATGCTTTTCAGAAAGATCCCATTTTCTGTGCCACACCTTACAAGCTGGCACTTAATGGTGACACAGAGATGGATGTTCTCTGTGTAGCCTCTGTGCTGTGGAATGTCTTCTCCTCTACATAGGTTTGCTGTCTGTTCTGTGTGTTCAAGAAACTGTTATTTATAATTAGAATCTGCTGTTCCTTTGCAATTTAAGAAGGAAGGCAAATTGTCTCCACCATTTTTGGTCATAGAGGAGATGCTTCAAAAGTGCAAAAAACAACTTTAATCTGCCATTATGGGGTAACATCCAAACAAATTGACTTACGAGCTGCAGCATTTACATTTATGATGTGATCAGTTACGATAATTGAGTTCCATTATTTCAGTAAGGCTACCTAAATCTGAACGGTACCTATGAATTCTAGAAATAACTTGCATAGGAAGATGGTTTATACATGTATTCAATAAATAAAGAACAACAATAATATAGCATACATTTAATATGCCATTTTATCAAAATCTTCCTTGTTTTAGAGTTCTCAGGTAGTAACCCCCCAACAATTCCCATCTTTTTTAAAAAAAAAACTTTTTCAGTATGCATTTCCCATTTATCAACTACATCTAATTTTTGCTTGACAACAAGAACTGGAATAAACTTACTTTAAATATCTAATAAACCCATAAATTAATAATAAACCTGATTGACAGCTGAATAGAAAAGCCCTGGGAAATTAGGTCAAAGACATTTCTCAGGGATGGGCAAATGATGCCATCAGGCCCTGGGTTTACCTCTCCGACTGTTCCAAGCTCAAATGGCTGAAATTCAGCAGTGAACAGCACAATGCCCCACTGAAAAGCTGGTTGGAAAATAGAGGCTTAAAAATGTCCAACCACACTTAGCAACTCCTGGACAGAATATGAAGCCAGGAGGCCCGTGAATTCCTTGGCCACTGCTTTCCCTCTATGGGGGTGAAAATACTATATATACAAGTCTACTTTGATATTGAAAAAATGATCTGAAGTCATTTGTAGCTGTTTTACTCAAGAAAGCATTTATATTATCTAACCCATTAACTGGGGCTACCATGGAAAGGGTTGGATTAATTCCTCTGACTGCAGGTGGGGCTTGATGTACAGATGTTCCAGTTGAACTCCCATCAGGCCAGGATTGTATAGGCAGGGATGGTCCAAAAATGCCTGGAAAGCACTAAGTTACGGAAGGGAGAGCAAACTCCTCACCTTTTTGATTTTGGTTTTGGTGGGTGACAGCTCCTGTGTGTAAACAGAGGAAATGTTTTGCTTCCATGCCACCTGGGTGCACGGAAACATCACCTCTCCGAGGAACGAATTCTTTATGCTGTGGAAGTTCTTGGTGTAGACAGCAAAGCGGAGGGTCAGCCTTGATAGGTCTTCCAAACTGTAGCGGCCAAACTGGAATTGTTCATGGAACTCAGGGTGGAGGCTCTTTTTGTGCAGGGCAGTGCGCTGGGGTTCATCAAACCTTGGCAGGACGTACACTTTGACATAGGAATTCCGACTGGCCCAAAACCCTGTGGGAAGGTGGGACAGCCTGATCACTGTCACTGTCAGCAGGGCTCGGGGTTGGGAGTAAAACAGTCCAAAGTGAAGATGAGGCCGTGTCTTTGTAGTGGTGTTGTTGGAAGAGGTTCTTGAAACAAAGTAAGATGATGGGGAGTTGGTGCCCAGAATGGGATGGGAGAGAAGGGTCCTTTCACTGGCAAATCTGTTGTCCCCAGAGATGGTACATCGACGTGTCCAGCCTAGGTGGGACCGGATCAGCAGTTTTTGAGGAACGGGGATATTGGGAAGGGAGGCTCGGCCACAAAGGAAGCTCTTCTGTGGGGTCTCCTGGATGGACAAACCTGGTAGATTAGCAGCGGTAAGCGGTGGGTTATTTTGGACCTCCCCTTCTATTTGGACATATTGCTCCTGGATGGGTGCTACCATCTTTACAGAAGGTTGGGCTACCTCCAGTTCCAACAGCATCTGATCCAACGGCTCTGCTTTGCTCTTGCTAAGACGACGCTTCTTCAGTTGATACCAACACACCGTGCAGCCAAGGAAAAAGCTGAAGCATGGGAGAGCAAGTGTTATGCTCCAGAAGACCAGCAAAGGCACTGTGGGGAGAGAAGAAGGGAGGCAATGAAAGATCTTAATAAGAGTTGGTGTGGCTGACAACTTAGATGGAGAAGACCAAGCTTTTCGCTCCTCGGTCCATTTACAGCTGAAAAAGACATTGTGTTATAAAAAACTGCACGGTTTGTCTAAATAAATGCAATCTCTTTCCGTGAATGTTTCAAAAATATTTTATTGAGTTTTGATCGAGCAGTGCCAGTGATCACATGTAATGAATAGATGCAATAATTAAATGCAACATTACTATCCAGGATGAGGTTGTGACTTTTTAAGGGAGAGGTAGATTTTGTGATTCTTCTGGTTTTACATTCATGAAGGACTCCACAAACTGGATCCATTCTCCCCAAACAGATACGCTAATGGGTGTCTTTGTGATCTGATCAGCATCTGCAAATATACCAGCTGATATGTCAGGCAAGAAATGTATATCAAAGTGCTGCTGTTTTGCTTTAAATAGGTACTGTAAGAGTTGAATATTGCCTTCAGAGACCCACTGCTAAGTTCTCCTATGGAAGAGGATTTTAACATTTTGTGATTATTTTATAGTTGCTGGTAGCCAAATACTGTAAGCACTTCTTACTTGGCATTTGAAATGTCTCCAAACTGGATAACACCCAGGGCAATATTTCACTATGTCTCATCTATCTATCTCTCTCTCTCTCTCTCTCTCTCTCTCTCTCTCTCTCTCTCTGTCCGTCCGTCCATCCATCCATCCATCCATCCATCCATCCATCCATCCATCGCCAGATTCCAAAAAAGATTCCTGGCAGTTTACAATATAATCAACAATTTAATCAACCATAAATTAATCGCCCAGCCCCACATTCCTTAACTAGCAACAACTTTGTGGTTAAAAATACAGATGAAAAGTTCTGTGCAACAGCTCTGCATTCACTGCCTTTTTAAATACTATCAGGGAAAGTGCTATCTGGATGTCCAGGGAGAGGGTATTCCACAGTGATGGGGCCATGAGAAAAAGGCTTGGTCTTCTGGCCCTTCCTCCTTGAAGATCACATAAGGGGTTGATCACATAAGGAGTAACATCCCTACTCAGGACAAGTAGACCAAGGCCAGTTTTCCTTGCAGAAGACAGTCATGGAGATACCTGGGCACCAAGCCACCCTAACCTTTTAAATTGTGTTTGGAATTAAATGCGGTGCCTGCAAAATTTGTGTTAGGTGCCAGCAATGGCTCTCACCCATCAGCAAAACAGCTGCTTTAGTTTGTACCAACTGCAGCTTCCAGATAGCCTTCAATAGCAGCCCCCAAGAAGCATGTTGTAGTAGTCTAGTCTGTCCCAGATGGGATGAAGGGATGGGATGTCCCAGATGGGAAAAAGATTCCTGGCAGTTTACAATATAATCAACAATTTAATCAACCACCACCGTTTTTTAGCCCCTTGGAAACTCAGAAGGACCCTGACATTTTCCATAGCAGAACCAATGAAGCAGAGAAGAGAAGGGAAAAAATAGGAACAGCCTCCCCACCCCCCCAACCCCCCAACCCCCATCTATCCTGCATTGATTTTTTTTTTCTTTTCAAGCATGGCTGCAGAACAGCTTAGGAACAATTGTATCAGTTCAACATGTTTGGTTGGAAGCTAAAATAAACCTAGCCTCACCTCAAAGCTGATAAAGATGATGGAAAAACCATCACTTATCAGAAGACCAGCAGCTTTGCTGACGCAAAGCCATTTGAAGGAAGGGGGCTGGTGCATAACCCACACCCTTTAGAAAACACTGGCATATCACAATGCATGTAAACAAGGGCCTTTGTAGACACCATCTTGACTTTCTTGACCGTCCCACTCCACAAAGATGCCCCTGGCCCCTGGCCCCATTCCTGGTGGCCCCGGAGAAGCAACCAAACACCAGGAGAAGACCTAGTTAATATTTTGGTGGGACTATCAGATCCATGCTACCCACATCTTCACAATGACTAAATGGTAGGAATTACTGTAGTGGGAGTTTCTTCTGTCTCTCTTTGCTGCCACCTAAGGGACATTGGGATGTTTGCAGCCCAGATCGGGTAGCCATAATCTTGGAAGTCCACAGTCGTGCCCTGGATATAGATTTACATCACTCACCATTAACAGCGGTTGCCCTGAGAGCTGGAAAAGAAATGTTCTCTGATTTAAAAAAGAGAGAGACAGGTCTTTCGCTTGCAATTTCTAAGATGCTGGGTCAAGTGAAAGAATTTACTCTAGAACAGTATTTCTCAACCTCAACAACTTGAAGAGGTGTGGACTTCAACTCCCAGAATTCCCCAGCTGGCTGGGGAATTCTGGGAGTTGAAGTCCACACCTCTTCAAGTTGTTGAGGTTGAGAAACACTGATCTAGATAAACATGTGCTTTTGTGAAAATTTATTGTGGGGAGGGGGAAGTTATGGAATGATGCCACTCTACAGGTTGTTGTTAGGCTACAAAGATTCCAAATGCTGCATGAGAAGCGGAAAAGCTCCAAGGAGATTTCCTCCCCACTGACCCACTCCCAGCCTGGAGACGCAGCATTGGAGAAATTATCCATATGTTTTGCTTCCTAGCCATAAACAGAGTAAGCTCAGATTGGCTTACAACTGTGACGTGATTCTTTGTTCCACCTCCCTCCGTGGCATATTCAGCCTCATTTTCTTGAACTGTCTTGATCTGGTGCATCAAATACAGTGGGGCTTATGGTTAGAAGTAGACAGGAAAAATCAGGGAGGGGTGGGGAAAAAATGCTGTTTCTACTGTCTTGCCTTCTACCCTATTTGACAGAGGTGAGTCCTCCCTTTGAAAGGCTGATCACTTCAGTTCCAATCTAAAGAACCTGTTCCTAGGAATATGGAACAGGAAGCTAAATTTGCCCACGAGTAGATATCAATGATGTCCCCAAAATCAGAGGCAGAGAATTGAGAGTGTCAGGTTAAGATCAAGGAGATTTCATATCTGCCTAGCTGTGAAAGATCACCAAGCTGATCATAAGCACATTCCCATCTTAGGGCTTCTTCTACCCCCACAAGGTTGCTGTGAAGGTAATACAGTTGGGGAAGATCCATTAGATCTTTGGCCAGAAAAGGGATGTGAAAAATAAGGAACAGTAACAAACACACTGAGGGGAGGTGTTTGACTTACTTTTCAGTGGGGTCTCTGGCTGGAGTCTTTCTCTGGCCCCTGCAGCCTTGAATTTTCTCTCCAGTTGAAATTCTCTTGGGTTTGGAAAAGATTGGTCCTGGGGCTCCAGGGGCTCCAGGGCCTCTTCTCACCTGCCAAGATGCCGGAGATACAGCGCCAGCGGCTGTTTATGTTCCTCTGTGTAACTCAGCACCTCTCCCAACATCCCCTCCCTCCCCCATCACTTCCAACAAAGGTATTTGCTGTTCAGCAGGATTGAGATCTCCTTGCAAGTTCACAAAAGTGTCTTGAAAGGGAAAGGGAATACAGTAGTCCTTCTAATGACTCACCACTCCTGTAAATGGCTTCCTCAAAACTCACTTTTGTGGGAGGGGCCTCCAGAAGCTCTTGAGCTGGGCCAAGATCAGATTCAGGGTCAGGAGTTGGTGGGATGAAGCCCCACATTTCCTCCATCTCCATTTCTGCACCAGTCCAGGACAGAGAGATGGAGGAACATCTTCCTTTTGCCTTGCTCTTCCCTTCTAAATGCCCTTTCCTTTAGATGTTTAGATGTCTAAACATCTAAAGTGCAAGAGGCTGCTAATACGTTATTACTATTTCAAATAGATCCCCAGCACTTATTGTTGGCTGGTTGACTTAACCCAACACCATCTGTGTTCTGGTGTGTGCAATTGCAGGCAAATGCTCTACAGACAAAATACACACACTTTCCCCTTAAAGATTGTACTGCCAACAAAATATTTAAAAGACTGGATGCAACACTCAACATATATGCCAAGCTATATATGAATAGATGCATACCCACCATGTAAAAACAACAGGAAAAATAGAAGACTAACCATGGGACACATGGGTGGTGGAGAGATAACATTTAATATGTTTCAGCTGATGGAGAAAGAGTTGGAGATGCCAGCCCACTCAACAACTGCAACGTTTCCTCTATTTTAAGGGCTGGTGATAAGCAAACAACTTTATCAGGACTCTGCAAAATTTTACTAAGGAGAGAGAATTCACTCGTAGGGCACCAGAGAGGGGCCTGAAACACTGGAAAATGGCTGGCCTAAAAACTCATGTGCCTATTTGCTTTGGGGCGGCGGGGCAGGGGAACACCCTCCTAATTACAGCAGAAGATCCAGACAATGATCCAGAGAGGTGATGGGCTGCCTTGGATAGCTTAAATAACCCATTTCAACTCAAGGGTCTCTAAAGACAACCAAAAGAAGCAGGGATAGATAAGAGATGCAAAAGAAATCAGAAGGGCTTTTCTTGGTAAATATGAATACAGTTGAAGAGTGCGACTCCAGGGAATTTATATCTTCCCACCCCAACCTTTAAATACCTGTCATTTCAGATTCTGAACTTCAGGGGTTTATATTCCGCTGTCCCACCCCTTGGGTCACCATCTCCAGCTTTGCAGAATCTCCTTTTCTTTTCACTGAGGTCCTTTTGGTGGAACTGGGTGCAAAGCAGCAGTTTAGGAAGTTACATCTACAATTGCAGAAGGCCGAGGTGCTCAACACTTGCAGCGCAGGAATTTGCTTTCTATCTCCGAGCCAGTTTGTCTAGCAATCTTTCCATTCACAAGCGTAGTGTGTTTCCTTCTGTGCTTTCTTATCTAAGTAAGGGAGGGTGGCAGAGACTTTCTTATCACTTATTTCCAAGGGTGGCAAATCAGCCCTGCTAAATTTGCCCCCCTGGTCATTCATTCTGTTGCGGAGGGGACATCTACTCAAGTGCTAACTGAAGCCTGTTCTGTCCCCCTCACTATTGGTGGGCATGCCCCATTATTGGTGTTTCTAAACAGTACCCTGAGGAAGGTAGTGATCTCTGCTCTCCATCTCTCCCAAACTAAGTTACAGTTAATTTTACTCTCTTTATAATCAAGAGTTACTTGCTCCCCAGTCCTGTCTCCAAGATTAGACTCTGAAATGACCCCAGTAATGTAGGTGTGGGGAAAGCTGGCAGGAAGAACGTTTCCAAAGTCACAGATAGGGAGAACGAAGAAGAAAAAAACCTTATACATTCCTCCAGCTCACAGCTGGCTGAAGTGACTGCAAACAGGTGTTTGCCTCCAGCAGCGGAAGAGCCAGGCTGATGGGCATTGTTTGTCAGGTGGATAGAGAGGCCAGGAACACTCAACAAGCTTGAACAGCTGAGCAAACAGGTGGAAAATGTTCCAGGTTTTGGCCCAGAAATGGGCAGGCTTTCAAACTTAAGAGGGCACGAAGTAGGAATGCTGCAGTGATGGCCAAAGTCAAAACTTTCTCTGGGGGGCTTGCTCCCATGTCAAGAGGAGGTAGAGAAATAGGACAGGCTCAAAGATCCACATGTTGCTTGGGATATTTGTGTGAATGGTGGTAGGGATTGCAGAGAAAATATTAAGAGCCCTAGCTTGGTTGCATCTAGATAGAGAATAGGAACCAGAATAGGCTTTGCAGCCAGACAGATGATTCCTGCTGCCCTTAATTGTGGTTCTCACGTGAGAGGCATCAACCTTTCCCTCCAGATGTGTGAGATGGAAGAGTGGTTCAAGTTGTGGACCATCACGTTTCAAGGACCCAAAGTTGGGGAGGTGGCAGCTTTTGGCCAACTTTGGCTGATCTCAGAAGCTAAACAGGGTCAACTCTGGTTAGGACCTGGATGGGAGACTACTTAGGAATACCATGGGGTAGGTCAGGCTGAAGTTGAAAACATCCCGGAGGAAGGCAATGGTGAACCATTCCCTTGTCCTTCCATGAAACTGCATAGACGTTTCCATGAAGTCCCTATGGGGAAGGTTATAGTTCCAGGCAACTTTCAGCATTAGAACTGGATTCCATCACTCATTTAGCTCCACCACCCACACTTCTTGTGCTTCTCTCCACCATAAATACACTTATTTCAAAAGATCTTTGGGACCACTTCATCTTACTGATTGCATCAATCGTATCCATGGATTGAGTGCCAGATTAGAACAGAATCTGGCTCAATTTCCCTCAGAATTATTTCACCAAAGTGCAAGAGGGCACTTCCTTTCTGAAGTCACCTCAAAAGGACAGGGTGGCACCACACACTAACCTATGGTGAATTGTGGATCACTGATTTATCTCTGTTGGCCATCAACTAACCCCACTTGCTGGGTTCACACAGCACCCCAAACCATGGATTAGCCCCCAATTAAGGCTGGCATATTGTGCAAAGCTCACAGAAAGATTAACCCAAGCAAGCTGAAGAATAGATCTAAATGCTTCAGAAGGGTAAAAGAATAACGAAACAGAGGGCCAAAGAAATAATTAGCACTACATTGCCAAGAGTCAAATTTGGGGGCCAAACATGAGCAGAATGCTCACCCGCCTGTAGCTCGGATCTGTTTGAATCCACCTTTATTTATTCAGATTAACTGGTAAGTGCTATTTTAGCCTCTATATTTCATAGAACCGTTTCCACCAGTTCCTACAGGGCTGCAGAAGTCCTCTTTGGCTTTAATGAAACCAACAACATTTTTGGCTTTGTGATATCATTTAAGGAAAAAAATAAAGTCATTTTGTGAAATATTGGGCCTCAGATTTTGAAGCGTCCATTGCAATCACCCTCTTGGATCTGAGATGTTTGCCATCTTTTTCAGTGGACTCCCCCCCCCCCCAATTTGTATAGAAAAACAAGGAGGAAGAGAGCCATGATCTGAAGAGGTAGAAGTTTATTGGAATATAAACATTCAGATAACTTGTTAAGATAGAAAAAAAAAAAACCCAACAACAACATATACAGACACTTGCTGGAAGGAAACATCTGAGGTATTTATTTAGTCACCATCTAGGCTATCACATTTTTATTTCTTTCTTTAAATAGTTAAGATCAAGCTAGTTGCAAGGCTGCTGTAGTGGTCTGATCTTAGATTTACTACCTTCCTTCCTTCCTCCTTCCAATCTCTTGGAAAGGAACAGCAGCCAGAAAGGGCCGTGAATAGGTGTGCGTGCAGACCAAACCCATTCGCCTGGGGGGCCACCTCCCTCTTCCTTCCACCCTGATGGATCACATCCGTCCGACTTCTGGTGCTACCCAAAAGTGCTGGGGGCCCATTTGCTGGACTAAGGGGTAAAGGGGGAAAAAAAAAAAAAGACTAAAACATCTGAAGGAAGCAGCTGTTGGCAGCCCTGCTTTGTGTGCTGGGATTCCAAGATCAGATCCCCGGATTGCTAGGAAGGTTGAGGAGTTGACTGGTCGTAAGTTGAATGGCCAGAAAGCAGGTGCTTGAAATGCATGGAGCAGCCCAGAGTCAAGCTGATCTGCACGTGCTTCAGGCAGGGGCCTGACAGCCCTCAATTCCCAAGCCCAGCCAAATGGACGTTAAGCCCTTGAACGGGGGGCGGGGGGGGGGAGCCACCTCTGCAAATGGAGATCTGTCCCTGGAGAACCTGCCCTTTCCATCCTACTGAAAAGTCCTGAGTGCCATACAATCTTTTAATATCCAGAGTCTGGTAAGGTAGAGTGAAACTCCCCCCCGCCCCACACCTCCACCAACAAACCCCACTGAGTCATACTCTGCTGCTGGCTTATGGACCCTCCCAAAAAACCTGACAGCAGAGGGAGGAGA
The DNA here is from genome assembly GCF_059951505.1 of Python bivittatus. Classification (NCBI taxonomy): domain Eukaryota; kingdom Metazoa; phylum Chordata; class Lepidosauria; order Squamata; family Pythonidae; genus Python; species Python bivittatus. The sequence goes on along the minus strand of NW_028277085.1, from coordinate 4,618,729 downwards.
AAAAAAGAAAAGAAAAACGCTACACAACTCAGCCAAGGTTGGCAGCGCTGAGAGTCAGGGGCTCGTGTCTTCACAGTCGAAACGTGGCTGGCAGAGCAAAAACAAAGAAACGCCCCCCCCCATCAACAGAGTCAAAGTGTGATGCCGCAGCTTATCTGAATGAGGTATATATTTATATTTATATATTTATATATATATCGTTACAAACCCCCAAGGCTACCTCCCCCCTCCCGCCCCCCCCGAACTGGAGAAGAACGAACTCTACTTCCCTGCCTGGATCCTGGTTAGCTGCGTCAAAGGCTGGCAGGAATGGAGGTGCCGAGGCCATTCCAGTGATTCGAACAGCTTTCTGTGCAAGAAATGCAATCTTAGGCATGGCTGGAACAGGCCCACGGATTTTAAACTCAGGCCTGAGACATGCTGAGCTGGCGGCAGCAGTGGCGGGAGGTTAATTTTTCAGAAACGGAGGAAGAAAAAACAGCAACAACAACAAAAAACCCCGTGGGCTTGAGAACTTCCATCGTTTTTCCCTTTCCCCCCAAAATGGTTTTACCCTCCAAGGCCAAGTTCTGATATTCAAGAATGCTTCAGATGGGATAAAACTGCTGGAGGGGGATAAGAGGGGGCAGTCTGTCACACTGTCCTGTTTTCACGTCAAATTCATCTGATATTTTCAGGTCTGGGCTGACACTGAAAGGGATTTGAAAAAGTCATTGCTTTGGGAGCATGTTAAAAATAAATTAATAATAATAATAATAATAATGAAAAAACCCACAAGTGATCATCAACAGTATTCCCCTGCCCCCACCTCTCTCTCTGCCTTTGCCGGCCCAGGTCTGAAATGCAGAAACCATCAAAATTATGGGATGGGCTTTCAGTGTTTCTTCTCCAGCAGAGGTTATCAGCATTCCTTGGCACAACTGTCAAAAGAGTTCTGTTGTACAACCTGGGAGGCTACTGGGACTGTGATATTACAGATGCAACAATCTTAGATGGACACATGCACGCGCACACACAGAGAGAGAAACTTTAAACAATACAGAGGATTCAGATAAGAATCTGACTCGGGCAAATTCTGCTAAAAGCCATGAGTCAATAGGAAGAGATGACAGATCCTGGACTGCACATTCTTTCTAGCCTCACTGCCCACCTGCCTTAATCAGAAGAATCCATAAACCATGGGGGCTTTGTGATCTACACATTCTTTAGCCAGAGGATGATGGACAGAGGAAGTGGCCTCATGGAGCACAATCTTTGGGCTGACTGCATTCAGTCGCGATGGAAGCAGGAAGGGACTTTAAACATGGCATGTGCAGATGGAACAGAGACTGTTTTGGAGTTGAATGTTTTCAATGGGAAAGATGGCTGCTTTCTGAGCGAAGGGCCAAGCACGGCAAAGGAGGTGCCTCCCACGCTGGTCACAGATAAGCCCCACCAGCAGAGCTTATCTTGGCCACCAGGGCTAAGAACGGCCATTTTGTGCTCCTGTTGGCAGGGCAGGAGATAATATGGGCTGTACTGCAATCTGGGCCTGTTGGCTGCCAGCGGGTGTGAAAGAGGCATCTGTGCTTTGGCATGTCCAGTACATGTTATACAAAGGCCAAAGACCAATGTAACACTTATCTACGGATTCTCTTCAAGAACTTTTCTTTCTTGGTTAATGGAAATGTGGAATCCTCACAACTCATTGGTAATATGGCAGGATGGGGAAGGGGAGGTAAGAGAAATGGAGACATGGGTAACTTTGCAAGATATCTGGCCTGCTGTTGGGTAGATCTGGGCTGTCAAACTATCATTTTCTGTAATTTGCCCCACAGCTACGTAGCAACCAGAAAAGTTCCCACAGAATCTGTTCAGGAACATTTCATTCTTCAAGGGGCTCCATTTGTCTACTTGGATGGAATGAGGTCTGTTGGCTAGAGAGGATGAAGAATGGTTTCCCTAAAGATCTGCTTAAAATAGAAATGGAGGGATCCAGCCCCCCATTATTGGCCATGTTGGCCTTCTTAGCAAGCTTTGGGAGATGATAGGTTCCTTAGCCTTGCCTAAGAGACCACTGGCAGTAGTTCTTTACTTTCTAAAATTGGTACAAAACAACAATACAATAAAAAACACGGGAAGCATCCAAACCAGCAGGAGCACAAAGCTTTCACTGAATCCTTTGAAAGATCATAAAGATGAGCTAATATTGAAGACTATCGGAACTTCTCTTTGGAGTTGACCAAGAAGAGCTCAGCTTGCTAATGAAGCGTTCCCTTTTCAAAGCAGCAATGTTAGATACCTAAAACGTCCACTTCTGCAAAGGTGAACACATATACTGAGCACAGAATTTTTATTTCATCTTGATTAAATTGACAAGGGGCTGGAGAGCAACTTCAGATTGTCCCCCCCCCCCCATTCTTTCCCCCCAGTCTGGTGCCCTCCAGGTATTTGGGCTTGTAATTCCCAGAATTTTGGACATAGTTGCAATCCCAACACACTGAGAAGGTACCAGGCTGGAGAAAGCAGACCACTAAGTCAAAGGGGGCTTCTTTTGAACAGATGCGTCCTTCCTGGAACTGTCTCTGCACATGAAACTGCGAATGGAACATCCCTGAAGCCTTTGTATTACAACTAGAAAATACATGCATTTTTCACAAATGCTAAAAGAAACAGGAGCCGGCATCCTCCAAACCAAGATCCATCCAGCAAAGATGGATGACTCAATGGACTGACATCCTGCTCTTCAAAGACAATTCTCCAGAGCCATTTCTCCATGGGTGCTTTTCTCTGCGTGCATTTGTCCAGAAAGTAGTGCCATGGAAGAAAGAGGAGATGGCTCTAACCAGTTACCTTTGGATCAACAAGGAAAGCCATAAGGATTCAGTACCTTCGCAGCAATCACATTCTAAGAGGGTCTGCAAACACATCCAAGCTGAAGGTTCTGCCTTCCCTTCGAAACTTACGCAGGCTATGAACCTGAGTAAAAAAGCTGGGGGGATAAATCCCGTAGCTCAGAAGACAAGAAGCTCTTTCCAGCACTCCATTCATTGCTGCCAGAGTTACAAAACTACCAGCCACGCATGCTCTGGACTCATACAAGTGCCAAATTCCCATCCACAAGCTACAAAACATCAGAACTGTACGCCAGGCTTGACCGCAAGGGGAACCGGGGCGGGGGAACCTGTCTCCAAGGGCGAGCAGTCCTTGGATGCCTGGGTGATCTTGAAAACCCTGAATTCATGAACCAGCCTGGCCCATCTTGAGTGCTCTTCAGATACACCAGAGTTACAACTGCCAGACATGGTGCTTCTGCTGCTGCTGCTGCTGCTGCTGGCCGTGTTGGCGAGGAATTCTGGAAGCCCCACCCATCCAGAAGGCACAGTGCTGTAGAGGAGGGGTGTAAGACCTTCTTGGGGGAAGGAGGAAAAAAAAGCCAGAAAAAAAGCAAGCCCAAGCAAATTAACTTGCCATCAGCGCTGCCTTCTAGCCCACGCCCGAGGCAGTTTGTGCCAAGCGCTTCCCTGACCTACAGAAAACATCAGACCTCCATTCCTTCAAGCCAGGGGGAAGCTTTGTTCCTCTTTTTTTTCTCTTTTGGTGTGTCTTTGGTGCTACAATATATAAAATTCAAACTAAAAAGCAGTCAACGAGACATATAAAAAGAAGCCTTAACATACGCAAATCCTTCCAGAAGAGGTGGAAAACAAAACAAACAGGGGGGAAAAAAAACCCCACCCAACCCAACAACACAGCAATAAGTACATATTTTTGAGGTATTTCATCTGCTCGGGAGAAGCTGTTGCAGTTCTGTAGGATGACTGAGATTTGCCAGGGTGGGAGGGATGGCTCCCTTAGGAAGGCGAGGAGCTGCTGATCTGGACAGAGATCAGCTGTATTAAAAACCAACCGACCAAGCCAACCAACCAACTAAAGAAACCCAAGATAATCTTGGCTGGATTCGAGGGAGGTGCAAGAAATGATTACGCTGGGGGAAGGCAAGCCAAAAACAGCGCCTGGTTTTCAGCCCATTGTGGTTTCAGGAGAACGTTACTGCGAGGCAGTCTCCAGAGCCGCTCGAGGAAACCGCTGGTTCTCTTTTCATTTGGGAGGAAACGGACGGGGTCCCCGACAGGATTCTGCAAGGGAATGCCTCAAGGGTATCCACATCTTTTGCTAAAAGCGAGCTTACCTAAACTGCATTTCTGCCTTTGCTGCTATTCTTGGATGGGCAGGGTTTTACTTCAAATCCATGCCTCCCCTCCCCTCTGAAACGGAAAGGATGGAGCAAAGAAACATAGCACCTTCAGAAGAGCCTCTGGCAGGTATGCCAGGCCATCTACTGCAGCTAAGGGCTGGGACAGGGACAGAAACAGCTGGCCCAAGAAACTCTGCTGCGGGCACCTTGCTAAAAAAAAAAAAAAAGGCTATTTATTATTTAATTGCTGCAGAGGAAGGCGTTGCCTGAGGAATTTTTTGTGCTGAAATGGTTCTCTGTGCCAACTCAAGGAACAGCAGAGAGCCTGAGAGCTGGAAGGACAGAGGGGAACAGGCCGCACTAAGGATGCAAAGCAAGGACAGAAGGGTATCGGGAGCAAAGAGCTACATTTTCTCCTGCCTTGGGGTGGGGGGAGGATTGTCAATACACGGCAGTCGTATCTGGAGTGGGAGAAGAGAGAGAGAGAGAGAGAGAGAGAGAGAGCCCTTTAGGCTTCCAAGGTGAAAAGCAAGTTTCTTGCCACAGCCTTTCACCACCCTGGCAACGGTCAGTCATCTACAAAAACGCTTAGCCTGTCCAGAGAATCCCTGATTGAAACACGCCTCGTGTCCCCTTCCCTCTCCCCCTCCCCCCTCCCTCCCCCTTTCTTCACTGAGGACACAGCAAGACCTGAAGAAGGCTAAAAAGCCAGCGAGGTCCATCCCGATGGGAAACTCGCCAGCACAGAGATGGTGGCTCTCCACAGCTGGCCCCTTGCAGGAGGGGCTGCTTGGGGCCAGGGCAATGGGGGCAACTTCTCTTGGGCACAGAGGAGCCGCTCAAGGCTGGAGAGCGAGCCTGTCGGGCCCTTCTCTTTCCTCAGAGAGACCAGCTGGTGGAGGGCTCGACGCTGGGGGTGCCTCTGGAGGACGTGGGGCTGGGAGAGCTGCTGCTTCCCCCGCCGGCGCTCTGGGTGTTGGATCCGGCAATGAGGTGGACGACGGGTTTCTGGGCAAAGAGGACGCCTGTTGGGGGGGAAGAGAGGAGGAAAACTAGTTGACCAGTTGAATCAGTTCAGCAGATGAGGAAAGGATCACGGAGCCCCAGAACACAACAGGAGACTGGACCAAAATTCTTTTCCAGGCTGGCAATTCTGCAGCTCTGCAATGGGAAAGGTAGTAGGCCAGGAACCTTTTCCCATTCTGCCCTATTTGCCCCAGACTCCACCAACCACCAGCCACTTTCCATGGAACCAAAGGAGGACCAGCCCCATCACCCAGCCGCTCCTTATCCAGGTTCTTCTGGAGTCACTTATGGTATCGGTAAGCTCAGTGAGAGAAGATATGCTACGGGCTATTGAAAAGCCCAGCCCAGTTCCTGGTCAAAAGGAGCCGGGATCACACAAGCAGAAAGATCCTTTGCCAGTTGAGACACCAGGCAAATGTGGGCAACACTGTGCCTGCCAGAAGCACTTCACTTAGTGTAGTCAGATGGACCAGTCCTGAGTGGAGCTAGATGGACCAACAGCCTGTTCTGGTGTGAAACTGTTTTCTGCGCTCCCAAGCGAGATCTGGGTGATGGAAAGGGGAAGCTGCAACTTACAGAAGCAAACCCCTGTGCCTCTATGCCCAGAGGAGTCCCTGGACTGGAAGCATCCCTCTGCAGCGCCTTCTGTCCCCACGCATTGGCCAAGGGGAGTAAGCGTGAGAAAGATGGCCCTGGTCAACCCCAAAGAGGCGGTCTGGTCGTGTCAAGCATCCGACACTTCTTTGCAGACACCTCCAACCTCAGCCCCTTTGTTTACTTCCAAACGCTCTCACCAGCATATACCGTGCCGTTGATTTCCACTGACATATTGATGCTTCCAAAGCCAGAAGGGGTCCAATTTAAAGCTGCGGCGGCGGCTGGGTCTGACTTATCTTCTGGAAGGAGGAAGAGAGGGAGGGAGAGAATGGGAGAGAAGAAGAAAAGAGGAAAGGTTAAAGGAGGGCTGGTTGAGGCTTGCAGATTGCAGGACGTCTCATCTACTATTAGAAACTTTAGCCCTGCTCT